>NC_063215.1:33145906-34386739 GCF_020740725.1 Corvus hawaiiensis | reverse complement strand
GTTGGCTGTGGCAGAGTTCTTACTGAGAAAACCCTGCTTTGTGCTGCAGACCAGTGCATGGGCGATTTTTTTTCTTGCTTTATGGCACTTTATTAAATCTGCTTTTGATAAGGGATGAGATACAAGACTTGTATATGCAATGCTTGTAACTCCAACTCTCCTTAATGCCTCTGATTGCACCAGCACTATGGAATACACCTGTAGTACCATCTTGATATGCAGTTGGCATAAGTTGCCTGTCTCACAGGTCTATAAAATCTCTTGGCTCCAGAAGGTGTTGTCTGAAGCCTGTTGAAATCTACAGAGGTATTGATTTACTAAAATCCTTGAGCTGAACCATTAGAACAACAGTTTCAGTTCCTATTTAAGCAAGCCTGTTATTTTATTCATACTCAGACTCACAGGGTGCCTTTCAAAATATGTTCCAGCACATTTTTGGCAGTGAGCCAATGTCTCGTTCTTTCAACACCTTGAGTCTGACTTTGCCAGCCTCTGGTCCAGCCACTGGTACCAGGGAACAGCACTAGGCTCTCTGCAATTCATGGCAAGTATTAGAAGATGGCTGTTCAGCTCAGTAGGAGATGCACTAATCAGAAGGAATCCTTTTACTTTGTAATATGTTTTGTTAGGAATTTAAACTGACTGGGGAATAAGTGGGTATTTTAATCTGACCAAAATATTCTTGATATTTTCTTCACATTATCTCTTAATTTATGTTTTCATGGGAAGTAGGAACATGTGTAGGAACAAAGAGATGCACAAAGCATTAGTGGTTTGCTTGCTTTTGCATTGCAAGGATGCTCAAAATAACATGATGTTTTAGCCAGACAAAGTATTTAAGACTCTGTTCTCAATTTAATTTTTGGTGTAGCAATTTTGGCAGCATGACAACTTGAGGCAATGTAATTCTTTGTTTGTTAGAACAGCAGCAGAATGCTGTGCAGTGTCTCCTTCACTGAGCAAATTTCCCATTATAAGCATAATGCCAGACACCAAGATTAGTTCTCAACATCATTGTGACCTGGTGAGCAGTGCATTCTGTATCTAAATTACAAATTTAAAAGAATTCCATAATCTGACACAAAATCAATATAGTCAACAGCTTTTATTTTCAGCGCTGTGACTAGGCGAGGATATAGAGATTATTAGCTGCAAAAGCTATGTTTAAGAACTAGGAATTCATTAAAAAAAAACAAAAAAACAAAAAAAACAAACAAACAGGTTGTTTGGGTTCTATTTCTTGTGTAAATATGTTTAAAAAGTCATTGCATTCAATACAACTTTGTCATCTCTTTCTTCAGCTTTGAGGAATAAGGTAAAGAAAAATCCCTGAACTGTGCTCATTGAGGTTATTACTCACTGTTCTTTTTGTGCCCTCTGCTATTTCAGTAGCTAAAGCAATCAAATTAAGAAATGCCTGCATTTTTGCTTATTAATATTATTTATTTTAAGAAAATCAGTCTCGGGTTTTAAATCCCCAGCTGGAGCCTGTTTCTCTTTGTTACTTAGATAAAATAGCCATTTCAATTGTGAAGAATGCTTTAGAGAAGAGACTGATGATACACTCAATCAGAGGTGTATAACTGTATTTCTTGATTTCTTTTTTTCAGCTGTTATAATGCAATCTGAATTTTATGCCAGAATTTCAGGTCTTGAAACTGGAAATTCAGGAGCCAAAGGAGCATTTTATGTTAGCAAGGAGGAATTCATCCACACCCAGCGGGATGGCCTTGCTGCCCCATGAAAGTTGAAAGAATAAGAAATCATAGCAATACTTGGCCCTGACCCACTTTTAAAATGACAGCATGCTCATCACTGGTCAGTCCTATTTCTTGGAACTGGTTTACCTTTGAAGACTTAGGGGATTGACTGAGCTGCAATTTAAATATGTAAATAAATAAAAATAACAGACATTGAGTATCTGTTGCAGGTGATTTAGGGGGGAAAGTGAAAATTCCCATAGCTGGAAATTGCGTCCACTTGCAAAACATTTTCTAGGTGGCACTTGAATTTAGCAGGTTAGCACAACCTGCAAGCTGTTGCCAGATTGCAGGATGAAGGGATGGATACAGGTGAGTGGTGGTGAAGGCACAGACAGCTGGATGATGCATTACATTACAGTGTTTCTTTGGGAAAACTTGGAGCCCTTCCTAACTGCTGATGTTTTCTAAGAGCTAAATAACCTGGCATCAATAGGAAGGGCGTTTCTGCAGCTCCACCTCCGTGGCTTTAGAACTTTAACTGATGGGCAATCTTAAAATGGCTTTTCTGGCGTCTACCTACCACAAAATCAAAAGCTGCTCTTTCCAGAGCTCTTCAACGCTGGTAAAAGACCACTCTCAGTTCTTTAGCTTTGGGATATTTCTTACCTTACCAGGGAAAGTTGACCAAAAGAAGACTTATAGTTTACCTGGAATGGCTACTGTGCAAACTGTGAGAGTTTTGTATGTTTTCCAGTGGTTTACAGGCAAGGATGAGAGGACTAAACAAGTTTTGAGCAGACACCCTTTCTGCAGTGTGGTGTCATGCCTTAACAATAGTGTTATCCCTCCTGGCAGGGCTATAAAGTAAGGAGATTATTAATTCAACAGTAAAAAGCAGAGTAGGTAATTTGTGTTAGTCCTAGCTCTTTGTTAATATTTTTTTTCTGCGGGGAAAAAAAAAAAAGACATTTACAAACTGGTTGGAATACTTGGTAAACAACCAGAAACAAGACTTGCAAGGACTTGGGTAAGGATGACTCTCTCCTTTGATCCTGTTCCTTCTGCAGCGTGGCAGGCTAATACAGGGCTGGCGTTGCATCTGCAAGCTAAGTGCAGGATTTGTCACACTGAGGGGCTGGAAATGAGGTCCCGCAGCCACTGCTGCCTCCTGGGACATGGTGGTGTGGAGAAACACCGAGAACTGGCAGAGCTTTTGCTCTCCTGCCCACCCCCAGAGCACCCTGAATCTTCTCGAGCAATGAATATGCCGCAACGCGTGATTTGTACCGTCACGGCTTTTGCAGTTTCTGCTCTGGGATAAGAGACTGAATTAGTTTGCACAGCATTAAACAGGAATTGTGCTGAATGCTGAAATCAAATGCCAAATCCCAGTATCTTATTCATTAATAAGGTCTTTCTTAATTTGGGATGTAAGTAGCTTACACCATAAAAAAATTCTAAATAAGCATTTTCTAACAAACAGCTGAAAAGCAGTCACATGGAAATATTCCTAATTACAGGAAATAGAGCTAAAACCATTTTGCTTTAAAAGCTTCTAGCACAACAGTAGTTGTGTTAGCCAGAAAATTGGAAAGTGTTTATTTTTGCTATGTATGTCTAGATATACACATATGGACACCCATCTCCCCAGTCATGGTGCTGCACTTTTTACTTTTTCTACAGCTCTTGCAAAGTAAATTGTAAAATCTCCAGCATCTTTCTGGTGTTATGCATGAGCATTCCCAGTTTAGCTGCCTGTATGCAAGCCCTAAAGCCTTTGTCAGCTGCACAACAGCTCTTCCTTAGCTTTGACTGTCTCTGAGCCACAGAAGAGAGATTTTTATAACATCACAGAACTCCTCTGTCCTGAAACTCCAGAGCACATGGAGTAGTACAGTGCCAGTGATCAGCTGGTTTTATGAGGTGTTTATGTAAGTATTTTATCACCCTCTAATGAAGATTAATGAGGTAACTGTACCACAGCCAGCAACAAAAAATACTACATATAGAAGTGTTTTGAAAAGCCAGCAACAGCTCAGGGATAAGACTGGTGGCTCCCGCCAAAAAGGCTCATCACCACGTGGGGCCCAACCCCTCCACCTTGTCCAGAGGATGAGTGTCCCTACAGGGCTGGCAGTCACCTCTCCACTCCACCCATTCTCTGTGTTTCCTCATTCCCAGCCTAATCCTCAGTTCATGCCCATCACTTATGGAAAGGATCGACCCATCTGGCTCCTGCCGCAGAAGCGCTGGCTCAGGCAGGAAAACGTGCCAAAAACCTCACCAAGCAACAGGGAAACATGAGCAGGTTTGGTCTTGGTGTCGCCCAGGCCGCCTCTGAAGAGCACTGGCTGTGCAAGGCAGGCCTGCCCCTCGCCTGCTGACAGCCCTGTGTTATCTCCCCTGCCATCCTTCCCATCAGCTCATTCTGCTTGGCTCTACCGGTGACTCAGTCTATTAAATGGGCGTCATATTTTATTGCAAACCTGAGCTGATTAATTACATGCTGTTAGGCAAAAAAAATGCAGGGCAGCTGTAGAGGGGAGTGGTGATGTAATGGAGGTGCAAACAGAAAAGTTGTCACTTCTGGAAAGGGAGGGAAGAGGATTAAAGAGCTAAACGTAACCAGAAGAGCTGCTTTCCTAAGTGGACCAGTCACTGGAGGCATTGGGAAAGCGTGGCCTCACAGGTCTGCTGCCATGGGAAGCACTGCCACCCATCATGCCAGTGCCTTGCAGCTTCACTTGCAGGCCTGGAGAGATGGGGAGCACCTTGTGTCTTTTCAAAAGTAGTCATTGCCATCTGTGCTACTTAAAACAAAAAATGGTGATGCATTTTAGAACAGATTTTGAAAGTTCTTTAAATGGGGAGCATCTGAGCTGATATGGCAGGATTCAAAAGAAGGAGAGTTTGGAAACTTCCCTCCTCTGCCCAGCAGTAAAGCAGGGGGAGGAAGTGCCCACTCATCCTGGCTTTCTGTTTGGGTCAGCATCATTAACTATGCCATCTAATCAGGAAAGGGCAAGGCACCTCTTCCCGGGAAGAGATGGAGAGTTCCTGGCAGCTCTGTGTCTCAGCTGGTGCCTGTGGGAAGGGAGGACACACTCCACCCCTTCAAGGGGAAAAGCAAGCATGAGTGAGATGAGTAAGGCCAGGGAGGATGATGACTTTCCAGTGCCAGATCTGTCTCTTGGGGCACAGGCTGGGATTGCCTGTCTTTCAAAAGAAGGCTCACACATGCACACACACACACATAAAAGCACCCTTTAAAAACAATTTGGAAATTTTGGGTCCAAGGCAAAGGGTTAGTGGTGTGGTTTAAGAAGCCAGGAACATCAGTAGATGAGAGCATGAATCATTCAAGAGGCCTTTTGCAAAGGGGAAGTCGGCAGGTTTCACACTGAAATTACCATGGGTAGCAGCTCACACCCTTCAAAGCGCTGGCTAAGCCAATTTATTTTTTGCTATACATGTTTGTTGCTCACGCTTGAAATCACAGGGGATAAAACCACTTCTGCTTGCTCTGTAAAACAGCCTGTCTGCTTAGTGCTTGAGCTGGCACATCCCTGGGTGGTGGGTTCACCCTGGCTGGATGCATGGTGCCCACTCTCTTCCTAAGCTGGGACAAGGGAGAACAAATACAACAAACAGCTCATGGGCCAAGATAAGGGCAGGGAGAGGTCACTCACCAATTACTGTCATGGGCAAAGCAGACTCAGCTTGGGGAAATTAGTTTAATTTATTGCCAATTAACACCAGAGTAGGGTAATGCAAAATAAAAACAAATCTTAAAACACCTCTCCCCACCCCTCCCTTCTTCCCAGGTTGAACTTCACTCCCGATTTCCCTACCTCCTCCCTCCCAGTGGCACAGGGACACAGGAAATGAGGGCTGCAGTCAATTTATCACATGGTTTCTGTCTCTCCTTCCTCCTCAAAAGGGGGACTCCTTGCACTCTTCCCCTGCTCCAGAGGTCTTCCAGGGCTGCAGGTGGATATTGCTCCAGCCATGGCCCTCCATGAGCAGCAGGGACACAGCTGCCTCACCATGGTCTGCACCACAGGCTGCAGGGGAATCTCTGCTCTGGCACCTGGAGCACCTCCTCCCCTCTTTCTTCACTGCCTTTGGTGTCTTCAGAGTTGTTCCTCTCCCATATTCTCACTCTTCTCTGGCCAAAATTTGCTCCTGGGCAGTAAGTGTTCCCCCTTCTTAAATCTGTTATCCCAGCAGAGCTACCACCATCACCAATGGTCTCAGTTTGGCCAGTGGCAAGTCCATCTTGGAGCTGGCTGGCATTGGCTCTCTTGGGCATGGGGACGGTTTCTAGCAACTTCTCACAGAAGCCACCTCTGTAGACCCCTGCCACCAAAACCTTGCAGTGCAAACACAATACACCCTGTTTTCCAATGCCATATAAAAGTGGAGTAAATGAGAGGGAAAAACATCCTCCCTTACGCACCACAACACTCTCAAAGCCAAAGCCAAGGACTCGCTGACTCTGGAGAGGCAGCACAAGCCTCCTGTGTGGTAGATGTGTATTTGCAGAGCTCTCTGACAAGCCAGGGCTACGTGCACCTTGGGTCCAGTTCCTTAGAAAACCACCTTTCTCATTTGCTGATGCTGAATAACTTCCTCCTGTGGCCCCACCCTGTCTGGTAGGTGTCTCAGAGACCCGGCTAAAACACAGCCGGAAATGGCACAGATTTTGAATGTGTTATTGGCAAACACAGCTGACTCACTGCTTTCAAAAATGCCACACTATCTCTGTCTTTTACCAGAGAGCACAGGTTCTGTGTAACAAAGGAGCCCACAAAGAAATGTACACCATCGTGTGCTGGGTGCATCCCTGGGCACTAGCACTGTGGCCTGGCATCACTGGAAAACCTTCAAAGCCATTGAAAGTATCATTGGATTAGGGAATATAACATTTTTAAAATGGTTACACACTTCTTGTAAAGTTTTTACTTCAGGAAATAAAATTTAAAAGAAAAAAGCTTTTTCAGCAATGCCATTCTGTCATGTGTCTCATCCTGTACCCTGCCTTTGCCTCTTTAATACTTTCACCCAGTTTATTAAGTGATATACCATATGTTTGCATAGAATTATAGAACAATGTAGCCTAGGAGGTCTCTCTGGTGACCTTCTGACCCAATTTCCTGCTCAGGCTAGGACCAATTTCTAATGACCAAGAAGCTCCTCAGATAACCCCTTCCCATTACTGAAAACTTGCCTTACCAAACATTCACTCTTTGGACGCCTTGACTAACGCAGGGACAGGGCAGAAGGGGTCAGAGGTGTCCCAGGTGTTAGTAGAGAGGGTGAACCATGGCAAATCTGAAATAAGAGGTTAGGGAGAAGGTTTGAGGCTCAACTGGCCCATCTTTTACCTACCTGTACATAGAGACAGTCTGGTTTTCTTTTAGGTCATGACAAACAGAGAGCCGGCTACTTGCTGGAAATAATAGTGATACCCAGCA
Source organism: Corvus hawaiiensis (assembly GCF_020740725.1). Lineage (NCBI taxonomy): Eukaryota > Metazoa > Chordata > Aves > Passeriformes > Corvidae > Corvus > Corvus hawaiiensis. Next base: position 34,379,559 of record NC_063215.1, on the reverse strand, counting down.
AAAAAAGCAAAACTTCACCCACCAGGATGGTTCAGAAATTGAAAATTCAGAATTTGGCATAAGAACAGGCCATATGAGGCCCAACTCCAGGAGCCATGGCAAAAAGCTCCACAAAAAAAGATGTTAAAAAAGAGATGAAGTTACAACATAGCAACAGGAGAGGCCTTTTAAGCTGTATATACAGAGGCCTGTATTTGTTATGAAATATCCAACAGACCAGCATAGAACTTGTGCTCCCGAAGAGAAATAGGACACACAAAGGTGAAAGCCTCATAGAAACCTGAGAAACAGCAGGCAGCAGCGACATCCTACTAAGGAGAAGGGTGAGAAGAGGTAGACAGATAAATAGAGATTTCTGTCATGCATTTAGAAAGAAGCAGGATGGTATTTTCAAGCATAATGAGAGAAGTGATATTTCTTGAGCTGCTAAGTTATAAGTGAGGACATAAAAAATCTGTATTAGACATAAACAGGTTTAAGTCTTGCTACATACTCAGAAGGCCTGGAAAATCTGCCAAGGATATAATTGACCTACCCATCTGCATTTTGAGAATATCCTGATGTACCAAGGAAATTCCTGAAGTCTTACAGAGCATTAGCATTAAGCCACTGATAAAAGGCATAAAGATGAGCAGGTTAATGGTACAACATTTAGTCTGACATCAGGTCAAGACAAACTGACAAGATTGATGACAGAGGGATTGGACTGACAGATGACGGGAACAGAAGCTAATACTGCTCAACACTTCAATGAAAATGTTACTGGGAAGTTGTATCAGAAAGAGCAGACAACTCTGGACGAGCAGGGCAGGAGGGAAAAAGTGAGAAACAGCAGAGGGGACACCAAGGGCAGAGGAGGAGAAGGACGTGGGCAGGGGAGGAGGTACTCCAGGAGCTGAAGCAGATACCCACCCCACTACTGATGATCCACACCAGAGCAGGTTCATCCTGAAGAACTGCAGCCCAGGGAAGACCCTGCTGGAGCAGGGGGAAAGCATGAGAAGGAAAGAGAAGCACTTATGGACTGACGCCAGCTTCCAATCCCACATCTCCCTGTGCAGCCTGGGGTAAAAGGAAGTAGAAGAGCTGGAGAAGAAGTGGGAAAAGAAAGGTATTATTTTAATGTTTATCTTTGTTTCTCACTACCTGAATCTATTTTAATTGGCAACAACTTAAAATATTTCCCCCCACGTCCATCAAGTGTAGTCTGCCTATGATGCTACCTGGCAAGTTACCAAGCTCCCTGTCCTTCCTGTGACATAAGACCTTTCTCACACATTTTCTGAGGGCTGGGGGGGTGTGAGTGAGTGAGCAGCTGGGAGGGATTTTGGCTCTTTGGGAAAGCTAACTCACCACATACAGATCATGGGAAGCAAAAAGCAAATGCATTAACTAATTTAGAAAAAAACCCCAGATGATTAATAAAGCTAATAAATAAAGGGTAAGGAGGCCAAGCATGGGGGAATATTCTTGCTTCTCCCAGGAGCCTGTCCTTGGATGCCGTAGGTCAGGGGCCCATTGCCATCTCAGGCTATTCCAAAAACTGAAACTGAATGTCATTGGCAGATTGATTTTCCTTACAGGTATTTTTGGCCTTGTACACATCTACTAGGTTAAAAAAAAATCAAGCCGTTTGTCTTGAAGTATTGATTTTTAATCTTGTTTGCCCTTTGTGTTTGATTTAACTAACGCGAAGGAGCTCTTTAGGGGTTTGCAACCGTTTGCATGCGCCGTGCTTACCGTAATCCATCCCCTGCGTACCTTAACTATAAACACCAGGCTTTCCAGAGAGCTGCCGCCAAGGCTCCAGGGGCCAATAAAGAGCTGAGATATGTTTTCCAAAATATCCACTAGAGGGTACTCAATGACCTCCTAGTGGAGACCGGTTTGCGGTCTAGCGGCTGGGAGAGGGAAGCCAAAAGAAAATGTCCCTGATCGATGCATTAACAATAGCAGAGCACAGTGCCGCGCCGGAAAGCACACTAAGTAGGATTTTCGGACCATCAGGACCGCATTTGTACCACAGCTCCAGTGGCCCCAAACTGCCAGATGGAAATGGGGCAATGGGAAACGGCGGTTTGTTGCCCTTTCCTGGGAAGTGTGAGCCTGTACTCAGTCCCACTGTTCGACTGGATGCGGGGCTGGCTGGAGCCCAATTCACATACCCGTGACAGCACAATGCTAGGATTCTTCCTTTCTTTCCTTCTTTTGCTGTCTGACCTGCATTTGGGGTGACCTCTGTGCAAGCTGTTTTGACATGGCTGAGGCTTCCTGGGAAAAATATGTGCATTTTTTCATACTGCTGGCCATTGAGAGAGTTGATGTGGGATACTGTGATATAACCACCCATCTCATAAAACAGCAGTGACTGTTTTTCAACAGCTATCTTTTTTTTTTTTTAATCAGTTGTGATCAGTTTAAATGGGTAGCCGATGACCAGGGTTTTTGCTAGAAAATGAGAAAATTTTACCATGCAAGTAAGACAAAACCAGAGGCTTTATAAACCCACCAAATCCCCTGGTCACACATTTCTGCTTGTTTTATTTCAGGCTTTTATTTCCCCATTAAATGCTACAAAGGATATGTAAAATGCTAGACATGGCCTCAGAATGCTGGCCCTGCAAGGATATGCCATTCATCTTTTGCCTTCTGCTTCCAACGAATCAATAATAAGCATCTTATTTCAGTGTTGAAAGAAGATTTTTACTATCCAGCAGGACATCTGAGTTATTGACCTTGAACACTAATCAGTATGTTTGAATGTTCTCACCAGGTTTAGAGCTGAGGCTAAAAAAAAAATCTAATTAAATCAGCAGGGGGCACGATTTCTTCAAAATATCACAGGATTATCCAGCCATGTGCTGGGTATTCTTTCTGTTTCACAGAGCAGAGCTGCCCACCAATGCTATTTCTAAAGATCTAACATGTTTTTTCTGAGTTAACCTGTTGGGGCCCTGAACTTTCCCACATGGAAACCTCAGTCCTTACTGACATAGTTTGTGCCTGCAAAGGGATCCTCTGCCCTAGCAATGGGTCAGTCCTCCAGGGCATTGCTTAAATCATCCTGGAGTCCTTTTTCTTCTTTTCCAGAATGTCCAGATTTCCTGGGGACCACCCAAGCCTTGGGTGCTTTACCATTAGCCTGCAGAATGCTGAGGAAGTGCTGATTCACTACCATGGGTCAAGTGGACCAAGCCCAAAGGTCCTGGTAGGATGCAGGAGTCTTGCCTGCACCCCTGAAATCCTTCTTAGCAATAAGCAAAGAGGAAACCCTTCCCCCCGATATTTAGCTTGCTCTGCAGTATGTCCCATTGCAAATACTTTATTGAAATACACCTTCAGACCGGATTCAAAACTCAGGGATAAAGCAAAGGTATGGTCAAAGGTAACTGTAGGTGAATAGATTTTATCTACTTTTAGTTCAGGACAATGAAATTTCCCCAATTCTCTAGCACGCTGGCTGTGTGTACTTGCCATTTCTTTACCAGTTACACTGCTGGATGATTTTCACCTGCAGAACAGGCAGGGAAAAAAAAGTGAACCTGCAGAAGGTGGTCAGCAGGATGGTGCTCTAAGGTGGAACACCGTCAGGTCTGATGCCCACAGCAGTATGGACAGATGACAAAAGAAGCTGTCTAATAAGGACGTATCCTAATTTTCTGTATGTCACCTTGGATACTTGATCCAAAGGCTCATGACATTTTCACTGAAAATTCTCATTCAGACTCTGTCTCAAGTTCTTGGAAATTCAAGTTCACCTTCAGTCTTTGATCAATAGAGAAGAGGATTTTCTCCTTGGCATCAATAATTGTACATATATTTGGAGGCTCAGATTGACTGAATTTGCTTTGTCTTGCTATAAAAACTGGCAATAAAGACACAACTATGGGAGTCAATCAAAGTTCAGAATACAGAATAACTCTAAATGAGTGGCTTGTCATGGTTTATAAAGCAACATATTAGTTATTTTAATAATTACATGGCGTCTTTTTGTTTCATGCAGATTCCCTGCCTTCACTCTAATCAGGTCCCTTTGCTACAGCATTGGTCGCCTTTCATGTGCATCTCCCCCCTTCCGGCTTTTCTACACCTCAGAAAATGAAATGGAGTTGGTAAGAGGTCTGTTTGGGCTTTGTTGCACAAGTTGGAATGACAATACAATGTTTTGGTTTCTGCTAAGGGGCTGTCAGGAGGAAATCTGCACACTCAAGCAGACTTCCCAAAAGACAAAGTACTTCATCTTTGCTGCTTCCCCAGTGAATACACAGGTGTGGATTAAGGGACACCCACCCTCTTGTGATCTCAGGCATAAATCAGGCACTCTGAAGTCGACACGTCTTATTGCCAGTTGCTAAAAAACCCTTAGTGATGCAATTTTAAAGAGCTATTAAATGCTGAGGAAAAAAAAAATATACAAACAACTATTTTCCACTTGGGAAATGTTTTCCAACCATGTTTAATAAAAAGGCAGAAGGGATAGAAGGCGGGCTGCAAAAATTTCTTTTTATTTTGTCCCCAGTGCCCTCAAAAAATGTACATGTACCTCCCCTCCTACACACATATGTGTCGACAACTTCCTTGGGACATGCATGTCTCTATCTCCTGATCAGGCAGAGGGATGCTTACGCCTGCCCACAGCCCCTCTGGCACTTCATCGTAGACATTTGTTCTAAATGGGTTGACTGGGCTGGATTGCTCAGTAATGTGGTGTGAGCCAACTGGAGAAGTAATGGCCACAGGAAGAGTCAATTGTTCCAACATTGGCAACTTACTGTCTGGGTATTCCCAAGAGGGGAATAAATTAAGACAACACACACAAACAAGAACCTAATTTTTTTAGCTTCAGGGTTAAGGAGAGGAACAGATATTTGGTATTTGCCCACCATAAAATCCCTGCATCTCAAGTAATGGATATAACATAAGGGCAGACACTGATGTCTTCTGTCTAGTGATCAGTGACAGGACCCAAGGGAATGGCCTGAAGCTGTGTCAGGGGAGGTTTAGGTTGGATATCAGGAAAAGGTTCTTCACTCAGAGGGTGGTTGGGAACAGGCTCCCCAGGGGAGTGGTCACAGCACCAGCCTGACAGAGTTCAAGAAGTATTGGGACAATACTCTTGGGCACATGGTGTGACTCCTGGGGGTGGTGCAGGGCCAGGGGCTGGACTCAGTGATCCTTGTAGGTCCGTTCCAGCTCAGCACATTCCATGATTCTGTGAATATTTAGGTGTTCTTGGCAGCTTTTGGATATTTCCTTATATGCAGAGCATTGCAGTTTCTTCTCTGAGATGGTTTCTACCAGTGCACAATCTTACCAAAGGCTGCACAAGTGTTTAAACCCCTTTTTGTCCCTGGCTGTGGCAGCTGGCTGGTCTGTGTTGGTGTCTCTCTTGGGAGGCTGCTCAGGGGAGGACATACTTCTGCAACGGCGGCTGAAAAGTCAATTTGTGCTCTGCAGTCTCCATGACATAGAACAAGTGTTGAAAGTTGGACTGTTCTTTCAAGATGAATGGAAAGCCTTCAGCTACTTCTATCTTGAGGTAGAAGTAAGAAGAGATTTTCCCTGTGTTCATTTTTTTGCTACCCTTCTCTGAAGACCACCAGTTTCAACCTCCTGTTTAAAGATTAGGTGACCAAAACTGTATAAAGCACTTGAATACAGGAGGACTACTGAATCATGAAGTGACATTTTCTCATTTCTCTATCCCAGTCCTTTCTGTGTTTTGCTGAAGATGCCTAGATCAGAGCCTGCTGTTGGATAATAGTCCCTAAGGTTTTCCACATTTTCTCAAAAAAGGGCAGATTCACAAAGAGATGAAAAAGGGGATAGGACAGCTCAACATATTTCTGTGAAGGCTCATTATCTCATACTGACAACAGCCAATTTTCTCTGTTATCTTGTTTCATAAGTGCCTTTCTTTTGCCAGTTTTTCCTGGCGTTTCCCTAGTTCAGGAAAGACAGATTTACCTAAAAAAAATGCTGTCCTCTGCAAATTTTTAACTCTGCGCTCTGTACTTTGGAGGTCTCTAAATGTGTTTTAAAATGGTTGACAGGTTTGCATTTTTCCAGTCTCTTACTTCAGTTTCTGCTTTTACCAGTATGTGTTTCACCTTTTTTTGTTTGCTTCAGTTTTGTTTTCCCCCTGTAAAAAGCTGAAGAAATCTCTTCTACATAGGCCCTGATCCTTAGCCAAAAATCATAGCTAGTATATGATGTATCGGTAGATATACAAACTCTTGAAAGTCTCTAACTTATATCATGTGAACCACTTCCCATTTTACTCTTTATTTAGCAAAATTTAATGGCATTGCTCGTTTTTCAGTGTTTCAATATGTTTCTCAGTAAATGTTATGTACAAGATGATCATCACATAAAATACTTAAGTCCAGATCTGTGCTTGAAACCTGTGTGGAAACCAGTCTTTGGCATAAATATTTACATGCATATTTACACACACAAACACACACACACTGTATATATACACACTCGTATGTCTCATGTATCTTCCAAAAGAGAGCCACTGCATCCAAGCTGTCCATGGGAGCAATGCCATTGGGAGCAGCAGACACTAGCCAAGATATTTCCTGGCGATGTCCTTACTTTTGGGGGAGAACAAGCATGTTGAGAAGGAGCAAACCCCAGACTTTACACCATGGTGCTCACACCTTTTTCACATCACTCTTAGGTGTCATCCACACCTGGGATTGCTACATCTTAGCCACTAATTTGGCAGTTCAGGGCAAGAGCTCCAGGATCTGGAAACCAAAAGGAGAAACAGAACAGTGGGGAGCGGAGTTGGGCAGGCTGAATCTCATGGGGACTCCTCTTGGTTTTGGAACCCTGCAGCAGAACTGCATTGCCTTAGATATATTTTTTCCCCAGTTTTGAAGCCTGAGGCTGTTAAGATGGCACTCATCATACGCAGCCGTTGCGCTAAATTTTTGAAGCAAAACGAGTGATATTACAGCAGAGATGGGTTTCTTGCTCTACTGGATTATGTCATCATATTGATGTATGGACACCCAGGAACGCATCTGTCTTGATTTACTCATTCCTAGTGGGCAATGCGCTCTCTGTTTTCCAACTTCTCAGCAATGCAGGCCATTAATTAAAATGTATGGCTCTCTCAAGTGCTATTTTAATTGCATTTCAAGTCCAACTTAAAGGGCTGGTAAATAATAAAACTGGGTATTATGTCCATTTTGAAATGCTGAGAGATATAGGGGGAACAGACAACTCCTGCAATTAATCTGTAGCCCCACACCGCTCAATTCCTGAGTGTGCCGTTTGTTTGATTAATGGATTCTTTTACTGTAAAAATCAACAATTTTAATATTGTTTTCCATCAGAAACTATTTGTGCCTTGCTTGCAGATTAAAGAGAAATTTCTTTAGCATGTCTCCCCCTTGCTGGTGAAATCATTAATCAGAGCAGCCTCTCCTGACCTGGAAGGACAAGTGCTGTTCCGGGCACATTGGATGCATGTGGCTCGGTTGCCTCCTCGTTTGTGACTGTATTACTCCTCTGCCTGCCCTGCACTTCCTCCACAAGGAATCTCTCCTGGTCCTTTCTTCTCATCTTCCTTCTCCCTTTCCTTTTCCTCCTCCCGCCCATTTTGATTGGATGGGCTGTGTGGAAAGCCCATGTGCCCCCCCAGGACAGCCTGCAGGGGAGCTCCGACAGACAGCAGATGGCAAAGGCTCACTGCCCCATTAGCCACAGTAACACGGCACAGGTTCACACCTCAAGCTCCCAAACCTGGTAGGAATATTAGTACCTTCACTTTCATATTCTGTGATCAAACTCCACATTTCCAATGGTCCTCCTGCCACCTCCTCCTGCCCAACAGATGCCAGGACCCACTGCAGAGGGGACATCTCTGCAGGGAGATAAGAAGCCCTCAGAGGTGTGTGGCAAGACCTGGATGTCACTGTCATCTGATGTGGCTTCTCCCATAGGGATCTCCAAGCACCTTGTCTCATTCCCTCTCAGCATTCGTCAGCAGAGCTCTAAACTTTCCCTCCTCGGTCAGTATTGTCTTATCAGGGTTTTCTCTTGATAGAGAGATTAAGTAATTATGTTCTGGTTGAGCAGCTGCATCCTACTTCTGATCAATACTGACTCCATGAGAAACACCTCCTATCCATATGTCACTTTTCTCTCATGGCAGGAAAATCAGAGGAAAGTTGTGGGATTGAAAGCTCTTCTTAGACCTCACAATACCTTTTCATACTACAGGTACCAAATATATACGTATACATTTAAAATAAGAGCTTTCCAACAAGAAACTCTACTTCTTGCTCTTTGTACCACTTACTTCTCTAGCCTCACTTCTTTTGGCTTGGCTGGTGCAAAGCAGTTGGAACCCACCCTCAGACTCAGCCCATCCATGCAGAGTTTTCCAGGACTGGGGCAAAGCTGTACAATCTGCTTGCAAATGCAGCAGAGGAAGGCTTGCCAAATAGTTTACTTTCTGCCAAGGAGGTGCTTCTGGCTTCAGGAAGTTCCTGATTTTTTCTGTAACCTGGGCATGACATGGGTGCTGCTGGCATGATCAGCAGTTGTGTTTCAGCTCCAGCTTGCCTCTGTGAACTCAGAAACCAGCCTTCCTCTTACCCATTTCCAAAAGGTCACTGACAGCATTTTTCAGTTTCACAAAGGGATGGTGATTTGCAAAGAGTTTCAAGTGGCTGAAGGTTGTAGAAGATGAAGAGGCACATCCTTTTATTTTAAAGTCAGCATATTGATATGTGTTTGTGGGAGCTGTAGATTCAACAGAAGTCACTGTATTCATTCCTTCCCTGCTTACATGTCCTGAGCATAGCAGACATACCTACCTATTGATTTCATATTAGTATATATAAATATTAGGGTTCCTAAATCATGGTTGTAGAGGAAATGTTTTTCTTTATTAACTATTAGCCTGAGAGTGGCCCATTTGGATGCAGATCACTCTACACCCGCATGAATTTTATAACACTCCTAGGAATAAATAGATTAGCCCTGTGTTTAGGAGTGCAGCTGGTATCAAAAAATGATGAGCAGATGAAGAGAGACCACTGATTTTGTCAAGAAGAATCTGTGTGATACACATACGAGCAGCTGAAATGGGGAGCGCCTGATGCCTGCCATGACATCCCACTACCAAGTGTCTGCCATGCTTATCACACACAAACAAGGTGGGATTAACAGGTTTCATGTCAAACCCTAGAATTCTCATACTGGGTCATCCCATTTTTCTTTTGAATCACAGACCTTTAGACCATTTTGGCAGACAAAATTACTAATTTTTTCTTTTAAAGTCCTGTTGCAACAGATACTTCTTTGGCTTACACTGTATAATAGCTTTGCTGCCAATTTCATTGCTTGTTACCTAACATTTGCTCTGACCTGACACCTACCTGTTACCTGGTAAAGCTTGACCCCTTCACTGGAGAAGAGCATTTCTGACTTAGACAGCAGAAGACTCCTGATTTATTGAGATTTCCTCACCATCTTTTATCAAGGTGAACAAGAGTCAGCTAATACAGAGAAGAGCATGACCAGTACTTAATAGAGAGTTTGAATTTGTCTAGTATTCCTTTAAATATTTTAATCAGATGAGTGCAAGGGGGAAGCTTGGTCTCATTAATCGGTACACTGAAAATGTTCATGTATAAGCTCCTGAGGGAAGAATTGCAGGATGTGGGTTATTTTAAGCAGCATTTGCCTGCCTATGCATAACTGAAAATGCTTGTGATCTACAACACTTGACAAATAAAAATTTGAGCAATTACATGAAGACAAGAAAACCTGTATATTCTGCGCTGAATTATAAATCACGTTGCATGGACAGCTGCAAGGGAGCAATTGCACTGGCTAACAAAAGGCCAAACAAGTCTAATGACATAACAATGGCCTCAAATCCAACTTTTAATCTCCTCTCAGACCCCTCATCACTATGAGGAAGGGAAAATCTTTGAATTTTTAATTCACCATCAAGCATTTAAAATGTATTAAATAAATTAAACACCCGGGAGCCTTAAGAACTTAAAACCTGTGCTATTTTGGACAAATTAAAGTTGGCTCTGAATAAATGTTAGTTTCCTTTTCATATATTGCCTCTTAATTTGGTAACACGTAATCCCAAATCCTTTCCTAGTGCAATGCACCTTGGCAGTTTTGGTTGCACCAGTCAGATGCTGATGTGGGGTACGGTCAACTTGCTTGAGCTTATACTAGATAGATGTGTAGGGTTACTGAAACTACATTTTAGGTCAATGATTATCCATAACTTATCAGCTGATTTACCTACTGACAACACCAGCTGCATTGCCTGCCAGGCTGCCATTTGACAAAAAGCTCTCTTTGATGGCTCCTGTTCTGCCCTGTCACTCAGCAATCCCAGCCCCATGTTCCTCCTCATTGCTGCCTCCCAGCTTTTGTGGGACCATAAAATAATGCTGATATAGATCTTAAGTGAACCTTCTTTAATGGATTCTCTTAGGCAGATCGATTCCTCAGTGTGGCTCACTGTATGGCCCCAGATGCAGAAGTACTGCTGTGATTTTCTCACTAGCTGTAAGATTTGGGCTGGACCTCACCACTTCAGCCTCCCCCACGTTGCCTGAGTGATACTGGACATTGGTTACAACCCACAAGAGTCCATGTTAGAGGTTTTCTCAGCTATAATTTCCAGCCCAATTCAGAGGCACTTGAAAGAGGCTCTTTGGGATGTGTCTATAGAAAGGAGCAGCTTTGGGACAGCTTCTTCTGACCAAAACCAGGACACCCTCCAATAATGAACTGGACAGTACCATGGGTCCCAGCTGGGACCCTGTAGCCTTCATCCCACAGAGCCAATGATAGGATGGGCTGACAGAGAAGAGCCACTGGATCTGGGAGTCCCTGGAAAATGCTCGCAATTTCCCACAAGAGTGGTGTGGGAACATACACACCTGCTCACTTACACCTGCATTTCCACAATGACAGCAGCAAGCCCGCATCAACTTCAAAGCCAAGGGAGGGAGACTGGGAGATCCTTTTTTAATGCTGTGGTGGTGATTTTACCTGTTTATTTCTTTTGAACACCCCCACACCTTCACTGCAGGCTGAAGAAAGGAACTTCTCCAGGAGAAATCTGGAATTAGTGTCAAGGAATGGCACTATTTCAGTTGATTGGCTCTTATGACAAGAGCTAGTATTACCTTTCTCTAAAGTCTTGAAGAACCTTAATTTTTAAGCTTCTAAAATTTGCTGTACATGCTGGGCAGTGATAAAATGCGCAACAAAACCACTGCTGAAATATTTGGACAGATGAGCCTCTATGATGTACAGCTTTAATGACAAATTATGGAGGTTGGCAATATGGTTAAAATTAACGGATTTAAGTAAAGTACTAGATTTCTATTTAAATACCAAGGATTTGTTATAAATAAATATTTGAAACCTCCAGTAGCCTCTTCAAAAATCTTTCATAGCCTGACTGCTTATGCATGGGTATTTTATTCACAACGGTGCAGGTACCTTAGTGTTTAGATTTGTGAGAGACATTGTACATATTACAGAAAAATTCATTCCCAGAGATTTTATATGAACTGTGAGCACAGAGGGAATGAAGGTAATTGTGAGACAGGGTAAAGTGGCACAAAAGCAAAAGCCATGTTCTGCAGCTGCAAAAAACATTTTAATTGTTGCTTTGGAGACATCTTGACACTGCAGTTGTGACCGTGAAATCAGCTGAGGTTTAGAACAGAATAACATAGTAGAAGGATAAGAGGATTTTGTGGGCTGCAATTTATTTATTTGAACATTTCATTGCTCAGAACTTACCCCCAGAGCAATCTAATATTGCCTGGAATAACGGTCCACATAGACTCAGCTCAGCTCCATTGTATACCATGATTTAAAGAACAAAGACAACATCTTAAAGGGTATTTGTTACTGCTGCTCTAACACAGCTAAAAAAATAACATTAGAGAGGTTAGAGATGCTGCTTGATAAAATGGTTTTAGGCTCAAAGAGGGCAGATTTAGATTTGATATACTGAAGAAATCCTTTACTGTGAGGGTGGTGAGGGCACTGGAACAGGTTGCACAAACCTTGTGGATTCCCCATTCCTAGAAGTGTTCAAGGTCAGGTCGGACAGAAATTTAAACAACCTGGTCTAGTGAAAGGCATCCCTGCCCACAGTAGGGGAGGTAGAACTAGGTGATCTTTAAGGTTCCTTATCAATCCAAATCATCAGGGTTGTTGTTTTCCATTTGCAGTGTCCTTCCCATTATTCCCCACATAAATTGCCTTTACAGAGAGATGGTGGTTCACACCATGTCTCTGATAATATGCCATAGTCAAGCCATCTGCTATGCCACAAAGGTCAAGTTTTCATATCTCCCACACCAGAAAGCACTGAGTTGATCAGACCTGCAAAAACCCAGGGGGAACACACCTTGATCTCTGCAGTTCAGGGACAAAGGGAACATGTCACACAGCTCTTGCCTGGGTGTCTAACCCAACTTGCCCTGCTCTCTCTGTAGGGTAGAATATGGCAACAGAGAGTCTACATCACCCATTGCTACGTTCTTCTATGGTCTGAACAGGCCCTTTTTTGACTACTGACTGCTTCATGTTTATTTCTCTACTAATTAATAAGGATAGATACTTGAAAAAAGAAAGTTAGGATCTTGGCTCTCTGTAGTTTTGCTTTTGCTCTTGTTGTTTGGGGGTCTCATTCCAGATGATGGAGATGCCTTCTCCTGCCATCAAAAATCTAGTTCATCGTGTTCATGCTTGTGAGCAGGCTGCAGGAGTCACAGGAGGATGGAGATGGCCCCTTTTGTTTCACTGGGATACTGAACCCGAAGTACCAGAAACCATGGTCCCAGTCCTGTGCATTCGATGCCAGAAAGGACAGGGAATAATATCCAGCTAGAGCATCTCCTTCTGACTTCAGGTAAGGCAGGACTTTGTCACTTCCTGAGGGGTTCAGGGGGGGCTCTTAAATACACACATGCTTGAGCAAGATTCCTCCTCTCTCTTGCCCTTGCAGCAAGCTCGCCCTCAGGCCAGCCCTCTGTAAGATGCTCAAACTCTCTGTGCCTCAGAAAGGCTGGAAGCAAGACCATCGGTGCCTCTCTGCTGCTGCAGGCATGTTGTGAAGATAAGTTAATTAATGTTTGTGAAGCAGGCACATTATGGGGTAATGAGTGCCACAGGAAAAAATGTATTAGGAAATTAGCATTTGAGAACAGGGCTTGGCTAGCATGCAGTAAATAAGTCCTGGAGCCACACATTCAACAGCAAGGAAAAACAAAATACTGAGCAGCTTGGTCCCAAAGCAGGGCTGGTACTTCCTCAGTTGAGAACCAGGCTGCAGCCCAGTGGGAAAACCAAGCAGGAGCATCGAGGGCCTGGCACAGGCAGCAGCACTGCCCAAGAGGGGCCACTGCTTCTCCTCGGAGTGCTTTTAATGCAGCTCCACCTGCATGTGGCTCTGCATGAGTGTGTGTGTGATGGTATTACCCAAGGAGAAGTAAAGCAAAGCACGCTGAGATGAAGCTGCAACCTCCTACTCCCCACGAGCCAGGGGACAGTGCCAGATGGTGCTGGAGGTCCACAGCAAGATCTGGCACTGGCATTCTCTGTGTTCCCATTCACATCAGGGCTGTCACACAGCCTTAAGCACTGTTGGAAACTTATACAAGAGAGGGTAATTTCAGCCTTCATCCTATAACTAGTGTTTTATTTGCTGAAGGGGCTGAGTGGGGAAATGAATTCCAGCATAGAAATGTATTTCTGTGATGACAAGAGCTCACGGTGAGTTAATCATGCCAGCAGCATACTTTGCACTATTACCCAGCAGCCTTTGTCTAACTACCACAGCATTTTATTAGACTTGGAGCTTTCCCTTGGAAATACTGTTTGTATGAAGAAGGGGGGCAAAGAAAAGTGTTGTTACTGCAGTGAGCCAGATGTCCTGATTTACCTCTCATGGAAATCTGGATATCTAAAATGGTCAAGGAAATACCATACAGGTGCCTCTGAGATTTATTTAGACGTTTAATGTGAAAACCACATTTAAAATCAGAGAGCTGAGGAAGGGAGAAATACTCTAATTTAAGTCATAAAAGAACACGGATTTGTTTCTGTGTCAATCTCACATGCAGGGGGACACACAGCTTCCCACTGGCACCTCAGTGCCAGCATGGAGTGGATGTTAAAGGCACACAAATACCTTCTCAGCAAAAGCTCCAGCTGGATTTAAATCCAATGAAGCCAGCTTTTGGGAGGAGTGCTGAGAGGGCAATAACAAATTATTCTATTAGCATTAATGCAGTCAGCTTGTGCTACTTATAATGTAAATATCATCTGACTATAAAAGTTGCCTTACTGGCAAAACAGAGGTAAAATTCCCATTCATCATGCTTTAAAATAGCCTAATCACACAATATATATTTGTGATTAGGCTATTTTAAAGCATGATGAATGGGAACGATGTTCTTAACATAAAGATGATTAACATTGGGCAGGTATCTGTTATGTGTTTTTCTGCTGATGGAAAACATAAATATTTTGGCCCAAACATAAAACCTCTGAGTGTATAAGGAGGTGTAATCCACCAAATAATTTCTTCTATTCCGGCAGGGATTAGAACCTTTAAAAGCACATAAAGGAAATATGATTTTATCTTATTTACTTGAAGATTGAAACATACTACAAAAGCCATACACACACTTATGTTTTCACACTGTTGCAACAAACAGCCTCAGGGGCTTGAACTACACCAGTCCAAGAATAAAGCCTGACCACTATCTCCAGTCCTCAAATACTGGCATTGTTTTGATTTGGGATACTCAGATGCTTTTATTATTCAGATTATATTCTTCCAATGTAGTCAGTGGAAGAGCAGCCAGAAGGTGAAGGAAAGAACTTTTTCTGGAGCAATTCCGGGAAATAATAAAAATATCTCCTTCCCAAAGGCTATTTGAATGTAGGACTGTGCAGCAGATGTAACCTCCAAAGAACAGCTGCCCAACCTCCTGTGCCTGTCCCCAGCACATGTGGCACAGGCACTGTCCCAGTCACCACTATCCCACCCTCCCCACAGTCAGTGCGTTTCCTCTGGGGACCTCATGTCCCATCTCATCAATGGGAGGATTTTCAAATCAGCTATTTCCTCACCTGCCTTGTCTTCAAGATTCTACTAACCCAAGAAACTGCCTCAGAACCTCTCTGCTGAGCCAAACAGAAGATACATGTGCTCACTGAACATACAGAAGCATGGTTTTAAAACCCTGGCTTCCCCAGCTCAACCTGAAACACTCATCCTTAAAAAAATACCTTATTCCCTGCTTATTGATGAGGGTGAACCTCCCCATCAGAGCACATGCTGCTCTGCCTTAGGGATCGCTGACACAGAACGTGTCTTCCAGGAAACTGTGTGATGTGTTCTTTGCATCATGACTCAGACTATTGCATGAAAAATCAATTCCAACACATTATGTCATTGCAAGTAGGGCAGATTATGTATCTACTTAGCTCATCTCATCCCATCCCTATATTTTTTAATTCCTCTTTGAAAGCAGCGGGCTTTCTGCATTCAGCTGGAAGTTATGCCAGAATTTATATCACACGTGGGTAGAAAGCAGTGTAAGTTTGTTCATGGCCAGTTTGCATCACTTGTCCTTGTGCCCATGTAGTCTGTACTGGAATAACTCCATTCAGGGAGTCCCAGGAGGGATGAGAGTCCCATCAGGGATTCTTTCTCTCCCATTTTAACTCATTATTCTCATAAGTAGGGAACAAAGTTTGACAGATACCATGAGTATCACACAAAACCAGATCATTCACACAAATCACTTGGAATTATTTAGATTTCAAATAATGCTCGGGAATAGTGGACTATTGTTCTGAAATTCATGTCAGAATAAAACAGCCCTTAACACCACTGTACTGCTCTAGACAGTGACACTTAGAGGCACTTGCTCTACAAACTACCATGCCTTGTAACTCTGCCTTCTGTGCCACTGAGTCTCCCCCTAACTCAAAGGACTCAGCACAACTCAGCAGGATAAGCAAGGCCAGCTGGTAATGATGTAAGTAAAAATAGCAGTGAGTGATGCCACTTCTCCATTTTGAGCACACCCTTATTCCCCTGCTCAGTTCACAGAAGAGGTTGAAAACCACCCACTACCAGGCCCCACACCTGCTTTTTAAAAATGCAGCATGTCACATTCCCCTTGAACCAACAGGGTTGGGCAGAGCCCAGACCCAGTGTCCCCTTCAGACAGCACACAGATGTGCCTGGTGAGGCTACCACATACCTGAAGAGAGGACAGGACCCCAGAGGCACCTGAGCCTCCCTTTGCTGCATCAGCCCCCCAGAGATCTTCCAGGGAACCATTGCCAGTACTGAAGTGGAGTTTGTTACGGATCTCCTGCAATTCCCAACCCAAAGATTTTCAAAATCTTCTTTATCATGTGGCTCACCATTATGGAAACAAAATGTTGTTTCAGACTAGTTGTTTTTTTCATGCAGCCATGTCATCCAGCACTTCAGATTTTCTGAAGGAAGGTTGGCTGTGCTTTCTTTGTTTTCATTCTCAGTTTACATCATATTTATTGTGTCAAAAATGTTCTTAATTAAGAGCTTTATATATAATGTCCATATGCAAAGGACTCTACCTCACCATGTTTGACAAAGCTGCTGACAGTAGGCAATAAAAGGAGATTACAGTGTTACAGAGGACAGAACTGTCACTGCTACCACTTTTCAGGAGTATGAGAATACATAGCCAAAGCCTTACTCTTCAATAATCTCTCTGAAACAGATTGTTCCCTCTAACCTATTACGTAGCCTAGAAAAAATTAACTACGTCGTTGATGTGGAGACACTAGAAGGATCACCCTCTGCTGCCCAGGGATTCCTCTGCACTTTACAGACATTTGTGCCAGTAATGCCTACTGCAGGGATGGAGAGGAAAAAGAAGGGTTTGAATATTAGGAGGCTCAGATAAACATATTCCTGGAGAGGCTTTTCTTATCACTATAGTCTGATAGAATAATTTTTTCAAATGAGAGAGAGAAGGGAGGGAGAAAGTCAGACCATGATCTCTACCACCGACACCCCTGCAACTACAGATATAACTGATACAATTTTCAAAAGAGCATTAATAAGTATGGTACAAAAAAATATATCTTTCAGTTTGGCTAAATTTGTTCTGTACAAGGGCTCTCATAAACACTGCCTAGCTTCCAATAGATACAGCCTTACTGTAAATTTTTTTGCTCCTAAGACACTTGTGCACATGCCTCTGCCACCTGATTTGAGACAGACACTCTGATGTCTGTACCTTTGATGATAACTCTCAGCAACACTTCAGGTGTTTTCCTGGCTGAGGCTGGAGAAGATCCTAAACACCCACTGCCTTGGCAGATGGGGAATTCATTTGCTATTTCATGTGCTAGGCCTGGCCCAGAGGCATTCTGGAGAACACCAGCTGCTTTGAGCCTCTGCGAAACCCCACCGCAGAAGTGTTGCAGAGGAGACCATCTTTCCCATGCTTGGTTCCCCTTATGAATGAAAAGGACCTGAAAACCTGTAGGTATATGCTTAGGTAAATGCTTGAACCAGGACATGTCCCAAATTATCTCCCTGGGTCAAAATTGTGTGGTGGCACACATATTACCTCCCATGGTTATTTAAGGGGTGAAACACACACATCCTCATTGCCTCAGCTCCATGCCTAAGGTATCATACCTTCTGTCTCCTCCTTAGCTAGATGGATAGCTGTCACTAGCAGACTTCCTACTCTTCACATAAGCAGCAAAGAAGCTAATATTTATCATGCAAACAAAATTGTATGTGCCACTGCCCTGCTTTCCAAAGGTGCTCCTGTATGTGCTATGATTAATTCCATTTATCTGTAATCTGAAAAATTAGAGTTGAGTAGTGAAATTTCTCCAAAAGAAAGAGAAAAAACTCTGGGCTTTGCACTGAGGCTATTGTATTATTGTAACTGAAGATGAAAAACTTATTGTAGTTGGGTTGGTAAGGATAGCCAGATACAGCTACAAGTCTTCCAGGCAAAAGAAGGCCAATGCTCCTCTAAAATTCTTGAATCTTTCCTTTGCTTCTTTCACTAGGAAAGCAAAAGAAAACTTGAGAATTCAAAAAGTGCATCTAAAGTCACAGTGAAATGAAATCCAGAATTGCCACACTTTATAGCTGATCACTGGAAAATAAGCTAAAATAACAGTATTTGGAATAAAAATAACTATTGAAATAGGCAGTATGGAGTAAACTTTCCCTTTTTTCTTACTATCTCAGAAATAAGATACTTTACAAGGTGGTTGTTGCCTTTCAAGGAAAATCAGGTTCCAGCATTGCCATTTCTTTGTGACTTACCAGAAAAAACCCTCACAGGAACATCCAGCAAAGCAATCTGACTGTTTTCCAGCAGAGATAACACATCTTAATGGGGCAGTGCTCTCAGAAATGCTGAGAGCAGGTTGTATGCCCTGCTTTTATGAAAGATACCTTTCAATCACACAGCTTCCTTTTATGCTGCTTTGGCCATGGCAGTCAACTGAAAATCGTGCCAAATGGATTAGAAGAATAGAGTGACATAGATCCAACCTGAGAAGTGACTTTTTGAGCTATTTGGCAAGAAATGGAAGGTAGGACTGCAAAGATAACTGAATTTAATATTTCAAAGTTGTAATTATAAATGATGAATGCACTCAGAAAATGGAAAATACTTTGAGGGAATCATCTGTCAGAGGAGGAAGAGAAGAGTGACCCAGCAAGAGCACAGGTGTCAGTGAGTTACCCAAAAATGAAAACAAGGGCAGGAGGATACAAAAACAAATATCTAAAAGACACTGACAAAGAGAAAGGGAATTACTCTTTCTCATTTGTCCTTGTTCCTTCCATCTAATTGCCTTTTTACACTGGCTTGCTTGCTGGGCTGTCTCCTTTCCTGGGCAATGTGCCCAGGTGGCCAAGAAGGCCAATGGCATCCTGGCCTGTATCAGCAATAGTGTGGGCAGCAGGACCAGGACAGTGATTGTCCCCCTTGGCACTGGTGAGGCCACACCTCGAGTCCTGCGTCCAGTTCTGGGCCCCTCAATTCAGAAAGGACATTGAGGGGCTGAAGTGTGTCCAGAGAAGGGCAACAGAGCTGGAGAAGAGTCTGGGGCACATGTCCTGTGAGGAGCAGTTGAGGGAGATGGGGTTGTTCAGCCTGGAGAAGAGGGATCTCAGGGATGACCTTATCACTCCCTACAACTTCCTGAAAGGAGGCTGTAGCCAGCTGGGGGTCAGTCTCTTCCCCATGTAACAAAGAACAGGACAAGAGGAAATGGACTCAAGTTGTGCCAGTGGAGGTTTAGATTGGATATTAGGAAAAAATTATTTGAAAGGGTTGTCAAGCACTGGAACATTGGCTGTCCAGGGAAGTGTTGGAGTCACCATCCCAGAAGGTATTTAGAAGCTGTGTATCTGTGGCAGCTGGGAACATGGTTTAGTAGTGGACTTGGCAGTGCTGGCTAAATGGTTGGACTGGATGATTATATAGGTATTTTCTAAACTAAATGACTGTATGATTCTAACTATCTGATTTTTTTTTTTTTTACTGTTGCTTTTCCTCTTGATGCCAGGAAAGTGAAACATAGAAATACAAGATACTAAAATCATGCCAGAAATACAAATCTGGTAAACAGTCTCATGGAATCTAGAAGAGAAGTGAAAACACAAACATATAAATAATGTTGTATATAATATAGATAACATTATGTAAATAATAGAAATTATATACAGTGTAAAAAATAGATATATATGTGTAATTTTGGTCTTTAAATTATAGATTAGAAATAGAAAATTATTGAAATGAAGCTATTATCAGAATTCAAATGAACCAGACTCACAGATGTATAAAGCTTTCTTTCCAATGGACATTTAAGAAGAATATCACTAAATAAATTAGAACTGTGAGGTGCCTGCAAGAAAAGGCCCATTTCTAAGTCCTGCCATGATAACCTCTGGAGACAGTTCAAAATAAATGAATAAATAGAACTAATCCATATGCTTTTGTTCAAATATGAATCTTGCATTGCTAAATAGCTCAGGGTCAGTAAAAATCAGTGGCTCCCATCTCAGTGTGTCTTCAGGGGAAATCTGTGCGAGGGGACCCTCAGGCGATTGGGGGAATACATGACAGCATGGCTTGGTCCATCATGCACACTGCTGAAGTGCTGGCAAGGGAGGAACAGTGACCCCTGAGGAAAAGACGTTGGAGGGGAGTAGGGATGGCATTGGGGACAAAATACTGGAAGGGCCAGAGGTCTGCTTAAGTATCAGAACTCGTATCAGACAGCTACTTGTGCCTACTGAGAAGGGGTGAACTGCCCTGGTAGATTGTGTACGGGTTTTCCCCAGGGGGATCTCTCAGCAGCTGTGCTCTGCAGTGATGCCTGGGTGAGTTGGCAGACAGGGAAGGGATGAAGTTTGCTACCAGCACAAACAATTCAGTCTCTTTATGAAGGTGAACAGGGTAAGACATGGTGGTACTTTTAAATTAGGAAAGGAGTTTTAACAGTAAAACTGTTACTCAATCTTTCACTAATCTTTACCAGATCCACCTTAAAAACAAACTCGGGCATTCCTCGGTTCCAACATAGGGAAATCTGTCCTTGTTCTCCACTACCCACACATGCTGGTTTCTCATTTCAGTGTAAAATGAGAAATAGAGTATGATTTCATTTCACAACAGCATTATTTTTTCTTAGGAAAAACCAAGAGATATCAGAAAAACCAAATAGGATAAAACCAACCAGGGACAATACCACTTCAAAGCCAGGAAAAAAAGTCACAGCACAGGTGGAAAGAGAGGTGGACAGTTAAAACTCTCCAAAGCTGAATCCAGTGAGAGACATTATGCAAGGGGCTTTTTCAACTGTATCATCAATAAAAGAAAAGCAGGATAAATATGGGCCTGCTGAGGAATTGTACAGGAGACCTGGTGACAGAGGAAATGGGAAAAGCCAAGCTTGATGCCTTCTTTCCTTGGTCTTTATGGGTAAAACCAGTCTTCAGGAATCCCAGGTTCCCAGGAGCAGTGGGAAGGTCTAGAGCAAGGAAGACTTACCCTCTGTGAAGGAGGACCAGGTCAGGTATCATTTCAAGGAATTGGACACACACAGGTCCATGGGACCTGATCTGATGCATCCATCAGCGCTGAGGGCATTGACCAATATCATTGTAAGGTCAAGCCTGACCACCTTTGGAAGGTCATGGCAACTGGGAGAGGATCCTGAGGACTAGAAGAAAACAAATGTGAGTCCTGTCTTCAAGCAGGGGAAGAAGGAGGATTCAGAAAATTACGGGCTGGGCAGACACATCTTCATCTCTGGGAAGGTGAAGAAAAGGACAGTGTCCTTAATATCTTCTTTGCCTTGATCTTTTCCAGTAAAACCAGACCTTAGAAATACCTGGGATTGGATGTGGCTTCCTCCTCAAAGGGAAGAGGAACTATAAAAGACCTAATATTACACCAAGTAAATGGTCATTATAGTGTCCATGTCTCAAGTATAAATAAATATTTAAATTGAGGAAACAAAAGGTTGTATAATGAATGTTTTTAAAGATAACTTGAACAAGTATGAAAATGCATCATATCACACTGACTTTTCAAGATAGAGGCATAATTCTATTCCACTCCACCCAGTCAGTCCCTTAGAATTTACACTCATATATATATTTCTTTTTTTAAAAATCTAAATAAAATATAATGTATAGGAAAATTTGTGCTTCAGGGCATTCAATGAGCACCATGGAAAAGAAATCCCTGGCCTTTACCTGAATTTAGTGTTATTAGTTCTGCTGAAAAATGCACATTTGTTTCCTCCTGCAACCACTATTTGCCTTTTGTCAATTTTGTCAAACTCTCCAAATTACAGCGGATTATCATCACTATTACACCCATATTTCTTCTAAATGCTCACACAGACAAGGCAACCACACAACTATGATGCAGTAACAATAATTTTGAGCAGGGCCAGCATGCTGCCTTTGCAGTCTGAGACCTCTGAAATTTGTGTGGTCTGAGATGACCCCTTGGGCAAGGTCAGCAGAATCTCAGCCACTTGCTTCCCAACCAGCTTAGCCAGTAAGCAGATTATGGATGCACTTGGAGAGTTTCTGAGTGCTTAACCCAATGAGAGCCCTGCCGTGTTTTGCACTGCCTGGCCCATGAAGATGTGCAAGGCTGCAGAGGCTATGCCATTTTTGATGACAGTGCTCAGTGCTGAACTATTATCTGCCAGAACAGCTGGTTAATAGGGAACCATCCAATAGTATTTGCTTATAAGCCAGCTCATAAATGATGAACACTACTCAGTCACTTTCTAAATCCATACATGTTTCGTCATCATTCATCATAAAGAGGAAAAGCCAAGTTAACTATGTATCTG
Source organism: Corvus hawaiiensis (assembly GCF_020740725.1). NCBI lineage: Eukaryota > Metazoa > Chordata > Aves > Passeriformes > Corvidae > Corvus > Corvus hawaiiensis. The sequence continues at coordinate 34,357,110 of NC_063215.1, read as the reverse complement.
TCAACAAATGTTTCACCTTACCTGCCCCTGCATTAAGAAACACCTATTGAATGCAAAGATGTTTTTTTCACAAACAAAAAGAATGTTCAAAGCCTCATGCAATACTTATTTTCTTTATTTTTAGCGTAGGCAATATGAATTTTATTATATTTATATTTAGGATGGATGATAACACTATGATTTTTTCCATTGAATGACTGCAGTTTTATCTACCTGTTTATAAAGCTGAAAAATGTAATGGGAAACTCTAACAGATTGACAGATTACACCTGGGTAATTTCCAAGGTGTTCCAGTTCTGCCACTCCTCCCTGTGCCCTCCCACTCTATGTGTCCCTGTAGTATGCTTCCACTCTGCTCTTCCCTCCCACACAAATCCTTTTGACTGATGGGAAGTCCAGTGGGTTATCCAAGGTGTTTCCTTCAGCATCCCGGTGGGCTTTGGATGTGCCCATCATCTTCAGCACTACCTGTAGGTGTCCATGCTCCTGCCAGTGAATTTCCCACCTCCTGATGTTCACAGAATGGTTTGTTGCTGCCTTTTCCTTGGTTTTTTTCCCCCCATTTCTGCTCTTCTTTTCACCACCCTTGCCTCCCTTTCTCCACCCAGTCTCCTCCCAAACAAATTACCTGGTTATCCCTGTTTTGCTACATTTATTTCCAAATGCCTGACACCACTACATGTGCAATCTCAGCATTAAATGTCATTAATGATATGGTTTCCTAGGCACAGCTGCCCTTACAAGGCTCAATTCCCCAGAAGATCTTGAATTCCCCTTGAATTGCCTGGTTCATACTAGTTTCAGTTGGCTTGTCTTGGATGCTTTCTGAGACATAGTATCTTGCCTGTGTCTCAATTCCCCCATTCTGCTTCAGGTAAGCTCAAGCACTGTCTTGTCCCATATAAAGTTTCTCCTGTAACATGTTTTTCTCACCTTGTTTTGTGTTCACGACACATCCTGCTCTCCCTTCCCTTCCCAGTCACAAGTCATTAGCTTGAACATGTCCTTGAGACACCATCCTGCTTCCTGCAGAGGCACCATCTCAACACCATCCTTGTCCTCTGCAACCCACAATGCTTTCCTGGTGTTGGAGGGACACCCAGTCTGAGCACTGTGCCAGTCCAGGCAGTGAGGCAGGGGCAGGGCACCGGGGCAGATACAACCTCCTATTGACTGGAGGCTACACAGAATGTCCCTGGGACTCAGGTCTGTCCAGATCTGTCACTGCTGGAGGTGGGTTTATCTGCATCAAGGTTTGTCCTTGAACAGATGTGCATGCTGCTGCTTTGTTTCAGGGAGGAAACAAATTTTCTGGGTGATAGAGCTTTATGGAATGAGGGCATTGGTGGACCAATGCCGCATTTTTTCCCCAGGGTCCCCCATGGAGGCACTTAGGCGGCACTCCAATAGCACCTATGCAGGCACTCGATCTCACCCTCGCAGGCAGTCGTGAACAGCCCCTCACACACACAGGCTGTGCACAAACCGGAGACAGAGGCGAGAGGGATTCTCTGCATGTAGTTCCAAGGCCTTTAATGCAACCAACACACTCGAAAGGGAACAGAGGCAAAGAACCAATAACAAACCCCACGTGTGTTTTTATCCCAAAGGGTCCCAGGGGCAGGCAGAGCATCAGAAGCCAATGGTCTGAGGGCCAGGGGGCAGAGGCAAGGGTGAGTGACATAACAGGGGCCAATGGGAGAAGGGATGGGAGGGGGGAGAGAGCCAGTGACCAGTGGAATCTCAGTAAAGGGAGAACTTTCTAGCACAGTAGTGTGGGGGGAGACCACTTTGAAGTAACATGGGGGTTATAAAGTGGACTTAGCCAGTGCAATACAGCTTTACTGAGAATTGACCAAACGTGGGTTGGCTAAAAAGGGGAGTAAGAAAAGCAAAGCATTGTGCCGCATTACTTGACACCTGATGGGGAAAATGCAGTTTTCCTTTGTAAGTATCTGGGAAAAGTATTTTCTATTGGCAGATATCTTGCTCAGAGGTGATAAATAATTTATTGTAGTAATTTTAGTAGGAACACAAGTTTTGGGAGACCTCTCTTATCCCTGCAGCTGGTCAATTCCCCTCTTAGGCACCTGCTGCAAATTCAAGACAAGCAATTTTGTAAACACGAAAATAGGATGTTATGATTGGGACACCTGATGGAAGGGTAGAGGAAAACACAGAAGAAACCTGGACTTCCTTAAGTGCAACAATTAAAAACAGGTGGTGATGTTTCACTACAAAAGCACAGGTGAACAGGACTTCATTTTTATTCCTATAATTTATAAAACATTTTATGAAGACAGCTGGCCACTGTGAAACAAATGACTTGCTCCATTGATTGATCTTCCTTCCTAACAGCTAAACTAGATGAAATGCCAGTTGAGCAGAAAAGCCTGAGTAAGCATTTTCCGTGTAAGAGGTTTCATTGTATTATCTGGTATCAAAAAAGACCTGATTATGTTCTTACCTAATATCAGTAAAGATCTGATTATATTCTTTCCTGATCTCTACTTCATAGGAAACATTTTTAAAGGTTATCATTGCTCGTGTCAGTGATATTTCTGCTAAGCTCCGTGCCTCTCCTGCTCCCTCCTTTGGTGCCATGGCTGCATTCCCTGTAATCTCATCTAAAAGGTCCTTCTGTGTTGTTTCTAGTTCCTTAATCTACTGTGGTAACAAACCATGGACAGTGGTAATATTTATAGAGGTAGTTGGAAGAAGGAGATTAATTAAAAGCCATTTTGAAAGGAAGATGGTCCCATTGCTTTAAAGACAAAGATATCAAGACCTTGGAGCTGTAACTGCTTTGGAAGGTTTACTTTCACTTTTAAAGCAGATGTCTCTGTTGTTATTTAATTAGGAATAAACTGGAATAGCTGGATGCTATGGGAAATCTGCTCAAAAGCAGATGTCATCCAAACTGTTTTAGTTCATGCAAAGCACTTGCAAACTCCGGAGGGTTATGGCCTCTTTTAGTTAAACCACAGAGCCTGTAACATGTAGTGCTTATTGTTTTATTTAATGCAATTCGTTAAAAACAATTTATCAGGGAACGTTGAGATTGTCCCATTCCCTGACTTGTCTTGTCCTTCCCTCAAGAACAATTCAAGGATGTTCTGCTCTTTTTTGATATGTAAAATCAGGCACAATCAGGTAGTACCTTATTAGCACTGAGCACATTTTCAGTCGAAAAGAAATGTAATGCAAATGCACAGGTTTGGAGAAAATCTTAAGCACAGCTGAGACCTTCAAAGTTCTTGTAATACCAAATTGCTTTGACTGGCCTTTCATTCTATGCTGAAATGAATTTTTTTCACTGACAGATGGAACTTCTAAAATTACTCTAAGCAGACTTTTTCTAATTTCCCTCCATCCCCAAACTCTTGCCTCACAATGACTACAGCAAAGTTTTGGGCCATTTTAGTAGAGTAGTGAATTGAAGCAGGAAGAAAGCGTGTCACTGGAGGTCTGGGAGCTGTGACACTGGTGCATTGGAGATGGACATGGAATAAAATATGAAGAACTGTTATCTTTTCTAGAGAATACAGGATTTGGGTCCAGGATTAGATAGCCTGCATTCAAGTAGCCTTCCCTAGATGTCCATTTGCAATAATGAGATGCCTTGTTCACATAAGAACATTCATTTACTTATCTTAAATTGAGCTAAGCTACATCCCACCATTAGTATATTTTCTAAATTGAATAAAAGGCTAAAGGATGAATTCAGGTTTTGGACTGTAATTAATGTCCACAGAATGATGACACATTTATTCAGTAGTAATGCGAACTGATGAGGTGGAGGCATCTATAGAGTTGCTATGATCATGATGGAATTGTTAATGTTGAAGGGTTGTAACCAATATTTAAACAATTGAGAACAGTGCTGTTTATGCCTTGTGGCTGCTCTGACCATGGTTTGCTTTAACAGAGCTTGTGCTTCAGCTGGTTTGGGTTGTGAGAAAGCACACTGCTATTTTCAAGATGTGCCTGTACATCTATTGGTCCCTCTGCCTACACGGCCAAGCAAGCTTGCAGGGGCACCATTTATGGAAAGCTTCTGCTTCCTGCAAGTGCATCTTTGAACCCAGCAATAAGGAGGGCTAACTTTACTCCAGGAATTTTGGTGAACTTGTGTCTTTCTACATAACTTCAGTCTGGCTGTTCAGTAATGTGTGTAGGGGAAGCAACAGAGATTCAGAGAGGCCTGTCTAATTGCAGCCTAATTTTCTGTCTTGACAGCAGCAGCACTGAAATTCTCTGAGGGGTTTTTCCCATTTCTGTGTGCCTGTGCAAGGAGAAGCATTTCACTCTGCCTCTCCCCCAGCAGCACAGAGCTCCTGTCAGCCTCAGCAAAACAGCTGCTTCCCTGGAGAAACCACTCCTAGACAAGCACATACTGCTGTGGAGCAATAAGGCAACTGGCTTAAAATTGCATTTTTTTACTTGAAAAATGTTTGGGGTAAATACTTCACTCTGCATATAATTATTAATCTGTATTTCAGCTTTTCTTTAATCTATTTCTAGGCAAAGTAGGGATGAAAACAGGACTTTATATAACCCTGATGAAAACATCTGTCAAGTAACAGGAAAGAAATAAGTACAAAAGATTTGTTAATAAAACAGTAAAACTATCTAGAGACATAGCATTACAACAAGGGAGCTTAGTGCTCTAATTAAACCATCTGCTTTTAGAATTGATTTCCTTTAGCAACTGGCTTGATTGCTGGGGCATCCCTGCCTAGCACTGAGCTGAGCCCCCAGACTTGCCTCAATCAGTCTTCCCTGGCTGTGCAGGCACTGTCCTTCACACCAGCTGGCTCAGATGGTGCAAAACGGCCCCCAGAGCCACCGTTCTCATGCAGGAACACTCCAACGAGGTGCCTCCTGTCCCAGGGGGTTGATGTCCCCTAAGCTGGGGCCATTTCTACCTTGTCCATATGCCTCCTTCACTAGGGTCTATGCTGAAACAGTAAATGACAGCCCCATCGTTTGGGAGAACAGGGAGGAGGAATAAAGTAACCTTCCTCCATCCACTGAAGAAATTTCCTTGGTTTAAAGATAGTGGCTACTGACTGGTTTATGACATGGAACAATAAATATTTTGGAGTTTTCATCCAGAGCTTAACTGGAAGAACTTTGCAATTTTAAAGCTTTGTGAAGAAGTCAATCCCTGTGCCATTCAGCTCTGCTGAAACATCATCAGGCGTCCACTGCCCAATTTCTTTTCCAAACATAACATGCTTTCACTGCAGATGAGCAGGTTTTCCTGCTTTCTTTTTTGTTGTGTTTGTCTGCTTTTCCTGGCATGGTGGGCAGGAGAAGCAGAAATGCCATTTCTATTACCACAGGCATGAGGATCATGCTCATAGTTGACTTCTTTTTACTGAAGATCTTTCACCATCTAATGAAATAAAGTAAGTCCCTGCAAATGTCAACCACTGGGATCCAATGCTTGCAAAACAAATGTGCAGGAGCCTCCCCAGCAGGAAAGTAGGCAGCAGTGGGGGTGGCTGGCCAGAGCCAGTATGCAGAGCTGCTGGGAAGCAGTGGCACAGGTTACACATACTGCCTTACCTGCACTCACTGAACTCAGCCTTGTAAATCCAGAGAGCAAAGCTGAAAGCATGGGAAAAGCTAATTAAATGCAGCACTCAATTAAAATCCCTCTAAAAATTTTTATTAGTTTTGTGCAAAACAGTTTACTCATCCTTTTACTATTCTTCTCAGTTTCTTTATGAGGACAGACTGTTTAGGTGAGCTGAAAAACCAATGTGTAGGGTAATCCCTGAGCCTGGGCAGTTAACCCTTTATGTGCCAATTTGATGTGGTCTAAGCAGAGTGCTGAGCTCTGCATGCATGCTCAGCTACCCAGAGAGGAATCATAGAACCATAGAATACCGGGTTGGAAGGGACCTCATGGACAGTCTGGTTTAACCTTTCTTGACAAAAACATCATCTAGGCGAGATGGCCAAGGACACTGTCCAGCCAAATCTTTAAAGTGTCTAATGCTGAGCAATCCACTATTTCCCTGGGGAGATTCTTCCAATGGCTGATTGTTCTGATTGTAAAAAACTTTCCTCATGTCTCTGGTCAGAATGTCCCCAGGAGTAACTTTTACTCCTTACCCTCAGTATTTTCAATGTGACTCCTTGTAAAAAGGGAGTCTCCATCCACTTTGTAGTCACCCTTTAAATACTGGAGCATGGAGCTTCTCAAGGTTGAACAAGCGCTCTCGGCTTTTCCTCATGTGGAGTCTTCCCAGTCCTTAAATTATCTTTGTGGCCTTTCTCTGGACCTTCTCCAGCCTGTCCACATCTCTTTTTGCCTAATGGGGACCAAAACTGAACACAGCATTCCAGGTGTGGTCTCACAAAGTGCTGAGTAGGATAATGACTCCTTTACTGCTGCTGGTGATGCCCTTGTTGATGCAGAAGCTTCTTGGCTTGAAGTGATTCCTGACCACTTCCTGGGGTGAAAGAATCCAGCCTAGCCCAAAGAGCTGCAAGCAGTTTAAAATAATCCCTCTAAAGCTTCCTGGAAAAGGGTATGAATTGCTGTTTGAGCCCTTTCTGTTGTTTTCTACACAGTGTTGGCAGAAAGACACACAGAAGGTGGTATGTCTGTAATAACTTTTATTTTCTTCCCCTTCAGCTGTGCCAAGAAGAGGAGCCTAGTGTGAAAATATGTCTCTAAAATTAAAGCTAATTTATCAGGAGCACCCCTAGTTATTTTCTTTAATTTTAAAAGCTGCCTTATGTTGCATTAACAGAGGCTTGAACAACATGTTCTTTATAGGCAGGCATAAAGTGCTTGTAACACAGATGGATGACAACAGGATCACACAATGCTCCTGGATGCTCCTCCAACCAGAGGGATCCCATCCAGCCCCCAGCCAGAGTCCAGTGGGGCAGGGGACACACCTTGTGGTGGGGCTTTTACCCTACAGCACCCAGCAGCACCCCACAGCCTCCTATCCACACTGCAGTAGCACAGGGTGCCAAGCAGTGCCCATGGACCCTGGCATTAGAGACAGAGGGCTCTGCTAACCCCTGACCTATCTCAACTGACTGAGTAAAGCCCATGGGCTTCACAGCCATAGTGGGTGATGGCTCTGCCAGCATGTTGCCCGTGAGGAAACTTCTGTTGCTGCGAGTTGGTTTGGTCAATCTCAAATTTTGTGTTTGCTGAGGAGAAGACGATAAGGCACGCACAGAAGACAGCAGTGCTGATGCCTCACAGACTACAAAAGATGCCATGTCAGTGTTCACACTGGGTAAAATGCTTAAAGGTGGCATGAGTTTGGAAAACCAGCAAGTTCCAGGTGCAAGTATCTCTGTGCCTGTGAGTGGTGCTGGGCCAGGGGAGGCTCACCATACTCAGGGTTTGGTTACCTCATGTTTCACAATGTACAGACTGTCTGTGCTGTCCTCTAGATGTCAGTGACAGCACATCCCAGCTCCCTGCTTCCATCCACACCCCATCATGGCTGGGCCAGGCTCTTCCCTCCTTCCCTTTCCCTAGCTTCATTGTCTCTGATACAGGACTGACACTCTGTGGCAGCACCAAAGGAGATCATCCTCCAAAGCACACCGAGATGGAAATCTGTGACTTCCATTTTTTGAAAAAGCTGGTTTCCAGTTTTCCTGTGGGTTGCCACTCCTTGGTAACACAGTGTCTCACTATGCACCAGTGGACCATCCAGATGTCCATGATAAGATGGCTGTGCTTTCCCAAAGCAGGTATGCTCTCCTCAGAGGTGATCAGGTGATCCCTGACCAAGATGGGGAATGCCACACCAGTGTGTGCTGATGGTGTTACAGCAGGACCTTCCAACAACGGATAGCTAAGGAGGTGCAGGAGAAACAGAAGGCTATTGAACAACTTCCTGTGCTAATTTATATGAGGCAAACTTATTATTAATGGAACTGCTGGTAAAATAATTTTCCATCAAAGCCTTTCTCAATGAAAAATGAGGTGAGTGAAAGTACACATAACCAAAGTCTCTCTTTGGGGCTTCTATCTTTCAAGAAAAATGTGAAAAATAATGATTGCATTGGCTTGTTTTCCATCTCTTTATTCTACAAGGAAAGTGGGTGATGTTTTTCTAAACATCTCTAATGTGAAGATCTTCAGTCAGCACAGCGTGAAGACCATATTCACTAGAGATCTCATTCTCTAACTTCAGCCTTTCTTCAGCCCTCCACCTCCCTTTTTATTCCCCAGGATGTGAAAAAGGTCTTCAGAAAGGTACAACAATTACATAGTTTGCCTTTATTGATCCCCTATAGTGCTAAGTCTCTAAGAGCATCTTTTATAAGGACTGCTGCTGATTGGTTGAAGATATTGCTAAGATACTGGAATGCAGTTGGGTGGGATAGAGGAAGCTAAGAAAACCTGAAATGTTTTTCTAGTTTCAACTATCACCATCCCTAGAGATGTATAAATTTTAGGTCATCCTAACCCTGAGAGGATGTTGAGCAAGTCTTCATGGTAAAGTAGATCCTGTAAAGTTACAATGATCAAAACTCTCCCCAGTCTTTATCTGGGAAAAGCTGCTGAAGCAGTCACCATTTCATATTTTATTTAGGACATATGCAACAACGTTTTTCTTCCTATTATTATTGTTAAACATAAGAGCACACATCCCATTGGGGTTTGGAGAGCATGAACTCCACAGCACCCCTTGGAGCAGTGATGCATCTACTCTGGGGGCTTTTGGCTGCCACAGTGAGAGGTGTTTTCTCATGAGCAGTGCATTGCAATGGCAATTGATTACCCTGGGAAGAAGATCATCAGTATGTTTGTTACATTTCCCTTATAAAATATCCCAAAACTTCTCATTCATCTTCATAACCTCTCAGCTGGTGACACAAGGCAGGGAGACTGATGTGAAGCTGGGGGTGGTGGCAAAGAGAAGACACAACAGCACAGAGATTGCATTTAAAGGTACAAAAAGGTGTAAAGCAAGGAGAAAAGACAGGAAAATACTCTGATGAATGTGTTGGAATTCCAGGTAGGACAGTACAACAAGGGGTGGGGGATTGAGCTGTGGGAGCCTGCTGAGAGATGCATGCAGGGAGCAGGTCAGAGCAAACACCACAAGAGTGATTTTGCTGGGACAAACCCAGTGATTTTGTGTTGACATTAGGAAATCTAGGCAGCAGCACTGTGCTGGGGATGAATGAGAAGCAGCAGCAAAATCTGCCAGAGAAGGGGAAAAGGGGAGAGCCTGAGCCCTGTGCAGAAACAGAAGGCAGCATTCGGCTGCTGAAAGGAAGGAGACAGACTGTGTATGTGCTTGGGGAAAAGTGGCCATTGCCCTTGTCTTGCTCACCACAGCCCACAAAGAGAGCCATGACCACAACAGATCCCAGGCCCCTCACATACAGGGTTTTATGTTGGAGTAGCTGCTGTCTGCCAAGGGTAGTCATGTTCCTTGTTCAAACTAGTGGGGAATAGGGATTTGCCTTTACAAACATTTTTTAATATATATGTCTATTAAACTGAAATAAAATTTTTAAAGTTTTTTAAAAGCTAGCTGGCTAGCCATGGTCTTTCCAGATCTGTATTTCACTCCTGCGGCTGTTGTAAGTTCAAGGAGCGCATCCCTGGCTATCGATTTTTCTGACACCTTTGAATTAACTGAAGGTTAAAGTCTGTCAAGAGAATGTTTAATTCATGTATTTAGCAGGCACAGTTCTTTCATCTGCCAACACAATATGCCAGGAAATATGCTAAATTGGAGCAATAGCTCAATCAGGGCTAAAACAAGAAACTGTTAAACAGCAATGCTTCTGCCAAGACACTGAGAGCTAGTATCAGGATCATCTCTAATTATGAATTCTGCTAGCTGCAGTAATTAAAGTGCTCATTCTGGACTTGCTTCATGGAGCTTCTCCATGCTATTGACTAGTGGGAATCTCCTCATCCTGGCAATCTCAACTGGCCCTGGATGTCAGTGGTGCCATCAGGAGAACTGGACTCTGCACCAACTCAGCCACTTCTTCTACCTGACAAAAGCACAGCTAAGGCAGAAGAAACCAGCTCATATGATAGGTAATTCCTGCAAGGGAGACTTATTCAAATGAAAGAACAACCAGGACAATGAAGACAAGCTGGCCACGAATAAAGTTCAGCTGGAATTTGGAAGAAAGTTTATTTTTTGCTGCAAGAGAAGCAGGATTTTGAGACAACCTTCCAACTAGCACAGCAGAGCCAAAAAAAACACAGGAAAAAATATCAACCCAGACCCAATGTTGTGCTTTTAGCTGGAGTTGGGTAGTTTTATGAAATAGACTCTGTGGCAACATAGGAAACAGCATAGGTCTTGTCTCTGTAACCCAAGAATCTCCTCTAGGCTGATTATTTAATGCAGACCATGAAAATTGTTGCACTAAAATGCCATCCCCTGTGTAGGTTTCAGTAGGTTTCAGTGGGTGTGATGGATAACCACACTTTGCTCAGAGCAAGAATGTTCCAAAGGACATGAAATGGCCACTTAGGGCTTAAGTATTATAGTCCAGCTGGAGCAGCACTGATGCTACAGCAATTTACCTTAATGATTCAAGAGCATATTTCACAGCAATGCTGTATAGCTCTTTCAACCTAAAAGCCCTTTCATGGCTTAAACTCAAATTTATGCCACTCACAGAATACATCTAAAAGAAAAAAAAAAAAAAAAAAAAAGCATATCCACCAAAACCAGGAAGAAAAACAGAGGATTTAGAGCTGTGAAAACCCAGAGGTTAAAATGTGCTGAAGGAAAATTATACAAAGAGTGCCAATGATTATAGAAGTCTCATAGTAGGAAGACGATTACCTCAGGGGTCAGCAGTGAAAGCCATTAAACAGACATTACGGGGTACAGTGTGGTAGGGCAGCAGCAGGATGCCCAGACTCTGCAGCACCAGTCAGAGGCAGTGCTTGTGGGACTTCAGCCAGCTCAGCAAGCAGCTTTGCTGTCCTTTGGAGACGGCACATGGCTGTGTCACTGCTGCAGGCAGGTGATATCACCAAAGGACTCTTCGAGGGCCATTCCCAGCAGACAGCCATTAGGCAATAGCTGAAAGAGGACAATATGGGTGGGTGGGCAAAGGAAGCTGAAGCAGAAAAACTAGAGCTCTGTCCAGATACAGCTTTAATTAGAAAATCTACCATTAAATGATAAAAGTTATGTATCTGAACACATTAGTACGCTGTTTGTATCATCCTCAAGACTGATTCAGCTTTCTTAGTTCTCACACCTGAAAGGCTGACCTCTTCACAGCCACATTCTTCCCACCTCCCTCCATGAAGCATATAAAACTGAAATTCAGAGAATCTAAAGAAAAAAGAAGGGAAGAGCTGTTAGCCTTAATATCAGGTTTCATGGGACGGATTTTGCAAGTGAGGGATGGACTGGTGCTTATGTGCTGCAGACTGGAGCCCGATGGTGGCAGCACCCATGCCATATCCAGCACTGTGTGTGCTTTCCTTGCAGCTTTGCCCTGTGAAAGAGAAGTTGACACACAAATTTGCAGGAAAGAAAGAAAATTGGCTGAGGCTATCTTGGAAAAGCATGCAGAAACCATCAAATCCGATAATTAGCCTTTTCCTATTGGGAAGGTGTGAACTGGAAGGATTTAATGGAGAGGAGTAATGGGGTAGTAGCAGGTGGAGGAGCAGAATGGGACAAACCTGAGCCATTATCTTCAGCAAACCTCACCTGCTACAGCTCCATGTTATTTGTCTGGCCTTGCCCCTGGGCTCCTGATCACCTTCTGCAGGTTTGTCTCCATGCCAGCACTGATCTGCTCCTCACTCCTCCACTGGTGAAACAAATCCCTCGTGCCTAGGTGCAGGCAGTGGTGGTCTGGTCCCTTTGGGAGTCAAAAAAGTAGTCATGGCTTTTGCTTGGCATCTGGGGCTGGAAGTCCTCTTACACCCTCAGCTCTGGCACTTCACAGTGATGTGATTGCAAAATCTTGCTGATACTTAAAGTCACCCAAAGAAACCAGGCAAAAAAAGAAGCTACTAACTTTTTTTTCCTTTGGGTTCCCAGCAAAGTAACTCCATCTGCCAGGTTTATTTGTGGAAGATGCTGTAACACAGAGAGACGTTGTCTCAGCTCTTATTTTACCCATCTTGATATTCATTGATTTCAGTGGAATTGGTCTTGATCCCCAAAGAGTTACAAAAGAATGATAAACACTGGTTGCTGTGCGGGATGGTTGAAGGGGATAGAACCCGGACCTGGAAGTGTGTGCTTTCCCTGGAGAGTGAGGTTCCTCTCCTGAACTAGATGTGTGTACTGTGCACAGCTAAACTGGATGGGGCAACCAAGCAGCTAGAGATTGGCACACATTTCTCAAGGTCTCTGCTTCTCAACTCCCTGTTTCCAAATCAGAATGTAACAATTTCTTTCTTGTCTTCTGAACACAATTTTTCAAGGCTCCAGATGACCTTTTCTTTACAGTACTAATTCCTTAAACCTATAATTTTCTGTTTCCCAAATTCACCAGGGGATTGAATCATACGCAGTGGGAACCTGTGAGGAAATCATATAGAGGACTTGCACCCAAAATGTTTGCTTGTGCTGCACCATGCAGCCTGAGGAGGCTACTTCGTATGAGACCATCAAGGCACCTTCAGTTACAGCTTGGTTGAAGTCTATGGAATGAACAAGGCAAGTCCTTCTGGCACCTAAAAAGCAAATCAAGCAAATGAAAGTTCAGGAGGACCTTGTCACAGCCCAGACTGACTGCTCTGGGGTAGGAATGAGATGCAGACAGACTGGCACACACACACGCTTGCATGTGTACAAACACAGCCAGGACTTTCAAGCACTTTTTTCCACTGATGCTCCCCTGGCACAGGGAGCAGACGCAGAGCTGGGATGCACGGAAGGATGACAGCCAGTGGCAAAGCATCCTGCACCGTGTGACCTTTGCCTGCTTTCTGCTCTCAGTGCGGTCTGTGGCAGCCAGGTGGGAGGAATGGCAGTGCCACTGGTTTTCACAGAGTGCAGGCTGTGATGCTACATGAGCAAAGTGACCCAGAACACCACTTCCTCTGCAAATCTAGAAGCTCCTGCCCCCCCGTGCAGCAATATCTGCTTCTACCCACCATGACATAAGAGCTGAGCTACTACAGCTCCACTCACTTCAGAGCAGTGCTACTGATCCTACATCAGCTGAGGACCGCACTGCAGGCATTTCAGGTTTGCCTGTTCCATCTGTACCTCTTTTATGCATCCTGCCTAAAGCAGGTGGCACAGAACCTCGCTCCAGGGTGCAGCAGAAGTCACAAATGGAGTTTTCGCAGCAGCACTCACAATAGACAGTGGGCAAGTTTTAGACAGGAACAATAAGGTATTAAAAAATATTTACTAGACTGACAATCAAGGAAAGACTGTAATGATAAAACCTGTACCTTTGGTTAGCCACTTAACTGGTAAAATGTATTTAATTACCTTCTATGGATTGGCAAAGTGGATAGGCAAACCAGGAACTCACATTCCTTTCAGACAATAAAAAGCAGTGAAGGTTTTAGCCCTAGGAACAAAACTTCATTGTGTGAAAACTTCCTGGCTCCCAAGTCCAAGCCACCCCAAAGGATCTGCCCTTTATTTCTGTGGTATTTATCAGCTAACCCAAATATAAAAGCTGGAAGACAATAAATCATCCCTTTTTTCTTTTTTTTCTTTACTGCTCTTTACCTGGGGAGACTCCAAAGCAGCAGGTATTCTGGACACATTGCAATTCCCATGCAGCCCCCGGGGTTCAAAGCCAATTAACATCTTACAGAATCAGGCTCACCCATCCCAGGTGAAAAGTTCTGCAGTGCTTCCACCTGCAGAGGCTGCCCAAACCAAAGCACCAGGCTGTCACCAGAGTGAAGTGCAGCAAGAATAAAGACTCACATTTTTTCATTGTTTCTTTTAGCACATACAACACAGTGCAAAAGTCTTTTCTGAATTACAATTTTTTATTAGATGAACACAGTTTAATACATAATGTGTACATGACCTAGGATGCAACATGCTCCCTCCCCTACCGAGTTACAGAACATTGATGCTGTGAGGGGGAACAGCAGCTCTGCATTTGTGACCTCCCAGGGGTGTTACAGGTGGCCGGGAGTGGAAGCTGTGCACACAGGCAGGTCTACACAGGACAGGATGACACACATGAGGAGGAGAGAAAGATTAGGAAGAAGGGAGTAAGCTGGATCTGCCCTGGCTGAAGGACTGCTCTCAAGATGATGTTCTCTGTTCTCCCTCCCAAATTCCTTAGGGAGCAGGAGGGTGAAGCATAGGCCATGATGCAGCTGGAGTCCTGGAAAGCAGTGCTGGGTGGTGTCACACATGGCACTGCCAGCCAAGGGCCCCTGTGAGAGCCACTGCTCAGGGTGCCAGAACAAGCCGTGGGCCATTCTGCACTGGGTCTTCCACTCCTGCTCTCTGTGCAGGGTGAACATATGGGGTTCCATCCTCCTCCCATTCATGCCAAGACCTAGTGAAATCAGTGAATAAGTCACCGAAGATTAATGAGACTTGGCATTTTCTTGGTGATCACTCCACTCTTGCACTCCTGTGAAGGGCCACAAGGCCATTTCAGGGTCCTGCTTCTGAACCATGGTATTGCTTGAATAGGACACCTCAAATAAATGGCCTGATGATGGAAAAGGACAGGGAGGGACAACCAAGAAATCCACTGAAAGCTTGGCAGCTACTCTTCACTTCAGTTGAGTTGGGCTGCTCAACATTAGAATCAGATACTTATCTTATCTTAAAGTAAGTGTAAACTTATGGGCTTTAGTCCAGGTTCACGTCCCTTGGAAGGTTTGGTTCTAAATAGTCAACAAAAAGGAAAAAAAAAGAAAGTCACCTAGGAAAAACCAAGAGTTCAGAAGACTCATCAAAAACTGTTTCAGTCTTACAAAGCACGTGCCTTTTGACTCAGGCCTCAAAATAAATTTACTGTGTTATTAAAAAAATAGCAATATAGAAACTACCCCTTTCTCAGTTCAAAGTTTAAGCACATCTAAGAAGACCCTACAGAAACAGTCCTTTTTCTGGCAAGGCACTATCCAGTAGTGTGTGGCACAAACAAAAATACCTCTATCAAAGCCACTGATACAGTGAATGTGCATGTGCATGTCAGCCCACACAGCAACTTTAGCTAGGTACAAAGATTAACAGTTTCACTCACACTGCTCTCCATTTTAAAAAGTGGGGTAGTTAGCTAGACATTGGGATCATTTGGTTCTTAAGCATAACTTTGTATGTCAAAATTTTAAACAGAATTAAGGATTTCCTATTTCTTTCAATAAATGTCTCTAGTTTCCCCAGACCTTTTCAGTTACCTGATAGTTACATTTCTTTACTACAAAACTGATTTAAAAAATTCCAGACCATCTCACATAACAAACTAGAAGTCTACTTGCTTTAGTTACAAAAATAAGGCTGTTGTACAACAGATAAAATTCACATCCAAATATATATACTTCTTTTTTTTTTTTTTTTTTTTAAACTAGCCATTTATAATTCAAAAGCACATATTCTAAGGGACTTACACTGCCAATCCATACAAGCAAGCAGGATATCTTTGGAGCTAGTGTTGCCCTTCATACAACTGATTACACCCACACGTGTGCTCCAAAATAAGCCAGGTTTACTTAACAGCTGAAACAAGACTAACTCTCCACTAAATGAGAGCCTTCTATTCTACAATTATCAAAATTCCAAAGGAGGTTTGTGAAACTGATTTCACCCCTGGAGAAATCAGTGTGGTTTTTCCTTTCACATCAGTAAGCCTGGGATTTCACCCAGGATTACTCATGTGCATATGCTTACACACTTCAGTAAGTTTTTCAAACCTGGGACTTCAGGCAGTTCTCAAAGTTTACAATGTATCAAGTACATGATAAATCCAGGATGGCTTCTCTGTAATCAACTGCAAAATTACATAAATTTATATCTGTATTCATTTACAAAGTTAAATACTTTTTTTTTTAAGAATAGTTATATTGAACTTGGTGAAGTTAACAATGTATAATTACACCTCATGTCATATTCCCTTCCTATAGTTCAAGTCTCATGAAAATATGGGATTGGTTACAAGAATGTCACAGTACCTTAGCACAGACAACATAATTCTTAAAAATGCACGTACATATATCAATGCCCATTCAGGATTCCTTTAGAGAAGGTGCTCTGGCAAAGATTTGGACCAGTAAATACAACCATGGACTTCAAATCTGTGTGTGCTCTTGCTCCATCCAGCCCTTTAGATGAACTGAGGAGCCAGGTTTGTTCAGTCAGGTAAGAAGAAGGCTAAGAGGTGATCCAGTGGTAGCTTTCAACTATCTTGAGGCCATTAAAGAAAGAATGGTGCCAATCTGTTCTTGAGAGTGCCAGAAAAACACAAAGCAAAGGCAGCAGCCTCAAATTAAAGCCTAGGAGTCAAAGCTGGACTTCAAAAAATAAAGTTTTCACTAGGAAAGCACTGCAGCAATGTCACAGATTACCTAGAGAGTTATGAGATCTTCATCTCTGGATATTCTTAATGCTCTGCTAGACCAACCCATATCTGATCCAAGCTAGTGTGGTTCTTAAGCCTGATTTTGACAGTGCTGGACCAGATGACCTTCAGTTGTCCCTTCCAGCTGACATGTCTAGTATGCCATGGTTACTGATGTCAACAGAACAGGTGATTTTTTTTCACAGTGTTGCTTCTGTTGTGGTAGTGTTGCTTTCTGACATTTTTTACAAGTCTGGCTTCCTTCAAACCACATGGTCTGAGTGATGCTGTGATTGCAAAGAAGCTTTTCCACACAGGGTTGTCTTTCATTCACCCAAATACATAAGGACATTGACTGTGATGGCACTACCTTGCCAGTATGAAATCCCTTGAGTAAAAGCTACATTACAGGGTAGGTGTTATTTATGTAGCCAGACTTGATTCGAAATGCGTGATGCAATTTTACTTCTGTCTAGAATGCATCTTGTAATGGTTATTGGCAATTCATGGGCCTAAGTTCTGCTATGTGGATCAAAGCAGTCCCACTGGAATAATCTCTACCTCCTTTACTGGGCTCCTGTTGCTCAGCTGAGCAACCCCTGTGGCCTCACTCAGCAAAGCACACACTCACCTTTCTCACTGTCTTGGAGGCACCTCCACATGACCACATCTGGGGATACAACCGGGACAACAGATAGGCAGGTTAGGCATGCTCTTGAACCACAGTGGAGTGTTTAACCATCATGGGACTAAAACCTGGCTCTCAAAGCATCCCCCTGACTCTCATGTGGCTTGTGGTAGAGCTGTGTGCTATCGAAGGTAAACTGAAGGTTTTGGCAAAATTTCATTTTAAGACAGTCCAACTCTAGAGCTCCAACACTGGGTGTTAAGACTTTCTCAGTTAAGAGAGAACTTCATATTATCATTAGCTATGAGACCCCTTTAGTTCTTCAGAACTCCCCAGTACCACCAAGTATTTTACTGAACATTTCACCTGCATTTGGAAACATGTCAAAATATTTCACTTTGGCACCTCCTTCATGATAGCAACTTGTTTTAAACAGTCAGTTGCAATGTGCATCATTAGACAAATCAAGTCTTCATTAACAAGATTAGCAGCCCATGTCTCTTAAAATAACCATGATCTAGAATAAGCACCACAGTAAATAAATGTAGAGCAAAAATACAGCAGTTTTTGGCTTAGACTGAGATCTCAAGATTGATACTTTCTATCTTCTGGGTCATAGCCAGCCCAAACATCATAACAACCACCAGCACTTTAACTATCATGATGAGCTAATTTGAACTACAGTAGTGGGAAAAATTAAAAAAGGTAAGGAATATGACTATATAAGTATACCCATGAGTGATAGAAGCCCTACACTTCCACTCATTCTCAAACATACGTGTCTGTTAGAATATCAGGGCCAGTTGCAAAAGCAATCCAAAGACAGAAGTGAAACATCAACAGTGAGCATTTTTACAAAGGAAGATGAGTAGCCCAGCCTTAATCCTATTTCATATGAGTGTTTTTAGCTCCACATTATTGGAGAGCACCATCTCATGGCAAGCAGACTACTACTAATGATACATGTTTGCTCTATCACAGTGATCCATTAGGGAAGCTGTTATGTGCTGAAGAACGGAGTCATTCATTCAGGAATGTGCTTGTTGATACTTCATGTGGGCTTTCTAGGGTTCTGACTCCTATTGAAAAGAGAAAAAATAAAGAGTATTATTTATTATTCTTAACATAATATTAATGTTATGAATACATTTTCATCTCCTGTACCTGTGACCTTTGCATATAAGGTGACCCTAACCCTGGACCACAGAGGAGCTGAGGATGCATCTCTCTGAAGTACCACCAGACTGAACCAGGAAGTTTATAAAGACACCCCTCCAGGCCTCCAACATCATATTTTCTAGTAACAGAGCTGCATAGAAGCTGCTATTTCAGATTGCTTCAGAACATCATCTTTTTCCTAGGACAAGTTCTCCGAGCTATAAAGTGAGGCAGGCTGCCAAAATAACCTGCTTCTGTGGTTCTCTGCTGAGGCTCCTTCCTACTCCTGTCCCTCAAGGGGTCCAGAAATAAATGAATTCCTGGCAGAAAAAGAACTCTATAGATACCCAAGAGCTACCACCCAGGCCTGAAACAGTACTAGTACCAAATATATCTATACAGTATCCAAAGGCAGAAAAATCCTCCCCTATGTGTCTCATCTACTGAAAAAAGGTGCACCATGCAGCCTGTTTGAACAAGTGTCCAGACTTCCATATGGCAGTAAAATTTCCTCTATTATACTGCCCTCAACAGAAAGATGTTACCTGGCTTTGTGTTTTGACCTGTATATATGTGTTTGCTAAAACTGAATTCAAAAAAGTTAATATAACTTCTGACTGCTCCAGCATTTCAGCATTAAAAAAAAATTAATTAATGCCTAATGAATAAATGCTGAGCTATTATGCCAGGCTGCAGACAGTCCAGTGATCAAGATCCTAGTTTTGTCTCCTTTTATAATTAAGCCAGTTGCTTACAATTTAGATTGATCATGTGAAGGAGAATGTAGTCTTTAAACTTAATTTATCTACTGTCCCAAATTACTCCCACATATATGCTTGTTTTCATTTAAAATGCTTTACTCTCCTTACAACCATTTTGATTACTTCATTAGCATGAAGCTGATATGGACAAGGTATGGATCAGAGCAGCAGTGCTTCCAAACACACAGGGTTCCTTCCACTCAAAAACATTCAATCTCAACATTTCAAGAGTTCCATGAAAAATCTGCAATACTACACTGACCTTTGATGCCAAAGTTGGTTTCAGTCCAAGAAAGGAGAACACAGTGTTGCTCTCCTTTGATTCAAAAAAACCATCGTAATCCTAGAGAATTAAAAGAAGATGAGTCAACATTCATATTTGTATTTTCCTAATTGATATTACCACACCTTGTATTAGTCTAAAGGGTGACATGTAATAATGCTCAGAAAAATACTGATACAAACCTAAACTGCGATGATATCACAAACTACAGACTACAGTGGCAAAGAAAACCACATCAATTCTCTAACTTCAGCATCTCTCACTTTGACAGAAAAGTATAAGCATGTACTTGCATCAAAAGAAACTCTATTGTGGGTATATTTTAAAGGTATGTAAGTGCCTGGCAATGCAATAAGTTTCTGACCAAGTTTTTGTCTTTTAGCAAACAAAATACTTCCTAACATGGAAACCCCCAAGAAGTCTTAAGGCAGATGAATTCCTCATTCCTTCTGTGGTAGAACACAGACTTCATCATCACTGTATCTCTTGAAATCATCAATTATATCTCAGTCTTGAACAACATAGTTAAATATGTTACCATAAATAAACTCATTATATATAAAAATAAAGAACAGGCTTCATTATCAAGTTACTTTTAGGAGTTTTGATCTCAAAGTGTTACTAATACTTTTACTGTTTTGGTTATTACATTGGACACCTCCTACTCTTGTATCATCAGATGAGCTGACAATACTCAGTTTTCAAGGGGAAAAAATAGGGAAAATCAGAGCACAGTTTAGTGAATGGATTTGGCACATGGCAAGAAGCTTCATGTGCTCCTCATGGTTTGGCAGAGATTTCTTCTACAACCACTAGCAAACGATAAAGCATCCAGCTTAGACTCTTTTCCTCCACCACGTAATTGCAAAATGGAAATATCAATCCTTATTTAACCACTCCTGACATGTAAAATACTCTGTAAATGTTTGGAAATTTCAGGTATGTGCTTATCACTTCATAGCCATTATCTCTTAAATATTCAAGATTAGTAGTTATGCTTAACTTGAAAGTATTCAACAAGATATTGACTGTGCACGTACATGCTTTCAATATAGAACAAGAACAGGCAGTCTCAGTGCCTCCACATGATTCCCCCCATCTGTGCAACAGCCATTCCCAATGCACCTGACCCCCAAAGTTAGCACTTCTTTGGCTCCTAAGATCTATTCTCATTACTTTTTGAGAGCTCTTCTCTCAGTGTTAATTTGTCCTGGATTTGGCTGGGACATTAAGGTGCTTTCCCTGAAATTAGACCTCAATTTTCCCCCAGCAGCAGCTGCTTTGCCCACTTGTCTCCATCCACTCCTGCATTCTCTTTAACTTCTCAAAACAGCCTACAATTGCAAGAGACCATGGGCAATAAACAGAAGCTCTAACTGAAAAGAAAAAATCTTTCTCTGACCTGGTTAGTCTTGGAAGGAAATCACAGGATATGCAAAGATTAGGAACCTTCTTTTATCTTCCAAGCAGATTGCCTAACCAATATTCATTTGTGTTTACATTTTGGCTTCTCACATCCTAAGCAAGAAGCAAAAGTGGTCTGGGAAAGCTTTCTGCTTCCCAGAATTCCTTTGGATTTCCACAGTGTAGTGTGAATCCCCAACAGCTCTTCATTCCACCTGCCAGACCCAACTATAAGATACACCAAATTATGTCCTTGCAGAAGAGTGACAGGTATTTCATTAAATAACTTTTTAAGGAAAGAGTGTGCTTGTAGATAAAGAATTAACTTCTCTTCACTCTTTTTTTTTTTCCTCCACCAACATAAATTGATTGTTTGGACAGAAAATATATAGACACCAAGCAAGGATAATACACCTCCCATGAGATCCATAACTATTCTACAGGTGAGTGGAATTTCTCCTAAAACCTTTATGGTGCACTAGATGAAGATGCTTTTTCAGCATTTTAATAACGATGTACTGCTATATCAGTGTGAACTGGGATACTCTGCAGATGCATAATTATTCAAACAGCCTCAGCCCCCCCAAAAACACACCCCATAGCTGCATAGGGGCAATTTCCCAGCCGGACCCTCTATAATAAAAACATCTGTGAAATGCACACAGAGGCCAGCAGGAGTATATAATGGTCCTCAGATATATTAGCTAACATAAGTAGAAAGAGTAAACCTTCTTAAGATGACTTTTTGTTGTTTTCTTCTTAAAACATGGCATACGTTAACTTACGAATCAACAAAAATTTCCAATTAATTACCAGAAAGTAAATCCAAGTAAAATAGGCAAATCAACTAAGCCATGATGTAAAACGAAAGATTACTGAAAGGGATCCCAACAGTGCCATGGATTAAAAAGGGACAACATAATCACTGAATACCTAGAGGAGCAATAAGTAATACTGAAGCTCTGCAGAAGGATGTTTGATCAGCCCTTGACCCCTAAGAATGAGACTTCAAAAACTGCATGGACACTATTAAACCTAAAAAGGTCTGTTCTGACTCTTCTAAAGCAGATGAAAACCCATGAGGGACACAGGCTCTATGAGCAACACACGAGAAGACAGCGCATGATCTACCTGAGAAATAACCTTCATTTGCTCCACTGGGTTCATGGACAAGTGAGTCACACCGTCTCTGGAGCTGAAGGTAGGGCAGCAGTGGATGAGTACAACCCACAGGAAGAAGGACCCTTTCTTTAACATCAGGGCCGGTCTAAATTGCCTGAAGATGCCCATTACAGCCTTGTAAACTACCAGCAGCCAACCTGCAAGCATGCAGCTGTTGTGGCAGACACCTTTTTGGGTCCCTGCCAAAAGCACTCTCCCTCCTAAGCACACGGCCAGTCTTCACTAACCCCCAGACATTTCTTTCTCTCAACAGTTTGTCCAAGGAAGGTTCTGTGTTTGTTTGAGTGAATCATCATCTCCCAGCACCATTTTCAAGTTCTGGCATTCTCCTGAAGTCTCTTAATCCCAGTACTTCAATTAGCTCTAGAAGTATCACTACTCTAAGACCATGTTTTTTTCACTCTTTGTTAATAAACAGGTAAGCAAACAGAGCAGAAAAGGACTCAGAGACTGAAAATAATGTCATAAGGAAATAGGCTGCACCTGTGGCTCTGACAATGACTCTGACATTCAGCTAATCCACCAAAATCTGTGAACATCTGTTTAACCTAACCTCTGTAAAGCAACTTAATAATAAAAAGCTGTTTTCAAGTAATAGTTATTTTACTTTCAGAATTATCAAGTCCTGATTTAGTATTTAGTTTTTCCCACATTTTTACTGATTAACAAACCTGGATTCACTTACTGAAAAAATTGTGAAGGTTAAATGGTGAGCTAAACTGAGTAAGTCTGTGTTTGAAAGAGCACAAAACCCAGTGGATTGCTTCATTTTAGAAGAACCTGAATATTTAAGAACCTCAAGAGATTATCCACCAGAAGCAATCTCCCTGATGTTTTGAAATATCTGCATTGCAAAAACGTATTTAAATGCTATTGACGCTTACTTTCATGGGTGGTGGGGGAGAAGAAACATCAAGCTTTTAGATAAAGTAGAAGTAGATTTTAAATAGGAGAATTTTCCTAGTGATGTCTGCAATTAAAACATATGATCTCAAAATATTCAAATGTGAAACAAAAAATGTTATAAAAATGCATAATAGTCCTCTAAAAATTTTAAGAAATCACTTTAGCAAAGTAATTTCTTAAGAGTTTATTGAGAACTATGATCTCAATGACTCAATGGCTGTGCTTTGGCATGTGGTAGGAGTTCAAAGTGGGCATCCCTGGCTTTTCCTGTAACACAGGCGAGATAAAAGATGCTCCAAAAACACCCTGCCTTTGATCTTACCATCAGAAGGAGAGGAAGTCTGTGCAGATTTGGTCCACATGTAAAGACACTAAAACCATGGGTGAGGACATGAAAATTATGATCTCAATAAAGAACATCACACTGCTACCAGCAGTAGATGCAGAGGCTGAAGAAGGAAAATCGGGCAAGCTCAGTGAAAGCTGAGAATTTCATACCCAGGCAGGAGCCCAACTCCAATGGTGACCCAACGGGTTCCATTTGGGAAAACTCTGTGGGACATTCTCCCTCCCACAGAGGAAGGACGCCACCATTCACTGCTTTTGGCAAGGCAGTGGTTCCCTCTTTCTGCACCACGCTTCACCACCAGCAGCAAGTTACCACAATCCTCTTGTCACTGTCCCAAGCAGCTCTACCCAGGCAGTGCTGCGGCTTCGCTGGGATCAGTGGGGCAGCGCTGTCCTGCCCCTGTGCAAGGAAGTGGCTCCCACTGACAATGGAAGGCACTCAGAGAGCAGCTGTTAACCTAAAAATACACAAGTATGGTAAACTGCTACCCACTGCCCCACTTCAAAAGGCAACTATGTGTACAAATATAATTTTAACTGTAGCATTTTAAATTATGAAGCTTGGTGCTTTCCAGAGCTGCTAATCACACTTCACTAATGTATAAAATTCTGGCAACATCACTAGCTGATTAAAACTGACTAAAAACTGAGTACTAAAACTAGTAGGACATGGAGACAGTGGACGTGAATCATGAGCGATGCAGATGCTCAATCCCTCTGGAGAAGCTGAAAAGCCAAAAATACAGATGATAAATCCCATAACCGAGGGTATGAAATGTTACCAAAAAAGATGAATGTCAGGAGAAAAAAATATGTCTCAGGATGGTTTGAGGGGATAAAGAAGGGACAGGAGGATAAAGAAGGTAAGTAAAAAGCTATTTCAAGGTAGAAAGGGTTTTTTAACAGGATAACAACTAGCTGACTGCTTCAGGCATGGCTCCTCACCCTTAAAGTTGGTGGCAGGTCCTCCACCCACCATGTAACCTGAGCAGGATACAGCCTCTGTGTTTTAACACCAGAACAGTTACAGCTCAATATGCTCAATGAGCTGCTAGGAAGTGGATTAGCTGACCTAATAAGCTCTTGCTTTGTTGAAAATAAACTGAAGCCACTGTAGGTGAGCTACTTGTCTGTAGCTCACCTATAAACAAACAAAATCTTGTTGGCCTTGTGTGGCCTAAAGCTCTGCTTTGCTTTCCCAGCTTCTGCTGAGTGACTAAACTGGGATAGGGAGACTAGCTGTGGCTGCAAAGGTCTTCAGGACCAAAGTCACCCCAGAGGATAATGGGAGGAAGGCTAGGAAGGCTGTGAAGCTCACTGTGGTGGCAGGACGCTTGGTACTAGATGACATATGGAATCCATTTCCAGAAGATGCTAAATGTTTCCACCAGAAGGTTCAAGTTCATGAAAGAAAAATGTAGTAAGAATTACTAAATATGTTAAAGTGACATTTATTTCCGAAAAATAACTAGAGACAAGGAAAATACTCAAGCATTTTATATCTTGACTTGCTTGTGGTCTTTCCTAGGCTTATGGCCACAGCTGGGACAAAACTGGGCTTGATGGACCTTCAGTCTCACACATGTAAGGCCATTTATATTAATCTTAAGGGGTACCATACACAAAGTTTTAAAATTATCATAGAATCAGAGAATTACTTGGGTTGGAAGGGACCTCAAAGATCATCTAGTTTCAACCCCCAATAATCAGCAAAGCCAAGCGATGTTGTCCATTAAGTAGGATGATAAAGGGGAAAAAAAATAAACCAAAACTACCCAAGCTTCCAAGCCTCACACTTACACAGCTTTGTTTTTAAAATTTGAATCTTTGTAGTTTATCCTGAAACTAAGAGGTGCTGTGGCTGCTTTGCACTTCTTTAAAACCAGATTAATCAAAGACAGGTGAACTTTGTTAATGTCTACATTATGCAGAAATCCCAAAGATTATCCACTGCCCAAATGCTACAGAAAACTAGCCTCAGCTTAGTCTCTGAGACACTGGACAAGCATTCAGGAAATCTGACACAAATGTCTTAGGTCCTTCTGGCCTTCATGTGGGTTTTATGCTAATTTACTACAGCAGGAAAACCACTGGTCCTTGGGAATTCTCTCCTCTTTAGAAATCCCATTTCCAGGATAGGTTCCCTCAACAGCAACTGCCAAGTTCACAAAGCTCAAGCTGGCTACAGCACTAGCTGTATCCCAGCCATGATGATCACTAGAGTTTCAGTGTGCTGTATTCCTGGTGCTGGGAAACCAGATCGCTATAGTGATGTGATTACAGACACTGCCATGATTAATTTGGCTCAGGATTTTGTTAAGCAGGTACACTCAGGCTTGTTTAAATAAACACTGTCACTGCTGGGAGACCAAAGACTGCACACCAAAGTTAAAATTGGAAGTTCTACAGATCAGCATAACTTATTAGCTGGGTTTCAAGGAACACAACAGAAGCGGGAAGGCATTGGTTCAAAGTAAAACATTAACACAAAGTAGATTTCACTTACAATTAGCAATTATACCTTCATTACTGCACTGAAATCAGGACATTACATCTAATGAAGTTTCAAAGAGAGTAACTGTGAAGAAAATTATTTCCAGTAAGTTTCTTTAAACAAGCAAGTTGGTTTTGTTGCTGTTTGCTTTTAGTTGGCAACAAGAGTGAGCTTGTTAAACATCTCAGACAAATCTTTATTGCTTACCACACCAAGAAGCAGAAAAACAAGAAACCCACCCAAATGTAGCTTGCACGGCTATTCCTACAGATTGTTAAAGTGCAGTGATTATTGGACAACACTTACAGATTACTCCATTGGCATGCTGTTCAAATTCATTTCTCTTTGTCACTATTTTTAATATAAGATTATGATCTCTCTATTCTTATAAAAGGGGCAACATAATTGGTTCTTCAAGTAATAGCGAGGAACTCATAATTTAAACACATTGAATCAGCACTTGGCTACTGACTGAGTTAACACTGTATGCCATTGAGAATGAGCTGTTAACATCCCCCCTGAAAAGGGAGTTCAGTTCTCCAGAACAGATGACATTCATTTACTGATCAGATTAGGATTACAATGGAAAACTCTTACACAGCACAGCTCTCCTTGGAGAAGGTGTGTGCATGTGTGAGTCTCTTTTAATATTATATAAATATACAAATAAAAGAAGATCTTGTCTGCACAACACAGGACAAGCTAAACATGACTGTTTTCGTTACCTAACCTTCTGATAAGATCTCTGCACAGGATTTTTAAAGAGCTTATAGAATTGACTCTACAAAGCAACTTGTTACTCTTCTACTAAAGGCCAGATGTTTATTTCAATAATCTGTTTAGTTGTAGCCTTCCAGAGACAAAGGATTTAATAAAAGGGAGCAGATGTCAGCCACAGCTCTATTGTTTGGACAGGACATGACAAACTCAGGCTGATGTGATGTTTGCCATTCATGCAGCAATGGTGTCAGGGTACACAGACATCAACTATCTAAGAACTTATGTCCCTCACCTCCAAGGCAGGGAGTCCAAGTGCAGCAGGACTTCCCCTAGACAAGCACTGAAGGCCTCGAAACTAGTGCCCAATGCCTGCCTGGGGTAGGGGAATATTCAGGGGAGTTAGTGGCAGAATCCGTAAGTATTATGGATGGCAACAGCTGTCACCTCCACCTTTTGTGCCCTTTCCAGCTCATCATGTCATATTACAAATTGTTTGGATAAGAATATTATCAAATCAGACCCACAACAGGAATTTGAGAAAGATGGAAACATCAGGGAGTTAACTATGGTAGTTACATGAGGTAATGACTAAAAGACACAAAATGACCATGTTGCACAGAAGCTCTGCATGCACATGTTTTAACGTGGACACAAGTGGAACAGTAGTGGACTGAATTACTTATTTCATCCTGGTTGTTCTCTGACAACAGCCATGGCCTTTTCTAGACATTGTTCCAAAATACTGCTACGTCCATATTCTGTGCAATATTATGTGACTTCAAAGTATTACTGCCACTTATTAAGATTTCTTGGCCTTTCCTCATATATCATTGATCCTAAATTTTAGAACTAGCCTTTTAAAAAGGACTTTAATTAAAGTAGGCACAACATCTTCAATAATAAAACCTGTTTCTTCAAGAAAACATGGCACAATAGGAAGTTTCTGTTCCATGGAAAGGAGAGTTAGGATCCTAAACAAAAATTGTTAATAATTATGTCATACTTGCTAATAAGTTTTGCAGAATATCAGTGTAATGAATATAAAAATGAAAAAGAAATGTGCACTATTTTCTACTACATCCTGTAAAAGTAACAATTCTAGTTTTACACCAGTCCCTTTTAAGTGTTTTAAAATACATTAACACCCTACATTATTATATTTAGGAAATAAAAAAATCTGCAAACAGAGCAAGGTATTTCCAGAGATGTCTTTGACAGCTACCATCTTTATGTGAAGGGATGATTTACAAAATACCTGCTACTTCCTTTTGAAACAGCTATTAATGAAGTTTATTTAGTTCAAATAAAAACCATGGTGTTCAACAAGAATGTACTCTCTCTCCACTTCAGGGTAAACAGCAGCACTACAATACATTACTGAAATGAGTCCTGACCTCACTGAGGAAGATAAAATTCTCCGATTATTTTATTTTTACTTGCTGAGCTTCTACTTTTTAAACCTTGACACTGGGCAAGCTGGCTATTCTACACTTTGCCTCTGGTAGCACACTTCCCTCTATAAAGTACATATTACACAGAACTAAAGCTCTTTTCCTCAGGACACACAAAAGCAATGGAGCAGTGGATGGCAAAAGCATAGGCATAGCCTGAAAGTTATAACCAGACCTTGCAAATGGTCTGAACAGAATCTTCCTATCATAGAGAAGACTCTTGGGCAGGAGTTGCTTTCCAACACCAGGTCTGCCTTCTATATTCCTCATTTGAGACAAGGCCTTAATCAGGAAGATAAACAGTGCATGTCACTGGCCTCTAGTCACATTCAGCCTAGGGTTAGTGGATGCCTGTGAGCCCAAAACTGCTCCAATACAACTGCAAAAGGTAGTTAAGAACAATTTCACACACAGAGCTTAAATTTGCCACACAGGAAACTCTGCTTTTGATGGCAAAAATAATTAGTCAAGAAAGTTTTAGCACCATCAACCATTAACAACTGTTATATGATCTCTGAGCAATTCACATTAACTTTTATCTAGTGAGATCATCCCTCTTCTAAAAGCAGACCTGGACCAATAAGGTGCTAAGTGAATCAGATAAGACATCTCCAAGGGTGCAGAGAATCAAATGTAGACTTGCTGGATACCAAATTAGCCTCA
The DNA here is from genome assembly GCF_020740725.1 of Corvus hawaiiensis. Taxonomy (NCBI): domain Eukaryota; kingdom Metazoa; phylum Chordata; class Aves; order Passeriformes; family Corvidae; genus Corvus; species Corvus hawaiiensis. The sequence continues at coordinate 34,328,612 of NC_063215.1, read as the reverse complement.
CAACTGCTCTAGCTCCTAAAGTGAACACACTACAGCAGGCATGCAAAGGTGAATTCTGCCACGTTGTTTGAAGATCTAGAGACAGAGTTCAAGCTCTCTGTACCTGTAGGCACATGATTAATAACAAACTCCCCAATGACAGGCCAGGGCAGAAAATCTGAGGTGGCCTCTAGCCAGTTTTGTTAAATTCTCTTCTTTCTTTTATCAGTGACCAGTTACTTATTTGTAATGTGACACCTATAAAAAAGGAAGAAAAAGAAACATGTATGCATCTTTTCATGATCTTAAAAAAAAAAAAAAAAACAAACAGAAGAGAATGATACATAACAATGCAAAGAAATGAGTGCCACAATAATTGTCTGTGCACTGAATAGTTTCCCAAGAACACTGCACCTCTTTCAGCAGCCTATCTTATTTCTTTGTTGTCTATACGCCTTTGCTGTTTTGTTGGAGCTGACACCCATATATTACATTTCAGGGAAGGACAATAAATACCACATATCTCTGTCTCTACTGTTGCCCACTAGGCACTCTACCAGGACTTACCATAACACTCTAAACCATAAGAACAGCTTCAAAGGAAAAAAAAAAAAAAAGAGTCAGCCTGCTATGTAAGTATTTTCCCTTAGGCTCAAATTCCCACCCGGAGACAGATTTCCTTTTAATTTTGGTTGGCCTAAATTTCAGGCAATCTCCCTTCAGTGGCAGATTTCTGCATATAAAACTGTCACTGGTCAAAGTGTTAACTTGCAGCTTCACAACAGTGCAGTTTCACTGGGAAGTGCGTATTTCCAGTCTTCTGAAAGATCCAGAAGTCACTTCTAGTCTAAGAAGAGTTGTATGCAGCTGTGGAGAATTCAAGAAGAGGGAGGTGTGAGGCACAGGCCTAATTTCAGACATTCAGTTTTCCAGCATTTCTGGCTTACTGCTTAAAGAGTTGGGCTGCTGCAGGGCACTGCTGCCTGGGTAGAGAACCTTGTAAAAGGATGTTATGTAGATACTCACATACCCAAGAGCCATGTCACTGAAGTTCACAAGCAGGTTCATGCATCCGATTTGTCTGAAATGTACACACTCCTCTCACACACAATTTTATAGCAATGCCACTAAGATGAAACAACAGACTGTAAAGTCACAAAAAGATGTAAATTATCATATTGCTGGTGCTCTAACATAGCACTTGTGTGTTAACACAATTATTTGTGTTCTCATGTGCTTGCAGCTCTTATCTTGTTCACAGGAAATAAAAATTGTTCTTGCCAAGTACTTTATTTCAAAATGTTTTAGCATAACTCGGTACTGAAAAATGGTCAGTACATCTCAGAAGACTGAGAAAAGGAGAAGGTAGATTAATGGTTAATGTATCTGCAATTACATCAATTCAGAAAAACCACAAGGTCTTGCTCGCACTTCGAAATGTGGAGTTTGTCCCTTGGTACCAGAAGAATCCCTCCTCCTGTGGTACAAGACACTCTGTGAACCACTAAACATTGATCATCTTTTTGTACCTTTCTCCCCTCTTACATGAGCTGTCAGATGTTCAAATGGTAGACACAAATCCATTTTGGATACTTACTGAAACCATTAAAGACAAAAACTTCTTCTAGCCTGAAGTTACATCCTGAAAAGTGATTATTTCAAATGGTGATGATCTACCCAGGAAAATCTCTTCTAAGATTGTACATTGCTGAGGTTTTCTACTAAGGAGAAAATGGGGAGAAAAGAAATCCCAAAACTCTTAATGCTAATACTAACACAGAAAAACCAGTATAGCTATGAACATAACATTGAGTCATGGACATCATATGCTTGTGAACTTCTATTGAAATAACATGACCAAAAGAAAAAGTGTACCTATTTTGCTTTGCACTGTCTAGCCCTCATACCTTTAGAGGAACAGCAATGGACCTGACCAGTTTGTATCCTAAGTGTGAATTGTCAGCAACAATGCATAAGCCAGAATAAGTACATAGAAAGTCTGTGGTAAGACTGTAGAATGCAGAAAAACAGAAAGAGTTTTTTAATAGAGAAAAGTGGATTAAAAATTGCCTAGACACAAATCAGAAATTATAAACTACAAATTTCAAACTCAACTAACAGAAAACTCAGTGGGTTTTTTTTTCAATTTAAATTACTTAATAGGGATTCTGCTTTAGTTATTTATGTCAAGATAAACACATGAAAACACTCACTGTGGAAATGACAAAGAGAGACCAGATGTGCAAGATTTGCTGACTTTATCTAATTGTAATATTTTACCCCCTTTCCAGCACTAACCTCCTTTGCCTTCTGCATAATGTTTCGCTCCACTCTATTACCTAAGAACTTCATTAATTAATGCAGCAGGTGAACTCATGAATGTTGGAGATCCCACACATACTTTCCCCTTCATCCTAGAAAATATAGTTTCTTTCAAAGCATGTTTACTCTTTATAGATGTTCATACAGACAGTGAAGTCTAGTAATAGGATTAACTCTGCTCAACCAAAATGGCTATCAGCTCAGCAGACAGATTAATGAAATCATCTCACATGTTGCATGACATCTTCTGCCTTGCTAATTCCAAACAGCGATTTCTAAGACTAGGTTAAAACATTCTATAAAGGCAATCTGAAAGGGTAAGAAACAACAGCTTAAAATGTTGCATTTCCTAGGCAAACTAAAATCACACAGAACAATATAAAGGTTGTTATTTGTAAGTGAGGGGCTGATCCATAAGGGAGGGTAAAATTCCCTTCCACGTCCCAGATACATTTCTTTGATTGACTTACCTTACCTGGAAGTAAGAAGATAAGAGTTATACTGTTGAGGTAAACAAGTAAGGCCAATACAAAGCACATGGGAAGGATGTTAAATACTTTGCTTCAAGAAGCCAGTTAGCTGCTGCATCATACCCAATCTGTTTGTTGCAGAGGATCCTAAATCATTTTTAATGTGCTTCCTGTACTAAGATAACAGTTGCATTGCAGTCAATAGGCTCTCATCAGATCTGAGCAGCACTGTTGAATCTGGCAGGGACTAAGCCAGAACCAGTTTGGATGTATATATCAAAGGCTACTGCTTCAGCTTGCACTGGTGGATGGAGAAGCTTACACCAAAAAAACAGCCCACCCATCAACCTGGTGTCAGATTTACAGCAAATAGTGCTCATTTATCCTAAACACTCTGACTGCATAAAGACGCTCTGAGCATAAATGAAATTTACACCATGACAGCAGCAGAGGAGCTTAATTACAATAACAATAAAACTCAGTCTAGCCAATGTTCTCATTTACTGCACCAAAGACTTCCTACTGAATTTTTGTGCTTAGACTAGACCCAAGCAGCAAGAATACCACAAATCCCCAGCTTACAGTGGTCTCAACAAGGCACTTTACCATCAACAGGCTGTACATGAAGCATGTGACATTACCAGTTTTTACATTCCTGGAGGGAATCCCCTAGACAGCTCTAGGACTGACAGAAGAATGAACTGAATTTTCCCTGTATGATCCTTACCTGATCCTATTGCCCCATTAATTCAGATTCTACTGGAGAAAGCTCAACAGCAAGTCCCATGTTCAAATGGCCAGCTGAGTGTACTAATATATTGTCCACTGAGAACCATAACAGCTACTTACCCCACAGTACCGATCATCACTGAATATCTGTGGTGGCAGTGGGTTGCCTTGCGCAGGCTGCCTGTCCTCAGGAATATTTTTATACATCCATTGTCTCTTCTCCTCTGACATGGTGATATCCACTTCTTCGAACTCTATGCGATTGGCTTCCAGAAACCTCACCACATCCTGCTGCCTCTTCTTTATCTAGATGAAAGAAGGAAAATTTAAAAAACCATAGTCAGAGCAAGTCCTCCATAACACAGATATGCTTACAAATCTGAGAACATTCCTCCTCTCCCATTCCACTTTCACAGGATCACAACTCAGAAAAACAAAGGAGAAAATATTTTTTTCAGTTTTAAGTTCATAAAAGTTAAGCACTTCTGTTTCTTTATGTGTTGGCAAAGATTATACTTCCTCATCTCACTTCTATAGGGCTGTATGTTTAATTCAGCTGTGGCAATTTCAGCCTTTACCCTCCAAAGATGTTTTTAAAAAGCAATCTGTAAGGGTCTCTTCAGAAGTAGAAGCTAAAAGAGGGTGTCAGTTTTCAAAGACATTAGGGGCTACGTTTTTAAAGTATACAGGCACCTAAAAATGCAAGCTAAACAACCTGGCAAGTCCCAGAAGAATTTACTCCTAAACATGTTCCTTGAGATGAACATGTCAGTACATCTGAAAAAAAAACCCCACCCCAGCTACACACATTTTTGTTTTCCTAGATACCTACACATTTTTTAAAATGCAGCTCAACAGTTTCCTGAGCAAGACTTGTTGAATATTTAGCTAAGAGTGTCTGTCTGCATAATACACATGCCTGAAAGTAAGCATGATGTCATCTCTTGAAAATGAACTTTATTGCAAAAAAAAAAAAAAAAGCATGAGATTTGTATTAAATGTAGGGGGTTTCATCTTTATACAAAAGCCTAACAAAGGCAGAGCACTGGCAGTTTTTAGCTCATTGTAGTTAAGATTGGTTGTACTCAATGATCTTAGAGGTCTTTGCCGACCTTAACAATTCTGTGATATTTAGATCAGCCCTTAAGAACTAGCTGGGCTTCAAGCAGATACACTCAGGTAAAGACAATGTCTGCCTCAAATAGAACTTTATATCAAGACAGCAACCTTTGAAATGAAAGTCTGTGGGGCCAAGGAAAGTCACCTGGGCTCATTCAGCTGAGTCTGCTCTGCACTCCTTTCAGTCCATACTGTACTTTTTGCATCAACCTAAGGAAATTAGTACCTTCAGAAAGGAACCATAGATTATGTGCTGTATTTTTTATAGCTATCATCACAGTGTTATTTGAAAAAAACAATCAGCTTTAATAATTTTTCAGTATTCCTGGAGTGTCATATCTATGCAGTTGCTGGCTGGCATAAAGCCCAGGTGGATGAATCATGCCTGTGGGTATCATATGACCTAGATACTATTTGGAAATCAGAGGATTTTCAAAATGCATGTGCTAGTTGCTCCTGTCACACAACAGAGTCTATCTATCTAAATGCATCACAAAAATACGTAATTTTGGAGGCAATACTGATGGAATCCTTATTTCCTTGAAGGCAATAAGAAGGCAGCCATCCCAAGAAACTACAAATACAAAGCTCTCACACAATTACTGTCTTTCTTAACAAGTCGACTGCACAGTAAATTTGTGTCATGGTATCTTATTCTTTTTCCCTTTTTTGCACACACTGGTACAGTTTTTTCGGCAGATGTGAAAGGATCACTTTCACAGAGAAGGCAGCTCCTCAACTTGCATGCAAATAACGCATTATCAACAACAGCAAAATCACTGCATCATCATCGCTGGTGGTACCAAAGGCAACACACCTTTTACTACATCCCTAAAAATTCCAAATGTAGAAGTGAAAGACGAAAACAATTTCCTCTGTTTTTCAACCAAAAAGAAGCTGCAAACGAACACAAAAGAGACAGAGACTGAGATATGCTTAACACGAATATTAAATATCTGGTTAATCAGAAAGGAGATGTCTAAAATGATGCATGGGAGAGGTCATTTCCTTAAAGTGAAGTGCTGTTAAAAGGCACATGAAATCCCTCCTGCACTGGTCAGAGCAATGAGCAAACTCCAGAGCGGCTGGGCCAGCCCTTTGGCCCAAGGCCAGTTGGCATCCTCCGGCCAAAGCTATTAAACCTGCAGCCTCTCAAAGCTGCTGCTTGCAAACTGTACACTGGGAATGATCCTTGGCATGCTGTAACATCTAAATCATGGCCACGGGCTGCTTGTGAGACTCTAAGTTAGCCTTGGCCAAAGCTGACTGTGCCAGCAACCATTCTTCAAACAGTTCCAGAGTACCAGAGCCCTCCATTCTCTGGGCCAGGACATGCACCAGTACAGATGTATCCACACAGGCCCATTTTCATCTGCTTTCTTTCAGCAGCCTGTAAACTGAGCAACTTAGATTTAGTCATATCCCTGTTATTTTACAGTTCACATCATGAGAATTCTCCCACAAACATGAATTTCCTAATGCCTCATTTTATTTTTATAAAACTAATTAAGATGTTGAAGTGAAGTAAATTGGGGTTGTCAGTTCTTTTAGCCATAAGCCTTACAATTCTCTACATGACATCTGTATGAGTTATCAGCTGTGGATGTACCAGCTGCATAAAACTAAACAAAACAGCTTGAAAATTTCAAGCCAAAAAAGTTGCATTTTCTCCTCCCCAATTTATTTGATTCAGGCCTATAAACTGAAACAAGAGCATTAGTTGTATTTAAAATCCTATTAAATTATGCCTTGTTGTTTAAGATGGATGCTCAGAGCATCTGTCACAACAGAAGCCAGCTGATTATTCCCCAAGAAAACCACAGGACCTTTGTCTCTGTCTGCAACTGGATCTGTGCCGCAGAAGTGCGTCAGCCTCACAATCCTGCCTGCAACTCTCATCTGTGCTTACTCGGAGCCCTAAAAGCTCCCAGCGTTCAGCCACAGGAAACACGAAGCAAAGGCAACACAGCACAAAGAGCAGTGTCAGTTCTCACTTCCTCACTAGTCTGTCCAGTCAAGAGCCCAGTGGCGAAAACTACATCCTCATTTGACAAACGACGGAGGTGGATGGTACTCTTTGTAAAGTATCTTGCTGCTACCAAGGCTTCCAGAGTCTGATGCAACTGAAAAGACCCTGGAAAAAATAATTCTATTGTCACAGGTACCATGTTCAGAAAAACTTGGTTTGTGGCTATTCCTATACCACTTTGGAAAAGCTTTTGTAGTCTTACATGACAGACTCCTCCAGCATCAAAATATTTTGGGTTTAATACCTTTCAGCACACCAGAAGACACTGTAAAATACATCTTCAGAACATATACCCACTGTGACATTTCAGAGGAAAGTTTTTATGTAATACGATCCTAATTGATCTTTAAATGCAGTGAGAAACCTCTGATGGAGTTAATAGTCTGCTATTATCGTCCAATATTGCCTCCCATATTTTTAGCAGGGTAATTCTTTTCTGAACATCATTTCTCTGGGTTTGGTTTTATTGTTAATCTATATTTCTATTCACAAAACTAAGACAGGAAAAAATCCACAGTGACATCTAAATTTTATCCTTTTATTCAGACCTGGTATCTTTATTAGGATTAAAAAGCAGCAAAAATAGGATGTCCATTGTGATATATAAAACTGCTAAAATGAGCTGATCACTTAATCAGTAACCCAATTTATAAAGAAAGTTGACTGTAGCTAAATTACTCTTTCTGTCATAGTTTTCATTTCTTTACACTGATTTGCAACAGGTAACAGAAGGATACATTTTCACACTGCTTTGTAGAAATATTTCAGACATACTCAGTCCTGTCCAGGTGGGACCAGTGCGATTATCTGTTCTGACTTTCAGCATCCCTGAATTAATTCCTCTTAGGAGTAAAGGGTTTCTTTGGACTGTTTTCCTCTCTAAGCTCCATTCCAGAACTGATAATAACAGAGTATCTGCTGGTCTTTGCAAATTGGTCCCACAATTAATTGACTGTCTTTACTTGAAATATTTGCTTGCTTCTGTTCAGAATCCACCTCACTTGAGCCACTTCACTTTTCATGTCTTTGCCCAGACTAAAAACTGTTCTAAGATTTCTGTTTCCTACACAACTAATATCAGATCTCCCAGCTAAGCTGAACAGTGATCTCCAGTAGCAAAGAAATCATATGGCTCATTTAGTAGTAGAATGAGAAAATGAGGATGTTACCATTATAAATCATGTCCAAAGTGGAGCAGAAGTTCAGAAAAATCAGATTACATCCTCTATCCAAAGATCCCTGGAAGCTTCTCATCCCTTCCAACTAGTGACAGTTTCCTTCTTTTTTTCCCTGTCTGTGCTTCCTGAACCTGTTTTCAGTTCTCCTGTCCTAGACAGGCTTGCCTACTGACAGCTGCTGAACCAGAGGAACATAGCATGTGGTCTCTTCATTACTAAATGTCAGCTGCATTTCATCATTCTATACTCTTTCAACCAAGATACTCAATACCCTGCAAACATCTTAGTAGTCCAGGATTTATCTAACTCAGGATAAATGACTATTACTTCTACTCTACTACATGCAAGATGACTCAAGTAGCAATATTACTAGGAACTGTGCCATGATTAAAGAGAACTTCTCTGCCTTTTTTCATTAGCCCAGTTAATATAAATGGGACCAAGCAGACACATTCTCAGTTTCAAATTTCTTCACAGTGTCAACAGGAGGAATGTTGCTCAGTGTCTGGTGCTCAAAAAGTGGATGTGGAAGGTTGGTCTTCTGTTGTAGACTCTGCCCCCCACCTTCTGGAGGTAAGGCATTCCTTGGGTTTCTGTGCTCCTGCCTGCAAATGGAGGGAATGACAGCAGGTACCACTCCCTGCATTGGCTAGTGACTGAGACGTGTAGCACTGACTGTTTTACAGCCTCATCCTCTTGGAACTGCAGGAACTGAAAGCCTAGCCGGAACTGTCCAGTCATTCCAGACAGATCCCAAGAACAAACAGCCATCTTTCTAACACAAAATCCCACCCCAAAAAAACATTCAGACCACACATGGTGAGAGAGAACAAAGCCTTATGAGATTATCTTCCAAGCTGGCTTGTCAGACCACAAGCACATTTGAGAAGCCTGACATTTAAAAAACAAAAACTGAACGCATGTCTAAGTTCACCTCAAATACTTGTTTCACAGCCTGGCACACCTGTGCCTCTAAAGATGGTGATGGTCCTGCTCATTTTCTTCCTTCTTTTTAATTTCGTTACTCTTTCCACACACCTACCCTCACTCCAGAACTGCATCAGCCACGTTATCCACCCACTGACTCAGCCAAAAACTGAATGTATTGCATTTGGCAGGGGCCAAATGCAAAATGGCAGTTTGACGATACAACTCAGCAGATCTCACCACTGGCTGTCACTGGAATGACACAATGTTCCTCCCTCCTGCCAAGCAGCTCCTGCAGCTTTCCTTGCACGAGCATAATGCAGGAACCAGGGGAACAAGGGAAGGAGCATCAATAATGTCAGCACCACAATCTCATCAGTTTATACCAGTAACAAAACTGCATCCTAGGAAAATGGCTCAGCAGTGGCTGAAGCATGACCAGTTACAGGTATTTGAAATATGAACTGCATAAGCAGCATTTGTGTTACATAAACACAAGCTCAACTCACTCCCACAACTGAAAATATTATATGTGAGCCTCTGTCTTTACAAGTCATGCAAACAGAACCAAAGGGACTTTTGCAGTGTAAAATGCAAATGTAATATAGCTACTGCAGAGGATTACTTATCTTCACTTCTCACACAGATGAGGCTTAACATACACTCCCAGGTAATGAGATACTACGCTCTAACAAACAGATATAAGCCCTAAACACAGTAAAGGAACAGAATCTTAAACGGTGTTAACACATCCTCTTCTTATGTGTCCTCTATCCTTCTGCTCTCATAAAGAAGCAATAAAAAACTATCCCATGGTTTCACAAGGTTGAAATGCAAATCCTCATGGTCCTGTTACATTTGAGACCTGTAGTGACAGAGATTTTCAGCCAAATTTCTCTTTTCTTTGCCTGACTTAGGAAAGGAGAGCACAACTGACCCCTGGCAATTTTTATTGCAGTGAAATGGCAGCACTGTGACAACTTTACAAAGGTTCATATGATTAATTCATTGTTTTTGGAACAGAAGACTACTACTCAGCTATGTACATATGAAAAAAGGATGAAAAGCTGTGATGAAGAGAAGAAGGTTAATAGTGAAGGAAATTTTAAAATAAAAATAAACAAAAATCAGCACTGCATAACTATTTCCAAAAGTAAAGTGAGTGGCTCTCTGCCATAGCAAACACTGCATTGCATCTGACAGAAGGAAAATACTGCCTTCTCATAACAGGCCTCCAAACAGCTAAAAGCACCTGAATACTTCATCCTCAAAAAAGAAAAACCAACTTGTTTCAATATCCTAAAAACTGACCACAGAACTTTGCAACCGGAAGAGAAACAGAATGGTGTGTGAACAGTGGCCACATGCAGCCAGCACTGCCCTGGTCTCCTGCTAGCAGCAACCTTCCGCTTGCACACAGAGATATAATTAAGGACACACAATATGAAGCACTCTGTTGAACTGGGAGGGCAATCTGTTCAGCTTTATGCAAAATCAGTCTGCAGGTCTCTGGGAGCTGCTGAGACACTGCTTAGCCAAGGACTCGGCATACCTTTGCCTCTGTGCAATGTATGTATGGTAACTTCGAAAAGAATCCAGTATTTAAGAAATGCCATTAAAATTTGAGACAGGTTTGGTTTTTCAGAGACTCTTAACCATGAGCAGTGAGCAAAGGAAAACATTTTCTATAAAGCTACAAAGATAGTTAACCTGATCCATGCCCAATGCCTGCTAGCCTCATATTTTCCTAGCCAGACGTTGCACTGTGATAAATGCATTTAAATCTATTTCTGTGTATGCACACAGGTCTATCACAAGGTGAAGGGGAAAGTTTATTATTTAAGGCAGGTTATCTGAAATCATTGTTCTCTCTGCAAGTAACAGAGTAACATTCTGAAACACAAGAGTCTTTAGCAAGTATAAATACAACTATCACTGCCAAAACCACGAGATGATGGGAGTTTGCTCAGGGGTTTACTAGGTATTGTTTCAGTAAGCATAAAGGGAAAGGGAGAGACAAAAATGGAAGAAATGGAAAAAGGGGAAAGACCAAGAAAGGAAAAAGAGAATGTTCTACAGAAAAATCACCTAGAGACAATGCCACACAGGGTGCCTTTGAGATGTGCGCAGCTGAAAAAGTCTCTGAAGTCATACCTGAGTCTACTTCTTTTGAATTCTTCTGTATTTTGGGAAACAAGACTTGCCACTGACGTACACAAATGAAGTAAGTGATTCCATCATTTTCTTATTGCAGTAGGAACAATGTGTTCTTACAGTGTTGAAAATCCACTTACACATGAGTCTCTGCTGGACTGCAGGAAAACAGATGCTATAAACCTCAAATTTTGGCTCATTGCTTCCTCATCAAAAGAATGCCATTGATGCCAGATCTACCTTCCAATTAATGGTGTGAATTTTTTTCTATGGCATCAATGTGGAACTAAAAAATACAGCATTGCGGTGGAAATAAAAAATGGCTAAAGCAAAGTGAAACTTGAAGATTTTGAAGCAGGAATTGAACCAGAACTTCAAAGTCTCACTGAGTGTACAGGCAGCTCCAAATTAGTGAGGCAGATTAAGAGCCAAAGGACTCCATGCAGACTGAGTAACACAGCCAGAAGATTCCCTGCCCAGCCTGGCAAGTAGCAGGTGACTGCCAGATTAAAGGTCTGGATGCAAAGCTGGTTGTTCTAGCAGGGGAGCTTGCAAAGCCTGCTGCCAGTTTAGACTATAACCTACAGGAAGAGCTCCGTTCTGTGGAATTACACTATCCTGAAAACATTTCTATTTGACAAAATGCATGCTTGAAATGGTATTCTTGCCACAGATACAGGATCTTTCCTAGTCATAGGTATTTTCTTGGGAGGACACTCGGAAAGCGTGCTGGTTCTTCTACGGTTCTTCACCTCTAACTAAAACAGATGGCACATTACCAGAGCTTGCTCATAACCTGATCTGATTTTAAAAATGTCTCAGCCAACAGTGAGCAAAAAGCCAAAATTATTAGAATTATGTATTAGGACCTTTTTTTTTCTTTTAAACAAAGTTGAGGATCTTAGTGGCTAGCACAAGAGACAAGAGAAACTTTGAGCAGCTTGAAAGATGTCAGGGATTCATACAACATCCTCAGCTATAAAGAACTCCTGATGGAACCATCCTGCAGGGGTAGATTATTGCTTCAAAAGGCTAACAATTCAAATCTTAGCTGGCAGCTAACTTCTTTCAATAGATAGATGTTTTTGTTTGCAATTTACCATATGTTTCAGTAGTTGAAGAGAGTAGTTAAAAAGAGTCATTTTCATGCATTTTTTCTGCAGAAACCTTTCAAAGATGCCAGAGAATAATTTAAATCTCCTGTTTAGCATTCTACATTTAACTCATCCTCATACTACTCCCTTTTGTCACAGTGGCATATTTATAGCAAGTATTTTGCATCACGAAAGAAACCCTTTCAACAAGCAACAACTATCTTCCTTTTCAAAATACAAACACATAAATACAAGTATGATAACTGCAACCCTTATTATTTCAACTACTTTTCAGTACCTACAAGCTAAATGCGAGTTTTTCTCTGATCTCCATGCTATATTACATTTATTCATGTTTATTTCTTCTGATTTCTCCAAGTTTTTTGATTCTGAGGAATATCCTTTGCTCCCCTGCAAAGCTCCAGTTCAGCAAGGTAGATGAGAACTGTCAAGTCTAAACTATTGGAAACTCAGCATGCACTGATGAACAGAAAGTCGATGTTTCAGTCTCACAGTTCTGCAGAGAAAGCAGAGTGGGGAATAGTTTGGTGTCTTGCACATGGGAGTCCAAAACGGCTACAGCTAAAAATCTTCAGGGATTTAGAGATGTCGCTTTGGTGTGTGCATCAGATTGCTCAGTAGAATTATGATTTCGTGAAGGGAAGTAAAACACGATTAATCCTTTTTGTTTCTTTATTTTCTTAAACTGTTAAATATTTGGTAATCGACTAAAGTTCACTGAAATAACATCAAAGAGAGCAGCTCTATAAGCAGGTTTTGGAAAGTAAGCAAATGCTCTAACACTCAGCAATGTGCCCTGGCAGCCAAGACAGAGATCCGCATCCTGAGGTTCACCAAGCACAGCATCACCAGCCAATCCAGAGGGGTGATTATCCCACTGCATTCAGCCTTGGTGCTGCCTCACCTCGAGTACTGCGAGCAGTTCTTGACCCCACAGTTCAAGAAGAATGTGAAGGTCCTTGAATGCTTCCAGAGGAAGGCAACAAAGCTGGTGGTGAGGCTGGAAGGAATGTCCTGTAAGGAGCACCTGAGGGCCCTGGGCTTGTCTGTTCTGGAGAAAGGGAGGCTGAGGGGCAACTTCATGACTCTACAGCTTGCTGAGGAGGGGAAGTGAAATGGGAGGTGCTGATCTTCTCTCTGGTATCCAGTGATGAGATGTGTGATACCTGTGTCAGGGGAGGTTCAGACTTGTCATTAGGAAGCCTTTCTTCACAGGTAGTCAAACACTGGAACAGGCTTCCTAGCTTAAGACACATTTGGACAATGCCATTAATAACATGCTTTAATTAACTTCTGGTGAGCCCTGATGTGGTCAAGCAGTTGGATTAGATGATCATTGTAAGTTACTTCCAACTGAAATATTCCATTCTACTCTAAATTCTGCAAAGAAAAATAAAAGTTTAAAACCAAAAAATCCCCCTAACAAGACATTCACAGACATTTTCTATTATGTAACATGTTTATCACCTGAACTCTGAAGATGAGTACAGAGAATTGACTTTTTTTTGTGACGAGGTGAGTCAGCAGAACACAGAAAGTGTTTGAACTAGTTCCGTGTATTTATCAGTCACATTGTTTTGTCACAATGAATAAAGCATTCCCAGCTGTATTTTCTGGATATATTGCAAATGAGATACAAAAGAAAATTTTCAGCACTAAAAAAAGTAGGTCATGTTTCTTCCTTCTCATTAGCTTTAAGCATCAAAACCCAGTGGCATAGGAATATTTATCTATCAGAATGGATAAAAACACCTAGCAGTCCAGGAGACAGAACAAATAATTACCCTTGTTTCGTCTGGGTGGGGTCTTAGTTCTGCCAGCTCAAGATACAAGTTCTTCTGGCCATCTCCTACCATAACCATGACCTGCACCCTCTATATTTTGTCACTTAGGACCCACAGCCCAAGACCCAGGTACATCCAACTGCAGCTCCAGCTACTTCTGGAACAAGAGCTGGTGGAGGCAGAGTGTGGGTCTGTAAGATGCCAGGTGCAGCAGTCTCCTGACAGCAAGGCAGAGGGGTTAAGGCACATCAAGGCAAGCTTGAGGACTGCAGTACTGTCTAGCCCTGCAGTGGCATGCTGTGTTTAATGGAGAATCCTTGTATTCCCACATGAACACAAGGTCACAGCCATATTTCTCCCATGCAGGTACTAATCCTGCTCCATGAATTTGGGGAAATGGCAAGTCCCGTTGACCACTTGGAAAAAACATCTAACCTTTCCTTAAAAAGGACTATGCTTGTATTCTCGTTCTCTCACCTTAAAGAAGTGGAGATACTACGATTCCAACATGTTCCCAAGAATTTCAGAAACAAGTTTATGAAATAAAGTTGTCGATGCTTTCGCTATTTTCTCCTGACAGTTACTATCCACACAGCACAGATGTGTCATTCTGCCAACTACAGATATACACACCCCTGACAATGCACTCTATAATAACAGCTGTAACAGCAGTGCAAGTCATTCAGAATTCATTGTGCTAAGTTTTTGTGGATATTTACCAGTTTTCTCAGCACTATATGAAACTGCAACAGAAAAATGCACTTGTGGCTCTAGATAAATGTCATATTTCAGATAAAACTGGACTATATTACTGCAACATTCTCTCATGTTTTTGTAAGACTAGGAGGATGGATTTTCTAAACCAGGGCTGACTGCCACTGCCATTATTCAGATCAGTAACAAAATTATCTTTGACTCAACTGAGCAGAACAAGGTTTCTAACCTTATTAATAAACATCAACATTAGTTCTCTTTCAACAAATGCAACTATATCTGTGCAGCTTGTGTGTTTTTGCAGCTCTGTATCTGTAAATTCTCTTTTCTTTTATACTTCTGCAGACGGGTTCTTAGTGACAAGGTGCATCCCCAAACACAGCAGCCATCTGATTGTTATTCCAGAAACTGCAGACACATCTCCTGTAAGGTCAAAAGGAATCACCTCCACATAGCCGAAGGTATTGCTGAATACCACACTGCATAAACCCACAGACTTTCAGAAGTCCCTGGGGCCTGGTGCTGGGAACCTTTACTAGAAAACAGACCTTGCTGCAGGCAGGCCAGTTTGACTGAGCAGGAAGGGACTGCTTGCACATCAGGGCCATCATAGCAGTTGTCTTCTTTGATCAAAGACTAGTTTTGTATCTCGTTTCTAACTAATTTTAGCTTCCTAGCTGGTTCCTACTGAAGAATGTGATGCTATCTACATCCTTCAAAGGCCACTCCTGTCTGTTTCTACATAAACCTATCAGATCACTCATTAGAGATGTTTCAGAAAGGCTGTCTGACCTTAGGAGATCCAGATCCAGATCAAAGGTTTAATGCATACTTCAATTGCATTTCTTTAGATTGGACAGGGATGATAATTTCACTAACCCTGCAGCAATTTAATGACAGGTTTCAGTTGCTGATGCGCTATTGTTCACCAGATCAAAGGAAGCTTCCTTTTAAATGAAGATAAACAAAAATTCACCTGATGTTCTCTGAAAAACACAGATTAAGAAACCAGTCTTTAATTGATTGTAATGTTACTATTAAATGGTTCCAAATAATCACTCATAAAGGTTTTAAGAGCACTGATAATACCCAGTATCATCCACTGCAGCATATGAAAGTGCCAGGAAACGAAACAAACTTGTGAAAGTTCTAATAGCATTTACACTGTTAAATTCTGATGAATTTTTGAGTCACTTTCTCTTGCTTCAAGTGGGACCTATCCAGTGGGTTCAGAGGACCTGTGCTACACAGACTGGTGAAAAGAATCACAGCAGGCCATAACTCCCAACATATGAAGGTAAACAATCTTCTACCTTTTTGTAACAGCACAAAAATCAAAAAGCCAAAGGGAAAGCATGTTAGCACATGTGACTGGAACATACACAATCATGTTTTGCTTTCCATTTAATATGAAGCACAAGTTCATGGTTTCAGGTCTCTTCTCACAAACAAAAGCTCTGAGGGTAACCCTGCTGGCAGAGTTTGCAACAGAACAATCCCATGACATGGGACATCCAGAAAGCCAGGAACTGCCTGGAGTTCTGCAGCAGGCAGAAGAGCAACTTTGAAGTTACCAGCACGGAGGTCTTCAACTGCCCCTTCCATCCCTGTCAGATAAAAATCTTTGTAACATTGTTTACACTGATGTTACCTTTTCCTAGGTAGGAAGGGAACTATTTTACTCCACTGTATGTCCCCATTAGCCAGCAGTCATATTAATGGGTATCTTATGTTGGTATAACTATTCTGATATTCTGCAAACAACTCATTAGCTGAAGTAAGGTACATAAACAAAGCTTTTAAGTACAGGCCAGACACATGGAACAACATAGAATAATAGAGATAGGTGAGCAAGCACCAAGATTTCAGCCCTCTAGCTTACACTGAAGATAGACATCCACAGCTGCGATAAAGGAGAAGGCATTTTTGACACAGCCCCAACAGGTGCTGACATATCTTGAGCATCCTAAAGGCACCAGGACTTTATTTCTCTTCTGGGAATGCTAAAATCAGTGGTTTATTTTTACTGAGGGATAATTAGCATTTATAGGTGGTGCAAAGGTTCAAGTATACATACATAAACATATATATAGCCATATCCACATATATACATATATGGATATTTGTATCTTTCTGTATATGTGTGTGTATGCGAAAGTACATATCTACATACGCACATTCAAACAAAATGCAAGTTGACACACACGCAAATGTCACTCCCAGGCATTAACTTCTGGAATTTTATTCCTTGCAATAAAGTAACAAACATCTTGTCTTTTCCCATACTGTCTTAGTAGGAATGATAGGGATTAGTTATCCAGGGATAGAACAGCAAAACCAACAATAACAAACCCTGGAACTCTTAACTGTGGAGACAAGGTCTGTCCTACCTCAGGGAGATGGGCAGCAGCAGAAGGGCATACTGTCACTGATGATTCACACGACTCTCCCAACAACCTGCATCTCCTATGAACTTCCCTTCAGAAACCAGCTAGCAAGACAGTTACTCCCTTTTCTTTGTACCAAATTAAATTACAGTGAAGTACAATATTAAATTTAGACTAAATAAGCTTGTTTACTGATGTAAAATCAAATTGATTTTCCCTTCCCCCACTAATGAGATAGAAATTAACTTGTTTTGAGAAGGTTCCTCATCGCTGTAGCTCTTACGACCACAAAAGGAGGATACACACATGCTTTAGACTCAGCCCCATCAGAATGGTGATAGATGTCTTACAGTAAAGTAGCACACCTGAATGGAAGGACTGCCTCAGCTTTGAACAGATTTAAAAGATTTCACCCCAAAATACTTCACAGATGGAGGTCTACAGCCCACATAAGATAAGAAGGGAAGTTTAGTGTCTGTGTTCTCTTGCAATAAGATAAACTACGTTAAATGAATTGCCTGTACAATGTTTGTGTTTCAGTCACTGCTTCTGCTCAGTCACCAACAACTTTGAGTCATTCCTTGAAAGATCAGGTCACACTTTGCTCATCTACATGAGACAATGAAATCTGATGTTTTCAGAAATGACAGGCAACAGTGACTTAGGTTTCTGAATTGAGTCCATCTGCCCATCCAACGGGTGCCAAACAACATACCAACCCCAGGAGAGAAGATTATGGAAACAATCTCTCAGCTACTGAGGAATTCGGAAGCTCTTCTGAGCTTTGGCAGCTATCTGCAGGCTGTTTTCATTGACAGTCACAGGTAAGAAACACTATCACCACCTCTACATTTACCCTCACCTCACCAAGGAGGAAATTTGCCAACTTAAGGGACTTGCAAAATGTTAACTGTCTTCTGTAAAACTTATTAAAATATTAAGCTGTTAAAAAACACTGACCTACTGGAACATGATCATGGTTTTTTGGATACAGGAGATTTCAACTAGGAGTAGATTCCAGGGAGTACTGTGTTTCTGTGTTCATTATTCTTCTCAGCAAGCTTCCACACTGAAAGGAAAACAAAGATTGCAGCATTTCCTTTTGGACAGACTCCCTGAGGGGGCCAACACTTGAGGCTGCAGGTGAGGAAGCTGTTCCCCTTGGTGTACCTGCTAGTAAAGAGATACAATCTGGGTTACCAGCTCAGTGACAATTCTCTATCTTCAAGCTGCGCTCAGATTGATAAACACAAAAGTGATACTGATTTTATACAGTGAAGAACTTCCTTAAATGCTATTTTTCCTCAGCTCCCAAATTCTGGACATTCCTGAGTAATTTGTACTAACAAATTGCATGCAAGTTAGCTTTTACTTCAACACTCTTTTTCATTTATTATAATCAAATTCAGTTATATGCAACATCCAGCAATCACTGGCACTACGATCAGAGTCAGGAAAAAGAATTTCTAGACTTTAACAATATGGATGGAAAATTAAGGAGAACATGTCACCATCAGTGAAGTATGCCCATCTGGGGACTTGCACATTGATACTGCTGTACTCCACAGAAAAACAAAGGGGAAAAGTCTTTATAACCTCAGTCAGAACAATACCTCCTTTGAAGTTTTATTACAGCTAATTGTAATCAAAGGTCAGTAACCATCCTACTGCACATGACTCTGTGTAGTCCAAAGCATGCTCTTTAAAGTAGCATTATTTCTGACATGATCTATCTGCCAAGAAGAAATGCAAATATTTGAAAAGCACTAGAGCATACAAGAATGGTGCAACAGTTAGGTACCAAAAACCATACACAAATTCAACTGGCATCCTTGTGACTAGAGTTCACACTCAGTTCCCTCCTGAACACATTCCTTAAGCGATCTGAACTGCTGTTCATAGGCTCACAGTTCTCTCCATCACAAGGCAGGAGAATGCATCTAGAGTTTAGACTTATTTGCAATACAGACCTGAAACCTAGATCCACAGATAGTCAGTCCTTAAGGTGAAAACCAGCAAAAGCCTTTAGCACTAACCTCCCTGCCTCACAGAATTCAGAGTCACGAGTGAGGCTCTCAGGCTCCCTATGCCACAACCCTGCAAAATAGGACTGACAGAAGCCAGCAAAGATGAATACAAGCCACCTGACCTGATAATAAGAAACTTGAGGAAGGATGAAGGAACTAATTTTGTTCATCAAAGGGACTAGATCCAGAAAGTCCCCAGATCTCTCCTATGGTCTTCATATAATTGCTAATGTCCAAGATGTGGATACACTTTGTGTCCAGTCACTGAGCAAAGATCCAGCTTTTTTCTTCCAGTATCACTCCTGTGGTCACAGCAGCGTTCTGTAGGTGCACAGCCAAAAGCACCACCACCTTGAACAAGTGAATTGACACGTGGGATTCATAAATCAGGCTTTGAGGATCCAATCCAACCAGTGTATCCTCAGCATGCTGCCAGATGTTAGACAATACTGTGGTTAAGCACTTAAAATACTGCTACTTCCCATGTAAATATTGCAGGATCACTTCTGAGTATAAAGATTATTGTCTCATTTCTGAAAAGCTAGCTTACCTGCTGCTCTGATCTGATTTTACAAAATTCAAATATTAAAAAATCATGATAATATTTATAATTTACAAAGCTTATTATTTTACATTATAGGTAGTTGAACTTTGGTAAATCACATGCAACAAGTTGTAAATCCTCCCAAATGACCACGATAACTGATACTGTGGTCTCAAAAGGTACTTGTATCACTCAACCAAATCACTTTCAGTTTTGACTGTTTATGCTTTTGGGGTGCAGAGAGGCAAAAAAAAAAAGTTCAGATGGTGGATATTCTAGAAGTGACATATTCTAAGTTAACTTATTCCACACCTCCAATAAGAAGCACAACCTTTCTGAGAAGTCCTGTAAGAAATGTTGAGTTACAATGACTTTTTGCAAACAAGGGCGGAGTTGAAGTTCATCATTGATCGGAAACCAGCTTATCCTTAAGAATGCTAGCACTGTATTTGTCTTCATTGCATTACCCAACAGCACATGAACCAAACAAACATGACTAGAATTATTTTCACATTCCAATGTTTTATAATGTGATTTAAAGGAAACAAAACAGGAAACAAAAAATCCAATTCATTTGACCTCCATAATACGCTTAATCAAAAGCAGAGCTTTAGTCTCATAAAACCAATATTTGCTATAGAAACAATTTAACTATAACTGCACCCATCTTATCAAGCTTCCTAGTAAAAAATCCATAATCCTCTTAAGTCGCAAGAGTCAAAGTCCAAGTTTTGGTCATTTTAAAAAGTCTATTCTTTTCAGGTTGTTGCTGTTCCTTCCCAAACTCTTGTGTCCTCCCAAACATGTTCTCCTGAATAATGTGGCTGAGCAAGACTTATCTTTGTGCACTAAAATGAATTCATTTCAGCGACGTGTTTTTCTCATCTTGTGAACATACAAAAATGTCAATGGGAAAGTGTTTCACATCTCTCACTAGTCAGAGCAGATTCTAGCTGCTGTGCCATTATTTCCCTAATTCCCCCATATTATCTGTTCAGCTCAACAGATGAAGCTTCAATTAATTAATACCACAAAGGAGAAAGTACAAATGAGGCCGTTGTTTGAACTTTCTCCATAATTTGATAGCTCTTCAGTGATATTCCCCTCACCTTATCTTCAGTCCTCTAACTGCAAAACTGAAGTCTTCTCTGGTTTGGCATTTCTAGGTAACTGTAGGAATTCCAGACTTAAAGTTATTTAGCTCATACTATCACCTTCCCGACAAAGGTAGAGCTGCTTTAACACTGAAAACCATTTAACTATGAGTCCATACATAGTACAGTAGCACAAGTGTAAATTTTTATTGATAGACTGGAGAAAGTGAAACACATAAAATTACAGTCACCTTGGAATGATTTGGTGAAAAACACAGGCATAAACTATTTCCTGAAAACAGTGAAGCACTGCTGAGGGAGAAAAGTAAAGGCTACTTTTAAAGTAACCTTTCTCTTAGGCACAAAAGAACATTGATTGTCCTTATCAGGGAGGAGTAGCAAAGCCTGCCTCCCCAGCCCTACAAAGAAGTGCATGGAATTCGAGACAGGGCTTACCAACACAAGTAGAAATTCAGGTCAGAAAGAGCAGGAGACAGTAAGGCTTGTAGAAACATGCCTGCCTGCCTATTCAGAGGCTTCGCATTGCCATTCAATTCAATCTGCCTAATTCATGCTTAAAACAACACGACGTGATTTAGAAATGTACTCACACGCACAAATGCCTCTCTCCTCCCTTCCCACAAGAAGGTCTCAGAAACTTCTCTACAGCGTCCCTACAGGCTAAACCCACAGTCCAGCTTCCCTAACACTGAAGATCAACGTTGCCACTCAAGCAACAACTGCATTTTGGGATTTGTGAGTTATTTTAAGCTCATGAAGCATTTCTAGTCACAAGTTTTATTAAACAAACAAAAAGCAGTTACTACCACTAACCTCCCAGGGGGTCTAAGAACTTTCAGGTGTTTGGAAGATGCTGCAGGGAGAACTCCAAAACCAAATGAAGGGAAAATTCACATTATTCTTGGCTCCTTCTCATTCCCTTCAATTACTTCCTTATCTCATTTTTTGGAATGACCCTCAAAATGTTTTATGCACTAGACTCTTAGAATTATGTGTGACAATTATATATTTTTATCTTCTTTAGCACAAAACAAATTACACCAAGTATCGGGATCAATAAATACTTTAGTAGCTTCCAGAGAAAGTTACATTTATGCAAACTAAAGCCTTTTCTGAGTAGACAACCAGTGTATTTCTCAGGAACATTTCAGCCAAATGCCTGTCATTTGACCAGGATATTCTGAAGATTTCAGAAGGAGTCATACACAAAGAGTTTAGCTCATTATATTTGCCAAAACAGAAGCTTACCCTAGAGACTACATGGACTTTTCATTTTAAAATAAAGAGTAATTTAACAAAGTATGTCTAGAGAGATTGGGAAAATTAATTATATCACAATGACACTGCTTGTTTTTGTCAGTCAGTATTACATATAAAAGTTTTTGGTCAATTACAGCAGGTCAGATACTAATCTGAGAAACATCCACTCTTACAAGCAGCTAGCCTACAATTTGACTCAAGCTAACCTAAAGGTAGAAATTAAACCATGGATTCTGACATTTTTAGCAGGAGAGAGAGTAGGATCTATATGGGGTACTCATTTTTCTTGACAGGGAAATAATCTTGTCTCGTGAATTGCACAGGATCCCAAAAAATAGCTGATGTAGTGCTGAAGGCTGGAGGAGATGACAACTGTTTGACTTAAACACTTTTTGCTTCCTCTCACTAATGTTTTGTTCTAGAAGGATAATAGTAAGTTTAAAACTTCCCTTAAAACTGTTTAGAGACATGAAATACAGTAACCACCTTCTTCTCCAGATGCAGATTTCCACGTAACTAGCTAATAATAGTGTTTTGTCATTTTCCTCCATCGCTTAGCCCAGATCTAAGGACATCCCCTGCAAGGCCCACAGAAAATAGAAAAGCCTCCATGATGCAACACTGAGAACAGCAGGAACCTAGCCCATAATTAAAGTTCTTAAATGCTGTGATAACACAGATGAAAGAAAAAAAAGATATGTCACAGCTCTGGCCCTTTATAACAGTACCTTCAATCACTGAATCATCTGTTCTGGTCTTTAGGCTGCACTCAGATGTACTGCTGTCTAGATGAAGAAAGTTTACTATCACCAGCACGCAAACTGTTACCCATATTCTGTCATCTTCTTGCTGTCCAACCCAGAAAAAAAGTCAGCAAGAGAACAGATGTGCAATTTAAACTGCTTGTCAAACTCAGATTTGGTTTGCTGGGTTAATAGATAGTTAAAAGGGTTATTTTGCTCTGCTAACTGCATATGTGCCTTGCAGGCAGACAGGGTAAGGAGAGAGAAGAATCAAAAACTCCTATCAGTAACCCCCTTGCAGACTGGAGATGTGGGTGAGCAAACTATTGTGGCGCTTTTCTGCCCCTCCAACAAAAACAAAACACAAAGCTATGTATATTGTTCAGCCCATGAGGCATGAAACAGAAACTAGAACTAGCCTACCACAGCATGAACCAACTGCCCATGCAGGGAAGAAGATGTTTCTCTTATGGATGCTTGATGGACATGGATTATAGAGTTCTGAAGATGCTGTGTTTACTCAGTTGGCTACTGAAATGGATAATTAGTTTTTATTAGCTGTAATACAGCCACTAAGCATTTTGAACACTTCATGCCAAAACATATCAGAACACATACCTGTCCTTGTGCCACTGAACTGAAAACTAGATCCACACAGTAAAAGGCTGAAGGAACTGAATACACAATAAACCTTCAGATAGGAAAGTGCTACGTCTTTCTGCAACACAAAAAATGCAGCTGTCTTCACTGCTGAAGCATAAAGAATATCAACTATATCTAAATCCTTCTGATGTTTCTTATTTAAGAACGAATTCAGTAGGATGCTTACACCCAGATTTCCTTAACAGAAAGCTGTCACTTTATATGAAAATATGGAAATTCATAGGTCACATGCATAATTAATTTAACAAGAGAATGATGTACGAGCTTCAATTAAACAGAGAATGCAGTGAAGCCCTTCAAAAGCGAGTTTGAGAAGAGCTGTACCTATTCCAGAGTATTTCTTAATGCAGAGAGGTGCTGGTAGCCTGAAGTCTGTCCCTAGGCTCTCCTTGTATTTATCTGTCCAGCCTGCCGTGGGTGGCAGGCACCGAGGCACCGCACCTGCCCGGCTCGGCTCGGCTCCCCTCGGGACGGTCTCCCCTGCACCGCGGCGCTGATCGCCTCCCAAGAGGGAAAGTTTAGCCCCGCTTAATGACCTCTAAGACCCTTTAAACACAGCCAAGATTAGTCCCCTACAAAGGTTTCGGGGTGCTTGGTTTGTCAAAGGCAATTTAGGAACTACTTAAGCTCCGGCAGCCTTGCGGAGGAGAGTTGTCTTTTCCGCCCCCATCGCACACGCAACCGCGGCAAATTCACCGCCGCGTTCCAGGGCAGCTCACGGACGGACTCTGGGGTCCGGGCCGGCGTGCGGGGACAAGCTCGGAGCCGAGGGCAGGCTGGGCAGCGCGGGGAGGACGAGCTGCCAGCCCCGCGCAGTCCCCGGCCCCGCAGGCTGAGCCCTGCCCGCGGCGGCCCCGCGCCTCTCCCTCCTCCCCGCCGCTCGTCCCTACTCACCGCCACCGAGCCCGAGGAGGAGGCGACGAAGACGCGGATCACCATCTTCACCTCATGAGCCGCGGAGACAGGAGCGGTCGGGACGGCGGCAGCGAGGCTGCGAGGAGCCGCTCCCCCGCACGGGACGGGGCCGGGGCCGCCCGGCTCCACCCCGCCGCCGCCCCCGAGGATGGCCGCCGCCCTCCCGCAGCACCCCTGCCCTGCCCTGCCCTGCCCGGCCCGGCCCGGCCCTGCCCGGCGAGCGCAGCCCCTCTCGCCGAGCCGGGTCCGGCTACCGGCTGGCAGGAGGCAGCGATAGGGGTGAGAGGCGAGAGTGTGTGGGCGGCGCGCAGGGACCGATGGGCGCTGTAGTCCTCCCCGGGCGGGGACAGCCGTAGGACGGAGCCAGGAGGGAGCCTGTCCGCCCCCGGCTGCTGGGGAAATGGAGGCATGCGGTAGCCTGCCCGCCCCAGCTGCCGTGCCCCAGCGCCCGGGACTGCCCGGTGCCATCGTGCGTCTTGGAGAGGCTGAGAGGGGCTTGTGCCGCCCTCCAGGTGCGCTGTCCACGGGCCGAAGTGAACAACGCCTGAAATTGCTCCCCACCCCCGCCACTTCCTCGCTCCCAGTTCAGGCTGCTCCTGGTCCTCCCACCCCATGCGGAGCCGCCAGATCTGATCCGCTCGGTCCGGGTCTGGCCCCTTGGTCGCTGCTTACTGCGGCAAAGGGTTGGAAAATGAAGCCGTTCTGGACCGGCATTCCTTTCAAGGCAAGCAACAGGGACAACGCAGGAGAGGTAGGACACTGGGCGAGAGTGCCGTATGTCCCAAAGGAGTTAAACAGCACTGCCCATTTTCACTCCCTGGTATGGATGTACAGTTCCCAGTATTATCAGCTGTGGAACAGATGCTATTAATCATCAGGATAAGGAGATAACCCCAAATAACCCTTCATCACTCAGATCATCTGCAAGTGACCGAGGGGAACTCAGTCCTCATCAGCTTTTGGGTCCGAGAGGATGCAGCCTGCCTTTAAATAAAGTCAAGAACCACATAGCTGATATGTTACTACAGTCATAACCCTCATCCTCTTACTTCCCTGCGCGCAGCCAGATGGTTACTCATTCCCTTTAACTTCCCCTTCCCACCGTTTCACCCACTGATGAAGTGTGCTGTGTCATCCTCCTTCGCACCTTTGCATTGCCACTGCCCTCAGTGAATTTCCACTGTTCAGACAGTGCACAGACCTCGACTTGCTGCTAAATATGTCCTTAAAGCTTGTTGTACATTTTAATATTATTTATTTTGAAATCCTGAATTCCTTGGGGAAGGTACCTAGCAAGAGCCATAAAATACTCAGTGTTCTCTTAGAGCTTGATTTATCTTGTGGAAGTCATTGGAAAGATTTCCACTGATTTCACTGTCCTGTAGACTGAAGCTTAATATCAGGAATATAAAGTCCTAAAATGGGAATTCAAGTAGCAATCTTGGAAAGATTTATGCATTACTTTGCTTTTGTGAGAGTGCTTGTTGAAAGAAAAGGAGAGTAAACTTTATTGGAGTACACTTAGGTACAAAGGTTAAGATTTTCTGGCTTCAGTGCTCCTGTCTTCACTTGAGCATAACACTGGGAACCACAAACCAGTGAACGACCCGTGTTTATTGTTTAATTGCTGCTGAATGACCAGGGAAAGCAGCAAAGAAGACAAACTTGTTTTTATGTTGGTTTATAAGGCAACACCAAGCAACTTGTTAAAATTCTGTGATAGGTGAGTAATTACAGGAATTTGCTGGAAAAATCCCATTACCTTACTCAGTGAATTTCCTTCATGCTGCAGGATTATTTCTGACAACAAATTTTCCTGTATTTCTTGAAGTTTCCTTTAAAAGGTGGAGGTTCTTACTTCCTACTTATTTCTCTGTTTACTCACTACTAGAAAATATTTGGTTTAATATTCTGTTTTGGCCGTACTCCCATTTTATGAAACAGATAAAATCAGGGCAACTCACTGCAGCTGGTTGTACATGATTCGCTCACAGCACTAATATGTAGCTTTAACTATAATATTAATAACTCCTGCTTGCTAATAATATATTTCATAAATACAGCAAAGCAGAAAAAAAGAGCAAGACTGATTCTGAAGGGTGCTGGACATCTTTAACTCTCATTAAAAAGAAGAAAAGAATGTTCCTACATCTCAGAGATCTTGACACGTAACCAATAACCTAGAGAAAGCATGTGGCAATGGCATTATATGGAAAAAGCATGAGCTGTAAATAAGAAAATTAAGAATTCTAATGGGAATGTGAAAACTGTAACTTAAGATTGTTTCCTCTTCCTATAAGAATCCTCTATTTTCTTAGCTCCAAAAGCTACAGATTTAGTCTCCTTTCCCATGTGGAAAACAGACAACTTTCATTTCAGTTCACTTGAAAGTGTTTATAAGCTGCATAAATTCTCAAAAGCTAGGGGAAAAAAATGGCAGACAAGACAATGCACATTTTTCTTTTTTATTGTTTTTAGAGTCTCCCTCCTGTTCCTGCAGCCCTTGGGTTGATAGGTTCCTACAGTTTGAATGTCAAAACAGAGTCTGAGCAGCTAAACTCATGGCCAGAGCTGATAGACTCAAATTGAGCTAAAGTACCAGAGCTCATGAAGATCTTCCCTCTATCACACTTGAAACAGCTTTAGCCAAAGCTTCAGCATCTTTATTCCACACGTATTTAGAGAAATCATCAAAGAACTGGGGGCTGCCTGCCCACATTCAACTTGAAAACAAATGCAACAACTTAATTAAAGCATCCTTTCAAACAGTCTTTGGAACTGATTTTGAACAATCTCAGCCTGTATTTCAAAGAATTTTCTTGTAATTCTCAATTTTTAAAGTATATTTATAATATTTTGGGCTAAAAATTTTGCACCTATGACTTTTCAGTATCAACTTTGATGCAATGTGGGCATTGAAAATCCAGACAGCTTTCTCATGTCTCTCTTTTGCCAGTCTTTCCATACACATAAAGAAGCTAGTTCGTTGTGGAAGTAAACCAGAAAGTTAGGAAAAATAAACATTACACTGAGAACCTTGTAGAGCAGCCTCTTACTTTATGTGGCTCCTAAGCAGAGAACTATTCCTCTGTGGAGTGTAAAACCTACTGGACAACACCATGTGATGTTTTGCATTCCCAGGTGGTGTACAGGTTAAGACTGGACATCCCCTTTGTCCTGCAGCTGCTGCTGATAAATGTCCTGAGGCCATGCTTCTAACTCCATTTCTATTGTACAGTTCTGGACACTTGAAGACAAAATGGTATGAGCTTTTAGTTAAGTAGAAGAAATGTAATAAATTAAAAACATTGCTAAAATGATTTATGAGCAGTTTCCCATGTTTACAGGAGGTACAGGAAGGCTGGAGTTGACAATGTGAATTTATGGGGGGCAGGGGTAGTTTCTAAAGATTTTGTGGTAAGAATGATTCATTGTTATGCCAGATCTTCATGGAAGATTAAACAGAACTTTACTGCTGCTAAGGTAACAAAGTACACACAAAACCAAGGCTTACGAGTATATGGAAACAGAAGTATAAAAGTACAACTTTGAATAAAGAACATTGTAGTTAGGATAAAAGATGATTGTAGCAAGATGCAACAGGCATAGGATAAAAATATGGGAGAAACAGAATGTTATGTTCAGGACTGAAAAAATGGTTAAGATGGCTTTATTTCCACCTGAAAGAAGCAGTCTGTCTGAGGGATTTTAGAAGTTTTCTGGTTTGTGGGTTGCTGGTACCAATCAATTATTTCTCTGGGTTCTGTGAAATATTGCTAAGAAACAGTGAAGTCTCATAGACTCTGCAACAGTCCAGATACTTTAAATTTCTAAAGAGGTCTTTATCACTTTTTAAAAATTCCAAGTATCAAAACATGTTGAAAATTACAGATTTAGAATGCCATTAAAAGCTCTGAAAGTTCAGATCAATCTTTTTTGGTAGAAATGTGTCATGGTACAGAGCAGAAAATGTAGTTAAAGGGTAGAGAAAACACAATGCTCCAGCTTCAACAGAGCTACAGAGTATCATCACCTGCTCTTGCACTGCAGAACAGCAGAGAAAGATAACTTAAAGGCTCTAAACCATACCAAATGGCCAAAGTAACGTGATGTAAGTACAGGACTGTTTCTCTTGTTGTGTAATGGCACTCGGCATGGTGGCTGATAGCCCATAAACATTTTGTCCAGACACAGTTTGAAAGCATATGAAACAATGCTGCTTGGAGCCTGATTCTCTGCATACATCCTAGAAGCCACTGCAGTTTTAAGGTATTGTTTTATTCACAGAAGTAACCTCCAGGGTACATTTTCTCAGTTGTGCTTAAATGCCTGCAGCTGTGGGCTGTGCATACTCTTATGAATCCTCCTCTACATGCACAACAGGTCAAGCAGCTCCCAGTCAAGATCCCTCTATCCTTCGCAAATTTTTTTTGGATGTTTTATTAATCATTGATGTTTCTCAACAACAAACTCCGTTTCATGCAAGACTTTGTTCTTTCCAGAACCTTCACTGTGGCCGGAGGTTAATACTCAGAGCACTTCTCAGCTTTCCCCACAGTCAGATTTTAGAGATAACATCCCAAGATAAAGCTCCTTCTCTTTTGACTTGAATTACTCTGAAACTACTACAAAGCCCACGTGTTAAAGCGGGTTCTTGGCAAGAGACAGAGCTGGAACAATTTTGAGAAAGGTTTTGATTCTTACATTTATAAATTTGTGGCATGTTGAGGAGAGCAGAGAGGTACAGCTGTTCTTCATTTCAGAATTATTTCTGTACCATCTCTATAACAGACAGAAGAAAATAAACCCAAACAAATAAAAAAAATAAAGATTCCAGGGATCATGAGTAAACCTTCCTTTGTGTCATTTAAATCTGAATGTACCTGGATAATTACAAAGCTGTATGAGTCCATTCTTCTCAGCTGCTGCCCTTTAGCTGAAGTCACAATCTGCTGCTCTTTAGTTGAAACATGACTAGTTTTAGTATCTGTGGCTGCTTTGATTCTCTCCATGAATTCCTAATACTAAGGACCTTTGGAAAGAAAAATATTTTCCTGTGAAATTCCACATCTGATATAGGTCAGTCATCTGACTTGCTCAGTCAACTGAACCCAGAGATTTAAACATCTTTTGTGTTCCCTATTAAATCATTCATCATTCCTTAAACTTACAGCTATGTTGTATAAGAAGTTCTAGAGTTCATTTTCTACTTGTGTCTTTAAAGATCCACTGTTACTGAAGTCGGTGGCTCCAACTGAGGAGCAGGAATCCAGGCAGGTTTCGGTCAGTGTCAAGCCTTCTACGCTGTCTACACTTTCAGAACAAGATACTGCAAATAAATCAGGCCCAACAATGTCAAGTTCAGCAGGTTTGTATCTGTATTTCTGCTAATTTGAACAACCTTTAGTAATCTACATTATTGCACAAGGATGAGGGATGAAAGCCCCCACAAATCTCATTTCCCCATCTGCAGTTCCAATGAAACCTAAATTAGCAAGCACTCAAGATGTGAAGTGCACTCAAAGAGCAGCCATAGAGCATTACATTCCTGCCAGCCCTTTCCAGGAGGAACCTTCTGCCAAGCCCTTGGAAAAACAATCTACCACCACATTCATTTCGGCTTTTTTTCAGCTCTTTTCCCATATCTGTTCAGTTCCACTCTGACAAGGCACTTTAGAAGACTCATTTCTTGCAGGATGCAGAAGTGGGTCAGCAATAATATTTACATATACCAGGACAAAAAGCGAGTAATCTCGTGGAGAATAAGGAGCAGTTGAGTACATGATTTTTGGCAACTTTCCTAAAGTGTATGCACTAAATGAACTAAGAATAGTTACTATCTTTATAGTATTTAGGAGTTTTTCAGATGTTTCACAGAACAGAGTGTTGGGGAAACATCTCAAACGTGGAAAGCTGATGTAAATTTGAAGATAAAGATTATGTGTGCACTGCATTTCAAGCATGGGTTCAAGCCTACAGATGGAGGCCACTCTCCCACTGAGGGGACACAAGACTGTACTCGGTCACAGGTTTGAGATGATCTTTAGGAGCCATCAGAAAAAAATCTTTTGCCCACCGGTAATCCTTATCTCAGAGGCCAAAGGCGTCCACATGTGCAACGTGGGTCGCCCAGGAGTCTGCTGGCCTCTACCCTGTCTCAGGTGTAGCCCATCTCTCTGCAGAAGATGACACAGAGCTGACAGAGCCCTTCCCCACAGACAGGAGGCATAACAGCAAGAATTTAACTCCATAAAAGCAGTGCAGACAGCTGCAGCCAACCTGCTGGAATTCTTCTAGACCAGGGGAGTGATGCCCTGATATTGGGCATTGCTGGCTTCTTGGGCAGGGCCCAAGGAGAATGAAAGAGTGGAGAAGGCACATGGGTCCTGTTTATTGAACTGGAGAGAGGATGAGCCAATTTGGAGAGGGAACTAGCAAGTGGGAGCTAAAGCTGGTCGAGGAAGAAGGCAGAAAAGGAAAGAGTGGCAGCAGTGTTTAGGGATGTGCTGCAGACAGGCTATATTGACCTACATGGGAAGTGATTGCAATGTCATAGGCTGTTTGGACCAAGATGACCCTTTCCTGCCTGAACAGAAGCTGAAGAGATGTGGATTCAGAGCAGGAGCACACAGAATGGAAACCAGGTGCCTGGCCTGGCACCATCAGGTCGGTGTAGATACAACCTGTGCAACCAATACACAGAACAAAGGAACATGTAGGAGGCAGTGTAAGCCAAACTAAAAGACAGCCAAATAAATGAGAAACCATATAGTGTGTCAGGTGATGGGTAGCGAAACCACTGTCCTTCCATGCATTGCCTTACAAGTCTCAACCCAAACTGTTTTAAACACAGACCTGCCTGCCAAAGTAGATAGACATTTTGTATTCTTTGGTAGTGTAACCCTGGAAAATTTGCTTGTATGTGTTTATTCCTTTTAGATTTGTAGACCAAAGTTTGTTACATTTTGCATTTCCATGTCCTGTTTTCTGCACACTGTTTTCCCTGATCAGATTTTTGGTGCAGCTGCTATGCTCAGAGCTAGCTGAGATTTATTTTCCCCTGCTATAAAGGTACTGGGGAGGTAGCAGTTGGAAAGTAGTATTTTCCATAGAGGACTAATTAACCTGCAACTGTTGTTCAGTTGTAAAATGTAAAGTTGTGAAAATGCTAAGTGGAATTTTTAGCACTTCCCAAAAGTTAGCTACAAAACTCAGTACTGTTATCTCTGGCCACATTTGATCTTACCATCTCTTCTTTGCAGAAAAAAAAAATGACATTCTTTACATCCATGTTTTTCTGCTGGGAGAACTGCTGGTTGACACAGTAAGTTTCTATGACTTTTGTCAGTGAAGGCTCGGCTTAGGCCAGCTTCCAGACTATTCAGAGCACAACTTGGATGCTAAGAACAAAAAGCTAGTACTTCCCTGTTTGTTTGGGGTTTTTTAATTAATTAGAAAAGGATGATGAAAGACACACAACTGGTCTTCACAGGAAATCTGTAAAACAAGCATGGCAAGCCAAATGAGAAGCTATGAGAGGTTAGCAAAATTAATCTTGCTGCAAGAAATATTATTTCCTTGATTCATCAAAACCGTCTTCTCAAGATACATACTTTCTATTTCACTAAGCAACAGACATCATGCAGCCAGCAGGGTCAAGTCTGATGCTCTGCTAATGGCATGGCAAGGGCAAGCATGTCAAATCTGCCATTGATTTTTTCTAAATGCAGCTAGACTGAACTAAAATTACTTTCAGAATAGCAGATATAAAATAAATAATGAAGGTATAGCCAAGCAACTATGCTGCTAAACCTGTTTTAGAGAGCATACCTGTCCAATCACAACCTGTTTTAGCCATAGTCAGCATAGGCTACTTTTAGAAAACTCCTGAAAAAGAAGCTACAGTATTTTAAAAGCCTTTATTGTAAAAATTTCCTTATTTGTATACAGAAAGCTGTCTTTCAACCATAATTTGTTCACAAATGGACAAATATGATATAATAGCTATATCAGGCTCTAAGTGGGTAAATATTTGTGATGCCTGGTCTACTTTCAACATGTAAACCCCCTCCCCACCACAACAGTTCTATTTAAAACAACAGGAGATAACTTTGATTCAATACTAACTTTTTAGTGATGATAACTAAAGTTTAGGAAAGTCTGAGGAATATTAAACTCGACACAATAATGTTGTAACTGGATGCAATATTTCTCAATGGAATCCAGATAATAGGACATACGACAGACCCATTCTCAGAGTTTTT
This sequence comes from Corvus hawaiiensis, assembly GCF_020740725.1. Classification (NCBI taxonomy): domain Eukaryota; kingdom Metazoa; phylum Chordata; class Aves; order Passeriformes; family Corvidae; genus Corvus; species Corvus hawaiiensis. The sequence continues at coordinate 34,296,174 of NC_063215.1, read as the reverse complement.
GAACTACATCATAGGCTGCACTGGAGGCCAGTGTGAGGGGTTCCTCCTGAGATCCCTCACATCATCAGGGTTCAAAGACAAGCAAGGGTCCAGCAAAGACCTCATGGAAGACTTCACGGAAGAGAAAAATATTGCTTCATATACTCACAGAGCCGGTTCAAATCTTTCATTTCAAATCCCCATTGAGTCACTATAGCCTCTAGCTGCAGTCCTTATTCCCATTGAGTAGACCTCACTCAGACAAGTAGCATTCAGTGAAATAAATAGGATTTTTTTGTGTGAAAGACAGATACTCCACAAGATGGGTTGCAGATTCAGGCTGGGAAACAACTGTGAATTATCATGAATGCAAAGAGCAGACTTCTATTTAGAATATGACTGGCAACGGCCTTACAAACCTTCTATTGCATGACCCAGTGGTGAGACACTGGCCTAGAGAAACCTGGCTTGGTTCTGACCTTCGCAGACAACCTAGCTGCAGCAGGCAGAAAATCAGACAATCATATATACCTTCCATATCTTCTTGAAAGCAACTTCTGAGAGACAGTCTCTCTTGCAATATTTCTTTTAGGATCTTTCCATTTTGTCACTTTCTGTGATGTAGCCATTAAGCATGACAAGCAGTAAATAAATGTTAGACATGGTCTTCATACCTACAGACATCTCCATCTTACTCAGATTCAGCTTTACCTGTGGTAATTTCTTGCTGTCTCCACATTGCTGGCACTTCCAAGGCTGGGCTGTGTCACGTGTTAGTCTGGAATTGCATCCGATTCAACATAGATGTTGAACCAATGAGAATGATTTTTATGGGACTAGGATATAATACAGATCATGGCTGATGATACAGTTTCTCTCACAGGGTGGAATTCATGTTTTAAGAATAAACCCTTTAAGTATTCAGGGCAAATTTCTCATCAGACTGATCAAAAACAGTGCTGTGAGCTTCCCCAGGAACCAAGGCTATTTATATTTCTTGGTACAAGTTACACTAACAAATAAAACCAAGTAAACTGGGTTATAATATTTCTCCTATGTCTGGAACTTGCTGAATTCCAGTAGAGATGGGACCCTTTGTCAGTGAAGCAAATCTTTTTTTGTCTGTCATATGGAAATTCATGTCTTGTTTTAATATGGGAAATGAAAGACTGTTCCCAAATGGGTTTAATGCCATAGAGCGGGTTCTTGCACAGAAGCATCTCTCTTATCTACTTAGAATATTAGTATGGACTTACTAAATTCAAGTTACATCTGCCTACATAATATATTTTATGATATTTATATTCTTCAGGAATTTAGGAGACCAGAGGAGAAAAAAAACAACAAAAAAAAAGCAACCCTGCATACAGCCTTAATCTCAGCTCCCCACTCTGTTTCCTTCTGTGACCTTGGAGTTCCTTGCAGTATTGATTTGTAGCATTTTCTAAAATATTAGTTCTTTTCTAAAGGTTTTGCCGTCCTTTTGCTATTTTTTTTGAAAGGAAAAAAAAAGGTTGTTTTAGTAATAATGAATGATTCATAGCTCCTGCAGATCATTCAGGGACGCCTTTCATAGTTAATAATTAAAATGCAGTAATGAAATGTTTGAAAGTCAACAGTGATGCCTCTGAAGGTAGATCTTTGACAGAAATTGCTGACAGCATCAGAAAATCTCCCTCTATAAATATATATCCAAATGTAATAGTTTTTCTTTCTATTTTTTAAATTTTGCCTTCTCTTCCTTGCAGGTACCTTTTGTATGTGCAGTTTCAGGTCAATATTCTAGCAAGATGGCAGTTTGTCTATAATTTAATCAGTATTTTTCTCTCTCCATTTAAATTTTTACTCATTTTTAGCCTGCAGTGATTATTTGCATAGAAAGAAATTGTCTTCAAAGTCTATATTTAGCCTGATATATCGGATTAGAAATGTAAGCCAATCATCCAATGAGGTTAATTTTAAATCCTGAGGAAATTGTACCACTCTATTCAGTTTTCTCAGCACTGGCACCCATCTTGTGTGAGGTCATATGACCTTTAACTCCAATGTTGAATGTAATTTCCCACCAAAAGGAGTATATGCAATACCCTTAAAATAGTCATTTTAGAATTTATAAGAAGAAGCCTGAGCAGCAGCCTTTTTTTTTAAGCTGATGAACTGAGGGCTGTGATTGTGTTTTAAAATATGCAAAGAATGAACAGAAATGTCAAGGTAAAAAAGCAGAAACTTGTGCTCATTCTACTTTTCCTACCACAAGCAGTATTCACCAATTCTTAATTCAGGGTCACCCACCAATACTGGTACACCTGCATTTTAGCCAGAGCTGTATTTATTCTATTTAGTCAACATTAATATAAGTTAATACTATTTTTAAGTTCCACATCTGCTTTAACTGCTGCCTTCCACCTCAGTTTGTCCCCATTCTGCCCCTCCAAAAATGCCAAACATTTAGGATAATTTTTTTTTTTTATAATATTGCAGTTTTCTTGGCAGTGACTGTCTAGGGATGACTATCACATTCATCATCTCCATCGAATCTATTTATATCTATTGGTTAAAATCCAGCTTGTGATCATTGAGCTGCAGATGGAGCTCCCTGAACAGCAAAGGAGTCCGTGCATCCGTGCCAGGAACACATGGAGTCACTGTGGAGAAGGGGCTGAGAGGATCTGTCATTACACAGTCTTTATCCCATCGACCTCAGAGAGGTGTCAGAAAAAGGCAAAGACTGCTACCTTACCTATGTATTAGTGTCAGGACTTTCAGCAGGCTTCAGGGTTTTTTCAAGGTGACATGAATTTTACAAGTAATTAAAGACAATATAGGGAGTAGATGTGATGTCAAACTTCCAATGAACTATTAACAAAATATTAAATAGCTGTAGTTTTAAAGTATGGAAAATGCTGAGTAGTTCTTTTTAAAATATATTTTTCTAGCAGAGCTTGTTAAACAAGATCAAGGCAGTTCTAACCTATAAACTTCTAGATGATCTGCGACAGGGATATTTTTGTTTTCTAGGGCATGGGCTCACTTGAATATTTCATTTCTCAAAATGCATGAACAGAAACTGAAGAAAGCATTTTAGAAAAGAAGGAAGACAGTCAGAATATTCTCCTCTGAGGCCTTGAGCCAGGAAGGAGGGTCCCCATCCCTGTGCAGGGCTGCACTGGCTTCAAAAGGGCTCCACTCCAGGTGGACATCAGGGTGTCTCCTGATGGAGCGCTGCAGAATTAGGCTAAACTGAACATATTTAATATGATCTCAGAGAGCTAAGCTGCTTATCACTGTGTGACAGATAATGCATTATACAGCTGAGTGGCTAATAGATTAAACAGAGAAAGGCTGATGGCAAGGTATTTTCAGTTCCTTTGGCTTACATTCTTCCCCTAGGAACAACACTGTCAACTTGGAAGGTGCAGGAAAGATTCTTAGCTTCCTCAGTTTCCCCAGAAAACCTGCTTAAAAATATGTCTAAAGTAAATACTGTCTTCTGTATGTGAAAAACTGAGCAATCATTAAAGTCATCATGTTTCATAAATCTTGATATGAGTGAATCTTAACCAGGAATAAGGAATTAGTAATTAGCTAAATGTATTATTACAGGAAATCAGTCAAATGTTAAAAACTCTTTAGTTTGGTTCTGAAATTTCAGTTTCAAAAAGAGGTTTCAATCTAATAAAAGTACAAAGTAATTAGCTCTGATAATGAAAAGATATTTGTATTTAGTTGTACTGGTGTGCACAAGCCACTGATGATCCCTGTCCAGAACACACCCCCAGAAGGATCAGGATTTCACATTTGTAACTATTGTCATAAATCAGATGAATGGAATGAATGAGCTAACAGCACTTGCATGAAAATAAAGAGGTGTTTTTATTTTCTGAATTTCTATTTTAGGAAACTCTGTTTATTTACTTAAACTATTTCAGAACTGGAACTCTGTCTCCTTCCCTGTGAGAATGTGACCACAGCCAGTGCCATGGCTTTCATGGTTCAGCTAGCACTCTCCACAACGATCCCTGTGCATGCTTTGGGAGGCAGCACAGGGCAGGGCACACTGCCGGCTTGGAAACAGCAACACAACTTCAGAATCACTGCATTACGGACTAACAATTTGGAAGGGACTTCTGGAGGCCATCAGTCAGACAAGCTGCTCAAAGTAGGGGCAACTAGGTTGGGTTGCGTGGAGCTGTGTCCAGTTAAGGTTTCAATATCTCCAAGGTTGAAGACTCCAAAACTTTTCTGGGCATCCTGCTTCAGTGTTTGACCACCCTCGTGGTGAATTTTTTTTTCCTATGATCTGGTCAGAATTCCCCATGTTGCAATGTGTGTTCAGCTGCCTCTCATCCTTCCCCAGGGCACCTCGGGAAGAGTGTGGCTAAATCTTCCCCACATCCTCCCGCCAGGTAACAGTAGACAGCACCAAGTTGTCCCTGAAGCATCTCTTCTGCAGGCTGAGCAAACCCAGCAGCCTCAGCCTGCCCTTGAATATCCTGTGTTCCAGCTCCCCACTGGCTTGGTGGTCCTTTACAGGACTCAATCCACGTTTTAAATGTTTTTCTTGTACTGGAGATCCCAAGGCACCTTGCTGAGTCATGTTCAGCCTGCTGCCCGCTAGGATCCCAGGGCTTTTTCTGGAGAACTGCATCCTGGCCCATGCTTGCCTCATGGGGTTACTCTGTCCCGAAGGGTGACAGTGGGGACTGCAGAGTCCCACTGACTGAGGCCAGCGCTGCAGTGCCTGCAGAGCCAGCAGAGCCGGGCTGGGGTGGTGATGGGGTCAGCCCAAACGCCGCGGTCACCAGGCTGCTCCACAGTCACGGTGCTGCCTGTGCAGGAGCTGAGAGGCCCCATCTGCAGGGCGGTGCCCTCGGCACAAGACACGCAGCTGAAAGCAGCTGCCGATGGCCAAGAGTTGGCCCCGGCTGCACCCCCTCCACAGCACATTGGAGAGCTCCCCCAGTCCCCAGAGGCCGCTCTTGGCTGCACAGGCACGGAACTAGCCCCCTGCCCAAGAGCCAAACCTCAGGAGTGGGAATATATACCCAAAGCCCCAACAAACTCCATCCCTTGGCCAGCTCAATAATAAAGACATTAAACAATATTGGCTCCAGCCTCCGTCCTTGAGGGATGCCTCTAGTTACCAGCAACCCCTTGTGAAAAAAGGCAATTGGATGAAAGGAAGAAGGACGAATTTAAAGGTGGGACGAGGCTGTTACCAACCCCTCCATCGCCTTTAAGGGCTGGTTTTATTCGCTACCTCTGCCGGTGCTGAAGCCCCATCTAGAGCATCGCCGCGCTACTGCGCCCGCCGCCCCGCCGGGACCGGGCACCGGCAGCTCCGAGGCGGGGAGCCAGGGCGAGGGACAAAAACCTTCCGTCGCCTTTAAGGAAGTGGAGAAGGGTTAACAAACCGAAGACAAAATGGCCTGCTCGGCAATCCTGTGCTTCTGCTGTCAGGGCCCTTGGCAATGGCACCGCGGTAATTTGAATTTCAGACCTTGTATAGGAAAAGTTAATGTTGGACCAGCCTTCTCAGGCAATAAATATAATCGCTTGGGTAACTACAGGCAGCTTTAGCTAGCAAGTGTCATCAAGCAAACTAATAGAAATGCTGATATGGGATACTAATGAAGGAATTAACGGATTACAGGTTTATTAACGTCAGTCGACACAGTTTCCCAGGAAGCCAGACTGTCAAACAAATTTGATACTGTTTTAATGAGATTAAGCATTAGACTGATAATGAAGATTGTGGCTGAAATACTGTCTTTGCCAAATATTTGACATAATCTTGCATTAAAAAACAACTGTAAACAAAATCAATGTAGCATATTACATGTTAATTTTTAAAACTGGTTAACAACTAGGTCATAAAAATGTACTATAGCTGAAGTGTTTTCAGGTCAAGGGATTGCATATTTTTCAAATTTATGGAAGAATCTTTTGGGTACGAATTTTTTCAATACATTTATCAATGCCCTTGATGAGACCAGCATCACTGTATATAAAATTTGCAATATGACACACAAATTGCTGCTAATGTGAAAAACAATAAAGGTAACAGTTCTATTATACAGACTGACTGATCAATTGTTGAGATTTTAAAAAATTGTCCAGTGTTGTTAATTCAGATGTGGTCACAAATGCAAGCTCATGCACCTAAAAACCAAAACCAGAACCAAATATCTAGATCTGAGGCTGACTCCTAAAATGCAATAGAAAATCACCAAAGAAGCCCATAAGAAGTAAAGGGGTTAATCAAGAGCAGTTGACTGCTGATGCCACACCAGAAGTCCTAATCAAAACATTCATACATGAGATATGCATATATGAGAATTTAAATGACACGATGTCTTAGTAGGACCAGTGCCATCAGCTCCAGCATTCCTTGTCCATAGTATGCATTCTGGTATCACAGAATCACAGAGTGTCTGAGGTCCCAGGGGACCTCTCGATATCATCTGGGCCAACACTCACCTGCTCAAGCAAGGTCAGCTAGGGTAGGTTGTTCAGGACTGTCAAATCACATTTTAGAGTACCTCCAAGGATGGAGATTCCTCAGCCTCCCTGGGAAAACTTCTTGTCTTTGATCACCTGCACAGTAACAAGTGTTTTCTTATGTTTAAATGGAATTTCCTGTATTTCAAAGTGTGGCCATTGCTTCTTGTCCTGCCACTCAGCATAACTGAGAAGCACCTGATTTCTCTGCTTTTACTCCCCTCATCGGGTATTTACAGCCTCTCGTACCTGAGATGCCTCAATCCCTTCATGGTCCTTCACTGGACCCACTCCAGTATATCCATGCCTCCCTTCTATTGGGGTGTCCAGAACTGGTCCCAGTACTCCCAAACTGTGCCACCAGTGCTGAACAGAGGGGAGGGTCTCTCCCCTCACCAGCTGACAGCACTTCCCCTTGCAGCCCCAAGTGGCATTGGTTGCAAGGGTGCATTGCTGGCTTGTGTTAACGTTCTTACATCATGCATGATGTATCCTAGCACAACCTTACCTGTATTTTATGTTCAACCGATCTGTACCTTATTATCTCCCTGGCACAGGTACCCACATTTTCTTGTCATATAGAGGCTGGTCCAGATTGGAAGTGACCTTGGAGCTGGGAGCAGTTAAAACCATGAGGTTAGCTAATTTCAACATCCTGCCTTTGAGAACGCCTCCAGCCTGCTTTGTCACAATTATTTCACCAAGTGACAGGTAATCAGTGTCAACCAGGTCTTACAGGTTGTACTTTCAGAGCATTGAGGACACAACCCACCAGCTCTGACAAACACTGTTAAGGTAATTTATCATTATAAAATTCCTACTTCCCTGGAAAGGCAGCTGTACTCACCAGTGAAGATGAGTTTGACTCAAAAAACCAGATTTACTCCAGAATACCTGAGATACAGCCACTCTGCTCCTTCTGTAGGCTCTCATAGAAGCAGTCACCAGCAGCAGCAGAGCAGAGCAGGCAGCTGGGGCCTTAAAACTTAACTTAAACTTAAAACTCCCACATCTCTCCCGTTCAGTTCATCTGGGTAGAAGCACTTCCTTCCGCTATTAAAAAATGTGCATTTTCTTCTTCGAACCAGTTCCAGCTTCTCACCACTAAGGTTTATTACACCTTTTTACCTCTGGACTAAAAGTCCTCTACCAAGAAGAACAACAGAACTCACCATCAAACAATCTTGCAACCTTTATTGGTATTGAATCTTCTCTTGGGTGTCTCTCCCTGTAACACTGAGTCTTATGGACCCCTGGTGATTCTTGAAGTGTGTTTGTGAAGCCTTTTCAGTTTTTCAACACCTTTCTCCAAGTGTGGACACCACAACTGCCTACCTTATTTCAGTTGACAGGTTTGACTTGTGGCACAGAAGGATGTGATGCCACTTTTCTCTCCAAACTGTTATCTCCTGGCAGTATCCAGGGAATGAATTGGACTAGATCTCTGACGATCAATACTTCTTATAGTTTTTTTATTACTTTAACCACATGGGGACCAGAAAAAGATAAGGCAAGTGAGAGTAAAGCCTATCTTACCCACTTTGTTTGGATGGACATATCTCCTTTTTTATTGATGACATGAGCTGTCAGAGGACTAGGCCCTCAAACCCAGCACTAGCTTTTGTAAACATCCATTGTGCAGTCCTTCAATCTGTCTGAGCAGACCCAGGATTTTTCTTTGACTACATGAAACATCCCTCCCCTGCAGTCCAGGTTAGTTCGATCACTGTCCTTGCTTTTCTGACAACTACACAGTGACTGATCTCATTATTTACTAGGTCTGAGAAGAGGATTGACAATTTTGGTTATAAAACAGAAGGTGAAAAAAACATCCAGAAAGCAGTCTTCATCAATCAAAGCATCCTTGAAGCACAGTACGGAACAGTATAGAGGCACAACGTGAGTAGTATCATATTCTAGCATGGGCAGGGGGGGAGAGCGGTGTGTGGAAGTTAAACTACTTCAAATCCTGAGAAGACAAAAATGATATTCATAAAATCATAGAATATCTCGAGTTGGAAGGGACCCACAAGGATGAGTGAAGCCAATGTTATTTAATGCTAATAAGGAGAATTCCAGTAAGTTGATTAATTTCAAGAGTTTATGCACTACAAGCTGTAAAGGCTCAAATGCACCCTCTATAGGATTTTAACAAATCAAGGTCATGAAGTCAAAAATGCTGTCATCAAGCTGCTGACCTACTCAGTGGTGCCCAAAGTGCCCAAGGCACATGTTCTGCTCAGAGGCCTCTAAGCCTTCACAGTGATGGGCAGCTCTGGACATATCTCACGGATAATTTCAGTCAGCCTACACTCCCTTAACAAGTTTGACGTGGGAGGCACATCCAGAAATCCAAGGACCCAAGTTTCAACTCCCTCCTATGAAGGGGTACAAATCCCTACCTCCTGCTTGCCCGAAGTCTGTGATACACAAGACTGTGGGCTGATATGCTGGCACTTCTTCTTCATGGGAAGCATTCCATTTTGCATTAAAGAAAAAAAAAATTGATGAGATGATCAGGTGTCTAGAAGTAGCATGAGTTGTTCAGATCTCTTTCTGAGTTTAACACTAATAATCAAGATGTGTCAACATTCTGAATAAAGATGTTTTTAAGGGGACAATTTTTCTGTGTAACTGAAGCAATAAAACTGTTTTCACAGCAGTTCACACTGAACATTGAGAACACTAAGCCAAATTTATTTTGATATAACATCCATTCTTTTTGCTGGTATGAAAGATACACTTGACATTAGTCCTCTACAACATAATGTATATCACAAAACTGTACAGAGACAGAAGAAATTTAATTTGTTATCCTAGCAATAAAAATTAATTTTAAAGCCAAGAGAAGTATATTCAGAAGCAACACACACTGCATATGATTAAAGAATTTTTCAAAATTATTTGGTCACTGCTTTTATTTTTTTTTTGTCAAAGACTAATATACACATTGTGAATATGAAATTGCAGATTGTGCAAAAGCAGCCGAAACAAGTCCAGAGATGTCACATTTGTCCTTCAAATAGTGGTTTTCTGGAAAAATGTTACTAAAACCTTCCAAGAACAAACACAGCATTTAACATAACACTGCCAGATCCCGAATATTATGTGTGAAATTTTCCTCCCCATAGCACATGTCTTCTGGAAATGTCTTTATGGAAATGTCCCCCTCAAATAATATTTTTTTTCTGATCAAGTATTCAATACTTGTTTGCTCAGCATCTTCTCTACCTTCCCAGGCTTTGCTGGGCTTTTTTTAAATTTAAATAGCTTATAAAACACTTGTTGCTAGACCATTGGCAATAATTACCTTGTTTTAATTTGTGTCCCTGCTAAAACACACTTCTATTCACAACAAGAGCAGTTAAAGCTTCGTATTATAGTAACGGAGCACCTTACTTTATTATGTGGAAGTGTTAACTCATCACATTGTAAGTTGTATTCCTGTGACTCACCCTCAATCACTTTATGTTATTCACCTAGTATTTCTCCACAAGGCAGTTGTGAGCTCAAAATCCAAGCAGGTACACTAACACAAAGAATTCTAATAAATTTGTAAAACCTCTGAAATCAACTAGTGCTGTGAAGTATACATAAATGTTTCTTTCATTGCACTATATCTGCCTTTTAATATTTCAATATTTCACAGCCTTGGAAAATTGTATTGTTAAAAACAAATCCCCATGAACAATGCCCAATGTGCTTCTTTTATACATCCTCAAGTTCAGCTGAGTTCACGGAAGGCCTTTCTCCAGTGCCGGTCAGAGACACAAAAGGGGTGTCAGGAGTGCTGAAGCAGCTCCAGTGTCATCACGGTCAGAGAATGCTCAAGAAAAACCTCTCGAGTGGGTTGAAACCAGTCATAGTATGAAAAGTGACACCAAAAGAGAGTCTTTCAAAGAATTATAACACTAAGTTGTCAAAGGTGAGCGGTCGCTTCTCAGCTGATGACTAAGGAGCACTTGTGAATAGAGACAGTGGAGATGTTTTGGGTCACTTCAGAGCCCAGGACATGGGAGGCAAGCTGTGAAAGTGATCTTGGGCTTTTGATTTCTCAAGGTAGCTGAGCATTCAGTAAAAAAAGCAACTGGCCTCCAACAAAACCACAGCCTATTTTGACACGTGCATTAAAAAGTATAAGGAGACCACAAATATTTATAATGTCAAAACAGACTGACATTTAATTTTATTTGCATTACAATTTGAAATATTTTGATTATATGATTCCAGATAGCTGAGAGCAAAGGGAAGTACATGCTCATACACAATGTATCTTGTATTCAGGACAATATTCCAACATATATTAAGGAAAAAAACCTTCAGCTGGATCCTTCAGCTACGTCCATATTCATGCTCTAATGCAGAGATCTTAGTCACATTGTAGGCCACCTTTATAGCAGTGGAAAGAGGGAATAAATTATGGGTGGACTCAATGATCTTAAAGGTCTTTTCCAGCCTAAATGATTCTATGGTTCTATTCCATAAATATCTCCCTTGTTACTAGAAACAGCAGCCTGAACTAGCATGCCTGGCTACCCAAACCTGCGAAACATCTTTGAGCCAAAACCTCTATAGTACAAACCCCTCAATTCTGAACAAAGACTTTTTGCAAGCATGTATGCAAGGTACTATATGCAGGGAGATGTATATAAAGGTTTATGCATGTACAAGGCAGTATCATATGGCCTATTCTGAGAGAAAACATCAGGAAATGTGAAGGCTGAAGGACCCAAAGGGGTCATCTTTGGTACTTCATATCTAGTCTGATAGTTTTAACCAGCCTTTGATCTTTTGCAGAAACTGAATATCTAAGTCTGAATCTCACAGTGAATTTTCACATCATGTACTCTGGTTAAAGCAAGCAGCACATCACTTTGGCTCCCTCATTTATATGACCATACGTTCTTTAAGTCCCCACTTCTTACAGAAGTTGTGGTATTGAAAGCAATACTAGAAAGATACTCCCTTTTCAAATTTGAACATCATCTTTGTTCTGTCAATTCAGGGAATCTGTTTTATCTGTTACATGAGGTGCAGTTATTGTAACAGTTCCCACCCTGTTTGCCACAGCTGTTTCTATGGTGCAGTGGAAATCAATAGCATTTTTTCTATGCATCAGGGATTTCCCATCAATATTTATGTACAACAATTAAATGAGCACAGGTTCCACTCATCTGAATAAGCCCAGTGGCTTTATCCCTTTTGGAACCTCTGGAAGTATCAAACTGTGTGACTTTATGACCTGATTTAGTGTTCGAAGGTTTCCACCCCGCTTTCTAGAGCATCCCTCCCCTCAGTTAAGCTCCAAGGCTAGGGCTGTTCCTTCTGAGCCTTCTACTTCCCCCTCCAGCTTTTGAATTAAATACTCTGTTTAAATGACCTTCCCAACCAAGCAAGCAGTTAAGACATCAGACTTGCTTTACACAGACAGAAAAAGACTGCAAAACTGTATTTCTTGCTCAGGTGATTCATCTATTTGTCCTGTCCAAGGGAATGTGAAATACAGCACCATCAATTATCTGCTGTGTATCAACTGTTAGGTTGTTAGGACAATATGTAAAATACATCATTTGTAGTTTTTAGACTAACAAATTTCTATTGATTAATCCCTATGCCAACATTTCACAATATCTGAATTTATTCCAGATCAGCAGCTGATTCAAGTCTGTTGACATTATTCTGGATGGAGCATTTGATGGAGAAATCTGATGCTATTTGCTGTGAACAAGAGGCCTGTTTGCATTATATATACCTGTATTCAATACCTGTATTACACATACACACTGCCTAAATTCAGTACCTGTGTTACCCATATTCAATAACTAATGATTAGTTAGTCACTAACCAAGCCTCAAATGGTTAGCCATGGGAATTAGTTTATAAATTATCAACACAAAAAAAATGGTCTCTCCCATGTATTTTAATGCTTTCTTATGTTGGTTTGTTTGTTTGTTTAATTGCTTTTTCTGCTTACAATTTTCCTAGCTACGGTGGGCATGGAGATGGATTATGAATCCCTTTCATCCTATTTACAGCCGCAATAGCATTTCAGATTCTGGCCTGGCTTACTGCCAGATACAAGCAATACATTTCCTCCAGTTGCAAGCAATAAAATTATTCCGTCTTTGTCATTCCCTGGATCTTTCTGAAGGACATCAATGATTCTCTGCCAGCGTTGCTGTGATGAATTATATGCTTTCGCTGTTTAGCACAAGGGTGAGCTACACAAAGCCATGGAGGATGAATTTAAAAAAGATCCACATGAGTTTTTATTGTTTATTGAAACCAATTTCATAACAGCAATGCAAGTATAGCAAAAATATTAGCAATTATGGAGACAATCAAAATTAGGAAATTCACAGACTGATTGTTGGGGTTTTTTGCATGCTTCATGCCTGGTTTCTTGGATATTAGGATCAAAAAAAGGAAAAGCTCCATTCAGCCTGGGAGACTCCATGTCAGGTTTATACTGCACAGCTACTTCTGTGCTTTTGAAATCCCAATATACATCTCCTTTTATAGGAGCTTATGCTGACGTGTTTCTGATAGCATTCTAGCCTACTCACTAAATTACATTTTCCAGTAATTTAATTAAGCATATTCAGAGTTCTTGTGCACAATACACATCAGTTTTGAGAATCTCTCAAGTCTTTCATAATTTTTTCTTTTTCCTTCTATAATTTATAGTCAGGGAGGAGTGGATGGAAATATTTTAATTTCAAGTGCATTAAAACTGTATTTTCCTCACATATTTCCTTATTTATATTTCAGAAGAAACTGACAGGTTGTGCCTGAAAATATTGCCTTGGTAAACAAAAACTGGTAAACAAAACCAAAAATTTGTCCTGTTTCCTCCATTTTTATTATTTTCATTTAATGGTCACTGAGCATTCATTTTGAACATTCAGAATTGTGGAGCCACCATTCTGCCAAGGGCAAATATGTCTCCCTCTCAGGAATGTCCCATTTATGCTTTCCCATACAGGCAGGTTATAATCTTCATCTGAAATGTTCTACTTTATCCTACTCCACCCAAATTCTTGTGTCACTTTCATCACTGTGCTATCATAACATATTCCATCAGCAAGTGAAGCAAGCAAGATCTCCTGTTTCCTTTTCCCTTCCTCTCTCCAGAAAGAAATTTGCTTAACCACATTTGTTAATGAAGATTATCATTAGGGAAAAATAATAGCAAGAACTTGGAGTAATAAAAGCCAAGGCTTAGAAACCCTCTTACTTCTTTGTGGAATAAACCACAACAGCCTCATTACATTGGCCCTGCCTTTGAATTCAAGCCTATCTGCTGGCTTTAGGCAATACTTTAATCCTTTTGTCAGTACAATCCATTTTGCTTCAAGTTCTGGGGTGTTTTATAATTAGACACCATTCGCCCCTTTTGCTCTCATCCCTGGCCCCTCATAATCCCCAGATGCTGCCCTGACACAAAGCCTTGTGTTCAAACTGGCAATGCCAGAAGGTGCCCAAGGCTCCCCAAAGGCTTCCTTGGTCCCACTGCCCGGAGGGCTTGTGAGGGAACGTGATGGGTCCCGGCACGGCGGCGGGCTGCTCCTCTACCCTTGTGCTCCCAGGAAGCTCTCTGAACACAATCGTAGAAATAATTAGGTTGGAAAAGACCTCTGAGATCATCAAGTCCAACCTATGACCGAACATCACCATGTCAATTAGACCATGGCACTGAGTGCCACATCCAATCCGTCCTTAAACACTCCAGGCATGGTGACTCCACTACCTCCCTGGGCAGCCCATTCCAATATCTAATCACCCTTTCTGTGAAGAAATTCCTCCTAATGTCCAACCTAAACCTTCCCTGGAGCAGCTTGAAGCTATGTCATCTTGTCCTGTCATTAGCTGCCTGGAAGAAAAGGCTGGCCCCCACCTGGCTACAGGGAGCTGGACAGAGCCAAAAAGTTTCCCCTGAGACCCCTCTTCTCCAGGCTAAAATCCTTCATCTCCCTCAGCTGCTCCCCACAGGACTTGAGCTCCATCCCTTCCTCGGGCGGGAGCTCGACGGGGCTCACCCGCACCGGGCCCGGCCCGCAGCGCCCCCTGCAGGCGCCACCGGGGCACCGCGTCGCGGAGAGGCAGCGCCGCAGGGCTCAGCCCCATGACACAGCCCCCTGTAAGCCGCGCCTCAGCCAATCAGCAGCTGGGACTCAGCCTCCCGCCAATGGGAAGAGCGGCTGTCGCCGAGCTGGCAGGGCGGGTAGCCAATGGCTGACGACGAGAGCCCGCCTCCTCCCCGCCGCCCGTTGCCGGGCAGCCGCTGTCAATGGCCGCCGCGCGGCCCCTTTAAGCGTAGCGCGGCAACCGTCGGCGCGTTCTCCGGGCGGGCCGAGGGGCCGGGCAGGTACCGCCGGGACGGGCCGGGGGCGGCGGGGACAGCGGGGACATGGCGGGGCGGAGGGAGCGGCCCGGGGGTGGGGCAGGACCGCCGCGGGACCGTGTTTCTTTGGGGGCTGTGGGAGCTGGGAACGGGCCCGGGCCTAGGCCTGGGATTGGCCTCCGAAAGGTCTCGGGCCAGCGGTGTTCAGTTCCTTTCCTCCGAAGTAATGTAGTGTGTGTAGGTTTCGGTGATCGCGTTTAAAGTGTGCCGTAGCGAAGTGCTGGTTGAAAATAACGTTCGATATGTTTTTTAAGAACGTCTCCGCTGAGTGAAGGAAAGCTGCCTGCTTGCACTTCGGGAACCGGAGGGTTGCTCTCGGGGGTGGCTGAGCTGAACTAGGTAAGTCCGCACACACCGGGGTACGGGTGGGAATGAGCGACGGCGTGGGTCTCCGTGATGGAGTCTGATTTAGAAACATAATCTCTTCTCGCCGTTGTAGGACTGGCCTGCATGTGCTCTGTTTGAAGTGCCATTTCCTCATTTCTGACCTGGGACTTAGAGCAGCTTCTTCATTTTGAGATCTGACACAAGTAACGTTGAGGTTTACTGTGACAGGTAAACGTAACACTGGCTTTTAAAACCATACAGCGTTTTAATTCACCAAAATGCAGGGCAAGACAACAGTCTTAAGCTGTGCCAGGGGAGGTTTAGGTTGGAGATTAGGAGGAATTTCTTCACAGAAAAGGTGATTAAACATAGGAATGGGCTGTTCAGGCTGGTGGAGTCATCATCCCTGGAGGTTTTAAGGCAAGACTGGACGTGGCACTTTGTGCCATGATTTAGTTGATGTGCTGATGGTCGATCATAGGTTGGACTTGATGATCTCAGAGGTCTTTTCCAACCTAATTGATTCTGTGATTTTGTGAAAAGCTAGTAAACCTAGAAGAAATGCATACAGTTAAGTCAGCAGCTGCAGTACCTAATGAAGTTATACTTAATCCTCACTAAGGCTCATCACTCAGTATGTTTGGATGTCATAAAAGTAAATTATTTTGCTCAGCTCTCTTCTGGAAAAACTACAGTATTTGGATATGGAAAAGATGGATGCAGGGAGAAGAAGGAGATTCATTTCTTTTGAAATTATTCTTTGCTCTTAGGTTCAGCACTTCAATAATTTGGGTTGACGCTTTTTGTACTTGTCTGAAGCTGGCTTTCTTGCACTGTCCCTCTCAGAATAGGTGGAAGAACTGAGCAGGCCGTTAGAGGTCAGTGTTTGTACGGGGGAAGTGCCATTCGGTGACCAGCAAAAGCACTGAGCTTCCCCTGGTCTTGGAAGGGTGTTAATACTGAAAAGGACATAAAAAGTTTTATGAGTCTTGCACTACAGAACTGAGCTCTGGGTGCACTGCATGAGAAGGATTGCTAAGTAATTTTCGTTTCTGTCTATTGCATAATACCTGTAATCCAGTGGTTCAATTTCTCTTTCTGTGATTTTTTTAGGAGTAATAGGGAATCTTCTGTAACTGTTGCAGTTGTTTTCTGTTCTCACTTTTGTCTGTCATGTCCTTTGCAGTGACCCAGTATTTGACTGGTTTTTGTAATGATAAACATGTTTTTAATATAATATATGTAAATAATAGCAATAGATAGAAGTGAAGAAGTGTGAAATTCTGGGGGAAAAAACCTCTTTGTAAAGTTTGTGCAAGTCCCAGATTTACTTCAGCCACTCTGTATTGATGTGATCTTGGTTCATTAGGCTTCTAAAAGCATGCCTGCTTTTGAGGGGAGAGGATTGGGATTGTGGTGATGGTGCAGCTTACTAGACCCACTGCTAACGCACAATTTTTCACTCCTCACAACTTATTAAATATACAAGGGGAAAATAGATATCTTTGTGGATCTTATTCACATAAGTTAAACTTGCTTTATAATCAACTCAAACTAGTTTGTAACAATTGAGACGTCAGGGAACCAAAACATTTCTTAATTAAACAGTCCTTAGGCTCACTGAAGTAAAACTCGAATATCCTAGTGATTCTTTTGTTCTCAGGATAAACTTTGCATTCTTTTGTTAATCAAATTGCATTATAAACTGGTGGAAAAATTAATTTGGCAAGACTTCACAGACTAAGATTTCTTTTTTTGTATGGAAAATATTATAATATTACCAGTTTATAAAACTGAAAACCATTTGAAGATCCAAAAGATGTTTTTGGTGAGTCCTCAAGGGAGCTTTCTTTGTTTTACCTTTTTCAATTTGTTTTCATTCCATTGCTTTTCAAGTACTTCCAGAATACATCGACAATTTCTGTTCATTTATGTTGCTGTATGTCAAAACGATACTTAGCAAAATATTCTCAAAAGTGGGGAATATGCAGCACAGGAGTGATGGATAATTCTAATCCTCCAGTTCTTACAATTTGTTTGTTTTAAACACACTGAGTTATGAAAAGCATTCTTCAAAAAGATTATTGCCTCTTCAGTGAACTCTTGTGGGGCTATAAAATAACTGATGAGCTTTAAGTTGGTACATGAAAGTGAGTGCTCTTGTTTTATATATATAATTAGACATGAACTGTAGGCATTTATGCTTTCCCTGAGTGCAAGAATATGAGATCTGTGCCTCCAGAGTACTATTTTTATATGTCATATTATTTTAGTACTTTAGTATAAATATATTAGTTTCTATTTTTTTGCATTCCCTGAAATTCTGTCTTGTGGAGACAGACCTGGTGCAGTCTTGTCTGTGCATCCTCTAGAGAACAGATTGTCCCCAAAACTCTGCCTGTTTGGGCTTGGTTTGCTCTTCAAGGAGCAAAATAACATCCATTCTGCACAGGTGTTTGTGGGGCCAGGAGTTAGGAAAGGAACTGTTTGGGAGTAGGGAAGCACCCTGATATGTTCTAGTATTCTTACATGATCTTAGTTACAGTTATGATTAGGTATATCTTTTGAAATAATTTTAATAACTCCATTATCTTGTAAGGAAAGAACAATCATTCCTGATCATTTGAACGTTCACAGTAATGATACCTTCCAGCATGTGTTTAGCAATCTCTAGGACAGGTGATCTCAGGTAATAGCTTATTTACTTTCTAGGCTTTGCAGTGAAATTTTAGTTTTCATCAGAATCCTTTGACATAAGTTTTAGGCATCTAATTTTTTGGACCACTTTGAAAATATTTAGGTGTTTAAAAACCATTATTTTGGAAAGTTTCTTCCTAAGTAATGAAAAAATACTCTGTTCCAGGTACTTCAGTATTAATTTCCAAGCATCTTCCCAGTTTAGAAACCTGATAGGATGTTTATTCCTCTAATTTCTTCTGTATAGATTATGAGGCCAAATGGATTCCAGTCACTGGAGGCAGAGTTGTGCTAACAGTGAACTGAGCCAGAAAGCTTGAATTTGTAATGAAAACTATCTTGGCAGCTGACATTTCTGTTCTGCTTGGCTATGCAATAAGGCATGTATAGGCAGTGAAGGCTGAGAAGCAGGCCAAGTTTATTTTATTGGGAAATAATATAGTGAAAAATTTACAGGTATGTTGAATGTCCTGCAGCATAGAGCAGTTTTGACTGAAAGCAGCTGAATTTTTTTGTGTGTAATTTGCTTTGCCATTTAGAAATCAGCTAGGAAGTTATGTCATTCAACAGGTAGAACTGATGGTGCAAGTCCTATTTATTCACCCATTAGAGGCCTGATATCTCAAAGTTGGATTGAAAAGAGAGAGATGGTGAAATTAAGCTTGAAAGCTGCCAAGAGTGGTGAGAGAGGCAAAAGACAAGGGAGGCTGAGTGTAGTCAGTAAAACTGCAGAGAAAATTGTTTTGACTGAGAAGGTGAAGAAAATTTTGAATTTATTTGCTCCATTACATTCTCAGGAAGTGTCTCCAAATACACAATGGGGTGATTTCACCTTGAGACGATGGGATTTTTCAGTTTGCATCAAAAGATAGGCTGCAGGAGCAGTCCTCATTTTATACCTGCTTCAGGTGTAATGTTTATCATGTACTGGTGGTGTGGTCTCTCTTATCAGATATAAAAGGGTGTATATATATGTAGATATAGATACATAAATACATGACACAAATGTGTGTGCTCTGGCCAGTCCTTAAAGCTATGAAGCACCAGATGTTGTAGAGTATGAGAGTACTTCACAGGATGAAGATTGTGAGAGACAGGTACAGTCTCATTAGGGTTTAGGGACTTGGTATTTTCCAGGCAAATGGGACAATTTATTTTCAAGCACATTATTTAACATCATTGGAATGTCAGAAATTGAGAAATGGGAGATTTAGTCCAATTCTACAAATATCTTAATTCTAGTCACACAAATAAGTTGTTAATTCATTTGGTTAAAAAGTTTTAAAACATGTCTAAATTAGTTTCCTGAGTATCAACAAGCTTTCTTTTTTTTTTCTGTTTTGTTTTCCAAATTCTTCTTTTCCCTTCTCTAACTTGAGAGTAGTGTCTTATTCTAGATTTAGCTGTGTTAATATTCTGATTCCTTTTTTGGGATTGAAGTACCTCAGACTATGAATGTAATATTAGTAACATTCCTAGAGTGATGTCTGTCATGTTCAATATAAATAATTAATATAAATATAATTACTAATATAAACAATAGGTAGCACAGCATGTGGCATAAGGTTATAGGAATCATGAATTATTTTACAGGTTTTTTACCTTTGTTTCTTAAGCAACTTTCTTTTCATTCTCATTTTTTCTCTCTCTCTAAATTGTTACAGAAAAATGCATTCTGAATGATGACTGCTGCTTGCTGAACTGAACTGCAGAGATCTCATGCTTGGAGATGAAGATGATAAACCAGAGGAAATAATCCAACTGCTGCCATTGCAACAACTGAAAGATCCTTTGTGCCAAAATGAGCAGTCTTTGAGAAAAATCTGGAAAGCCATTAAATCTGAAAAAATGGGAGAAAGAGTAAGGAGCCCAGATTCTGAACAGGAGAGGAAATCAGATGAGGATAAAAATAGTGACTCTTACTATTCAGATGAAGGTAATGCATCTCATTCATCCAGCCAGTCGCCAGCACTAAGCTCTCCATCTACAAGCCAAGAAAAAAGACATCACAAAACACAGACTTCAAGCAGCCTGTTGCACTACCAAGGTAGGTAGGTAGCAGAAATTGCTGTTTTGTAACTGCTCCAAAGAGTTAATTATCTTTGAAAACTCAAAAGTGAGAAACTAGCATGACGAGCATCTACAAATACAGTTCATGTGAATTATGTTACAGATGGCAGGTAGACAGTAGCTGCTCCATTGAAAACTGAAATTAACCCACTCCTGCATAAGGATGAGTTTTGGTGATTTTCAGAATTCTTCATAATTTTCTTAACAAGTGAATATGGCTTTTGTACCAGCATTCTGTTGAATCATGCTGATGCTTGGTTTTTGTCATTGACAAAAAACTCAAGGCCAAGAACCCAAGGCAAGTCCTTACTATGCAATCTGTAAAAGAGAGACAGTTGTTAAAATTTCCCTGATCAAATAACCTGCAGATACCTGTCTTGTGGAAGTCTAGTTGACTACATTTTACAGGATGGTACTGTGACTTCTAACAAAGAAACAAAAGACCACTAATGTGGCAAAAAAAGAGAAAGTGTTTTTGATGAAAGTTGGGTTTAGATGGGGATTCAAAAGAAAGTTTTTCCTGCTTCTTCCCTGAGGGTAAAATATTTCCAATTTGAGATGACATAACTCCACCTTGAGCTCTCTCATAGATACAGGCTGCTTTCTTGATACAGTTTGTGGGGAGGTGAACATCTCTGCAAAAAAAGAGAGAATAGTTGTGCGAGCCCTGGGCTGAAGTAGGGCTGTGAAGGCTTTCTGCCGCACTTTGACAGCTTGTTCTAAATAATTGTATACCGTTTTTGGTGAAGTCTTAGCATGTCCTTCCTTTCTTGGGCAGGTGTTCTAGTTCATTCATAAGTGCTTGATATTGTGTGAATCACTTGGTCAATGTTACAGTCTAGGCTGTGCCAGGAGGTCTGACCTTAAGTTTTTAATTTGAACAGCGAATGTATCTCTTTAGTTTCTTGACAGTATGGGAGTCCTGGTGCAACTGTTTTTTTGCTGAGCTTCTCTGTGTTCAGAAGTGGCATCTCCTCCATGGTAGTCATGGGTTAGCTGTCTGGGAACCAGAAACTGCAGTTCCACCATGCTGTTTAATTTGGAGGGGGCCAATGTGTGACCAGTTCTTTGATTACATAGCCAGAATTGAAGATAATAATTACATGAAGGTATTGTGAATGTCATATTACATTGTCTTGGAATACACTATTCCCCAGTTTAACTATATGATCAAAAGTACAAACTTGGTAGTGGAATTTCATGTTTCCCCTAAATAAGGAGAAATTCTTATAGGGGCTGGAAGTCTAGGGTTAATGGGAACTCCCTTAGTTGGTGATAGGAGTGGCATCATTCCTGCAGTGCATGTATTAGATAATCTTTTCACACCTGAATGTGACATTAGTGATCTTTGTACAGGAAAAAAACACACCTTCTTTTGTTTGCTCAAGCTGTGGAAAAAATGAGCACCGAGCAGAAAATGAATGAGTATTTTTGCAAAATGTTTATAGGAAATGATAAGAAGGTATTTTTAAGCTGTTATTTTTGCTGATAAGTATTCTCAGTAGAATAGAAACATGGTGAGTAGCAAAGGAGAGGAAGACTTTGCTGTCACACACACTCACTGTCTGTGTGTAGGTAACTGCACTATTGCTGTATCCCAGCTTTCAAGCCAGAATTACAAACTGCTGCTCAGTGTACTTCTTTTGAACACTGATGTACCTTAAAGAATTATGCACCCTCTATTAATTCAGTTGTTTTAAGAGATATTTTTAGTGGATTATATGATTCATTCTTTGAGCGTGGCATGAGAGGCACATAAGATAGAAACAAAATGTTCAGCTTTTATGTGTGGGAATGACAATAAAATAATAATAATAGTAATAAATAGGAATGCGAGTGCTGCGTACAAGTAATCAAAGGAGAATACTGTGTGGAAAATAACTTGTGATACAAGAATAAATTATTCAGGGAGAACTGAATTTTCATGGGATTTATAATTTTGCTTTGGAGGCTTTTTGCATTGAGCCTTTGAAATCTGCTGTTTTGTCTGTAAGCATGGCAGCTGGATTTGAAAATACTACTGCATTTGTCTGGGAGAATTACATCTTGCATAATACATAACTAGCTAATGCTCAGCTAATTGTTGCCATTTTAAAAGCATGTGATATTTTGTATGCATTATAGTATTTCTAAACCATTTTAATAAACAATATCAAATATTAACAAAACATGACTCTTATTTCTGATACGATTTGCAGATGATTACTCTACAAGGGTCCTATATTAATGGTTGCAGTTACTACCTCCCGCAGTAGATCACAGACATAAATCTCCATTTTTCAGCTATCAAAAGGAGCATAACTCTATCATATATATGCCTTTTATTGTCTGGTTTGAAAGCTACCATCTCTGCTTAGTATTGTATGATTGTTTCAGGCAGAACTTGGTTCCAAGAACGATGTCTGAATAGACAAACTGCATTGTCTAATAGTAAACATGCTTTTTATTTTTCCTCTCTCAGCAACAAAGAAATTGGATTCCAAATATGCACCAAGCAAACGAGGGACACGGTGGGGCTTCCGTTCTCAGAGCCTCACTAGGGATTCTCCTGCAAAAGATATAGATCTTGTTACAAAAAGAGTTCTTTCTGCTAGACTGCTGAAAATCAATGAGCTCCGAAATGAACTGACTGAACTCCACATCAAACTGGATGAGCTGCAAAAGGAAAACAGGGCACTGAAGAGGCTTCAGCACAGGCAGGAGAAAGCCTTGAATAAGTTTGAAGATACGGAAAACGAAATCTCTCAGCTCCTTGCTCGGCACAACAATGAGATTAGAATATTAAGGGAGCGCCTACGAAAATCTCAGGAGAGAGAACGTGCAACTGAGAGACGGCTGAAAGATACAGAAGATGAACTGTACAGGAAAAAAACTGTCTTGCAGAAACTGAAAAAGCTGTCTGCAGATAAGCACCTTGCTGAAAGAGATGACCTGGCAAAGAAACTAGCCTTAGCAGAGAGCAAGCTGGAGGACAGGGAAAAAAGAATTAAGGTGGGATGACTTTCTTTTTGTAAGAAATTCTGGTACAGATATTTCTTACCACAATTAATTGTAATTTTACACAGCTGTGGAGCAAATAGAAAACCAGTATTTTTTGGTTTTACCCATAAGTAGAATCAAGTAAATTATTTCCAAGGTGATTGTATAGTTCCACTTGAGGTGGTTGTGCATTCAAATTTCTGTTTCCAAATTAAGCATGTTTTGGCAGAATATATCCTGTGGATTTGTGCTTTTAAGTGTTTTTATACCAGCAATAACGTTTCCGAAGTGCATGCAGCTGTAATACAGCTTTATGCAATCCAGTTTCTCCTTTTGGAGGGAAACAAGTTGTGAAATTTTCTGGGTATTTAGGGAATTTTACACTAAACTTCTAAAAAAAAATAATACAGTCATTCTTTTTCAATTTTTGAACAGCATTCATACAGTGTTTGATTGTCCACTATTCTGCACTAAGAGCTCAGCTGGACAAAATTACAGCATGTTTTTTAAATACTGAAATAATCTTTAGACCTTTTTATGGGTATCCATTATAAGAAATTTGTCCAATGTATTTTAATTTAGTCCAGCAAAAATGTTTATGTTTTTGTAAATATGTCTAAGCATGTCTACACTGTAAATATGTCTATAAATTCATTTTACTTAAAAATTATGTTAACAGTATTAAATCTCTTGGTAGTTGTACAATTTTGATAATAGATATGTTTTATATATAATATATAAATTTTATACTAAGCTAAAATTATGTCATTAAGATGGATTTAAGGTTTGGTCTCTATATTAGTAATTAAATCTAAATTACATTACAGAGATAATAGATCTGGAAATCCAAGGATTAAGCTGGAAACTAAGCTTTCATAAAAATAAATCCCAAAGTACCAAGATATAAATGGCTGAGTTAGCTAAACTACCTCATCCTGTAGTGTCACCATCTGTCATCTGTACTTTTATGATTAGGTATTTCAGCATTTGTAGTACTGGATCATGTTAAAATGAATCATGCTTTAAAAAGTAAGGGATTTTCTTCTAGCTTTTTTCCTTCTTTCATCAACACAGCTTCACTTAAAACAGCTATTACAAGACAAGGGCATGTAACTGAAATCATAATCACAAGCTAGTTTCTACTAGAAAGGTTAAAAATTCTTTCTTGTTTTCTTCTTTATAATCCTGCACTTTCAGGGAAGGATTCTCTCCCTTACCCATCAGTAGGAGATATGTCTTAGAGATCCAGAGGTCCACTGTGGCAAGAGCCTTGCAGAAAGTAGAGTGAGTTTCTATTATGTCCTCGAATCCTCTCAATACTCAAAAGGATGAGCGGCAGCATCTGCAGGTGCTTTGCCCCCTCAAAATTAGGATTAAAGGTTTAAGTGTATTCAGTGTTACAGCAATGGTCGAGCCCACATCTAAACCCAAGACACTGGTTTACTGTAATTTTATTTAAGTAACTTGACTATAAAAATTACTTCTGTTATTAAAAAATACTATTTTGTTTTAATTGAAGGATCTGGAAAGAAATCTTGAATTAAGTGGTAGCAGTTTTCAACGAGAGTTACATTCAAAGAAAAAAAAGTTGTACGAGGCTCAAGAGGAAAACAGAGTTCTCCAAGAAGAGCTTAATCATCTAAATCAGAAGCTGAAGGTAAAATGTGAAAGGAATAGAATTTGCTAACCATGTACTGGGATTTTATCTTTAAAAGTATCTGTAATCAGGTTTGAATAGTTTACCAGTGACTGCACTCTCTGATGTGTACTTAATTATATACCACGTGTGAATTCTTTTCCTGCATTAAATTGAAATGTTCTGTGCTCTGACCCTACAGTGTTTATAACAGGAATGTCTCTGTGTAAATCATTATTGTTAGCACTAGTTAAGAAAAGCAAGATCAAATACATAGCCAAGCATTGAGAATAAACTGCAAAATCTACTGGACAATTAGGTTTTGAAGTCTTGAATTTAAAATTAAATCTGCAGGTGTAAATAGTACTTCATTACTAATATACTTGCATTACAGTAGGTTTGCATGAAGATTAATGTAATGTATTTGTGATATCCACATGTGTTGCTAAATTTGTGCAAATGTTTATTTGCACCCCACACCACCATCATTGTTGCCTAAACTCTCAATAAAAGTACTTAAAATATTGTTATGTTCTACTTAGTTTATCTTTAGGAAAAAAAGTAAGTGAGACTCAAGCTAAAGTACTTCGTTTCTGGGAGAATTTTTCTTGAATTTGAGACTTCCAAGTCTCAAATCTAGTTATATGTTGGAGATGCACCAGTTCACCACGTTCCCAGCTATCCAGCCAGTAGCAGTAGTGTTAGTACCTCTAAAATGTACTTGTTTAGAGGATGTGTTTTAAGCCTGATTTGTTAGTGGAGAGTTTACAGTTTGAAAACCTTTCCATTATCAGATCAATTCTGATAACTCACTGTTCATTTCTGTATTTTATTCAGTAAATGTGCTAAAAGAAAAGTATGCCTCTACGATGCAGTGGGCCTCTGCTCCCCAATACTGACATGCCCTGTGGCAAGTATCATTGCTTGCATTGAAATGTTTAACTCTTCACAACACTTAAAATTCAGTTGTGCAATCTATACACATGGTGTAAGTCTTGTTCATGTTTATGGAAGCACTGGCATTTAGTTTTATTTTCACTGCGGAGAGCTGCTTTTTTTTCCCCCATAATATTTTACTAAGGAGTTTTTGGTGGGGAGAAAGTTGTCGGCTTTCTCACAGCATAAGCAGAGTTAGGAATGTGATTGTTTTCCTTAAAACATTGGATTAAACAATTGTTTATTCTGTTTCTATTTACCATATCTAATTTAATTTACAGCTTTGCTAGTGACTAGTAAATTAAATACTAGTAACTCAATTTTATATTTACCTCTTTCATTTACAGGAAAAAGAAAGAGAACTTGAAGCAAAAAATATATATGCTAATCGTATGTTGAAGTCATCACCTAGGAAAGACACGGATATTGTACAAAGAAAAAGAGGTAACTTGTATAAAGCAATAAAAGCAGAAAAATTAGTAGCATCACTTTGAAATGTCTCAGCTGGGTTATACCTTTCATGCCACTCAGTGCTCAACCCTGCTGCTGCTTGTTCAAGCACACATCTTTTTGCACTTCTTTCAACACAGCACTGGTTACAAAGAAGGGCACAGTGGTTTTTTGACTCTTCTGTAACTGCAGCAGAGCCAAAACACAGAACTGCACCAAACAGCAGTTTTAACTCCTTTCATACCAGAAGTTCCTGGGTAAAGGAGGAGAGGAAGATTGTTAGTAAAATCTCCAATAGATGATAGATGTCTACTTGACAATAAATTACAGAGGCTTTAAAAATATGTATCTTCACTGCTAAGAATATTTTGGTGACCTGTTTTATTTATTTTTTACTAACTCAAACGTATTGTCTGTCAGATGAGCTGCACTCATTTTTTCCTCAGAGTATATGTGTCCCAGAACATAATCTTCTAAAAGTATCAGTACAGTGATTTCTTCTGGTGTGACAAGACAGTCTCAAACCTTATCCTACCCACATAAACATGTGTGTGTCTGTGTGTGTACTTAGACTATTTTCACTGGATCAGTAGAATCTACTTGTCAGAAGAAGCAGAAATTTATGGGACTGTTTGAAATATTTAATGCCAGTATTTCAAACAGTTTGTCTGCTGCTCATTTTATTATAGATGCTCTACTATTATTCCATTTTAGGTTCAGATTTTTTTTTAATGTCATTCCATAGAGATAAATGTATGTGTTTCAAAGATTCAAGTAAGTGAATTTTAATTTTATGAGTTTGATTCTGTGGCAGGCAGTAAGATGAATGAGATATTTTGTGGGGCTTTTTAACTAATACTCAGTACACTGTAATGACCCTATAAGTAGCATTAAAGTGGAGTTTAAATTACTTTTTCAGTAGAATTTTTGCATGTATATTTTTTTATGATTAGGTTTTACAGATGCTGAAAACAACTGTGTGAAACTCATCGATACTTTCCACTTCCATTGACTTCAATACAGTCTTGTTCGCTGCAAATCATGAGAAATGAGAGACAGGTATATAGCGGGATATTTTCCAGAGAAAACACAATTTAATTAGTTTGTATTTTCTACAGCCAACAACCAAAATATTAAAAAGGGACCACAGCTCACAAAAAGTATACAAACCAGTGGATACTTCTCACCAGCAGAACTTCTTCCAGAATCAGAACTTGTCTGTGGTGACACAGTAAACAAGAAAGAAGGAATTCTTCCTAAAATAGTAAGTTCCATAAAAATTTGAGATCCAGTCCAGATAATTCACCTATCAGATTGTATAATGCAGAGCTTATATTTTAGAAAATGTGTAAATATACAAGTGTAAATATATAGAAAATACATATATATACAAAATAGATATATTTCAAAAACATTCTGTTCTTTAAGACAAGATCTACCTTTCTAGAAATAAACTCAATTTTTTTGAGTTTATCATATTCTCTTGTCTTAGTGAGAGCCATTAGCTCAATTTTTTTTTCCTGCCACTGTTACTTCTTTGAAGTTTTTAAGACTTCATTTTGGTTTTCACCCTTTTTCTTTGTTTCTAATGCTTATTTAAGCAATCTGTTGAACAGTGATGGCTGCCTTCTCTCGGTTTTCTCTTTGGTCTTAATTATGGTTTCTTTTACTTTCCAGAATTATTTCACAATGCATAAATCTAACGCTTCCTCTTATTGTCACAATGCTGGTATTTATTCTGGTTTTCCAGCTGTGTCAATATGCTTGGGTTTATTTGTTTTTCCATTTTCCTTTTTTAGTAGACAATAGTACCATTAGAAGTATTACTTATACTTTGTCACCCCAGGCTAAAAACAGAGATTTGTAAGGTATTACAAATCAGAATAATACAGATTCTGGTACAAATTGTACAAATTCTGATTACATGAGGCTAGGACTTTTTTTCAGAAATAATGCTCTGAGGATGGTCTTGGCTGGCTTCCTGTTAGGGCTGAAGCTTTTTCATGGCAGTTTCATTTGTGTGTTCCCTCTTCCCGAACCCTTTCTGTGACTACGGATGTCATTTAATGTATTCTTCCAGTCTATGCTTGGGGGTGTGAATTACAGAACCAGACAGCTGGTACAAGTGCAGCTCATGGAGCCCAACTGTGTATTCTCTATGTGGCTATTGCTTTAAATAATGTAAATTAGATTTGGGTAGTCTATACTTTCGTCAGTTTTTAAAGTCAAGCATTTTAAATACCTGGCCACCATCTCCTTACATATTTAATATTTTTTAATATAAAAATGATAACCTTGTACATGAAGGGAAAATACTTGAAGGTTTTTTGGCTAATAGTCATCTTTTCTTTGTTCATTAAGTAGTAGCTATTTCTCTTAGAAGGGTATTTTTAGTCTAGAAGTTTATTTTGTTCTAAAATAAGCACAACCTACAAAGTTAACTCCCATGTGTTGGTCTAGGCTGACTTTCTCTTCACTTCATTGCCACTACTTTTCTGTGTTGGTGATTTTTGCTGCTGCTATTAATATATTTTCTGCAGGTTCTTGTTCTTGCCTTTTACATATGTCTGTATAGTCACTAGCTGAAATTGTCATCTGAGATTAAACCTTTCTCTTTGATTGTTTGTTACTTAATACTCTATAAATTTAAGTACCAAAATGAACTTGAATCTACAGCCCACTCGTTTGAGTAAAAAGGTCAGATTGTGCAAGTGGGGGGCAACTAATTGCTTGCTTGTTAAAAGAGTAAGGTGATGAAATGTGGCCTTCTATTAAACTCCTTGAAGAAGAAAACTTCTGGTTTCTAAAGAGGACTACCCTGAGAGTGATAATTTTGCTTTATGGCACTGGAGCTGCAACTTCCCTGAAATGTGTAATACAAGATAGAGTTGATTGTCTATTCATTTTGTTTCAAGTGTATAAAAGTATACTAGAGGTGATAATATTTTGGGGGCAAACCCCTGGGTTGTCAGAGCTGGTTTGGTTTAAGGTGACTTATTCATTTTATGTTTATCAGTAAGAATGTGATTTCAGAATGACATGGAAGTTCTTATGATTTTGTTAGGTTGGTTGGTTGTTTTTCCCCATCAGCTTCAATTTTCTATTAATTTATTTCAGGAAAAAGAAGCTCAAGAAAAAGGATGGAAAGAACAAACAGAACTCCTAAGACAAGACCAAGACAGGGAAGAGGAACTGAAACATTTTCAAGAAATACAGTCTTTAGAGGAGAGGGCTCCAAAACTTCCTGACGGTAAGAAAATGGGCAGCTGAAGGCTGAAAAATGCACTGTAGAATACTAATCAAGTGAGGCTGCTGGTTTCGGGTGAGAAGAGCAAAATGATTTTGCAGAGATCACTACAGTGGAAAATTATTTTCAGTTACATTATGCAAAGAAGAATCAGAAAGAAATACAGGATATAGAATAATCTGTGCCCTGTACTTAGCAGTGATTAAGTATGCAGCAGCAAAATATGCTGTCCACAAAAAAGCATTGGAGTCTGAGAGATTGTGCTTTACAAAACAAGAATGACATAGAAGGTAAATGCTGATGTTATCTCTGACTTGCTAAATGTTATTGAGGTAGGAAGTAGATTTTTACTATTGTAGAACAAATCTGTTTTCCTTTATGTAGCCTTTTTTTTCAGTACTTTCTACTGCCTTACATAATTTGAAATTTCAGTTTCTCTTTTCAGGTCCAATTATCTGAATCATTTGGTGTGGATGTTTGGAAATGTCAGTTTCTGTCATTATATTTTAATACTGCTTTTTTATTCATTTGGTTTTCACAGCATCTTAACGTCTTACATGCACAAGTCAATATCAAGTATTTTAGGTGGACCACACCCTGTCATGTTAAAGAACTCTTTCAGTGATTATAGTTAATGAACAGTAGTACTTGTTCTATATGACAAGAATTCTAACAATCTATAGCTGCTTTCAGAGGTAAAATCTGTGAAAAATCTTCTATCACAACTTACATAAGCCAAGAATCTGATTTTATGTCTCTGATTAAGATGATTTAACCACTTACCCATCATATGGTATAAGCTGGTATTTTCCCTACCTTACAAAGAGAAGCATGGCTCTTTACTTAACTTGTATAATGATCTGCTATTGAAAAAGTATTTATGTTAAATATATTAACTGAAATATTGCAGTTGTTTCTGAAAGCCTGAGCCGAAGTACAGTAGGTAACATGGAACTCTGTGAAAACCTAAGTCAGAAATTTGAGTAAAGTGTTCAAAGGCAAATGCCAGTAGGTTGGAGAGGCCATCTTCAACTTTTGGCCAAATACACATCTATTATCTTGGGGAAAAAGTATTTTGAAGAGAGAAATATTTGAGAAGCTTCCTCTTTGTTCTACACATAAGCATTTCTAGGTTCTGTCTATAAGTTGCTGGTTTGCTGCTGCCTTTGGTGTTCCTTCGTAGCTGTGCACAGTCACTCTGAGTCCATGCAGTGATGCACAGAACACTCATGTAAATGTCTTTTCTATATGCAGCTGATGCAGTGTATTTTAAATCATTTACTGCTTGAAATAGGTGATGACTCCTATGACTTTGAGTCCTGATAGCTTCACAGAAATAGTTCCCTTTATGAAAAAAAAAGAACCCACACATATATTCCAGGACTGTCCTAATGTCAGTGGTAATGACAAATAAAAATAAAGTACTGTGCAAGTCAGAACTGTTAAAATCAGTAATGTTGGATTCATTTTGATTCATACTCAGGAAATGGGAAGGCAATTGGCAGAAATCAAATTGCTTTGAAAATTCTAAAACGTGGGTAATGTCCTAATGCCTTTGGAAGATGACAATAAACTTTTATATCTCATCAGAGAATTGGGACTGGATTTAGTTGTAATTTTTGAAGAATTTATTTTTGCAGCTGGAAAATGACATTATGCATGGAAGAGCATGTTAAAGGCTCAATGGCTTTTGCTTGCATTGTTTTCAAAATCTTATAAGGATATTTTAAAATTAAAACATTTTAAATATTGTTCAAACATTTTTGCAGAGTGGCAAAGGAAAGAATATGACAAAATTAAAAAAGAAAGCAACTTTTTATTGGATAAAGAAGAGAAGATAAAGATGGAGACAGAAATCCACAAACCTGAAGTAGAGAGAGAAAGCACCGAAACATTGGAGGAACGGCGAAAAAGACAGTTCCTCCTTGCTAAAATGCAAGAAATTGATAGAGAAATCCAAAATACAACAAACATGAGACCAACTTCCCAAGCACCACTCATAAATACAGCAAGAAAATCTGATTCCCTGGAGAAAAAAGAGAAAACTAATCCATTCTTTGAGATTCCTGGGAAGGTTACTAATGGATTTCCTGTAAAGGAGAGCCAGGATGATGGCACAAGAGCACAAGGGCAGAAGCAACGAAATGTAAGGACTGTAGATTTAAGCAGTGAGTTAACATTTGGTAGTTATGTACCTTCGTTTGGGAAAGGATCAGGGAGACCAAGTTGGCTCACTCAAAAAAGTGACAAATTAGAAGAAAATGTTAAGGAAAATGCAGGTTTCGATAGTAAGAAAGAAAAGAAGTCCAATTTAATGGAGCAACTCTTTGGAAGCAGTGCCAGTACCATTGTTCTTTCTAAAAATAATGATACTCCACCTTTGGACATAGATTGGGACTCTAGTAATAAGCCTTTTGTTGATAAAAACAATAAAGTCAAAGTAAAAGAAGACAATGGGCTTTTTGGTGAAGGAAGAAGCCTAAACAGACACCGTTTGCAGTATACTACAAACAAGCCAGGAGTTAATACCCTTGGTTCTTTAGAAGATGAAATTGAAGAAGTAGTCTTACAGTGATCGTGTTTTTATATGTTTCATATGTAAATACTGAAAAACTATTTTCATGTAATATTTATTAGATATAGATTTGAAAGATTTCAGATTTATTGTAAAGCCTTATGAAGGAATAATTTACATAAATGGGTATGTGTATAGAGGAGAGATGCAGAGGAGAGATGCTTGGGGTTTTTTTACCTGTAGGCTGCTCACAGTACACTGCTTTTCATTTGGAGTATTTCTTTTAGGCCTCAGATACTTTCTTTCTTGGGCATTTGGAGAACCTCTTAACTGTGCCAGGAGAAGGCATGTGTAATATCAGTCATGAAATGAGCAGAAGAGACATTTCTAGCACTAATTCTCTTAGAAAGAGAATATTTTACACTGCTGTCATGTTATCTCAGAAGAATATCAACAGAAGCACAATTAACTCAGGAACAGCTGCTCTCTCCTTTTGCATAGGTTTTTTGTGGACCTTACTACCAAATGTGTCTAACTCTTCTCATATATTCAGATTATATTTGTTATACAATGCCATCTTTTGTAATTTCTGAATTTTCTATGTAAAATTCCAATCATTACTAAGTAATTTTTTAACAAAATGGTTTTATTAAATGAGTTGAGTACATTTCTTGTGTGTAGGTCATCTTTAACTCAAAGTTCTGACTTCTTATATCATATTATTGATACTGGGGGGGAGTTGGTTGCAACTTTGCTCATGATGTTATTTACTGGTTGGTGCTGTGTACACAAATTAAAAAGATAGGCAAGGAAGAATTTAGCAGAAGCATTCCAGAAAATAAGAGGAAGGTCATTCCTTAAGCTGAAGGTCATTCCTTGCTAGAACAAGAGATTTTGAAATGCTTCTCTGATATGCTCCCTCTGAGCCTGATTCAAAACACACTAAAATACAGAGAATTCTTACAATTTAAAGATGCATTGAGTCAAGATTTTGCTCAACACAGTGGCTCTTCTGAAGAGAAAGGTTGGTGTCCTGCATCATGCAGTAACTCTCTTTGTTCCCCCCACTCAGAAAGAAAATTAGTCACAGATCCAGATCCAGATGGATGGGACAGTTCTCACCAGGTGCTCGGTAGTGAAGAACAGCTCGTGTTCACCTGCTTGCTTACAGTCCCAGTTACATTCATTGTAATACCACAGAATTTATCTGGTTCATTTTGCCTGCAGATGGTCAGAATATCAGAAAAAATTTAACCAGCAACAGTGTATTTAACTCTGTGTTACTTTCCTGCAATGACTTCCTGGGGTGATTACTGTCGTGTAAGAGGTAGGAGAGGGCTGTGGGTAAACACTGCAGGTGTTTGTGACTGGGTGGTTACTTGTCCTACTTGTGGGTGGTTCTGCCCTTCTGGAAGCAGGTGCTTTGCTCCTGAAGATGACATTGGGGTGGGTTGTTTATTTTTATTTCCTGTGCTTGAGGACTCTAAGCATAAAACAGTAACATATCTGCTGCAGTTATTAAGGATCATGTAGTGTATGGAGGGGATGGTTGGTTTTGTTTCTTTGCAAGTCAACTCATTAACATCTGGCAAATTCCAACTGTCATGCTGAACTGATGTGCCCTGCTGTTTCATTACACATGTATAGTTTCTAAGCTGTTTTTTATTATCAGCCCCTTCTTAAGTTCACAAATATTCACATCCTGTTACTAGCCTCTTCCTGAAGCAAATACTGTGGTGACTCACACCAAAAATAAAAGGTGTCTCTGCATTAGGAAGGTGAAAATAAATTGATCTGCTGGGAACAGTGTCACAGATATAATTTACCTTTTCCTCTCATGGCTGCCCATCTTTACAGTTTATTCTTTTCTCTTGCTGCACTTTCTAGTTTTAGAGTTACTGACACAAATACCATTACAGATAAGATGTGTAAAAGCAGAGGTAATCTTCTGATTGTGGGAGAAAATGTTTGTGTCCTAACATCTGTAAGCAGCATTTCTGCTGTGGAGTAACAGTTTTCTACTCACTGGAAGAAACTTTTGCAAGGTCTTAAAAGGCTCTGTAGACCTTACAAATGGGCACATTGATCCCCTGTAGTCCTCTGGACCCCTGGTCTCAGCTACTGTAGCTGAACAGTCTGCATGTTGCTTTTAGTGGTGGCAGTGTCTTAACTGCACTTGATTGACTGCAAAAAAATCCAGCTTTTGCAGTAAAAAGTAGATCACAACAGTTTTGGTGATCATTTATGTCCAATTGTAGGTTCTGTTTGATGTTTAGATAGTATGGCTATTACATCTGTTCTTGCCTTTCCTTCTGAACCACCAAAGATGATGGAAGAAATCCCTCCATTCCAACAAGAAAGGATTGTTAAAGTTTGATTAACAGTTTTAGTGAAATATTTATAGGGATATTACTACTGCTGTGGGAACAATGGTGTTCCAGTTCTGATCCCCAAGAGAGTGGTCATCAAACAAAAGTATCTGAGGAGCATCTCATGAGGGTGGTCAGGTGTCAGGGCTCACCTGACAGAGAAAACAGGAAGTTTTAAGAAGGAATATTTTTTCTCTTTGAAAGAGAAGATGAACTGTTGAGAGTGTCAGGGAGAGTATAATAGATGTTCTGTAATCCAGAAGAAACGTAAACCACTGGAGGGGAACTTGGGAGACCCTTCATAACCCTGAACTGAAGCCTGTCAACTGAGGTAAGAAAATAGAAGTGGGAAATGCTTAAACATCTTGAATATTTTTCTCAGATCTGTGGTATCTTTGGGCTAGCTAAAGACTGAGGTGAAAAAAGTGACTTTCCATAACCATATAGAATCCTTTGTCTGTGATTTTGCTTCTTCTATTGCACTCATGCCTAAAGAGGTGAATTGCAAATCCATAATGCTTCCAAGATGAGGACACTTAGAGAGGATGAGCTTAGGCTATTTGGTAGCCTCAAGTTCATTGCTGGTCCCAAGACAGAAGGTCTTATCCAGCCAGGCCTGAGCCTATTTGCAGTGTCAGGAGATGTGACAGAATATCTCATCTGACATGAGTATGAATTTGTTCTTGGGACAGGTGGCTACAAGTGCATCAGCAGGGCTTTTGCTGATACTTGTGCTCTAGAAAGTGCTTTGGGTGAGCCTTTGCTATTCAAGAAAATAGTAGTAAATTCTGCACAGTGCTCTGAAGCAGAGACCAGCAAAAACCAGTGCAGCAGACACGAGTGCCTTCAGGAGAGTCATGGTTGCAGGAAAGGAGGTTTTGTTCCCAGCATTGCACAGCTTCACTAAGCCTGACCTACTCTTGTTCCAAGATGACAACTTTAAGCATAAGAGATGCCCCGGGTGACATTGCTCATTTATAAAATTCCCTTTTGTTGGATCAAATTTAACGTGGTCTCCTGTTTCGAATTATCTCTTTGATTAGCTGCAAAGTTTTGATGTCTGCAAGAGGAGAACAATTGCATCAGTGTGCACTGTCAGCCGGGACTCGTGGCTGCTGGGGAGTTGCTAGGATACCTCTCTAAAAGGTACGATTCACTTGATTAACCACCAACCCAGTTTGCATGAGAAATATTTTTCCTATCTTTGTTTTGTGGTGGCATCAACTGTGCATTAGATGTGCATGTGTGTTTAGAGCAAGCTAGAGATTGACTGTCATGTGTGTCCTTTTCCTCCTTTTGGTAATAAAACCAATGCAATAAAACCCTGTCTGCTTCACAGCAAAGAATCCAGAGCAGTTATAGAAGCAATTCCGGTAATCTGTAAAATGACCGTTGCTTCCAGAGGGGAGCATCAACCTAGAGAACCAAGGGAATGTTTGACTTTGGATATGCATTTTTGGCATTATAGCTTAAAGCTTCACTTTATATCTGTGAAGATGCAAGGGAATTTTCATCTCCTGTATGTTATTTTCTTTCCCCACTCTGAGCAGGGGGTTGGACCAGATGACCTGCCAAGGTCCCAACCAAAGCTATTCTATGATTCTGTCATCCTTGACACATTCCTCTGGTATTAATGCTCCCTTCCAGTGGAAATGCTTTGCACAAGGCCGTTGAGTTACACTTGCACAAAGTTGCCTCAGACACCTCCTGTGTGCCCATCTGCTCTGAGTATGGGAGCATCGTATTCAGGATGCAAATCCTAACTGAACTCTATCCACAATAGCATGCTTGTCTTTCCAACACCTTCTTTTTACCTCCATCTTCCTATGTCCTGAAACATTTTTTTCAAACTTCAGGACATCTTGCCATCATTTCTATGAATCCTCCTTTGTCCCACAACTCTCTTTCTGCACTTTCCCTCAGACTTCCATAAACTCCTTTTGCTGCTTCCACCATGTCTTTCCTCCAATGGACCATCATTCCTTCCTTCTGTCTGAACTGACTTCTGCTTTTCACCCCCTAAGCATCACAGTTATCCTCTCCCTACATTCCCTTTATCTCCTCTCCCACGGTTTTGTTCCACACTCTCAAGCTCACTATCGGATGTGTTGTGCTGTGTTCCTTCTCACCTGTGGGTAGAAGTAGTGTTGCAAGAGGGTAGGAAAGACGCTGGAAAGGGAGGAGACCTTATTTTGGAACTGATTTTGTTTGTACTCACATGCCCACACACAAGCACTAAGATGCAGGTACAGGAGTGCTCCATCCAGTGAGCAGGCACCCAGGTATGTGTACCCAGCTGGCCTGGGTACCCAGAGCACAAGGCTTCCCTGCTCAGAAGTTCGCCTCGATTTTCTGTTCACTCTTTTAACTGGGGAGAGTGGCTGGCTCTAGAAGTGCCATTTGTGTCCTTTAGGAGCTGCCCATCCTATCCCACCTCTGCAAGTCATTAGGATTTCCTCCCTGTCCTTTCTTGCCTTCTTGAAACTGCCAAGTGCTCCAGGCTGTTCTTCCCAACATCCTCCCTCAATGGCATGTCTGTTTCAGTCTGGGTATAGATCACCCCTTCTATTCCAAGTAACCTAAAAAGCTGCACATTGCTGTGCTAGGATCTTGATGACCTGCTAATCTGAGTGCCTCTGACAGTCCTTCTGCCAATCCTCCTGCTGCTCCCACATCCCAGCCTTCCCAGTCGTTTTCCCTTTATGCAGTCTTCTTGTTTCCACTGCTGTTCTCTATGCTGTGATATATTGGCAGTCATGGGACTCAGGCTATGTGCTGCTGTGTTGTGCAGAGCTTCTAAGGAGCTGTGAGCTTCACAGTTTGCTGCTTAATAATTCTCATGGTAGCAAGGAGGGATAATGCAGGTGCTGTAATTCACTAGAGATCAGTTAATTACTAGTACTCAGCATGAAAAAATCGTGTTCAGATTGGCAAAGGGCACACACTGAACTCCCATACCTGACCTTCCTCTTGCTGTAAAGCTAACTCTGGCTTTGAATTCTCAGTTGAAGCATCTTAAACTGCCTGTGTGAACCAAGCACCCGAGCCTTGGGGAATGATCTTTATTTAACAAGTAAGCATTAGTTTGACTGGTACATGGTTTTCTTTGTCTCATAACCCATCTTGCACAGTAACAACAGCACCTGGGTTTCAGAGATATTTTTGACCCAACATGCTCTCTAAACTTAGAGGCGTCATGCCACCCATGTGAAAACCCTGAGGAAATGAGAGGTAAAAATGGTCTTCTGCGAGTCACAGTGGCTGGCAGTAGAAGTTAGACTAGGAATTTCCACATTGTTATGCTTTATAAGGCACTGTCCCCAGTTTTGTTTGTGTATGGGCATCCTCTGTCTAAGTCTCAGGTATACTGCAGCCCTGGAATGAGTTGTGTGCAATTTCTTTTATTGAAGAAAAGCATAAACCTAAGATGGAAACGTTCCCAGGATTATTCTAATGTCATCTGAAAATCATGGCTCTCTGATATTTTGTTTGTTTCTGGTGACTACACCACAAATGCTGGTACATGTGAGTAGTGTTTGTGAGCAAAGGATGTACCTTTGCCTTCTCTGGTAAATCACAGCATCCTCTTGATACTATACCTGCAATCCAGTAGGGAAAAAAGTGTGGTTAAAGCTTGAGCATGAGCAACATTTACAAGATTCACTGGAAATACTTAATTTTAAGCAATATTAATATTTTTATCTTCTCATCAGTTATAATTTACACTCAGGGTCTAGAGTTTCTCCAAAATGTAATCAAGTAAATCCTGATTTTAATGAGTGGCAATCACTAAACCTGGGAATAATTGTCCTGACTTTCTTAGCAGCAAAGCATTGCAGCGCCTCTTGAATTCAACACAAGATTAATTTTCCTGGGGAAGCAGACTCTTGTCCTGAAATAATGTATACCCATGTATAAGATCTGCACATCAGTACATTGGAGATCAATAGCTCTTTTCCTGATTTGGCCAAATGATGGTACAATCAGCCAGAGCTCAACTGGAGGATTGAAAAAAAGTACGTGTTGCTGTTCAAGGTACTTCATATTTCTTGTAAGGGAACATGTTGAATTTTATAAGTGAATCACAAAGTAATTGCAGGCTCCTGATGGCTAAGGCTGACAAAGCACTGTTTACAGTGCTCTGGCTGCTCTCTGGTGCTTGTTCACTCCTATGCTTCATTCCTGAGTAGTTCTTGTAATCACTGTCTGGGTATCTGCTGCTGTGCTGTGTTATCACACACTCACACAATGGGCAAGGTTAGAAGGCACCACAGTGGGTCCCCTAGTCCAACCTCCCTGCTCAGGCTGGGTTATCCTACACCACAGTGCTCAGGATTGCATCCAGATGGTTCTCAAGGGAGGCTCCACAATCTCTCTGTGCAAGAATTATTCAGCTCAGATTAAAGTTTTATGAGATAGATCATGGCCCACTTTCACTTGTGCAGACTGTCCTGCTAGTTCGATGTACCTTTCTTTCCTGAGCCATGATCTGAGGTCTTGGTCCCAACATTTACATTGTTTGGGACAAGGTTGCCTTCTCACCCTAAGCAATAAATGTTTGAAAAAAAGCTTTCCACAGGCTTCTTTCCCAAATTCAGAAGAGATATTAATGACTGTGCATTTTGTCATCTTATGGAATATTTAAGTTATTGCACATAAAGGGTTCCTGGGTTGTTCCATGGCTGCACGGGCAGTGGGTCCCACAGGTGTCAAGCTTTCCTGTGTATCACAAAAGTTCCCTTTAGAGGGCACCATTGACTTCCCTGAAGCCTACGTTGATGATTGTCCTTGCAGTTAATGAGGCTTCTTACACCTCTGAGGTACGTTTCAGTATTTTTTTTGCTCTAAAAATTTTGGATATTTAGGCTACTGCACATTATCTACTGTGTGCAAATAATTGACATGAAATGCGCCTTGTAATAGACTTCTGAGGCCTTGGTTATGATCATTTTCTCAGCCACCAAGCAAAATGCTGGAAGGAACATACACTCCAGGATGGTGAACTGTGTCTTCTCACAGAGGCTTGAAGAGGACTGGAAAGCTCAGCTTCAAACCATAGAGGCCAGCACACAAGTGAGTCTTCACTTCTACTGTGTGGTCTGGGAGATGCAGAGTCTCCCATCCTGTGTGACTGGGTCTGCAGAGATGTACTGGATCCTCCTTCCCTACAAATGTAGCTGTTTTACAGCAGAAGGGGTGTTTCTGCAGTTGGATGTATCATTCCATCTTCCTCTCTTCCATGCTCGATTTCTTTCTTTGTGTGCTCTCCCCAAGGTGGGCAGGATGTGGCTGCATGGTCATCTTGCTTCATAAAGTGGTACCAAAAGAGCGCAGCATTAGGAGCTTGGTTGTGACATGAGTTACTTTGTAGAATGAAGAAAGTTGCTTTTAGATTTTTTTAATCTACATTTCTGCTTCTTATCTTTAATGAAGAAGTATAGATATCAAGGAGGTACAGAAAGTGCCTACTGCAGTCCCACAGCTTCAGGCAATGCACGGTTCAAGGGAAGTCCACAGTGATGTAAGCAGGATAATTGTGAAAATAAAAGTCTGCTCTGCAAAAAAAAATGAGATTTAATTTTAGAATTGAACACTCAAAAGGATGTATCTCATTTGTCCAGACAATTACTGTAATTTCATGAAGAACATCCAACAAAATAGTCCTTGAGATGCTTACCTGGTCTCTCACTCCTTATTATTGCGTATATCCTCTTCTGTGCAATTGCATCAACATGGTCCTCATACTGTGGGTTTATATTTTC
The DNA here is from genome assembly GCF_020740725.1 of Corvus hawaiiensis. Taxonomy (NCBI): domain Eukaryota; kingdom Metazoa; phylum Chordata; class Aves; order Passeriformes; family Corvidae; genus Corvus; species Corvus hawaiiensis. Next base: position 34,256,302 of record NC_063215.1, on the reverse strand, counting down.
TATTTATGCAGTTAATTAACTGCAGAGCTGCCTGAGCCTTTCTCTAATATTGCAGATGACTGAGGACTGCTCAGTGTTTGCAGCATCTGAGCCGGATTTTTGATCGTGCACGTAACGTTGTCTTCTTTATTGGCTTGAAAGGTGCCTGTGGCCTACGGTGGGAGCAGGCTGAGTGGTACAGGCAGAGGGGCAGGACTAGGCTGAAGGACAAAGAAAAGCCCAGGTGAGGGTGTAAAAGCCATCCTTTGGAGGATTGCAAGGGGGTATTGCAAGCACCATAGGGCAGCAGCAGGAGCTGGAAGACAGCCCAGAAGATGTCCCTAGGTGTGTAATCCTATGAATCTCACCAACCCATCACTTACCTCTTCTTCTATCCCTGTCACAGGTGATTTTCATAATCTCTTAGTCAGCAAACTCAAGATAAATTTATCTTGTGTTAGTGGCACTCACACTGCTACACCTCTATCCCCAAAAGCATTTCAATCTCACTCTTGCAACACACTGAAAACATCAAATCTCTTCTGAAATGTTACAAAATGTCTTTTTTTCCTAGTTAAATCAGCAGAACCAAGTTGGGAGAAAATCTAGTTCTACCAAACTTCTGGTTTATTTATGTAGTCATTGATGGCAGGCGTGTTTACATCTCTGTGATCCTAAACCTTAGGGAATTGCATTTCATTTCAGGGCTGCTGGGTCTGCAAATCCCATGAGATTTTTAGCTTTGATTTAAAAATAAACAGGGTGGGGTTTTTTCCTATGGTTGTGGAGCAAGCCTAGAAAGTCAGAAGATGGAGACCTCAAAGAAAAAGAAAGCACATTTAAGAGATAAAAATATATGATAAAGTAATAAAAGTTTTCAAGTGCATATTTCATCTTGTACTTTTTTTAAAATATATTTTTTCATTTTCATGACAGAAGGCAACAATTCATGATTTTGGATTTGCTTAGAAAAACATTTCTTCAACTGCCCCTCCAAGATGACCATGAGTTTCAGGCTGGAATACACCATTACACTGAATGCTGTATTCTTCCTACATAAGAGAGGATATACCCAATTAAATAAATATGTATTATTGGTATCTCTACCTTACAGGAGGAGAACAAATACACAGAATCTGACTCTTCCACAGCTCCTGGTTCTGAGGTACCTTAAGGGAGCCACGCAGTTACTACACCCACTTCGTCCAGTTTTGGACTTGAAGGGCCATGTTTTAATCTTGGCCCGTATGGGAGCCAGTGGTGTTGGTGACAACCTCTCTGAAACCACACGTTCTTTGTACATTTGTTCCTCCCTCTTCGAAAAGGTGAGAACAGTGGTGTGACTTAAAGTATTACCAATTAACTTAGAAGTAATTGTAACCCTTTCTGAGATCTTCCTCCTCTCACAGTTCAATGGTCTGGCACAGACCAGACTCAGAGTTGAAAGTATTCCAGTTTGTACAATCCAAATTCAAATGAAATCAGTTACCTGTTGATCTCAGATGTTTCACCTGCTCTGTTTCAAAATCATTTATAAAACACTCCACTCTCAAACCAAGTTCAAGAGCACTCAGGCACCTGATCTGCAGGGAAAGCAGTGGACAGTAAGTCCTGAAACACTCCTGAGGCCACGAGTGTGGAGCACCTCTGAGTGAGATGAGCCCAGCAGGCTGCAGCAGTGTGTGGGTGGAACAGGGATGATGCTGTATGTGATATCTTGTGTTTTATCTTGTTAGCTTGCTGCTCACAGTGATCCTTCATGAGATGAGCTGGTTCCCAGCTGTCAAAAAACAGAACTAGCAAAGCAGAAGGTGGCCACAGACACAAACTAAACCTGAGCCTGGTATTGGTTCTTGCCCTTTCAGAGCAGGTCCCTGCCACAGGCTCAGCTATAGCATAAAAAAGAAAAATACTTGGGACCCTGGATACCTCATAGGCTCCAAATTCACCTTTGTACCCCAAAACTGCACAGGCAATTCTCGTCCTCAAGTGAGGTCACATAGCAGCTGAGAGAGAGGCTTTCAGTAGCAGAGGAGGACGCTTCTCTTCTCACAAGTACACTCTTGGCTCTCGTCTTTCTGGAGGCTTATCCCAAACAGAGCAGCACTTCACCTACCTGAGAGAGGTTTTCTATAAAAAGTGTGCTCTCCTGATCTTCCTCTTCTGAAGGTCAGTTACTGTCAGTGCTGCCCCTGGATGGTCTGCAGCCAGTGATGCAAAAATTATGAAATTGTTCCTCTGACACTATGTCTATAATGGGTTCTGCTTGAATTTTAACCTAGACTTAACTTTCCAAAACAAAGTTGGCTTACTCCCTGGAAAGTCCAAATTCAGCAGTATTTTCTTTATTTAAATGAAGACTGTAGTTAATACAGCAATAGAGTTGCATCTTTCACTTTTTTCTAAAGATTTTGGTTTTACTCCATTTTATGACCTTTTATAACTTTCATGCAACGTTTAGATGCACCAACTCCTAGCCCTCTATTTCAGTGTAACAGCAGAGAAGCAGAAGGCACCTCTCCATCATAAAACCCAGTCCTGCACTCAGACAAGGGAACACGTCATCTTGCCCTTAGCTTAAGCTGAATTATGTCAGTCTTAACACTGAGTTGTCTCTGTTGCCTCCTTCCTTCTAGAAAGCTTTTCTCACAGCTTCAGTGACAAGAAAGCCTCTGATTTTTGAAATTACTTAAATGGCGCTCCTCAGTTTTTCCACTGACTCCAAGGTATTTCTTGCCTAGAAGCTGCTCTTGTTTTGCTTTGTGATGCTAAATAAGTCAGGCTCCCCTTATCTCCTCTGGACACACAGTTCTGTATCCCCTCTACTGTCCATCTACCCTGCAAGTTTCTATGGAGCCCTTTCCCTATGAGTTTCTCAGGCAGAGGTAAATTCGTGCAGGTGTCTGCTAGAATCATTATTAAATATTATTTTGAGTTGAATTTGATACATGGATGTGACCAGCTCCAAAACTAAGGGAGCTAAGACCAAGGCATGTGATCTCTGCTTCATCTCTTAATAATGAATAATTATTATGTATTACTGATTTCTTTTCAATTCTAATAGTTTACAGTATTTTGCTCAAAACACTAATGAAAATGTGGCTGCAGCTATATTAAAATTCTCTGACAGTTACTCAAATATAATGAAATTTGTCATCCAATGCATTGCTGATAACTGATGGGACCTGCACAATCCCTGTAATTTTCAGCTTTGTGGGCTAACTGCCTTTCACACCTAGCAAACATGAGGACAAAGGGCAGTTATGATGATGGACAATTGCCATTGTTTCTGTTGAGGTCAGGAATGTTATTATTCAAGCAACTGGTGTTAAATACGAAATGCACAGAAGCTCTTGCTCCTACTCAGTGTGACATGCCTTACACATTTAGGGATGGTATTAATCTTTTAAGCCATCACTTTGCACTGAAGCTTCAGGATTAGCTCATCATTTCTGTGACTTCTCAATTTCTTTTCCCCAGGATGCAATCTCTGCTCCCATAAGCACAAATGTTCTTTTCCCAAGTATGTAACTATTTGACTTCCCTGTAAATTAATTCTGTTTGCTTGTTTGTGCTCAGTTTATTGCATCTGCTAGAGGGAACAGCAGTCCTTTTTTTTTGTTTAACAATCCTCCTGGTTTTGTTTTATGTACAAACTTTATCAACAGTATTATATTTCCTCCCAGTTCACTGATACAAGTTAAATAATGTGAAGACACAGGGCAGTACAGTAAAAATGTGCTTCCTCAGTAAGGATTTCCCAGGAATGCTTGTCTTTGAGATCAGTCAGTGGATTTATCACCTACCAGCTTAGTGATGATTCAGCAAAAATGTAATCTGCAATAATCAAAATTTCCTAAATATATACATGTATTTGACACATTGGATTGGCATTTACACATTTATCAACCAAATCTGTGACATGACTAAAAGGGTGTTGAGTTGCTTTGGAAAAGTTCTGTTTTCTTATTTCCTTACTGTTATTGATTGTATGCCTCTCCTGTAATTTGTTTAATAATGAAATCCTGTATCTGCTCTTCTGTTAAATTTACTAGAACTGGTATTAGGTTGACAAAAGAATGGTTAATTTGTTAATCCTTTCAATGCCTTTGACATACAAGAACACATTGAGAGCAGCCCTGTGGAGAAAGATTTAGTGGTTCTCATGGATGAAAAGCTGGACACGAGCCAACAGTGTGGACTTGCAACCCAGAAAGCCAACCACATCCTGGCTGCATCAAAAGAGAGAGGGCCAGCAGGTCAAGGGAGGTGATTCTCCCCCTCTACTTTTGAGACCCTACCTGGAGTGCTGCATCCAGGTCTGGAGTCCTCAGCACGAGACAGACATGGACCTGTTAGAGCAGATTCATAGAAGGGCCACAAAGATGCTCAAAAGGCTGGAACCTCTCCTATGCAGATAGGCTGAGAGATCTGGGATTTTTCAGCCTGGAAAGGAGAAGGTTTCAGGGACACCTGATAGCAGCCTTCCAGTACCTAAAGGGGGCTTATAAAAAAGAGTGAGAGTGACTTTTCACACAGGCAGTTAGTGATAGGATGATGCTGCAGTCTGGGATCTGCCCAGGGAGGCACAGCATCCTTCCTGCAGCCGTCACGTTGGGCTGCCGCAGTTTACTCAGGCTGGCTTCGCAGAATGAGCAAGTTCCCAAGCGACCTGATAGCAAACGTGTCCGCAGAGGCAAAGAGCACGAGAGGGGTTCTCTACATGCGTTCCAAAACAGTCCAGGGATGAAGAACAGTTTGAAGGTAGGGTCCAGGGTTCTTATACTGAGTGAATTAGGGGTGGAGAAAGGGAGAACAACCAATCGGGTAATAGAACATGGGCGGAGCTATCACAAAGATAACCAATAAGAACAACTTGGAGGAGGGAGAAGGGACAGAAAACCAATGGGGTAGTGAGTACGGAAGAACTTCCTAGAACTTATGTATATTAAACAGGAGCAATGCATAGGCATGAACTCATACGTAAAACTGGGTGTCAACCATGCACACCAATCAGCAGCCAATATTAGCAGGTCTGGGGAGCTCACAACAGGTAAGGGCTTGGTCTTTAGCTTTCGGTGCCTGGCCACCAGTACTTTGGGTCCTGGCTGGTCACGGTGGCCACAGCCACATGCACCGCAACAACAGGACCAGCAGGAAGAGTTTTAAACTGAAAGGGAAGAGATTTAGATTAGACGTTAGAAAAAAAATTCTTGATTGTGAGGATGGTGAGGCACTGGAACAGGTTGCCCAGTGAAGCTGGGAATGCCCCGTTTCTGGAAGTGTCCAAGGTCAGGTTGGATAGGGCTTGGAGCGATGTGGTCTAGTGGGAAGTGTCCCTGCCCATGGCAGGGGGTTTGGAACAAGAGGATCTTTGAGGTCCCTCCTAACCCAGACCATTATATGATTCTATGATACATTCTTATATATAGCTACAGGTTTTTTTATTCTTGCTCATCTTACTTTTAAAGGCAAAAAATGTATCTCAAAATATAGTTGCTGTTGGCATAAACCAGCATATTTCCTATTGCCTTCTTTTCAGTTTGGGAGAGGATGAGACTATCAAAGTGTTTTTCTAAAATCAGACACAAAAACATGAGTGAATCATCCAGAACAAAAAAAGCAATATGTATTTGTACACTAAGTCCATCAATTTCCAGGGAGCACCCTTTAGTGAAGAGAGAATTAATTCTCTTCATCTTGTGGGTACAGTCGTTGCTGCTGTGCTTTTACACTGATGCTTCACCGTGACATACTCTTCTTTCTTCATTTATTTCAGGTGACCACTGCTCTTGTCTCTGCTCTCAGCATCTTTTGTAGCTATTTACAGAGTAGGAAGGTTGGTTTACTCTCTTCAGACTTACTTTGGCTAGTCCTGGCAAGACCTCAGATTTGTTTATCTGAGAAAGTGATTGGGATCTCATTGCTTTTCTCATCAAACCATAGTGGGGGTTCCCTTTCACATATCAGTGTCTCAGATACCTGACAAGCTGCAAGCTGGAGATGGGTAGAAGACAGTTCTCCCTTGCTGTAAAATTATTTCAGATTTCAAAAACTGTCCTATCCTATTCTGGGACAAATATTTTTCCAGATACTGCATGTTTACAGACAGGTTGAGAGAGCTGGAGGTGGCTCAGGGTGGCTCAGTACATGTATGCAGACTCTGCCACCCTCATCCAGAGCAGGAATTTGGCCAGTCCTCTGCAAGGCCCACAAGGCAGCTCTGAGGAGAAGGACATATAGGTTAAGAAACCTAAGTTTAGGAATCTGACTGTAGGTTGTAGAGGCATATCAGATGTCTGAGTTTCTTCAGCTGGTGGGTATCAATGGAGCCAGTTCAACTCACTCTGAAGCAGGTGCCCTGTGCCAAGTCAGACAAACTGTGTTGGTTTGCTGCTTGATTCAGTCACCTACACATGGCATTTGAAATGCTCTATGTTGCCTTGCCTGGCTTTGCAAGGTACACATCTCTCCTACCTCGTGTGTCAGGTCTATGAGCTCTGTGTAACCCTTGTGTTAAATAAACAGCCCCAAGTGGCCCTGGGCAGAGACTTCTACCTGAATCCATTACTTCCAAGTCAAGTAAAGAACAGATTTCTTTCTCTGGTTGGTAGATATGTCATTTATACAAAGTGGAACAACCTGGATAGCTGAGGAGAATTTGTTAGAGGGGGAGAAGAAGAAGGATCAGAGTGAGCAATGCCTGCATTCCAAAAGCTATTGAATATTGCCAGAAGATCCATTGCCATAGTTGTTAATACTACAATACTTTGGAAAAAACATATGCTAGCAGACACATTCCAGAAAAAAAAAACCCACATGGAAAATTCATGACCTAATGTTCCTAATCAACACACTTGGAGTAGGTTCATGCTCAGAGCAGTATTTAGTCTGTTTTCCTTTCAGCCACCTGGCTGTTCTCATGGCGTGTGGGGTTGAAGAGCTGGGCTCACATTTATCCACCTGCCTGGACTGCAGCTCTTCTTTTGGTGGGATTGCTAAGCTGTATCCCTTCCTGCCTTTATCCACTGCAGCTGGTCCTGCAGCAGGAAGCTCTCCTGCAGAGGAACCCCTCCAGGCAGGCAGCGCTTAACCTCTACAAGGAAAGAGCACGTACAGTGGAGGATGATGAGGTGAGTTTGCTGTGGCACACGGGCATTCTGTCAGGGAGCTAAGAAGGCTCCTTTGAAGGACAAAGTTGAACTGCTCTCCCTGTGTCCCTTACAGCTCCACGGCTGACACCTTTGCAGAGACCACTTGAAGCCTCTCTCTGCTTTCTGTCTCCACTTTACTACTTAAGATGGAATTTTGGAGATAAACCTTATACTTCTAAAATCCCACTGTATGTATTACCATCCTTAGAAATGGTGGGTTTTTTCTGGCTTAATTACACTACGAAATGCACAAGACCACTTGTCCTGACATCACTTCTTACCAAGCATGATTTTTTTAATAGACAAGGAGAAAATACAAACACTTTGCTTGGATTGACAGGGTGTTCAAGTGATCTCAGATTTTCTCTGTTGTGATTCTTTTTTAATTAAGCAGTGATTTCTGTATGTGATTCCTCAAGTTCAACAGGATTCTTCATCCCCTGTTGAAACTACGCTGTTTTTAAGGCTTCTGAGTCCAAAATGGCCCTGGTGCTGCAGGTTAGGATACATTTTTTTTCTTCTTTTTTTTTTTTTTTCCCCTCTACTTTCTTGTTGTCTGGGATGACAAGCTTTGGATAAAAATGTCTAGGAAGTTATCAGTCCAAATATACTGCTATTATATATTCACCTACCCCAGTGCAAGTCCTTTCGATGTTACTACTTGGCTTCAGTTCTCTGTTAACCATCAGGACAGTTTTGGTTTTGTGTTTTTGAGGGTTGAATAAACTCATTATCTTTCTACATCTATCCCCCAGCAAATCTGGAGTTTTCCACTTTCAGAAATTCGATTGAGATGTCTTGGCTCAGAAAACTGCCTAATTTCTGGTTTTATTAACAGGGAATATTTACAGAATGCCAAATCTCTTCTGAGGTCCTTCATTCAGGCTTTTCTTTACTATTGGGGCTTGGAAGGCTGAATGTGCTCCAGGTCACCCAGTGTTCAGAGTAATTGATAATCTTTGAAAACTAGAAATTTAGGAGCTGTGGGTCAGTGTCTCTAACAGTAGTATGAGCATCTTTTCATACACAGACAGTACTTGTTAAAATGATTCCAAGGAGGTATTCTCTTTTGGGTTGTGGGTGGCCGACAAGAAGGTATTATGGTTTTGGCAACAGTTTTCTGCATGCCATTTTTTCCCCCTCTCATTTAAGAAGTATGCTATCTAGATATAGCCTAAGGGCATAGACTCTGTACTGAAATGAGCTGAGTTTTTCCGACTGCTTTGTTCTCCCCTGACCCCATTCTATATATACACTTTATCTTAAGGGCAGTAACCATCTGGACTGTCCCCTATTGGTGGAGCCAGTCCATAATGACAAGGACAAACCAGTACCCCTGCAGACCCACTGGGAAAAGGGAGAATTGTATATTTGAGTCAGGCACAAATACCTGGAGGCTGATTCAGCAGCTGCAGGACCCAAACGAGACAACTGTCTTCACAGAACAAATACTTCATTCTACAGAGACAGAGATACTCTTCCTGTTCTCTCCCACCTCTCAGACCTATTCCTAACTGCCTCTCCATCTGGTTCTCAAAAACCTTAACATAATTTTCAGGCTGTATTCTTCACCCACTTCTCTTCCTGGGATGCCCCAAGGGAGCTCCACTTTTGCTTCTTTTCTCTCCTTGTGTAACTGCTGGCTGATCCCTTACACAGCAAATATCTCTATGCAGGTGATAGAGGTGGTTTAACTTCTGCACCTCTGTTCTTTGTTCAATCCTGTCCTGCTGGCAGCTCTTGAATAATTATCAGCTCCCAGAGTAACTAACACACACCGCAGTCAAGCCTTCTTCCAGGCTCCTTTCTTTGTGGGGGAAGATTGTGCTGGTCATCCCATGGTGCTGGCAGTAAGGGCCCTAGAACCAGGGATATGCTTTAAGTCATACTTATCATTCAGACTCTTATATGACTTTCATAAATATAGATGTAGACATGCCAAACATCATATGTATCAAATATATTTATTTGTGGCTTTACTCTCCTAGGAGATGGCAGTTTCACTATCCACCAGCTGGTAGAGAAGTCACAAGCAGGTGCCAAATGTGACTGCCCTTTCTTCCCAAGGCCATTACAGACAACCAGATACCTTGGTGTTTTCTTACCACTTACAAAAACTGTGCAAGGAACTGGCAATGGCATGGACCAGGCAAGGCTGGGAGATGCTCATTGCTCTTCAGGTGCAGGGAGGTTGTGAGATCATGGGCAGAGGAGCACCTGGGGACTGACATTGCTGTGAGTGACAGGAGTCCCTCAGCCTGAGGGTCAGCTGAGTGGGGACGGCTGCTCCAATAGTGCTGATTCCACACAGACGTTGCAAGCTCAGTTTGAGCACTTATTGGAGAGCCCAGCTGACTGGTCAAATAGCATTGCCCAAGTTTGGGAAAGGTGAAAATTCAAAGTCAGGCTCTACCCAAGCAATGCCACTAACAATCTCAGATTTGTAACAATTAACGGCCTTTTTGTTCTGGCTTTGTGCATCATGCGATGAGGTCATGATCCATGACTACAACTCCTGTGCAATAAAATAATGCAAATAATTAATAATAATAATGAGTTGAGTTTCATAATGTGTCTTGCACTGCTTAAAATCCCCTGTGAGCAGTTACTGTCTGTGAGAATATTTAATGTCTTGATGCAATTTGAAAATGTAGTGCAAATGACGGTGTAATAAAACAAAGAACTTCATCAACTTCTAATTGAAATTAATGAGAACTGAACTTCTACATTGTGCATAAAAGAAGAGACTTTTTTCCCAGCCATAAAAGCTGTTGGCTCCAAGAGTGGCATGGCTCAATTTGAATTATCTTCTTTTTCTACCTCAAAAAGATTTTACTGCAGAAAACCAGTCTTATTTCAGTCAAACAGTAAATATCATATGGATTAAAAAGTTTGACTTTCCTCTCAATTCCTGCAGAAATGTTTTCCCTATATATTAGCAGATCTGTAAGAAATCATAGCCATCTGTGTTTGTGAGACTAGGAGTTGAAAATACATTCCTTCTCTAAGAGACTATTTTCTACAATACTATTTCAGAAATTTTTACATAGACCAAATCTTAACAAAAAAGACTCTATTACTTCAAGGTCATTTTAAACCTCTGTGGCAGAGGTATAAAGATTAGAAACCTCATCAGGCGAAAGCACAGTGCACTGAGGCATGCCAGAATGTTTGTCAAAATGGCTGTGGAAGCCCTTTTCCCGTCCCCTGCCAGCAGAAGGGAGTAACAGAGATGGCTGCAACTGGCCATTGCATTTTATTACCATGCAATGACAGGCAAATATGATTCTCCATGCTAACTTTTGGCACTGGTACGATTTCACAGACCCCTAATGATTGCAGTGGAGCACAGTTCAAGCCACTCAGCTCAGCTAACTGAAGTGTTCCTTGTTTTCAAAGTTATATGCAATATTTAAGTTTCTTATAACTTTTTTTGCTATAAAACCTGCTAAACCAAGAATTTTTTTTGTTTTCCTTTACTAGTTTGCACAGCTTTGCAGAACTTCAAGAATGTCTAAATTGCTGCAAGCTTTAGCACAGGCATTTAGGTCATTCCACATTGCTATACTGCAGCTGTTTGCATTATGTCTTGTGGGTCACTTGTGAAGGGAAGAGTTGATGTGATGTACCGTACTTGCCAGCAGCAGGCAGAAATCAGGAGAATTGTACTTGGAGGCATATCATTAAATTTCAACAAACAGGTTTACTGGAGAAGTCATTCTTCCTGTGAGATCACTAAAGCTGCCACTGTCCTTAAACGATTTAGAAGACCTGAATAAAGGGCTACTTAAAGTCTTCAGCTGATAAGGCTAAATGCTGTGTTTTCTCATTCCTTTGTTTATGATTCTCCTACTTACCTACTTCTCAGTGCCTGAATAATTTGTGTTCACGGGCACCTACTTTCAGGATTGTTGGAAAGATAGGATATTTAAATACTAGCTCCATCTAGTACCTACAGAGGGACCTAAAGGTCTGTAAGTTTTTTGATGCTAAAACATAAATGGATGGTTAGCTTGTGACAAAAGCATGCCACGCAAGCCTCTAAGAAGGTGAGCTCAAGTGACAGCTTTTACCTCAGATACTGTTGGTTTATTTCTTTTCATAGCAGTTTCATACACTGCTTCTAAAAATAATTTTTCTCATATACCATCAGCCTGCACTCTGGGTCTAACTCGAAGACTGAAGAAAATTGATATTATTCTAAGCAAAGATTTTAAAAATCTCTATAAATAGGATAGAACTTGTGATATTTTGTTCTATTTTACTTTAACCAAATGTGAAGATATAAAAACTATAACTTCTGTTTTCTGTAAATGTGATTAGTCTGCACCTTCCAGAGACACAGGAAACAGTGCCCAGAATCCACAAATTCTTCTCCAAAATGGTTACTCTCTTGGAACAAGAAACAGCTCGTCAAAATCCCATCTTTCATAATGGAATTTGGTACTTCTTGATGGAGAAGGATGCTTTCTGCAGCAGTATTATGCACTTACAAGGCATGAATCAATTTACATTTTAATCATGGGGGGCCCATACCATCAGTTGGTGAGAGTGCTTTTAATTTACCTGAACTCAGTCATTGGGTTGATCCCAGCAGATTTGCCTCTACAGCAACACCGGCTTTTATCATGACATCTCTTGAGTATTCAGCCTCCATAAAAATAAATAAATTCTCCTGAAACTGTGCTAAATTCATTACCAATGAATCTTCTTTCACTATGTGAAATTCTAAATAAAAAAAGACAGGTTTATTTTAAGCTTTTAACAGACTGTTGTAGTTAATCGTGTATATCAGGCAAGAGGCTTGGTTGCTAAGAAAATCTTTGGCATGTTTCCATGAGATTTGTGTGTTATTGACAGAAAAAGTACCAAATGATAGGAAATGCATCTGCTAATTTGAATAGTGAAACAAAAAAAAAGAATAGAACAATTTTCTGCCCAACTTTTGAGTTAATGCAAGCTCAGGCCAAAAATAACATGCTTCCCATCAATTTACAGAGTCGATTTTTGGCTTCAAAGACTTGATTAAGATTATTTAAAAAAAAAAAAATCCCCATTTCTATGTGGATAGAACATATGGATCTCTGGTTGTCAGTGGCTGCCCTTACAGTGCTGCACAGAGGTTCCTAGGATGAGCACAAAGCTAGAATACGTTCTGGAGGTGATCTGCAGGAAAACCCAGTTGTTTGTTACTTCCAGAAGAAAAATCAGTTTTATTTACATTTAATGTTCTCCAGTGTGCTGTTGTCTGCCATGTGATCAGGCAGACCATTCTCCATAGTTTTTCCAGCTGTCTCAATTGTCGTGGTCCAGAAGAGAGGGAGAAAAACGGCCTGAGATGGGGAAGACAGGGTGGGGCCTCCTTTAAAAAGCCCTGACAGTGCTTGCCTCAGAAAAGGATGCTGCAGTAGGCATCCTGGGCTTTAGCTGAATAAAGCCTGCCTGGAGGAACAGATGCCTAGTACTGGGTCATAGCCTGGAGCTCAAAATGCTGCCAGAGAAGTTTTGCCAGGTACGAGGTGGAGCAGCCAGTGGCAGAGAAAGCCAGCAACCCAGCGTGGAGATGGAGCCCTGCACAGGCCAAGTTTTAAAGACTGGCTGAGCATGAAAAACATAATTATTCCACTTTGAAACTTTTATTTTTTGTATTTAAATATGGACTGGAGTCATCTGAAAGTCAAGAATCAAGCAATGGGGTTAGATCTTATTGATATATTCTCAGAAACTATCATCTTAGGCGCTCTGTATATAGACCCTTGGCTACGTTCCATAATCAGTGCATGACCCCATAATTTAGGATTTTGGAAAAGGAATGAGTCCCTCAGGTCTACAAGCCAAATAACACAGTGGATATATTGTGGGAGGATATATTGTTTAGCAGGATAACATAGTTCAACAAAGCAACGTGGTGGCCAAGGAGCCTACTCAGAGAACAAAGTTCCCAGGAACACTGAGAACATTGATCTACAGTGCAAAGTTCGTAAAATCTTGTGGAAAGCTAGTTATTCTGTGAGATGATAATTTTATTTTGACTTCTTGAATTCCTGTTGCTTTTAGGCATAATTTTTTATTCCTGGACAAGGAAAATCAACTGTACAGCTGAAGCCTATAGCCACATAAGGCATGTGTGGGGCTCAGTAGTTACCTCCTACAGTGTTCTTTTACCTCGAGAAAGAAACCTGGATTTTTGGTTCTCTCTCATTTAAATAATTGTTTCTTATTTCAGTTTAAACACGGGAGGATTTTAAAGGCCAAGGAACAGGGTTCCTTCCTCTGATTACCATTGAGCTAATTAAGCAGCAAAGCAGTACTGGACAATGAGGGAATCCTATGGAGGCAAGAAAACTGAGACTATAAGACTCTCTGTTATAATTCAGTAATAGCACTGGAGAGAATGATTCATTTGTTGTGGAAGATAAGCAGTCAGGGCTCCTTTTCTGTTTTCTTTCTGCTTCTCTCTTTTTATCCATTCTGTGACTTTGGGCAAATCCTCCCAACTTTTTGGTCCCTCAATTTTCCCTTTGCACAAAAGAACAAATCAAACTACTTTGCTAGAATTTTGGAGGAATGGATGTAGTGCTTTATAAATAGGTAATGACTTCTACTTTTGCTAGGAGGCAAAATGGACGAATATATATATAAATTTAATGTTTGCCACTGGGTTTGGAATTTTTTCAAGACATGACAATAAGAGAATAGACTCAGAAGCTACTATGACGTCTCATTTAGTGTCAAAGGTTTGCATGAAATATTTGATTCGAGCTTCTCCATGAGTCTGTTTTTAAAACAGCACAGAGGCAAGGCACATTTGCTTAGCCTGCATATCCCTAGAAAGAAATGAGATATACATTTTTAAACCATCTTCATTTACTTATGAGGAGAATATCTATCTGCAATACTTCACGTATAAAATGCTTCATGCTCGCATAACATATGCACAGAGCATATGTTTTAATTTTAGTTCAGTACAATATTTCAAATTTAAACAAATTAGCCCAAGGCATAAAGTACTACAAACCAGTTTTTTTCTGTTTTTAATATAAGCCAGATTGTAGAGAAGCATTACTAATGAAAACAGCAATCATAAACCTGAGTGTATTTTACTTACCCTTCATTAATAACACAATATACCTGTCCTTTTTTATTTAGATTTTCATATAGCAAAAGAAAATTAATTGGTAATGACCTTATCTTGCTATTTCTTCACAGATTTTTGTCATCATTGTTTTATGGACTTTTTGAGTTGATGGTATCATTAAAACATTGTTATTTAGGGCTATCTGCCTTCAACTTGTTCAGTTTCCATGCTCGATAACCAGGGAACATGGACACCATGATCTCTGAACCACCTCTAAGATAACTGCTAATGATAACTGGGAAAAGCGAGTCAGAAGGTTTAAATTTGCTGTTCAGGAGTCCACAGTTTTAATCCTGTGAAATGGCATCTATTATGTATATTGAACATGTACTCCAGTAAACCTTCTTTCTCCCACAGAAGGCTTAGCTTAACAAATGGGATGATATTTTTCCAGTTACAAATATTCTATGGCAACACCATGGGTAGTTGCATTGCTAGTTATATAAAATATTATGGTGAAGCCTCTTCAGCTTCATTCAGAAGTCAGAAGTACCCTCCTGAAAATCCTCTCACTGAAGGGAAATTCAATAGTCAATATTATTGCATGTTATTGAATACTCAACTATTGCAAACAATTGTGTTAAGTCATTTGAATAGAAATAATGGATAGACTGCTTTTTCTTTCCTATGCAGTGAATGGGGCATTCTTACAAAAAAAGATTAAAGACCAGGTTTAATGTCCATGTAAAGCAATATATTTAAGTCTCCTACCAAAATTTATCTGGATGTTCCCTCCTTCTGTTCACGAAAACTCCTTTTTCAGACAGGGCTTCCTACAGGATCCTCATTCCTGAAATCTATCTATCTGACCTGCTAATATGAACGCTCCTCGCGGGTCTTAAGTGAAGTTATCTGGGATGGCTTGAGCAGAATTCATTGAGGTCTTTGACACCTTGTCAGGAATGGCTTGTAAGCAGATCATCTGGGAGGCTGAGGATGGAGATCTTTGGTGCAAAGAGGCAGGGAAAAGGAGAGAAAGGAAGGTGTGTCTGTATTGAGAGGGCAGGCAAAGGGAATGAGGGTAGGAGAAGTGGAGTGAAAACTCTCCCTTTGGCTCAGCTAGACCTGGAGGAGGATGTGCCCATAGCAAGGTGAGTCAGAAAGGGATCCAAAGGATGAACTTGGTGGAACTTGCCTTCAGGCACTTAGTTAAAGTTGTCCCGTTCAGTGCAGCACCAGGTAGCGCTGACACACAGGAGACAATGGGTACAGCACGTGCAGCTGTGATCGCACCCTGTCTCTGGTTCCCATGCCACGCACAGAGATGCACACACCCATAGATAACCCTCTGCAGGGAGAATCAGTCCATGTATCTTTTCCACAAGCCTTGTTGATTGATAGGCGTGTTGCAGTATCCCCACTGTAACAAACGCCTACACCTCTTACACTCACAACTCTCTCCCTGTTTCTCACCCAAAAAGGAGAAGGCTGAGTGACTCACTTTTTACAATTGCCTTACAGTGAGAAACCTAAACCAAGGTCTGGTTCCAGATCTCTCTCCAGCTTGAGAGAATTTAAACTCCAGTCACTCCTTTGAGGGGTTTCCAGCCCTTTATGGATAAAGAAATATTTTATCTTGATGTGCCATTTTCTGGAAATCTTCTATTTTTATCTTCATAGCAGCACCTAAGTACCACCCTGAAGGGTTTATATTTCAACTGTGAGTACAGTGGGGTTCTGTAGGGAGCCCAGTCTTGTCAGCATTCATTCCGTGTGTGCTGATAATGCCTGCTAGACACACCCCCCTCGGGGACAAGCTGCCTCCTTCCTGGACGGTCCTATAGTTGAGCAGACACCAGACTACTCAGCCTTGTTTGAAGTAGGGCTGCCCTAAAATGGGAGTGTGGTTTAGGTGTATAAGGAATGGAAAAGCACGCCCAGGATTGGACAGAACAGATTCAGATTCTAAATTCTGTATGAATCTTGTTTTAATTTCCCTTCTTTTTTTCTGTCTCTGGGATCTGGTCCTTAAAGTCTTGCCTGGCATCATATAAAGAAGCTGCAATGAAGCAAGAAGTGGAATTCTATGTCCAACTCTCAGATTACTTGACTACCTAATTTGTGTTTCAGCACAGCCACAAGTATTCATTTATTTATTGAGAAATGCATCAGTGCAACAAAATAAACTTTTCACATGAGATCCCACAGACCTATTCTTGATTTATGGCATTATACTAGAAGCTCAGTCAAGCTAATTTTGTTCATCAGGTATCTAGGGAACAAATTTTAAGTGCTCTGTTGAAGCGCTTTTCGAGTTTGATTTTTATGTGAAAACCAACAGTCTACTTCAACTTATTCCAGTGCAGATGAGAAGAAACTCTACTGCAACTATGGTAGATGAAAAGCAGCCTGTGTTTCAAACAGTCATTTCTTAATGTGGTAGTCACTTTCCCATTTCTCTTTATTTCTTGGTTATAATTAATCTTTAAAAGAAGAATGGTTTAAAATTTAAATTAACTATAAAATCTATAAAAATATAAATGAAGTACCCAAAACCAGGCACTCGACAATTACATTTATTACTGCACACTGACTGAACAAGATTCTGCATTAGATACAGAAGGACAATTGACATCAAACAGGCACTCAACATAAAGTGCAACAGTATGTATTAGAGAGGAAAGGCATTTGTGGGACATTTGATTAATGTACTTTTAATTGGACTTTCCTGCCTCATTGGTTTTATTCTTTCAATTGAGTTCAAGCTGCTCGAATACATAAATAGGCAAAGCACCTACTATAATTAACACAATACACTTTGCAAATTACCATATTTCTCAGGTTGTGTATACACAAGTAGGATATTGTGCAAATATTGCTGAACTCCTACAGAAGTATAAACAGGCAAGGAAAGTCCATTACTGATCAGAAAAAAACCCCAAACAATCAAACAAAAATAATACCAACACCCTACTCTTTGAAAGCTATTTGGGACATTTGATCTTTGTGATTTGTTTTCAACAGCAATTTTTATTTTAGTTCTCTATTCCAGTAAGAATTTGTAGGATGTTCTGTCAAGCTTGAATTTCAGTGGACTAAGTTTTGTTCCCCATGTGATGGTCTCTAATCATATAAAGAATGTGTGAGACCATATTTGTATAACCAAATTCAAGAAACAACACTGAAAAGCAAGCATATACTGAATGAAGGATGCCTAGAGCATAGAAGCCCAACAGAAAATGCTAATTTCTATTGCTATTTATAACACTGAAAACATTCCAGGTTTTTTAAGATCACATGGTACCTGCTATTAATCTAGGATGTAATTAAAAAAGAATATTTAAATTGTACAATTGCCAATAAAACACATTAAGCATTTAACAACTGAAAATCATATAGGTAATTTGGATTTCATATGTACATTCTCACAAAATGTGAATGGCATCTGGGCAATAAAGCACATGGACAGAAATTCCATAACCAGGATATAAGCCAAGTGAACAATTTGTTGTGTAAATATTTGGAAGAAAAAGAACAGACTGAAAACTGCACATCTTCCATGTTTGTTTGAGTGGTCATGTAGTTTTACACAATTTAAAAATTAGAATTAGTGTAATATTTAATTTCTTTTTAGAGGTTTTACACTTTAAATACTCCTCAGTTGCCATATTAAAAACCCCCAAAAGTTCTACTTCCTCAATAAACACTATTTAATTTGCATTTTAGACTATGATTTACCTTGGGAGCACCACCTACTGTTGAACACCTATAGGTACAGTGTGGAGGGGGAACACCTACAAAGTTGATGGGTCTTTTCAGATACACCTTAGAAAAATACACAGCATTTCATTTAAAATAAACATAGACAATTAAAGACACAAGTCCTACAAGTTACCTGTATATTATGTGAGCCAATAGGGAAAGATATGATTCTTTTCCTCACACAAATTAGGTAAACATTGCTCAGGAGAAATCAAATATTTGATTTATTATATATTTATTACTTTCCATCCCTTCGCTGCTAAACTTTGCCACATAAAAGCATCAAACTGTTACTTGCTTTTTCTTTATAGTGTTTTTCCATTTCACCTCACAAATTCAATCCAGTAGGCTTGACTAATTATTAAAATTAATATAGTTCCCTTCATTAAGTACTCACAAATGGTTTTACAAACATTATTGGAGTCCTACTTCTCCTAACTTCACAGTTACAAAACGGTAATAGTGTCTAAGAGGTTACTATTTTCTCATTAGCAGGGAGGATTTTTGAATTTATACTCAGTTTGTGGTGCACCTAGGTATTTCTGGGGAATACCTAGGTGCCTTGCAGACTGACGGGGCACTGGGTGCTCATTATTGCCCCAAAGCAAAAGGTTTTGTAACGTGCACACTTAGCTAAAGAACTCAATTTATGGGGGAAGGAATTTAAATTGAATCTTCCTATGTGTGTTGCAATCTTTTGTGCTGAGCAAAACAGTAGCAAAGCAAAGTAAATGTCCATTAGGAGGTAATAGCTGGAGTATGCTCCACTACTGCTGTTTCTGCACTGATTATGTAAAACAGCTGTCAGTCAGGAAACTCCTTTGGGAAAACTGCACTTCCTTCTCTCCAAATTAATTACATTAAATGTGGTGAAGTAAATTAGGGAATGGGAGCATGCAGGAATGGTTGTAGGAAGTTTGTTTCCGTGCTATCAGAAAGTTTCAATCAGCTCTTTTCATGGAGGTGCACAGTGTAACTGAAATGTCCATATTAGTTTCTTCTCCAGCTGGGACAAATATTGAACTGCATTGGAGTTTTTATTTTAAATGCATGAACTGTTGCTTTATTTTGAAGAAAAAATTCCTGCCTGCTTCCTTCTCATAAGCTATGGAATGATATATGTTTCTGAATAATTGCCTGTAATATGCTTTCAACACACATATCAGCATTGGTGTTCCTCTTATTTATATTTATAACTTCTTCAGACTCACAGTCTTTCAACAGCATTTCCTCCATCCGTCTAAGACACGTGCTCCTCAATGGTCCAACATCCTTGAAACTGAGGACGACAACAAATTGATACAACTGTTGACAAAATATTTTAAAACCTAAATACTGATGCATGGCTCTGTTATCTCTATATCTAGCTGTCTTCTTTAGGAAAAAAAAATAGCTTCCTTTAGTATTCTCTGTTCTCTTTAGTTGCACGTCTTGTGTCCACAAGGAAGACATTATAAGCTAGTTTTACTTGTGTCTACAAAATTTGCTGAACAGATTCTGAAAACCTTCTAAAAAACACATCATTTTGATTGCTTAGATGTGGGATTTTTTTCAATGTACATGTTTGTTTTGAATTCAGATTGTCATAGCTATTTTCTATTACCAGTAATCACTTTTACCACTAAACCTTCTCATTAATTTATTTGCTTCTTCACTTTGTGGCACTAGTAGTTCAATAACTACTGAATGATAATAGCTGAGTAACTAACTCTGATTGTATATATTTTTTTAAGTTAGCCTTTATTTTCTGATTCCTGAATGACAAGAGGCTGGATATAAAGATGTAATTGAAATGTATGTCACTGTAGTTATTTAACAATGTTATTGTAGCGTACTCTCCATATGGGGGGTGAATTAACTCAGTCAAGCTTGAGGCCAAAATGAGTATATTACAATGTTTTTCACTATATGTTAACCTTCATCATTCTCCCAGTTGGTCATTCCAAGCTATGGATTTCCTGAAGCTGTGGCCTTAATCTTATGTCATGAGTTTTCCTTCTGAAGTTAATGAATATTCAAGAGCAAGAAATGGAATTAAATATTTCAAATATCTTTTCAGTACATTTAGAACTGCCTGACATCAGACTCTTCCTGATAAAAGAGTTTTTTAAAATGTTCTAACACTAACAGTTTTCTTGACAACCCTGAGCAAGCTCTGCAAATATTCCCTTGTTAGAGTTTCTCCATATATAGATGCCACTCTGCAAGCACAGGCAAGTATTACTACTATGTTCAGTGTCATTATCCAATATTCGTAAAATTCAGAAATAGTAGAAAGAGTGGATGAAAATTCACCTTCACTGAAAATAATGTATTGACAGGATTTCACTCAGAATACAAGAAATAGAGGGTTTTGACTTTTTCACTAAATGGTTTACGCACCTGCAGTATCCCCGAGGAAACGCAATGCTCTAACCTTAGAGCTAATTTAAGTAATCAAAAATATTTAAAGAAAATTACTGTTTCAGCTAGTGAATTGTAATAACTATACACAGCTGTTAAAATTGCTTATGCTGCACCACCACCAAACTCACAAAGCATCTGTGATGAGAGATCAATCATTTCCTGGTATTTATCAAGACATAGCCAATTAGAACAATAAATAGGATCACACACATTTTCGTGTTGTATCATCAATTCATCTTTTTAGAATATATAGCTTTGATTGTAACCAACATTTGTTTTGCTGACTTCTGTCTAAATGCTCTCTCAGCTTCTCAATTCAAAACTGCTTTAATGCATTTCTTATAAGAATGTTCTAATTTACCTTTTTCTACTGCTGAACTCATTCAAGTCCTTGAAAATAATTTGCAGCCTATTAGCTTCTGTAACACATTATGTTTGTTCTTCATGTCATATGGTGAGTGCTTGTGGTACAAAGTGTATTAATTTCAATATTGTAAGTTCTTTCTTCTGGTCTGAAGGATCACAGATAGCTCCAGGGAACACAGACAACCACTTCAAACCATTTTAACAAGTATTGTCATTTTATCTTGACTAGAAAGAAATCTTAATCCACTTCAGTGTCAGATAGTCCAATCACCATCCACACTCAAAAGGATTTGTGGTCTCTAAGTATGTCTAAAATTCTGGCTATCAAGCAGGCTTCATTTCATTCAGTTTTAGCTGTCTCTAATAGAAGGAAAAGGCTTAGTCTCTGCTAGTTCCCAAATATCATCTCCTCGCAGTGAAGAGAGATGGGCTCCTCCAGAACATTTTTGATCCTGTCTGCACTAGAAACTTGTTTTGTTTCCGTGCAGAAAGAACCCAGCACTGATGAGGCTGCTAAGGGTAAAAAAGACTCGCTCCACAAAGGGCAAGCAGATGAAGGCACATTATAGAAACACTATTTCTACAGAAGTAAAATCAAGAAATCAAAGGAGACTATGCAGTGCAGCAATGCTACTTGAGCTTTCTCATTAGTTTGCACCACCTGTTACCGCTGGCCACAGTCAGACTTTGCAGTTATATCTTTCCAACATGCTTCTTTTCACAACCACTGCCCAATAGGACAGATTCCTCCATTCTCAAGCATTGCCTACATTTCTTTTGTCCCACAGGTGTACAGTTTCCCTCATACTGTCCTGAAGTGCATGTTCAGCACACTTGAAGAGCAATCCATGCTGCTGTCTGTCTCATTCTCTCTGTTACTTACTGCTTTCACACCCTCTTGTGTTGTCTTCAACTATCATTAGCATCAGAATTTTGTTGCAAGTCTGGGCCCCTCAGATGAACACTGTGGGACCAGTTAGAACCACCAGGTCATTGGTGATTCCAAATTAATGACTACATTTGGAGACGCTGTCAGTGAAATGGTTTATCCTTCTTTTACTACATATCAAATACGTATCAGTTAACTTTATATATGTGTATTCTTTTTTGTTGTGACATACTAGGTCATGTATTTTTTACTTACTCTCTTATCTTTACAGATTAAACATGAAACGTCATTTTAAAAAATCAACGTAACAGGATTAAATCTATTTTCAGTAAAGTCCTGTTAGCTGGTATTAATTATATTCCCTTCTTTTAATTCTTGATGAATCAAGTCCCATATCAGTCATTCCATTAATTTGCCCAGGATTGATATCAGGATGTCAAAACTATAATTAGCTGGGTCATCCTGTTTGACTTTAGTGTAAAAACTGGTCACACTCTTCTCAAGTTGTTATAACTAGATTATGCTCATTCTCTTCAATTGAAAAAAATTCATTAGCTATGTGATTATTGCTGTAAATCAGAATTTCTTCAAAGTAATCTTCCAAAGCAGAGCTGTATAGTATTAAAGTATCACATTAACTCACAATTTTCTTGTGTTCAAGGGAAGCATTCAGGGAGGAGGCTCTCCATGCTTAGACTAACAAGCACTTGGCTCTAGCTTCCCTTCACAGCCTT
Organism: Corvus hawaiiensis; assembly: GCF_020740725.1. Classification (NCBI taxonomy): domain Eukaryota; kingdom Metazoa; phylum Chordata; class Aves; order Passeriformes; family Corvidae; genus Corvus; species Corvus hawaiiensis. The sequence continues at coordinate 34,233,934 of NC_063215.1, read as the reverse complement.
TCTAAACATGATCACTTGTGGCTGTTTGTGAAGCTGTTAAGGCAACCTCATCAAGCACAGAGACTTGTCTCCTCAGCCTAATGAGATAAGGGACAGCCTTCACAGGCACATTTCCAAACTGCAATCCAGCTGCTGCCCCAGCTATCCTTGGCTGCCAAGCAGAATTCAGAAGTTATCTCAGACTCCTGGTCTTGAACGGACAATGCTTACAATATCAAAGACTCGTTGAACTGTTTAGGCTGGAAGGACCTCTAAGGTCATCAAGTCCAGCTGTTAACCCAGCACTGCCAAATCCAATACTAAACTATGTCCCCAGGTTTCTTTTAAATACCTCCAGGGACAGAGGTAATCCACATAGTCCACACTCACTGTATCATAGGGTACATCCCTGCTCATTTTCTTTAGTATCTGAGTCATGGACTCATAGAATCACAGAAACAGCGAATCATGGTCTGGCTGTCAGACCTTTGGCCTGAATTTGTCCAGCCTCACTTGAAGTTGCTGATACCATCTGCCCCCACAGTCCCCTGTGGCCAGAGAAGTTCACCACTCACTATGTAAAGATGCACTTTTTTATATATGGGCTTTGGGATGCTCTATCACTTGTTTCAGTATATATCCCTAGTTCTAGTATTGCAGGTTTCAGTGATTAGCAGTTCAGTTTAACTAACATCTACATGATTTTTAAAATCTCCCTTAGCTTTCTCCTCTCCAGATGGAAGAGTCCTGTATTTTCACAGTATCTTTAGCCCCTTGGAAAAGGAAGAATGGGAGGTTTTAAGCCCGTCACTCTTTATTTTGTCCCATTTCTCACTCCAGGATGGTCATCTCTTCCTCTCATTCCATGTGTGATGGAAAACCAGATAGCACCGAAGGTACTGGGGCAAGCGGAAGGCAGAGGTTGATAAAAGAGGTTTGACTTCACCTGTGGTTGTGGGACAGCCTTGTTATGTGCAGGAGCCTTGTTGACAAGGCTCTTGTGTATATCCCAAGCTCTGTACCTAATCCCTGCAGACAACTATCCCCACAGGGCTGCTATTCTCACAGGATTTGTGAAAAGGCGGTTCATTAAGCCCAGAATGTTGACACACGTATGAATGAGAGACTCAGTGCACTCGTTCCCCATCCCCACTCTGACGGCTGGGACTGGAAGCTACTCATGATGGTGCTGGTGTAAAGCGGCTTCTTCAGGGTGATAAGTGAGACTCTTCACAATAGATCATCCTTTGAAAGTCCATCAGTTGAAGATGGGTATGCCTCTTTGTCTTTACTTTTTCTTTCATTTAAACTGCTAGTGCTTAATGCTGTCTAGCATGTGCTTCGTAATATATATTTGGCCAATTTTCCGCTTGCCAGTCTGGAAAATCAGCATAAAGTCATCTTTCAGTATTGAGCTTTGTACACAGCTAATGTTAATGGAAAACAGGGGACTGTTAACAAAGACAAAGAGCATGAGCTGACATTATTTCCTTCTAGCTTCATTCAGCAGGAGTGCCCTGTCAAGTGGAGCACATTATTCCCAAAAGCATTTTGAAAATGAGTGGGTGAACATCCTCTATCATTCTGTAATATTTGCTAAATATCAACTGTGCTGCTGGGAGGGATATACAGCACTGAGGGTGTGGCTAGAGGACTGACACACCTGAGCAAAGAGCAGCACAATACCTGTAATTTTTTTGTTAGCTCTTTGTAAAATAAATAAAGAATCGTTTCAGTGGGTGAAAAACTGGACAGAGCCTGGCCCATGTCTACAGCTGAAAAGTATGCACAGGGAAAATAGACGACAGAGTCCTCTGTAAGAAAAATTATCTGTATTTGTCATTTGATCTGCAGTACATCATTTGCAAAAGCAAGGGTCTAACAAATGTTTCCTTAATGGTTTCCTTAATTATTGTAATTAAGGAGTGCTTAGTAGGTTACATCAGTCATTGGTAAACTCATGTGTTCCTACCACTGCCTTGTCTTCAGAAATTCTGTAAGACAAGAAGTCAAGAATACAAAACAGTGATGAGGAAGGAGCCAGTGACTAGAACTTGACGGAAAATAATAAATAAAAAGAATTATCATGATTCCAAAGGTAGGCCAACAAAAAGGCGGAACCAGAGGGGAAATGGTTTACTGTCTTACTGCCTGGCATGATTAATTGTGCTGTGGATTTCTTCCCTTTTTTGCTGGTCATAGTGTCAACAGGACAAAGACTTGACAGAGCCTTTTCATTCTGTATACACTAAGCTATAATCTCACATTTTGAAGACAGTGGAGAATAACACATTACTTGGCAATCTAATATCAAATGATGAGCAAACAATTCAGGAATAAATTCAAGTCCCACTGAACTCAAATTGCTGCTTAAGCTGAACAAGCTATGAAAACATAATTATGTTTTGGGAGTTCATCTTGTCTTTCTGAGTAACTCTAAATATGTATTTCACAAATTGGTTCATAGATCGTTTTATTTTTCTCCTTTGTTTTTAAACTTTTCTAAGTCAATTAATGCAACAGAACAGGAGAATATGCACAGTACAGCAGTACCATGACACAGAGATGCAAGTTCATGGGGTTTTTTTTAATGTTGCTCTGGAAAGAATACTCTAACGTGTTATAGATTGCTAGGGCACCATTGCTTTGCCATGAAATCCTGGTTGTCTGAATCAGTTAGGTGTCATCAAGGATTTTCAGCTAAATGCAAATCAATACAGAAGTGGAAGATAATAATAGAAGAAGTAGTTTGTTAGAGGGAGAAGTTTGGGTCACAGTCTTTCAGATACTGAGGTTCTACTGCATAACTAATCTTCATCTTCCCCGTGCAATGCAGGAATCTGCTGTAAAATAATACTGTCCATTTTTTCTTTAGGAAGAAAAGTACTCATGGTAGGAGTCAGAAGAAGCAGGGATGTCATTAAGAGATGCTAACAAGGTGGTTCAATGGGATCTATTCAGAACAAGCCAGCAGTATTCTTTTTGCTTGAAAAGAGAAATACATTTTTCCTACTGACAACATCTGAGTCCCTAAAAATCATAGAACCTAGTTGTACAATCTGATCCATATTAACAGTGTTATATGAGTGAAATGTGCTCCTGAAATTCATGCTGCTAACAAGGGTCCGTTATGCTGATCACCTTAGAGAACCTGGTCACCAAGGTTAATTTCCAATTGATCAGCTTAGGCATGAAAAAAAGACATGATTATATCTGCAGTCAGCTCAAAACACTAGCAGCACCAATGCCATTAATTCAAAATTAAGTTATTTGTAAACAAACTTAGCATCTCTGTGATCTGAGCGCTAGTGTCAAGAGGGCACAGTAAGCATAGATGCAATTTTAGAGCTGGCAATAGCTCTGTACAGCTCAATAGCTGAATTATTTTCCTTTTAATGTCAAGCCAAATGTGCTGCTAGAGGATGTTTAACACAGTAACACTGAGCATTGCATTAAGGCTTTGCTTAGCAAAGGTTGAGCTTCCCAAGAAAGGTGAAGAGAGATCACCAAGAGGTAGAAATTCATCCCAGTGAACTCTTTCTGTCTGTATCTCTCCACTTCAGCAAGAGCTTCTGAATTCTAATCACTTGTTCTGAATTTCACGTACTTCTTTTTTAGAATTAGTGCAGGACATGCAATCTGCACGTGACTCATTCTGGACCTCAGGTATAATCCATGGTCTTAGAGACAAACACACTCGTTTGTGACACCATGTCAGTTCTCATTTCTCTCTTTTCCTTCCATAATTACCAGCCAAAGAATACAGTGATCCTAGGAGTAAACAGAATAAAGCACTTCACTTCTGCAAGAGCACAGAAGGAAACACTCAACAATCTCTTCTCTTGTCTGGCTTATGTGTACCCACTACCAAAGCTGAAGACTTTCTGTGAGGAATCTACTTCTAGGACTGCACTGAAATACAGTTCTTCTTTTTCCCTTTTCTTTTCTTTTTTCTTTTCTTCTTTTTTTTCTTTTGTAATGTACATTTCTTATATTTGTACAGTTTCTACTCTTGAAAACTAGACCTGATTGCATCTAGCCATCCTAGAAGCCATAAATGTTTTTTTTTTAATTTATCCCTGAATGCAACAGACTGGGAAACTTTTACATGAATTGGGTTAGAATTAATTACACCTTAAGTGTATGATTCTTGTTCCAAATAATGATTTTGCAAATGTTCCCTAAATCCTCAGACCTCTCCTGTCTACACTGGTGAGGTCACTGCTGACAGAAACAGATTAAGATAGTATTGGAAAATTTTCTCCTAGCCAAAAATGCTAAAACCAATTCTACAAAAATCAAAACTGAGGAGGGAAAGGGACGTCCTGTATGTTCAAGTTCAATGCAGAGGGCATGCTGAGATACACGGGTTTGTTAAGCAGAAGGAAGAGTTAGGGGGTCACCAGGGACTTATAGAGAAGACAGAGTTTTCTTTAACATAGTCAGAAATAAAGATGAGAGGCAACACGCACAAAGAGCTATAAACAAAATCTGACTGGATAAAAGGAGAAAACCCCCCCAAAAAAATTCACGGGAGAATGGCCAAATGGCAAACCAAGTTGTCCAAAGTGACTGTGGAATCTCAGTTCCTGGGGATACTTTCAAGTCAAATGGACAAAAACCTGATCAACTTAATCTAACTTTGAATTTAGGTCTGCCGTTGAGAAGGAGGTTGAGAACTGAGTGACCTCCAGAGGTCTCTTCCAACCTGAATTATGGTACAGTTCATATTTTGCTAAGCTACCCAAGCCAAACTTTTTTGTCTCCTATCATAAAAGAACCTCAAACTCATTTTTATCCAAAATGGTAGATAATATTATTTGCCTGTGTTGGTCAACAATTTGTAAAGAATGGGGTGTATTAAACTCATGTAAATGTTCATAAGAAGTACATTATCCTATATACAGGTTGATATAAAATAGAAGCTCAGTAGATGGAGACACTTCACACTGTATGTAACAGAGTCATGACAAAGGAAGATGTTTTACTACATGTGAAGTCAAAGTCAGCCTAGTACGGATGACAGCTGCTCTGGCAGTGTGACATTTCCAACCTTGAAAAGGTGAATCAACAGGAAGGAGGAAGGTCATCTCTTGTATAACTAAATAATTTTTCTGATTTCTGAATCTGAATGGATTCCCTGGAAACTGCTAAAGAAACAGTGGCCGTAGGAGTTAGGATGGTGTACTAGTAGGTGGTTCCTGCTGTGGAACACAATGTGTGAGTAGAGCAAAGAGAAAGAATTCAGTGAAGGGAGGGGTACATCTATGCTTGTAAAAAAGGGAGGACTGTGACCAGTGCTTGACCTTGAGGATAGATACTATGGATTAACAAAAAAGCAAAAGTCCCCACTGCTTAGGTCCAGTCCCTTCTAGGGAAATCAGTCATGTACAAACTACAGATTAGTTGGCATTGAATCTCTTCTGTCTCTTACATATTGCCCACAAGATCCTATGACGTAATTATTATCTCGTGTCTTTTTTTCATTTTAATCACAAAGTCTATGAAACAACTTCAGGACTATATGTCAGACTGTCACTTCCATGTCATTGGAGTCTGAAACTGGAGGGTTTGGATTGTGTTCTCTAGGAAGCAAAAGGGTACAAAGCTTATTAGAAGACTTCGTGGGAGTTGAACCTGATAGTCTCATCCTAACTGACTGCTAGATGGATTTCTGGATTGAGCTACCCCCAAAACTGTGTCTGGGTTTTTATCTTACAGAGAATAACATAGAGTGGTCAAATGCAGAGCCAGGGGTAAGCTGACAAACAATTATATACCCACATATACACCTTCCCCTCAGTTTCCTTAGAACTTTTAATAGGACAGCCATGGGGTTTGGTGTTAAAGCTCACCCCTTGGCCCTGTGTGTTTGCCAGAGTAGAGGTATGTCTATGAGACCCAGTGTGTCTGCAAAGCAGACTGTAGACGAGATTTTTTTTCCTTAGATGTTGATTTGGTACCAGTAGATTAGACAGTTGTTTTTTGTTTCTATAATTTTGACATCTACTTTACAATTGGAATTAATAATGTATCTTTTGACTTAAGTATGATATCAAAGTAACTGGCTAAAAGTCAGTGGTCCCACACCTCTCTTATTTAGCAAGGCATGCCTTTAGATTGGTAAAGGGGCAACAAATTGTTTACCTAGGATTTTAGCAACTGTCCCACTTTCCTAGGATAGCCAACAGAAAAAAGGACTGTATCCCCATGGTAGCTGCAAGAGCTGCTTTGAGAGTTTGCATCACAAAGATCAGGAAAGGAATTAGTGTGTTCTGGTCACAGCTAGAAAAGTTGTTTAGATCGTAGCAAGGTAGTAGATGCTGGTCCTGAGTGTCCACAGGTGGCTTGTGTCCATGCTTGTGTCTGCAGGCATCCTCCCAGAGAACCTTCAGATCAGTGGTGCAGAGCATCCATGCTGTCCAAAGCAAAACCTCCTCAAGCACAGGCTGCTCATGCACACACTGCACAGTGCTTGAGCTGGGTCTCCATGGGGACAGCACAGTGACACTGTGAGTCTAAAACATCATCATTACAACTGCGTGTGTGTGTATCTGTGGTGGGATGAGGTTTTAGCTCAAAGTGTAAGGATTGTGCTGAATAGAGCTCACCAGACTGCTGATTTTATAACATTGATGCCTGATGAGGCCACCTAAAACAGAGACTAGACAAGAATAAGGGAATAAAGGTAGGTATTTATTTGAAGGGCCTTCAAAATACCCCCTGGGGAGCCAGAGGCTACTGCCAAGATGGACCCCCAAGATGGACAATAGGTCACAAATTCTTCACACTTTTGTAAGTTTGGTTCATTTGCATCCCAGGGTTAATTCTCCAGTTAAAGCTTCAGTTGATGATGTAGTTTCCCCAAGCTCATCCCCCTCTTAAGATGTGGGTTTACACATTTTGGGCCCAGGACAGTCTGAGTGTCCTTGGAGAGCAGGCCTGGAGAGGCTTTGTTTTGTCTACCTAGCATGAGAGACCAGAAGTTAACAGGCTACAAGAAACTTCAGAGTTACACACTAGGCAGTACCGGATATGAAAAATATGAAAGTTAAAACCTAAGGCATCAACATGATTGTGAAAGTACCTTTTGCCTATTCTGGGACTCGGTTCAGCCCAGTGGAGTTTAATGATGTCTTGAGACTCCTGGGCTGGCGTTGGAAGAATGTGAAGGCTCAGAGAAGGGAAGCCTGGCGACTGTGTCTTCAGGGAGCAACTTCTGGGACAAATGATCACCATAATTGCCCCAGAGAATGGTACTCCATCCAAAATAATCCGGGAGCAGCTCTGTCATATGGTACTTACACTTCCTGGAATCACATTTGCCTCTCCCATGGTCATATCATTTATGTACCACATAGTTCTGTGGTCATCAATGAACACCTATGTAACAGCAGAGAATCCTGTTCTTTGTTCCCAAGCCTGCTGCTTTGCATGTCATATGGTTACATGCCATTCTATCCTCAAACTCTTCTTCAGTTCTCTTTTATATCCTCTGATTCTGTTTTATACTGTCAATATCCAAATCCTTTTCTATGTTAATGCTGCCTCTCAATTTTGCACCATCATAATAATCATCATCATATTTTATTAGGATATGCACATTTTCCCATGACAACATCTACTACATGAAAATATTAAATTAGAGATTGATACAGACCAAAACTGCTCCTGGAGGAAATTTGCCACATACTTAGGTCTAGTATTATGACTGTTTTCAGCACAAACTCCTGTCATCTGTGTTCGAACTACCCTCTTTTCATTTCTTATACATAACCCCCTCTTCATAAACTGATGATTCTCTGTGTAGAATAGAAAGTGAGTAAACAACATCCAAGGGGATTAAAGCTATTGCATTTCAAGAGAAAGATAACACAGAGAAAATATTTTTGTCCTCAAAAAACTGTGTTGTCATCATATAGTCTACTTCTGGTGAACACAAGCCACATTTTGTTCCATTTATCCCAGGCATACTAGCAAAAAAGCAAATAAGATCAGTTTTGCTACATAAGATCTGCAGCTTTCTTTTCTGGTTGTCTTCTTGTTTTTAAGGATATGTGTTAAATCTACTGTTTTAATTGCCTTTACAAGATCTAATTCATCTGAACTTCCAGCAATTTTTAATTTAGTCTACACTTTTTGGTCTCCAGGAAACTGTTCCATCTCTTTTTGTATTTCACTAAGAGTGTCTACTTTTTTTCTGATATACTTTTGATGTGGTTAATTGTCCACTTTGATTCTGAACATTTTCATACCAGTTTCTGGTTAAAAAATTCATGCTATTTTTTTCAGTTTTGACTTCAGAAAAATCCAATTCAAGCATTCACTTTTCTAAGCACTTCAGTCCATCCTGTCTCACTATGTAGTTTTCTCAGCTTATGAAACTTTGCCCATTCAAAATCCTCACTGCATGTACAGAACACTTTTGTTAATTCTTCTATTTCATTGCCAGTCTTTGCCAGAAAACAATTAACTCCTTGGTGAATTCTCTTAGCCTAAAAGATTATGAGATTTGTTAGTTCTGGCTGTGGTTTACATGTCCAGATGAATGAGTCTGAATGAAGTTGTTTTACCTGGGGCACCTCCCTTGCATTTGTTTGCAGAGAAGATGAATGCAATGCCCGTGGCTTTCTTGTCCTACCTGCATGTATAGACATTTGTTTTAAAATACAAGGTCCTGTGAAGGGAGTCATGCAAATGCCTCTGAGATAGTCACTGCAGGTTGCTCTTTGAGTTCTTGAAGAGAATTAGACATTTTAAGACATTTCTGCAAACCAGAAATAAATATTTCTAGTCCTTTCAATGACTAATTTTGCATAGGGAGGCTAGACAGTTCTCTCAGAAGTAGCTTCTACACTGCATATAACTGCTGTTAAAGGAAATTAATCAAATTGCTGCCCTGATTTAACCAGTTGCTTCTGAAACACACTACTGCACCCATTTTAGTGCTAATGAGGTTGTGGATTCTCTCTGCTACCTATTAACACTGCTGGAGACAGAACTCCGGTTACTGGAGCTTTTGATATGCTACAGTGTGGCATGTTCTTATTGCAGATATTTTTCAAGATAATTATGTCACTTAGATTTTGGTTCACTGATAATTAATATTAGTGAGATTCACTTGCTAGATAATGTTGGGGAAGATGAAACAGGAAAGCCTTGGAAATATGATTGCCTGACAAAAGATTTTGGGAATATGAAAACTACAGGCAACATCGAAATGAAAGCCACTTTTGAAATACCAGGTCTTAGTTACTGAACAACTGGAAAACAATGGTATGGCCGACTGAAGTAATCCCCTCTTGATGGAACAATACCCTCTGCTTGCAAACAGGTCCAAGGGTCAGAGCAGACCCTACTAGCTCAGCAGAAGGGGTCCAAAGAGTAGTTTTTAGAAGTTAAGATGTAACACTCTATGGTAATATAAGAACTCTTATAGGCTGTATGTAAATGCTATAGGATTTGTATCTTGTATTAGATTGGTTAGTGACAATTAGAATATTCAGTGCAGAAGATGATTTATTGTATTGTAACCAGGACTTCAGACATTCTCATTCTCACTTCTATTCATTCTCTCTTCTATTCATTCCTCTCTTCCACTTCTACTCTTGCTCCTACTCTCTCTCTCTCTCTCTCTCACCCGTTCACTCTCTTGCTCTCTTGGGCCTGCTCAGAGCTGAGTCTAGCAGCTCTGAGCAGTGCCCCAATACCCACGCCCTTTACAATAAACCGGCTGTGTCCCAAGACCTGCCTATAGAGATCTCTCGTCTCCATCCGTCACCGTCTACGTCCGGCCGTCCCGACTGGACTCCAGAACCCCCGTAACCTACAAGATAATAATTAGTATTATCCAGCAATAGTCTTTTATAAATTAAGTATAAAAGACAATGCTTGCTCAAAATGAAGTGCTGGTCTGAATATCTGCCTTAAATTATATGTTAGATTTTGTACAGAATGCGATAGTTTCTGGAGACGTCTATAAAAGGTAGTGCATATAAGGTGGTGTATGTTCATAGAAGGTTATCTACTAAAGATAAGTTGATGTGTTAATAAACATACACATTTTTCTAAAACTTTACAGTTCACTTAAATTTTCATGGCCATAAAAAAAGCTCACAGCTTCTTTCTTCACTGTGAGTCATCCTGATTAACCCTGCTTTCTTATATTCTTAGTTAAGCAGTCAATAGAAAATTAGAAATTTAACATGTCTTCCTTCAAGCCAGGAATGACTTTTCCTCTGATCATCCAGTCAAAAATTTACTACTGAAAATATTATTCCAAGAGTAAATAATACAATTAGATATTTGCTTTTGTTTGCTTATTTACTTGTTAGGTCCAAGATATCTTTTCTGTTAATGTATGTCCTGATTTGTTATTAATCAGATACGTAAAAGTAATAAATTATTTCTGAAGAAATATGTCAACTTTTACTGTAAGGCTAAGGAGAGCAGAGAAAACTGCACTGAACCATTAGATAGTAATGAAACACCTTGACATCTGAACCACTTTATGATAGTCTTATACCTTCAGGCTGACATATAGAAGAACAATAATACCAATATTAAGCAGTATAAAAGTACCAAGTGCAACTGACATTTTGACATAAGAAAGCTTAAGGTGATATACAGACACTCAGTGCCAAAAGATTACCTGGTTTCCACAAGCTCGGCTGAGGCCAAGGTCTGGTGGAGGTGGAAGTGAATCTCCCCTAGCAGGTGGTGTGCAGTGATGGAAGGAAGGAGGACCACTTCCATTTCAGAAACAGGAATTTCTGCAGAAGGAAAGTTGCTCCACAGACTACTGAGCTGTACAGTCATGACACTTATCAGGTAATCACTTTTCATCAGTTTAAGCTCTTCTTATACTTGTGAATATTTTAGTAATACTCACAACAGCATTTAGGTTGCAAAATTTGCGGGGGTGGGTATTTTAAAATACTTACTAATTTTTTTTTCACAATATTGTAAGTCCACTATTCTCTGGTTTCCACTTGTGATGGGTAAGTCTTCCCATCCTTTCTAATTATTAATTAGAGAGAAAACTTTTAAAACAGCTAGATAGGAAATAATGGATAGCAAGTACTATTTGTGAAAAAAACAAACTCTCTTTTTATAAACACAAAGCTACATCCATGAGGAATACTCTAATGATTGTGATGAGCATTTAAAACCCCACTCCTTCAAAAAGACATTTGGATTACAAGCACAATTGTACAAGGCAATTCACTGGAATTCGAAGGTTCATGAAAGTCCCTTTCTGTAGCTTTTGGTGTAAAACTGGCATGAACTTGAACATTACATGGCACGAAAGTAGTCAAAACAGATTAGATTTTATCTTTGGTTATATCAAAAAAGAGTTCAGCCTGAATTACCTGAAATTAACAAACAAAACTCAGAGCTATTTAACATAAATGTGCAGCAATTCTATTACACACGTTACATGATATTTGTCAGTAAGTGATCTTTGAAGATTAGCAGCTAGGGAACTGAACAGTCAGATGCATTAAATTCAGCTGTCAAGTAATAGAGTGACTCACAAGAACCTAGAACAAATTTAGGAGAAAAAAACCCAAGTAATTCCAGTTCAGTACCTGTGTGAGAAAGAGCAGACTTCTGCCCATTTGGTCTCAAGTACTAATCTGAAAAATATGTGAAAGTACTTTACAAGGCTCCTGGATAAGAACACAGGAGGCTGAGAGCAAGGAAAATTAAAGTATTCTATTTTTTTTTCCCCTCTTTGGATTTCCTCTGTCTTAAAATATAATAGTAGTGCCCCAGGCCTTTGAGCATCTTGTCAATTATCTCGAAATTTAACTAAAACAAACAGTACAATCAGTTCATGCTTTACTACCAGGTAGCTCTATGCATCTGTCTGCACGTTATTCCTCCCACCACCCTTCAAAGGGAAGCTAACAAAAACAGGTGCTGACTGGGGGGCAGGAGGCAGCATCCCAAACTCCGAGCAGAGTTTGCACACTCCCGACCCATCTCTTTCAATTCTGATGCACTTGAGCTAACAACAGCATGTCTCCAGATTGCAACCTAGGCTCTCTCAGGTATTGCACATAAAGATATCCTAGGACATACTTGGCTCATGCTACTTTTAATTTATCTCACTATGGTAGTTCAGGAGAGCTTTACTGAAGCAGACTCGTGGATTTACCCCTAGCTGCTTGAAGAGAGAAAATAATAATGGAATTCCTAATTAGACAAATGCCAGTTTCATTACTTCTGACCTCCATATCTCAGTTCCAGATAAAAGAACAACTGCTCCACACTCTTAGATGAAAAACCACTTAGATGAAGGCTCGGCAAGAAGCCTTGGACAAACCTGATATGTCTACTTAGAGCCATGACAGAGAAGAGCAATTTATCAACATCAGTAAATCCTGATGAATGCCAAGATACCCAAGCCTCCTAAATCAAATGAGGGCTTCAGCCAGGTTTTGTCTAATAATTGGTTGCTGAAAGCTGAATGCGAGGTAGGACATAATTAATTGGATTCTCCCTCCTCACAGCACAGCACAGCCCTAAAGTGCAGGCTGCAAGTGTTTAGGATGCCAAGCAGGAACAGGAAATTATCTTGCAGAAGATATAGGAACAGAATTCTCACCTTCTCCAGCAGGTAACATCATGTGAGACTTGAGGGTTTTTTTGACTGACTTTTCCTAGCCCCAAAACTTATTTTGAAAGTGAGGAATTCTGCACTCATCTGCTAACCCTGACTGTCCATTTTAGTCCAAATACTGTGAAATTTTTATATCTACTTGGCAGGCATGAGAAATCCATATTTGGTTTAGGTACTATGTGATCATTAATTCCACCATAACAAGGTACTGGTCTAGAGATCAAAGGGCTGAGGAACAATTTGGGGCTTATTAAATGAATTGATGCACTATTTTAGCTTGTGAAACAAATCAAACCTTGCTCTTCCAGGGAACAAATGTCATTTTCCATGACCATGGGTATATGTAATGTTGGGCAATTTAATTTAATTTACACTTTCTTTCTGTTCCCTTTTCTTCAATGGGAATACCACTGCCTGACTGCAATGAATTTATGGACAATGTATTTGTTACAGACTATGACTATGCTGTAATAGTGGACCTATGTAAGTATCTTCCAAATAGAACAGTGGCACTTTTATTTCTCTCACATTTAACTAATGTACAGAGCATGTGGGTGAACCTCTAGGACCTGTGGCATCCAGCAGGTAGCAGGAATAAGTGAATGAGGCAGAGCCATCTTTTCCTTACTGGTGCTTCCTTGGGACATAGGTAATACAAGAAAAGAAAATTCTGGGGTCTGCACCTGATGTGTTGGGTTTTGCCACCAGGTTAAAAATATTACACACAAATACACACACATTTAGGAAGAATTCAGAGAAATAAGTGAGCTTGCTTTCTCTTGTATCAGTTTCTCCTCTGCAGAGGGAAACGGAATCCTGAGAAACTCAATTTCCTTTAATTTGCCAGAAGACAGCTTTGCCTGAAAAACAAGATTTCAAGCTAGAAGGCAGACCAGCTCTAATATTCACCCACCAGTAATCTCCTGTAAGGATTATACATTTTAAAAAGAGAAAGGTGTGCGTTCTGTGATGATCCTTTTACTTTTACTCAGCATTTTTACGGTTGTTCTGTCAAAAAGTACTGCTTCTTTGAGAACACAGTCCTCCTGTAAGTGTGTAGGTGACTAAGATTGTTGATGCTTTTCAAAACCCACTGGTAAAAATCCCCAAATCTCAGAAAAACTAAATCCCAGGCATCCAAGGCAATGATAGCCAGGATGCAGCTTATGTAGCTTAGCTGTCTAAAATGGAGGGCTTCCTGTTGTAAGATTGTTAGTCTCATTCATGAAAGCAGTCATCTTAGGGGGAAAAAAAAAAGAGAGAGACAGGTGATGCACAGGCAATACAGTCAAACCTTAATGAATGTTGAATTTCCACTGACTTGTGCCAGCCTGTTGCTTGTGCCAGAGAAATGGCAGAAGATGATGTACAACACAGTTAGCACCTAGCTAGTGGAAGAAAAGAGAGATTAATAGAACATTTAGGGAAAGAGTAACCTATTTCTTCTTTTGCACATGAGAAAAGCCCATGGAACCTAGGTCTTGTAACCACAGAAAAAGTCACTCAAAATTCATGTATCATTGGCTGCTACTGTCAATAACAAGCAGGACTGCTACTGACATTTCTGCAGCCAGAGTCTGTGCTGTGAGAGGCGGGACAGTGACATCCTGCCATCATGGCCTAAGTGAGACTTAGGGTGAGTCTGTCCCCTCTGAACTCCCCAAAAAGTGTTTGGATCTCAGCACTGTAGCTTCTCCTCCATGATCTACATTACCCTTTTCTGGGTTCAGTCAGCTGTATGAGGCAAAAATGAGTAAAACCCTCTTGAAAGGGATGAATATAACAACTGCTCTTTGTTCAAATTCACTGTAAGGAACTGCACGAGGGGCCTCATACCAAAACATTGCCGCATGTTACCACTCTAAACAAACGTGTGCCCTGTGAGATCCCATTCAGGAATTGGAACTGGGTGGAGGGCTTATATAGGTGAAGTTTCTGTGAGTGTTCTTGTGGATGGGGCAGAACGAAAAAGGGAGAGGGAAAGAGAAAGGTGGGGGGAGGAAGCAGGAAAAGAACAGAGAGGGTATGTTGACTTTTTTTTTTTTTTCAAGCAGATATGAGCTTGCTTTGGTTGTGCTCCAAGCAGGCACAACTTGTTATGCCCACGCCATCAGCAAAGGCTTAGTAGCTCAGGCTTGCTAACCATGGCTACACTGTTTATGGTTTGGAGCTGACTCATACCCATCCAGGGTAAAGGCTGACAGCAGTGCAGTTAAAACCATAAGTGACCTGAAAAACAGTTCCAGGCACAGGCAGAATAAGCAAGTTGTGTCTCCTCAGAAAAGCATAAAGGTCTTAGAGTTTCAGCAGGGCACTGTCCATAAAAGTTTACATTAATCTTAGCACTGAACTATGGGAATTCATCTTGCGGTTCTTGTCCCTCAATCCAGTAACTTAGCTACATATACGTTCTGGCAAAAGTTCCCATCTTAATTTTGAAACTGGAGCACACTCTTCACTTATCTGCTCCATAAGTGAGCTAATCCTTGTTATTAACTGGTTTTGTTGACTTCAGCTTTCAGCCATGAGATTGTTTGTCTCATTTTTCTGTTCTCTGACATTTCATCCATATTGTGTGACGCTGGCTAAATCCAGCTGATGTGAATCAAATTTAATACTGATATAACCATAAAAAATAATTTAAAAAAAGGAAATCAATTATTTCAGGCCTCAAACTTGGATATGTCCAAGTCTAAAGTGAAAATCTGAAACAAATCTTTCAGCTTTCTTCTGAAGGCGTATATGAAGCATTTCACCTATGTCACATCTGCACCAGCTGAAGTAGCAAAATTGTGATATTTCTCTATCTTCCCAAGAAGAAAGAAGGAATATAGTCAGGAAGCCTAGTTGGCCTTAGAGAAACATCTCGGATATGAGCTCTGCTTTGACAATTCTTCATTTTATAAGAAACATTCAGTGAAGAAAATTCATGAAGAGTTCTTAGAGCAGAAACTAAAAACCTAGAACTCCCCCCTCCTGGGTAATGGACCTAAGGCTCTGAAGCCTAGGATCACATCTTCTTTTCCACTGGGTGGAACTCAAAGACCTTTTTTCATTTCTCTGGTGGTGATAAATTACTGGCAGTTGCAGCTCCAACAGGTGGCAGATGTTCAGACAACACAGCTAAAAGACCGCTGATTTCAAGTTTGTCAATCAGCTCCTAGTCTTAAAAAGACATTGCTGCCACACATCATGAAGAGAGGAGACATTCCTCTTATAATGTTGAGTGCCTTAAGTGCCGGAGCAGAGCTGGAATTACCATCAGCACTGGTTAGGTGTAGGCAAGCCAAAACCTTAGAGCATGATGACTGTAATTCCTAGTGCTGCCTTTCTCTGACCACACATAGCGCAGGAACCTGACATGACTCCACCCAAAAATTTCATAAGTCCTGCACAAGATAAAGATATTGCAACTTTCAATGCTGTGATGTTTACTTTTAGATATAGATGCAAGCTCTCAAGAAAGATACTGATCTCTCAGCTATGGTGGTTGTATTGCCTTTGTCCTGAGAATATGTATCATTTCAAGGGCAAACACTACAGGTCTTTTCATGTCTTGATATATCTTATGAATATATCTGAACTCTACACTGCAACAATCTTCTCCAAGGAAAAAGAGGATAATAGTTCTGTATCTTGCGCTTTGAAATTTTGAGCCTAAATAATTCAGTGAGAGGTTTGGGGTGTCTTTTCCCCTCAGTTTTAATAAGGATAGGATTTAATTCTTCATATGCATCTCTTCTCCATGTCTCACGGTGTAATGGTCAAACCTGACAATGTTTTTAGTCAGTGGTGGAGAGCGTGTCTATATGTTCCCCACACAATGAGGAGTGTTACATTGGGCTGACAAGCAGAGCTGACTGAAAGCTAGTTGCTTCCTGCTGAAGCATGAAGGATAAGGTGTGTTACACCATTGTTCAGGAACACTGCTTCCACAACAGGAATATTACCTCTGCATTACAAGGTAACAGTGATAATAGCAAATTTCTTTTTCATAATCTAGCTGCATACATAGCTGTAGATAAGGTATTTAAAGGGAAGCAAAGAAGCAGACAAAGCTGCAGATGTGGGCTTGAAGCTGTGAACCCATTAATTTCCTTTCTAAGACAAACTTTCAGTTAAGAAGCCAGAGAGACCTTAAATCAACAATGTAACTTTTTTGCATATATCTTAGTCTGTATCTAAAGTACAATATGTCATATGCAACATATATTACAATAACATACTACAATATATGTGAGGTAATGTATACTATTTTACATTTTCTATTACATGTTGTACATATTGTATAGATGTGCATAAATAAATAATTGTATGTTTAAATATAAAATCAAGTTTACATCCTAATTTAAGGAAAGTTTTAAAGATAAATGGCACTCAGTATAGCTGAAAAATCTCACCTCGCCTCCCTGTCTCTGGCATTTAGAGGTACTATAGCAAAACACTGAGGCAGTTTGACTTTACAAAGTGCAATGTCAAAGTGCTTTCAGAAGCCATTAGCATACTGACCTCCAGCAGCTTTGATTTCTTCTCACAAGAGCTAAGAAGACTTAATCAGTACAGCTAGGCTCAGTTTACCAACTTCTTTTAATACTTTAACATCTGTATTGGAAACTGCACTGTGAACACTCAAAATCAATCATCACAACTTCTGCTGGCACTTAGGATTAAGGAAATTAAACCCAGGACACACATAGTTGTATGTACAAAGCTGATCCCCATGGGGGTGATTGCTTCACCTACTAGAGCATGCCAGAAACATCTCTTAAGGCTTTACATCATCACCACACTGGAAAAAACCCAGTTCTATAAAGTGGCAGTATGAGATACACTGATATATGTTGTAGGCCTCTGCAATTTTCAGTTAGAAAGTTCTGACTTTAGCATTGCTACATCAGTAAAGCTCATACCAGGTACATTGCCTCAGCTGTGGTACCTGTTTTTCAAACAAAAATGAACAAACAAAAAGAAATCATCAGTCAACTCCAGATAACTCTCTTCTCACTGAAGTTCTCCAGAGTTTAAATTCCAGATGTCTAAATCAGCAAGTACAGGATCCCTTCAGCTTGCCACTGAAAACACTCATTACTGTATTTGCTGACTTCCACTGTTCACCCAGCTGCACAGGTTCCCCTAGCATAGCAATGCCTGCAATGGATAATAGTTTAGCATTTGGGGAATAGAAGAAATATGAATTTTCAGGAAGACTGGGTTGTTTTTAGTTCTGTTAGTTTCAAGGCCTCTACAGAATGAATCAGGCAGGTTTGTAAACATTTTAAGTACCATTCATATTTTCAAATGGTTTATATCTTTGCAGTTGTCACGGAAAAGATTTATTGAAGGGCTCAGCTTTGGCCTGACTTTGTTTCTATCAAAGGCAGGGGTTTCAATGTCTTCAGTGGCAGCAGATAGTTGACATCAAATCTTTGGGAAATCCCACCAATGATGTCTCCTGGATTTGAAGACAATGTGTGATACAAAGTTTCACACTGGGTTTGGGAGGTGGTGATGCTTGTTTCAGTTTTGTTTGGTTTTACTTACCTCAAGGCGTTAGGAGCAACATGTCGCAGAAAAAGGATGGACTAATTATATTCTCATATCTGTTTGTACTAGGAGGGATAATTATAAGACTAATTCAGGAAAAAAACGATCTGCACATTAAAAAAAACCCTAAAGAATGTGTGCAAGCATGCTGTAAAGCAAAAAAAGGTTTGTAAATACAGCCATATCTAACATGCCAGAATTGTTATAAATATATCTCATTAGAATATACCGTGCCTGCACACATATACAGGTTTTTTTGTTTGGGGTTTTTTTAATAGTGACAGAATTTCACCAACAAATGCTCAAATGCTTTTTCAGCACAATGACTGTATACTGTTTACTATACAGAACCACACATTCCTGCAGTAATGGTTTTCAATGACGATTCTAAAGTAGCACTCTGGAAATTTATTTTTTTTTAAATAAGTGTTTAGAAGCTGCAATATATAAACTCCATTAAATTATCCATTATCTTTATTTCCTGAGTTTCCTTAACTGTTCCTTGAGTGCTATGACTGGACTGTGATAAATCAAGAAACGTAATTTATGACATAATTTCTGTCTGGTTGATATGTTTACTTACAGGTTAATATGTTTACTTACTACATTATCTAGCAGTTGATTTAGGATTTCCCGTTTAAATTACCCGGTCTATTTAGAGGCCTTATTTGACAGTGTTTCCCATTGCATTGTCTTTTTCTTCCTGTCAGCTGAATCAATCATTTATTAATATATTTATCATTAAATACACACAAAAACTGATAAGCACAGTTAGCCCAGGAAAACATATGCAAGGAAAATGGAAATACTTACTATATATTTACAATACTTCCTTGCTACAAAATAGCCAGTAAACTAACCTCTACATCCCTAGTACAGCCTTACAAAAGACTGTTTCATATTTAACATCTGACAGCAGATTCTTACCCAGAAGCAGATGCAGCCTCAGTGTAAAGGAAAGAGAAATTTCATTGCTGCAAGCTCAGGAGCTCTGAGCCAGACCACTGCAGCTACAGTTTGTGTTCTTTTGCATTCTCTCTACTTTTTTAGTTTGAGGCAGATGAACTGATTGCAGAGAAAATCTAAGCAAAGACTGAAGAGAGCTAGTAATGGGGGATTGAGAGAAACTGCTGGTTTTGTTTAGCTGGTCCAGAATTTCAACAGAACAGTAGGAGCTCTGACTTGAGCTGTTCAAAGTGTCATTAAATTACAAGTTCAGAAACATTGTTCCTGTGTTGTAGCAGCATTTTGTCTTTAGTCAAGGTGGACTCCTCACATTTTCAATTAGGATGAACTTTATACAGTGCATAAACAAAAAAACCCCACAACTCCTTACATTTTAGGAACATAAATAAATGTACACCTACCACATTTAGAAATTTTTTTAACAACGATTAGATTTTAGCTGATCTAATTTGGCTTTTTCTAGTAATAGTCCCTACAGTTAAATTCTTACTATTGACAGCAGGGTTTAATGCTGTGGGACAGAAAATACTCAATAGATAATTTTTTTTTCTCATTGTATGTTAGCAGAGAACCTATCACTAACCTAAACTTGTCTTAAAATTTATTAATTTTAAAAAAACCTTTTCCCCTGTTTGTGTCAATCAGATATAGTATTTCAGAGAACTGTGATGGAAATGCTTCTCTAGACTATCAGAAAAATAATAATCTAGATTTATGAATCACTTTCTTATATTTATGTGCATTTTACAATTTCAAAGGGTGATTCAGAACCTTAGCAGGATGAACTATGTCTTATAGCCACCCAACTCTCTCCATGAACAAAAGAGGATGCTCAGGGACGCTGGTTTCCTGTGTACACACAGCTAGTTCTGGCTGTAGCTAGGCTACCAGAAGAACACTTAGGGAACCCCTAGCTGCTCATTACCACCCCCACCATACATTTCCACCTCCCAGGTTCTGCCAGTGTAACTTGTCCAGTTGCTCCCCAACCAACCTGTGTTGAAATGAGCCAGGCCTACTCACTTTCGATGACAGGTCTTTGCAGGTGCATTTTGGTTTGCCCAAACTGAAATAGAGAGTGACTTTTTGAAAGACTGGGCCAGTAGAATTGAGGGCAGCAATTTTCAGAGCATTTTTATGGTCAGAGGGGTGGAGGGGTCCCCTGACCTAGCAAAACTGCCACTGAAATGGGGCAGCACTGCAGGTGCTTTCTTGTCTGACAGCAAGAAGGCAGGACAAGTGCTGTAGTCCAAGTACAGCCAGTTCTGGCAGAAGCTAAATGAGACCTACTGCCCCAGCTACAGATTACTGCCCTGCCTCATTAGCTGGAGCTTAGCATTTCCCCAAACCCCTCACTATATCTCTTATGCTCTTAGCCTCATTTTTTAAAGTGGTTTGATTAATTAAATACCTCCAAATACTTGTGTTTCTAACCTAACCCACTTTGATAAGTAGTGAACTAGGGTGTGGCCACATAAATTGGTATATTGATAGACCTGACAGGGTTTCACCTGGTTTAGTGGTAGGTGAAGCAACACCTGAGACCTTTGTTAAAGCCTTCTGAAGAGCAGCCATGTCTTCCTCTGCCTGTTTGATGTAAACCCCAATGTAAAAAACACTTCAGGGTGCCTCTCTTTTCTAACTTTTTTAGCTACTTCATTCTAGAAGTACTTAGACATGCTAGGAATAAATGTGGAAACCAGTGTATTCCAAGTACATTTCCTGCATTTGTAAATCAAATATTAACATCACACTGGAAACATGAGTGTATACTTACAGGAAGGGCTAACATAGAACTAAAGACAGAGTTCTGAACATAAGGCTACTTCAAGTAGAATTACTCAACAGAAGGTTTAAGATGACAGAATCACTTCTCTGGAATTCCTGAGTCACTGAAATCAGACTCTTTAATTAATTCAAGGTTTACTACTTTCAATACTAATTTATCTCAAAAGGTGGAATCTTTCTTGGCCCAGCTTCCGTATGCAAGCAGAACAGGTCAGACCTTAAACAAGGAAGAGAAAAAACATCGTGATAATGTTATTTGTCTCAGCTTAGCGTTCATATTAGTATTTAGAATGCCTCGGCTGGTG
Source organism: Corvus hawaiiensis (assembly GCF_020740725.1). Taxonomy (NCBI): domain Eukaryota; kingdom Metazoa; phylum Chordata; class Aves; order Passeriformes; family Corvidae; genus Corvus; species Corvus hawaiiensis. Next base: position 34,212,724 of record NC_063215.1, on the reverse strand, counting down.
GCGTTGCTGAAGCTGAGATAGATGAAGGCCTTTGCTCTTGCTTCAGCAAATCATGCCAAACAATGAGCTTGTACATAATCGGCCATAAGTTGCCTCGTGGAATTATGTAATAGAGTAAGAGAGTTTGAACGGCAGACAGCTGCCTTATTTGACAATGGGCTGGATAACCATGTGGTGTGCTTCTCACTTAACTTCAATATGCAATTGACTCTCCAGGATGTGTTTCTGCTGTACTGATGCATCAAGGCCTAGCAGACTTGTTAGTCACTGAACTCTCATTCTCTGATAAAATTCCATCTGAATGTAAAAAACCCACTTATTGTGAGGGTGGTCAGACACTGGAACAGGCAGCAAAGGGAAGCTGTGGAGATTCCGTCCTTGAAGATATCCAGCTCTAAGCAACCTGCAGTATCTGACTCTGCTTTCAACAGAGGGTTGGACTAGACAATCTGCAGATGTTCCTTCCCACTTCAATCATTCTGTGACCTTAAAAGTTCTGTGTCTGTGATTTTGAATGTTAACAACTAATCGGCTGATCATAGCATGAAAAAGTCCAAAATAGTCCAAGTTCTCTGCTGTATATGTTGTTAGTCCGCTTCTACTCCAACCGTCATTGATCAGGCTTGTCTTGACTTGTATGGAAACTGTGTACACCAGAGGCTCGGTTTCTGCAAATAATCAGGAGAAAATAATGGCAAAAAAAAAAAATCAGATTTCCAAATTTAACTGCCTAATATATGTGTGGAACAGACTGAACTTTTCTTGATTAGTATAGTAGAAAAATTGGCTTTATTTTCTGCTTTGTAGTAGCTAGCTAGTAAATATCTGTTTTCTGCTATTCCCTGTAGTATTTGTGCAGAGGACTATTGAATGAAAGTTCAAGAGGTTTAAAGTGTGGTTGTTGTCCTTTGAGGTGGTGGAGATGTCCCTGAAACAGTGATAGAAGCAGCTTTGCTGAGTACTACAACATGTTCCAAAAGCTTAATAACTTGAAAAACATCATAATAGTAGTGTGGAGTGCTTGAACATTTTTCTTATTTGAAGATAAAACATAAAGCTGTTCTGAAATTTATTTTAAATAGTTTATGGAAGTTTCTTCCTACCAATTGAACTGCATGACAGATTTCTTTTCAAAGAAAGCTGTCACAGGTTATTTTTGCTTAAAAATAACAATTCTGAAGTAACAGAAATTTCTACACAGCGCCAGACATTGATAATGATAATAATATATTTACCAGACTTCAGAGTGCCTATGTTTGAAAGAGTGGAACAAGAAGTGTGATGAGACTGCTTAGTTTGTATATCCGTAACCCCTTATCATTACCATTTGGAATTATTTGTGTACAGCCACATACTCATTTAAAGGAACTGATGACAGTAATGTCCCTTTTGACAGTTCCAAGGCTATATTTCAGGGTGGCTCTGTAGTGCAAGCAGCATCCCTTGGACACAAAATGTGATGTAGGGCTACATTACTTTCATCTGTGTCCCTCCTAAATGCTATAGAAAAGTGGTGGTGCATTACAGTTGCATCCCCTAATTACTTATAAATAGAAGCAGTTGTGAAGTTAAGCTATAAACTAATTTCTATGACAACCAAAAATATGGTCAAAACATGGCTTTTCTAGCATGGCCTACATCTGTGGTACAGAAGTTTTCACCGCATATTGGAAAGCAGCATTTTTGCCTTTTTGCTCTGAAAACCTACAGTGTTTCTCCTGTTAATATCAGAGCTTTTCAGACAAGAGTCATCTTTCAACACCAGCAGGTCAGGTATGATGGAAAAAGACAACAGCTGCAGAAAGAAAAAACCACCTGATAATTCCTGTGCTTTTTAACTGAAAGCTGTAGCAGCAGGCCAGCCAGCCTGAACATAAATTCTGTTACAGAGAAAGCATCACACAGACACAGAGGGATGAGTATATGGGTAGGAGAAAACCAACTTGCTGCTATTCTCAGGTTTCCAGGAATTTCACCTATAACCTGCCACTGTCCAGAGATCTGACAGGACTTGCAGTGACAGAAAGCAAACAGAATAAATTTCTATTGACACAGAAAATACTGAGAGAGTGAAGAAAGAGACCAACTGGGCTCTTCTACCCATCAAGCAACTCTCCTGAATGATTTCACCCTGAGGTGCAATGTTTCCATTGAACCTGAATTTGGTTCAATTGAGGAAAAAAGGCATCTGCAAATAACTTACCAGCTCTACCAGTTCTTTCTCTTGCTGTCTCACTGCTAAAATTTTGCTTTTCCTTCATACTGCTCATTAGTTGTAGATAACTATAAATTAAGTGTCAACAGGATTGCTTCTCCCTTTCCCATAAATCCAGGGAAAATTACCTCTTCAAGTTTACTGCACTTCCTCTCTGCCTGTTACCAGGCTCCTACTGCTCTCATAGAATTGTTGTTGCTGTCTTCTAGCTGCAAATTTAAAGCAACTGGAGTGAGTGTGGAAATAGGGTGGGGGACAGTTTTAGAATTGAGCTTATGCATATGCAGGGAAAGAACCAGCAAAGGGTGCCTGGAAAGATGATGGAATCTGTGTTTGCAGAGATATTCTGAACTTGACAAAGTCTTCAGCTGCCTGCTCTAACTGAGCGGAGGGTTTTATCTGATGACCTCCTGAGACTCCTCTCAACCTGAATTATCCTGCAAGTCTAAAAGTAGGGAGAAAAGATGGAAGAGGAATATAACCAAATGAGGAAGGTAGCCACAGAACTAATCAAAAATTCTAATTCCCCCCACCCAAGTTATTTTGATTTGGAATGAGATGTGGGATTAATCCAAACTTTTTGGATGGCATAGGAATAAAGCACTGCACTTGTGCACAATTCTCTTGTGGATGACATTTAATCTGTATTAACAGAGGCCTAGCTCTGTTTTCTCTTTCTGAATGGATGGTCCACAGTGAAGCTGTAGGGGGTTGCTTGCATCATCCATTAAAGACACCTGGGGAAAATGCTGGCAAACAGGTGGGAAAAGAAACAGGGAAAAGTTAAGTTACAGAGTGATTCCAACCTGTTTCCTTCCGATGTTACTCAGTACTGAGGCAATACACTATATAAGGTGGGCCTGAATCTCTGATTAACACAGGCATCTCCTGCTAAAGGCCGTGTTTCCAGTCTTACCATGTGGAACTATACCACTCTGTACAAACTATTTAAATATACATGAATAGCATGTAAACTCTATAGCGGGTGTGACTCCCTAATTTGGTGGTTTACACATGTAACTGGGAGCAAACCCAGCTGAGTTCCTGCCCCAGTGAATTATTAGTACAAATTAGTTAATTAGTACAAATTGTTCAAGCTAAACAAAGCTGTTGAAACTGTATCAACAGTAGAATCTAACCTCTCCTGCTTCAGAGATACTGTAGTTTGTTGTCAAAATAACGTTGTGGGAGAACAAGAGGTATGAGTTCAAATGCCCCCAGGTAAAGAGGGAAAATGAGGCCTATAGCTGCCACAAGGATGTGTGCAGCCCAACTACAGCTCTTGGCCAAAAGGCAGGCGGCCAACCAGTTGGAAAACCTTTGGTTTTTGTTCTGCTTCTTCTGCAGGTACTTGAGAGGAATAGCTTAGTTTCAAACCGTTGACAAGTCAATCACTTTTATTTTTCTCATTAAAACTAAAAGAAAAAAAAAAAGGTAGGTGGCATTTGATCGTCAAATGAAGAATTGATTACCCCAACTCGTAATGAAGTGTTTCTCTCAGCGGCACTAGTTTGTCTTGCTAGTGATTTATCAGGGCCATGTAATGCTTGCATTTGGAGGATGAATGGATTTACACGGCAAAACAACCCCCCGGGCTGAAAAAGGAAGAACAGTAGCGATGGAGAAAGACTGCGGCGGATTTCAGTCGAGGAGGGGAAACTGGAACCTAGTGAAAGGAAAAAACGAAGGTAAATTTAAACAGCTTGAAATAATGCACCTGTACGAGGACCACTGCAGGGGTTTGTGAGCGGATGCTGTTCGCCGCTCACCGCACGCAACTTGCCCGACGCGCCCAGACCTCCGGTTCGCCTTCCCGACGGCTGATGGAGAATCCCGGGCCCGTGATTAGCCGCTGCCGCCGGGGCGGGGGGCGCGGCGCCGCCGGGGAGCCAATCGGGAGCTGCGGCCGCCCCGCTCCGCCCGCCCCGTCGGCGAGGCGGGCGCTGGCGGCGGGGGCTGCCGGGGCGCCGGGGGCGGCGGGGCGGCGCGGCGGGCACCGGGCGCGGGCACAGGCACAGCTGCGGGCACCAGCCACGCCGGTGTCGCCGCCGCTGCCGCCGCCACCGCCGGGCGGATCCCGCGCTTCTGCCGGAGCTTCTTTCGGCCGCTTTACTTTGGCGGCCCGGAGCAGGGACATTATGCCGAAGAGAAAGGTGAGGCGCCCCGGGTGTGCGGCGGGTCTTGCCTCCCCGGGTGGGGTCGGGGGACCGAGCGGCGGCCGGCGGGTGAAACGCGCATCAGGGGCCGGGGGCGCCCGCTGCTCTCCTGCCGCTCCGTGCTGGGGCTCGCGGATGGCTCCCGAGCCTGGGCATTTTGCTGCCTGTTGCAAGCCCCCTCCACCCCACCCCGCCGCTCCCCGCCGCCTGTTTACTTTCTCGGTGCCGTGCGGGGCGGCGTCGCTCCTCTCCCCGGGGGGTGAAGTCGCTATCACAACTCCAGCCCCCACCTTCCTCCTCCTCCCCCTCCGCCGCCGGGGAGAAGCGCTGCAGCAGCTGCGGCTTCGCCCCTGGCCCCCGCGGGAGGAGTTTCCTGCTCGCAAACTCCGGCGCCGCGGCGGGGAGGAGGCAGCCCCCACCCGGGGCGGCCGGATCCCGCCGCCGCCGCTTCCCGCCGCGCCGGAGCGATGGCTCCGAGGTAAAAGGGAGGAGGGGAGAGGCAAGCCATGTTTAAAACAAACTACACCCTTCTCCTCGCCTCCCGCGGCAGACCCGTATGTACCAACTCCGGCGCCCATCCGGGCAGGGCCCCCGGGGGTGGGAGGCGGCGCCTCCCAAGGGAGCGCCCGCGGCCCCCGCCGCGCCGGGGGAGCCGTGCCGGGCTGAGGGACTCCCGTCGCCGTCCGAGTCCTGCTCTCCGGGCGCCTCGGGGCGGGCAGCCTCTTCCTCGGCGGGGAGCCGGCAGTGAGACCGCCTTCCCCCAGGGAGAGAAACTTGGGCGGCCCTTGAGCGGCCGGGCTCGGTGCTGTGAGGGTTTTTCTATCCCTCTCGTGCCCTCTGGAAGCGGAGCCTTGGCTGCGCGGCCGCCGGGAGCGCTCCGGCGCTGGCAGAAGGAGGGCTGAGCCTCGAGGGTGGCAGCCGGCCCCCTCCCGCCCCTGCAGGGCCCCGGGGGGTGGGCGGCTGAGGGAGGCCGTGCTGCTGGAGAGCCTCGTCGACAACTTACTGCCTGCCTTCCACAGGCGCTAGCAGAGTGCAGCGAGAGACTTGACACTAATACATGCAATGACAAAAAAATGATAGCTGCAGTCCTTTAATTTTAACTAGGTCAACCATGGCAAAGCAATTTGTGTTTTTCCCAAATGTCACCTGTGACCTCTTAATACACCAATTCTGGGCTGGGGCTGAAATGTGTTTTAATATAGTTGCAAGTAGATGATGCCTTCCAGGTAACTTGGTGTTTACTTGTTGTCCTTTGCTTATTCCTTATGGGAGGTATCAAAATGGCAAATTGTCAAGTATGCTACTGAATAATATAATTTGTGGTTGAGGGCCTGATTCCGCTTCTGAAAATGGATATAACTGCGGGGCTGACTGGAATAACTGGTCTTGAAGTCAGTGAATGTTGGGCCTTTTTTCGTCTTCTGTCATTGCACCCTCACATGCTTCTGTCCTTTTAGTACTCTTGCTTGTCACCACAAGAAACTTGAAAATTATCTTGTGTCCATAGGACCCCCCCCAACTTTTGAAACCTTGTGAACTTCCTACCCTGTTTACTTTGCTGTTCTGCTTTCTTACACTACAGATGTTTCAGGCTGTCCATCCTAAGTGTGGGTGGAGTTAAAGATACTCCAGTAGGTTTTTGTGGTCTATTGTGAAATGTTTATTAAGGGAAGCTACCTTTGAGTAGTAAGTCCATAAGAACATGTCTTGTTTCTAGAAGATTATTTTTAAAAAGTAATAAAAACATTGCATATGGGATGAGAGCAATGGAGATGAATTTTAACAGCACAGTAAATTTTATTTTGGTTAGCATTGTACCCGTGAAGATTTACATTTAAAGATTATATACGAAATGTGGGTTTTAGGAAGCACTGGTTCCAGGAAAAGCATATGGTTAATGGCTTTGCTTTTTAAGAAAAGTGTAATTGTAGTATTTTACCATAGTCAATTTTATTCCATAATAACATCCACAGAGTGAAAAGTTGGTGATGCAGCAATAACTGAGTAATTACACCAGCCAGTTTTGACATGGAGACAAAACCATCACATGCAACTAATAGTCAATTCTTCTCTTAAAATTTCTAACTTATAAAAAGGCTTCTAATACAGAAAATTTTATAAGGAAATAAACATCAAAAGTCAAAATGAGAAATTTTCACGGTTATAAGGGTAGGTAAACAAATAATATTGCAGAAAGGGCTAAAATCTACCAGTATCTATTTTTGTGTATCTGTAGTTGTCTAAGCTGACTGGTTCTATTTTGTTTGCTTTTCTTTTCATCTCTGATTTTTTTCATATCTATGTAAACTCAAGTCACTTGCTAAGTCCCTGGCCTTATGTTCTTTATGAATATTATGAACAAAAAAGTGTAAGCTGCCTCCCCTTCTCTAGAGGGCTGTGGCATAGGGTATCGGGATATCATTACTCATTGCTTGAGGGTCACAGAGAAAAGGAAGAACTTACTCTGTGTTGAGATGGTGTTAAATACTGTGCTAAAGCAAAAAGGGGTTGAACTCTGGACTGCTCCTGTCAGATTTCTGTACCCTTCATCTGTTGTAATAACATGTTGTGGTGTGAACATGGCCTTTCTCAAGAAGAATGGCATGCCAGTGTGGGATAAACCAGAATGCTTGTTGTGGTAATGATAGAAAGAACACCTTGAAATGGGTTGGGGTGTTTTGCTTTTCACTTGTCTTTGTGGAGTTAGCTCTTGGGTCATATTGAAGAACTCCTTGACCTTGAAACAGCCCCAATAAAAATAGCTCAGTGTTTTCCATAAAAGGATGAAGGACCATTCTGTACCTGATGACAAGGAGAATCGTGGTATTGTCACCTACAAGTGCTTAAGCGTACATCAAGGTGAATGACACTTGCCTCATCAATGTGCATCATGTCTGAGAGACATTAATAGGTCAAATGGTGACTTGTCCAGTATTGGATGCAGAGTCTGTCATTTAGTTGGGATTGCACTCCAAAATGACCCAACTTGTTCTGTAATCTGAATATCTGAATCTATGCAATACCACCTGTACCTCACTTGTTTTGAAAATGCTTGGAGGTGAATCAGATATGAGGACTAAGTGTAACTTAAGTAATCTCTTTTTTAATGTGACATCTTTGAATATTGTTGTTGTTTCACAGCAAATAAAAAAATATTGTGGTCTAATTAGCCATTTCAGTAGGTTATTTGCTGGCTCCTTGTAGTCAGGAATGTAGTTTCTGCAGCACAGTTGATGCTGTGAAGATATACTAGAGACTGTCTGGGACAGGTTCCTGTTCTGCTATGCAAATTCACTTTCTTTAAAGCCAAAGGTACTCAGTTATATTTACTACTGAAAAACAAACCCATTGAATATTTTGCTTGTAATGCTGCTTCTTTAGCATAAGTCAGAAGGTACCACATTCAATGGTTGTCTTATGATAGAGCATTTAGTTACACGATCACATGATGATTTTTTTGTGAGACCCTTTCTGGTTTTGTTTCCAACAAGATATCTAATCAATGTATTTTCTAATCTTTGAGGTTAAATGCATGTTCTTTCATGTACTAACCTAGAGCTGCTAAATTCTACTTATGCTGTTTTGTCTGGACCTAAACCAAGTTCTCTTTGTGAAATTCTTCTGTGTGTTTAAGTTTTTATTTCTGAAGTGTCATGTATATTCAAAGAGAATATCCACCATATTCGTTCACTGATAAGGGAAATAAGGCACAGAAGTAAATTGTTGAGTTGTTGAAATGGTCCCTTTATCTTGAATTCTCAGGTTAAGATGTCCGTCCTGATGTTTTATTCCCCCTAATAAGCACCTCCTGCACTTTTGATTGGTGCATTTGTTACTTGGCCAAATTTGTCTTTTTGCTTTGTGCTGTGTGCATAGAAACTGAGCAACTTGTAGTAGTAACAAGTTCTCTAAAATTTTGGAGCAGCTTGTATGTGATCAGACAATTAACTAATGAAGCTGAGGTCCTGCAGGTGACAGCTCTTTTTTTGCTGTAGCTCTGAATGATCTTGCTGTTGCTCTTTGGTCTGTGGAATGAAGCCTAGGTTTGTGCAAAGAGTAGTAGCAGGTGAGTTTGTGTTCATGATGCAGCAGTATGAAGTGTACTCGAGTGCTGTTCAGCTTGGTTTCACATCCCTTTCCATGTCTTGATACTGAAGCTGTGCGTCAGTCTGCATCAATGTGATATACTGTATGTAAGTGTTTTTTTCTTCTAAGGTTCTCTTCATTTTGAAGCTATTTGGCAGGAGAGAATCTCCAATGATGTTGTGGGGACCTGCATCTTCCCAATAAATTGTTTCAACACTGGGGTTGGAAGCTCTTTCTCTGTAGCAAAGCCACTTTAGTTTATCCTAGAACACAAGAGATTTTCTGTTAGCAGTGAGACATAGAAATGTGGGAGGTTCTGTATTTAATTTCAGTCTGTAGGTGATTATAGAATAGAAAGGAAAAGGGAGTCAGTACCAGATCCAGATGTCTTGGCTGCTGCCCTCTCCCCCCCCCTATTCTGTCCACCTCTTTCTCCAGATTTTTACTTGAACTCACTCTGCGTTTCATGCTGACTGCTTTCTCCTTTCTCCCTGTCCATGAGAATTAAAAGCAAAAGTCAGAGCTCTGAGAAGGTAGTTTCTCTTTCCGTATTTTCTGGTAGATCACTCCTAGACCATTCAGTATCTACTGGAAAACAGGCTAAGCAACAGCAGAAGATGCTCTTCTTTGCATCTGTCACTGACATACCCCTGACTTTGACAAATTTCTACCTAACGTGTCAGCAGAGTCCTCAGGTGGACTTCCACCTTCAGCATGCCTTGCAGGGACAGGTAAAATGATTGCTATGCAGAGATGCACTTAAAATTCAAGCAAGACAAACAGAACAGATGTGCCAGAGCATCTTAAAAAATTGCAGGAGCCTTCTAGTAGAAGGGAGAAGGATGTTTTTCTGCTTAGAATTTTAGAAATTGTAGTGGATTTGTAACTATTGCAGAATTTTAAACCTTGATGTATTTAAAAGCAATTGAAAACTGCCTAGTTAGCTTACTTCAAGAAGGCCAACAGAGTTGGTTGACCAGGCTGACTCAAAGGATCTACATCTTTTGTAGAAAAATTAAGCAGAAAAGATCAAAACCTTTTATCTGCACGTACAGTGCTTAGATGTAAAACAATGTAGCAGTGTTGAGTGGCACTGAAGAATAAACATGCTTGAGCAATGCTGCTATGCCACGTTGCAGTAAATGAAGTTTACAGGGCTGTTAAATACATGCAGCAAATATTTGTTGATGGTTTATATTAGAGACACTTTAACTTAGAGCTAATTATGTAATTTTAGCTATTATTATTGTTGTTGTTGTCGTTACTGAGTTACGGAGATTGAAAGTTCGTTGACCAAGGATTTAATGATCTAAAACGTTTCTGATAATTTTATACCATTCTGTAAAGATCTGACTCCTTTATCAGCAGTTGATGGCAAGGTATATAAATTTTCTTCTTACACTACACTAAAATACAATTGGACTTAATGAATGGGCAACCTAAAAATTTCTAGATTTTCACTGAATTGTCAATTAAAAGTTATTCTTCATGCTTCTTGGGCACATTAAAGCATTATATCTGATAAAGTGAAGCTAGTAGTACAATCTTTTTAAGTCATTGTCACCTCTGACTTCAAAATTAGGTGCATGTAATCTTTCTATATATGGTAGTTCAACATTCAAATACGGGTGAAGTTATTTTGTGTGCTAGAGCATCAATATTGTTAAGTTTAAAAAAATAAAAAAGCCTTGTGTGTAAATGGAATGTAGTTATTTATGTAAGCAGACTACATCTATGTGGTATTTAGTTTAAGGTTGCTTTTCTTCTGTGTTACTTGAAAAACTTCATTTCCTCCGCTGTTTTATACCCAAACAGTAGCTGTGTATAGGCATGGTGTGTTCCAAGGTGTATGATTCCTTTAGAGAAGTTGTATGAAGTTGAATTTTGCTTGACAGGATTGTAACACTGTCTTTTGCCTAGAGTGTAAGTAAACCAGATCCAGAGATTTTTCTTGGAAGTTAGCACTTGCTAGGATCATCATGGCCACCATCTATTTTCTATTCTTTAACTGCACTAAGCTAGCACTGTGATTTATCCCGTGGTCCAGTAGCCAAAAAGGTGCTTCAATATGCTGGAATTACCTTTCAGGCCATGACTCTCTTACACCTTATCTACTTGAACATGATTTGGAATTTTTTTGAATCCTGGGTCATTTTACTGATCCAAGTTAGAGATGCTGCACAGCGGCACAATGAATGTGTGGTAACCTATTAGAAAGGAGTAGGCTGGGAATGAGCAGCTGGCTGCACACAAGAGAGAAGAAGTAAGGTGCTCTTATACCAATTTTATTGTCAGCAAAATCGACAGTGTGGGACTTCACAATTTGGACAGCAGTTCAACAGCTACTTCAAGCTGGCATATACAGGCCAGAAGCAGAAATCCCAGATGCCCATTCCTGTCCTTTGATTTAACCTGTGAGATACCATATTTGCTTGAGGTAGTTTTTGGCCAGACCTGCCTGCTGATCTAGTTTCCCATACCTTGACATGAAGTGTTAAAACTGGAATTGGCAGGAGTGATTAGGTGGGGTAGGGCAGAATGCTTCTTAGCAGCAGCCAGGCATTCATCTTTGATTGATTGTCCCTAACTCAGACTTTCTAGAGGAGTATTATTTAATTCATTAGAATAATCAGAACAACTCAGTGCTCAAATTGTATCCTTGCAGCAGCGGAGGGAGGAGGCATTTGGCTTGGTTGTTATTTTGTGGACTTTTACCCCCTTGGTGTCTTTGGAATTTACTGGTTTTTGGAGATATACAGCTCCCTTCTTCCAATAGTAAAGAGTAGGTGTTCTTGGTAACGGTGAAAGCTGCAAATATGAAATGCTGTGTTCCCTAAGAACATTGGAGTCTGTCTGCAGAGAAGAATTGTGTATGTTCCCATCAATGCCAGCTTTGTTGGGACTGTTGGTATGTTTGCTCATCCCACCTAGCTTTCTCCACTGACCTAATGTTAGCTGTGTTAGTAGTAGCTTCTGTTATGGAAAATGAAGGTCTAAGGACATTTTAACCTCTGCAGTGTTTTGTTCCTCTCAAGCAGAGTTGAGGAGATGTGTTGGTGGTCTGTTCGGAGAAGGAAATCATCCTTTACCTCTGCTGTATCATTTCTTCCTTATCCCACCTGTGCCTGCTTGGAGACATTTTCATTTATTCTTCTCTTGAAGCTGCATTTTGTTTGCCTGTGAAGCTCTTCGTTCTGGCTGTTGTAGTGGAGCAATACTCCTTTTAACCACAGCTGTAATTCTTAGTGGGATGTAAGAGATGGGGGTATCTAAGGCTTTGTACCAGTTGTGGCTTTGCTACCTGCTATCATCATCTCAGAGGTTTGATGTTTTGTAGTACCAGTTAGCTGAAACAACAAAAAAGGTCCTTTTTCTATGTTATTGTGGTTTTATCACAGTAATGTCCTCTGGCAGAAGAGGAATTAAACACCTCTTTTCAGTCCTTTACAGTATTTTTGTTTGTCAGAGGTGGCTATTTTAGAGAATCAGTTGTTATAGAAAGTAGTTACCTAAATGTAATTTCTATTTTTAGATAAAATAATTTGTTTTTTCAGAAGTACTGTGTGCTAGTTTCACTTTGCAAATCTGATCGGTTCTATTTAAATACAGATTTTGGAACATAATCTTGAAGGTTTTAAAAACTGCCTCTCTATGTATGTAGACTTGGATGAGTTCAGCAGCTTCATCTCACTTGCAGAACTGTCATCAGCTTTGAAAGTTAGAGAAGTAATATTAGGAACTGGATTTCATCCATCATATTTTTTGAATCTGCCTTTCTTTTATGGTGGCAGTAAAATGGTTAAGCAAATATAGAGACAAGAATTTACTCACTACCTAGCTGAACTTTCACATCTGGTGTTCAGGGGAAACTGAACAATTTCAAATGCTGGGTGCTCACTACTCCCATGGCTGATCTGTATTTTTCAAAATGCAGCTGATTACTTCACTGTCTGAAAGAGAACTGTCTGTCTAATTTTAAATCACAATGCTATATTTTTTAAAAATCTGAGCCTCTAAAAACTGCTCTTACTTCTTCACTCTGCCATAGGTAGATGTCATATTCAAAAACTGACTACAGGGAAGATGAACTTGTAGGGAAAAATAAAAGCCAAACCAGTTGTGAGATTTTTTTAAAATATTTGTCCTATTAAATATAAATGCATTTTCAATTATATTTGTCAGTCTTTGACCCTCTTGTCAGTGGGAATAGCAAAACCTCAATCTACTATGCAGGAATTTCCTCTTCTGGAAAAGCACTTATTCTGTCTGGTTTTGGTTATGTGGAAATACCCCAGTTCTAACTTGATTTGCTGTCTTGTCTGGAAGAGCATAAAGCTCACAGAAATCACCTGTCTTAAGAATAAAGGAATTTAATAAAATGTATTTTCTGCACCTACTGATTTTATTTATGGCCAGCCTTTTTGTATTCTTATTTTCTTGTATATTCTTTGAAAATGCATCACATGTCAACAAGTCACTCTGCTTGGCTAGAATCATTAAGCAAGAGTGGAAACCTTGATCAGGAAGTGTTTTCCCTGATTTTCCCCAATTAATATGTAATTAACATATTAATAAAAGGGATATTAGTGCTTGTCTTTAAATTTAAACCTTTAAGTACCATTCATCTTTTCAGAGCTTTAGGATCTTGACATTCTCTCCCAAAGAATTAGAAAATTAAGTATTCTGCTCTTAATAGATGGAGGGATTTAAATTCTAGAAGTTACATTGTATAATATTGTAATAATTATTAACAAAAATATTAAAATATTGTATACTTAAAAAATAAATACTTTAACAGCATGGGGTTTTGTGTGGTTGGTTTTGTTTGTTTTGTGTGGTTTTTTGTTTGGTTGGGGTTTTTTTTGTGAAGAACTTATTTACATGTATATACAAGAAAACTCAACCTCATATTTCTTGGAAGAGAGCAAGACAGATATAATTTCGAATAAGTATTTAAGAAATCCAGCCAGCCACTAAACAGTTTTATGCTGTACTTCCCTTGTGGTTCTGGCAGATTTACTCTTTTTTTTTTGAGTAGCAGCATGCAGAGTTTTTTTCCTCATCCAGGATCAGACTCTTGGTAGAAAAAAGAAATGAAGCTGTGTAGTAGAAAGAATACCTGATTTCTTAAAGCATTTATTAGGGGGAATTAATTTTACTTGCAAAGCTAATTCACGTTGGCTTGGCAGTGAGCACTGTTCTATCCACTGAAAACAGATCAAAGAACTAGCTGTAAACAAAGGTTAATGATAAGATGCTGGAGGAGCTAAATGAGGAAACAATAGTTAGAATGGTATTGCAGGAGTTGGTTGGTGTTAAATTAGTCGACATGTAGTCTTCATTAATCTAAACCAAGAAATAAACAGCATTTTAATTACATTTATGAACTAGCTCAAAATTCAGAGCTGCTCTGAGGACAAATAATTAGAAGATATAGCATGTATGGGGAAACCATTAATGGCATTAAATTTAGTCTAATGCATAGTTCTACTCAAAGGAAATGAGGAGTAGAAAAATTTTAGGAAAAGGTTGCAATAAATCCTGAAAAAGACTTAGGACTTGATACATTTGCTCCTCTTGCAATGTGTTTTTTCTTTTTTTCAAGCTTTTACCTTATTTTGGTTGGTGAAAAAAATTGTAGGAGGAATTACCAAAAGCATTACATCATGGAAATTGCAGCTGCAAGAGTGAGCCAGGAAATCTATGGGCAAACCCCCTTGTAGGCAGTGTATCAAAATGTGGCTGAACCAAACAGCTTGCAAAGAAGGGAGGAAATGCTATTCAGAATGCTCATGTGCTAGGACAGTTAAGGCTTTCTGCCTTTCTAATTTCTAACTTCTCAATGTGGTAGTTAGAATGAAATTTGCATCTGCTTTTTTTGTTTGTTTGTTTTGTTTTCATATGGGTATGAAAGGACTGATTTCTGTCCCATCAGAGCCAGGGTGTTGAGTTTCGGCTTGTAACAAAATCCGTCAGAGAATGAACCATCTATTTAATTTTATACCGACCTTCTACTGGCTGTTACTTCTCATGTACTTGTATTCTCATTCTTCAGGCTTTTAATGAACTCTTTTGTAATAAATCCATTCATAATAGTGCAAACAAAATATTTATCTGGAAGCTGGACCTTGCAAGTTCAAACATGTATCTTTGGATCTCTCAAAAGACATCAGTGACTTCAGTGCTTTGGGTTATTCTACTCTCATTATATACTGCTTATATTCCAGGGTTTTGATTAGAAAAAATGAAGCTTTATGTTTCTTTTGTGGTGCACCTCTACCAAATACTTAGCTGTAAGAACAATAAAAACAGGAAATTGACCTGTATTTTCTATTAAATATTTACTTAAAACAATTGTCTAGTTTTCTGTTTTCAACCAAACATTTCTGTAATGATGTTGGCATTGCAGATACTGCAGTATTGCCTTGATGTGTAGAAACACTGGTTCTTACATATGCTTCACAGCTGGTGAAAGAGATGTATATACAAATAAGCTCAATGTTAATATTCCTTCAGGGTTTTTTTAACATTCTCTACCATCTATTAATATTCCTTTATTTTTTCCAGTCCACTCAAAGTAATTTTCTAGGTTGCTCTTAAAAATAGCTGGGGCAAAAGCAAGTGGAAAAAAAAAAAGCCAGTTGCTGATAGACAATCTTATGGTTTGAAAGTTATGCAGCTGCGACAGGTCTTGCAAAGCTTAGCTACAGCTTAATTTGCAATCTTATTGCCAATATTTAGTGCTAATAGAGATGTGACACAGTATGTGGTCATCTGAACCTTAAACTTGCTAGTAGTTCAAATGTCAAAAACATATTCAGAGATAGACAGTCATGTACCTCTATGAGGAAAAAAAAAAAATCACTGTTGCCTGTGTCTGTATTTGCTTTTTTATTTTATGTTTTGTCTCTTGTAGGCATCCCTGCAGTATCAGGCACTGCAGGCCTATAGGGACTACTTTATGAATATAATACCGACATATGATGGAGTACAGCTGAAGAATTACTGAGGCTCGAGTGCTGCCCTTGTCAAGTGATTCAGTTCTCATAGTGGTCTTTGATTTTGCTGCACAAAACTTGCAGTGTGGATATCCCTGCTCCTGACTAGTTTATGATGTACGGCACAGTATTCAGGGTGCATTTTAATGTGACTGGGGTGTCATGTGAAATATGGTGAGCCATTGCATTACGTCATGGGGGAAATGTGCCAAGGGGATGGGTTACTTAGTACATTTTGTTGCTTTTGGAACCAGAGGTTCTTCAGTCGTTTGTCACTAGGACAAAAAATGGGGGAAGAGTTCCCGTGGAAGAGTTAAGGGCAAAGGCTTGAAGGTTTTGGTGGTATCTACATAAAAGTCCTGTGACTCCAGATAGTAGTGCAGACAGTCTCTGCTTGTGGCATGCCAAGTTCTTTGGGAACTATGCTTGGCGCAAATCCATTTGTGTATAAATCTCTCTTTTCCCCAGGGAGAGGAGAAAGTACTGCAAAAACTGGTATGAAGAACCACATCAGCTGGGACTCACCAGAACTCATAGAGGAGAAAATAAGTTTCTGTTCGTCTTTTAACAAATACACTGTTAGCCATATCTGACATATACTTTCTGTGTGTGTGTCTATTGGCTGCAATAGATAGACAGAGTAGATGGAGTCCCAGGCTGCCCGCAGCTGCCCTGTGCCACTGCATTCTTGTCTGTTGTACTGACTCAATTGTTTGTGCAGCTGTGCAGTAAAATTATTCTGCTGGAGCAGGGAAGACTGTATATTTATAATTTGTCTATATATTATAATATTTATGCATTTGTTTGAGCAGCAGGCTATTTTTCAGCTGGATCAATTACCTTACTCATGACATGGCCTCCCACACAGCTCTTCCAGCGTACTGGGGAGCCAAAGCCCGGGAGGATGAGCCCAGCCACCAAACGCCTGGACTTGCAGTGATTGCAGAGAGGAGGGAGCAGGTCTGAAATGGAAATGAGAACATGTCAGAACCCCTTGCTGCTTATTCACACCTCTGAAATTATTATTATTCTCCATGTCCCTCCATGGAGAAAAGTTATGTGGCCTTCAGAATTGCTGTTGGTTTTTCTAACTTGAAAGGGAATGCTGGGCTAATTAATTATCTAACTTAATTGAGGTATGTTGTGTAACATATCACAGTAGTTAGTATACAGAGGTTGTGGTTGCATTAAGAGTATTTTAATATAATTTTTTCCCCCTGCGATTAGCCTCATGAGCAGTTTTTTAATCTGTTGTCTAGCAGTAGTCTTGGCATCTAAAATCAGGCTGCCCTGTCTATCAGAAATGTAGGAGACTTCTCTTTCGTAAATGCTAAACAGAATGGGGTAAATCACTGTGTGTTAACTGTGTAGTATTGCAGGTGGGGAGTTAGCTCTTGTGCAATTACTGCAAGGCTATTGGCATGTGGCAGTGCCATCCTGGGATAATTTAGCCCTCTCTCAGAGCTCTATGATTCCTAAAAGTGAAGCAGGGTAAAATAGTCTGATTGTGGAGTGTCAAGTCAACTTCATTTAGATTAAGATGAGTTTCTTAGCTTGGCTTCCAAAGGAGATGAATCATGCCATCTTTCTGTCCCTACCCCTGTAAATCTAAAGTCTCTTGACCACTGTGAGGAAAAGATTATAAAATCTCAGGGAACTTCCATATAAATAGGTTCTGCCCAGGACAGGAAGGTGCTATTCAAGTTCCCTCTCAGGCAAAGGTTGCAGCACAATTTTTTTAGACATGAGAAAATTCATATGGGAGAAACAGATGTTATGAACTCAACAGAAAAACTATACCCAGAGCATGTCCTGTGAGCCGAAGAGGAAAGTTGTAAGAAACAGGACTTGTTGCTGACAGGAATCATGGAATAGCTTGTTTTTGTTTTCTTTCTGACTTGTGATGCTCCCAGCGTCACAACATGAAGCTGTAGTAACTCCTTAGTAACCAGACTGAAAGACTTTCAGAAATGCAAACCTGAAACGGTCCTGCAGGTGACTGGTGAGGCTGCAATTGCATAGGGAACAGTCAGGCTCCATTTTGGATGCCTGACTTGCTATTCTGAGTTGCTCTACGCTGTGCGATGCTGCTTAACTTCCTGCTGTTTTCAAGCTACTTACATGATCAGTCCTCTCCTCTTTTGAAGCAGCTGCTCTTGTGGCGTGCTTCCTTTCTGTCGGGAGAGTGCACAGTAACAAAGCCACGTTTTATTCCCTGGTGGGGGGATGTCTTTCTGTAAGTGTGTTAGAGCCCAGTGCCAGGAGAAGGCACTGGTCAACTGCTGCAAACTAGCCGGTCATTTTGTCTGCTCCAAACCATAGCTCTCTAACTCTGAGACATTTTGTGTCAAAATCTGCGAGGAAGTTTGAATTAAGATTGAAATGGAAGGACAAGTGAAAAGATAACTACCTTCCTTCCTTATTGATTGAAAAACAAAACAACAACCAAATTGCCTTCTCTGCTGCCTGTTAAATGCCTTTTTAAAATATGCTGTTCTTGTAGTTCTCCTCTAACTGCTGCTGCTTGCTTTTTATCCAGGAATCGCTTGCTCCTACACGGGAAACCCAGATGTTTGCAAAATGTGAAGTAATACATCTTGAGTTGTAAACAAAAGAGAAGCCTGATTTCACCTGCCCCCCACCACGCCTTCTTTAATTTAACTAACCTTTCTCTAGTACCTGGGCAAGATTAGTGTTAGGCTGTTCAGGCTGAGACTTTGTTCTTGAGAAGAAACATGTTTGTCCCGAGCTTTCCTGTCAATGTCTCAGTATTATACTGATTTATGCTCTTCTGATGGAGGAGGTGAGATATGATGGAAGGATACTTTTAAAACTTCCAGCTGAGTGAGGCTGAGAGGAAAAAGGAGTAAAGGAGGTAAAGAAGTCATTCATTTCAGTAACGCTGTGGTTTTTTGGTTCATGTCAGTGCATCTCAATAGGTTAGATTCATGTTTGGGAAAAAATGTGTTAAATTTCTTGGGAATTTCAAAAGCCATCATAGAGCAAACCTCAGATTTCCAGTTCCTACTGTTGTGCAACCAACAGCTGATTAGGTGGAGCTCCCACTGGAGCCTGTGGATGCTTTAGTTAATTGCCTAGAGGGACTCTGAGGGATAGTGTGTGATATATGTATGTACCTGGTGCTCAGTCCTCAGATTCTTGCCTGGTTTTGGTAAAGAGACTGGTTTGAGTGCAGTGCATATGTTGTACATACTAATGCAGATTTGTCAGGCTGCTTGAAGTGTTGCAAATGAAAGAGCAGTCTTCATAATCTTTGTTTTGCTGTTGTCTGCATGCTTTTAAGTCTGTAATAAAAACACTGATTTAATATTTTCTTTCAGTCTCCAGAGGGTGCTGAAGGCAAGGATGCAGCAAAAGTAACTAAACAAGAGGCAAGTATATAGAGAGATATATATATATATATATATATATATTTAATTTGTTTTGGCATGTAATTATTTAACTGGAGATCTGCAGTCTTGTATATCAGAAGATTATGCATTTCTCTGGCACTTCTGGTGTGCTGTTTTCAGTGGGAATAAAGACAGTAAACCACATTTGCACTCTACCTGGCTTGATTTTGTCTTGGCGTACTGAGGATTTATACAACATTATTATTATTATTACAAATTATTATTATTTTTTTTTATTTTTATTATACAACTTATTAGTACACCAAATAAATTCGAGAAAGTTTTAAGGCTTTGATAGACAAACTCTGGTGGATCTTGTGGCAATTACGTAGTATGTTACTGCCTGGGACTGTTGCTCTGTCTCTAGTAGGTTGGCAGAAGAGGGTTAATGCACGCACCTCAGCCAGTCTACTTCAAAACTATTCTTAGCTTAAGTGACTGATGGGAGGGTGTCTTGAATTAAGATACCAGACTCTAAACTGGAGCAGCTGACACATTTGTGTGTTTTCTTTGACTGGATTTGTTTAAAGGACACAGTACATTCTGTCAGAGAAGGCAAGAAGACAGCTGGTGATATCTTGATATCCACAATAAAGTTTGCTAATTTGTTTTTTACAGCCCTTAATGTGAATTTAAATAACAGGTAGAGAATTATGAGAATTTGTTTTCTTAGGTTGCCTGATTTTGTGGCAGACAAATTTAAATCAGGACCTTGAGAAGAGTGGGTGAATATTTAATTGCTCTGATTGTAAATCTTTGAGCATATTTGATCAGGAAAATAGCAAGTAAAGTATAGCCAGCTCTATGGTTTACTTGCATGTAAGGAGCACTTTTTCATAAGGTTCCCCAAGCAGGTTCTTAAAGAAACTAACTAGGATGGAAGATCTTTCTAAGAATTTCTAACATATAAACTTAGGAGAATAGAGGAGTGGAGGTTAATTTTCATAATGGAGGAGACTGTAAGTGGCGTATTAGAAGGATTTGTGTTTGAGCTTGTGCTGCTGAATATATTTGTTAATGATCTCTAGAAGAGGTACTAAAGAAATGACAAAGTTTGCTGAAGTTTACAAAAGTTGTGGAGGTAATCAGAGGTGAAAGAGGCTGAGAAGGCTGTTATGTCACTGATAAAAAAGTGATAAAATATCGAAAGAAATTCAATATGGAGAAATGCAAATTAATACAGAGGGAGAGGGGAAGACCCAGTGGTGGTCACCAAATGAGCTGTTAATCAGGGGAGAGATTGTAAAATCACAGTGAATAGTTACTAGAAAATGGCAGTAGTTCTAAACAGAAAGTAACTAAAACACAGGAAAAAATGCTAGAGGACACAGTAAGCATCAGTGTATCACAAGATTAATTTGTTGTGCTCTCGGATATGGGACTACTAAATGAAGCTCTCCTGATAGATGCCATGATAGAATTAAAAGGATACCAAGTACAGTGGGACAAATAGAGGATGTAGAGCAGCTTTTAAAAAAAGGTTAGCAACCCAAACTGAAAAAACCAAACAACACAGTTTTTCTAGGATTCTTCATCTTTTATATAATGGAATTGTGATAAAATAATTAGTAACACAAAGAAAGGCAGTTAGAGAATTACTCTTCATGAAAGCCATAAACAAGAGAAATCTAATGAAAGTTAGAGGCAAGAAGTTAAAAGGAGAGACAGCAGAGGGGGAAGGTTTTGCTTTTTATTTTCCACACAGTGCATAATCCCATTATGGAGCTCATAGATGTCACAGGATGTTATGGAAACTGAAAGTGTAAATGAGGACTAGGTTATTAGACAGATTTGTCTAGAAAATAACCCTTGGGGACTATTTAAACACATGATGTGCATATGATATCCAGGTTGGAAAGTTGGCAACATCAGATTGCCAGAAGCTGGTGCAGTAGGAGAGTGCAAAGTGTTGTTCTGTCTGCTCCTTTTCATAGACTCTTTCTGTAGATGTTTGCTAGAGCGCCAGTGTCAAACAGGCTCTTGGGTGAGCTGCTAATTTCTGGGTTAGTACAGCTGTTTGGAGAGGACAAAGGTTCCCAGAGCACATGAAAATGTGACCTTTGCTGACTTGGCTCTAGTTCCCTCCTTATAATCAGATAACACAAAATACGTGCAAACTCCAAATGAGAATTAAAATTACTTACCTGTCAAGCATTTTTGAAGAACTTACGGTTTATGCTGACTTTCTTATGGCAAACAGGTCATGGAACAGGAACAGTTGGGAGGTAGGGAAGAGAATTATAACTTATGTAAACTGATACATTATCCCTTAAAAAGTAGATACTAGCAAAACGTTTCAGTTCCTAAATATTAAGGGATAGAAATAATTGATTAAGAAAGCAGATTTGTAAAAGATGATACCTTGAGTGAGTTCTTTGATTACCTGACCAACTGAAATGCTTTGTTTGTCCTGTTGTAAAATAATACTAGGCTGCCTCTTAAACAGTTGATACGCTAAATTGCCAAGAAAAGAGAGGTTTACCTTTTTGCTGTTAATGATGCATAAATATTTCATAGCTGAAAATATCTTTAGGTATTTTTTGACTTCTGTTTTGCTGGATGCAGATTTGAACTATTCACTACTGCTTTCCACTAAGAATTCTTGAATGGCTCCAATGAACACAAATTACTGCATTCTTCAGATATTAACAAGAACTATTTCCTGTTGCAGGATGCGCAGAGCTGTGTTTTTTCTGCTCAACTTAAATGCTTAATATGTAATTAAGAAGTATTTTTGATTCTCTTTTTAAGTTGAGTTATTTTGGATATTTGCTGCAGTTTAGTTCTCCCTTTGTTTTGGCCACAGGTGTAATTCTAGTTTTATGACATAGACCAGATTTTAACTCAGTTTATTAACCATGCTGTGTAACTGGATGAATCTGTTTTAATTAATACAAAAATACTGTAAACAAACTAACAAGCTAACAACTATTTTTAAGACTTCAGTAATAAATTTATGACAAAAAGCAGGATGAAATAAAATTTAATAGGGAAAGTGTGTTGAAGTGATAAAAAAGCTGGAGAGAAGCAGAATATCTGGCTCAAGTCTTTCCTTTTGAGATTTGTGTTTAAATAGAAGAAATAATTTCTCCCTCTCATCCTGCAGCTGTCTTTGTGCACCTGGACTCTCAGAGCGAGTGTGTGGAGAACTGAGGAAGTGGAAGGACTTAGTTTCATGTTTTAAAATTTTAGCATACTGATATCCTCTAGAGAAGGATGTTAACTTTATTCACCTGTTAATCAGATGGTATTTGTACCCACTATTACAAGTAACACCTGCTAGATTCTAAAAACATAATTCTAAGTATGTATGAATGAGGTTCAGAGTCCTTTGCACAGGTAGTCAAGCTTACTGGATTTGTGAACCTTTCATAGAGGAAGGGCCTCAGAAGTAGTTGTAAAAGGGTGTGTGCCTGAGGTATTTAACTGCTGAGATTTAGATGTTGTAATTCCTGAACAACTTTTATTTCTAACTTCCACATCACTTTGTCCCTTTAAAAATTTGAGTGTCCAAGGTGAGGAAAATGTGAATTGTTTGGCAATAGACATGTATAGTTTATGCTGTCCTATGAAATGACTGATACTATGTTGCTTTGGATACTTTTTCCTGTAAGCCTATAAAAATGTTCATTTTTTTTCCCTGTAGCCCACGAGACGATCAGCAAGACTGTCAGCTGTAAGTATGTATAGTATCTCCTGGTATATTCTTTTCTAAGCACATATGGTTTCTCAGACCAAACAGGTTTTTTACATTTTGCTTGATTCCATTTTTATTCTTGCTGAGGGGTATTTGAGAACTCCATCAATGAAGTTATCTGTGTTTTCTTGGTTTCAGGTTTTCAGGTTGTTCTGACAAAAGATACATTTCCCCACTTCAGTGCAACACTGTCTGTTAGGTGCAGTATTGACTTTGTATCATTTTGCAGGCTGATGTTAGTTGTGGAAATGCAGCTACTTCTCTGGAAAGGAGGAGGAGCTGTGTTTCAAGGACTTCATTTGATGCCACTGCTAGCACTTGGCTTTAGTTCCTCTCTCTGTTAGAACATAGCTGACAGGCGGTTTTTTTCATAGTTACTACTAATCTTCATGTTTTACTCGTAGAATGACCCCCAAATTACTTTCACTTCTAGGTGAGTGAACTAATGCAAACAGGTGTGTACAGAGAGGAAGTGCATTTATGCATTAAGGTTTTTCAAACTTTTTATAGATGCATACTATTGAGCAGGAAGTAAGGGAAGGTGTAGGGTGGGGGGGGAAGCAGGGTGTGGAGGAGACTGACTGGCTTCTGGTGGTGCGCCTAACATGTTGTGCAACTAAAAATGTTTTATAGAAACCTGCTCCACCAAAACCTGAACCCAAACCAAGGAAAACAACAAAGGTAAATACTCTTTCTTTTTAGTTACCATTGTTTTAACCTATAGTAAGTAAGTATGTTCCTTCTTTACATTGCAAACAGTTCAATTCACAGCATTTTTTTTTGAGGCATGGGCTCCCCTGCCCTCTCTGCAGCTCCCTGCCCCCCCTCCCTGGAAAAAACCCACAAATTAGATCATTCTTTTCTTTTTGTTCCACCCCTTCCTGGCCTCATTACTGGCCCAAAGAAAATGTCTTGCCTATTTGATATGCAGACCATGTTAGTTTGTAGTGAATTGCTAGTTTAAGAAGAATTTTTACCTTTACTACACCTTTCCTGAAAAGTACAGGCTTGGTTGAGTAAACTCTACCTGAAACCTAGCAATTTCTACAAAAGCATTTGAGATTATTCTGTGTCATTCTCTTTCCTTGTCTAGAGGTGCAGTACTTCATTTTGTACTGAGAAACTCTTATCTGTTCTTGAAGCCTGGCTGTTGCTGAGAATGCACAATTATAATTAAAGGTGAAATTAAATATATTTAAATTGAATGGTTTAGGTTTTCTGGGCCAGTTACTGTCAAATTAAAATCTTATTAGTGTTTGAAATACCTTTTCAGGATTTCTGCATATAAATCATGTACTTCAGAAACTGTAGATTTATTTGCACCTAAGGGGAATGTTGAATAAGAGCAATTGCTTTATTGGAAAAAAAAGCCCTCATGCTGGACACTGAGTCTAGCACTCCTCACACTTCCATTTTTCAAGTCCTTTTATTGTCATCTCAGTTGGGCAAGTGCCAGGATACAAAGTCCACATGTGAAAGGAAAACTCTTGACTTCAAACGCTGTGTGATTTATCAAATAAAATTACCAGTAAAGTCTTGCTGAGTCCATCCTGCTCCCCTCTTAAAAAGAGTATTAATAAAGAAGGAAATGTGGTAGCTTCCATAGCTTCGCGTACCTGTGGGATGAGCTCAGTGTTATGGACTCGGTCTAAGTTGCATGAGAGACATTGGAAGCTTATTTCAGGTGACTCAAATCCTTTATGACATTACTGTAAGTAACTTTTTAATACAGTAATCTTTTTTTCCCAAACCCTAACTGGATCACATTTTAAGGAGTATATTAATTCTGGCCTCCTAAACAGAAAACGGCAAGTGTGTACTCTGGACTTGCTAGTAAACAATGGAAGATGGTACAGACTTGAGATAATTTTGTTAAAAGCTTGCATGTTATGAATTTACAAAGTCAACTCCTTAGTTTGTTCTTCTGTAGGTAAAGAGTTAGTACTATGCTCATACCACTAGTAAACTTCCAAATTAAGCACCACAGCTGCTATGTAACATTGGAGCTGAGGGGTGGAAGGAGTAATTCAGGCTGCCCTGGAACTGGGATTACTGGTGCTCTCACCTCACTGTCCCACTTCTGTGTGGAGATTGGTGGGGAAAGGTAGTTAATGAAGGAAGGCAAGCCTTAATATCCCTGTTCACAGCTATTATTGCCATTTTGCATGGAGAATTCGGAGCAAATGATTGCATGAAAGATAGCCAGTGTTTATCAGAACGACTTTAAATATTAATGTAAAATTGTAAATGCAATACCATTTAAATTTTTTTCCCATTGCATTTTAAATACTTATGTCTCTGCTAACCTTTAGATCACAAACATAAATAAGTACATAGAGAAAGAATTTATGAAAAAATAGTAGACTTCAACACAGGAATTAAGAGCAAATCTCAAAATGAAACTTTGGCTGTTAGAATAGTTCCTTTTGATAAATTTTCTGCTTTGTGTTGCTGCAGATGGAATTTTATTGGTGTTTGCCTCCCTAGTGTGTTGGCTGGTTCTTTCATTGACGTGGAATGACCATCACACACGTTATCAACGTAACAAAAGGAGAGCCAAGGAAAAAACTTAATTTTTAAAATCTAATTTAATATTTTATGTTAATTGAAAGTGTAGTGCTGTAGTTACACAAACAGTGTGGTGTTTGTGCTTGGCTCAATAAGCTTTCAATATACTGTAATTGGATTTGTTCACACAGATATCCTGTATGCACCTCATAGATCAGCTCTACCAAAATAGTCTGATATGGTTTTGTATCCCTGAAAAAATTAGCAGAAAAAGGAAAGAAGCAGACACCACCACTTTCTAGGAATTTGAGTCTCTGTACAACTTATGTGGATTTACAGTTTCCCGATAGCCTTTAGATGGTTTTCTGTTTCAGTCCAGCACATGCAGCTTGCCAAGACTTGCTGTTTAGTTCATGTGAAAGTTTTTTGATAAAGATGCAAGGTTCTGGCTACTCATACAACATCTATGGCCATGTTTTTAATCTTCTGTCAGAAGGAACCTGGGACAAAGGCCAGCAAAGGTGCTAAAGGGAAGAAGGATGAAAAGCAAGAAGCTGCAAAGGAAGGTACTACACCATCTGAAAATGGTGAAAATAAAGCTGAAGAGGTACTTTCCACACATACCTCCTGCTGATTGAATCAGTGTTTTTAATTATTCAGCCTTTCAGACATTGTTAGCATGTTCATAATGTTTCTTTTTATTGCCCATAATGTTATTGCAGATTCGCATCTCGCTCAACTGTTAGTGTTTCAACATCCAGAGGTGCCCCACCCAGCACACTGTCAGTAAAAGGGCAGATTGAAACAGTGAAAGTTAAGGGTGCGGTAGAGCATTCAGCATGTGTGCAGTGAATAGAAACAGGTGGTAGTGTGGTGCTTTTCAGTGTGAAGGATGGAAGCTGACAGGTAAGGCTTGTATTGCTTTTGAAAAGCTGGGAGCGATGAGTTGAGAAGTGTGTGACTGTACCTGTTCCGGTTGTGTAAATGTCGTATGGACACAGGTTTGGAACTGAGCTGTTGCAAGAAATCGAAGGAGTAAGGATAGCTTGGGTATTTAGGTACACAGTAGAAATTCACCATAGTAATTTAGTTTCTTTCTTTCTTCTCCACAGGCTCAGAAAACTGAATCTGTAGGTGACAAGAATGAATGAAATACCATGAAAATTTTGGGTTGATTTTATGTACCTCTTGGACAACTTTTAAAAGATATTTTTATCAAGTATTTTGTAAATGCTAATTTTTTTAGGACTATGATAGTTGACATATTAAACTGTATATGAACATTTCCCTTCTCATAACAGTGCTTTTAGAAATTCCCGTTGTTGCCAAGTAATATAAATATCAACTTAATATTGCAAGGTATGTGTAAAATTGGATCAGCATTCCATACACTTGCTTTAAGAAATTATGTCTTGTGCATATGGTGATGTTTTTACTGTGTGTATTTGGATTTTTCATGCAGTTTTTCTAGAGCAATAATCAGTGGTGCTTTTGTACTTAGGTTTTATGTGATTTTAATGAAACATGGATAGATGTGGCCACCTGCTGACTATTTTGGGTTCTTTTAATGGATTAAAATAAAAGGTCTCCTTGCCTGCAAAACTAAAGACTCCTAATGTTTTCTCTAAATCTGAGGAATGCCTTACTCATATCTTTGACTGTTACAAGGAAGACTAAATGATTTAGTAACAGTTGTTTTGCATGTGGTGTTTGCTTTTTTTCGCTGATGTCTGATTAAAAACCACCCACACAGGAGTAGCAAACTGGGGTTTTCAGTGGCCTACAATTTAAGGGCCTCACAGATAAATTCTTCATAGATACAGTCATCAGATACACTGTCACAGGGTGAGTAGAGTTGCCATACTCTGTCAGGATATTGTGTCTTCAGTGAGCTATCAGTACAGAACAAATTCCTTGATTGATAGAGACATACAGCAATTTAAAAGTAACTTTGTTTCTCCCCCACTCTCTTTTCATTAATGTGCATTGTAGTCTATGGAAAACTTTCTCTCTATCCGTAGCCTCAAATTTAATATAAATAGTAA
Organism: Corvus hawaiiensis; assembly: GCF_020740725.1. Lineage (NCBI taxonomy): Eukaryota > Metazoa > Chordata > Aves > Passeriformes > Corvidae > Corvus > Corvus hawaiiensis. The sequence continues at coordinate 34,185,606 of NC_063215.1, read as the reverse complement.
TTACTGTTCTGCTTCAGCTGAGGACAGTTGTTAATACATTGAAATCGCTGTTAAACAGTGCTATATATTTGGTACCTGGTAGAAATGGAACAATGAAAGTTTTTTTGAGGTGATTGTGGTGATGTGGTAGATTAGCTAATGATTTTTTAGTGTCCATGTTTCAACTCTGCAGCTCATTCTAAATACCTTTTATGATTTTTCTCCTTCTCTTTTCTCTAGGGGTCCTGGTGTTTCTATTGTTACTTCTGGGATGGGAGGGGTGAAAGAAAAGATGTTCCCTATTCTTCAGTAGCATTGATTTGTATTGCTCAAGTGGTAGCCATTATGTCTGAGGATACTTTTTGCTTGTTTAAGTCAATAAATAAATGACTGTTGCCTGACCTAGCGTTCTATTTATTCTTTGGGAAGAAATCTCTAGTTGCCTTTTTTAATTACAACCAAAAAGAAGCCAAGCATGTCTACACTTAAAAATTGAAGCTTGATTGCCAAAACTCTCTCCTAGCTAGGAGTTAAGACCTGCATTGATGTAAATGTCACTTACACTTTTTTGATAGGCTTGCTACACCCACAGAAGAGGAGGCTGTTCTTTGCAGCACTAACTTAGTTTTGTAAGAAAATTTAAAGTAATTCTCTGCTTTTGGTGATGGAAGGCAGAGGGGTATAACAAGAACTGTAGACAATGAGAAGGGAAGTCCTTAGTGTTACTCAGTGATACATGTTTGGTAATCCTGCACAGTACTTCTGATTTGCTTTCTGATGGATGCTGCTGAAAGTCTATTAAAAACTATGGTTGTGGGAAGTTGAACCATCTGAACTTTTTCACAGAATCATCAAAGTGCTATTTCTAAGCATTTTTTCAATTTATGGGTTTCTCGTTCCTCTGTATGTATATATTCTCTGATCATTATGTGTGGATCACCAAGAGATAAGTTGCCTAATCCTACCTAGACACTTGAAGCTCTTGAAATGACCCTTTAAATTTAGATTTTAACTTCAGCATGAGCATCAGAAGACACACTTGTCTGGACAGGCTTATTTAAGGAGAGCTCTTTTAATAAATGGCTAAAAGGTGGGCAAAAACTGGGTCCTTAAACTAATTGCACAATATCTTGACCTAGTAATTTTGGCACAAAGTTCTTCTGTTGTCTCAACCGGATTAGGAGTTTCAGCTCAGTGCCAGAATTCCATTGGAAGCATTTAACAAAAGATTCACTTGGCTAAAGTGAAGTGAAGCACACTACCCTGCTGATTCACTTCACGTTTCTGATTTTTCAAAAGTGCTTTGTAAATGCTTACCTATATTTTTTCTCTACGTGTCAAGTTCTCAGAGAAACCTTCAAAGCACTGTATCAAGTTCTAGAACATGTTTTTAAAATTAGATTGGTCACACATTCAGACATGTGTAGCAAGAGTCTTCGTGGGCAGGTGGTGATCTGCAGAGCACCTTCAGGAAGTATGTAAGTATTTTAGTTTTGAAGTGGCAGTTGGAAGTGCCAGGTGTCACATCTCTGCCATAAGGAAACTTGTATCATCAGTATTTAATGACTGACTGCTTCACACTTGAACACAAGGTTTGGAGGGATCCCTGAAAGCAGTGTTTGTTCTTTGTGGGATGTAACAGATGGGTAACTCAAGGTACATTAAAAAAAGCCGGGAAGGTGTCCAGGTTTCAGCCAAGGACAGGGTTAATGTTTTGCAGTAGCTGTGAGGGGGCGTAGCCTAGAGCTGTGTGGGCGTGTCTAAGACCCAAATGTTATTCAATACCATCTTACCTCATCATCAGGGTCCCAGAGTTGGGGAAAAGGGACTCTGTCTCTTCCAAGGAGAAGCATGCCCCTTTCTGGTGGTGGGCTTAGGGTTCATTGTTTCATTGTCTTGGGCTTGGTGAGCTTTTTGTGTGTAAATCACCCACCCTAAAGTGGGTACGCTTTTGTCATTAGTATTGTTGCTGTTACTGTTTGTTTTCTTATCTCAGCCTGTGATTTTCACCTTTTGTGCCTCCAATTTTCAACTCCGTCCCTGCAGTGGGAAGGAGGGGAAGTGAGGAGAGTAAGCAAGTGGCATCTGGCTTGGGAGAGTCTCAGTGTGGGCACTGACTTGGAGAGTACCATTCCTAAACCACAACAAAATGATAGACAGTTTTTTAAGTTTAAAGAAGGCAAGTGCATCAGAAACAAGGCATAATGAATGATCCAAAAAAAAAAAATTACTCATGAGTAGTTAAAGATTCCCCTTCCCTTAGCTTTATATGATTCCCCTTGGTTGTCACTTTCCACTGTTTCCATATCCTTGACTGACCTTGGGCTAATTGCATGTGTCAGCACAAGGTTACGCTTGGTATTTTGTCTGTTCAGATGGCAAAGGCAGCTTCTTCTGAACGGAGAACTGTAGATAAGATGCAACCAACTAACGGGAATGCTAATGGAAAATTAACCCTTGTGCTAAACAGCAGTGAAAATTAAGTTGTTTTGGTGCATCTTGCTCAACTCTTTTAAAGTTTGAGAGTTATTTGATCTGTTCAAAAATGCAAAAAGAAAAAAAATAGGGAAAGAGAAAAGGACTAGTAAGAAAATAAAGATCCCTTATTAGAATAAATAACATACAAGCTGAATTTCTAGTGGAATTGGGAAAAGTTTTTTTTGTTGGTTTTGTTGGCTTTTTTTTTAAACTCAGTTGCATGATTTTTTAAATGTAGTCCTAGAAGGGAAAAATTAGATCACTTAGATGTGCAAGAGAGTACATGGCTTAAAGTCAAAGCAGTCTTTCAACCAAAGGTATGTTTCACAATACCGAGCCTCAACAGCCAAAACATTGATTAAATTTCTCCAGAAATTATACAAAATTTATATAACCCTAGAGACATTATGAACTGAGAAACAAGTGGCTGTTCTGTATTCTGTAAAGGTAAGGTGTCATCAAATGAGAAAGGGCAAAATAATCTGAAATGGGAGTCTGTCTCTTCTAAATAAATTGCTTTTGACCTGGCTGCCTTACTGGACCTGTACCTTCACCTGCATCATTGTACCTGGCATCGTGCTGGGCCACTGGCTGGTATCAGACTCAAAGTAACAATTTAGCCCACAATGTCCATTTATATTAAATAAGACAGTAAACTTCTATATCTGAATTAAAGCACTAAAAATACAGGAGACTGTCTATAAACAACTCCAGGATAGCAAGAACTCTGTCACCCTCCTGGCTTAAGGTTTGTTGTCTTTCTTTTATTTGTAAGAAAATGTGAAGAATACTTTCATTGTTAGTTAAATTGCTGCATGCATAATGGTCCGGAGAGACACTAGAATGTTCAGTTCCATTATTTATTTTCATAAAACAAGAATTTTCTACTCCTGTTCTCTCTAGTGTACATACTTTTTGCTTTATCTTAAAATTGAACAGCTAACTGAAGCTGTTACTTGCCTAGATATAGCCAAATTGGCTTGCCAAATTGCCAGCAACTGCCTTCTAGAATGTCTAGTTCTGCATTTATAATAAATCAGATGGACAGTTATAAGAAATAAACTGTTTCGATACATTGTGCCCTTTGTGATGACACGGACTAACAGGTGTTTAACTAATACAGCAAAGTACCCTCCCAAGCACCTTCAAAGTAGCTATAAATGAGTTCTGGTGAAAAATGACTCAACTAACACCAGATTTTAAATTTGTCTACTGATGCTAATCATAATATGAATGGAAAATCATATTTGCATACCTGCTAAGATAAGGATTAAGCTAGTAATTCAAATTCATGCTCAAAAAATAATCTTGATTGCGTGAGGCCATTGTGCTTAATTTTAGTTCTGCATTTATGTTACAGTAGTATAACTTGTAGAAATTGTTTTATCACTGTTTCCCTTCTCATTCAGAAATAAATTTCAGACTTGGAGCCCATAAAAACTGAATTTATGCTGGACAATTTCAGGTACTAAGCTGCTTGATATGAATCTTCCAATCATGAACAATTTAATGGAGAGCAATATAATTTAAGATGACAACGCAGTGACTGGAAAGAGTGATCTTGTCAAAGTCCTGTCTCTTTCTAAAATGGCTATAAAATGTTACTGTAGTTTCTTGCAAAATTAAGGTTGTAGAACAAGAACTTTTGCCCCATTGTGAGACGAAGCTGGAAGATCATTCTAAGCTTTCTTTAGAATAATAATAATAATGATAGCAATAAATCTGATTTCTAAAAACCAAACCAAAAGCCTCCTAGTTTCTGATGTCATATATATGTATGTATATGTCAGGCATGTTCTGTAAGAAGTTGGAAGATGTGAGCTCTTAATACAAAGGGGTTCATAACTATTGGAAACGAAGCGTGTGATGTATGTATGTCAGGTGCATCTAGAATAACTGAGTAAGAAAGGAGTAGCAGTATTGGGGATTTTTTGTGATTCTGTACATAGCCATCTTATAGGTGGCTGCACGTTATCCCCAAGAGGGAGGAGTGCTGCTACTGCAGCAGCTGGGGGTCATCCCAGAATGAGGTTGGAAGAAAGTTCCCTGGTGGCTGAGTGTAGGAGCAATGTGTGAATACTCTGCAGTGACTGCACAGCAGTGATGCTTTGTGGAAGACAATCTGGATGGGCAAGGGGCAGGGGGCAGAGCTGGGAATGGCAGGAGGGGGGAAGTGGTCTGATCCTGTAATCTGGGTGAGTGGGTGTGGAGGAAGAGATCTTGCACAACATAGGAGAAGCATTTTTCTAGGAACAGAAGCAAGAGAGAAACAGCAAAATTCTTTGCATGTGCAAGCAAGCCTTGAATGTCACTAGATTTATTTTTTTCCCTTGGGTCCTTTATCAACAATCCAGTTACTGAGGGCACAGTATTTTTATTTTGCTCCCTCTGGGATATGTTCCTGGTAAAGCTTGTAATTGTAGGGGGGTTTTTTCCTACTTCCTTGAAGGCATTTTTGCACTTAAGTATCATTTGTGTATCGGTGCCAAATCTCCACCTGCAGGATAACTACTGGTTGTGTTGATCACCTTCTGGAGTCTTTCAGGAAGCTTTGCCTTCTTTACCCCCAAGAGAACTAGGGAAATGAAGGTTTAAATATAAGGTACCTCTGAGCATCAGGAGGCTACTGGGGAGTCTGCTATCTACCTCAGTGACAATAGATACTAGACTTTGAGGTGAGATGGAAGAGAGAGAGCCAGGGGAAGGCCAGCTGAGCATAGCACCTCTACTACTGTTTTGTGACTTCTTTATAGTGGCCATGCACAAGATGAGGGTTGCTTGGCCTCAGCAGCCAGAGGGGAGGTGGGGCCCTTGGATTCACAAGGTGTGTGCAGTGGTAGTTCATCAAAGGGAACAGTATGACTGGTGCAGATTATTCCAATGCAGAAAGGGCACACTTCCAAATAGTTGCATAAGGATAGATTTGGTTGTGACATTTCTGGCAGCTGGTTGTCTTACATGACTATGATGAATCAGAAAGTTGGCAATAGTTATTCCAAGATAGTGGATGTGGATAATGTTAACAGGAATTAATTACAAGATATGGCTAGTGCTCTGCTAGTACACAGGCTGTTAGGACTATGGGAAGTGTATGAAATTGGTTTTAAATATTGAGTTACAAGTGCCAATTACAGCAGCATTTGAATATAATTGTGAAGGCATCCCAAAAATACCAGCAAAAAATAAAATTGTATTTCCAAGTAGATGTCACCCTCAGTGATGAAACTGCAAGACGGATCACTGCCACACAGGTTTTAAGCAACTGATGTTAGAGCATTTGTCTTTGGCTCTGTCGAGCCACTGTCCTATTCACACTTGAATGATCACAGGGGAGTCCTAACTTATTTTTTAAATGCTGCCTCCTTTAAGTGAAAACAATAATAATGCTCCTCATCTGATGGATGCTTCAGCATTAGCATTGGATCCATCCTTCCATGATGGGGTGGTGTTTCAGGTTGATAGATCCTACAACACATTAGATAATATGCAGAAAGAAGCCAGCAGCACAAATACTGCATTATTACAAAATTCAATGACCAATTCAGTTCATCACTAATAACAATAGCCTTGTTTTATATCAAGCATGGAAAATACCGGCTGTCCCTTTATTCATGAAGCAATTCGACAAAGCATTTGGCGTCATATATCTCTTAACAACAGTGCATCTGGTATGTTTAGCAGATTATATTATTGTTGGACCATGAATAAAGGACTCAGTTACATATTACCTTTTTTAAAACAGGGTGTTTCACCTTCCCCCCCATAGTCATATTTTCACCAGATAACAAGCCAGTGGCAAGAAGCTTTATGCCCAAGCGCTGCTTAAGAATTCTTTTCAGTGCTTTCCATACACTAGTCTTCCTATTCCCAGTAAGGTCTGACAAAGTCTTTGAGAAATTAGAGGGCTGGGCAAACACCCCACTGTATGAAGTTCAACAAAGACAAGTGCTGGATTCTGCACCTGAGATGGGGCAACCCTGGATGTACAGACAGAGCAGGGAATGAGATGCTGGAAAGCAGTGCCATGGAAAGGGACCTGGGGGTCCTGATCGATGGCAAGTTGAACATGAGTCAACAGTGCCCTGGCAACCAGGAGGGCCAACCCTGTCCTGGGGGGCATCAGGCACAGCATCACCAGCCGGGCAAGGGAGGGGATTGTCCCGCTCTGCTCTGCACTGGGGCGGCCTCACCTCGAGTGCTGGCGGCAGTTTTGGGTGCCACAATGTTAGAAAGACATTAAACTGTTAGAGAGTGTCCAAAGGAAGGCAACAAAGATGGTGAAGGGCCTTGAGGGGAAGCCGTGTGAGGAGCAGCTGAGGGCACTTGGTCTGTTCAGCCTGGAGAAGAGGAGACTGAGGGGAGACCTCACTGCAGTTACAACTTCCTCATGAGGGGAAGAGGAGATCTCTGTGGTGACCGGTGACAGGACCAATGGAATGCCTGAAGTTGTGTCAGGGAAGGTTTAGGTTGGATAATAGGAAAAAGTTTTTCACCCAGAGCGTGGTTGAGCACTGCAACAGGCTCCCCAGGGACGTGATCACAGCATCAAGCCTGACAGAGTTCAAGAAATGTTTGGACAATGCTCTTGGGCATGATGCAATATTAGAGGCTGACCTATGTAGGGCCAGGAGTTGATGATCCTTGTGGGTCCCCTCCAAATCAGGATATTCTATGATTCTAAGATGTAAGTTCTCCTTTGTAACATCCCTCAGCCTTTAAATAGATTTGTTGGGGGCAACTGCAGCCAGCACGTGACCACCACAGATTGTAGGTAGTTATCAGGTCAGAACACTGTAGCAATAGTTGAGATACACTGTGAATCTCTCTGACAGATGTTAATTAGTTTACCTCCATGTAAAGTTTTCTTTCAACTTCTCATCAGTTTGAGACTTTGTATTTTCAGGTTTATTTTTGACATCAACTCTTCAACAATCTTCAGTGCGGCCCTGACAAGTTTTTATGATCATTTTAAGAATTTCAGCATTTTCTCATTATTTAGTGGACAGAATAAAGACTCAAATAATTTGGAGGCTGAGCAAAAATGAACTGAGCTGTCTTGGGGTTTGTTACAAACTAGCTAGGATTTATTTCTGCCTCTAGAACTTCCTAGCAAAGGACATTGTTGTGGAATGTATTCTGTGTTTTACATACTATACCTAAAAGGACATCTCAGTTTCAGAATTAAAGCACAATGGCAGTTTCAGTTTTGTTTGTCGCAAAGGCTGTGTCTGTGCTAGCAAACCAAGAGGTGCCAGGGCACAGAGCTGCAGACTTGAAGCCCACAGCTTACACTGTTAAATTTTTGACAGCAGAGTCCCTGTACTAGGTCCAGGATAAGCAGCATTCTCACAAGCAACCGTTTGCATGGCTCAGGGGGTAGCTCTGGCCCAGCTGACAATGCAAATGCAGCTGTCCTGTTTTGGTGGTTGAAAGAGCCCAGTAATATGGATATGGTCACTGGCATGAGCAACTGGCCAGAAACCGGGCAGTAGTCTCTTCAGATTACTACTACGGGTAAAATTCCAAACTGAGGAATACAGCAGCAAGAACGCCTTACCTTCTGTGTACTGGAATTTGAAATTTTGTTGTCTGCGAATATGCCTTGACCTGTCCTCTCACAGAGTCCTATGCTATTAGAATTATCCATCAGTGAATGAACTGAAAGTCATACACACCACTCTCCTGGGGGAGGAGACAAATGTAAGGATGCTGGCTGCTGAAAAATTTCAAATTAAAAATGAGGGTTGGGAGTATATGGGAACAACACAATTCAGAGGTACACTTAATGTGTTGAAACCTGGGATGTACCAAGACTGGCATGTTGTTAAAACTGTCAGCAACTGCTATGCAGGGTCTGAGGGAAGCACTTTTAAACATATATACAAAAAAAATGATACATGGACTAAATAGACTTGGCTTTATTATAACTATGTTAAAAATAAATACTTGTGTGTTTCTTCAACTGCTCAATCTAGTCTTCATGAGATGTTTCTTTACATCGGCTGATTGACTTTTAGTGTTATTTGGTGCTTTACTTATAAGGGCCTGCCAAGAGGCAATTAGTGGTAGTCAAACTTGATGCTGAAAGATCAAGTTCAATTCCTTTGTTATTCAATCTTGGAAGTTAGATTTTTTTTTTTTAAATTCACACGTGCAGAAACTAGCTGTTTCTGCTAGTTTTTAGTGCTCCAGAGCTTATTGCAAGAACACCCATCAGTGATGAGGTGAGAATGTGCATGACACTAACAATAAAATAATCTATCCATCATTTTACCATTCAAAATATAGATACTCAATTCTCCAACAGTTAAAGTTTCTGAGTGTCTAAAAAACTTCTTAGTTTGCCCAACACTGCCTGTTCCAGGCAGCTCATAATCCACAAATCTTCTGCTTGTCTTGCCTATACACCCTATGGATCATTTTCTGAGCATGCTTACCAAACTAGGTCCTAACCAAAGAGGGGGTTGTGCAGTTTTAATTTACTCTGGTGTGCAGGAGGATCCCACTTCAGTTTAAATGCTTCCAGGGAAGAGAAATCAGTATTTTGTACCTCAGAATAGACTGAGCTAGCCACCTGGGAAAATAACCTCAAGAGAGGGTTCTTAATCTCTTTTAAAAAAGCTGCTCCACTCTGCATGAGGAAACTACACATTAGTTCATCTAGAATGATCACAATCTTTTAATCTTGTGGTAGGGCCTCACCTGGGAAAAGGGAGTCACATGTGCCAGTCTTCATCTTACACTAGTATTAGGTTAAAAACAAGCAAGCAAACAAAAAAATGTAACCAGCATCACGTATGTGCAGGGATCGTTTGAAGTCTGATCACACTTCTTGTCTCTGGTACTCTAAAACCTGTAAAATCAAGAGCTTGGTTCAATTATTTTAAATTAGCAGTTATCTTACACAATTTGTATCTCAATTAGTACACCATGCCTATCTGGTTCACCATAGCTGGGCAAACTGAAAATATAAAATAATTATTTCAAGGGACCAAGTAGATGCTATACAAGAATACAAAATATTGAGAAATCTGGATCAGCAGACCAGTATTTTTGCAGAAGACTGAACAATAAATGGAGATTGGAATCTCAGTGATGTGTATTTCATGGATGACTGACAAATCACATATGCTACACAAAGTAGGCACTGTCAGCCAAATGGCTCAATGCTAACAGCCCTGAATCTTTACTGTAAGAGCAAATATTGGTACTACTCACTCTACATCGTTGCTATTTTGGGGAAAGCAGATATTTCAAGTGCATAGAAATAAAAATACTTGGTAGGTCTAAACTAAAACAACATGAGAAGGAAACACTTGGGAAAAACTGAGGATTGTCTTTAGGCTGGCAACAGAGTGAAGCTGTGTTAGATCAGACTAACGGTCTTTATAATTATGTATCTGTACTATCATTGGCTGTTCTTATCCACAGAAGTATCAGTTCTTCTGAAGACTGCTAAAATTCTTGCCAATTGAGAATTCTGAGGTGAAAGTAAAGCCAGAATGGCTATATTTTGTTATGAGGAAAAACATAGTTTTTAATTTGAAATCTTTCAAGTGTTTCAATTCTTGAACTATGCCCTAGAGTTTATAAAGGATCTTGCTTTATCTTTGGTGAAACTGAGAAATTTTGTATGCACTGATTAAATATTACTTCCTCCATGTATTTTATTCCTTTTCCTTGGTCTTTAATCCTATTCCTAGGGTATTTTTCCTTGATCCTAATTTCCTCCTGAACTCTAATTTTTTTGAGATAGGGTGAAAGACTTAATGCAGTATTACAACAGAAGATGTGTTATTGTTTTGTTTTGCTTCACTGGCTTCATATTAGAGTTCTAGAAAAAAAAATTACCATATTCTCAATGTTGAATATGTAATAAATAAATGGTCTTTTAAAAAGATTTACTACTGGCTATCAAATAGAAGGTGTTTTTCCCCACTTATATTGGTTAAGAACCCATAAGGAGAATGAATTACTCATAATTTCTTCAATAGATTATTTTGAATGTAACATCATGAAATTTTACCTACATTGTTCTGCTCATCTCTTCTCCAGGTAGATTTCACTGATATTTCTTATGGCCTCCTCTACTTTTATCTAAATTGCATATTAGCAAGTTTATCAGACCATATATCTGATAACAATATGACAGAGTCCCTTAAGTTATTACATAGATGTAAATCTTTAACAGTCTATTGTATTAACTCAGGGAAATTCCAAGTCTATACCAAAGCTACTGATAGCCAGCACCATTTTGAAAAATCGGGCAAATAACCTCTCATCTGTATTTTAAGAAGTTGCATTTCTAACAGGCTACTACAGTAAATGAAAAAATCAAATCCAAACCTCTAACTGGAAATGCCCTCGAACTTGGTTAAACAGAAATTTAAATTTTCATTTAGAGAATTAGAAAGACAAACAATAGCTGAAAATCACTACTAAATTGTGTGTTAATAAACTTTATTATTTACCAATTTAAATAAAATTTGTCACTTAAGACTTCAAGTAAGTCTTCTTAGACTCAGAACACTAATATGAAGCCATTGAAACAAATGAACAATACACCTTATCTTCTGTTCAACAAAAATTGCCTTAGCATGTTGGAATACCTTACTACAAAGTGAAATAACAGCAAACATTTTCAAAATTTTTGTAGAAGTAATAATCTAAGCAAATAATTGTCAATATACAAAGCAACATAGTTCCTATTTTCATTATGGAGTAGCTCTCCTCTAAAATATACCCTGTGTATTAATTTTTTGAAAGCTCCCCTTAAAAAAAAACTTCTACATAATCCTTGGAACACTCAGAAAACTTTGGCGACGTCAAATAGATGTGAAAATAGACATGGCAAATATCCAAGAGTCTCTGTGAAGAAAAGCCCAATAGCAAACAATTAAGTACAGCAGTTTAATAATTTTCTTAATATCCTCTGGATAACTAGGGAAAGTATTCAGCATAGAAAGTTGTACTGTCAAACTGAGGAAGGAAATTTAATTTAAAGTCTTTTACAAAATACAGGAGCACAAATAAAATTGCTTTAAAACAAAACAAACCCAAACAAAATCCCCAACATGAACCAGTAGAATTCCTCTATTCAGTAGGAATAACATAGGCCTTATTCTTAGTTTCTCTTTGCAAGGGAAGGTTTTGTACTCAAAGACATAACTGTGAAACTGAAAAAATGTCGTGGCTGGTGCAATTCGTATTTATTAGGGTAACAGCACATCAAAGAGGTTTTTAGGTTCATTGAATGAACTCCAACAAGGCTCATTTACTGCTCAAAATATAAATGACATATAGATCTACTTTCAAAAACCTGATAGTAGATTTGCAGCTAATTATTTGTTTTTATACAAAAATGAATGCTGTCTTCATAAGTGTCTTGATTTTGCTTTATTCTTCCAGCTGCACAGGAGGAGAACAGATAGAAAACATTTGTCAGAGGCTAACCTATTTGTGTGCTTTTTTAAAAATGTTAATTTGTCTGTGCTGATGGTGGTTTGGGTAATACAGATGCCTAATTCTATGCTACTCTTCACCATGGGTGAGAAACAAGCAGGAGTAACAGGAAATATTTTCAAAAATAGTGAAGTGGGAAGACATGCCCATTCTGTGGTAAAGGGCACACTGAAATGGGAAATAAAGTAAAAAATAGAAGCATACAGTTCGCTATTTAATATCTGATGAGGGCAGAATACAGTGCAGCTAAGCACTCTGTCAGGAACTTCACAGTAGAAAGTTCAGGTAGGTTACTGATGCAGGGTGCAGAAAAGATGTGGATGTATTCTTGGCGTGAAGCATGAACAGGTGAGTATTTAAATGAATTTTGATGTGAAGCTTCTTAGTTAACTCCAAGTCATTGTTTGAAACTACAGAAGGAATTTGCTCATAGTAGCATTGTATTTTAGCATGTGTGGTTCTTTCTGCATGAAGTTAATATAAGTGATAATAATAAAGTTGCTGGCCTCACAAGCACTCATCACACACTTCTGGCCCTTGTAAGGTTTATGGTTGGTTTCAAGAGTAAGAAACAACAAGCAACTCGTAGTGATAATTCTCATTTGAGGTAGAAAAAAAACACCAAAAACCCCCTGTTCAAGTAACCAACCAACCATCCAAAACCGAGGAAAGCTTAGTCACTGCTTTGTGTTGCTCTCAGCCACCCCCTGCCAATATCATGCTTCAAATATTTAGCTACATTGTTCAGCTTGACAATTTACAAACCCTAAATACATTTCTTTGTCTCTAAAGAAAAGGAGAAGAGCAAATTTCAGAAGAAACAGAAAGGCTTTTCATGTCAAGAACTGCCACTACTAGGATCCAAGTAATGTACTTTCTGGGCACAAGGTATAAAATTATGCTGACACAAAAAAGCACTGGCTAAAATATATCAGTAAAAAAAAAACAAACAAACAAAAAAACCCCAACCCCAAACTCCCTAAGGAACCAACCCCAAAAGTGCAGAAGGAAACCAGAAAAAGCAAGAAGAAACCAAAGATGCTGCATTCTTATCTGTCAAAAGTAACCAGTAATTCAGAAATATATCTGTATTTGGATACTTATACAGCTTATAGCGCTTCTTAGGGGGGAAGAGGAAGATGGAAGGGAAAAAAAAAGGCCAAGTTAAGGTAAAAAGAGACATCCCAAACCAGCAACTCTTGAGATCAGTCCATAGCTTAGTATAGCTGAAGTGTAAAATCTGCAGCAACAGGAAAATCTAGGAAACTTTATTCTTCCTTTTCTTTTTGTAAAATTAATTTAGCAATTGTGTGTGAATATTAACATTTGAAAGTCACAAAATAAAATAATTCCATTACTTTTTATTTTTTTAAATGAAGACCTTTCACAGTAATTTCTCCTGAAAACATTGAATCTTACTGACAAAGCAGGACTGATGTATTTTAGTTTAGAATAATGTAAGGTGACAAGATCACATGAAAGAAAAGGGATTATGTGAAAGCAAAACAATAGAGATAATAAAAATTCAGAGATTATATTTTTCTCCACGTGTGTACATTATAAAAAAAATCTTCTATTTAACTACAAGAGTAAAAAAACCTTTTAAAATATCTCTGAAAAATGAATGGAATATTAGTGTTGTAGGAATTCTCAGTACTCATTCTCACATGTATCATCAAACAATAATTAGGCATTTTCTCTTGTGTGTGACTTTCATGTTATACCACACATAAACAAAAAAGTCCCATCAGATTTCATCTGTAAAAAGAAAGTGGAATGTATGTTTGTAAAAGCTGTTTATTAAATATTTACTTGTAGTACTGCAATGCTCAAGCTCAAGTCTGGGACTATGATTTCATTTTGCTTGGTGATCTACAAAAATTAAATAAAAAGACACAATCCTTATTTTATTGTCAAAACACCAAGAACTTTTTGATTCTCTGGGCTCTGTTTTAAACTGCAACAGGAAAAGTTAGTAGCTGCCGAAAGAACAAGGAGGGTCAATATATCCATGAGAGCTTTTCCTCTACTTTAGTCTCCTTACTGTTAAAACTTCTCTATTGCTTGGTTTACAGTTTCAGTGATGTCATACATAAGGATACTTTCTTTTATGTAAACATCAAGGGAAATTAAAATGTTAATCACATTATTCATGTAGCCCTTTGTTGTGAGAGTCACCTATGAGAGATATTACAATACATATTTTACATTGCTAAGAAAAGATTCAAGTCACTTTATTTTTTAAATCTTTATTAGACATTAAATATTATTTCATTGCCATTTTAATTATTTGAAGTGTGGATTTAAAATGAAGCTGAAACAGTGGTTATTGTTACAAATCTGGGGAAAGGGAGATACACGCACATTTTAAAATATATAATGATCATAGCCACAGATAATGTGATCAAATCTAGTACAGACAGTCTTGCTTTTTATTTTTAAAAAAAGAATCCTACAAAATTCAGTTACCCTAATGATAACGAACTCTAGATTGGGATTTTAATGATTTTTAGGATATGTGATAATTGTATGTAAAAAATGCACAGCATGTAGACATCCGCTATATAAATTTAATTTTTATAATAAGACAATGGAAATACGTTACATTTTAGCCTCCTTTCTCTAATCTTTCAGGGTAACATTTCTTCAATAAAGCAGAAGGCTGATTGCAGCAAAGCTTTCTCACTGTGTCACGCACAAAGCTTGAGCTCCTAAAGTGAGCTTGCAGGCCTCGGAAACACGTATAAAAATGCTCAACTCATCTTACCCTCAGCTGCACAGAAATGTAGTTCAAATTTAATTTTGTTGGAAGTTAGATAGCTGAAAATTTCAGGGCGTTTTATGTACAGAAAATAATTAGTTCTTTGTCTAGTTTCTATATAATTTCAAATATACTTTTGTCTTTGCTTCACAAGTTAACATCAGTTAATAACTGAGGCTAATGGAATATTAAAAAATGACAGGCTTCCCCTGTTTACATTGATCCCTGCTAAATTCATTCTTATTGTCCACAAACACATTCGTTCTTGCAAGGCCCCAACGCGACCTGAAAAAGCACAGACACATTGCAAAACATAGAGACAACCAATTATGCTCCTTTAAATCCCTCATCAGATATGGATTTTTTTAAAGCTAATTATCAGCGGACATCTGCTTTGTTTTTATTTTCTTTTTGACTGTAAGCAGCAAAGAAACAGTTACAGCACAAATCAGAACGTTTTATTCGGTATCCTCAAGCTAGCAAACATTAAATAAAAAAATGATTTAACCGCTAACCAGGCCCCGTACAATGTTGCAGCCTTTCAGGAACCTTCGGTAGGTTATCGATCCGCTAGTGAATTACCTCCAGTTCAGCCATAGGTTGCAGGCATCACCATCCATCGCTCGTCCTCGCGTTGACAACACTCCTCCTCTTGCCCACCGCTCCTGGAAGGCAGAAGATTCGTCAGTCCCGCATGTCTGATCTGGTTGGCGGCAAGAGCAATGAATAAAATCGTTATCAGCTGTCGGGGGTTGGTTTTTTTTGTTTGTTTGTTTTGGTTGGTTGGTTTTTTTTTAAGGGAAGTTCTCAAAGCGAGCGCCCTGCGCTCCCTTCACCCCGGCTACGCCCGGCAGAGCTGCCTGGGTAGCCCCGCCGAACAACGGAGAAAGGCGCCTTTCTGGCTGTTTGGGGCTTGCTGGGATTTCCCCCCGCTCCGGACCCACGGCAGGAACCAAGGCACGATGTTGCAAGAATAAGAACCAACAACGCGTGACACTGTGGCACTTACGCGCAGATGCCAAAGCCCCTGGCAGCGCCCTGGCGTCCATGGCTGGCTCCGAGGGAGCGGGCTGGGCTACGGGGGAGCCGCGGCAAGCGGGGGGTGTGGAAGCACCGGATCTCCCCAGCGGGGCCGCGCTCCCCAGGGGCATTTTGGCTTCGCTCGCTTCCCATTCTTGCGACGCTGGAACTCGGGAACTTCCAGCGCCGCCGCCGCCGCCGCCGCCAGTCGCCGCTGCCCCGCGGCCGTCTAAGCCCCTCCTCCTCCCCGTGCGTCGTATCCCTCCGCGCTCCGGCACCGCGCAGAGAAAGCGCCTTTCAGCCGCCCGCCCGCCGCCTTCCCGCCCACCCCGCCGACATCTTCTGCCACAGCCCGCCCGCCTTCCCGCTAATAAACGCGTAGCGCTCGCCCCTCTCTCCCCTCCAGCGTCGGGCAGCGCCGGGGGCCGCCGCGGTAGCGGGGCGGCAGCCGGGGGCAGGAGAGACGGACTCCCCCCTTCCTTCCCCGGCTGGCCGCCCCCGCCAGGCAGCGCCAGGGACTGGGGGGGGGGCGCGGGGGGAAGGGGCGGCGCGCGGGGCCGTGGGGGCTGAGGAGGGGGCGCGGAGGAGGAGGGGACTCTTTCTCCGGGCGGAGGGATCGCGCTCGCTCGCGCTGGCTGGCTGGCGGCGGCGGCGGCGGCGGCGTTGGCGGCGGGCGGCTGCGAGTTGTTGTTTCCTCCTCCTCCTGCTGCTGCTGCTGCTGCCCGTGGGTTGAATGGTGGAGCCGAGACTCTCCCCGGTGAACGAGCAGTGACAGCGATCGGGCGGGCGCATTTCGCTGGGACCCGACGCTGCCGCGGGAGCGCGGCCCGGGCAACCCCCCTTCTCCCCCTTCCCCCCCCCTCCCCTCCCCGGTTTTCTCCTCGCCATGTCCGGGGACGGCGGCAGCCGGCACACGGCGGAGCTGCGAGCGGGTGAGTGGTGGCCGGGGGAGCCGGAGAGGGGCGGCGGGCAGGGGGAAGAAAGGGAAGCCCGCGGGGAAGGGGCGAGCTCCAGCCCTGACGGCCTCTCCTCTCTCCGCAGAGCTCTACTTCCTCATCGCTCGCTTTTTGGAGGACGGACCATGCCAGCAAGCGGCTCAGGTAGGGGATGGAGGGATGGATGGATGGAGAGATGGATGGATGGCGCCGCCGGGCCTGGCGGGGAGGGGGCGGCCGGGCAGGGCGGCTGATCGGGCGGCGCGCTGGCCGCCTCGTCCTCCTTCTCCCTTTTTCTCTCTTTTTGAAACCTTTTCTCACGCCCCGCTTTTGTTGTTGCTGCAGGTCCTAATCCGAGAAGTGGCGGAAAAAGAGGTAAGAGCGGCGCCGTGCACCCGGCACTTGCCCCGCCTGCGGCCTCCCTCCCCCTTCCCTCGCTCTCCCGCTTCCCCCGCCCCATCCCGGGCGCTGCCGGGGGGCTCCTCGGGGGAGGGGGGAGCCGCTCACGGGGCGCCCTCTCTTCACTCCCTTAGCTGCTGCCCAAGCGCACGGACTGGACGGGCAAGGAGCATCCCCGGAGCTACGAGAACCTGGTAAGAGGAGCAGGCGCTGGTAACAGGAGAGAGCGCTGCGGCGGGCAAAGTTGTTTTTCCCCCTCCCTCACTCTCCCTGAGCAGCCCGGTAGAAAAATTGAATTTCCCGCAAAAAAAAAAAAAAAAAAAAAAAAAAAAAAAGGCAACTTAAAAAAAAAAAAAAGGCAACAAAACTTTGGAATTTTTTTTTTTTTTTTTTTTAAATTTTTGTAACAGCCTATGTCCTTCCCTGCACTCCCTCTCAGTGTCCCGGGCGGGCGCGGGCCGGGGTCCGGCCGGTGCCCGCCCGCCCGAGCGGGGTCAATAACAACGCGCGCGCCGGGCCCGGCCGCGCTCGCTCCGCGACGTCACGGACGCGGTGCGGGCGGGCGCCACAGCCGCGCGCGCGGCGCGGCGCCGGGCGGGGCGGGGCCAGCGCCGGCGGGTGCCGGAGCGCGCGCGGCCGTGCGGGGGCGCTGTGTGCCGGCCGCCCGCGCGCACACAATGGCAGCGGCCCGGGCCCCGCTCGGCCCCGCTCGGCCCCGCTCGGCCCTCCCAGCCCCGCGCCCGCGCCCGCACCGCGCTGGGGTGAGGGGCCTCTCCTGCTGCCCCCGGCGTGTGCCGCTGGTGAGGTGCGTTATGCGGCCTGGAGTTTTTTATATGCAATGTATCTGGTGCGTGGCTGTAACTGGGCTTGCCAGGGTCGCATCACAAATTTGACTTAGGTGGATTTTTGTTTTGTTCTTTTTTAAAATTTCCTAGTGTGTGCTTTTCATCCCGGGTTAGATCAGTGATAAAACAAAGTGTTCCTTGCAGTGATGTAGCTCTGTCTAGCAGACAGGGGCCTGGATGCTTTTTTTTCCCTAACACGTTGTGAACTACAGCAGGTGGGAAAACAGCAGTTAAGGTGTCTGAATTGTGTCCGTTGGCAACTTGTTGCTAGTATTGTTTTCATTGCAGGTGCATTATTGTATAATTTAGTCTCTGAATTTCTGAAAACGATTTAAGAGGAAGACTGAGCCCTGTTTGTGATGCTCATCAAAGAGAGATTTCCCTTGCTGGTTGCTTATAGTAGTTCTGAACTCCAGTACTTCCGGAACACAAATATGTTGAGAACTTTTGGACTTCCGCAAAAGGAGACAGAACAGTTTCCATCTGTAATGCCTCCAATAAAGACTGTCACCACATGCATTGTTTTTATTCTATACTGAATGTTACAGTACGAACCAGAGGTTTTTATTGTAATTAGAACAGGTTTACTTACAGCATTGTTTCTTTTTTCTGTAGCAAGACTTGTATTGGCACAGGCATTTTCATACATATAGTGTGGAAGAATTGATAGCAATTAACTTGTGGAAAACATATAAGCACATACTAGTACTTCTGAACTTTCTTGAAATCAAATATGAGGAAACTGAGCCGGGAATTTCAAAGTGCATGATATGTTATGCTACTCTTATTTACTTATTTATTTGTAAGGCTGCAAGGCCATTTGACCCATTTCAAACAACAGTAAGAGTTGCTTGGTAAAACTTATCAACAATCTGTCTCTTTTATCCAATAAACTATAAAGAATTGGAGATACAGTTTTAGTGTAGCACGGATTTGGGTTTCTTCTATATAGTCAGAATATAAAAGGATGTAAAAAAGGAAAAAGTGAGGAAAAAGGCATTTTAAAAGTTGAAGTAAGAAGAGTTGGTGAGAAATAAGTTCATTCAGACCTTTTCCAAAAAACTTTGTTTGTTTGTGGAATGCAGGTAAATACCAATTTAGTCAGCATAGGTATGTAATGGCATAAGATGTACTTCCTCAAAACTTGGACTTGCTTCTGGATACTTGTATTTGAAGAGGTGATGCTGACTAGGTCCTTTCTCTTCCTAGTTGCCTGTTCGTAACAAGTTTCTTTAGACTTCCCAATAAACATTTCTAAGCTCTCTCCCACCTTGTCCTTACTTAGATGTTGGGGGCTGTGTGTGTGAAATTGGTTACTTTGTTCTTGATGCTTCTCTCTATCCTCTATTTGTTCTTGCCTCACTTGTCAAAGCTGTGTTAACTTTGTCTTACTTGACATTTTAGGCATGTGAAAGCTGGCACGGAAGTGTATTTGCAGCGTGACAGTTACATTTCGTACAAAAGAAGAGTTTTTCATTGTATCCTGTTTCATTATCAAAAAACTTATTTATCTCAAACCGAAGGATCCTTAGCTTTCGAGAGAGAGAATGATGAGCTAACGTTGTTTCTTTCTTTTTTTTTTTTTTTAAATTTAATATTTTTCCAGCTTTAAGATGCTGACTCTTTCTCAAGATGGCATGTTTTGCCATGTTTTGGTACAGCTTCTCAGACATGAATGCCTTGAGCTTTCACTAAACCTTGTAGAAAGGTCTGAAGGGAGAAAAGGCTAAGAAAATTACCAGTAAATGTAGTGTTAGACATCTGACTTTTACTCTACGAGGGAATAAGGGCTCTGTGTAACCGGGATGGAATTTAATCCCAAGCTTCTCTTTTGCTGTGTGCAAAATCATGCCTTTTATTATACCTATATTTTCAATAAATCCTTCCTTTAATATATATATGTATATGTTTTCGAGAGATGATGAGGTTTCTGATTTTGTCCTTGTTTGGAAAACATTTATTTAAGAATTTTTGTTAGAGTTAACTTTTTGTTATTAGACTAGGATTCATAGTCCTAGATGTTTTATTTCTGTTACTTAATTTGCACAAATAATGTTAAATATGATGCAATTTTTGTCTTGTAAATTACTTTCATTTTTCTGTTTGGCCAGTGAAAGTAAATGTTTCATTTTCTTAAATAAGCTAATACCATGCTGTGCATACTTGTAATGCTACAGGAAAATACATGAGTTCAGAAATGCTATTATACTCATATTACATTCCGAAGTGGTTTTTTTTGAATTTCAGTATTTCTATATTATATTTTTCTACAGTCACCATGTGTGGCATAAATCACTTGAATATGGCTTTGATAGTGTAGGCTCTTATTTCACAGTGCTAATCTCATTCTAATATTGCCACTATAAAGATTTCTATTTGTGCTATAACCTAAGACCCTCTGAGAATCGATTCCCTGGTAGGCTACTTTCAGTATAGGTCTACCAAGAATGATGGGACTCTTCAGTAACAGATCTCAGGATGCTTTGTGTTCTCTTGCTTTTGTTGTGAAAACTTGCAAATTGTAAGACAGCTATTTTTCTCTCTTTTTGAAACATTGAGGATTTCTCACTATGGGGGACAGAAACTGAGGAATTTTAAGAGTTAACAGCTCATTTTGGCAGAGCAAAGCAGGCGTGTCAATTGCTTATAGATTGTGGATAAGATGTTTAAGTGTTGTGTTGCATTTTTAGGCTTTAAAACACCTTTGTTAGGGCCTTTGTTACACAAGCAAGCTTTGGTGCATCATTTGATTCCAGGGTAATTGTTTTTTTCATGTTGCAGTTTCCCTATGGGTGTAGCTGCTCTAATTGTATGCTGTGGATGAAAGCTGTGCATTTCTGCTGCATCCTTTGTGTAGGCACGAGTGCTCATCCAAATGTGTAGTTAGTTGGATGAGGCAGCTGAACTGTCTGAAAAATGAACAGTAATTTTAAGATGGCTCAGCTCTTTTTGTTTGCAACACCATGGGTCTTACCACCACCACGAGGAAGATGATAGGAGTGGGTGTGGAGGGGTTGGAGAATGTGTTGTAGTTGCTTCTTTTGGGAGCAAAGTAGACTTCAGCTGAGTGAAACCAACTGTTGAGATTTACTTCAACATTTTAGAGCTACCATAAGGAGTGTTGTGGTTTTTGTTTTTTTTTTTTAAGGTCTTCTGTGGTACAAGCATCATAGTGTAGATGATCCAGAACTATTATGTAAACTTCCTTATCCAGAATATTCATGTAATTGTAATTTTCTCGGTTGAATTAGAATTTTATTCATGGTGGTGGTGGTTGAGGAGGGAGAAGGCTGGGACTTCACACCAGCAGGATGGCCCAATATGGTTAATAGGCAGTATGTCTTGGTCTCACGAACTGTTGATGATTTTTTTGCTGTCGTTTGTGCCTTTCTCTTCTCCAGCCCACAATCATTAACTGTAATTTCAAGTGAAAATTACAAAACACTTTTTTCAGGTCATTCCACTGTTTTTTTTTTTTTTTTTGTAAAAACCTGCATGAAGTTACAAAGAGTATCTGTGGGACTGGGACATTAAGTACATGGGTACTGTGTTTCTTTGTTCATGTAGTAGTTAAGTCTTTTAGGCAGAATTGTGGTTACTATTTAGAAATT
Source organism: Corvus hawaiiensis (assembly GCF_020740725.1). Classification (NCBI taxonomy): domain Eukaryota; kingdom Metazoa; phylum Chordata; class Aves; order Passeriformes; family Corvidae; genus Corvus; species Corvus hawaiiensis. The sequence goes on along the minus strand of NC_063215.1, from coordinate 34,164,116 downwards.
CTGTTTCTTAATAAGTAACCAGATAATAAGTGATTTTTTTCTTCAGGATATCTTGTTCTGTAAAGATATTCAAAGAAATAGGGAGCAAAATTAAAACTTGAGTTGAATCAGAGAGCTGTATTATCACCTAGTTTTTATTAACAGTATTTTGACAGTCTATGCAATATTTTGGAAGGTGTTCTGAAAGACTTGGCACTGTGGCTAAGAAAACCTAAGTATTCTGATTGTTATCCCTAGCCAGATTTTTGGTCTCATTAACAGTGCTTCTGTTGGACATATATCAACTTAAATGATCTCCTCTGAATTCTAAAAGACAAGTGCTTCTCTTCTACAGACTATTCCCCTAGTTGAGAACTGAGGTGATGTTAAAACCTCTCTGTTCAAACGATTATATTTTGATATGGGGAAACACTTGTTTGTTGTGGGAAGCACCACACATTTATTTGTTCCACAGATAATCAAGAGAACTGCCCATGTCAACTGTTTTGTGCTAGTTCTTTCAAACTGGGGCTAAGAAACACTGGTGAGAGATGGGATGAAGAGGAATATCAAGTTTCTAAAGTGTAACTTTTGTTTAAAAAAACCTCAAACCCAACAAGACCCTCAACACATTATGAGCGAATTTAAGAAAGGCAAACAGCTACAGGTAATTTAACAGTAGCAGGCATAGCTGAACATCTTAGTCCATAAGGCACAAAATGCTGCTTCTGCTCACACCTTCTCATGTGTTAAGCTTGCAGCAGACTGTTTATACTAAGTCTTGAGTTTATCTGCTCTGGCCTCACACCTATTAAAAGCATTAAATAGTTGAAAAAATAATGTGTTCTTGGGATGGCTGGTTTCATAGAGATGCATTTAATTAGAGAAAGAGTAACCTCACAGTAAAATAATAGGCATTCTGATTGGAAATAGTGTTTAAATAACCATATAGTTTTAGCTCAAGCAGAATTAGAAAGTATACAAGAAATAAATATGTTTTGGTGAAAACGGTTAGTTCTCCGATTCTCCCTCCCTGTTTGTTGTCCCTGCCCTGTTTCCCCAGACCACCCCCGACCTCCCACCCCCAAAAGAAGAAAAAAGGGAATGAGAATTCTTCAGAGAAAACTGCTTGCATTTCATTGCAATTCCTAATTTTAAAGCGATAAGGCAGTGGCTGGTGGTACGCAGTATTCTATTAGATTGATGATCTGATATAGTACAACAATTACTGTAATTTAATTTGGAGCTTGTTTTGGGTAATATGCTACATAGCAGGATAGTTAAAGTGGGATAGCTGCTGGTGTAAGATTGAGCTCTCACATCTTGGAGTATAGGTAGCTGACTGACGTAGGCTTTGTTGTTAAATGTCCTTGTGTGGAAATGTGTTTTTCTGAAACATATTTACAGTCAACCTGGTAGCTAAGCATGTTGACTGTTAACATGGTGAGGGGGGGAACAACAATTTTTCAGAGAATGATTCAGAGTATTTGGAGCACTGGAATAAGGTCATATTTTATTTGATGTCTAAAACACTGATGGTGAATAACTGCATTATGTATTGCAAATTTAACTCAAGAGTCTAGGTCAAATCACGATTCTTTTGTTTCATTCATTGTGCTTCTGATGCTGAATTATGCTGCAGAGTCATGCAGAATGAAAATATAAGCACTTAGGTCTATTTCAAAGGTAATAAAGATTTATATGTTAGTCCAGATAGCTGTGCAGCTGCATTTTGTGTATTCCCATGCTGCTTGTTTGGAATAGGTGAAGCTGGGGATAGTCGGTAAAGGGAGAGGTTGAGGATAATGCTGCTTCTAATTTTCTAGAAAATAATATTTATGCTTAAGATCTGGAAATTTTGTACTTGCTTTCAGAGTTCTAATTTTTGTTACAGTAATAGTTAAGAAGTGTTAACTTATGTGAAAAGACTGCGGGAACAAAAAGAGAGTTTATTATTTACTTTAAAAGCGTGTCTTCTGTGCGTTTCTTTTGGGAGAACAGAGCAGAGTTAGACATTGCAGAAAGTCTAATAAGGCGAGGAAGAAAAACAGCTAGAATTTCAGCTGGGGGGACTGGCAGAGAAAAAATCCTGTGCTTTTTATGCTGTTTGACATCACAGTTTTGGCATATAATTTTTAAATTCCTGTTTCTAGAGTCCAATTTTCACTTTCATTTAGAGCTGTATGAATTTTAAATACTTGTACATCTGTTATTTTTTTTGTTTTGCTTTCCTTTCTCTTCTTGGAATCAGAGATTGATATGAAACCAAATTTCATTCTATTGAGTTGTCTCGAACTTTTCTGTTTCCGACAAAGCTTCTAATGCTACCATTAAAACAAAAAATTATTTGTTTTGTTTTGTCTCAGAAGTCTGACTTGAGAGTACTCTGGATGTGGATTTTTTGGGTTGTAGGTATATTTTTCTTAATTCTATGTCCTTTTTGGAGTTTGTCAGTGCAATAATTGTTTCCTGGAAGGCCGCACCATGGAACAATCGGAATTATTTTAGTTTAATGTATTAAATAAACTTACCTTGTCCTGACTTGTTGCTACCAAGTTGTTGTTATCTTTTCTGCAGTTCTTGTTTTTCCTTTTTCAGAAGGGAGAAATTGGGTGAATTTCTGTTACACAGCTTTTTAATTTGTGACTTCCACTGTAATATTCACACATACAAATTAGCACTGGAACAGACTTTCTAGAGAGGCAGTCAAAGCCCCAAGCCTGTTGCTGTCTGAGACATTTGGACAATGCCCATAACACCATACTTTATCTTTTGGTCAGCCCTGAAGTGGTCAGGCAGTTGGAGTAGATGAAGAATTTTTTGAATGGTGAAGAAATTATATCACCTGGAGAAAACTTACTTAATGGCCTGTTTTTAATAAGTTATTCAAGTTCCACATTTTATTTGTTTGTAGAAGGAGAAAAAGGGAAAAAACATCAGTCCAAATAAAACCTTTAATTAAAAAAGTTTTCCTATTAGATTTTACTGAGAAATGAAACCTACCTTTTTATTTAAGTTTCTTGTGTATACTTTAGCTTTATGTAGGAAAATGAGAGCCAAATGTTGACTGTGTATGGTTCATGAAATAGCTCTATAAACTTCTTGGAACTGACAAGTGTTTAAATGGGCAATGCCACTTCTGTTTTTTGTAAAGCATCCATACAGCTCACTTAGTATCATTGAATCAGTTTGTTAATGAGCTGTTGCGAATGCTGCTTAGTAGTGAGCTATGATTACTTAGACAAATACTGTGAAGAAGCATCACAAAACTACTGCATAATGTGACATAAATAGCTCTTTTCACACAAATGGACTTAAATGAGAAGAGACTGTGGTGTGGGTGTAAGGTATATATTGAGATCTTTAATACAGATGATAAAGAACGAAACAGATAGATGCCTCTTATCAAAACATTTGCTTTAAAAACTGCAAGAGGAATTGAGCCTACCTAGTTTCTGCTAAAATAAAAAGTGAGCACATGGCTTATGACAAATCATGAGAAATGACTCAAGATGTCAGCTTGCTGTAGTTTTGGAATGTGTCAAAGATGATTTACTTCATTTACTTTAGATTTTATGCATTTCTTAGGATATGTAAAACTGTAGGGTCTTGAGCAGGATAAAATGACAACTGTATTGTGTATTTTGTTGTATTATTCATGGTTAAACAAAAAAACCCAGTAATTATTAATCTTTGGGAGATGAGTTCAGATTCTGCAGGTGTAAATTCTGGTTTCAGATGGAATTAAGCAAAGAGCAGTGTTTGTTAAGCTTTTGTGCTCCTTTTGATAGGAGCAGAGAACAAAAGCTAAGGAAATGGATCAGGGCTGTTGATGGCAAAAAGTGTGTACAGCTTCATCACTTCTTACGGCTTTTTAGGTATTTTAGAGCTCTCATGCATGTATTTTGACTGTGATTCCTCCTTTAGGCAGAAAAAACCATGTTGATTTGCTATTCTGATTCATTTTTCTTATACTAATTCAGAATTATTTTTTGCTATTCTTCTAACAGTGTTCCTGTCTGATGACATTGAATTTAGCAATTTAAAATTAACTGATCTTTATGATGAGTTGTAATTTGATTTAAGTAAAATATAATTTCTAATATTTTTAAAAGAATTGGTTTTTTTTTAACTTGTGTGAATTTTGCAAGTCATTTAACTTTTAGGCAGACAAATTCAGATAGCTTGCAAGGCTTTCTACAAATGTAATATAATCCACAGAAGGAAAACCCCGCTTTCCAGGAAGCAGCTAAACATTTGCCTGCCTATGGAAAGTAGTAAATGAGTTCTTATTTTGCTTTTCTTGCTGTGCAGATTTTGCTTTACTTATTAAACTGTTTTTATCTCAACCCACAAGTTTTTTTTCCTCTTTTACCCATCTGATTTTCTCCCCCGTTCCACTGCACTGAGAATGAGTGAGTGGCTGCATAAGACTGAGTTGCTGGCCAGTGTTAGACCAAGACAGAGGAGAGAAAACTTTCCCTCCTTCGCTAGGAGATTGTGGTGGGGGGAATTACTGCTGTAAGCAAGGCTTTTCCAGAACCTCAGCTTCAGTCATCAGCACTCTTTATGTTAGCAAACTGCCGGAGTACATGAAACAATTACGGTGTGTCAGCAAGATAGGAGCACATCTGATGAAGAATGAGGTATATTCTGTTAATTGGGTGTAATACAGAAGCACCATTCTGCCTAAGTGTCAGTCAAGGCCTCCTCTAGTTACAGAATAACAAAACATCACAAGCTTTTTCTTCACTATTTTGCTGGTTTTTTTCCTCTTCTGTGAAGTAAAACTGTGAAGATGTATTTCAGGCTGTATGAAGGACAAAAATGAGTACATGCCAAATTCTATTCAAGAATTGAAGAAAATGAGTATATTCTCCCTCTCCTCTTAATTTATTATTTTAATTTTTTGTTATAATCTGAGTTGACAATACCTTATGCATTTTAAAAATGCTATTTCTTAACCAAAAGCCTTATGTTAGTAGGATTTTTACTATTGTCACATACATTTCAAAGCTATTTCCCCCCCTTGTTATTTAAGACAGTTTTCTGATCTAGAATTATAGTAGTTCAAAAGAATAAACTGGTTTTGTCTAGCATTCATTAAAGCTGGTTGAACTGGTTATAATCAAGTGGTGAGAAGTTATGTTGCTGATAATAGGAGCTTATCTTGGTACTGTGCAGTTTAAAATTATGACCTGTTACAAAAACTTATAATCATGTTTATAGATGCAGTAGGGATGACATATGAATTTTAAAGTTGAATTACTTAAGCCAACATTTTTGTTTAAAAGCTTTAGATGTAAAATAAATAAAGCCAGTTATGAAGTTTCAAGGTATTTTAGCTTAGGTGAGTTGAGGCAGAAGGTTTTTGCATTTTCTTTTACAAAGCTATGTTATTTATTTGGTATTTGTATTTCTTGCAAGAAGTAAATGTTGCTGTCTTTACAGTCTTTGTCTCATCTTTATCTTACAGTAATTTATCTTGACCAAGCCACTACTTAAATGTAAATGTACTTTGCATTTTTTACTGTGATTATAAGGGAGCTTATTAGTGTATGACCAACTGTGCCTTGGAGTCAGAAAGTAGTAAATACCAACGGTTCTCTGTACAAAGTGGCATGTGCTGCATAGAAGAATTAATTAGGACCAGCTGGAATGAGTTATTGTACTTAAAGGTCATTATTTGTTTTTGTCCTTTAATATCCAATAATTTTCTTATGAATTTGTGTAACAATCTGGGGGGAAAAGATTAAACCAGTAGTGCATCAAAAATACTGTATTCTTTCTCAAATGTTTTGTTTGCTCTTTGATATAATAGGTGAAATACTACAGACACTTGGCACCTGATCACTTGCTTCAAATATGCCATCGACTTGGACCACTTCTAGAGCAAGAAATTCCACAAAGTGTCCCTGGAGTGCAGACATTATTAGGGGCTGGCAGACAGTCTTTGCTTCGTACAAACAAAAGTATGAAAATTTCACGAGAATTTTTGAGAGTTCTTGATATTGTATACCTTTCCTGTGGTTTTGCGTGAAAAAACCCATTTGCCTACATTTTTTGGTGTGATTTTTAACAAACAGGTTGCAAACATGTTGTATGGAAGGGATCTGCTCTTGCTGCACTACATTGTGGAAGGCCTCCAGAGTCCCCTGTAAATTATGGCAGTCCACCTAGTATAGGTAAGTCAATTTTATTCTGGCACTGCCATTGTAATACCTAACTCTCAAGGTGATTGATTATTGTGATGAAGAGAGCTAAGTAGTAGTTCTGTTTATATTTATCCTTGTTAGTGCCACATACCTTACCTTTAGTGTTTTTGTTAAGATGCTGTGTTGCCGTATTTATTCTAAAATTTTCTCTGAAGCTAATTTTGTCTTTGAAGTATAAAATTGAATAAAATATATTTAAACAATGAATACATACAAACAAAACTCTTTCTTAAAGATGTAATAAGGCTGCCAGTAGATAAATAATTAGTATTATAGGGCAGCAAGGCCTACACCCATTGTTAGGAAGAGCGAGTCATGTAGACTGGTAATGATTTCCTTTGGAAAAATTTGAGTCTTGTAGAAGTTATTCTTTTTGCTCCCTGGTCCATTCACTAATTTTGTAGCTGTCCTTTAGCTTGCTCTGCTGTGCTGTATCATGAAGCATGCATGTGCTGTCTGTACTGTTGAAAAACTGAAAGCTGGAGGTCAGAGGTATTCCAGCTTTTATTTTTAAGCTCTCACATGGTCACTGAAATGTTTGTTGGCTTTCATGGTTTAAGAACGAAGATACATGTTTGTTTAGTTGCTAGAAGGATCAAGACGTGTGATATTTTAGAAGATTCTTTAAGGAGCACCCTTTTTCTTTTTTTCATGAATAGAAAAATGAGCAGAATCACTTGAATCTTTTAATTTTTCTCTATTGATGTCCAGTGAAGGGGGGATGATTAAGACCAAACTGTCTGTGTGGATTACACCAGAAAATGAGTGGGTTTTTTTACCAAAATGGTAGGTGCAGATAGATGTGCAGTGTTGGATGAGAGTGGGCAGAGAATATCCAGTTGATTGGCTCTGGATCAGGTGCAGCTGCTGCTGCAAAGACAAAGGTTCCTGTCTTGGAAAAAAAAGAAAAGACTGCAGATGTATTAAGAAACTAATATGTAACAATGTATATGAAAAAATAGATATACATATACTATATATAGTATCACAGTATAAATATTCAGCCAGATGCTATTAGGAGCAGAGACTTTTTTAATGTGATAACTTGCCGTGGCAATTTTTCAATCTCTAGACTCCTTTTGGAGGCTTTTGGTAGCCTCTAAGTTTTTAATGAATTTAAATAGGTACACATAACATATATAAAATCGAGAGAGGTTAATTTGGGCTATTTATTTTTTTTCTTATGTTGAAGGAACTCAAAATCAAATGTCAAAATACACACCATTACACTTTATCCATAGAATTATAGTTCTCTCCCAACAGCTGAAGCAGAACCATGCTACAGCTAAACTCTTAGGTTCATTCAGTACAGCCAATTTTGACTTGGTTGATGGCAGAGTATTTAGTGTCCTAGTAGCATTTCCATTTTAAAGCACAAGTTACATGCTCTCCATGATATTTCTGTAGATGCTTGGACTGAAGGATGAGAACATGGTTCTGCTTGCTGTTTAGAGCTGAGTTTTAAGAACCTCCTCAGGTGGTATAGGTATTGGTCAGAAGTGGTTCAGTTAAACCCTAATGTAGCACCTGCATCCATTCAATGTGGTTTTGTTTAGAGCCACTAGCTTTGTATTCCTGTAGAGGGCTTTTTCTGTGTTGTGTTCTAGGTGTGTAGGAGAAAATGCTTGTTGCTGGTTAGAAAATTCCCTTCTTGAGTGGTTGTGCAATGGCTAGATGATTGTAAACTTGGAAAATCTTGGGCTATTTTTGCAAGGTGACTGTAGGACTGAGCTTTTTAATAGCTAAGATTTCTTTCATGGTTGCTTAGCCTTTCTTGTGAACAAATTTTAAAACATGTTGGAGGAATCAGAATGGTTGAGGACTGTTTTATTTTGTACTGTACCATACACTGTATAGTAGCTGGTGCATACTTTTTAAAGGGAAAAAGATCGGTGTATGATATCCATGGTAGCTGGAGTTGAAAGAAAGCTGTAGAGCTGCTGTGGTAGTGAAATGAAATGTTAAGAAAAATAACTTTCAGACTCTTTTTAGAGTAGAACAAGTCAGGCTTTCTAAATAAATGTTATTTTTATTGAACCTTTTGCAGAGCACTGAATGTTAGCAAAATTACAGTTATTTCAAATACCACTTTTTTCATGACCAGTAATTTCCTTTTCCAAACATTCATATAAGTGCTGGTACCTGAATGTTTTCAACTGTGAAGTGTATTTGGATTTTTGGGATATTTGGTTCAGAGCTGTATGTTAAAGAATTTGCTTTTGATTTATCTTATTCTATCTACTCTGATCTCTCAATGAAACCATGAACTTGAATGACACTTCTTTTATAAATTGAATTAGAATTTTTTTTTCTGTTTCCTTAAATAACTTCCAGTTTTCCCCTGGAAATAATGCATTTTATGTAAAAAAAAAATATTAGAACCTATTATTTTTCAGGCTATATGTATTTCAGGTAGATAATCCACTAATGTTTGAGGAACAGAAACAAAGACACTTAAATTCTTCTGTGATGTGCAGGAAAACTTAACTTACATTTCAGTGAATGTACAAAGTTGGTAATTTATTTCCTAGCCTGATGAATCAATGGGTGTATGATGCTGATGGGGTATTATTTAGAATTATTTTGTGTATGTTGTGCCAACTGCCTTGTAGGTAACTGGTTTTATACACAATTAAAATAGATTTGCACAAATACATATTTCCCCTGAAAACTACAGAATATCTGTAGAACATGATGAAGAGAAGTAAAACTTGAATATGGAGTAGTCTTTGTCCAGTTGCTCTCACTTGTGCAATATATCTTATAAAAAAGTTGCTGAAATGCTTAATTAAGAACAAAAGCAGCTAGGTCATGTGCTAATTTATTTTGTTAAAGGTCGCATTTTCTTGGATGCAGAAAGAGAAAAAGAACTCTTTTTCAGTAATTTTTGGGAACTGCTGAAAAAGGAACAAACCTAAGCATAAACCTTTGAGATCTTTGAGTTCAGAACTCTTGGGAAAGCTGACCACTCAGGTGTGAGGACCTGAATGAGACTGGCTGTTTGCCCCAAACAATGAAGATTTTTTTTTCTGACCAGAAAAAATATATGCCTTTCAAAACTAATATTTCATGATTTTACAGAGTAATCAACCTCAAGAAAATTCTGAGGCATTTTACACTTTTTTCACTTTGTTTATTAAGTGATGCTGGTGTTTTGGCTGTAAAGAGAATGCCAGGTTCTGAAAGCAGTGTAAATGTCTATTTTTAGAAATACAATAAATACTTTAGGCCTAACTAGCTTACGAGTACTGCGTGCAACTCTATTATTCTGTTAATTATAGGAAAAAAATAAAGGAAAAGACTGCATTTATATTAAAAGATCTGTGTAAAAGTAACATCTTGTTACACATGTTTATTCAAGTCTAGAGTGAATTATACTTAAGTATAATAAGACTTGTTAGTATGCAAGAATAAACGAGCTATAGAAGTCTTATGGAACTTTGAGTAAAATACCAATGGAACTATATAGTGAAAGTAAGTGGGTTATTACTGAAGTCAGGGCAGTTTGGAAATGTTTGAGATTGTGTAGCTTTCATTTGTTGTTGCTTTCTGCCTCTTGAAATATCTCACCTCTTACCACTCTGAATTAGGAAGGGTTGGCAGTTGCTTTCATCAAGCAAATGAATATTATATGTGAAGTTTGAGATGTATATAGAATTTTTGTGTTTCCAGAAATACTCCAGTTAGGATTTGGTATACTTTTACCTTCATGATATGACCAGAGACAAATTCTGGCTTGATAGAATAGCAAGCTTAATCATTTTACTTGGTTAACAGTCATGTCCAAGTCAAGAGACTTGGAATACTGTATAGAGTTCAGAAGCTGAAGAGAAAAATGGTAGGAAGCTAGAAGTCAATTCAAGCTGGGTTTTGTTTTTTTTTGTTTTTTGGTCTTGGACATCTTTGAAGAAGCGGGGGGAACAAACTGAATGCTTGATACATTCAGTCTTACTAGCCTGGAGAGTGAAAGGAGCTGTCTAGCAGTCTCTACTATTATTTTTAACAGCTCTGAATCCCATGGTATTCATTAGAGGCCTGCCTAGCCTCTTAAGTTAATGAAACTTGATTCAATAAGGGTAAGAGTTGTAAGTGAATTATATCCTTGGGTTATCCTTCCAGGATTCTTCTGAATCTAGTTCTATTTTTGTGTGAATGGAAGGGGAATGAACTTGGATTCTGGTCTTCAGAACAGAACTTCTATTAGTTAAATACAACTCTAAAAAGGAAGAAAATGAAAGATTGTGTATACATTTAAAAATTTAGCTTATACTTGGTACAAAATTAAATTTGATTTATCACTGACTAGTGGATAAGGCAGATTACTATCCCCCATCTTTACAGCATATTCCATATTCAAGGATAAGACCATGTAAATAAGGAGATAGAATTGATCACTTTGGTAAAATTAGAAAGTGGAAAGAAAACTAAGTGAAAAAAAAAGGACTAATACTGCTATATCAGTCAGACCTCCAAATTTATTTTCCTTTTAACAGATTGCTGTTTTTCTTTGAGCTGCTTGGTCTATTTTGGGTGGGGAATGAGTTAGAAAAGTTCTGAAACTTTGAAGGCATTCATTTGGTGCCCGTTGCATACCTGAGAGGGAGAAAATCTATACTCTTTTGTAAGTTCCACTGAAAACTCCCACCACTTCACTTCCATTGGCTTTGTCTGATTTTTACATTGTTCCATGGGAAACCAAACAAATAAGGTGGTTTTGACTCTTTGAGATGTGTGGTTTTGAGATTAAGGTTGTTGGCAGCAGTGAATTCTGACAGTAGAAGCAAGATTTTAAAAAACAAAATTGCATTTTAGGTTCCTGAGTGACCCTTATTAAAAAAATGAATTTAAACTCTTATATTTAGAGCCTTTGTTTTTTAAATCCCATGTTTTTTACTCTACCTTGCTTGCTTTTTTTTATCTCTGGAAATTAAAGATCCTGAGCAATATTTGGCCCTTCTTTCAAAGGAGGATTAGACTAGGTGATTTTTAGAGGCCATTTACAACTTCAACTATTCCGTGATTCTGCAGTAATGTAAGCTGGAGTTCTTCTGGTATTAAATCTGGTGAGGGATATGAAATAAAACATGAAGAGTTTTTACAGGTCTGTCAGCAGTAGGAGGAACAGTAGGTCCTGCTGCTGAATGGGGCAGGAGACCTGAAGTAGGATGAGAAGGAGACTTTGTAGAACTAAAGATTGGGTCCTCCTCATCTCAGTCCCTGGGCAAGTGATGAAGCAAATATTTCTGGAGGTCAATGTAGGAAAAGACAGGTACATGGTTAAGAGTTGTTGGCATTGATCTGTGAAGGAGAAATTATGCCTGACTAGCCCAATAGCCTTTTAAAGGAGATGAGTGGCTTGGAGATGAGGGAACAATAGTGAATGTTATTTATCCTGAGTTCAGCAAGGCTTTCTGAACAGACTCCCATAACATTCTCAATGGCAAACTGAAAAGATATGGCAGAACTGCTGGGATCAAAGGGCTGTAATCAGCAGAGTTAATTCCAGTGACTGGCACAAAAGCCAGTCACTAGTGGTGTACTCCAGAGGTTGGTGCAAGAGCCAGTATTGTTCAACAGCTTAATTAATAACTTGGATGATGAAGCAAAAAGTTTTGCAAACAGTTGAAATCTAGGAGTAGTGGATGATTGAGGAGGACCTTGACAGGGTGGAGAAATGCATCAACAGGAATCTAATGAAGTGTCACAAAGAGAAGAATGAAGACACAATGTGCCCTTGCACACAAAACCGAATCAGCATCCTGGGTTGCTGGAGGCAGTGCATTGCCATAAGGTCGAGGGTGTTCTTTCCTCTACTCAGTGTAAATAAGATCACACCTGGAGTGCTGGATCCAGCTCCTCAGGAAAAGACATACATGGACTGTCTATAGCTGTTAGCTGGTCTATCAAAGGACCAGGAAAGTGATGAAGGGATTGAAGTATCTGTCATACAAGGAGGAGCCAAGAGACCTGGGATTGTTTAGCCTTGAGAAGAGAAAGTGTGGCACAGGCAGGATGGTGGTGCTAGTATCAATGGTTATAAATACTTGAACTGGAGCATGTGATGAAGATGGAGCCACACTCTACTTATTGCATCCTGGCATGGCAGAGGTCATCAACCAAAACTGAAATAGAGGAACTTCAATTTAAACGTAAGAAAACAGGTTTGGGGGGTGATAAGAGCTCTGGCACAGGTTGCCCAGAGGGATTGTGAAATCTCCATCCTTGGAGATGTTCAAAACTGGACTGGATGCAGCACTGAGCAACCTGTTCTAGCTGACCCTGCTTGAGCAGGGGGCTTGGAATAGATAACCTTTCTAGAGGTTCCTTTCCACCTCAGCCATTCAGTGCTTGGGTGGTAGTAGACCATTTCAGCCTTGGAGGCTGGTCATATTGTATGAATATGAGCCCAGTTACTAAAAACTAGAAGCCGCTTAATTTTGTTTGGAACAAGTTAGTAAACAATTGTTAGCAGCTTAAAATGATAAAATTTGTGAAAAAGTTTCAAAATGTCAACAAATTCACAGCTTACTCTGACACTGGCTTTTACTGATTATTAAATATGAAGAATCCTGATTTTGAAACCAGAATATCATTTGGGAGTAAGTGGTGGTTTATCATACTGTGTTGTGCAACAACCACTTAGCAGCATCTGGTTTTTTTATCTGTTTTCAATTTTACTTATTTATTTTCAAAACAGGACCTTATGTGTAAGTAGCAGGCGGGCATGTAAAACTAAGTTAATATTAATTTCCTTGGTCAGCCAGGCATTGGGTAGTTTTTTCAAGGTACTGTCCATTTCACAGTGCCCTTCCAGCAAGGAGCATGCAATCTCTCTTCTGTTGTTTTCTTCTTTCCAACCCTTCCCTTTATGTTGGTTGACTCACTAGAAGGCCCAACTAGCGTTCTCTAACCCACCCTGGGATAAAGTATCATCTTCCGTCACTTCCTACACATATATAGTTTGTGGCTCCCACTGCAACTGTTTCACTGCTTATACCTTGTCACTCTTCCTGTGATTAACAGCTTTGTTCATGCTTACTCATTTGTGTGAGGCCAAGCAAAGACAGAAAAGTGCTAATATGGCTGAAACGAGAGAGAGATTAGACTTGCAGTCACAGAGGGTTCTAAATTTATTTTTTTTCCAAATGCAGTTAAATTCAAGCTAAATAGGTTAGAGACTTGACAAGTGTTGATGTAGCAACTGTTATAAAACCAAGGGCCTGTAATTTGTGTGAAGGCATTAATATTAACAGTTGGTAATCTTTCTCAGCTTGGACAAGAAAAATCAATTCTGTTTGACTGAAGGAATTTGTGATGTAGCTATTTTTGATTTTTACCTGTACTCTGGAGGAAAAAAATAAATGCTATTGTGCTGGCAGAGTTTGCAGGTGACACATCGGAGGTGTCAGTATTTAAAATAAGTAGTGGGAATTGGTCAGTTAGAGAAATCAGGATAAATCACTTGGCAAAATTGATGAGAGTAAATACAAAGGTAGTTAGATGGAAGGGATATTGAAGAACAATGGTGGATGTGAGAATTCTGTTTTAAATAACCAGAAGATACTCCCCAGTCTGAGAAGTCTTAAAAGTTATGTGCTTATGGATAGTGTCCAAACCTGCAGGAGGTTGGTTCTTCCCCTCCCCTCTGCTAATTGCATGAACTTGGTAAAAAATTTCTTCCCAGAGAATGTAAGTTCATAATACTGTGGAGGGATTTCTTTTCATGTCAAATTGCTTTTTAATTCACTTAGTTTTATTTTTAACCAGTGCTGGTATTTTTGTACATTTTAAGTTTTGTTCAAGGCTAAAGAGTAAGACGGATTCCAGTCTTCCCATTTCCAGTGCCACAGTATTACCTTTTATTTCCTCTGGTAGGTTGATTGTTACTGAACAAAGGGTGTTTCACCTCTTGAGTTTCTCAGGGATATGTGAAATAGTAGCAAGTTGCCCCTTGGTGATTGGTATCAGCGAGATCATTCTTAGAAATACTGGGTTGGGTTCTGCTAAACTTAGCTTCTTCAGTGTTACCAAAACACTCCCAAACCCAAACAACCTGCCCCCACAAACCCCCTCAAAATTGAAGTTGATCCCAGGTACTTAAGAAGTTTTTTATAAATTCAGGTATATATTAAAAATTACATGCTTACGAGAAGTCATTTATTGTTTTATCCTAAAGAGTCTGCTTGCAGTTTTGTTTCATTGACACAACATCGCTAAAAATTAAACTTTTAGTTAAGCTTTTTTCACTTTTTGTGATCTATTGCTTAGTTTGAAGGCATTGAGAGATCCATTAACCATATCCATCTTACATTAAAAGTAGACGAAAGGCAATTTCTGTGTAGGTTGAGGTTGTGTAAACTCATTTTGTTGGGATGAAGACCTTGATTCTGTTTGTGTGTGTGTACTTGTTTGGTTTCTTTTTTTGTGTGTGTGTGTTTTGTTTACTGAGGTTTTTTTTTTTTTTAAATGTAGGATGATTTGTCAGATACCAAAACTAGATTTATCTTGTGCCTGAACTAATCTTGGTTTCCTGCTGTTCTGAAGTAGACTATTGGCAAGGAAAAACTTTGTCAAAAAGCAAATGCAACCACTAGTTTTCTAGTATGAGGGAAGGGTGAAGATATAGTAGAGCCTTAAGACAGCAGTTGCTCCTCGACTAAAAGTGCTTTGTTTTACAGCTAATAATTCCACTCCTTCAAAAAGCTTCTAGAACTAGGAAAACTCCCTTGAATTAGGGCCTGAGGCTAATGGACTTTGCACTTGGTTATAACACAAGAAGCTTGTAGTTCTTACAGAATAGCTACAATCCCACTATAAAAATTGGCAAATCTGATGTAATTTGACCTGTGCTGGCTCATGCACCACTGTTATGTTGGTCTGGGCCAAACCCAAGAGGTGCGAGTGGTTTGTAGCTGTTGTGCAGTTGATACCAGGGAGCAAGTTTTCCAGGAGCCAGCAGTGCCGTTGTGGCCAAGAAGGCCAGTGGTATCCAGGGATGCTTTAGGAAGACCATTTCCAGCAGGTCAAGGGAAGTGATCTACTCAATCCTGATGAGGTCAGTCTGGAGTGCTGTGTCCAGTTCTGGGTTCCTCAGCACAAGAGAGACATGGAGGTCTTGGAGTGGATCCAGTGGAGTGCTATGAGGATGGTTAAGGGACTGGAGTGTCTCTCTCTGAGATAAATAGGACAGGCTGAGGGAGATGGGCTTGCTCGTCCTTGAGAAGCAACAACCAAGAGGTGACCATATCAGTGTCTATAGAAGGGAGGGTGCCAAGAGAAATAAGCCAGGCTCTTCTTGGTGGTGCAGAGAAATAGGACAAGAGGCAATGGGTGGAAACTGATGCACAGGAAGTTTCACCTTTGTGGAATTATTCCTTCTGTGAATATGAGGAAGAACTTCCCTGTGTGGGTGACTGTGCACTGGAACAGATTGCCCAGAGAGGTTGTAGAGTCTCCCTCACTGGAGACATTCAAGAACCATCTAGGTGCAGTCCTGTGCCGCATGTTCTAGGATAACACTGCTTGAGCAGGGAGGTTAGACTGGATGACTGACCGTTGTCCCTTCCAAATTTGCTTTAAATCTTCCAACACCATTCTGTATGTGTATGTTACATTATCTGCCTTGTCACAGTTCTGTAGATTATAAAATGTATCACCATTGCCATTCTTTGGTCTAATGAGGATATGGAGTGTAACTAATGTCTATGTATCCATGCAGAGAAGTATTATACTTTGTTGCTTTATTATTGCATGAGTAGCAGTTTAAAATGAATTACAGTGAACTTTATTTTCTTCACTGACATTCTGGATGAAGATTTCCATTTTGTTGAAGTGAATTCTTGCTCCTGGAACGTGTTAGCTTTTAAACTTGAAAAAAAGGTCTCAAAGCTCTTTGAAACAAAGTTTTGTTAGTCAAAATCAGAAATTTCTGTAAGTTTTAGTAAATTAATTTGTAAATTTTTGTATGGTGGTTTTGTGTGTGTGTTTGTTTAACTGTAGTGGGTAGCAGGATTCTTAAAAAATAAACTGTCTTACAAGTGATGGATAAATGTTTGAGTAGACCTCAAGAAGCAGGTTGCCTTGGAGAAGATTTGAATGTGTGCTGACCTTCAATTAATAGCTATGTGGAAGCTTTCATGCTTTTTGTGTTTGAGGTAGGTTACTCCTTCATGGAAGCTGCCTCAGTACTCCTGAATTTGGGCACTTAAAGTTGCAAGTTGTATTGCATCTTTGTACCATGCCTTGCATTTCAATACTTTTTCCATGTCTGTATCATAGGCTACTTTTGTACATATTTTTCTCTAACTAGGGCAAAATGAGATCATTACTATAGTAAGGTGTTCATATGTGCAAGTGCTCCAGTGTTGAAATAAATTTTCCAACCTTGTCAAGTATCTTAGTTTATGAACGCAATATAAATGTGTCTCTTCTTTTTTCTTTACCCATTTGGTAGTGGATACCCTGTTTTCAAGAAAACTAAATGGAAAATACAGACTTGAACGCCTCGTTCCAACTGCAGTCTATCAACATATGAAGATGCACAAACGAATTTTAGGACATTTATCTTCTGTATACTGTGTAACTTTTGATCGGACTGGCAGGCGAATATTTACTGTGAGTACAAAATCTGTATTTTTGTAGACATTTTCTTTTTTAAGTACACATAAGATGTCACCTAATTGTTTCCAAAACCTGAATATAGGATAGATACACTGATTATGAATGAAAAGAAGGTAATCCTTTGCCACTATTCCTCTCATTTTTTTTTTTTTAGTAGCCGTGCTGGTTTACATGCTACTAGGTGTGATGGTGATAGCTGATCTGTGTAGTTCATTGGGAAAACTGTTCATTTTCCCACTGAACCTATGTAGGTTCTTTCTTCTGGGTTTGTTTGCTCTAGCAAAAACATAAGCAAAACAAGGAACCGCCACCACAGAATTTGATTAGGGAGTCAGAGAGAGAACAATCATGTGGTGTGTTGTAACAAATGTTGGTTCACAACAAATTGTTTTTATGAGATCCTAGGAAGTAAGAGAGAGAACAATCACATGGTGTGTTGTAACAAATGTTGGTTCACAACAAATGGTCTTTATGACATCCTAGGAATTTTTTTTAAATACTAGTGTTCTTAGTATTTTTAATTATTTGCTTTTTTTGTTGTTAAGTCATAAATACTAGACAGATGTCTGAAGTCAGTACTGAAATTGCAGCTTTCCCAAGGAATGGGATTTATAAAACCAGATAGGTATCAGTGTAATATTTGGATTTCTTGGTAAGTAGTCAGTTTCAGTAGAGACAAAGATTTCATAAACACACTTCATGCCAGTCCAGGATGCTTTGGCTGCATTTATTGCCTTCCTACAAACACTGGATGTAATTGATACCTGTGTGGATTGAGGAGCTTGATTGTGTCCTTTTAACCTCATGTCAGATAGCTTGAACAATGTGGATAGAAATACAGTTCAGGTTTCCTATTTTTCCTTGCAGTCCTAACTTCTAAAATTCTTTCAGAAGGCAGTTGTAAGTATAGTTTGCCCTTTTGCCCACATACATCTTGCTTTGTCATGTGGGGAGATGTGTTGTTGAAGGGATGGGACACCTTGCGGTGTTTTGAAGAGGCAGATTTTTTGTTCACTTGTTATTTCAGGCATAGAAGAGACTCATTTTCATATTTCTTTTGTTTTCATCAGCAAGCCAAATCACAGGCATTAAAATCTTATGTCCTGTGGTTTATATGTGATTGAATTATCAGGAAAGGGGCTCTGTGTTGTGGGTTTATTTTGTATGTGACATGGTAGAATGCATTAGAGATTCTATGAGAGAATTCTCTTGACTGTAACAGTTGTTTTTTTCCAAGAGAGAAGTAGAACAACCTGAAATAAAATGGAGGGTGGAGAGGGGCAATATGTTTCTGCAACCCCAGAGTTTTGCTGGCATTCCTTTGCTGACTGGTGTCCTGGTCTAATTGCTTGGAAAAAAGTTCCCAGTTTAGATCATGATTACTTCAGTCTGGTGTTAAATAAAGTGGCCATAGATGTTAAATATGGTTGCTGAATTTTCATTTTGGAGGGTCTGGGACTGAACTTCTTGTCTCTGCACTTAGGTAAATCCAGTGTTCTTCGTGTAGATGTTTAAGTGGTTGTTGGCAAATGGTTGTATTCCACATTTTGGTAAAGTCCAAGTTGCTGTAGCTGGCCTCATATTGTCAGTGGATAAACAGTCATGATCTGTTGTGTTGTAATTGCATCTGTATAATGAAATGGTGCCCATTCTTTTCAATCTAGACCACTACAACTTCTAAAGTCTCAAGTGTGGCGTGTAAATTTGTGTGCATCAGTAGGGAATTGTTCTTGCCTTACATTTTTACTCTGCAGCCTTCAGTGTGATGGTATCTAGATAAATTGTTTTAGATTTATAATTGGTTCTAGAAGCTGCATCATGATAGTTTCCTGTTCCACGTGACATCCACGTGACATCTGAAGGATTGAAAGCCTCTAAATTCAAGCTTTGTTTGTGTTCTGTTTAGAATTAAAAGGAAAAGAAAGTGTTTTCAGCATCTCCCAGTGCTCATCTGGGAGATGTTGTCCTTGCTAGAAAGATGTTACTTCTATTTTGCCTAAAGACAGCGCGAACAGGATATGATACGTTTTTCCTACTAGCCTACTTGGCCTGTATTGTGTTCATGTAGCAAGGTTGTGGTACTGGGGGGGCTTCTATGAGAAGCTACCAGAAGCTTCCTGCTTGTTCAACAGAGCCAATGCCAGCCAGCTCCAGGATAGACGCGCTGCTGGCCAAGGCTCAGCACATCAGTGACGGCGGTAGTGCCACTGGGATAATGTATTTAAGGAGGAGAAAAATCCCAGGGCAGCTGCAGTTGGGAGAGAGGAGTGGAAATATGAGAGAGAAATAGCCCTGCAGACCCTATCATGAGTGAAGAAGGAAGAGGAGAAAGTGTTTCAGGTGCTGGAACAGGTTCTCCTGCAACCTATGGGGAAGACTGTGGTGAGGCAGCTGTTCCCCTGTGGAAGTAGAGACTTTGTATTCTAGTTCTACTGAAAAGCATGACTTGCAGAGCCAATGCAGGGTAATAGAAACAAATGCTGTCTTCTCTAGCTCCTGCACTACTCAAATTTCTGACTGCAAAAAACTTTTTTCCCCACCTTTATTTTCTTGTCTCTGCTGAGATTATTCTTTCTAGGGAATAATAAGCAGCATTGTGTAATAGTCTGTGTAAGATTTCCAACCCAAGATTAATCTGTGTGTTGCTTGGCAGTTTCACTTCATCCCACAAGTGTGTGTAATGGTAGGAAAATGAACCAATTTTACTCCATACCTTGGTAATGCAGTCATCAATTCTCTCTCGGTGCTGAAGTTGTTTTAGGATTCACTTTTGACAGATGCTTTTTAATAGGTACATAATTTGTAGGAGTTGTAGATATAACCTTGGAAACATGAGCTGTGCTGCAAGCCAATGCCATTGCTAGTAGAATTGCAACAGTATTTTAAGAGTTGTGGATTGTCCCATTGAGATCAGATAGAAACACATGAATTTATTTGAACTCTTAATATTGATGTCTTGCTGAGGTGCTACAGAATGTACAAATTTACCTTAGTTTTTTTCTCTTTTGTTTTCCTTTTCCCCTGCCTTTTCTGCCCCTGGCCCCCCCTTTTCATTGTTGAGACTTGGCTGACAGTCATTTTTTCTCTGCAGTGGAGATGTACAACCTGTGCCTCTATAGTGACACTCTAGCCAGCTGGCAGGGAGCAGACCCATTTTATGCTGATTTCTTTCCTTGGTTTAGTGTTACTAAAAAGACCTCTGGGAACCCTCCAGGTGGTATTAGGTCCCACAAGTATTTTTTATTTTTTTTCCTTGCTGACCGTTTTATATCTTTCTGTGACTGATTTCTACCTTTTATAGTATTTGGTAGTTTTGGGTCTGCCATTCCCCCCTCCTAGTTTCAGGTCTCTCTTTTGAGCAGTGAGGCTATTATTTGCAGTTTTACACACAAGCAAGCACATATACCCTTCTGTCTTGGCTTCTTGGGCTTTTTGGTGGTGACTGCATTTTGAGAAGAGTGTACAAGCTTCTTCATACTCTAGAATCTCATAATCATGATAACAGAATCACATGAGCAGATACTATCTTTCAGATAATTATAGCATCCTTACTGACAAACTGGTGATGTACAGGTTAGATGTGTGGACTGTGAGAGTGTCAGTTGAGTGCATTTTCAGGTTCAAAGGGTTGTGATTAGCAGCACAGTGACTGCTGGAGGCTTGTCACTAGAGGTGTACCCCAGGGTTTGGTACTGAGACTGGTACTCTTTCTTAGTTTCTTTAAGGACCTGGGTGATGGGGCAAGAGGGTGCCTTCAGTAAATGCACAGAAGATAACAAAACCTGAGTGGTGGATATACCATCATGTTCTAGTTGACCCTACTTGAGCAGGGAGTTTGGACTTAGACCAAAGTATCTTCTCACCTCAATAATTCTGTGATTCTGTCTGCTCATTGCTGTAGCTCAGACTGGTTGTGTTCCCTGCTCTAGCACTCTGGCAGTCTAGCAGTTAGATGAGGCAAATGTGTTCCACAGAATCTCAGCATGGAAGTTTTATGCATAGGTAAAATAGTATAGGCTGTACCATTGTTCTTCTCACCTAAGAGGCAAAAAATATAATTATGAACAAGCTTCTGTAACTATTTCCTTTGGCTAGGAGACCTGGTCCTATTTTATAAAAGGTATGTGATAGTATTGCCATGCCTTCTGCTGTCTTTAAAGCGTAAATGCAGGTAAGCTTGTACACTGTAAGTAGATGGAATAGGAAAAACTGGTGACATTTTGTAAGGATGGTGTCACATTGTAACTTGTTGTAGCACCTGTGTGTGTCCAGTAGCAGATCAGTTCTCTGGATGTTAAAACCCAACTTTGTATTGCTTCTGATCCTAAGTAATTGAATTAAATGTTTACACTAAACCTTGTCTGTCAGCGTGTGTGCAGTGTTCAAATATCATGGTATTGAGCCATGGTGTGGTGCAAATACCCAGACTTTCAGGAAGGCACAGGAATGCAATAAAAAATGGAGGAATGAGTTCTGAATTTTTTGTTAGGGCTGTGAATTCATTGTTATACGGGCAAGTAGCTGTTAGAATTGTGTGGGAAGACCAGCAAAAATTGAGTTAAGTATGAATACATAGATGAAGCCTCTTAAGTTTGTTGAGAAAGAGTGGTCATTTCGGTGTTTGTTAATGTGAATATTGAAGCAGGTTTGTAGTAGTTCAACTTAAAAATGGAATAGCTGTTCATACATGCTCTTTACCTAACTTATTGTGGTAAGTATGGTGATGATGAAACTAGGAAGATAAGGAACATAAGTAGGTATAAATGACAGACTGTACCAGTTCATAATTCACTTTCACGTTTAATGTAAATTTTTATTTTAATGTATTGCAACAGCTTCTTCAGTTTGTGGTGGATTTTTGGAAAAAGTGTCTTACTAAAGCATAGACCAACTTACTGTAGGATTTGTGATCAGTATTATAAATTGGTATATGCTGTTGAGAATGTAAACCTGTGTTTTGAATGCAGTGTGGAAAACTGTTAAAAGCATGGGTGGGAGTATCTGCATGTCACTAGTTCTGTTTTTCACTTCACTGTGCTAACTCTAACATCGAAACAGCTAATGGTGTGGTTGAAATTATTTCTACCTTACTTCTAGGGATCAGATGATTGCCTTGTAAAAATCTGGGCAACTGATGATGGAAGGTTGTTGGCTACCCTGAGAGGGCATGCAGCTGAAATATCTGATATGGCAGTAAACTATGAAAACACCATGATAGCTGCTGGAAGCTGTGATAAAATGATCCGAGTTTGGTGCCTTCGAACTTGTGCACCCTTAGCAGTCCTTCAGGGCCACAGTGCATCTATAACGTCATTGCAGGTAGGTTTTTGCTTTGCAAAAATGAGTCATGAGAACGTTCAGTGTAATAAAAATGCATGCCTGGCAACTAAGCCCTGAAGTGAGAAGGAATTTTCATGGTATGCATTGTGAAATAACACATGTTTATTGTCAAAATGCTTGACCTTTGAAGAATGCCAGACATAATCCTTGTTCAAAAAAGTTTCATGGCACATATGGGCAGTTCCGTTTTGAAGTACCCCTCCTTTGCAGGCTGTGATTGTGAGCACAGGTGTATTGAGTAAGAACTGCAGTCACCAGGAGTACTTTGGTTTGCTTTTGTTTAGAGTTGCATGCTATTGTGCAACTTGGTTGGTGGGGAGGGAGGAAGAATCTGGACTGCTTTGGCAAGTAACTCAGAAGGGTGGTTCTGGAGGGAGTGACTGAACAGCATTTTGTTATTTTGGTGTTCATTGTTCATTCCAATCTGTTTCCCTTAAGTATGGTTTGATACTTGATTTTCTTTTTTTCTTTTTTTTTTTTCTTTTTTTTTTTTTTTTTCCTTTTTTTGGTGAAATGAATTGTGGAACTTCTTAGCACATCTGGAACAGATTAACAGGAGAACTTTTTTTTCTTCCCCCTTTTCCCAGTTCTCTCCATTATGTAGTGGCTCAAAGAGATACTTGTCTTCGACTGGGGCAGATGGAACAATATGCTTTTGGCTGTGGGATGCTGGCACCCTTAAAATAAAGTTAGTTGCTATTTTATTTATTACTATTTCTATTTATGTAATTCAGAATGACATACAAATACGGAGAAAAATTTGACTAAACAGCTTTTCATTGGCTATTTCAGTATGTGATTGTTGGGTATGATCTGTTTCTGTTGTAGCTATAGCTTGCTTGTTTATCTATTAAAAACTAAGTTGATAATACAATGTTTTATGGCGTGATAATGTATATCTGTTAATTTAGAAAATAAGTCTACTATTGAGGTTTTTTGTTTAATACAATGTCGAAGTTGGCACTCCTTTATTCTGATGTCATCTCTTAATCTCAAATGAAATGAAAATTATGTTGATAAAATTATTGCAATCTAGATTGCAAAGTCCAGTTTTTAAGGAGACAGTAATATCCTAGTAAAAATCAGGATAGGATATTTTTGATGTTTGTTCTTTCCTTACTTATATTACCTTTTCATAGTTGCTCTTGGCTGTAACATGGCAGAAGGCAGAATTCTTGGACAGCCATGTATTGATGGCTGAAGTTGAGTATGAAGTTTCTGCCTTCAAAGATACTAAAAATGTTGTCAGGACTTTCCAATATAGTTTTTTAAAACCAACTTGCTCAGTAGCTTTCAAATGCTCTTTGCTCTTCCTTTATCACTAAAACCCATAGCTTAAAATTGGAAATGGATGGCTTAGTAATCATAAGTGATTTAGTTTTGACGATGGCATGTATTCTTCTGAATATATGCTTGCAGGTGAGTTCAATTTCCTTGTAGTTTTAGTAATTGCTGCTAGAATCTTTTCCTTGCAGTGCTGAGGTTATGCAGAGCTTGCAGGCACACTTGCATAGGTACTTTTCTAGTTGTCTGGGCCTTAGCTATTTTGATGTTCTCTGGATGTTGTATCTCTTTTGATAATGTAAGTGAAGCTGTGTCTCAGGTTGTTACTCCTCTGCTGCCTAGTGCATGCTGTAATCAAATTAAGACTCCCCTTTTTACTGAGGAGAGGAGGACATAACTTACATGCTTATTTTTGTGTGAAGGAAAGGAGTTGCCACCACATTATTTTTTTTAAGATTTCCCAAGTCTGAGCTCTTGTTGACAAGATGAAATCTTTGTCTGTCTGATTGGTAAACCTTTTGAGCCCACATGTTTTTTTCTTTTCTTTCTTTTTTTCTCCTTTTCCTAAGTAAAGTTTTAGTCTGTGAAATTGATTTTTGAAATGAATTCTGTCATTAGAAAATAGCAAATCCTTGAGAGTTAGGTAGGTTATAATATATAATAATTATATATATAATTACATAATATATATATAATTATATATAATATATAAGGTAGGAGATAAATGTTTCAAAATGATGATTGTTTGAATGAATCATGGAGTTGGATGGGATTTGTCTTGAGATAAAACTTAGGTAGGGGAAAAACTGGTTCCAGTTATAGTAGGGGATTCTGAACTAATTCCTTTCCATGGTGATATATAATTGTGGAACAAAAATTTTTAGTGAGATGTGCTCAACAAATATTAAAAGTATAAAAGATATTTGAGTAATGCTTTCATGTAGAAGTCATTGTAATGTGATTAGACAGGGGCATAGAGAAAACAGATCAGTTCAGCTGTCTTGTGCAGCACAGCAAGGAGGTGGTCTGGTAACCTAAGTCACGCCAGTGATTCATGTCGTTTGACAACAGAGTGCAGATTAAGTTTTGAGACTGGAATCTTTCTACTGCTCTTACCTTCTGTTCCGGAAATATTTTTTACATTGGGTTTGAGAAGAGAGAGGAAGCCATTAAGCTGTATTCCTTCAGTCTGGAAAAAACCAAATGTATGAAGATGAGTCATGTACAGTCATGAGTGTGTTGAGGAGGGAATATAATGAGGAATTGATTGTGGGCCCTTATGGTTCTAGAA
The DNA here is from genome assembly GCF_020740725.1 of Corvus hawaiiensis. Classification (NCBI taxonomy): domain Eukaryota; kingdom Metazoa; phylum Chordata; class Aves; order Passeriformes; family Corvidae; genus Corvus; species Corvus hawaiiensis. Next base: position 34,139,387 of record NC_063215.1, on the reverse strand, counting down.
GGTATCAAATGGAAGTATCCATTTTCAAATTGGAAGAAGATGGTTCTTTACAAAACATGCAACTGAGTTACAAAACTTCTTGCCACAGGATATTATGCATTATGTGAAGATATTAAAAGGCATCACTGTGTGCTTTTTCTTCTTTTAGGTCTTTGTTTAAACTTGGTAGAACTGTAATGTATTTGAAGTAATTGATGCTTTTTAATCCGAACTAAAACGTGATAAAAATGTCTAAATAAGAAACAGGCATGTCTTTTGAGACTGGAACATAACTTTTAGCCACTTGTGATATTGAAACAGATGGACACTCAGACAAGTCTTAATTTCCTGAGTTGAACAGTGTACTAGTTCAGGGAACTTGTTAGTGGAAGTTTTATGTAATGTGCTAAGGTGTAAACTTTTCTAACTGTGCTTATCACAATTATTCTGGTAAACCAAAAAAAATTATACTGGAAAACTTGCATTCCAGTGTAATTTTCCACAAGAAGGCTGCATTGCATGGCCAGTGCATCTCAGCAATGGGTGTATATTGTCATAACAGTTTTCAGTGAGGTGGTTGCACTTCTTACACACTTGAATCTGGTTCTCCTTCTGGAACTGTGGAAGTGTGGCAGGTTCCCTCCACATCCATTCAGTTGTGTGCTGGGGGAAAACAAGTACTAGCAATATAAGAGCATCAAAGGAAAGAATGATGCCTGTTAATTTTTTGTCATAATGCCATTTTTTGAGGTTATTTTAAAAAGGTATGTTGTGTAGGCTATCTGGAAGAGAGTTTCGCTGGTGAGGTGGGAAGTTCATCCTTCCTTTTATTCCTGTAGTAAAAAATACAGGCTTGTTTCTGTTCAATATCTCTAAAGAGGAGGAAAGCTGGCAGGGAAAATAAGATCTCTTACCATGGTTATTCAGCCTCTGAGCTTGCTGCCCTGTATCTTGATTCTAGTACAACTCCCACCCCAGGAAGGAGAAATTGGAGCTTTCAAGCATAACCAAGAGTTCTGAGTAGTTCAGGTGAAGGATGCTGTAACATGCTTAAGTCAGAACTTGATTTCATGTTCCTCCTGAGCTTGACTGCAACCTGCTCTGCAAGAATGCAATTGCTATCAGTGATGAAAGTGTGTTACTAAATTATGCAATGCTTCAAATGGGGATGGGTGGTGAAGTCTTGAAATTTTAGCTACTTAAAAGAGAAAATCTATATATCCCATCCCTGCTTTTTGTACTCAACACTACTCGAATCACCTGGCATTGGGCAGCCTAACTATGATCATGTGGTTGATTGTCATTTCAAGATGGTTGGCAGTGCCATTAGTACTTTGCTGAAATCTTTCATGAAAAAGGCAGAGTTGGTATTGTGTGGGCTCTCAAATTAAAAAAATCAGTTTTGTTCTTAAATACACTGAGTTGTATTTTCTGATTTTTTTTCTTATCTCTGCAAATGTTTATTTTGTTTCATTCTCAGATTGCAAAATTTCTTGTAACTCAGCTTTGCCAACAACTCTGCTGCAGTTAATATTATTTAATTAATAGTATGTCTGAAATTAAGGGCTTCCTATGTTGGTCTCCCATTTTTTTTATAACCTTGTTAATTGAGGCATGTTCTGTTTGGGTCAGACATATGGCCCAGTCCAGTGATGTTGGTGACAGCTCTGTTTTGATGAACTGCAAAAGGACACATTACAATAGATTTTGTATCATAGGATGAAAGAGACATCGGCACAGCTGACCACAAAGTTCTGATATTATTCAAAGGAAAGTGAGCAACCTTGTTCACATGGTTCTGTGACTAGTGTATGCATGTTCTTTAGTGTTACAGGGGCTCCTGTCTCCTTTCCTTGAAGAGGTTTATGACCAGGCGGTATGTTGTTGCTGCAGGCAAGGAATTCACAGAATGTAGCCCAAACTAGATGGGAAAAAAATTAAAAATTTAGGCAATCGAGTCTTACCCTGGGTTTAGTCTTCTTTCACTATTCTGGGTGGTGATAGTAAACACAGGAGTTGGATCCTGCATCAGTTTACAGTAGGGAGGAGAGAGAAAATCTGCTTCGGGTCATCAGAAATTGAAGAATTGTGTGCTTCATTCAAGTTAAATGGAGAATTATTACAACTGGTCAGTGCATCACAGTTAAATTAGTTGCACTGCAAAATATTTGCCTATATATCTTTTCTGAGGAAGGCACTGAATTTTTTTTCTTCTGCCACCTGTTTGCATCACAAGTTTCCAGTGTTAGCCTGTTACTGGTAGACCATATGAACAAGGCAGCAGAACCGTCTCACAGATTTGGATAGAGGAGCTTGGTGTACTGCTTTTCTTCTTATCTATTTATTCTCCCATAATTTTAGAAAGAGGAAAAAAACCTCAGGAAAAACACATGCTGATTTTGACATTCCTGTTATGGACAAGACACTGATTTCTCAATTATCATCAGTGTGATGTGATGCTTCTCATTTCCTTTCTTATGCAGAAGGCCCTCGATGTTAAAGGGACTGTTCATATATCAGAACTCAGATATTCTGAACCTTTTTATTATCTTAAGTTAGAGAGGTTATATCAAGGCATCTGTTTTCTGTGAAGAAGTCTTGCTTTAACTACTACATGATCAGAGTTAAGCTAGTCTGCGGAACTTAGATTAATAAACTAATAAAACACTTAATAAATGCATTGAAAATATATGTAAAGTGAAACATTGTCCTGGATGGAACCAGCTTTTGTCCCCTTTCCACGCTTCACAAAAATACTGATGGCCCAACTCATTTTGCAATCTGTTTTATTGTAGAAGAGTGCCATAATCCCTTGTCTCCTGATGCCTTAAATAGCACACATTAGAGAGACGTAAGTTTGAGAATTTAAATTGGTTATCTGAACTAGAATGTAAGTGCATACTTGCTCTATTTTGCAGCTGTCCTAACTCCAAAGGCAGAGTTCACAAACAAGAGTGGAAGAAAACAACAGCCTATTTGTCTATTTACATTTGTTCCAAATTATGTAAACTGGGTATTGAATTGTCTGATAGTTCTTGTTAGTATCTCAGTTAAGGAGGATTTCAACTGTTTCGTAGAAAAGATCTTTGTCCTGTTTAGTGTATCTTGTGAAGTTTCCTTGTCACAAATCTGCAGGGAGTTACCTTAAAACTCCTGCAGGAAAGGTCACAGAAACAGCCTATACCGAATGGATAATTTGGAGAAAGATTTCTTAACTGATATTGCTGATGTTTATTACTTTGTTTCATGCATAAACATCGCCAAGGTTTAATGCTTATTACTTTCTTTGAGATAGCAGTAACTGATTAGTGGAGAAAGATCTCTTATGCATCTACCTTCAGGTGAAATGAATTATACAGGCCATTTTGCTTTTAAAAGAGAACATTTTGGATAAGTTCTGAATATGCATTCTTTTATGTTAGAGCAAATCTTTAGTGATGACACTCGTGGGTGTAGTGCTGCTGTTCTCTCGTAAGTTAATTCTTTGAGGGAAGATTGCAGATGGCATACTATGCAAGACCACCTACTGGTTTGAGGTTGCTGTAATCCATGAACAGAATTGAAATAATGATTGAAGAACTTGATCTGATTTGTTTTGGTTTTACACACCCTTAAAATGCCAGATCCACTGAAGCTTTAGTTTTGCTTCCATATCACATTCTGAAATGCCTAGAGAAAAGTGAGGGCCATAAAGTAAAATCCCTTACAAACTTCTAACCACTGTCCTGACATTTTGGGTACTGTTTGAAACTAGCCCACAGGGAACATATGATGTCATTTGAAGAAAATCTTATATTCTAACACTGTGGAAAACTCCAAATTTATTTAAACTTCTTTGATATCCTTGTCTATAAAGAGCACCTGTCTCTGTTTCTCTCTTGTAAAAGCAAGCATATGCCACAGGAGAAAGCCAGAACACCCAGCGGTTTAAAACAACATCATGGGCAGCTGGCTCTGTTCTGCTTTCCTGATAACTTCAGGAGAGTGTTTTGTATAGCAATATCATAGGATAGAAGGGAATGGGATTTAAGTTGGGTTACAACTCTCCTTGATGCATGGGTTACTTAGTCCATCTGGATGTCTTGGTTTCCTAAAGATCAGATCGTGAAGCATAGTCACACAAAATTGTTTATAAATGGGCAGCCATCTGTTCCTTCATATTTAATTTTATCCTTCTGTTCTTTTTCTAAGATACTGACTTGTTTTTTGAAACCCTATTAGGAAATTATTTAACTGGTTTTCTTTTGTTTGTAGTCCAAGGCCAACGAAGTTTACAGAACGTCCTCGGCCTGGAGTCCAAATGATCTGTTCTTCTTTTAGTGCTGGTAAAAGCCTTTTTTTTTTTTTTTCTTTCTCTCCTTGAAGCAGTATAAGAAGTTATTTGATGAGTAAAATAAAGTACACTACAGCTACTGTAGCATATTTCTTTTTAATAAGGTGGATTTGAGTTAGTGGCTATAAAAAATCCCAAATATTTAAAATATAAATTCAGAATTTATGCATTAATACTTGCTGCTACAGAAATTAGCGATACAGTTAAAATTAGAAATTACAAATACAGTTAAACATGAAATGTTGTAAGTAAGTCTCTTATGACTGCAAGTCTTTTCAGAATGGGATAGATATATACCTTTTTCTCAGAATAATTAGGAGAGTTGGCTTTATCTGAGGCGTAGTATATGGGGATTTGTACAAGAAGGTGCTGATTACAGAGTTCTCTCATGGTCTGGGTTTCATTGGTTCTAGAGCTGGCAACTGAAGAATGCTACATAAATAATTGGATGAAATATCAAAATGTACTAGAGTTCCAGTTCCATTTGATTTTTATTAAGAGGGAGGCTTCTAAAGGCTTAGATGCAAGCAAATTACTCTAGTTAACTAATCTTTCGGATATGTCTGCTGATGCATATTTACTGACAGCAAATGTGAGATAATTCAACTCTAGTTAAACTTTGGAGTTTCTAAATCTTGTTTTGACTTAAAGGTCAGTTTCAGGCATAGTTGAAATGAGATGCAGCTATAAATTTCAGAGAATAAATTTAAATATTTGATATTATGTCCCTTTGAAAATACTGTAATAACAGTAGATTGCCCTTTTTTTAAAGTCTTATCTGTTTGTTTTTCTCAGGTGGAATGTTTTTGGCCACTGGGAGTACAGATCACATCATTAGGGTTTATTTCTTTGGATCAGGTCAGCCAGAGAAGATATCAGAGTTGGAGTTTCATACTGTAAATACATTTTTTTAAAATTACATATGTACTTGATTAAAGTAATAATTTGGATAAAAGGGGATAATTTGGAGAAATTTGATTTCTTTTTTCTTTTTCTGCTCTTTTTTTATATAGGACAAAGTTGACAGCATTCAGTTTTCTAATAGTAGTAGCAGGTAAGCACACTATTCAGAGCTAGCTTTTTGACCTTGTAGACATTTGTAAATACTAGTTTCCAGAGGTAGTTATTAAAACAAAGAGCTTTGTTTTGAGTTTCATCCAGTAAAATCATCTATAACTATTGGAGTCTCACTGTTTCTTTTTCATAGTACTCCTTAGTTTCACAGTTGTTTTCATTGTAATGCTTGAAGTATTTTGAATTTGCTAAAATTATGAAAATACTTGAAACTTCTTCCTAAGAAATGTGTGTGTGTGTATATATTCACATATCAAATACGTGTACTTTTAGATATATTTTAACGTGTAAACCTTTTTTCACTTAAATGACTGCTGGATACAGAAAAAATATCAAACTAGATCTAACAATGTTTTGTTTAGCTAGCCTAAGGCTTTTTTTAATGTTTCACCTAAAGTTCTGGATGTTGGATATGAAGGATGCTAAAGAAAACAGTTTGGTTTATTACGAAGTATCTGACACTTTCACTTATTTGATGTGCTAATGTACACTTTTATCATGATACAAATAGTTGTAAACCAAGCTTCACCCACCTTTTTCTCCTCCTCCTACCCCTGAACCTCTAAAAGGGGAAAGAAAAGAGTGGGAGAGAAACTCAAGCTGGGAAACACTTCTTCATATAAGTGTCATAGTACTTACTCAGTATACAATGCTAACTTATTGGGAATAGGTTTTATTTTAAATCATGTCTGTACTTCTGCTGGCAGGGCTCTCCTCTTGACCTCTGTGTGTGTGATAGGGTCAGCTCCTTGGAATGTTCATTGGGTTATGGTGTCCCTGTGCCAGTGCAGTGTCATAACTCAGCAAGGTGCACCAAAGGTCATGGAACTGTTAGTTTGGAACGGGCTCAGGATAGGGAAGCAAGTTTGACTTTTTGGAGGCCTTCAATTTTTTTCTTGGTATGGGAAGCGTTTTTAACCTCAAACCACTTGTACCGGATTCTGACACTGTTTGGACTTCTTACTCATAGCTTCCATTTTTGAATTCTAAATTCTGGGACTTTAATTTTCAGGTGTCTTTTCTGTACAGATCTGCCTTTGATCTCTGAGTAACTCTTTCCTGCTTTTGTTAGATTTGTGAGTGGAAGCCGTGATGGAACAGCACGAATCTGGCAATTTAAGCGAAGGGAATGGAAAAGCATTTTGTTAGATATGGCTACTCGCCCAGCAGGGTAAGTGATGTAAAATGTTCTGCTATCACATAGATTCTTGAGGACCTTTGCTATAATTTTCTGACTTACTAAAAATTTTTTTAAAAAGACAGTGAGAGAAAAGAAAAATTATTATTAATTTATTATTATTAATAAAAATTTTATTAATTATTATTGCTTAAATGCACAGTATGCTTATCTAGCTCTTGAAATTCAATGAAAATAAACATTTGACTACATATTCAGCTGTGGAAATTAGCTTGTCCTGATAATAGTGCCACTAGTATTTTGATTAGATTAAAAGAATAAAAGATAACCAAAACCCTTTGAAGGTCAAATTTATATGGCTTTTTACGTAGACATTTATTTCTGGAGCAAGAAAACCAGGTCACATCTTTTCTTGAGACTGATTGCATTTCAGTAATATTTACAGATATTATGGAACCTGCATGCCCAGAAAAGAAGTATTGTGTCCTTTTCATACAACATGCCAGAGCAAAGAAATTGCTGGCTCTGTAATTTGTTAAAACAATCTGAGAGTTTAGAAGAGTTTGTAGGTATGGGAAACTTCTGTACACTAGAACAAGCAACAAAAGATGCTTGAAGATGGAGACTGAGTTAGTAGGAATTGATGCTTGCACCTTTTTATTTTGGCATGAAGATGTTTTCCAGTTGACATAAATTAAAAAGATCTGTAACAGGTTTAAGGGATAAACCTTTTCCTCCTTACTGTTAATATGGAATGTTTTGAAGGATATTTAGTAGAAAAAAAAACTATAATGGTTTCAGGAGTCATCTGTGGAAAGATACCTGAAAGATGAAGAGAGTGATGGAAGAGAAGGCTAAATAAAGTGTAATTTAGTTAGATGTTTAGATCAGACAGTATCCTGTCAATTATGAGCAGATGCAACAAAACGTAGGTATCAAACTGTTGGACAAGAGTGTACAAAATGCTGGTACTTTGATAACAGACTGAGTTACTCTCAGTACAAATTCTTCATTTTAACTGATTCTGTGCAAAAGAGGAATGGATTCTTCATTGTGGCCATAAATGCTGAACTTATCTGAGAAACGGAACTGCTCATTTTACTAAAGCACCTATAGCAGAATTCTGTTTTATCCTTGTGACTAGAGGAATAAGTGCAGTTTTAAATTTGATCTTTTCTGCACAAGAATGGTTTTATCAAAGAAAATGAAATTGCTGCACTGAAAGGAAAGAATTAATTCAGCTTATAAAGCCTCCTGGGTTCTGCATTGAATCTAGAAGGGAATTTGGCTATAACTACATTTTCTGTTATTGGGTTGATACTATTATGCAATGTGTTGTTGTGCTTACTATATGGAAGATTCTGTATTTTGTCTGCCTACTTAGTGGTGACATGCTATTGTTGAGTTTGGCTGATGTTTTCCTAGAAATAAATGTGCTAGAGAATTCAAGGGTGATTAGTCTTTAAATCATGCTGCTAAAAATGTAATTTTTGGGTATTCTGATTGATTTATTATAGATTACTGTTGTTTGGGTTTCATGCAAGATTAAGTGCCATATTATGATTAGTAAAGTGATGCCAGGGTAGTGGTGTAGTACTAAATATTGTCCGAGAATTCAGATCATTTAAAGGTATAGAATACATCTCTCCATATTGAGAAATACTTACTGCAAATATTCTTCAGGACAATTTACTGTTCCTTGGTTGACTAATTTGGATTTTTATTCTTTAGATGTTACAACAAATACTGTAGCTATCAAATTTAAATTAGTTAGGTCATGTATCAGAGAGCATTTTCTGGAAGATCCTATAGTCATTGTTTAAGTACCTACAATTCTTTGTGATTGAATGTGCTACGTTATAGAAAACATCTTTAATTTGTCTGGTTTCTTGAAGAAATATTCTTACAAATACAGCAAAATACAGAAGCGTTTTCACTTGTTAGTAGTGTTAAACTATTTTAGCAAAGTAGGATTACACTGAAATTTTTTACTCTATTGTTTTAGACAAAGTTTGCAAGGAGTTGAAGATAAAATCACAAAGCTGAAAGTGACCATGGTGGCATGGGACCGCCATGACAACTCTGTTATAACTGCAGTTAATAACATGACTCTGAAAGTTTGGAATTCTTTCACTGGCCAGCTCATTCACATTCTCATGGTAAGGTGTACCATCTTGATTTATCAATCTTGAATGCAAAATTTATTTATACATTATAAACATTCTTCCTTATATGTTTTTTCCTGTCTGAAAACTACCTTGACAAATGTTTCTAGATAATTGAAACGTAATAGAGATGTCTATCAGCTGCTTATTAGAAAATAAAACCTTAAAGTTGCAAATAACCATTGCTGTTCAAGATGTCTGAAACTAAATTTGGACATTTTGGTTGGGTTTTTTTTTTTTTTTTTTTAACTGAAGTTCTATCTTGAAGGAGAGAAGGAAACAGTTGGGTTTTTAATCTTTATGTAATGTGGTGTTTTGAAATACTGTTAATGGATAAATTTGTCCTGTTTAAACAGAGACACTTCTGCAACCTAATCATTCCATGAGTACAAAGTTAGTATTCTAACTAAAATAAATCAACAGGTTTACTAATGTCTGACACTTCTTTTGTAACTGAGAAAATGGGTTACTCTAGGTAACTTGATACAGAGATGGAAATACTTAATGCACAGCTTTAAAATATAGCATTAATTTTGAAGATGTTCTCTAACTTTAAGTTATATATTTCATTCTTTTTGGGTTTAAATTAAATGTCTAACTGGTACTCCGCTGAAAAAAATGGAAATCTGTCAAATATTAAGACCCCCAAGTACCAAATGTTGTGGACACTAATCTTTAAAATCCTGGTGAAAATATTGGGACATACTTGTGAAGGTGACATACTTGACATACTACTCAGGAAGGTAAAATTGCAGCTGGAAAGGAAGGAGTGTAATGCACTGCTACCAAAAGAGTGTGCTCAAAGTAGTTTTTGCTGGGCATTTTCATAGGTTAAAGTGGCAGCTGCTAGTGTTACCATGTTGAATCCTTGCGTAAGTATTTGAGACGATACTCTTTTTCATTCTGCTGTGTCTTTATTTTCAGGGACATGAAGATGAAGTGTTTGTGCTTGAACCTCATCCATTTGATCCAAGAGTTCTCTTCTCTGCTGGACATGATGGAAATGTCATAGTTTGGGATTTGGCAAGAGGGGTCAAAATCCGGTCTTACTTCAACATGGTAATTACTGTGCTTTATACAGATGTGCCAGAGCAACCATTCTAAACTTTTTGCTTTTAGTACATTCTTATGTAGGCCATCTTGAAGTATGATTTATGTATAGAGCAAGATCCTGCATCTGGTGAAGTCAAGAGAAATTCGTTTTCAGTTCAGTGGGGCAAAGAGTGAATCTTTGAGTAAAATGTTACAAATTGTTTCTTTGGCCGTATTTCATAGAGCTTTCTTTCTATATGCTTGATCTACACAAAATTGGAGTGTTAGTTACATTGTCAGAGATCATGTGTGAGAGACAGGGTGACAAAGACCCTCTTTTATTGCTCTGTTTCCTGCCTGGGGAGTTAAGGTGGAACTTGGTTTGTTTTTTGCATTACTAATTCTTAATCTGGCTAAAGCTCTTCAGGAGTCTCCCGATCTCATACAACATTGTATGCTGCCTTAGCCCATTGGACAGAATACTGTCAGCCTTTCTGTGTAGAGGTCCTCCACATGCAGGTTTCAAATTTGGTCTGTTCTGCACTAAACTGATTCTCCTGCAAGATGGATACAATAGGTATTTTCATCTGTTTCTTGCTATTAAGTGGGTCTTTGTACATACCTTTTTCCTCAAAAAGGTAATGATGTATTGTGCAATTCAGACTTTGTCTCATGGAGAAAATTAAAAAAGCCTTTGTAGAATATCCACTATCATTTGGAATGCTGAGAGTAGGCAAACAGGCTTCAGCTGTAGTGGCAGTCTTGGAGACCAGCATAAAGAAGATCATCTGAAGAAGAGACCTACCATAGATATATTAACAAAATGATAAGGGACATTTAGAAATGAACTCAAGCCAGGAAGGTTACTGAACCTAAAGAAAGATTTTGAGATGTGCAGTACAGTAGGTTCATAAAGTCTCTGAGAAAATTCAGCTAAGCTTAATCAGAGAGAGCGCAACCTAGGTTCCTTCAGCACTGATGTAGGTTGAGTAGCTTTCTCTCTGCAGTGATTTCTGTAACTGAGGTTATGAAGGATCAAGACAATAATATTGGAGCTACGAGCACACGTCTTCATCACTTGGTGCTATTATTCACTGTTGCTAGTTGAGGTATATGTTCTCATTGCATGATTAGCTTGCATTTCCAGTTCTGCTTACAGTAGATGTATGATGGTTCTCATGGAGTTTAGGTCAGAATAGTGTGAGCTCATCTGCTCTTTTTAAGCAAAGTCCATTTAAGAGCTATCAGAACCTAAATTACAGGTCCCTGTGATGTTAGGCAGCCCCCAAAAGACTGAAAGACTGAAATATTTCAAGAGTGCAGTGCAACATAAACACGTAAAAAGGATAGTAGTCACATACATTTTAAGATCTTTGGAGTGAGAGAAATTTGTAGACAATCAGAAGATCTCAGCAGCTAGTAATCTGTGCCTTATGCTTGAAACTAATACGAGGAAGTCTGCCTGCTGTGTGAGGTGAGGGGAATTGTACATCTGGCAATCAGTTTGTCTCAAACCAAGGAATTGCATTGTATGAGCCAGGTATGCACGAGAGGCATCTCCCTATGGACTGAATGTTTCACCAGCCAGTCTTCTGTGTTTGATGCTTCAAAAGACAAGGGTGGAAATTAGAGGTTTTCTTAGGTGTTGGGTGGCAGGCAGAGGACATTGTGCAGTCACCTCTGCAGAGCTGCAAAGGTTGTGTCCTGGTTTACTACGAGAGGGCATGAATTCATACAGAGCTGCCAGTCTTCTCCATTTCCTAAATGGCAAATCAGCTGGGAACATCAATAGATTAACCACTATTAAATTATTTTGACAAGTGCCGTTACCTTCACTCACTTGTTCAATATGTCATCTTATGCTTCTTAAAAAAAGTATTTGTATTTCTGTTCAGGGAATTTTTACAGATTGGGTTCTTTTGGATCAGACAGGCAACATCATCTGGAGCAACGAAACCTAAGAGTTGAATTGACATAAGATGTCTGCTTTACAGTTCAAGAATGTCTCATCATCATTTCCTGGTCTGTGGTACCAGAACTAGCACTTGGTGGCTTTGTCATAACAAGAGTTCCCTAAAAAATGTTGCAGACCTTGGGGGAGTTGATTGCATTACCAAAATCATAGGTGACTATTGGCTTGATATTAGTCCAGTAAGGTATTTCTATCCTAGATGGATTGCTTTGTACGTCTAAAGCCTTGTGACAAATCCCTAAAGTAGAGCTGGATATTTTTAAATTGCTTTCCACCCTGCCCCAAATGCCTTCATTGTCAATGTTAAAAGAAAAAATTAAAAAAATCAAGGGATGCAAGCAGTGTCAATCAGTTTGAAACTTAATTCTTTTATACAGTCAGTGAATATGAAATTGCAAGGCAAATCATAGTAACCAAATATACTTTTTGTTTTGTATTTAACTTAAACGTTGATTCCTCTATTTATTTGTTTCTTGCTCGTTGCAATTTGGTCCCACTAGGTGACTCTGGTGGTCCTGCAGAATATTCTTTCCCAGGTTTTTAAACTGAAGATCTGCTGTTAAATCAATTGTCACAATTATGGTTAATTTGAAGCATCTTTGGTCTGTTTGAAGCATCTTTGATCTGTTTGCCAGATTTTGGTCTTTATCATTAATAGTAATCTCAGTCCCATAAATGACTGTCACGCTCTCAGTAAGTATATATGCTTTATATATTTCATGTTTTCACCTGTAGTCTTCATTTCATTTGGTCTAGTTGTGTAAGTATTGCATAACTTGGTGTTGGAGTCCATGGACATTCAGAACTGGTTTAATTCAGTGACTTGAGTCGCCTACACTCAGGGAGTGTATTCGCTATGCCAGAGAGTGAAATTTGCCATAGAAATAAGAAGAATGTGAGATGGTTAAAATGTTTTAGACAATTTTGAGATGCAGCAAGTAAGTCCTGAGATGCTTTTAAATTGCATGTGCAAATACAGGTATTTGGTTTTTGGCCTATGTCATATTCACACCAGTCCTGACTTAATACAGCTGCTAATGAAGAATGTGTTCTTGGTGTAGTATTAGGGCAGTTTCATCTGTTGTATTTCCCAGGTACAAAGAAGCATTCTGAAGAAACACGGTAATAAATCTTAAATGATTCCTTTAGCCAACTGTTTCAGAGTTTATGTATTTAACAAAAATAGTGTTGTTGCTACAGAAGAACAACACAGACTCTTGTAAATGTTTAAATTGTAGTTCATTTTGCTGAAGAGTGCATGAGATGTAGGTGTCTTAGTGGATGATCCAGGGGAAAAAATACATTGAATAGTGGGCTGTCTGGTGAAAGCAACTGCATGATAATGTACATAAAGATGTGTTTGAAATGCAGTTCCTTACTCAAAGCTGCAATGAGGCATCTGGATCCCTTGTGTGGTAAGGCAGCTTTCCAACAACCAAGGGAAGACCTTGCTTTCGTAAAGGAGTCTACAGGTGCAGGTGGCACTCATTTTTTGGGATTACTTTAGCTGTTAGAGCTGGGAAATGGAAGACCTAGATTCTGTTCTATCCTTAGTAGTAAAGTGCTCAATTCAATGTCTGCCACTAACTCAGGAGAGCATCTTGGCTATAAATGCCCTAGACAAGACTTCTTCCCAATTTTCCCAGGTTGTGTCACTATGGAGAGATGTGGATCTGTAGCCTGTGTGCTAGGCATGGGCTAGTTTGCTTGGGTATACAAATCATGTTCTAGGTAAATTAGAAAGTGGTAGAAATTCTTTGCCTTCAGGCAAGCTTTTGTATTTGCAGGATTGGTGTTCTGTCAGGTCATAAATAAAAGGTGTACACCTCTCAGTTCTTGTCACAGCGTGTTTTGAGGTGTTCCCACTGAGTTACTTCCTAATAGATCTGACACTGTTGGTTTGTTAGGAATGCCAGGGTTGGCACTTGCATAGTATGTGCTGCAGCTTAGCCCTTAGGCTTTAGGCAGAAGTTTTTCAATGCTGAGAACATATGAAGGCAAAAAAGGAAAACTATGAGGACTTAATATTTCAGATCTAAATGGAGATGTCTAGTAATGTTAGGTGGATGCATTGGTTTTTGTTTGGTTTGGTGATTGGGTTTTTGTTGGTGTTGTAATTTAGACATTAAAGTATTGGTGTTCCTCGAGTCTGACCCTACGTAGATTGTGGTGTGGTGTTACAGTGCTGCCCATGATTGTTATTTTTTGGACTATAGGTTTCACCTGTGGTAAAGTTGATAGTTCTTGTCCTGTGAGTGGGCTGCCCTGTAAAAGAATATTAAAAGAAGTTTCCTAAAAGATTTTAGGGTATATACAGGCCTGTAGTTCAGTTATTTCTCTTTGGTTTTTTTTGTTTGCTTGAGGGGTTTTCGGTGGGTGTTGTGTATTTTTTTTTGTTGTTGTTTGTTTTTTTTTTTTTTTAATTTCCTTTATAGCATGGCTTTGTGGGCAGTTTCAGGAACATATGGTGACTCCTGTTACTTTAAAGTATGTTTTTGAAAGTATGAAGACTGTATTACAGTAGCAAGAATGAAAGATTAGGGAAGAGCAGGCATTTTTACAATTTTTGTCACTGTGGAATATTGGAATTCTTACTCTGTCTTTGAATGTCATTGCTTTGCCTGAATCTGCTACCTGACTAGGCAGATTCTGTAGGTAGGCATTGCAATTACTCAAACAGAAAGCCTGTGTTTTAGTTGATAAAGACTAGCCTTATCTTTGTGTAATCTTTGTGTAATGTAGAAATGAATCAAGTAGGAATATTGAAGCCTTTAAAGAAAAAAAAAAAATCTCCTGGACAGTTTAAAAAAAATACCCAAAGAAAACCAACAGCAAAAAACCTTTCATGACTAGATGTTGTTCTTCTGTCTTACTTGATTGACTCTTGATATGAGTCACTTCTTTGAGAAGTCAGGCTCAGCTGTAGCCAGCAGTCAGCCTTCTTACAATATGTGTGCCTTGGGGGCCTCCTGTGTGCCTGACAACCTGTCAAGGTCAGCCTTTTGCTTATTTGTAATCTTAATGTGTTCCCGGTTGTGAAGTGGTTATTTGGACTGATTCTTGTGGCCCTTAAGAGGGTCTTTCTGAGCACTGTTGTGTGTTAGGGTGTCCGTAACACGTTCTGGGTAGTAGTTCTGGAACTCCCTTGGAACTCGGGGCTAAGACAGCCTTAATTCTTTCATCGTATTGTGAAGAATGCTTTGAAAAATGGATACAAAAAGAGTATTTTTACAATTTGGTGTTAAATTCACAGATCTGAGTATTTCAAAATCCTCCTACCTTTGTGACTACCTGACTTGCTGGAAGGCTAAGCCACCTACCTCAGCCTTTGACACTTATACATCACAGTGTATATATCTCTAACTGTTGAGAATTATGTGATAAGTCTTTTTCTAAATGCTAAAGCATGTTTCATGAGAGCATATAGAAATATCAAGGGTATGTTTCAAAAATGCATTAGAATTTGAACTCTAAACTAGTCATTTGAAGCAACCTTCTGATTCTTTTGGAGGAAGAGGAAGAAAAAGAAAAAATTCTAACTGAGCCCACTCCTCCCCTTTCCCACCTTCATCTCCCTTTGAAATGGCAAGTTATATGTGTGAAAGAAAAGCTTTAATCTCCCCCAGAAACACTACTGTTCTCCTCTGTGTAAATGCTTACTCTCCACTTAGTAAATGCTGCTTGCCCTGGAAACCATATTGGTAGTTCAAAAATAGCAGTGTAACTCTTAGTGCTTGAATTGGTGTTTGTCATTCTTATGCCCTCTGTCCCACTGTTATGGAAATGGTCAGAAAAAAGAAATAAAACAAAATAAACCTTTAAAATTGCAAAGCCTGAGGGGCAGGCTGACTTGCCTGTTGCATTGCTACTGGAGAAGATATAGGCCACAGTTCCATTTCTTGGCTGTTTTTAAAAAACTGTGATGCTGGAGCTGAGAAAGAGCTAAGATATGCTCTTTCACTGAGTCCTAAAAGGACAACAATGTCTTTGATAGCTGTAGTTGGTGTAAGATAGGATAAGGCTTCTTACAGGTCCTTAAAATAAACTTAGTGATTTTTAAATTTTTTTTTTAAACTGGGGCATATTTTCCTCTAAACCTCTGTATCAGAACTCTAGCTGTTTTCTTTGTTTCTAGGCAGTCTTCTGTTGGAAGCTCATGATGAATAGTCCCACACTTTCATTTAAAATGCATTAGTTAAATTTTATGTAAATAGACATTGTATCCAGAACTAGAAAGCTTGTGACTTCTTGTGATTTACATGTGTTCTTTACAATATGTTTATTAAATTTCAACAGATTATGAAACCTAGACCTTAAATATGAACACTTTTTAAACAAAGTAAAGATTTACACACTTTTGTGTTTATTTTAAAAAAAGGTTTAATAGCTTATTCAAAAATTTGGTTAGTGTGATGAGTATAGTTTCTCACATATATGTCAAAAAACATACATTAAAACAGGTACAATGTTGTAAGCAGATGAATTGAAAAGTGACAGTTTTCTAATAAGTTCAAGTTTTTGCAGTTGCAGTTTTCATAGAAATTTAGCAGCACATTATTTTGTCCAACTTCATTTAAAATTGTCAT
The DNA here is from genome assembly GCF_020740725.1 of Corvus hawaiiensis. NCBI lineage: Eukaryota > Metazoa > Chordata > Aves > Passeriformes > Corvidae > Corvus > Corvus hawaiiensis. The sequence goes on along the minus strand of NC_063215.1, from coordinate 34,123,108 downwards.
CCCAGAAGCAAATTACTTAAAATTTTAGGATAAAGTCTGGATTTAACTGCATTAACAAATATATGTTTCTTTTTTGGAATTTTTTTCTTCTAAATTAAAATGACAGCTAACAGAGAAATGAGGAGGAAACTTTTATTTCTGAAAGGATGGAAGAACATCTTACTGGAACCTTACATAAATGGTTATGGATCCTTTCACAAGATAAAGTTATATGACTTGGCATTATGTTGCCACATCAAAACTTAAATGTAGTCATTCTCTTTAACAACTGTATTAATAGGGAATAGCAACTCTAAAGTTCTTCTAAAGAACTTAAATATAAACTATTGTTGAACATACAGTGCAGCAGGTATAAGCTACTTTATCAGAGCTAACAAATTTGGAGGCTGATTTTTTGCTTATGTTCTTGGCTGGAGCTAAGAAAGTACTGCAGAAGTTAGTAATCCTTAGGAAAAAAACCCCGACCCAACAAAAAACCCAACCCCCCCCCCCCCAAAAAAAAAAGCTCAGAGCTTTGCAGCCGGGTAAAATTGTTAATGACTCTGCAAACTTTTTAGCTATAGAATTATAAAATACAAGCATCTTCTACTTGCACCTATAGAAGTGTAAAATTTGAACGTCTTATCCTGTCTTACCAGCTTGACTTGTAGCTTGGGTTGGCTTCTCTAATGTAGTCTCAAATTTGATGGTTCAGTGCTTGTTATCAGAAAGATGAAAATACAGAGCTGTGGTTGAGAAAGATGGTCAGGATTTCTTAGCAAGACTTGAAGACCAGGTATTTAGCATGACTGACTATAATGTAATTGTTTTACCACAAATTCAAGAAAAAATACCCCAAAGGGAAAAATTTACCACAGCTTGTTTATGTAGTTTTCAAACAAACGTGCTTAATACCTCTCTCAGCGCTATTTAATTTTTAGATGAAGGATTATATATTGTTACTTTAAAAATCAATTAATTGTAATTTAAATTTTTAATCTCTATACATCAATGTCAGGTACATGAAGTGAGACAGTTGTGTAAATAAATTTTGCTAGATGTTTTTGAAAAGCTGTAGTGGTTATGTCTGGTTATTCCTGAAATACTATTTGTGAAGAACAAAAGTTTTACTTCACTGGGAGATCTCTGTATGTGTATTTGATGAGATAAGACTCCAGCATCTGCTTGCTCACTTAAAGGGTTACAAGATGATTACATTTCTAACAGTTACCACTGCAAAAGTTAGGCAGAAGAAAAAGTATGTTGGAAGAATCTTGGAATGGTGTCAGACTGCTCATTAAAACCTTATTTACTTTTAGCTCTACTGTAGTAGCTTTCATTTGACTGTGTTCTGACGTCTTATGAAATGAAATATGTAATGCTTTCATATGATCAAGAGAATATAACTTGTTTGTGAATGCTCACAAACTTATTTTTAGATCTCTTGATTTTCTGGCCAATCTTGAAGTTAAGACCCAAGCTCTTATGTCTGTGTTATAGTAAAGAAAAAACTCTGACTTGTATTGGTCCTTAGTTTTATTTTTCAGGTTATTTCTTTATTGAGAAGCCTTGGGCTGAAGAAACAAAAAGTGGATTTGATAAGGTTGTTTTGAAGGTGATCTCTGAAATTCCTTTATTTCATTTGATTGCCTTTGAAAACAATTGGAGCAGTAGAATCAGCAAGCAAATACTAACCTACCTTGTAAGGTCGTGCTCGTCTGGTTATGTGATGATTATAGTTGTATCTCTCTAAATGCTGCTTTTATTTCAAATGATGTAGTAGTGAAACAGATTATACTTAGAAATGCTGGCATAAAATCAGGAAATGGGGTGATACATAATTTAACAGAGCAATAATTGTATTTAAAACATTAAACTTGTTTTTGAAACTGAAAATGTGTATTGCCATGCATCCAGTGAGAAAGCTTTGAAGCAAGTGAGTACATTCATGCTAATTTTGTTTTACATTCACTGCGTGAAGTTACCATGGTTAATATATGCCTTTTCATAGACAGATACAAGTACATGTGTGTAAATGCAGATACATTTTTTTATATTAGATATTAAATATATATTATACATTAAAAAACAACCAAAACACACCAAAATAAAAAAACCTCAACCCTAAAATCGTCTCACACAATGACGTTGAGTTTGAAAGTTATGGCAACACAGACATTAAGGAATAAGAATAAGATTGCTGAAGATAATGTCCAAATGTTTTGTCCCCAAGTCTGTAGCTGATTGTCTAATGTAAAGTTGTCTGGTGCTATTCCTGGTTCCATGTGTTTCTTTACAAATCCTTAATTACTTTTCTAGGATGTATAGTAGCTGGATTGCATGATTCTTTTTTAAGCTTATATATTTTCTCCAACTTTTAAACAATGTATCTTTTGAAAAATTTTAATAGAAACACTTAGCTTTTGAGAGCTTTGGATATGTTGTATATTGATTTGGAGCTATTAGCATAAGCAGTGACAGAAATCATCATGTACAGAACTTGACCATAAAAAGGTCAAGTTGAAGCAACCTACAGGAATTTTCCTGATTTCTACAATGGAAATTGTAGAGGGTGTAATTTTGATCCTGTTAATGGGGAATCTGTAGTACAGTTGAAGAATCAGACTGTCTGGATGCAGTGATGTGTGGGTTGTCTCCTTGCCCAGTTTCTCTGCCCTCTTTACACGTTTTATGTTTTTATATAAATCAGTCAGAAATACTAGAAACCTCCATGGAGGTCGTAGTAAGAATGTATTTCATAATGGCAGTGACGTCTAGTTTTTGTGAATTTGGATGCACACATTCCCTGTTAATGACTGTTTAAATGTTTTAGTGCAGTTTAATCCTTGTTTTGTTTAGAATTTACTGTCAGTGTTATGGCATTAACTGATTCAGGTCAGAAGGGTTTCTTCCTGCAAGTTGTCAATCAAGCAGAGACTACTGAGTTGCAATTGGATTTTTCTGTGTGCTCTTACTCCTTCAGAGAGCTGGTTATTGACTGTCCTTTATTTTTAGCTTTAAGTGGACACTTCATTACAGGCAGTTCCTATGCTATGGCTACTTATGTCTGTGTATCTTAATGTTTTTCCTGCCCCATCTTCCGAAATCTGATCTTCCACTGATCTGTGTGATGTGGTTTCTTACTTTCTAATTCTACTTATACTTTCAGTGCAACTTGGCAAACTAAAGCCATAATAGCATCGTATTACTTACAACATTGTTTCCTTTCCTTTAAACAGTAAATCTGTCAGGCCTACCTAGGTCTTTGTTAGCAACTACTTGATTAGTTTTAGGCTAAATGACATATCAAAAGATTGGAAGTCCCTGTCAAAAGAACAGTGTGAAAGATCAGGTTCCATTTAGAACACCTCAGCAGAATGCTCTGTGTGTGGATTTTCTGCCACACGAGGTGATTTTTTTGGACTAATGTCGGAAAGGCACATTTCTTGCTTATATGAACAACATATTGTAATTTCCAATGGGAACTAGAGATGTGAAAACAGTATTTCTTATGTTGTGGCCTTCATAAAGTCTTCCACTTCCAGTGGGATTCTGTGGGGTTGTATTTTTAGGTCAGGTTCTGTAGCCATGTGAAATACAGAATGACCTAAGTAAGGTTATGGATGCATTATTTTGAATCAGTTTGTCTATAGTCCTACTGAAATGGTTTGAAATTTTTGAGAGGCTTCACCTCTCAATTTAGCACATAAGAGCGCATCCTGAGAAACAGATTCTGGAGAACAAAACCAGCATAATTCTCTTAATAGTTCAAATAGAAGAAGCCAGTACTGAGTTTGCAGGATGTATATTAAGAAAAATATTTAACAACAACAACAGCTGTAAATAATTCATATATATATAGCCTTTATATAACTTAAGGCATCCACTGGGTGGGTGACTTATCAGACCTTTTAACTGATAGATTTATCTTTCATGAGATATAAGGCATTCCTGAATGAATAACTGACTTGGCTGGTAGGAAGATAAAAATATTTTTAGTAAATATATTACTCAGAATTTAATTACTTCTAGTCTTCTTCCTACCATTTCATCTCTTGTTTTTGCTCTGGAAGCAGTGTAGAAGATTTGCTGTTTTCTTAAATTTTTATTTTTAAAAACTGACTTAAAAAGCAAGTCTTCTTTCTATTCCTCCAAATGAGTAGCAACCTGCTTTAACTTTGCAGAAAGTCTGTAGATATTTTTTGGCTTATGGAAACATGCTGTGATTGAAGATTGTTCCTTAAAGCAAAGGAGAGCACAAACCTGCAAAGGAACTTCCAGATACTTGGAGACTGATTTGACTTGAGCAGTTATGATGTAGTTTCATCACTATAAATGAGGTTGTATGTTTTAATAACAATTAGTGCTGCTTTTTTGCTAGTTTCAGAAATTTGTTCTAGCATGCCATTGTTGCAATCATTAGAATCTGAATTTCAGTTTTCAAGTTTAAATGTTGCTTGTGACTAATATTCATTTGTTCCTGTGCATGTAGGTAGGGAAGTTCTCATCCTGTTTAAGATCTTTTAGTATAGCAGTTCCTTTCCTGCAAAGGTCTTTTAGTCTGATCATGCAAAATAGTCCTCTTTCCTTAGTGTTCATATAAAGAAGCTTCGCTCTCAGGTTTTGTGTTATCATGATGAGTGACTCTGTAGCTGTTCCTCTTAGAATTTACTTATCTTGAACATGGGAAGCAAAAAAACCATGTACTGCTTTGGAAGATTTTGTTCTTAGCATTGTCTATTTGTCTAGCACATATGCACTTTCTTTTCTGCATGCACTTATGGTCTGGTTTAGAATTAGTTTTCTTTTTGTTGCTGCATTATATGTGGTGCATTGCAAAGACTACACCGTGATCTTTTTCACTGTGTTTTCAACTAATTGCTTCAGTTACTTAAGATGAAGGATGGATTCTACCTCAGGCTAGTAGAGGCTTTAGTTCACTGATTATTTTTTTTTTTTTTAACTGTGCTGGTGACTTGTGTTGGAAGATGTGGTAGAAATGTGTAGTGTTATTGTATGTAGACTGAGTTTCATTATTTTTTTCTGGCAGTAAATGTGTTAGTAAGTTATTCCTAATAATCTTGTTAGGTTCATGCTCTGTTGCATTTGTCCTGCTGGCTTTTAATTGCTTCAGTTGATATAATTTATGCTGTCCCAAATCCATTCTCAGTGGATGATTCCCTAATGTTCATTTCATCAAAGGGCTCTTATTTTTTCTGTAGTCAAAACCAGAAAGGCCTGACTTGAGAAACTTTAGTGATAACATCCTTTTAGCTCTGTTTGTCTTTCCAAAATCAATAACTGTTATCCTTTCCTTATAAAGTTTACCTACTCTGCATTTCTCCTACTAATCACAGTCATTTGAATCAAGTTTAAATACTATATTACGCCTTTGAAATCTAGCTAGGTTGAATGAGTTATATTTTCTTGGCATTAAAAAATTAGTTATTTTTCTGAAGAAAGACAGCTCTATTCTTCCTAGTTTGGGGCAGAAAATAAGCTTTCCTCAAACCTGAGAGGAAGAGTCTTCCCTTTTTCATTCTCTTATTGCATCAGCATTCCTCCCTTCAGGATATACCAATGTCCATATGTTTCCTTGCTAGGGAAAATACGGACAAATTGGACTCTTAATTCTTGGTGCTGAGACTAAAAATAATCTTCACTTAGTCCTCTTTGTATAGCATCACTGGTTCTTCCCTGTTTGTAGCTGAAGAATCCTTGCTACTTGCTTCGAATGTCTTAACACATTCATTCTCCACAGCCTTTTGTTGTGACACAGCCTTTGTTAAAGCACTGGAACACGCTGCCAAGAGGAATTGTGGACTCCCCATCCCTGAAAGTGTTCAAGGCCAGGTTGGATGGTGCTCTGAGCAAACTGGTCTAGAAGGTACCTGTGCCCATGGCAGGGGGTTGGAACTATGTGATCTTAAGGGTCTTTTCCAACGCAAACAATTCTGTGATTCTGTGGCAGCTCTTAAATAACCAGTGCTTTTTCTGTTCTTGTGAGCAGTTTCTTCCCTTCACAAGTGATGTCCTTATATTCAGCAGGGGAAGGTTCCAGACAGAATAATCACTTTATGTCTTCTTGGGATACAGTCTCATGTAGTTCTTGCATCTTTGATTTAAAAGGGATAGAGAAGGGAAGGCAGCTTCCTTCTTGCTGAAATTCTTTATCTAGCTTGCTGAAGTAACAGCTTCACTGATTTGTGATACAACTGATACAACCTCCCTTTTTGCAACTTAATGTTTAGTTTCTGTTTCAAATGACCAGCTCCTCTGTGTTAGCTTTATTATGGAAAAAATTCTATTGTAAGGTGTCACTTATTATTACTGAAATAGTTTTATTGGAAAAAAAAAAATCTACTGGATAGCACACTCTGGTTGACTTTGTTCTTTAATTTAGAATAGTGATTATATCTTGGAAGGTTATCCTCAGCCATAGTTTTTGTTCTTATAAGAATCTTTATTTCCAAGTATTTGTACTTCAGACTTGAAGGGTTCTACTGAAAGGTCTTAGAGTTGCCCTTTCCAAAAGCACTTTTTAAAACCAGATTCTGGGCACGTTTGGTTTAAAACTATTTGCACTGTACTTGTCCCCAAATAGTAGAACACTATTCTTTTCTTTACATAAGAAGGGAATGTTTCCCACTTAACACTCTAATTTCCAGGGGGTTCTTGAAAATGGTCCATCCAAACCGTTTCTTGATGGAAAGGATTAAAAACCCCATCATCTTAATAGTTGTCTTTTCTTCCTTAATAGTTGTCTTTTTTTCCCCCCCTCGCCATGGTTAGCAAATAGTTGTTTCCCTTGTAAAACAAAAAGTATTCAAAACTTAGGCTGAATCCTGAAATTTTATTTGTGAAGGACTTGAACATTAGGAAGCTTGACGTTGATGTTTCCTTTGTTGGAGGAAGGGTAAGGGAACAGAAATCTCTAGGTATAAAATATTTCTTTTCCAATTTTAACTGTATTTCTGCAAAGCTTATTATTGTGCTAAAGTTCTGTCTGCTTTCCACCTGCTTTCCCAAACTGTCTCCCTTTAATACAGTGAGCTTTCTATCTGCAAAAAGCAGCACAAAGTTGTAACTTTACTGTGGTAGTTGGATCTCGCTTAGACTAAATTAATTCTGCATTCCTGACTGTTGTGAATTTAGTGTCACTTGCTTGAAGTTCTGTTTTTATTTTCCATCTCTTTATGTAAGATACTTCTGTTCATTTCTTCTGGAATAATGGGCAAAATAGAACATAAAACTTGGTTTGGTTTATGTTCCTCTTTTGCTAGTGCAGAAACTCATTTGACTTTTAGGGAAATTACTTGTAGTAAGAAAGTCCATTATCAAATACCTGAAAGCACTGGCAATAGATGTAGCAGCCTCTATCACTGGGGGGATGTGCAGGGGTGTGGGTGTGTTGTAAGACTGTGGGGAAAAGATTTAGAGTTCTTGCCTTTGTCTCAGCCTGTAAGTGAGAACAGTACCTACCTCACAGGATTTTTGAGGCTTGATTTGTTAACTTTTAAAAATAATGCTGATGGCCTCTGGAAGGTGCTGCAGAAGTGCATAGTGTTACTGTCTGAAGGCTGAATATCATTGTTTTTCAGTTTGTTTTGTTTTCCCCTTTCCTGGCAATATATAGGCCTACCACAGTTAGGGAAAGAATTTTGTTTGGTGTCTCTTTAAAGAAAATGCAAAAGTGCTTTGCTGGGGAGAATAGAAAGGGGCTTTCTGAAGAGGTGCTGAAGACATGAAAATTCAGAGTGGTGATTGGTCACCTCTGCTTGATTGACAGGTTGCAGGGAAAAACAAAAACCCATTTGTTCTGGCTTAATGGAACTGGAAAACAGAAAATGAGTATCAGGTAAAAATTCCTTTTTTAAAATCTTTGCAGTTCTCCTATAAAAGGTGGAGTTTTTACAGAAATTTAGTCCTTCCCCACTCCAATAAATTAGGAGTAGGAATTACAGAAACAGGGAGTTGCTAAGTTGTGTAATGTGGGTTGTCAATGTCAGTGCGTTTTCTAGGGGGCAGGTGTGAAACACCGCAGCAGCCACTGCTACTGGGGTAGCTTAGCAAGAAGGCAGAGGATGGAAAGGGTGTAGTGACTTAAGCCCTGAACTGGGCCCAGCTCTCTGGTTAGGCTCATTAGCAGGACTTTCAAGGGGAAGCTTTTACTTTCACTTCCTATACTGTGCCTGCTTTGTGGATAAAGTCTGTCAGTTTCTACTGCTATCAATTTGGAATCTTTCATGAGCATTATTACAAAATTCACTGAATAGTGAATAGCTAAAAAAGTAAGCTTTGTTTTAAAGTAACTTCCATCTAGCAGTATACTGTCATACAAATTTTATAATAAATTTCAATGTCAGCACCACAGTTTTGAGAATCATAATTGAAAATTATTAATTTCTGTTAATTATTTTGTATGTTGATATATTTCAGATTGAAGGACAAGGACATGGTGCAGTTTTTGACTGCAAGTGCTCTCCTGATGGACAGCATTTTGCATGTACTGATTCTCACGGTCATCTTCTGATTTTTGGCTTTGGTTCCAGTAGCAAATATGACAAGGTACGGTGCAAGATGAAAATCAGAATGTTTGTCTGTGTTGACTTCATTTGTGCAAACTTTCCTTCAGAGCTTCATTTCAAGAGGGCATGACTTGACACAATTTTGAGCCAATAATGTGGGATGTTTTGGATGCCTGTTGTTGACAGTGAGGTTTATTTCACTGTCCTTTTTTAAATTATGGAAACATTCTGTTAAGCTACTGTTTATGTGGGAAGTTCAAAATAATAATAATAATAATAATTTAAAAACGAATTCAAAATTAACCAGTCATTGTCCACTCTCCTAAGTGACAAGGTTACAAGTATCTACTAATGGATCCACATGGATAATGGGAATAAGCTGCAGTGGAACTGATAATAGTTAAACATTTTATTTGAAATATTTTTTCTGGTTCCTAACTAAGCCCAAAGAAAAGGGTGTGTAATAGAACTAATTCCTGCTGTCTGTATTTAAATATTGCATAGCCTGTGAGAGAACTATTTAAAAAAATGTACTGTATGTTTTAATGATGCAATTTTATGTCTGTTAATGAAGTACCATCATGGATGCCGTTGTGCTTACACAGCAATATTCCACCACTAGTGTGATTAAAATATTTTATCTTTATTCTAATGTCATAGTCTACATTGTGTATTCTGAGTGTGGGTGTCTTGCCACAGACCCTCATGACTGTAAAGATATGTGGTGTTATTTTTTTTTCTTTGTGGAGGAACATGCTCTGTGAACCATTCAGGTTTGGAGTGTCCACAAGATCTTAGTTTTTCTTTTACCATCCAGGGAAGAAATGAGATATATCTCTTCTCCCTTTTCCTAAGACTTAAGTAGACCTATCTGCTCTAGGATTTTCATCTCTGCTTCTGGTAGCTGACACTTGAATGCTGTTGGTAAAGTGCTGTTTTTTGGATCTTGCCTTTTGCTTTGGATCTTTGGACTCAGGCTGGTTTTGAAAGCGTTTTGGCAAACAGCAATGCAGAGGGACCCGAATGAGGGAGAGCAAAAGGAATTTTAGTCTTTGTCTTGTAAGCTACTGCATTTCTTTCTGTAGTCTTACAGAAGGATTTGCATTTGGGGATTTGTTTTTTCTCCTTGTTTCTCAACTATGATTTGAAGTCCTCAGTACTAAGCTGCTGTTGCTATTTGTTGGTTATTACTATCTGTGCATTTCCGCTTCCATTCCAAGTAAAACAAATGAGTAGAGACATCACAAGCAAGGAAAATCAAGATTATCAGATAATTTTCTTTGTCTTTCAGAGCTCTTACTGTTTCAAACTTAAAAGCCTATTGTAATAGAAACAATTTTTTACCATGTCCATGTATGAGTTCAGGTTTCTTTTTCTCTCCAACTGTTTTGGAAGTATGTAGTCCTCTGCTACTTTGAAATGCTGGAAATTAAACTGAAAAATCGTGAGTCTTTTCGTCTTTGCTGTGATAGATCAGAATTTTTCTTTATACTGCCATTTAAGAATTTACCTGTGAGGGATTAAATCTGTTTGAAGATTGAACACAATTGCTTTTCCCTGCTTGAATTCTACAGACCCTTGGTTCTCTTGGGTGAAGAGGCTGCAGCCTCTGAGAAAAGATCATGTTTAAAATTTTTCACTTATTGAATGATTTAAAATGATCCTCTACAGCTGTTGCTGTGCCAATGTTACTCTTGGCATTCCTGATCATAGAAGAAATGGGAGCAAATAGGACTTATATTTGTTACCACTTTAATCTCAGTCTTTCACTCACAGAAAACTCAGAAGTGTCTGATGTCTTCCATGTGTGGTTTCATCATCTCTGTTTTTGTCTGACCTGATTTATGGGAAAATGTAACTACAGGTAGGTAGGTGCTGGAGATGGTGGGTTTTTTTCTGTCTTTCTCCCCTCAGATACTGGGGAGGGTTTCAGACATCTTGTCAGATGGTCTGGTAGGATATATATTTTTTGGCCTTTAAAGTGTTTTCCATCTCTCTGGGGAAATGAATTTTACAGAATAAAGAAGCATGGTAACCTGTCCTATATTCCTGCGTTTTTGAATTGACAGTGATTATAGCTGAGATAGTGTTAACTCTACTGAGAGAACAAGCTCTTACTTTTCTACATCTATGTTTTTTCATGTTATGTTCAGATAGTATCTGCGTTTCCTAGTTGACCGGAACGAATTCCTAGGCTTGCTTTCCCCTGCAGTGTGATCTTGGCCACAAGGAAGGTGAATGGGGTGGGGTTTTTGTTTGTTTGTTTTTTGTTTGGCATTTGTTGGGGTTTTTGTGGGGTTTTTCTTTGATACATGTTTTTGTGAAGTAATCTTTTTGTGGGAGAAAAAAAAAAAGAATACATTTGCTGCTTGTTTGGGGTTCCTTGAGCCAATCTCAGCTGAAATTTCTTAGCGTATCATCACCAGAGTTGAGCCAAGTTCACTGTCAACAGGGCATGTGCACTTCAGAGGTTCTTAATTAGGTGGAAACTAGTCCAGGAATGCCTAGCATAAGGTACTATTCTGTTGATTTTAAATCATAGAACATTCTGAGTTGGAAAGGATCGAGACCAACTCCTAGCTCTGCACAAAACATATCATGTGCCTGAGAGCATTGTCCAAATGCTTTTTGAACTCTGGCAGGCTTGGTGCTGTGACCACTTTCCCTGGGAGCCTGATCTCTGAGGTTTCTAAGGCTTTTGTTCCTGCAGACTGCCCAAACCACAGTACTTTGTTGCAAGTTGACAGTTCATGTATGGTGGATTGGTGCAGTACTGGGGAAAACTTCTTAGTGTAACTGTGCCCATTTGGAGAAACTGAGCATTCTGAATGTGTGATTGGAGGAGAGTCTATCTATAGAGCTCAGACCTTGTGGAAAGCTTTTGTGCTCATTCCCAAGCTGGGTTTGTGAAGTTATATGAATAGAAGACTCATGTGCAGATGGTGATGTGGTATCATCTTATTGTCATGAATTTGATCTCTAATAGTATATAAACAAATAAGTCTCATTGTTAGTACTTCTAGCTGGTTGTCTGCTGGAATGTCTAATTCTTCTGATTGTTCTCAGGATAAGATACTGTCCTGGATTCCAGTAGGGATATTCTACCTGGGAGTTGGCCAGAGTCTGTGTTCTCCAAGAAATGCCACATTATCTTATTGAGTACAAAAGTGTTATTTACTCTCTCTATTATACTTGATTGCACTGTAGGGTGCACAGAAGTGTAATTGCAACAAAGTCCCTTGTGATATTGCACTAGATCTTCCCTTTGCTTGCAAAACCTGGGATGCGGACAACTCTGTACAGCCAAGTCACAACATAATAAAACTCACAGTTTGTATGACCTTGCCATTGGAAAGTCTTTTTTTATCAGTGTGGGAAGCACTTAGTAGGAAGACTTATACTAGGTGTAAGTAATTCATATTCCATTATTATGATTTTCAGAGTCCTCCTAGGGGACCTCTGTCTCTATCATATTGAGCTATTGTGAGATGAAGAAACAAAGGTGTTAAGCAGGCCTCGATTCTGTCCATTAGACACATGAAAACACTTTTATATTTCTGATTTGGCATCTGTTAACAAAAAATCTGGCAACAGGATTTCATCCAGTCAGCTTTTTACTGCAGTGGGATATCACCTTGTCCATACGCGTTTTGTAAGAGTAGTCTTTTGAATCTCTGAAGTAAATTCTTTTCCATTGCATCTCTCTGTGTATCTTTCTGATTTCTTCCTGTTGTTATTTTTCTGAGTTTTTGTGAGGTCTAGGTGCCATGATTCCTATGATTTTTTTCCCAATTCTTTTTTTTTTAATCCACTTCATATGGATGCACTTTCTGATACTGTAATTGACAAATGTCTGTTGTCATCTTTGTTTCCTGGTCTTCTTGCTTCCAGGGTGGGAGACATTTGTCATTGAGAGACGAGACCTCTGAGTAGCTGCTCTAACCTCTGCCTTTCTGATTTCTACATAACAAGTTACTGGAAACTGTGTTATGGATTGGTCATGATAGAGCATACTCTCCAGAAATCAGATGATGTTCTATGACAACTTGGGCATTCCTCTCTGCATGCTTAAAAGACAAATTTTTTTTGAGATCTCTATGCATTGAGTCAATCGTTTAGTTGTTTTTATATTGCACTAGAAATCTTAAATTTGTGTGAATGATGATTTTGAGATTTGATTTTCACTGTTCCAAGTTCAGCTGAATACATGAGCTGCCATGGGGTTTGCTTGCCAGTCGGTAGTCTTGGGATGTGTAGTATATGTATCAGCTTATCTTCTATTCACTTTTCCTTTTCTCCTTGCGCTTCAATATCTTTCTGATATCACGATACTGAGGTACATGTGCCAGCAAGGGATGGAGCATAAATCTTTTTATGTTTATTTGGACAAAAGAATTCCTCAATCTTGAGGGTCTGTGGAAAGTCATCTATAATAAATTATGAGCAGGTGGACAGAAAAAAAAAAGAAAACTCAGAGCATGAAAAATTCAATTTTTATCTCTGCTTTTTTTATCTACTGAAACTTTTTCTGATATCAAGCATTATAGTAAGGATATATATATTTTGATGGTGTTAAAGTATTTGGCAATGCCCTGATGTAATAAATATTTTTCCTAGTCTTTCCTGCACCATATCTCATAAGTCTGTGACACAGTTTTTCATTATCAGAATATATATTCAGAGGAAATATACATATATATATATATAAAAGAAAATTTATAAACTAATACATTAGTACTGTATTTGGTCAGATTTCTTCAAGTAGTTGAATATTACCCATTCCCCTATTCTTTAAATGCTTCCCACCCTCAAACATGTGGATTATTCTCCTTGCAGTGTAATATAGAAAAGTACTGGGAAACAAAATAATAATGGAGTCATTAAATTTTCCCCTTTAAAGTGAAATAAACACATCAGCTTATACCCCTGTTTTTTGTAAAAGTGACCATGAGTACCATTGTTAAAAATACTTTTGGCAGTTCTCTTCTGTATGCTTTTTTAATAGGTTCTTTAAAAAAATTACAAAATGACTTTGTTTACAGATAGCAGATCAGATGTTCTTTCATAGTGATTATCGGCCCCTTATCCGTGATGCCAACAACTTTGTCCTGGATGAACAGACACAGCAGGCTCCACACCTTATGCCTCCCCCATTTTTGGTTGATGTGGATGGCAACCCTCATCCTGCAAGGTATCAAAGACTAGTTCCTGGTCGTGAGAACTGCAGGGAGGAACAGCTTATTCCTCAGATGGGAGTGACATCTTCAGGTATGGAAAATTTCACTTCACTGAACAGTAGTCTATCTAGTTACCTCCAGTTATTCTACACTTTCACTTTGTCCTTTTTCTTCATTTACGGGCATAGTAGTTCATGTAGTGCGGAAGAATTGCAATGTCTTTGGCACTGATTGCTTGTGACAATTTCACTTACAGTATTGTCATCGATCAAGTTGGCACTAGTTGATGCTACAACACCAGTTAGCTTGGAGTTTGTTTCATTACTGGAACAATGTATAATGCCGTGTGAGCTCTTGGTTATCTCTTTGGGATAAGGTTTCCTGCTTTAGAAAATCTAGAAAATAGACTGATTTTCCACAGATCAGTTGGAAAAGGTAACTCCTATGAGAAGAGAAAAATGAGAAGACATCTGAAACAAGCAAAATTCTCTTCTTCTTTAGATGAAGGCAGTCATTAATTTTAAGCTTTGGTGATTTGGTTAAAGAACGGAAGACTTAATAAAGATACAAAATCTAGGAAGTTCCTTGAAAGTTTCATTCTCATGCACATGACATGGGAAGAGCATGCATATATTGGGCCAATAGCTGGCTGTTGGAAACTGCCTAAAGGTGTTTCACATGGGTGGGGATGGAAAAGCAGTACCTACTTTTTATGTGTCACTAGTTTGATATTAGTATGAACAAACAAACAGTGACTGGTGAAAGTAGCTTTAAATGTTTTCAAGATAAACATGGTTAAGTATTTGGATATTCTGGAAAATATGTGAAAACTGACTGTTCCTGTAAATTGTAGTTTATATGTTCGTGATATTTAAGCCTGTGGTGTGTCAGACATTCCAGGAAGGGTAACTGAGAGTGTTTCTACCAAAAAATCTCTTTATCCTTATTTGTAGACCTCAGGATTATAAGGCAGTGAATATTTAAATAATTTTAGTGGAGGATTTCCATATTTACTCCAAAATTACAGGAAGAAATGCTACCTGAGAATCAACTGTAAGGAGGAAGAAAATCCTTCCTGGTGAATGTAAACTTCTTAGCTAGTGGCTTTGAAACAAAATTTGATATTTAGGGAAGGATGCACCTTTCCTTCATTGTTACAGTTAAAGTGTGAATCCATTGCATTGTGAAATTCTCCAAATTTGAAAATTTCCTGGGTGCAGTCTTCAATATATCTTGAAATAAATCAGACTCTGCACACAGGCCCAACAAAATTAAATTTAGTGGTCTGTCTGCATGACACATGAATGCCTATAGGAAGATGATGTCCATAGCATTTTCTTTAATAGCAGGAAGTTGTCCGCCAGCCTGACAGATGATGGAGAGACACGAGACATTTTTCTACCTTTTTACAATATAACAACAATGTATGCAGTCGTATGCAGAGTTAAACAGTGTTTATGTAATTTGTATGTTCCCTTCCACTAAGGAAGTTCCTTCTCTCTCTGAAGCTTTGTTGTGGGATTTGATGCATCTCACTCAGAGCACTGACCATTTATTTCTTGTCAGGTTTCCTGTAGGGACTTTTAAGAGTAGGGGGAAGTTGGACAGTTGTACTTGATTTACTGCCTTAGTGTACATGAGAGGCTCCTTTAAACCAGACATTTTGAAAAAGTCAAGTCTACACCAGTGTCTTTATTATTTCATTTAAAAAGAAACCACTTGCTGTTTCTTGCTAAGGCACTGTCTCACAGGCTAGATACATAAAAACTTTCATTTTGTTTAGATAGCAGTTTCCTTATTTAAGATCATTCTTGGGTTATTAGTAGTGTTTCCCATTGTTCTCAGTAGACAGTATGTCTGCTCATGAGATCGAAAAATTAATCTGTCTCACTTAAATGAGTCAGGAAACATCCAGCTGTGGTTATACCAGAGCTCATTCCATGATTCCAAGGTTCTGCTGCTTTAGGGAAGTTGACTTCAAGAACCTTTAAAGCCTGAGAGCACTATCTTAAATATTTATGTTTTTTTCTGCATACTCTAGAGAGACAGCAGCTTCTGTACAGCTACATAATCAAAGCTCTTCATTTCATAGCACAATTACTGTAATATCTAGTCTTTGATCTTGCAAAGTGCAGTTTATACTGTGATATTTCTTTAGAATCATGCTGGAAAAATAGTTTCTATATCTTGTTTCTTTGAACATTGTTATCCCTCATTATAAAGTTTTACAAGTTCTGCTTCTCTTGGCTAGAGCTTCCCAGCATTCCACTCCACCATTTCACTATTCTGTGTGGAGGTGTCTGACTTCTTTTTGAATCAGTACTGTAACCCTTGTCCTTTTCTCTATACCTCTCTAACTGGTTTTTGTGATCATTGTGAGTATGAAAACAGTTTTGTGTTGTTCATGCTTACGTGCTGTGTATTTTGCTTGCTGCTCAGAAACAGTATTATCACCTTGTAATCACTTCTTTGGAACTGTTTCCCATCTTCTATTCAAAAGACCTACCCAAAAGGAGGTTTCTTGGCTGTTTTACATACCAAAGAAAATTACCATTACTTCATCTGTGTGGTCATTATGTCCATGTGGAGCTCAATCAAGCATTTTTACTGCTTGGTAGTCTACAGTATAGATAATTATTTTCTAATTCAGTTAGACCTTCTTGATGTAGTTCTTTCATTGAAGCTTATAAAGTGTTTTATAATGCATTTGAGGCAGGCTAATCTTGCATTTGAACAATTTGCTTTGACTGAGCTGACAAACAGCGATTGTGTTAAGCTTCTGTGACTTGCTGGTACTTGATCAAATTTAACCTTTTATTAGAAGTGAAATGTGGTTGTCTTGACCCTGCTCCAGAAAATAGAATGCTCTCAAATATATTAAGAAAAAAAGTTGTCCTGTTTTAAGAAATGGCTGTTAGAAAAATAAGCAGTAGCCCATAGTTACACATGTGATAATTTACTGTACTTGTTTCAAAGCTAAAACTTAGATGAGCTGTCTGTAACATTAATTTCTTCAAAATTTACTTTTGTATGTTGTTCTCCGGTATATTTTACTTCACAGGATTGAATCAAGTTCTTAGTCAGCAAGCAAATCAAGAAGTTAGTCCACTGGATAGCATGATTCAAAGACTTCAGCAAGAGCAGGACCAGAGACGCTCTGGGGAGGCAGGAACCAGTAGTACCAGCCGGATAAGCAGAGGTAGATCACTGGGGGATGGATGTTGAGGCTGGGAGTTGGAAAACATAAATCCCTTTATGTTGTCCATGATCTGTGCATTTTGTTGAACTAGTAAAAAGGAGGTTTGGAGCTGTAGAAAATAGTAGACCTTTCCCATTGTTTTTTTGCCTTTTTGCAAAATGTTGGGGTTCTTAACATTACAGATTTATCTTTGTTATTGTCTGGTCACTCAGGGAATTGCAGCAGCTGCATTCCCTTAGAAGTAACTACCCTGCTGTTTAATCTGGAATTGGCCACCTAGTTGTTTGAAATCTGGCTTCTTTCAAATAAGGAGACAGGAAGAAGAAAAGTGGAGGAAGAAAAGTGGAAGGAACTACTTGTTTCTCTGCGAAGTTGTTCCATGTTTCAGTGTCTTGCACTAGAGTACACAGTAGTTTTCAACACTTAAAAAATTATGGTTAGCAATCCACTATAGTAAGCAACAATAGCTTGTCTGTGTAAGGATATGGAAAAACGTTGATATTTTGCTACTGTGTAGGTATTTGAAGGCTCTTGCATGTGTGTGTGTGGTTTTGTTTTGGGTTGGTTTGGTTATTTTTAACCTCTTGACCATTTCAAGTTTTTGTCTGTAAATTTTACAGCTTGATTCCTAATTTCCAGTGTTGAGGCTTCCTTTTTTTTGAAGGTAGAAGACTGTTTAAAGGAACACAGTGATTCAGTGAGATAGGTCACTGTTTTATAACACAGATTTAGAGTGCAGTAGCAATAGCCAGCTTTGCATAAGTGTTTTCCAAAGTATTTTTAAAGAAGCAAACATTTGCTTCACTTCAGATTGTTAATACATTGGCTTCTTTTTAATGTGAATTTTTAAACAGAGTGCTGCAGCCCAGTAGCTGTTCCTGCTGTGTTTTGGTGACTGTAGAAATGGCTGAAATATTTCTATTCAGTTAATATGATTTCTTTTGAAGTAAAAAATCAAGTAAAGTTATTTTTCCATTTCATTCCAAGTTTTTCTTTTTAAATGCTTCCCTAAGAATTTCAGATCAAGAACTATTGCTTTTTGACTTTTTAGGATCTGTAAGCTCTACCTCAGAAGTGCATTCCCCACCAAATATAGGGTTAAGGCGCAGTGGACAAATTGAAGGTGTGCGTCAGATGCATAGCAATGCACCAAGAAGTGAAATAGCCACTGAGCGGGACCTTGTGGCTTGGAGTCGCAGGGTTGTAGTGCCTGAACTGTCTTCTGGTGTGGCCAGGTAAACATAGACCAAGAATTTTACTATGGTGAACTTAATTAAATTGAACAGTTTTGGAATTCCTATTGCCATTCACATTGTCATTTGTGTGGTGTTTTTCTATTTTCTCATCTCAAATTTCTTATAAAATCAGTTTCAGTTTGAAATCACTTGTTTGTGTATCACTTGAAAAATCTTGGAATACCAGAAGGATTGGGAATAAAAATTGTCCATTTAATGAATGACACAGTAATTGTACTTGTATAGGCAATAGAATCTAGTTGCCTCAATATCCTCTGACTTGTAGCATAAGATTACATGTTTTTACTCCTTTTATTCCTGTCATTATATGGCATTTTATGGCTGGAATACTGACCTAATCTATTAGGTGCCTGAGATGAATTTTGATTTCCAAACTGGAACTTTAATTTTTTCATTAATTAACTCTTGTGGTGAGTACTTAAATCAGTAAGTCAAAAACCTGCTTGCCATAGTCAAGCATAAACTGCTCTAGTTTAATGCAATAAGATGAAAATCTTCGTTTGAAAAAAGCTAATTTTAAAGTCATATGCTAACTGTAAAGAGAAGAACTGCTGTTCAAAGATTGTTATAGATGTTGAATGTCTATTCCTTGGTTTGGGATAGATCCTCTCAGTTCTAGTAATGTCCTTTAAAGTTAACATTTCAGTTTTCTTTTTTCAGTAGGCAGGAAGAATGGAGAACAGCAAAGGGAGAAGAAGAAATAAGGGTGTATCGATCAGAAGAGAAAAGAAAACATGTAATGAGTCATATTCCAAGAGAAAACAAAATACCTACTTTCTCGAAGGTAAGTAGTCCAACTGTACCTTATCACAGAATGAAGCATAAAATTTAACTCAATGAGTTGGGTCACATAAATTTACATTCCTCTTCTCAGTTTTAAATTTAAAAAACAGGGTATGGGAGTTTGTTTACCTCCCCAGAATGAGGAATCTTTTCTATACTGATGTTTCAATGTGTTCTGAATAATAAACAACATGGATTGCTTTCAGAAGTGGGGGGAAACCCCTGAAAATCTGGTATTAGGGGCATGATTTACTGTTGGGAGTCTGTCACTATTAATTGATACACCCCGCTGCTGTTGTCTACTGTTTGCACTATTCTGTGGAAAGGCTCTATTAAAACTCAAGTCACAGTCCTTAACCATAACACAGTCCTTAACCATAAGACATTAAATACATGTCCAAATAGAGAATTGGGTGTTTTCTGTCATGGTACCCTAAAGATCATATTGTGGGTCGTTATGGAATATAGCTAAGTCATGCTTTCTGGTAGAGCTGGAATACATTTTCAGAAAAGAGGAAAACAGGATAGATGTAGTAGAAGGAAATAAGAATTAAATTGTCATAAGTCACTTGGTTTTTTTAATATAACTTGCAAAAAAATGTAATCTTACATCTTTTTGCTGGTAAAAAAATGGAAGGATATATACTATGTTTACAGAAAGATTTTTGTCTTCCTTGTTTAAAATTAGTTTTATCTATGAATTGCACATGCTTATTTATGCTTTTCTAGCTAAATAGCCAACTATGTTTTTGTAATAAAGGAAGTGAATTTTAGCAATTTTAAAGGAGAACTCACAGGTTCATAGTTTTAGTCATACTATGGGTTTCACAGTATGCTTAATACAGAGGAGACTGTTTTTACCCTCAATCAAAAGCTTGTAAAATACAGCCTTCGGGAACACCTGCAAATTGTGTCAATTGCGATTGAAAGTAAAGATCACTTATGGGATATAAGGTGGAAAAAGGAATAAATGAAATAAAAAGAACAAGTATGCAAAAGACTGCAGCTCTTAACTTTATTAGAGTACCATACTTAATGCCTGTGCTCTTTATTGCTCGCTTTCTTGTGAAGGAAGGAACTGAGATTGAAAGCAATCTGAAAATAAATAAATTTCAGATACTTTGTAGTGATTTTGTAGTTTTTAGTAATGATGGATTAATTTTATATGTAGTAGAGTGAGTTTGAGATTAGCAAGTTTGTATTTGATATTAAATTTGAGTATTGTTTTGCTACTTTTTTCATACTCAACTGAAGTAAGAATTTCAAAAGAAGTGATGTGAACACTCCCCTACCCATAGTCCCCTAATAACTTTAAATTTCTTTATTTTCTTTCTTACTTTTTCCTTCAATTTCTTTCTTGTATGTAAATTTGAGTGCATTCTTATCTTAAAAAATAGTACTGATGCACTGTTTTCAGTTCTGCAGTCACCAATATTGTGTGTTTGCCCAAGATAGACTGGAAAAAATTTGTTCATTTTGTCTCAAGTTTTTGTACATAGAGGAGGGAAACTTTATGCCACGTGACAGGACTCATTAGTGAAATACCAGGACATCAGAAGTCTTTGTAACTCTTATTTTTCTTTTGGGAATAATAGAAAAGGGGCCTGACAAATTCAGATTTTAACAGAGTTTTTTCTTGTCTTGAGGAGGGATGTATTTTGGTATTGAGTTACACACACTTTCATGTCAAATTATACACTTTCATATCAAATTACCATTAAATTTCTAATTGGCTTACAGTTTTCTTCTAAAATATCACTAGGACATAAAAGTTTAACAGAATAGGCTATCCGGTCCAGCATTTTGGTTTTAGCAATTACTTTTATTATATCTTTGAAACAAAGAAACTTAGTGCAAGTTTTTATAAATCCTGTTTCCAAAAAAAAATTTTTAGTCTCCAAACTGTAATGGTAACACTGGACCTTTTGAGCCCCATATTTTTATTGCAGATATTTATGCCCTTGAAATCCTTCAGAGCGACTGCTACTTAAGGATAACTTTCTTCAGTTTCATATATTTATACCTGGGGGGTGGGGAGGGATTCTCAAAATGTGAGGCAGAGAACTTGGTAAATCCTTTAGTCACTTTCCACCTTTGTTTTGAGGAAATACGGAAAAAAACCAGGCAATCATGGTCTTTTCATTTCAGTACGTCAATAAATTTTCCATATAAAAATTACTGATATACTTAGTAATACTTTCAGAATGCTTAAAGCCTTCATAAATCCTACAGAATACTTTTTCAGTATCTTGGAATAGAAAGGTTGTATTCTTCCATAGCTGATTCTTCATTAAATACGTCTCTTTTTGGAGGACTCAGACTGCTGATAAGTACACTAATTCAAATCTCTTGAGTAAAAACTCAGTGGGATTCAGAAATAAGTAGATATCCCATGGGCTTTAAATAAGCAAGTTTCAAGAAGAAAAAGGTGTTTGATCTCAAGTGATTGAGTTTCACAATTAAATGAACTGCTCAGATTTTCATGATTTTTGTTGTTGCTTACAGTTAACATGAGCAACACTTCTGCTCGGTAGTGTCTGAGCAACAGGAGTAGTGAATTGGAATTGTCATCTATGTAGTGTTCACAATAAATTCAAATAAACACCTGGGAAGAGAAGCAAGATTGGCTGCAATCCAAAAACTGTTGTGCAGTATTTTTAGGGTTCTTTTAAAGAGAAATTAATAACTTCATTATAGTTGCTCTTCTGTTGCTGTTCTTTACAGTGATGGTGTGACTTTAAATACAAGCTGTGTGAGGTTGAAGATAGAACTGGAAAGCACAGTGTAAATTTTCCTTTTCCTTGAGAACATCCAGTAGGTTTTGATACTGATTTCTTGCAAGTTATATTACAGTACTGTTGTAAGACTACTGTCCTTATTGCATAGTGAATTCTTACAGGTTTAATGCGAGAATTTGTGATCTAAAAGAGATGGGGAGCACCTCCAACAAAATACAGGGCAAGACATTCTCTTCCAGTAATCTCTAGACCTAAGAGCTACAGCATCAAGAATTCTAGAGGGTGTCTCACTCTATAGTACTGTTACCTTCTCTGGGAGCAGAGTAAAACAAGGCTTGTGTTAAAACATTGTCTTCATAGGAAAATTCAGTTGTATTCATACCAGTAGGAAATACTGATTTTTATATCAACTTCTGAAATTTATCAGATCTGCTCATATAATAATGATAATGATAAAATAATATTTTCTGCTGTTCCCTTCTAACTGAAAGAAGTCAAAAATACTGAAGTAAAATGAAAAAATGGGCAGGAATGAATGTTAGCATTTTGGATTGCAAGCTAAAGTGTAGGTCAGTAAGGAACACAGAGCAGTTGTAATTACATTTTGAGGAGATTCCAAAGCCCTATTGCTAATTTTTAATCCCAGGTCATTGTAGGGTGTGTTAAAAGTAGTACAGAATTATAGCTCAGTCTTTCTTCTTTAACAATATCTGCAATTTAAATGGAAGTCACATAAGTATTCTGCTATTGAAAGCCCACATTTCTTTGACACAGGTCATATGGAAAAGTGTTTGTATATGATAGCTTAAGGGACTAATGGAATTGGGGGGGAGAGACTAAAAGCTTGGGTATTTTGACCTGAATAGTATTTAGTAAATAGTATTTAGTATCACTGACCTGCAGGCTGAATGAGGAACTTGGTTTGACTTTCAAAGTCATTGGTGAGGAATAGGAATTTTTCTATTATTAAACAAAACCACTTAAAAACAAAGAGAAAAAACTTGACCCCCAAAACATTAATGAAAGAGGATAGAATGGAATTTTTCCATCTTAAGACTGGAGCTGTATTCCAAATTACTTGTTTTCAGGAGCAGAAGAGAGTTGAGGTAAATAACATGCTTAGGTAAATATTCCCAGTCCAAGTAATTAAGAGTATTAGTTTATTAAACTACTGGGATTAGAGCATTTTAATAAATATTTAAGAGTGTGAAATTTCTGTGCACTAGAGGGTTGATGTAATGTGTGTCCTAGTAAAATGTGACAAAAATGGAAATATTCCTCATTATCCTCAAGTGGAAACGTTATGGGAAAATTTCAAGGAATTAACATGGGAGATTGTTACGGATGGACAAAAGTAGGCGTATGTCTCTGTTGCGAGGTGTAAATGTGACTGTATTGTAAAGTAATAGAACCCAGGGAGGAGGAATGTGTGCTTTGTTCTACTGAAAGTGGCTTATTTGTGTTCCACAGAAATAAGTTTTTCTACTTATATGTTATTTAAACACTACTTCTATTTAAACACTACTTCTATTTAAATCAGCAAGATGTTAAGAGGAGAGTAAAACTCCTAAACTAAGCCTACTGCTTAGTGCCTGTTATCTTCACTGCTTTTGGAACAGTTCTTACTAATTTTTTACATATACGTAATTTGGTAAGAGTAAAACCTAAGTAATTATAGGCACTGATCCAGACTTGAGGAGACTGTGGAAGAGTGCTCTTTAGCCAAGTGAAAATGCCAGGGCAAGAAGCTGTGACCTGTTTAATGCTGAAGTTCTGATATTGGACATATGCTTGTGCCTTGCCCCTATTAAACTGTTCGGTAGAAGTTAATTCCTGTTGGCTTAAGGAAGGAGGAATTATTGTCACATGAAAAATAGATGCCGCTGGTTAAGAAATACCATGAAATTGCTATAGCCAAAGCTTCCCAAAATTGCTTCAGCCCTGTATGAGACTGCAGCAAAGCTGTGCTTCCCAGTGCTGTCCACGATCATAAGGACAGTAGAATGTAGTTTGGTCTGAGTTGTCAGGACATCACTGGGTTTCCACTGTACCTCTCACAAATGATGTTACCAAGACCCCTAGCGGTGTCCAGTGTCCAGTATCCCTCTCAAATACAGGAAATGCCATCATTTTTATTTCACAGCAAAACTGTTCTGACAGGAGCTGTAATTTTTGATGTATCAATAGATGTGCTCTGATACTGACTGGAAGCCTTGGACAAGATACAAGGAAGGTACTTGTCAGCATATATGACTGTTCATCAAAGTGTATAGAGAGAAAATGATGATTGTACCTCAAATCATAGGTTGTCTTGGCTTTGTTTCTCAGCCTACCATTAGAGTTGAGAGTCCAATTTCAAGCTCGCTCTTTAGGTTATGTATTGAGGGAGAGGAGGCATCAGCTGTGTTTCCTCAGTTATTGTTGAACGTGCTGGTGATAATTACATTTTGTCAGAAAAAAATCTGTAGTACTTTATAGTCAAACCTTCACATTGAACTCCACCCCTCCCCCAAATAAATAAAGTTCTGTCTTACAGCTTCTCATCAGATTTTGAAAAGCTAAGTTGAATAGAAATTATGTTAAAATACTTTTTTTTGGAGAGATGAGACAGTTGTATACCTTATGGCCCCTTTTCTCATCCCTGCTTGAGCAGTGGGTTTAGACAAGGTGACATCTAGAGATCCTTTCCAACTTCATTCTAGCATTCTGTTACTTATGGATAAGTACTTGTGGTTTTGTTTTCCTGGTATTTTTTGTGTTCTTGTTTTGGCATTGTATCTTTCCCAAAGCAGTTTGTTACCCTTCAAACTCACTCTAATCCAATATTTATACAGTGGTATTACTTTTTTCCATGAAGGAATGATTGGGGCAGGGGGGCTGGGGTGTTCTTTTTTCCCTTAAGCTTTGCACTGCCAGAAGAAAAGAACTCTTTTCAAAACCAAAGAGTAATGCAAAGTGCTTCAGTTTTCCAAGGATCTGTAGTTCTGTTTAAGTAGGGGAAAGCTGTATGTATAATAACTGTTTGAGAAACCTCACATCTGGAGAGAAACAGGGAGGTAAAGTTTTAGGACTTTCGTTTCTAGAGAGAAGACATGAACATTGCAGTCAAGCTGTAAAGTAGCTTCTGCAAAATATGTTCCCCTCATGGATACTTGACTAATTTGTTTCATTGGGGTTATGTGATTCCATTCTGTTGTCTGTGCTTTCTCTACTATGTTTCATGATGAAAAAGTCTCAATTCAGTTGCAGAAACAAGTTACTGTAACACTGGCTTTTGTGACCTCTTTGCTTCAGTAATGAGTCTTGAGATCTTGATGAGAAGTGAGCAGCCCCAGAAGGCTGGAGGACAGAAGGCTGTGTGATGGGCTCAGCCACTGGGCTTAGGGCTGCCTTGGAGCTGTTCTGGGTTGGGTCAGAGCAGCTTGAGGAGATCTGGTGTGTGCTGCCAGTTTGAATCCAGAAGGAGGAATGAGTGCCCCAGGTCTCAAAAGTCTTGGGCAATGTTAAAATGCTGATTGCTGAGCAGTCCCATTAGAAATGTCTCTGGTAGCTGTGCTGTGTGGTAACTTCCCCAGCTAGACAGAAGGACAGAAAAACAGAAGCACAGTACTCACTGAAGAGAGCATAGAGCAGTTTGTGTTCGTCCTCTGTGCTTTGATGAAAACTGGAACACAATTGTACAGAGTGGTGTGCTGGCGTACTCCACCGAACTGTTGCTGTTGTGCTTGCAGAAGGTGTGTATCTTCTAACAGAGAGCGTGGGAGAAAAACTAGTAACTAGGCTTTTGCATTTTAATGATGATTGTTGTGGCTAAGGAAAACTAAATCTTAGCTACTGTTGATTAGCCAAGTTTTAGTACAGCTTTGATGTAAAAAGTGGGAGTTATTTCCCTTAACAAGAAAATTTAACCTCATGAACCAACTTTTATCATACATGATAGGAAAGATCTTCTCTTTCCTACAAAAGAAAAAAAAAATCCAAGAGGAATATGTAAAAGCAGTCTGCTCTACTTAGAAGACTCTCAAAATATTAGTGCCTTTCTGTATTTTGTTCCCGTTCTGCTTTCTTTGTCGCTGGGACTGTTTTTTTCAACTATATCAGCACCTGATAGATATCCAAGGTTTTCTTCGTGGCAGAAGGATAGCACTGGGGAAATGCACCTCTTTTTGTGGCATCTAGGAATGTGCCCAGAAATTATTTTGTTGGATCTGAAGTTTGACTGTACAAGCCAAAAAAAAAATTAGCACAAAACTCTTGAAATTGAGATCATAACTCTTGGGTTTTTTCCCAGTGATTGGGGACTAACACAAGATTGCACACTTGGTGTGGAGAGCAAGTGTTTGCATTATATATATTCTACAGGAGGAACAAAATCTCTTAATGCTGGAGCATGAAGTGGTTCTAAATTACAGCTTTATTTCATTCTTTTAAGCTTCTTATCAACTCATATTCTTTCAAACTGACTCATTCATTTGAACTCTTCAATGCATCATCAAACCATTTAAAGGCTTGTATTTGCTAACAGTCATCTCTGTATGCTAAGGGATGTATTACTGTACGGGTCTCTCTTCTAACACATCTGACCCCTCGGTTGCAAAATAACACTCTGGACTTCTGTTTAAGAGTCTCCTTTCCTTGGCCATTTTTAGTGTAATTCTGAGCTTTTACAAGCCCTTAGCAGCCTATCAGTAGTTATGTTTTAGCCCTTGTTTTAGTCCTTATTAACTGACATGTACTTTGCAGAGAATGAGTATTTTTAATAATTACAGATTTAAAAATTGTGTTGTGCCTGAGAAGAAATTTAGTTATTTCCAGAATACACTGAACTGTTTGGTGCTTATATTCATTCAACTATGCATGTGGAGTGTTTTCTTTAGCAGCTCTTTAGACTTGGATTTGTAACTTTTTCCTAATGCAAAAATTGCTTCCTGGAATACTATTAATAAAGAAAATGCCATGTATTAATAAAATGTATGCTCAAAAATTATATATTTTGACTTTTGTATCTTCACAGAACCATTCTCATGATAATTTACTAGACGCTAGTGACTCAAAGAAACAAGCAGCTAATCAGCACAACTACCGTACAAGATATGCAGTAGAAGAAACTGCAAGGCCTGCTGAAGAGTTGGAAAATGGACACAGTTCTTCAGATGTAAGATCCTTATTCATGAGGCAGTCTTACATATTCCACTTCTACTCATTAAGCTCCTGCTTCAGCTAATGAAACATTGTTTCTAGTGGAAACTCAAGTTACATTTTTCCTTGTGTGTTTGCTTTCATGTCTTAAAAAAATTATGTTGTATTAGGTTTTCACACACTGTTGTATATGTTTAGCTTTGACTTAAAAAGTAATTGACAAAGGAGAAAAATGCTCATTTGTAAGGGTATTTTGCAAAGTATATGTGTAACTTGTAAGCCTAGTCAGTACTGCCCACATGGCCTAGCAGCGTGGTCACCAACTTTAGGTGACCCTGCTTGAACAGGGAGGTTGGATAATATGACCTCCAGAAGTCCCTTACATCCTCAATCATTCTGTGCTTTTGTAAATACGGTAGAGAATGAGTGATGAGTACATAAAGTTCATATTGGAGTTTTTTTTGATATTGAAAAGATGTGGAAATACTACATTAAAAAGACTTGAAATAATTTTTGCGAAGGTAAGCTAGCCTTGTCAAATGGTGATGAAAAATGTTGCTCTACACTGTGTCTGGCCGAGCACAGATAGCTTCATACTTCTTTATATAAGACCACTAAAGTAAAGGAACTATCTGCAAACTAAAATGCCTTTTTAGAATAAAGCTTCTAGAATGTCATATGTTTATCACACATATAAAGCCTAGAAAAGTTTTCATTCTATTGTCATATATTATAACTTAAGCTCTAAAGAAAATGCTTTCTTTTTCTCTGCCTCTCCCTCTGTCCCTACCCAATGCCCGCTGCTCTCCTTAATAGGAAGGGGAAGTAGTTGTTGCCAGTGGTGGAACATCAGAAGATGACGAAAGAGCATGGCACAGTGATGGCAGTTCTAGGTAAGTGACAGTATATATACCTTACAGAGAAAATACTTGCCAATAAGTCTTTAATAATTTCTGCTGTAAACAATTAATGAGTAATAACTAACACGTGTGCAGATTTAGAAGAAAAAGCTAACAAGAACATGAAACTTTCAGGATTTAATTTTCAGTCATATTGCTAACTAAAATTCAGGAAGATTTTGTCCTTGTTTGCTGGAAGCACAATTGTTTTGCAGGAAGGTATTTCTTTTCAGACACACAAATGTTGCAGGCAGGTAGTAGCAGTTTCCTATGACTCTGTCTGATCTGTGATCCTTGGTTTGAAATTAGCGAATAAATCATCCTTTATTTTTTTGTTCAAAGCTATTCAAAGCCAGAAATCTTGAAAACAATATCCAGACTTCAGTGTGTATCATCTTGAGTTGATGAAGTAAACAGGGTGTTTACTTTGAGGGATGCTATAAGTTAAGCTTCTTACAAGACCAAATGATGTCAGGGCTTTTTGTTTACTACCATTTAAATTGTAGATAGAATATAAGGTTTTAAAGATTAAATAAATTTAACTATTAAGGATTAAATAAATTTAACCATTAAAATATTGTAGTTAGCTAGACTGTTAACTGTAACCTTTTATTGGGTTATATTATGTAATCCAATGCACTTTTTAACTTTGGGGTTTTAATTTCTTTTTTCTTTGTTATATCTCATGTAGTGACTATTCTAGTGATTATTCTGACTGGACGGCAGATGCAGGAATCAATTTGCAACCACCAAAGAAAATTCCTAAAATTAAAACAAAGAAAGCAGAAAGTAGTTCAGAGGATGAAGAAGAACCTGAAAAACAAAGGAAGCAAATTAAAAAGGAAAGGAAAAAGGGTATTGAGGAGAAAGATGGACCATCAACATCACCAAAGAAGAGGAAACCCAAAGAGAGAAAACAAAAGGTTAGATGTTCTTTGTGTATTGCAGGTTGCTCATTCTTGCTAACTTAGAAATAATTTAATGAATGATTCAGTTACATATACACCTTAATATTGTCTGATTTTAAAACACATCATGACTTTCACTCATAACAAATGATAA
Source organism: Corvus hawaiiensis (assembly GCF_020740725.1). Classification (NCBI taxonomy): domain Eukaryota; kingdom Metazoa; phylum Chordata; class Aves; order Passeriformes; family Corvidae; genus Corvus; species Corvus hawaiiensis. The sequence goes on along the minus strand of NC_063215.1, from coordinate 34,094,348 downwards.
TTAAAGACTTGCAAGTCAAATGATAGATGGCTATAATGATACATTTGACATAAGGAACACTTCTAGTGTCCGTATCACTCTCCTTGCTCACACCAGAAACCCTTTCTGTGGAAGTAGAGTATTCAACTTCCAATACAATTGAGTATTGGTATAATGTGCCGGTATTTTTTACAGCTGTGCTGACCTGGCTCCCCATATAACTGCACTTTCTTTTAGATCTGCACAAGCGTGCCATTTTTTTCTGTCAATTCTGTATGATATATGATATTCGCATTATGCTTGCCACTGTACCTCCATCAAGGCAAATATGACTTCATCAGGATTTTGTTGTTTGTGTTTTGTTTGCTTTCTAATATAATGTAATTTCAGTTTAGATCAGTGCATAGAAATTTTCTGTGACTTTGGTTATTTTCAGTGTGTTTTTGAGAGGTTGTTTTGTTTTTAATTGTTAGATCTGAAAACTTCACTCTTCCTTCTTTCTTTACAGAGACCAGAAGTGATCTATCTGGTAGATGTTAATTGTTTTTGTAAACTTAAAGCTTCTGTTTTTGCAATACCCAAAGAAGCTAGCTGTATCGTCTAAACTAAATAACTGTATTTTGTTTATTTATGAGGTTAGAAGTCCTCAGCATTCTTTAAGATCATTATTTCAATGTTTTAGCCCTCATTAGAAGGTAAACTGACAAAACAGCTATTTAAATATGCAGGTTGGCACAGTGTCAGATTTACTGTGAATCTCTGGTATGGCATGCAGGATGTTAGGTGGTAGTCTTTATTCGTTGTTTAGGCTGCTTTTTTGTTTATTGTGCAGTTATTAGTTGTACTGTCAATGCTAATAGTATATTGGTATTTACACAGTCTGAAACCAAAAGAAGGTATCAGTAGACATAAGAAACCAAAGATGATGAGAAAAATATATGGTGGGGGGCTTTTTTAATGATTGAAACCTCTAGTTTAGCTTCTCATTATAAAATAAAAAACTGGTTGACAGCCTAATATTTCCACTTAGATTAAAACTAAACTGAGTGGTTTGGGAATCTTGCATCCATTTTAGTCCCAGTTATTGAGATGCAGGATGTCTTTAATTCAAAAAATATCAGGCCTAGATATTTCAGACTTTTAAAGCTGACCTGCTTATTTCTTGAGTCACAAGAAAATACGAGGCTGGAAGGAATTGCAGAAAATCATCTCTCTTTCCTCTATCCCATTAATTACACCTGTCATTTCTGACAGATGTTAGTCTTTGAAGTTTCTTTTGGTGGACATTTGACCTCCTTACTGAGCAGAGAGCTCACAGGCCTTTCCGATAGAAAGTTCTTCCTCATCCTGATCCTGATTCAAAATTAGGGCTTTTCATTGAGGAAAGAAGTTTTTACTGTCTTTGTAGCCACACAGAGAATCTTAGTGTAGCGGGTTGAGTTTGAAACCGGGCGGAAAACACCAATTAAATGTAGTGGTTTTGATTCAAAATATTCATTATTTACTTATTTTCCTTCTGTGAGATAAGAATTAGGAGAAAAGCAAAGCAGGCTACAAACCTTAAACAGTTGCAGTACAATGAAAGAGCTTTATTACTAACAGAATTAAAAGTAAAGAGAAAACAACAAAACAAAATTAAAGTAAATTCCCCCCCCCCCCCCCTCTTTCCAGCACTTCTCTCCTTTTATCCAGCTCACACAAGGGATAACAGAACATGGGATGTTAGTCAGTGTTGCAGTTCTTGAAAAGTCTCTCTCTTATGCTTAAGGAAAAAAGGGTTTTCCTTCAGTTGCACGTGGTTCCCAAACTGCCACCAATAGCAGACCCGCCCGGAAACAAACAGTCTGCTGTGTGTAGAACATCTCTCCCATGAAGAATTTCACAGTTCTTTCACACTACAGAACATGGGCCATCACATGGGGTTATTCATCTTTTTAAGGATAAGTTATTTTGGCCTGCACACAGAGGCTTTTCTTCGCCACAAGTCTCTAACAGCCTCTTACTACTTCTATATAGCCTGGCATAGGCACTCTTCACAAACTTCATAGGCACACGTTGATTCTCCACCCCCCCCCATGTTCTTCAAAATGGATTAAAGAGACAAACAGTTTGTGGTATTACAGTTTCTTACCACGGCATGCAAGAAGGTTTCTTTTAAGCTGCGCGCCAGAACCGCGGCACCGCCCTCTTTTCTCCCGTCGCCATGCTCAGCTCCGTCCCACGTGACTCACTTCTCTTTCTCTCTGACTCTGAAGCCGCCATGTTGAAGGGTGTTCTTGTTCGGGCTTTACGGTGGGGAAAGCCTCGCTCCCTCTGTGCTGCTGGCTGCATGGTGTCCTCTTCAGTTCAGCACGGAGTGTGCTGGCTGCAGACAGGAGGCTCTGCCGGCTCCCGCTGGCTCCGCCGGCTCCGCACGGAGAGGAGAGGGACCCGCCTGTCCCCAGAAGCCGCGCTGGATGGGTTTAGCTGTGAGCAGTCCATGGCTGGTTTGAGCTGCCTGCGGCTCTGGGACAGTCCCCCTCAGTGACCCAGGGTCCGTGCCGCAGCGATGGGAAAGGGGGAAAGGGGCAGTGGCCCCGGCCCGGCCCAGCGGGGCCGGGAGGCTCGGAGCCCCCCCACCTTCCAGCAGGCGAGCTCCGACCAAAAAGGGGAAAATCCCGCCTTTCGGTGCGGTTTAAATATGTAAATTGTGAGAAGCGTAATTGGTCTTAAAGACTGTCCATCAACTCAGGGTCAACCCAACACACTTAGAAATTAAGAAAGGAGCAGAGAAAAATTGACAGTCATGTCTATTAATGCATGGGCTTCATGATCTTGAATGGTGCTTACATTTCTAATCTCCTCTACCAAAAATCAGTCTAAAAAATTGATATGGCAGTGAAGAAGGACAAGGAAGGATCACCCAGAAAGATCAAAAGTAGAGAACATTTTTGGTTCTTTTGGGCAGACACAGAGCAGTCTCTCTTAGAAGGGAGAGAGTTTGGAAGAGATATGATGAAAAAGCTTGTATAAAACTATCATGGTTTAGAAAGGAATAAATTCAGAATGATGTCCTTCCTTATTTTGTTACAATAAGATGTAGCACCCAATGACGCAGACATGAAGCTCAGAACTGAGCCGTTTCCCCGTTCAACATCCCTATCCCCCCCAAAAGCAAACAAACACCCCAAATCCACCTGAGCATGTAGTCAGGTAGTGGAACTAATTACTAAAGCATTTAGTAGAGTTGCAGAAATTACTTTAAAAAGTCACTGGAAATAGTGCCTTCCTGTTGAATAACTAAGATCAAGTTTGGCTTCCAGAGAGCTTTAAACTGATGATTAATGTGTAAAGATATGACAAGGGAAGGTTCTCTGGTTAAAGGCTGTTTCTTACCTTCCCATAATTCACCAGTTAGCTGGACACTTTGCTCTGATGCAGTGTATCAGTTTTTTGCAAGACAGACCTGCTTGAACCTCAGAATTCACAAAGTGCTTCTATGTTATTGATTTATTACAATAGAGAGGTTCTGTTTTAATTTTTTTTTTGGTGGACTTTTTTTTTAACTTTATGTATATTTTTTTCCTGTGATACTTGCTGGTGCACTCATCAAAGTACTACTTGTCATATGAAACCACACTTGAATTTGTGTAATGGAATTACATGTGGTGTATCCTATTTGCAGTCTGGAGATGCAGAGTCTTCCATCAGTGGCTGTATGGAGTGGATTTCTGTACAGCCATCCAGGGTTGCTGTCTGTACACACATAAGATCCTGTTAGGAATTTCAAAGCAGCCTTGCTTGAATGGTTGTACAAACCCCTGCTTAATCTGACCTATTAGATACAGACAAGCAGTGTGCACCTAGGACAAGCAACTGCAGTGAGTGTCATTGCTTTCAAGTATGTGATGTGGAAATACATTCAGAAAGTGCAGTTCCACTGCACTTTATAGTAAATATGCCAGTAGGTAAGGTGGATGTACCCAATCCAGGTAATTTTCACATGATTCACCTCATAAATCTTTTCCTCCTTGTTTTGTGCAAGGTTCCCTAATTGGAGGCAGCTGTATAATTTAGTGCTGTTTTGGTCAAGGCAACCAAGTGGATTAGAGTAAATGACATGCTTCCGTTTTTTTCTTTTTGGGCACAAGACATGGTTACTGGACTGTTATTAAATTCAGTTTTTGTTAGAGCTCATCCCCACACACCCCTGCAAAAAAACTCAAAAGGCAGTTAAAATTAATCCTCACGCTAGCAAAAATTTCATACTAATCTGATGTGTATGTTTTCTTCAGAGGCTGGCTGTAGGAGTTCTGGCAGAAAATGGTTTGACGCTGGAAGAATGGCTGCCTTCAGCATGGATTACAGATACTGTTCCTCGGCGGTGCCCATTTGTGCCACAGATGGGGGATGAGGTATTGTAGTTAGTTTTCCCTATGTGTCCTTGCTTCTTTTGGCTTGTTTTTGCCTTTTTTATTTTAATCTGTGCATTTTTTCCCCAGAGACTTACAATCAAAATATTTCGGATTTTCTTAAAAACATTCTTTGATCTAGCTAAAATTTGCTTTCACTTCCTTGTATTTAGAAAATATTCTGCACAGTGTTGCTTTGACGTCTAAAAAAAAATTATTATTATTATTATTATTATTATTATTATTCCTTGCTGTTGCAGTAGTGTGCCTTCTTGTATGGTATTCAGTGTGTTAATTTCCTTTTGACACCTGTAGACAAGCTGTATGAGGTGCTTTATGTCATGAAAATATTCCTTAATTGTAGAGCATTTGGTATGCTGAAGAACAGGTAAGAAATCAAATATGAAATTAAGCCTGGAAAACATACTTCAGTTTGGGACTTGAAGTAAAAACCAGGAATTAAGCCTCTGGGGGAAGGTTGTGGGTTTTTTTGTTTGGTGTGATTGTTTTGAGTGGACAATGTAATTTTTAAAAAAAAATCATTTATTCAGAAGGAAAACTCTGATATTGTCCTTCTCACTTGTGTTCCTGATATCAGAAAACTTCTGCTAGTCTCTTAGAACAGAAAACCACAAGAAAAATTTTATTTATATGTATTTTATACCAACCAGACTGTAAACACTCTGTAAACATGACCCGATGTCTGAAAATACAGTAGCAAAAGGACACCCACCAGTTTCTACTTTGGAATATGTAGCAAGTGAACATTACAGTGAATTGTACAAATAAGTAGTATTGGATAAAATGCAGTCTTGAAAGCCAGAGTCTGTGCATGTTTAAAACCCCCTCAGGTTAAAATAAGAGGAAATAGCTGGCTTATGCTGTAATGGGCAGTGTGTTGTCTCCTTGGGGAGCAGCATGTTTTCTGAGTTGCTAAACAGAGTTGTTGTATAGATCAGACCTACAGAATGCTGTTGGAGAAATACTTGAAACGGTGGCAAAGTTGATTAACTTTGTTCCCAAGCTAAAGCTTTTTGTGGGCACCACTTTAGAAACTGAATCAGAAGCAGAGGTTGCATGTGCAAGCAGTTTTGTTTTTACTGGATCACTTCACAGATCCAGTTCACAGCACAACTGTGCAAAAATTACATTGACAAAGCTAGTGAGGGACGGAAGGAGCATTTGAAGTTGAGAGATGCAACAAGAGAAAATGCTTATGGATTTATACCCTCCAGTAAGCATGTTTTGGAAACTCTGCTGTTCAAAGATCAAATCCAAATAAATATATTTGGTGCCTGATACCATCTGGATACAGTGAAGCAGGCAAGGATTTATCAGTACCATACTGCTCAGGAGACTTTAATATCGTATTGGTTTAGTAAGATAAACTGTTGTGTTTGATTTGGCACCTGCTGAATAGCATGTACAGTGTGTACTAGGAATATCTAAGTGGGGTACATCCTTTTGCTGAAAATGCTTTATATGGGAGAACAGGAAGTTTCCTGTCCTGTGCCTAGAAAGGAGGAATAATTGCACCAATAGAGAGTACGTTTGTAATCTAGCTGCTCTGTCTGAAATTCCATCTCTGATACTTGCCTTCCCCAGATTTACTTAATATGTGAAAAGAAATTATTAATCTAGAAAGTTACTTTTGAGATTCACAGAAATAAAGGGTTGGTTTAATTAGAAAAATGTTGTGAGAAGAGATATTGTGTGGCCTTCCAACATTTTGCTGGATAGTAGGTATGTTTTATAAGATTTGGGAGGAGAGATATTTCAAATTTGTTCTCAAGCTGTACAAAAAAGTAAGAAAAAACAGTAGTGCTATATTTAGTTACACTTAGTGCATAAGAATAGCACGTGCCACCACATTTCCCTTTCTGAATAGTGCTGTTTACAGATCTCTGCCATGTGTCTTGAGGAACAGTGGAAATACACCAGAGAGATGGGGCTGCAACTTCCCTGTCTGAATATCCAAATACAAGGCGTGTTTGTTGGAGTGTTCTGCCATTAACACAGATAAAGAGCAGTTTTGTCTGTGTCCTACAACAAACATGAAGAAGCAGGAATTAATCAAGAGTAAAAAGAATAGTTCCTGGTAAAAGACATGAATTTTTTTTCTTCACAGAAATCTTCCAAATTTGTTCTTCTGACAGAAGATGCAATGCTTAGAGCCATTTGCAAAATACAGAATATTTCACTTCTGTAAAGAGTAGGTTGAATTTATGTAGTGGTTTCACAGAAACACTAAGTGTAGCAGAGATTGTTTGTAGCCTGTGCACTTTTTTGTTTTGATTCACTGGAAGGTATGGGAAACAATCATCACAATGTTGAGAGTGTAATGTAAAGTGGCCTTATTTCAGATTTGTCTCAGTAGCCTCTTCCTTTTCCTGACAGATAGATTCTGACAATGCCTAAGAGATTCTCACTGCTTTCATGCCTTTTGTAGCTGTTATGTGTTTTGTCCCTATGAGGATATTGTGTATATTGAATACTCTAAAACCAGATTTAAAAAAAATGTGATGCTGAGTCCTTCTCCATTTAAAAGAGTTAAAAATTTCCATGTGACACTAAGAGTTCAGTACCTGTTAATGTAGAAAGTTGGCAGACACTTCTTTACAATGTTTTAAACAAGAGTTTTGGAAAGCAGATAGAAATACAAATATTAGTGTGTTTATTTGTATATTTTAAAACTTAGGGGGATTTCTGCTCTGCTTTTTTTTTTTGTTGCATTGGACCTTTACATTAAAGCTATCTTTCCCTCATGCTGTTAGATGGAAATCCCATGTTGGGACACTTACAGAGGATCTTTTGTTTGGCATGCATCGTACCAAGAATACAGCCATTTATCAGATTTTGTTCTAGCTAGTTTGTGGAACCTCTGTTTTGCTTTTCAAATACATTCCTTGAATACATGTTTATGGGTTTCAGCTTACTACCTCATTACAGTGATGGCTTATAATAAAAGTGTTCATCCATGTGGTATCTTATACAACAAGATCAAAGTAGAACTGTTAGACTCTGGATGTCTGACCATGGAAATTTATACTGGAAGGATTAAAAAAAAATTAATAAGCACTGGAAATGTCTTTTTTAGTTTGTTCATGCCTTTGTTAAGCTATTTTTTCAGTTACATGGAAGCAAACACCAAAATCTTACCAGAACAATAACAGACTTTTCCTTCTAGAATATATTCTTGTTCAAAAAAGATACGATAGATAGTGAATTTCGTGATGCTTGATTGTTAACTTAGGGCTGTCCTGCAGTGATGATTAACCAGGTGGATTAGTGGAATTCTTGTTGCTGTCACTGAGTTGCTCTGTGGTACAATGATACATGGATGGTTTTGTACTGATTTTGTTTTGGTTTCACATGTAATTTAGGGTATTTTGTTCATACAGAAAACAGTGTTCTAAGTATTTCCTGCTTTTTTCTATAAATGTTTCTGTAATAGCTTTTAAAATTTTCCTCCACTTAATTTTTTAAGAACCCACAACTTTTGCAGGAAAACAGACTGAAAAGTTGATGAAAGAGAGAGTACACACACTGTATGGCAGTGACTTGTTAGCATTTCAGCTCCTCAGAGTCTTTGTTGGATAACTGTCACACTTCACTTTTAGGTCTACTATTTCCGACAAGGTCATGAAGCATACGTTGTAATGGCCAAGAAGAACAAAGTATATAATATTAATCCCAAGAAACAACCATGGCATAAAATGGAATTGCGGGTATGACTTCTTTTTCTTTTTTGTTTATATCTTAATATTAAAAAAAAAAATAGAAACTAACTGGAAGTAACTCCTTGATAGAAATAAATTTAGTGCTCCTAATATTGTAAAATAAGAGGAAAAATTTAACTTAATAGTCAAATGAAACCAGACCTTCAACTGTGCTACTTTTTGTATCTGCTCGAGCAGATGAGATGGTTATACTTCACAGCAAATTTTTCAAACATATTGCATTGTGAAATAATAGCTTGTTGTGGAAGACTAAATTTCAGATTCTTGATTTTGATGTGATCTGGCAGAAATATAGTATATTCAATATACCCATATTTTCATGTTTCAGAAAGCTATTTCAGTTAACTTCAGTGGTGGTACGTTTTGTTTATTCTAGGAGCAAGAGCTGATGAAAATAGTTGGGATTAAGTATGAAGTGGGATTGCCTACTCTCTGCTGTCTTAAACTAGCTTTTCTTGACCCTGATACGGGTAAACTGACTGGAGGAGCCTTCACCATGAAGTAAGGAAAGCAGTATTGTATGCAAATTAGGAGTTTTCTTGGAGGGGGATGGCCAGGGGGGTGTTGAGGTTGAAAGTTAAATGATGACAGTAATATTGACCTTGTGCTTTTCAAGTGTTGGATTCGAAGTGTTAATTTTTTTATGTAAGTGCCTTACTGTATGCTTTTTCTGTTTTATCACTTAATAGTTATGTGTTCTGTTGTAATTAGGTACCATGATATGCCAGATGTCATAGATTTCCTAGTTTTGAGGCAACAATTCGATGATGCGAAGCATAGGCGATGGAATATAGGTGAGTTGTGGGAGAGTTGCGTGCTGTGGTTTTGTTTGCTTGTTTTTCTAAGTTTCTACCTATTTTCATGATAACTTTCTTAAAAGTAGGTTATAGTAAATAAATCCTAATACTGTGCTGAAATCAGAGACTAAGATATGCCCATAGTTAGCTGGGGAATTCTACTTTGTCCTTGATCAAAGTGTCAGCAAGCAAGCAAAATAGTGAAGGTGATCTCTAAAAGAAACTGCAAAGAAAAAGTCAGTTGTATATTTGCAGAGCGAATAGTTAGGGATAGGTTTGAGGAATATGGTGTTTATTGCTAGCTGATAACTTCTTGTAGCCTATATATTGTGTGTATCTTTTTTTTTTTTAATCGAAGGCCCTCCTACAACTGCATTGCTACTAGGATTATTTTTTTTTCAATTTCTGAAATATCTGCTGAAAACATGGAAATAATTTTTAAAAAATTGGAAATTGATTTCTAGATTGTACAAAGAGTGCTCTTTCCATCTCCTTACACTTTTTGAATTCTGTTCTAAACCCTGTGGTTTAGCTGCGTTGAAGTGTATATAATTATAATTCACTGCTAAGTGATGAGGGAATGACTTGGATTCTTTTTACTTTGCCTGTGCTCAGTTATTTTGGAGTACTGGATACTGGAAGAATGCCCATGACTGTTAGGTCCTCCAGTCAGATCAATTTCCTAGTCATCTTTTCCATATGATGACAAAGATCACCTTTCAGCAATGGAATAAATTAATCTTCTGTCCTATGATATCCTTAGGTTGTGTGCCTTAGCAGTAGATGTATAAATTACATGATGGCATAGGAGTAAGTTCCACATCATCTCATACTTCACACTATGTTGTCTGAAAAGACAGTTCATCTTCAGTTCTATTGGGAATTTGGTAAAGACCTAGGCTTCTGATCCACTAAGAAATGTAAACCTGGATTTCTTCTTCAAAGATCATTTCAGTTTAAAGATCTCTTAAGTGACAAGGTTGATCAAGATCTACTCGTATGTCACTAAGCTTTGCTCTTTCTTCATGGTTATGGATCTGTTGTCTTGTCCTCCTCTGCTATGCCATGTTTTTGCACAAAATTGCAGCAGCACCAGAATGATTGCCATAATTTGTTTGTAAATAGCCTAGCCAGGCTTCCTGGGCTGGCAACTGTATTTCAAGAAATTTGCAGTCTGGAATAAACTGAAGCTACACAGAAAGTATTGGAAGTACCAGGACCTTTTATCAAGCTTCCAATGCAAATAATGTGAATTTTTGTTGTTGTTTGGGTTTTGTTTGTTTTAGGGAAGAATATTTTCTTATCTATTATATTTTTAATATTAAATTTATATTAATGTATGAATCCTTTTAGAGGGAACAAACATAAGTTTGAGAAATTACAGGTTCTTATTTGTATTCCGATTCTATTTATTGCATATCTTTATCTTACTAAACTTACTAAACTTCAAGTTTAATATTTGGGCTAAAAGCTATTCCAGTAGTATTCCTGCAACTTCAGCTGTATGTCTTAGACAGGTGTGCATACCTGTCTCTTACATCGCAACCACTGTAAATTCAACATACATTTTATGTTATCTTCAAGTGTGCTTTATGTGGGGATACTCAGTTCTGGAAAATTGGGTTAGAGCCACCTTCTTGTAAGAGATTTTGGACTGCTCTCTGCATAGATGAGGTAGCACAGAGGACGTGGGGAAAGTAGTGATTCAGGCGATGGTTCTTTCAATCATGTTCTTTCCTGCTTTAGCATTCTGTCTGTAGGAATGCTGTGACCCTTGAGAACTTAGAAGCAGCTGCCACTATATGCCCCTTCAAGTGGCTTTGTTCTGCTTAACGTTCAACTCAGTGAAGTCACTCACAGTTGTACCTACGCACGTTTCTTTGTAAAACTGATCACTAGGGAAGGCCAGATTGGAAGACTGTAAATTTATAGCTCTTCAGAAAATAATTTATTATTTTAAAATAAAGCATCAGCCCTTATTTACATTTTTGATCTTGCATTTCAGATATTTCTGGTTTACCTGGTCCTATTCAGCACAATTAGGACTATTAACAGAAGCTTTGTAATTGTCCTGGAATTACTTGTGATCCATTAAATTTAAAGTATAAAAAAAATGCAGTAAAGAAAGCAGACCATTTTTGAGAATATATTTACTTCCTGTTAGTTCAGACAACTTCAGCAAGCATTTGGGCAGAGGTTGGATGTGTTGAAATGGAACAAATACTACAGCAGTTGAGAGTGTATATCCTATGAGCATAAAAATGTGTTGTTCTTGCAATCTCAGACTTAAATTACATTTGTTCTTGTATTGAGCTGAATACTACACTAAAAATTGTTTCTAAATTTTGTGGCATGTGTTGTAGAAAATGTTAGCATTTATGATGTTGTGTAATACATGCATTCTCATGTGTAATTTTTTTAAATAATGCTTCTGACCTTTTTTCTCAGCTGCGTGAATGCTTTGTGGTAGTTAAGCAATTGCAAGTCACAGTAAATTACTTTGCTAACCTTTTGAGCAAGCTTTAATAAATTTTATTCTATTATCAGTCAGATTGCCTGCATAGTAAAGGGAATGAACCTCTTGAATTACATTTGCATCGCTGAAAAAGCCCTTCAGAAACTAAGGAGGATGAGCTCAGCAGCTTGTAAAATATTCCCCATATAGAAGTGTCATAGTGCTCAGTTATCTTAGGGTAGCAGGTAGTATTTAATGCAAGTAGATTTGAATCTTAAAGGAGTCTTAAAGCATTGAAATGTCTTACCTTTTATATGAAATTAAGAAATAAATTCATAAGTAAAGAATGTATAGGTAGATTTGTAAATAGGTATTTTTCTAAAATGCCACATTAACTTTCATTTTGGTTAAAAAACAATCTTCAGAAAGAATTTAGTAGTTTTGTTTGGGTTTTTTTTAACTGAGCATTGACTCATGCTTGCCTGCTAAGGCTGTAAATGTCCCAAAGGATTTCTGTATTCAAGATCAAGCCAGATATATCTAAAACCTGCTTTTCTTGGGAGGGTAACATGCCTTATATTAATGAAATTATTTTGTGTTCTTACCTAGGTGATCGTTTCAGGTCAGTGATAGACGATGCTTGGTGGTTTGGAACAATTGAAAGCCAGGAACCTCTTCAGCCTGATTATCCTGATAGCTTATTCCAGTGCTACAATGTCTGGTTAGCAAATTTATCTTCGATCTTTTTTATGTTAATTAGTTATTTCATTTGAAGTACTGACTGAGAAACTTGCTTTCATTAAATTCAGTCATGCATTTCTCTGTACCACTTTACTATAATAGTCTGGGGTATATAAATTTAAGTTATGTTACAAACATTAAATAATTACATTGTTGAAGCAATATTAGTAGATAATTCAAGTGTGGTTATTTTTAAGCTGGGACAATGGTGATACTGAGAAGATGAGCCCTTGGGACATGGAGCTGATACCAAGTAATGGTATGTTATCTTAATAATAGAATTTGCTTTACAAGTGTATTTTAAGAAGAAAAAAAAAATGTTATATGGTTTTACATAAACAATCCTATTTTTTTGGGGTGATGGGAGGAAGGCCCACAAACCAGTTGCATTTAAAGAGTATCTTTAAATCAATTACTAAACTAAAAGTGAATCAAGATAAAAGAACTGTGAAAAAACCAGCCATGCTAGATAAACTGAGTGATGTTGAAAATAGACAAATACAAAAATTACTATAGATAATGTACAGTTAAATTTAACTCTTTGTACAGTTAGGAAGGATTGAAGATAAACCCATGCCCTAGATCAGCTTGAGGAAACTGGCTGCTCTAAGATATGTCAGCATTCCTGCAGACATTCAGTGCATTGCAGTTGCAACCTGTGCCTATGAGAGAGTTTGGTACAGAGTAGGATTTTTCTCCCCCTCTGGACCAGCACATGTAGCAGATACACATGCTGCAGAGTGGACAGCATAGCATGGCCACTGTTCACATGTTCACAGACAAGAATGTAGTATTTCTTCTTACATAGGTTTTTGGTTTGTTGGTTGGGTTTTTTTAAGACTTCATAGAACTCTGGTTAAAGCAAAGTAGAATCAGCATTTTCATTTGTGTTTTCCATGAAACATTTGATAATGTTGTCTCTCAAAAATAACGATAAATAATTCTTAATTATTTTAAGTTGTAAATGTGCTCATTTCAACTTTTCATTTTGGTTCAATCCTTCTTTTAATGGGTACCTCCTTGTCATAAGTAAAATACAGGTGTTGGACTGGTAACATAACTAAAATAATTAAAATAGAAGGCCCTGTTTACTTTTTAGTAGAGGCCAATTCCTGTTGTCTTAAGAAAGGAGAAACCATTTTCAGACAAAGGATAGGTACTGCTTAAGATAACTAAACCTGAACCTGATTTTTTCACTATATTCACAAATATCAATATTTGTTACACCTTCTTAAAACTTGTTAAGAGGACCGCTTAACATCATACCTTGAAAATCTGCTGTTACATTATAAATTGTCAATATTGGTAGGTCCTCAAGGGTGCTAAGGTGAGAACACTATTCCTTTGTACACTCAGGAACTCTGGTTTTAGCATTTGAACTCAGAACTGTGACATTGTAGAACTACTACCTGGGGAATGTTTAGCAGAAATATCAAAGTTATCTTAAACTCCCTCTGGAAATCATCTGCCATTCCTTACCAAAACAAGTTATTACCAAGAATGTTGGGTTTTAAACAAAAAATAACTCCAAAACCAAAACACAAGTTTTAACTGGGATAAATTAGTGTCTTAATTGGTTCTAAAATAAATTTTACAATTAGCTATTTGTAAGAGGATAAATCTTTCTCCACGGAGGACTACTGCACCAAACTGCATTGTAAGGATTTAAATGTAACACAGAATAATAAACAGAAAGGATACTGGATACATCCAAAATGTCTTTGAGCAATCAAGAACTATGCATTTGTAAAAATGATTTCATGGTATTTTTGATTTACAGGTATATGCGTTACACAAGATGCAAACATTTATGCTTTATTTAATTTTCATATTACATTCCAGCTGTATTTCCAGAAGAACTGGGAACTAGTGTTCCTTTAACTGACGATGAACGTAGAACACTGCTCTACAAACCTTTGGATGGAGAGTGGGGCTCCAGGACCCGAGATGAGGAGTGTGACAGAATTATTGCAGGGATAAATCAACTAATGACTCTAGGTAAATTCTGAATAATATGGGAAATGTTTTTGGTTTATGTTTTTCAGACAGTGATCATGTGCACTTCTGAAATTACCAAAGTAATTGTGATAAAATACACCTTTAACCTCTTGATTAACTAGAACAAAACTTTCTCATTGAACATTTTAAAAGTTTTTATATAGTGAGTACTTATGAAACCTAAATTTTTTCCTGTTTCCCAAGGTAACTGTTGCTTTTTTGTAGATAATTTGACATATGCTAGGGGTTTTACATGTTAAAAGAAAGTACTTGATTTTTAACTTTTAGCTACCAGATTCTCATGTTCGGGGTTAAAATTAAAACCTTTATGATTAAGAGAATATTAACTACATTACAGACAGATGGGGGGGAAGAAAAAAGTCATAGATTTAATTAGATAATGAATACCTGTGTGTGGATTTTCCCTGTATTAGTCTTTTCTAATTCCTGATTTCTTCTCCATTTTTCCTTAATTATACATAATGCTTAGGAAAAAGTAATTGATTACCTTAGGAAAGCTACTTGCTATTTGGTTGTTGAGCAATTACTCTTTACATAGCTTCTGAAAAAGTAATTGTTAAAAATGTTTAACACATCATTGCAAAATTTACCTGATCAAAGATGGATGTCTGGATGGGGATCCATCAGCAAATACAGGCTGAATTAGAAGTCTTCTGTATGTCTTTATGGGGATCAAAAGGTGTTAAATCAGCAGTCTTAGGCTTTGGGCTAACAGTGGTCATGCATTAAATATAAAAGTTGTCACAGACACTTTGTTTAACTGATTTTTGAAGCACTTAATACAAAGTAAGACATGCTTCAAAAAAGCCACAAAACTTAACTCTTGAAATAATTCTGATTACCTGTATATCCCATATGGTTTCTTTGATGACATACTGCATAAGAAACCTCCCTTTGCATCCTAAACAAAGGAATTACCTGTACAGTGTAGTAAAACAAATTAGAGATTTATGTTTTAAAAAAACTGTGAGGAAATTAAATTTGAGCTGTTTTTGCTGCACCATCTAAGAGTAATGCTTTACAAGGTTGCATTATGTTGTACGACAGACTGCTTAGTTTGGGATTTAGCTATAGCACGTGTGGTGGTGCATATTGGTACAAAGTAGCAGTTGCTAGAACATTCGAAAGAATAAGTAAACAGCTTTTAGAAGAAGAGCAGTCTTTTTTTAGCAACAGCATATTATCTGTTTTTTAAAGACTTTTAAGAATTTAAAAGGTAGTTTCATTGTTTTGTATTGCAGTATTTTTCCTTGAGATATAAGATGTTAGAATGATTTGTCTAAGCCCTCATGATGCTTGGAAGCAGAGGAGGGAAATGGCAACATTGTTTCGGTGCACAGACTTAAATTGCACAGCAGTCCTCTAGCACTATATGGGATTGGTTTTGGAAGGCTTCTTTGCTTTTTGGTAGGGGCAGGAGAGAGTGTTTCTGTTTTACTTTGAGCGTGGATTTTACCCACATCTTACAGAGGCTGAAATAGCACTGTAACTTTTATGGCAGGAATTTAATGGATTGCTTTATTTGAAGATGTGAGAGTGGCAATACAAAACGAAATGAAACAAGCCTGTGCTGTAAATAATGATACTGAATTACATGCCTTCATCTGTATATAATTTTTATACTTTTCAAATATGTATATTATATGTGCACTTGCTGTGCCTCTGGGGAGTGTGGTGCTTCATGCATAACAGAATGGGTACCCAGTCACTGCAGCAATGGTATGTACAGCACACACCTCAGCAAGCATTCTAAATAGAATATCAGAAATAGTTTGGAATATCTAGAGTAGTAACTGTTATTTTTGGGAAACTGCTGTGCATTTCAAACATGAAGAAATAGCGTATATTGCAGGGGGGTGAATCTTGAAACTGCTGTGGGACTTTGTGGTATATAACACTGGGGGTTTTGTGGTTTGTTTGGTTTTTTTTTCATCTAGATATTGCTTCTGCGTTTGTGGCACCTGTGGATCTTCAAGCTTACCCAATGTATTGCACTGTTGTGGCATATCCCACAGACCTCAGTACCATTAAGCAAAGACTGGAAAGCAGATTTTACAGGTTAGACCCAAGTCTCGGTTCTGCTGTGATCTACCAGCAGCTGTAGTTTTGGTAGCTCTTTGTCTTGTCATACCAAACTAGAAGGTGGGCGCACATGTGCGCTTTTACTTTCTTCCGTCTTCTACCCTTGATCTAGGTTTCCATTTTCTAAAACTCTAATAAGGATTGCACATCTCCAAAATTTATTTTAGACCTATATGGCATTCAAATTCCTGATTATGCAAATGACCTGTTCCATGTGAGATTCAAATTGCAGGGTTAGTAAAAGGACTTTAGACCAAAGCATTAAGTTTCCACTTCATAATTTTTTTTAAAGTACTTTTATAATTTTAATATGAGAAACCTTAAAAATACCTCAAGTGGTTTTTTGTCCTGATGTGCTTTAAAAAATATTCTTGCATTATCGCTTAACCAGCTACACAGAATGTGACTTCTTAAATTATTTGTGTTGAAATTCTGAGTTGCTGTACAGCAATAAAAAGAAGTTTATATGTTTTGATACCATTTTGATGTTTTCCTAAACTGCAATTGCAATTGCTGTGGGTTTTATCCTTTTCTTTTTTTTTTTTCTAGTAAATATCTATGTTGAATTATAGTTCTTTAAATTACTTCTGTTTCCTTGAGTTCTTGTTCTATTTCTTGTTTAAAAATCAGTGTTGCTTTAGTTTCTTTTGAATAAATATGGATAGCATTTTGTTTTGGGCCAAATTTCAAAGTTCATTTTTAGTGCTTTATACATGCTAAATGAAGATTGAATTCTAAACTGAATTTGCTTTTTCATTTTCAAAAAAGGATCCCTGGTTTTTATCATTGTATTGCAATATTGAACTTATGTTGTTCCGTGTTTATTGTGTGGTATGAGATAATCCAGCTTTCTCTTCTCTAATGTATTGCTTTGCTGTCAGATGGAGAGAACTTTTTGCTGGATTGTTTCTCTTGTCAAAAGAGTAAGCAGTTATTTTTGGTAATCAACACACCTTCAATAAATTGGGGGTTTTTTTAGTTTGTAATATTGCCCAGGCCTAGTTAGGTAATAAGCAACCACCCTGTGTTGTGCTTTTCAGTGAATTATTATTTTTTTTAATAACATTTTGTGGATTGTTCTGATCACTTGATTTTTGGTAGCTTTTCATGAGACGTCCCTTAAACCTGTAAGTTCTATGCTGTCAGAGTATTTACTATCTTATTATTTTGTCTTTTTTAGATTTTGATCTATTTTTTCAGTTTTGTTTTATGCATCATTATTTATAATGTGGCTATTCTATAATTAGGTTATTAAATCAGGGGAAATCTGATAGTTGTCTATCTGTCACAAAAAGGTATATTCTAAAACACTTTTATTACTATTTTGTTAATCCTTAACTGAGTTCAAAGGTGATATAGGATGGGTTATGTATATCATAAAGGAATAATAAAAGCTGAAGTGTCATAACTGAGTTTTCCTGAGGGGTGTCAACTGTATGTTCTTGAAGCCATTGTATAGATTACCACAGAATATAACATGAGAACAGGAAGCCAGAGGAAGATGCCTTCTGCTGGTCACTCAGGGTGGCGTATCCGATGTGCACGTTTTCTGATGTGAGGGAAAACAAGAGTAAATGAGAAGGAGGATGTAACTTTCCCCCCCCCCCCCCCCCCCCCGTTCATACACATTGCTAGAAATCGTCTTTCTTTCTCCTTTTCTTTTCTGACAACCGTTTCTACACAGGCGCCTTTCTTCGTTAATGTGGGAAGTCCGGTACATCGAACACAATACTCGCACATTTAATGAACCTGGAAGTCCTATTGTCAAATCTGCCAAATTTGTCACAGATCTTCTGCTGCATTTCATAAAGTGAGTTGCTTAGTAGGTCTGTTGTTATTCCTATCTCTTACCAAGGTACGAGCCTTTTTAGATCTGAATTTTAAAGTAAGATAGTTCTTCACTTTAAATAAGCCTGTTGTCTGCTGTTGGGGCAGAAAAGAATAAACCTTATGTTGACAAAGATTTCATAAATTTGTAAAACAAGTTCTGTAATACATTGAGTGGCATAGATTGGCATGGCATTTTATTTTGAGATACTTTCTCCTAAATCATAAAAATGGGTCTGAGTATCTTCATGGAGTTACAGATATATTCATTGGTAAGTTAGGAGTTCTAATTTTGAGTTTGAATACTGGCTGGGTTAACATAATTGGGAGAATTTAATTCTAAAATCTAGATTACAATTTATAATAGGTTTGAAAATGGTGTTTTATATGTATGCAAAGTAAAAATTAGAGGCTTTGTAGTTGACAGAAGTTGTAGCTATCTTTCAAATGTTCTATTATTATCTATAGACAAAGTCAATGAGAAATAGTTAAGATTTTTCAGTCAGTTGACACATCTACAGACCTGAAGTTTGTAAGAGCTTACTGTGTCCACTGCCTTGGTTTGCTTATACACAATGAGCGCTGCTATTTCCACCTTGTAGACACAGCAAGATACTTCGTTAGTTTAACAAAAATTGTGACATTTTTAGTGATTTCGTTTGTCAGTGTTAAATTAAATCTAGTTCTTTTCTATTTTGTGTGTTCTTAAAAAACATTAGAACTTTGACTAGGACTTTGACTCCATAAATAAATGCTCAATTTCTTCAGTACCTGTGATGTCTAATACTGGCTGGAGAATGTAAAACACTTAACTGCTTTAGATGTTAAAAGTTTTAGTGAAATATACACCATTAGGAACAGATATGTATCTAAAGGGCTTTTCTGTTACTAATTTTGTTCTTTAACATCTTTGTCCTACATGTTTTTTTTTCTGATTAATTAAGCAGCTCAGGGTTTTTCAAAGTGTATGTGGCTCAGAGTTTTTCAAAGTGTGTGTTTTTAATTGGCTTAGCTAAATTAGTGGATATTCTTGGATATTCTTATTTAATAATGGCCTATAGCTTGAGTCTATTAATACACTAATTTAAATGAACTAGCAATTCATGTAAAGCCCAGACTTTATTTTTAAGGTTGTAACTGTAAGGTAGAAGGCCTAGACAATGGAAAGTAAAGCCTATAGTTCTCATGAGAATGAAATATCTAGATGCATCTGAGAATCTGAGTCTTAGTTTCTTAAGTTACCTAAGTATCTTAAAAAGCTGAAAATGGGGGGTGGGTGTTGCAGTTAGTTTATCTTTTTTCACCTTCTCTCACAGCTGTTCTAGTGGTAATGGCAGTAGCCTGTATTATGGATGCTGATTCCGGTGTGGAGTGGCTGAGTGTTTACAGTTACAGTGGTAAAAGTGTTACAAACCACTTTTCTTCCCAGTCGTTTGTACTGCTACATAGTAGAACACCTTTGGGCTTTCCTTTGTAGAGGAGTTTTACATGTTAATCAAGAATTGAAAATTAGTGTGTGTTTTGCTGATTTAATTATGCAGGTTTATGCAATAGCAGTGTTAGTCCTTACACACTTGCATTTCAAATGTCATACATTGCGGGTGCTAAATTAAATTATTAAATTGCACTTTTGTATGGTAAATTTACTCTAATGCTCCTTACAAAGCAAGATGGGCCTTTATATAGTATAGGAATAGATTTTTCTGATGGTGATAAATGCATGGTAAAGGATTATGATTTTTAATTTTAAAACATTCACACTGTTAAGTGATCTATATTTTACAACTTTTTGAGCAGAGGTTAGCTTAACTTATTACTGTAGTTCTCTTAGTATTTGTATAGCACTAAACACATTCTCATTTTATTTGGGAATGGCTTCATAAATATTTTCCTTTTCCTAGGCATATTACAGTTGGTTCTACAGGTAAAGATGGAAAATAAATGTTAGCTTGTGTTTCTTTTTACAGAGATCAGAGTTGCTATGACATAATTCTGTTATACAATGCAATGAAGAAGAAAGTGTTGTCTGACTCTGATGAGGTAAGTGGTTGTGTCTTGGGCACTGGCATTGATACACTGGAGAAACAAGACCGCTGTCTGTCCTGTGGAAGACCAAAGTACTGGTTTCAGTCACTGTTAGGGAAGTGGAGTGTACTTTTCTGTCAGTACAATGTTTCTTCTTGTCAGCTAGGAAACTGGGTGAGAATCCAGCCTCCTCTCTTCCTTTAGTGCAGAGAGCTTTAATAGTTTGCTGGAGGATGCTGCTTAGACTTCTGAGAGGTTCTCAAAATTGACAGTTACATGAAAGGCTTCTCAGAGGGACGAGGTAGGACTGTAAAGACTCAAATTATAAGTCTGAAGTATAAAAGAACTTGCCTACTCATATATGCTTATATTTTTTAACCTTTTTATGCGACTCATTATCTTGCTCAAAGGAAGAAGAGAAAGACACAAATGTGCCGGGGACTTCCACTAGAAAAAGAAAGGTAAATGTTTTTAAATTTTTTAGTTTGTTTTTAGTGCTACAGTTGCTAAAATGTATTTTTAAACAATGGAATGTAAAACTGAAATATTTCTAGTATTGTGTAGTGTCAGCTTTTTGAAAGTTTTGAACTTAGTGACATGTTGTTCTACCGAGCTGTTCAATGTAAAAGTATTTCTGTCTGTGGTGCTGCATGTTGTGAATTCATTTACATTCTGTGGGGTAACTTTTCCACTAGATTTTGAAAAAAGCAGCTAGTTTATTTAATATGTACCGGGCAATATTGTCATTTCAGGATCATCAGCCAAAGCGGCGGCTACGTAATCGGGCTCAGTCATATGACATTCAGTCATGGAAGAAGCAATGCCAGGAGCTGCTGAATCTCATTTTTCAGTGTGAAGATTCCGAACCATTTCGACAACCAGTGGATCTTCTTGAGTATCCAGTAAGTATTTTAGAACAAAATTGTTAAGTCGTGGGTTGGTTTGGTTTTTTTTTTTTTTACGTTGACCATTCTTTCAGTTCTTTCAATTGAAACTTCAGGCAACTGTAGTGACAGAATTTTTTTCAGCACTTCGTTGTCACTTGATAATAATGTTTACTGTTCTTTTAAGCTTATTTCAAAATAAATAATACTTCTCTGCTCTTTCAGATACTTTTTTTGGAAAACATTTTATATTCAGGGATGCTTATGCTATTAAGTAAATTACAGCTTTTAAAGCAAATTACACCTTTTGCAATTAAGATGTCTTTCCTTTTCTGAGTGAAAAATGGTCATATATTAAATGCATGTGTTTGGTTGTTGCATGTGACGTGTTGTCAAGGATCATTGGTTTCATTTCAGAGTATAAAAGCTAAAAGTAAGATCATATGAAAACTTCAAGTAATAAAGCAAAGATTTTGCTTGCTTTCCTTCTAGCATATCTTAAGTTCTGTAAAATATCACTCTAGGATGACTAATTTGGGCAAAATTAATTGTCTCAGAGAAAAGAAATGCTTCTCTTTAGGAAGTCACTAGTAGGTCAGTCTTGACACTTCTGCAGCCACTGGGTACCATTATTTTTGAAGTAACCTAAATTCTACACTGTGGCCGACTACAAGTGGCCCTCTGTGTTTGAGATCCTCAAATGAGCTGATAGCACTCTACTAGGCTTAGGCATGAAACACACTGCTCCCTGGTGTCACAAGCCTAACATGCAGAGGCACTCCTGCAGGTTCTATTTGCTCTGAAGGATTAAGTTAACTTTTTGGTTAAATTTGATATTTAAGCTTTTTGTTGTATGGATATGTCTCTGTTTCCTCCATAACCTAGAAAAATGGTTCTGTCATTGGCTTGAATTGGGTCCTGCCTAAGCCTGTGAGTTTTTAATACTTTATTACTTTTGTAAATTGTCAGGTCTCCATTTGGGAAACTGCTTAGATTTCAGAAAGGATGTGATAAGCCTCTGATCAGGTTCAAATATTCAAACTTCATATTTTAAAGCTAATATGTAAGAACAGTATTAGTCTTAGTCCCAAGTTTGAGCTGCTAAGCCACCCAGAAGGCTTGTAGTCACACTTTCAAATCACTGTTATCTTCCTGTCAGTGTGTTAGTAATGCAACCCTTAGGACACAAAATTCTGAGCTCTGTGTTTCAAAAAATCTCTTTATGAAATAAATTAGGTCTATCAGTTAACTTCTAACCTTGACCCTGCTGAGTATGTCTGCAAGGAGGTATGTTGTATATTAGTGGAAAGCAGCAAAATGTCTTCAGCAGTCTTCCATACCTATTTAAAGAGGACATTTGGGTTAAACAGGTTTATCAAACTCATCCTAATGAAAATGATACATTAAGGCTTGGGGAAGAACTTGTAATAAATTGCTTTGCTATTTCTAAACAGGATTATAGAGATATTATTGACACTCCTATGGACTTTGCTACTGTTAGAGAAACACTGGAAGCTGGCAACTACGAGTCACCAATGGAGTTATGTAAAGATGTGAGACTTATTTTCAGCAATTCCAAGGCCTATACACCAAGTAAAAGATCAAGGGTAAGATTTTATTATTTTCCATTGTTGTTTGAAAGAACACTTATATCTGAAAACTATACGACCTAAAAGGCAGAGAGACAGTGTAATTTGATTACTTTTAAAAAACAAGTTAAATTATTTCTGTTCTTAAAACAGAAATATTTCTGAGAAACTATTCTAGCTTTGTATTTGAAAGGAAAGGAATGTGTGCTATTTAAATACCAAAAGTTCTGATGTTCTGCATGTGTATTTTGAAAGTAAATATTAGAAAGTGGGTCTAAAGGGAGCCACAAGGAAGATAAGTTCTGTAAAAACATGATCATGAGTACAATAGTGAAATTTAACTGATAGTTTGGGGAAGAAACTAGATTTTCAAAACAAACACACAGAGAGCTCCTCTACTTTGAAGGTTGCCCCAAACTGAAATATCCAGGTATAGACAGCAGAGGATGTTGAACTTCTGTGCTGTTGACCAGTATGCAGTGGGATTGTAATGAAGCTCTTAGGATTTCTGGGAAACAGGACAGTTGACATAAAGTGTCAGCTTACAAAGCGATTTGTACTGAGATGTCTTGCTAGTGAGAGGTGCAGTACCTGATAGCAGTTAAATTATAGATGCATATTTACACGTGTTCAAGGCTTCTGTGTAGCTTTTCTTCTACTAATATGTGTTTGGTTTTAAGACTAGATTTATTAACAGCTTTTATGTTTGGCTGTTCTAAATAGCAAGTTAATCATTAGGACTTCATTGTTTTAGACGTGGGCACAAATTTCTTAGTAGGTGACTAGCAGGATCAGAGATTACTCCCCAGTCAGTAGCAGATAGTCTCACTCACTGTTGAGGCTGCCATAGCCCATAAAAGAATTACTCTTTCAGTTGCAGCAAATGACAGGGCTTCTGGGGGAGGTCTGAATTCTTTTGTGGTCTTTCTTTTTCTCCTTGACCTCATCTCACCTGACATTAGCTTTGTCTGGTCTCATAGGTTCGTTTGACACTTTCATTTTTCATATTTCTTCCAAACAGACTGGTATAGTAATAAATTTGTCTTTTTTTGTTTTACTCAGAAGTAGAAGTGGAAGGTTCTTATGTCAAGAATTTTAATATTCTAGAACCTATGTGTTTTCAGTGCATGCAACATGTAGTTGAATGGTGATGTTTTTACTATGTCATGCACTTCTATTTTTAGCATCTTACTTTATGTCAATGGTGCTTATTTGAACAGTAAACTGACATCACTGATGTTTCTTGAACAGTAAACCTACAGTCATCAGCTTTTTTTTTATTAGCTGGACACATCAGACACACATTCCTTGCATATCATCTCCAGTAACACATGCAGAATCTATCAAACCTTTTGAGTCTGATGCTCAGATGGTTTGGTGTGTTTTTAAGTAGGCAGTGGTTCAATATTGTCTTTGTGTTTCTTAGAAGGTGCTGTCTCTCCTTAAAGTACCTAGACAGTCACTTTGGTGGCTTTTTTTTGTTTCCAGAATTAATAGCAACTGTGCTCAAATAATTACTTGTGACCTAAACTGAGTTTGGGACTCTCTGTAAATCATCTAAGGCTAAAGCTGGTAAAAAAAAAAAAGTGCACCTACATAATTCCAATACATTTATTGTACCTGTTGCAGCCAACTTACTTGTAGTATCAATTAATCTATAAAAGAAATAGACTGATGTTCAAAGACAGGATATAAGGATGCAACTTAATAGAGCAGAAAATAAGATTTCTTGACCCTAGGTATGATACAGTAAAATTACATTAAGAATCTCTCTTTATGATTTTTGTTGAAGCTAGAAAGGGATACATTCTGGAAAGGTAATTGAAAAAGTAGATTTTCTAATTTTTTCGTTTTCTGTGTCATCTTCAGTTGTAATACACTTTTCAAAACCATGAAAATAGTTAAACCTACACATGAGTTAGGATATATTTGTTCAGGCAGATTGTAAATTTCCCTAAAACATTTCTATATTAACCACTTTTTACTTTTCTGTCTATTGTGATAAATAAGAGGATGCTTTGGAAAAATATACAACTTTGTTTACTGGCTTTTCTTTTTTAGATCTACAGCATGAGCTTGCGCCTTTCTGCTTTCTTTGAAGAACACATAAGTTCTATTTTATCAGATTATAAATCTGCCCTACGCTTTCATAAAAGAAATACAATAAAGAAACGAAGGAAAAAAAGAAGTAGAAGCAGCTCAGTTTCCAGTAGTGTTGCATCCAGGTACGTTAATTCCTTTACAGTATTCATGAAATGCTGTGAAATTTTGACATACCTAAACAATAAAACTTAGTGTGTTTTTTTCTTAATACTTCCTTTACTATTCCCTATATTGCAGAATGGTAGCTTTGACATGCAAGTCCCTATGATGTGGAAGAGTTTTAAACTTTACTTAGAGCTATCCTAGTGTAAGTGCTTAAAATTCAAATAACTGCTAAATGTGTACAGTAAAACAGCATCGTTAGGATAGTGATGGCATCATGCTTTGTCATATAACTATAGTATTTATTGTAAAGATTCACTTTCCAGAAGCTCACAACTTACATGAATTTCCACAGTAAATGCCATATTTTTAACATACTTCATGCAGAGGTGATTGTTTTACTCCCACAATCTTAGACACTAGCATTTAATTTTATTTATTCCTGTAAAATGACAAGGTGGTCATCCAGGATACAAATTGTTACTCCTTTTGCAGCCCTGAAAGGAAGAGGAGATTAATAAAACCTCAGCTGAAGGCAGAAACTTCTGCCACTTCATCATCTTCTGCACCTGCACGGTCGACAGCACTGAGACACGCTCCGCCTCAGATGAATGGAAAAGCTGCTGAAGCCTCCTCCCTTGTGCGGACTCGAAGCAATAGGGGGATAACAGATGTGGCTGTTACAGAGCAACCATCTACTTCTTCAGGAGCAAAGCCTTTAACTATAAAGCCTTTAATTACAAAGCCTAATACTACTGCAGGGTCAGGAAAGTCAGGCAAGTTGGGGCGTTTTTGGTTTTGTTTTTTAATTAGGCTATGAATGTTTTTAAAGATAAAACTGGCTCTTTGGAAATCTGATATATCTCTCTCAGTTAAGACTGGTTCTGTTTTCAAGCTGATGGAACTTTGAGGCTCTTAAGAGGAAAAATGAACAAGTTAGGCTATGTTGTTTTATCTAGGAAGCTTTCTCCCTTTTGGATCACTGACTCACATTGTTTGTAGTAGAACATGAGTTCCATTTTACCCAACAAGATTGAATGTAGTATATACTACTTGACTTGCATAATTTTTTTTTTCTTTTTATCCTTCTAGTACTGGAGAATTCAACCAAACATTCCAAGAACCAGAATATTGTATCAAACCCTACCCCATCTGATTACAGTCATAACACTAGGAATAACTCCACGAGAGAAAATCCCGAGAAAGAGAAGCAAATCAAGCGCAAAGTAAAATCTTCCACTGTTAATCCACAAGGTACCAAATTTCTCTGGAACTTCCTCCCCACCCTCAGAGTTATTGATGTAGTGACTGTAGTGTTGTGCTTTAGTTGTGGTAATTTGGGGGTAGGGAAATTAGAAGGCATGATGATTTAGCAGAATAGGGAAGTCTAATGGAACAATTCAGTCACCATTAGTTTCCTTCTTGATGAATTAGCATGGTTTTGACTACTCTTAACACCATTTCCATGGTGTGAGAACTGTTGTCTACATGATTTTGATACGTTAACATATCAGTACCTTCATTTAAATTATTACAAATGTCATGTTAGGAGTTCCTAAATTCCAAAGCAGACTTCTGCATGGTCACACTTTAAACCCTGTGTGTTTAATCACATAAGATTTCTGTGGGTTATATTTGGGTCAGTAACACCGAGTGTGATGACATTCTGCACAGCAAAAAGCATAAGGATCAGAGGACCTGAGCTGCAAATTCATTCTTTCATTTTTTTGCCACAGCAAAAGAAACCTATGCAGTATTTACTGCTTCTGTTTAGTATATTTGAATGGCCTGCTTGGACCTAGTTCATGAAATCTCCTAAATAAGCTTGCTTGGTCTTTTGATGTCAGAATACCTTAAAATTCAAAGCTTCTGTGGAGGCTGAAATAAGGTCTCCTAGTCAAAAAGCTTTCCTGTTTATGAAGGAGCTTTGAACTGTTAGGAAGATGCTTGAAGCAGCTAGATCCACTAAACATCTTTTCTCTGAAAATGGGGACACAGTAGTCTGCAAATTAAATCCCATCTAATTAATCTGCCTACTCCTTGTAGTCCTCTCTCCAAGGAGTTCTTTCTTACTCATCCATGCCTCTGAGAAAGTAGCTTGTGGTCTTATAAGTTAAATCATCTGTCCTCATCTGTCCATTGCTTGTAAGCTTTCTCACAAAGGCCCCAGCTGTTCCCACATTGCATGGCTAAATATGCAGCTGTTACAGGATGGGATGTTTGGTCAGGTCAGGGGTTATCAGAATGTTGACATGGTCCTGTCTCCTTACATCCACTCACAGGACAGAGGAGGCCTGTGCTTTTAGTGCATGATGGTGTACATTTGAACACAGCAGAACCTGTGTGTGGGTGTTACATCAAAGGGCTGGAGGAACTATCATTCTGGCTATGAGCCTGTTCTTGGCCACATTTCAGGCAAGGGCTGTGGTATGAGAACATCTTCCTAAGAGGTCCTGTGACATGCCCCTCTGAAGAAGCTGAGTACCGCTCATGTAATGAAAACTCATACCCCATAAAAGTCTCCAAGCAAGTACATTCTGCTGTCTGTTAATGTGAAAAATCTCTACAAATTTGATACAAAAGATGCTACCTCAGGTTGAAAGAAAATTTTTATTTCTCCAGAGATGACCTACTGTGAAGCATTCCCAATTCTTCCAGTAAAGCTTCTTGAGCAACCTTTTGCTGTTGCAGATACAAAATAGGAGTTTTGTCCACTGGTGCTGTATCACCTGAGAAAAACCCTTCAGCTGTTCCCTTTTTTTTTCCTTCTTTTTTTCCTCCTGTGTTTTTCCTGGGGGTTTTTTGTTTGTTGGATTTTTTTTTTTTTCCCTTGCAGCTACTGTGTGCTAAATCCAACTAGAAGTTAGTCCTCATTCTATACTGGAGTGAAACTCTCTGAGCTCAACTTTGGGTTTCTTAGATTTTGATAAATTGACAATCACTGTGAATCCATTCAGATATTTTAGTAAGAGTTTTTATTAAGGCAGTGTGAAAATGAATGTAAATGCAAATCTGTTATGTGACATGTACTTACAGCATTTCTGTACCATTTCTTTACAGCAGATTGCAAGAATAATGCTTTGGCATCAGGAAGCATTCAGGTAAATGGACACGGAGGACAGCCTTTGAAACCTCCAGTTAAAAGAGGTCCTGGACGGAAACCGAAGGTGGAGACTAATAACAGTAGCTGTGAAGTGGTGGTGCACAAGAAGAGAGGCAGGAAGCCAAAAAAGCTACAAATTGTTGAACAGCAAAAGGTTGCAGAGCAGAATACAATCCAGACCACAAGGGATATACCAGAGGAAGCCTCTGTTTCTACTGCATGCAATTCTCTTTCTGAAAATAATGTGAAGGAAGACTTGTTACAAAAAAAAGGCCGTGGGGGTAGAAAGCCAAAAAGGAAGATAAAGAGCCGCCAGCCAGGCTCAGACCTCTTAGTTCCTGCAAACGTTAAAATGCAAACAAGAAGCAGGAGGAAAAAGACACATGAGCCTATGGAGGAGAGTTCTGAAGAACTTAAAGATTCTGAACCTCACATGAGAACTAGAAACCAGGGTAGGAGGACAGCCTTTTACAATGAAGATGACTCTGAGGAAGAGCAAAGGCAGCTATTGTTTGAAGACACCTCCTTAACTTTTGGAACTTCAAGCAGAGGCAGAGTCCGAAAGTTGACTGAAAAAGCAAAAGCTAATTTAATTGGTTGGTAATTTTTACCAAGGGTTTTACTTCAGAATGCTATGAAGCAGGTACAGTTAAGGGAGAGCAGAACAGACTTCTGCTTCCCTGCTGCTATTATGGGTTAGAAGAGTATGTTCTGATTTGGGGAGAAAAATATAGCAAAACAATAAACTGAAAGAACATTCTTTGAAAGAAATATATATTTTAAACTTTTGCTATTTATTGCCCTCCAAATAGGTTATACATTTCAACAGTCATTTTGTTCACAGTTGAGAATAATCGAAGCAATTCTGACTGACGTACAGAGTTCAGATCTACTCTGCTCAAGTAGTATGTAATATCTCTACACACTTGAAAAAAGGTAATAGAACTTTTAATTGCCACAAATTAAAAACAGAAATCTATTTTTGACCAAGCAAGGTACACTTCGATTGTAGAGTCAAGTCGCCTAGGAAGGCGGACTTTGGCAAAAAGTGGCAGTAAATTCGCTTACATTTCTATTAAATAATACAATACCAAACTTGGCTAATCTGAAAATGTTTAATTTCAGTTGTGATGGAACATTCAGCTGCAAAAGAAGCCTAGCAGAGGCCGTTGTATCCAAGTTCTGCCAAACATAGCAAAAATGTAATCACAAATATATATATCCACATTGGAAAAAGTTTGACTAATGTCTAATTTTTCAGACCTTGATTCTTGTATCAATCACTAAATCTCTGTTTATTGTGCCAAAGACTGAGAATCAGTGCAGTGGAAAACCTTTTTTTCTTTTTGAGTGTCAGTACAGCATACCATTTGCAGTGATAAAAGCTGTGTCTTGTTTTAAATAGTAAATTGTTAACATTGTTCTGAAATGTATCCTTTTTGGTACTTCTGGTAGAAAATAATGCACTGGTGGGGTCCTTTGACAGAGATGTTTTAGTCTAAATGTATAATTGGTTAAAGGATTCAAAGAAATTACAGGACAGGTATGGAATTATGATGTTTACTTTCTGATCCAGATTGATTGTTGTTTCTACAACTTTAAGACATGCTTAAGAGGCTGAAATGACCTACAAAGAATAGTGTATGTGTATATATTAATATATACATAAACACATACATCTAAAATATTACCCAGGTATAAATTTTTTTCAGGATTTTTTAGATAGCACTAGAATTGAAAATTTTAAAATGTCATACTTTATAGTTTAATTTTAAGGGGAAGATCGGTTATTTTCAATTATTAGGGTTAAAAGGCCAAATCACTTTTTATGCAATCATGTTTTATACAGTGGTCTCATTGCACATTGTGTTTTTCTGCACTTTTTATGGTATATCACGCTGACATATGTCAATATACACCCTAAAGAAAAATTCCATTTAATGATTGTGCCTTGTATTCTATTATTTCTTGCATCCTTACTAAAATTAAGTTGTCTATTGTAAATGATAACTATATGACTTAGGGGAATGTATTGTTATATGTACTGCTCTGGAAAAGAAAAGCAGTTATTTATTTGTTTATGGTACATTTAGTTATTTTATACCTTTACAAACAAACCTTAATACCATTTTCTATCACTTAAAAAAAGTATTGTCCAGTTTCAAGGAAAAAAAATACATAAGCAGTCGTATTTACTGAGATCTGGTATGGTACAAAAATGTAACCAAAATTTTCTGGTTATACTTTTTTTTGTTTTTACACATTATCTGCAATGTCTGGACGGGAGGACATGCAGAATTAAGACCTTAAATTTGCACAGATTCTGTATATGTATTTGAGGCCTGATTCTTCACTCTTTATTTTCTTAAAAAAAAAGCTTAAAAGTTTGAACAAAGAACATTGGTATTTGCCACCAAGAGTAATAGAAATATGCTATTGTAGATAGCAGATTAGTATCCACCATACCTAGTTTTAGGTAGTTCATTTTACTACAAAAAATGGCTAAGATATTTTCCAGATCCTCTTTGAATTGCCATGGATTTGAACTTGGGGGGGCAGGGATTAGTTTGTATTTCATTTGTTGGCATATTTATTTTTCTCTAACAAGTATTTCTTTATCATCTGATTAAAATGGAGTCACTAGACATGTGGTAAGATAACAAGCTACGTTTGTACAGTTGCAATACAGCTTCACAATTCAAAACTGATTGATTCTACTTGTTAATTTTGTCAAATCATCACTGATGAAGGCAATCATTTGAAAATGTGTAATTTCCTGATGTTATCTGCATTGTAATATATAAAATAGATTTTATCTAAAATTCATCTTCTGTATTTACTCCGTTTGTAATAATGTTTTATATGGCATGTTTATGTATATATTTATATATCGAGAATACCTTGTGTGTAAGTTTTGGAGACTGAAATAATCTGCGTTCCCTTAACAGTAGGTAGAAGATTGTACATCTTAATTTTACGAGGATAGAAGGCCTTACCTGCAGAACATGGGTACTGCTTCCCACCCAGTAATATTGGTGACTTTAGCCAGTAAGTTTTTGATTCTTATTAGACACGTTAATGTTTTTCCTTTAAAAATAAACTGTGGATAATTTGGGTCAATGTTTTTATAGAAGCATCACTAGAAATTTATTAGAAATTAATACCAGATTTATTTAAAAGGTCTATTTTTTATAATTTAATTTCACTGGGTTGCAAACTTTATTTATGAGACTTTAGTCACCATCAGACTGTATTTTGGTTGGGGAAAAATTTATTATTTGAAGTGGTTGTGAGATACTGTATCAATACAGAAAAAGAGCTTTTCATTACAGAATCTTAGGTTTTTAAATGTGAGCAATAAACTATTGGTCAGTGTTCTGAAATAATTTAAGAACTATAGTTATATGCATGTTTTATAATGCCATCTCAAGTATCTAACAACTGGTTCAGAAAATGGAGTATCAAAATCTCATGTGCTTGTTTTACATTTGCATTGTAAATAACATAGCTTCATAGTCACATGCAAACGATCTGGCAGCAATTAATTCAGTTTTATTCATTAAATTCATTTATATTTGACCTGGATATGAGGATACTGTTCTGGTATTTCTACGCTATACTGGGAAACATTAAAATTGGTATTTGCTGCTGAGTGGTATCTTGATAACAGTGTGTTCTTTAACTACCAGTGAGGAAATACTTCTGCTTTTGTCATAAGTGTGCTCTAAATGTTTAACAGGAATCATTGTACCTGTGCCTACATACTTAACAACTCTTTAGCCACTTTGCTTCTGTTGTTAGTGTGTTCTCTGGGAACTGAAATTTTACCACTGTATTGTTCATAATTATTGTCAATATTGAACTAGAGCTCTTTGTCACTCGGCAATGACCAGTGATACAACTTTACAGAGAAATGTCTTCCTCCAGTGATTCAACTGCTGTGATAAAGATTTACAGACGTTTATTTGTACAGTGTCCGGTTTGTACCTGTGATCAGTTTGTTGATAGACTTGTAAGGTTGAGTTGGTTGAGTTAAATATTACTATGGCTTAATATTTTTAAAACTAGTAATTGATAAAGGACCCTGATGCACCACATATAGATATTAATATCTATTAAAAAGTAAATTGTAGTGTAGAGACAGCTTATTCACTGTATTGCTGTACAAATATTTTTAAGTACCAATTCTGTGCCAGAGGCTTTTGTCTTACCAAAAAAAGGACTACATGCAACACAAAAAATAGTCTGTCCATTCAGTAACTTCAAGCTTGTTATGATTTTTACACTGCATTTTAAAATATTTTGCTCACATTTGTTGGATCGAGGACTACAAGTAAATGCTTTAGTGTGTAAGTTGAATTTAGGCACATGTTAAATAGTTGACTGGTTCTATAAAAGCATTAGTCTTAACTGGATGGAACCCTTTCACCCTGTATTTATATAGTAGATTGGAGGTTAGAGGTTTTATAAGCTCACTTTCATCAGCATTTGCATTTTATTTGTAGCATGTGAATCTTGCTGAGGTAATTTTAACATCGCTGGTCAATCAAGATATAGCCATACCACAATATTCACATTGTGTCCTGAGTCCTTACCTTATTCTGAAATAGTGTATTTTTTCCACAGTAGGTTGTCAAAGGTTTTTCTTTTTGCCTTTTTTTAACAGTTTTAAATTTTTAATTATAACTCTGCTACAATGCTGTGATAGAGAAGGTAGAGGGTTTTAAAACCTCACCTAGAAACAGCAAAAGCTCATTTTCTGTTTACTACCTAAATGAAGACAAATTAACTGTGTAAAATGAGTATATATTTTCTTTTATCCCTGAAGTTCGTGTAACAGATTGGTTTCCAAGGGGACCTAGATATTCAACTGATAAAAGGGCTGTTAGTTTTCTGCTGTAAATTACTGTATATACATGTTTGTTTGTATGGAGAGGAAAGTGTATTACATTTCATAAAACTGGCCAAGGCTTGACAATGTGTTTCAAATAACAAATCTGGCACTGACAGCTTACGTAGCTTCCTGGTTTCGAATCATGAGTACACCTTGCTCACTTTCTATGATGTCTAGGGGAAAACAGCAGGTAGCTTTTAAACCAGAGCTAACCTCTAGGTGCTCTTGTGTTTCTGCTGATTTTAATGCGGGAATTTGCCATGTCATTTTTACAGTGTGTTAGAGGAGGAAACATGCCAGGAAGCCAGATTAAAAGACATCTTAAATTGCAGAAAAAGGTGATTAGCTGCTTCCCCCTCACCCCCCTTTTCCCAAGGTTCTAACAGCCGCAAGGCACTCTAGAGAGAAACTTTATATGCTGCAATAAAATAATGGTGAATAAATTTAGCTTTTAGGAGGTACGTAGTGAGACAAGTACTCATTTGGATCCTTTTCAATGCAGATAAATACATCAGGAAATTAATTTCAAATAATGCAAACAACACATTTTAGGGAAGGAAAGTAGTACTATAGTATGAATTCCTACACTGAAAGAACAGAGAATGAGGTCACACAAACTAGAAGTAGAAAGAAATAGAAGTACCTATCACGTACTGTGTGATGTACATGTACTATTTTGTGCTTACATCTGCGCGGGTTGGTTTGCTAATGCATTGAGACCATATAGAAGTTACATTTTTGGACCATACTAAAACTGCAGAAGTGTGATGGACAACTGGATAATGACCATGTGTGAATTAAGTTCTGTCATAATGTTTCAATATGTATAGAATGGAGCTCAACTTCAAGCAAATTACCTAGAAAGGTTAATTTTAAAACTGACAGGTTTTCAGATTAAAAATCACACTTATTTTGTACAGAATTATGTAAAACACAAATCTGTTGTAATGTAATGAGTAACAGTTTTGAAAACTATAATTCTTTAGCTTTATCAAGGCTTTTTTCCTTCCAGAATCTAGATTATCATGTTATAACCTGAAGTATCTCACCAGGATAACAGTGCCCTTTCTTTTTGTACATATGGATTGGAAATTTCTTTACTGTTATGTGGACACTTTCTATGTTAGTTTTGATGCATAATACTTTGAATCCTTTTATACAAACTAGAATGTATGTGTAAGAATTACTGTCACTGCAATGTAGTAACTACAAACTTATTTTTAAATAAATAGAAAACATGTTTTTCTAAGCTGTCCAACAGTGTTTGTTTCTATCTAGTAATTTACTGTGCTACGGGGCGATTGGGTGTGTGCTTTTCAGAACTCCCCAAATTCAGCTCCTTTTGATTCCTTGTGGAATACGGTATAGCGGTATCTGGTAGTATGGTATGTGGTTAAGTGGGAACAGACAAAATTGGAACTGGAGCACTCTCTGATAGGGATCAGAATTTGCTATTTGGTAGGGGTTTTCACTAAGCCCTGCAGTTCAGGAGGCAATAAAAAGGCAGTAGCATCTGGCACTGAAGACACAGTGTTGCCAGTCCTCTTAGCTCACTTTCACTTGTGTGCCACGGCACCCGCCTCTAATCCTCCAGGAAGCCTTCCCTGTTCAGGTGACAACTATTTGTACTAGAGCTACATCCAATCTATGGCAATTTCCGCTTCCCAACAGCTGTAGAAGAAGCTAAAAACACTTAAGCAGAGAGCATCCCCTGCTGCCCTGCCTGTAGAGTACTGGTCTGCAGTCTAGCTGCTCTGAGTGAGTGATGCAGGGAAAAGTCGACACAGGATGTGTTTTCACAAAACTGCAGGGTTGGTTTGTTTATGTTTATGTTTTTCTGCTTAATAGACGCAAGAAAAAAAATGCAGATTCTGTTTAATTTCACGTGTTATTTGCTTTATCAGATATCTTTTCCTCCTTACCGTTCCTTACCTGATGGAAATGATGGAAGAGACCCTCACTCACCTCACAGATGCAGGTATGTGTGCTTCTGGGCGACGGGAATGTGGAATGGTAAGAGTGGAATGAATTGAGTTCCCTGTGGCTTTCCAGACTCCATGTGAAGTCTGGCAAAAGCAAGACTTGTTTTAACAGTTGAGGAAAAATCTCTGTCCCAAGGATCCGTGTGAGTTTTGCTCATTGGCGCGTTCTGCTTGGAGAAAATAATTTTAGAATACTGAAAATACAACATACTTCCTTCAGTGCTGCTGCTGTGTCCTGGAGGTGGTAGTTGTTTTGAATGTGCATTTCCAGTACTACAGCACTACAGTAATAGTGGTGTGCTCATCCAAGCATAAGCAACTCCAGGTCCAGGGTTTTAGTTTTGTTAATGAGAATAGTCTGAAGCAGTTAATAACCTTTTCTTTGTTTTTAAAAGATACAAAAAAATCTTTTTCTGTGTACCTCTGTACAAAATCCTTAGAATACAATTGTATTCCAGTTCCCATTTCTGTGACAGGTATCTTTTTGAAACCTACTGTGGTTATTTTACTTTGTGTAGAAATCAAGACTTTGCTTAGGGTTAACAGATGCTGTGAAATGTTGGTACCTGACGGCTGTTGGAGCATGTGCTGGTTTTAACACCAGCAGGAAATTAAACTCCCAACAAGCCACACCCCAGCCTCTGCCCCTTCCAGTAAAGGAGGGACAAAAAGGAGAGACTACAAATGGAGAGACTGTGGGTAGAGATAACTTACTGAAAACTCCAAATGATGGAATAAGACACACAGAGTACAATAAAAAGAGGTGTTTTACCCACAGAAAAGTATTCACCACCAGGAACAAGAACGGTGGGTCACATCCGTGTGGGCAATAGGATGATCGTTCCCATGCACTGCCCACGTGGTAGTCAGGAAACAAAGGGAATATGGTGGGGGAGCTCCCGTGGCTAACATTTCCCAGCCCAAAAAAATGGCAAACAGTGATAGACAAACTCCCTGAAAGCTGAGTCATCTGAGTAGGGGTCACGCTGTTGCTCTGCCGAGCTCAGTTCTGCGCAGGTGCCTTTGCTGCCGCTTCCAACGCTCCTCTGCACCAGGGCAGGGGAGGATGGTCCCACTGGGATGCTGGCTTTGTGCTGCCCCTGGTCACTGTCACTGCGGTGCCACACCTGGGAGCCACGCTGCAGCCCTTCCTCAGCACCATGTCCCACAAAAGTGTCCCAGGATGGAGTCCGCAGGTCCTTTGCTGACACTCTCCCGCTGGAGCAGGAGAGGCAAAAGTGGCCAACTTCCAGTAAGGGCGCCTGGCTTTTCCTGCCACATCCGTGTCCAGGTGATGCTGTGTGTGGTATAGAATAACAACTTGGTCACACCCACACCGCTAAACTCTGCCCCCTCCTGTAACGAGGACAGATCACAACACTCATTAAATGAAGGAAATTGTGTGATCATTGAAGTTGACCATTTTGTTTTCAAAGTGAAAAGTTTCTGTGCCAAAGCTTGTGTTCTTTCCTGCGCTAGCAATCAATATGAGCTTTGCAAAAAATGTTTGTCACTTTTCCCAAAGACAAATGAGCAAAGTGTAATGGCTTTAAAAATTAATCACTGTTGCTAGTTGAAGCAAATGTGAAAATAAAGCAAGTGCCAGCAAGCAACATACAATGCGACTGGAATTTAAATAGCATAAAATTGAGTTCCTCTTCAACAAATTATAATGCAAAATATATTTTTTGTGGCTTTTACTACTATTAACAGGAAATTCAAAGCCCAAAACATCTGGTTGCTTTTCTAGCTCAGAGAAATACTGTGCTAAGAAATCTTTGCAAGAGGCTTAATTTACTGTTTGACAGGAGTGCAGTGAGAATTTATGAATCTTCTCTTCTACTTTGAAATCTGTGTGAGCACTGAAGGGAAGACAGGGTAGAAAATTTGGGAGTGATGTTCCCAGTCTGGTAACAACCATACCAATTTCTTTTCTGCTTCCTTTCCTTGTCTCTGAAATGGGGAGATTTTACCAAAACTTTGTCTGTTGGCCTTTCATTTTACTTTAGCTAGGTAAGTAAATGAAAAAAAAAACCCAAAAAACAAAAACCAAGAAGGAAGAAACAAGAGCAGAGGCAGGTAACCAACTCACTCAGCATCAAATTTCTGTAGAGGCCTATTCCTGGAGGTACTGACTTCAAACAATGTTAGCATTCAAGAGCCAGGCAGCCTCAGCCGTTAATTTGGGTTTTGTCTCAGATCTCTGAATCTGGCTTTGAACAAGGATATTCAAAATAATAAAGACAGTAACTTAAAATGCAAACCTAGTTAGAATATGATTAAAATATTAGAAAGAATTACTGTATTTATATTCTGTAGCAGAGAAATCTAGTGGGGTTATTTTTTTGAGATCTGAGCACCTTATTCAAAACTTGAATTCTCTTAATTATTAAGGAAGATGGTGTAAGCTTCCATGAACTGCTAAGAAATGGAATACAGCTGTCAAAACTTGAACAAAAAAAAAGAGCTACTTAGAAGTCTTTAATTAGTGATCGCCTCTCAATACACTGCCTATTTTTACCCAGCTAGAATCTCAACATGAGGAGCTGGGTGTATGTACAGTCTGTACTGTTGTCCTCCATTGACACCGGTTAATCTGCATGCACAAGTACATGGGGAAAGATTAAATATCTAGAACTCAAAACTTTTATGCTGTTTAATGCTTGTAAGGTGTTTGAGGTTATAAAGTGTGTGTTAATGCTAAACTCTTCTGATCCATAAAGTTTACCAGGGAAATCAGTGGTTATTTAGAAAAATTTACTAGAAAATTCACGTAAGTGTTGTCTTAAGAAAGGGCAGATTATCTGAAATTGTGTTATGGTCAGGACTGTTTATTTTTTCTTGCATGCTAATTTATGAAGTTGTAATTTTCCTCTGGCTTTGGCCTCTTCTTTGCCCACCTCTGAGTCATGACAGAGCACACACGGCTGGTTTCTTTATGGCTCTTGCACTGAAAATCTCTGCTCAAGCACATGGGGAGTAACCTGTCTTGTAAAAGAAGCATCTTCATCTTGGAATTTGATTTACTTTGTATTAAGAAGGTGTCTTAATGTTTGGGTGGTAATAAGCTGAGTCACACTTTAAAACCTTCAGCCTCCCTGAGGTAGGATCAGGTGTCTACATGGCTCCTGAGGTTTTGCTCAAGGGAGCTGGTAAGTCCCAGTATTTACCACTGCTTGAGCTGGTGTGATGCAAACACAGCCGTGATGGCCCCAAAGACTGTCCTCCTCGGGGTGGGCTGTGTGACGCAAATAGGTTGGTCTGAGCAACCTGATCTAGCTGAAGATGTCTCTGGTTATTGCAGGGGGACTTGGATTAGGTGACCTTGAAAAGGTCCCTTCCAACTCAAATGATCTACGATTCTATGATTTAAAAACTATTTTTTTTTAGGTAGAGTTTGTATTTCTAGTCTAGGCTAGTATTCATGTAAGTTTTCAATTGGGCATTCCTGCCACGTTGCACAGGTTTAAATCTGTCAGTGAAAATCCATCCCAGGCCTGGCCTTTTCGTTCCCACATATTCACTAGCTATGGCTTGATAACATTTTGGGTTTTTTTCACAGTCTTGCCCCTCAGAGAGCTGTGCTCAGTAAGCAAGAAGTGATGGCTAGAACATTTCCTTTCTCTTGGTAAGGTTCGACATTTGCTACTAATGAATTTCTCTTCTTGTCTGTAATGTTCCCATTGCTCTGATCTCTCTGCATCATTTGCAGTTTGAGTCTGCCTGCTCTGTTTGCTCCCACTCTGATTTGGGTGCCATCAGCAAATTTGGTTGCTGTTGAATTTAGACCAAAGAAATCCATGCCACAGATGAGACCCATGGCCGGGTTTGACCCCCTGCAGCAGCCCAGCAGGGGCAGGCACGGAGGTTCTGGTGGGCGCTGACACGTGCGCTATCGAAACCAGCCAGGACACTCCTGCTTCAGCTGGGCCGGCATCCAGCTGTGACAAAGCCGGGCCCAGGGACCGCACCAGGTGCTCTCTGAGGCACCACCAGCGTGGTGAGAGGCACAACATGAGGCTGAGTTACAGGCTTGTGTTAGGACGCATTTTGCATAAACTTCACATGAGAGAACTTCCTCTGTATTTCTATTCATAGCCGGTTCAAGCCACTTGTCCACATTCACAGAAAAAAAAATACCCAGGTGAGGAAGCTGAAAACGTTACTTTTCTTTAAGTTAGCCTGCAGAAATAAATCAGAACTTTTTATTTCTTTATTTTAATCTCTATAAAACCGTCGGGGTGTAAAGTCCACGCGGGTGTTTGTTGCTTTTTGACATTAAGAAATCCTGATCCCGTCTGCCCTGAGAGCTTTTTCGTTCGAGGGAAAGACGAGAGCAGGGGACAACCTCCGCACCCGGCGGAGAGCCTGGCCCGGGTTCAGGCTCGGCGCTCGCCCCTCCGGGGTCCCTTTGGGCGTTGCTGCTCAGGGGAGGGCACAACCCTCCCCTCGGCCCCACCTGCCGCCCGCAGCCCCGCCTGGGCGCACAGCCGGGCCGGGACGGGACGGGCCGGGCCGGGACGGGACGCGCCGCCGGGTGAGGGGCCGGGAGCGCGGTACAGCGGGGGCCGGGCAGGAGCAGCGGGGCTGCGGCTCCCCCGGGCGCTGCCGGCTCGGAGCTGCTGCGGCTCGGGCCCCACTCGGGGGGCGCAGGCATAGCGCGCTTCTTGCGGGTGCTCGGGTGCTTCGGAATATACACAAAAATGTTTTGATTCCGGCTAACTCTCTATACACTACTGCATCCTTTCTGTCTGGGGGATCCGGCTGCTCAAAAAGTCGATTTTTAGAAATAGGAGGAAGATGTGCAGCGGCAGAAGTTGTATTGCCGTGCTGTGTAAGTGCTGTGGGCGGCGTGGCAGCGATCCCCGGGTCCTGTCCAGCCCTCTGGCCTTGCAGGGTGCTCGTGGCTATTTGGTCGAACTGAGACTCTTCCTCCCCCCACAACATACAAGGCTAAACAAGTACTCTACAACTACTGATATTGTCTAAAAGGAGATTAGAAGATGTTTTTTCTTTGCTGGTGGCTCTAAAGCAGATGATGCAGAAGTGAAAAATAGTTTGTGGTAAGGCTTCACCACACACGAAGATGTTTTCATATTCCTTGCAATACTCTTTGAGCCTCCTTTGGCATTGTTTTGTGATCTTGGCTACTTTTGCTGGGCAGTTTTCATAGATCCACCTTTCCATGTGCACACGTGCTGGGTATATTACAGTAACCCAAATTATTTTGTGAATTACATAAACTAGGAAAGCAGGACCTAGAAGCAACTTGGACACAACTGAGGTGAATTGCTTGTGCTTGCACGCTGAGTATTCCACTCCAGAGAGCAGGAGCACAACAGCTGCTCTTGGAGAAGAGAGTGGGTGTAGGTGAATGGTGCAGTAAACCTGGGCACTCTGAGAACACATGTGTAAAAGACTTAAGTCTCAAATTTCAGCACATCTTAGTTCTGATTTGAAAAAGCCTCACAAATGTAAAGACAGTAAATGTGCTCTTCAGGTGAAGGTGAGTATCTTAATTGGATGGGGAAGGAGGAAAGAGCCATGAATATGCACTGGTATGGTGTTTCAGGTGCCTATGGAATGAGAGGTGATGTCAAATCCTTTTCTAATCTAGTGATGGGACTGTGGCACATTATCAACTTGGTATGATGCTATACGTGCCTTCAACCTGAAAGAAACACCCCTTAGTTCTGTCAGATGTGCAATTATCACTGAATCTAAACAGATTATTCTTGAGGCCATAAATCTGGTATGTCAGACATGTTTAATACACTGAATTAGACAACAAAGCAGCACATAGAATTTTGTTCATGGACAGCAGCTTTTTACTGCAAATTGGACAACCATACAAATTCCCAGTTCTTCTTTTTTTTCTCTCTCTGTTTACAGGCAAAAAAAGATGCCTGCATAAAAATTAAAAGCAGGTTTTTGCTTTGTCTTGTGAAGCTGTCCACTTTATTATTCTATTAGCTTTTATAAGTACCATCAAATTTAATGCAGTTAAATTGGCCTAAATTAAGTATGCTCTGGCTGTAACTGAAATGCCTGAGTATAGATTGTACATTATGTTGTGAGCCAGCAAAGGAACCTGAAGGAAACTTTTAAGTCCTACACATCCAGCAAAGCTCACCCCTATGTATTTTGTCTCTTTTTAAAAATTTTCTCTTCCTCTTTTTGGAGTAGGGAGCAGTGAAGTGTCTTTGATGAAACTTCCTGTTGGAATGCCTCACATCAATGCAGCTGCAGCTCTGCAGATTTCCATGCTGCTCTTTGCTCTTCCTGCACAGTATTTCATATCTCAGTGGTATGGAACGGACTCTGCCGAGCGCATCCAAATAACAGAAAGGTTGTAAGACTCACTTTCTCTACTGCATTTATTTGTAAGAGAGTTCTCTTTCTCATCCCCAATTTTGTCATGGAAAGCTGGAGTGTGGGTGTATTGACTATTACTATACAAAACCAACATTTAAATCATACCTCAGGCATTTTTCCATTGTGGCTTAATATGACTGTATTTAGTTGCTTAAGGATGTCTTTCAAAATTTAAATAACAATTTGTTGTTTTCTTCACATAAAAATCTTTATAATCTGCATGACTGCTCATTCTTTTCTGGGACATTCCAGTATGTGTTGCTAAGGGTTACGTCCCTTTCAAAAGGTGAAAATTAACCATTTGATTAAGTAACATTAGTTATAATTTTCCATCACCTTTTGTCACTTATTGTTATAAAATATTTTCTTGCATAGTATGTGTCAGTACAGACTCTTAACCAACAAAATTCATTCGCAGTAAATTACTTAAGGCAGTGACAATGATGGAGTTAAGTAAGGAGTGCCATTTTGTGTATGAACTAAGAAGCTGTGTATTGACAGAATCCCACACATCTATCTCCAAATAAAAAGTGGAGAATATTATATGAGATCCAAATTTTTGATAGTGGTATCCATTGGCAAACATTGGTATCTTGAAAATGAACCACAAAAGAGAGACTCAGTTGTAAATGTGGCCTGTGCAGTGCGCTGGCTATGTAGCTCATCTGTGGAACTCCAATACACAATGCAGTAAGAGCAAAAGATTGGCCTGATGAAAAGAGAACTAAGCTTGGCTTATGCATAAAGACCAAGAGTGAAATAATTTTCAGGCCTCATGGCATGAGTCAGCTACTTAGTATTTAGATTTATGCAAAAACCTGGAGGCTTTTTTAAAAAGTCTTTTGATTATGTACACCATTTTTAAAATATCTCATGCTTGCTATTCTCAAGTAACAGTTGAAGCTGCAGTCTGAATGTAATATAACAATTCCTATGGTCTGAGTATAGGAAGAAAGCAATCTTGTAATGAAAAATGTATTTTCCAAAATTTTCATGTGGTTTACTGGTACAAGTGATGATTGAAAGAATATTCATTTGCAGTCTTGATATTAATCTTGAGGAGAACTTGCTCGTGGTCACTGACCCTTTCTTCCTCTTTGCTACAGAAGTGAAACTTTAAAGTTTAAATATTAGAAATCTGTATAAGAATAGTAGAGAAGGTTTTAAAAACAATATGATTATTTTTACTCCTAAAGGATAATTGCCTCTTGGAGCATCTCAACAAGATCCTACTTGAGTTGGGATGCGTGGTCAGATCGTTTAAAGCTGTGGCTCTCAAAGACAAGGTAGGGTGTTACCGTC
This sequence comes from Corvus hawaiiensis, assembly GCF_020740725.1. Classification (NCBI taxonomy): domain Eukaryota; kingdom Metazoa; phylum Chordata; class Aves; order Passeriformes; family Corvidae; genus Corvus; species Corvus hawaiiensis. Next base: position 34,051,958 of record NC_063215.1, on the reverse strand, counting down.
TGCACTTAACAGATTTCAGACATGGTCTGTTCGCAGCAGGAAGGTGTGTTGTGGGGGAAATAAGTGACAAAGAGGAAGTATCTCTCATTTGCTTCTTGAGACTGATCTGGAACATTCTACCAGTTTTAAGAAAACCTTGTATTTTCTTAATTCTTATATTCTACCCAAATATCAAAACTGAACTCCATGCGAAACTAAATCTATCTCATAGCAGTACTCCTGTACATGTTATTAGTGAAGTTTATCTGACTCTGAAGTCAGGACAATTAACCAAATTAATGACTGTAAGCAACTATGTTTGTAGGATCAGATGCTAAAGCATTGGATGGGTATCTTATGCTCTATATGGTAGTTCAAGAAAATCTGAATTAGGAATCAGACAGAAAATCTGTGGGATAAGAAGTGGAACTTTGATTATTTGCCATGTGACAGTGATAGGTCTAGAAAAAGTAAAATTATATCCATTTATATATACACACACCATTTTAATTTAAGAAGATTGTTCATGGACTTCTTTGGGTTCGTTGAAGGGCTCATTTGAGAGACTTAATTCTTGTACAGTAGAAATACTCCAAAGGTTTTACCTTGTCTGGACCTTCAAAGATCCTTTATTCTTGATCCATGTGCAATCAAGTCCTCTGAACTGTAGAGGATTCCAACTTAGTTTTGCTCCCAGCAAAACCTAGGGGAACGGTATATGAATGGAATCAGAAACTGTGCTCTTCTCAGGTTCACCATAAATTGCTTTTCAACTTTGGGGAAAGCTCCTTGCATATCTAAAGATAAAGCCTGCAAAGATCAAATGATCCATTGATTATTTGTATATAGTTGAAGCTGTTTGTGTCTTCTGAATATTTTATAAAGAATTGGTTATCCTAAAAATAATGTCATTTGAGACCTTCCATATTAGTTGCTATTTTAAACAATGCAGTTGGACAAGTTAAGATTTTGCCCATTCCTCTTTCTGTTAAGAGGTATTTGTCAGCCTCAAGTCTTCCTAAACATTTGAGCTAAACCAAAACTTTTTTAAAAAGCTGTTTGCACAGGAACCTGCTTTCACTTTCTTCCAGGCAGGGTGAAGGGAGTAAGACTGAAAGACACCATCAAAGAGGAAGGAGACTAGGACAACCTGTAGTTCTTTGGCACCAATGGTTTGCTGGCTAGTATGGATGGAGAATGTTACCCAAACACCTCTGTTCATGGACTGCTGCTGTTGCATTGCCAGCAGAAGGAATATTTGAAAGCATAACTGAAAGCTTAAATGTCCAGTTTTCTTATTGTTTCTTTACACTTCTTCACAATAGCAACGAAAAACACTAGCCATTTCCCTTTTCTCAACATGTCTGTCCCCTACTCCCCACCCTTTAAAATCAGATGAAACTCGGTTTAGTGCAGAAGGAAAAGCTACACCTACTGCAGCCTTAGGCAAGGACTCACTGCCAGACACCTTGTCCATACCAGTGGAAACCAATTTTTAAAGACTTTACAAAATATACTGAAGAATCACGCTGTAGAGTGCAGAATAGTTTGCTCATCTCTATACAATTAGTGGGTTTCCTCTGATATAAAAATTCTAATGCAACTATAGAGTAACATATTCAAAGAAATGAGATTCATACTTTTTTTTCCTGTTGAAACAAACTCCTTTTTCTTGTGTATTCCTTAAAAGTGTTCTTAATGTAAAACTCACGCAGGCTTCAAATTGTAGAGAAGTTTGTATCAAAGGCTTTGCAGTATCCCACTTGGGATAATTAACCTTCTGATTATTACTAAAACTCTGCTTCTAAAAACTCGTTTATATGTTGAGTTATTAATTTTACATTTTAGGAATTGGTACTATGGAGAAAACAAAACTAGAAGTGGTGACAATGAAGCAAAACCCCATTCTTATTTTACAGGTATTGAAGTTTTTGCAATCCTTTTGTATTTTACTCATGATGTTGCCTATAGTGGATTTCTATACCTTATTTGTAAATGACAGACTTTTTTCCTTTTTTCATCTCTCTAAACATAATTGATAATATTCAGTAATCAAAACAGAAGATGTAAAATCCAAGGCCTCTCCCCCATGTTGTGTAATAGTAACTAATAGTATCAGTATGATGTAACTATATGTATGTATTTTACTGAATACACCAGTGTGTGTATTTTGTATTGACCTACAAAACAGCGGTACAGCTTTCACTTGATTCAAATGAATTGATTTAGATCAATTTCATAAAAGGAAAAAGAAACAGCTGACCAGTTTGGTCCTGGAAAAAAGTTCCCTGCAATCAGACTGAATAGAAGAATTCTGTGACCTAAACTGGCAAAAAATGTCACAATCAGTTACCACATGTGAGCACTATAAAATACTGTATGTAAGGCTGAAGTAATTGTCAATGCATACACATTAATGCTTTCTAAACTTCTGTTAAGATCCCTATGTAATATCAAAGGCATACCAATAGAAAAATGCCTTTCTTTGTGGATGTTCCTTTGTCAAATATAGTAATTAGTATTCTGGGGGAAAAAACAAAGCACCTGTTCTTCTTAACTTCACCTCTCAATCTAATTGTCATTTCTATTCAGGTAGAAGTCAGAAGAATTTCTGTTAAAATATTTAAAATAACTGATCAAACTTTTATCCTTGCTAAGTCTTTTTCTTTGTTAAATTAGAATCAACTCATGTTCACAGCCCAAAGCCTGAATATATTAAGTTCCGTGTGGGCCAGGTAATAATTCACAGAAGATTTGGCTATTCAAGAGTCATTGTTGGATGGGATGTAAAAGCTAACATGCCAGAAGAACGACTACAACCCAGATATCCTCCAGTGAAACAGGTCGGAATGTACTAAACTTTTGCTTTTATTAATATATACACAGAATAACTCAAGTTAAAATACCCTCAGAAACACTGTTACAGACCAACATCCTGCCATCCTAGTGGGAAACACTCCTGAGTCCTGTATCACCTGTGCAGCTGAGTGGCACCTTTGCTGCTTCTGCACTCTGGTCCCAGTACACCTTGGCTTTTGCACCACTGACTGGCTAAGCTTCGCTGGTCAGGGCTGTAGTGGACCTATCTCAAAATTACTCACTTTTTATACACAGTGTTGTATTTAAAGCAGCAGTGTCACCCTGTTATGTCTGAATGGATTTCTCCTGCTGTGTTACTACAGTGGAGAAGCTGTTAAGTCTTTTATCTGGTTATTCATAATTTGTGGCATCTTCACTGCACCTAAGAAATGCACGTAATCCTCTGTGTTTAATCAGTTTCAGTGAGAAAGCAACGTTTTTTGAGGATCTGGTTACTTGGAGTATAAATCTATTTAAAAACAGATTTTTGTTAGAATTATTAAAGACTTTGAACTTCTCTAGCTTTCTCCTTGTATTTGAAAATCAGATGCTAAATCTTTGTTGACAGTGATAATCTGGTAATGCAGTGCTGCATACCCTGTATGCCACTGACATGCTGCTTAAGTGTCAGGAAGACACTAACCATTAAGTCAAAGAGGACTGAAAATGAGGAAAACATGAAAATCTTTGCCTAGAACAGAAAATTTGTGTTCAGCTGGGAACTGACATTCAGTCCCATTTTGTGCATTTGTTTCCTTCCCTGATGTAATTTTATCCAACTGTCCTCCAAGAATTTCCCAGCAGACACTGATTCTTTTTATGCACCTTACATTGTTCTGCTGTCCCAGTGGCCTTGTGTTCATCTTTATAGTTTAATTTCAATAGCAATGACAAGGGGTTTAAGTGTCTTCTCTTGGTTTTGGGGTTTTAGTTGTCTTTGCCTATCACGTCGTAAGCACCAGCTATGCAAAATGCCTTCTGACCTTCAGGCAGCAACTACTAAGCTTAGTCCTTGTAAATCCCTCGAAATATCAAGCAGGTTTTCAGCCCAACTTTTCCTTGCCTTCCTCTCACTTACAGATCTTTATGAAATCGCTGAGCAGAGGCCACTGCCTGTTCTCATTGATCAATACTTATTGCTTCATGAACTCTCTGTATTCATCCCTCACTTTTTTGTGTTTAGATTGGCAAGAATGTTTATGGATAGCAGCGAATATGATGGCCCACATTCCCTGGCCCAGGATTTGTTTTCATAGGCACTTCTTTGTTGGAAGGTTCATATAAATACACATAGAAGTTGCCTTAGCTCTCTCCAGGATTGGGACCATTGGTTGTTGGAGGTGGCATTATGTTCCGAACTTGTCTCTTCCTCTCTGGAGTTCAGTTGCCACTTCTGAAGGAAGAAGGGTGGTAACAGATGGTCATGGGGCCTATGTACAAAAAGCAGGGATATTGTAAGTCTTGTTTCTTGCAAGGTCTGTGGGAAAAAAAGTTTAATTAAAACTCTTAAAAATGTTTCAGATATGCCAAGAACTTCGTGTGTTGCAGTTCTGATTGCTTTATACTTAATTCTCCAAACTGACGTTGGTAAAATAAAAAAAATGAACTGGCTGTGTATATCTATCTATCTATCGAGTGGATATAGGTTCTGTAAGCCTACTGAAAGTTAACTGATGATAATATGTAATCTTTAGCCATCATGTCTCTTTGAGGCTATTTATTTTCTTTCTATTTTTACAGGATCTAAAAGATACCCCTCACTATCGAATTCTAATTAACAAAGCAAATGGATTTGGCAAATCTACAGCTTATGTTCCTGAGGAAGAGATAACAATTATTATGGGATTAGAGGTAGTACTTATTTTTTATTCAGTTGCAACTTGATTATTATCCTGTATGTTTAAAAGTTGGCTGACCTTTGGCTTAACAGATACTAGCTAGGTTGCAAAGTTAATGAAAACTAATAAAGAGAGCAGATAAACAAATTACTGCTGTGCTTTCAAGAATGGGTTTTTGGAAGCTGAAAAATGACCAAACTCAGGTACTACCCACTTTAAAGTATCCAACTGCTGAGGTAGGTGTTTTAGCAACTTGATTTCCATTATATATAGGCTGTTGCAGACACAGACTTTTGTTTTAGGATTTCTGGGGATCTAGCAAAGTATGTTGGTTTCTCAATTCTAGTCTCAAATATCTGCATTTCAAACAGCTCCTGCTCAACTGCTGCCCAGACTGAAGAACGTCTCCTTCCTTAACTGCAAAACTCTTTGGGAGCCAAAAATTCTGTTCTGTGTATCAGGGTTGAAGTAACTTTTGATTAGCTTATGCAAGGCACACCTGATTTTTAAAATAGTCTGAGACTCTGATCCAGAAAACAGCCTTCAGGCATGCATGCCACATACAAGTGGCTTTTTGCAAGGGACCCCTATGCTGTTGTGGATGCCTTCTTTCAAATTGTGGATAGTGGCAGGGTCTGTATTCAAAATAACAGCAAGTAGGTGAACCATTCATCTAACAGGAGATGATGCTTGGTCTAGTCAGAGGAGATTCAAATTGGTATCCTCTGCCTTTTGGGAAAACCTCCCAAAGGAATTGTGTAAGTCAGACTGGCCTGAAGACTCTCCATGCTCTCTCTTGAAACTGTGTTGCTGCACATAAAGGACCCCTCTCAACGACAGTGTGACACCATCACCTCTTTTATTTGGGAGAAGCCTCAGTTCAGTCCATTCTGTTTTAGCCACCAATTGTAATATAAAATATGCCAACATGCCTGAACTTAGGAGCAGAAACGATGCTGTTCCAGATGAGCATTATAAATATTTAAAACTGGATTGTGCCCACAGTGTCTAAAAAATGCACCTTTCACTATGCCAGTTAGCTGGCTACCTTCAGTTTCCTTTATATTCCATGGGGAGAAACAGATACTTCATCTTAAATATTTACTTTGTGGAATTAGCTTTTAAGGTATCAAATTGCTTTATTCACCTGCATGGCAGGTTAATTCTCCACACAGATTATTAGAGGAACTGTTGGTAACAAGCTCACAAAACCAGGTATTTCAAAGTTGTCTAGCTGAGATTAGTAATAGATGGTGAGTCATGCCTATACCTCAAGTTCAAAAGGTCTGTGGATTGCTCTCTCTCAGCCTTTTGTACAGCAGAAGAGGCACAGAATTTCTTGAAGAGTTGAGTGACCAGAAATGCTTAGACTTGTCATGACCCTTTCCCAGCTGACAGTCCTCAGCTGCTCACTGTGGGCTTCCTGCATCCAGACAAGGCTTGGATTGTCCTTGGTGGGTTTGCATATTCATGCTGGACCTAAGGCCATCACCTGGGTCTGTCTTCACCATTTCCCCCACCGCTTCTTCTGTTCTCCTGTTCCTGCTGCCTCACTGGATTAGATAACTGATCCAGCTAAAAGAAATACCAAATAGCTCTAACAGCAACATGAGTGGGAACTACTTCAGTAAGAAACAGTGCTGATTTTAAACACTGATGCTGGTGTAAATCTAGCTTTTAACATCTCATGCGATCAATGTTTGTAAAGTACTTGGAGAGAGCTGCTATTCTGATGGCAGAAATTTGGTTATGGTACACAGAAAATCCCACTGAAAGTACCTCTATGTACATTAAAAACTCATGAGGAGTCTTCAAACAATGTAGTAACTTCAATTACTTGTTTAAGTATCAGTTTGTATTTATTGCCAATTATGATGCTTCTTCGACTTGAAATATTTTTTCTCAGGTGTATCACCCTGATATGGAAACCTACTTCAGTGGATATGATGGCTCAAAATACATTATGCAGCCATGGTTGAAAAAACTCTACCCTCATGACTGAGTACTTCAGTGTCTGTTCATACAACAGATGTCCTTTTTAAACCTGAGCAAACAGACACCAAGATAAAATGTGTATTTTTTTTCCTTTGATGAAATAAAACATTCCTAAACAGTTTTTATGTTGAACACTCAATTTTTTTAGAAGTGAACACACTGCATGTTCAGTTTGCCGTGATCCAGCAATAGGGATTCATTTCCTTCCAGTTTTGGGAGGAAAGGTGTAAATGTAGCCCAGTTTCAGCCAGGAGTGCCAAACATTTGGCACATCAAATATATTGTTGTTTTACAGGGGCCAGGGAACAAAATAAGCAGTTGTGAACTGTACTTTCAGAATTAATTGTAACATTAATTTTAGGGGACAGACTTATCATAAAAATGAGTAAAAAAACCATCAAAAAACTTAAGAAAGCATAAGAATTTTATTATGAAAATGTGTAGGATTTCAAAGTTTCTAGAGCAACTTGTTTCTTCTGTTTTCTTTTCCCTTTATCTCAAACACAGCAAACACTCTACAAGAAGCATAAGCAGTAGCATTCTGGATTCTTTCCTGCAGAGTCTGTGAATCAGCAGAGTGTGACAGGTGACTGTCTATGTGGCCTCCCCATTCTTTTGTTTCTTCCTCTTTTATTAATAAAGGTTTTCCCAATGCCTGGCCAAACAGTCGACAGACTTCCTGGGCTTTCCGGCGTGTGTTTCCAACAGCAGTGACACATACTTGACGGCTGAGAGGTAGAAGCAGCAGCACAATAACAAGCAGGGCCAACTGATGTACCAGTGTTCCTGCCAAGCTTTTTTTTTTTTAACATCTCGGGTTTTGTCACTGCAGAGATGCTAAGGCACACCACCTTCCCCCAGCTTCTGGGCCACAGCTTGGGCATTGAGGGGAGAGTGTGTGGAGGAAATGTCAGCATCCTCACTAGTTCTGACGAGATCAAGCATTTCCAACACCTGTATACTGCAGGCATCCACGCTGAGTCGTGCAGAGCAAGAGCTCAACCCTAGCTCCAGGCATTTCAGTGGCTCAGCTACAAGGCACAGTAGCACCTGCTTAACCTCACTGGCCAGATTTCCTGATCTCCTGTAGATACCTCTGACATTCACTTTTGGCATCTCTGGAACCATTAAGAGCAGCTAATCGAACTTGCTTCTTGGACCAGGCAGTTCTTTTCTTTAAAGAGGCAAAACCCCAGCCAAGACTAAACTTCCTTCTGTCCCTCCCACTTTGTGGGAGAAGCCTGGACTTTGAATAGTCAATGCTTAAAACATATCAAGATTGTGAGCTTCAGGGCAGCATGTTTTGATGCTGAGGAAGTGCCACACAGAGTTCTTTCCAGATCATGTCAGCAGCTAACAGTAATGGGAATTGGCAAAAGTACTTAAAATTATCAGCATCTGGTAACACACTTGCACCCTTATGAATAAATACAAATGAAATCTACATATGATGATGCAATCAAAGCCAAATTCTGTTGACCTAAGATTCACAGTAGATTATACTCCAGTGGAAATCAGTGGGAAAATATTTTTATTACATTCTGCTTTTGCAGAGGGACAAGAACAAGTTCTATCTTCTAGGCTGAACAGCATTAATTTATAAGTAATACTTAAATACTGAAATCTCTAACATGAATATTAATAGGTGTGAAGGAAACTACTTGCTCCCATTGCAAACAGCATAAATTATGTATTCATATTAACTGAGGCTGTAAAATTTGTGGTGTGTGAGAGAACTTACCGAAGGGTATCTATGGCTTCTGGTGTATGGTAGAAATGAGGTGGATTGATGGTAACAGAGGTTCCTAATTTTTCAATGAGTAGATTGCAAACACTCTGCATTTTTCCAAAATCACTGAATATGATACAGACCTGGGAGTGAGTGAACACAGATATCACATGAGTAATATTTTCATTTTCCACTACGACTCAACACTTTTATTTAAATCAGTATAAAGCCAGACATCTACAAGGTAACTAAACATACTAGTCCTGTATATAACTCCAACATTTATGAACTTGTAAGGCTTCTATACAGCCCTAGAGACTAGCATTAGGTTTGCAACAGAAGAGGTTCATTAAATGGTTTAAAACGGAGGATTAAGAAATCGCTTTCTGAGGAAGTATGGCATTCTTGGTATGTAGACAATCTGAAGAATGAATGTGCTCTTTGGGGCACATGACTAGATGCATCCTGGTTCTTCCCTTTTTAGATTGCTAGATGTTAATTATGCAGAAGCTCAAGCAAAATGATGTGGAAAACATTGTGCATGAAGGAAAATGACATTTTAATTCCAAGTATTAGGTTCAAGAAACCTGAGCTATGAGATTAAGCTAAGCCGAGCCCAGTTCAGCTTGCAGTGGGCTCCAAATCCCGTGTTGTCTGAACAGACTCACTGCAGTGCTGAGAGGGAGCTGGGCATTTCAGACTTGGATTAAAACAGTTTACACACCTAAGGTGTCTCTGACTTTAAGAAGCATGAAATGAAGACGCATTAGGAATTCAGGTGCTTTTCCAAATGCTATGAAGCAGGCATCACTATCAGTCCTGGATCCAGAGCCCTACAGTTTTCCTGGTGGAAAGTCCGGGCAGGCAGCAACTTTCCAGGCAGGAGCCAGCTTTTCTCTGTGGCAGAGCTCAGCTGCCAGGACTGAAGCAATGACACTGAGCTGATACAGCATTCGGGAATCAGAAATATTGGATCCCTAACTCTTTTTCTAGAAAAACTAAAACCTCACCTTCACTTCCAGTACAGTGCTCTCACCACGAGTCAAGTTCACCTTCTCTCTTATCCCCGACTCCCTTCTTTTTACATACTAATACAGCTTCCACAGGAGTGGAAGAAAAAACCTGCAGTAAAGAAAATTCTACTGCCAACACCGGTGACATACCCCTGTGTTTGCTGCAGTCTATGCATCAATCTACCCCAGTGAAGGGATATGACATAGAAATCCAAGTTACACCATGTCAGCTGCACTGCAGCAGCTTCCTGTGTGCATACCAGAGATTCACCTTGTGGAGAATGAGATAATTCAAGGAAGCTGAGTCTCTCAGTGAGAGAGGAGGGAGCTACCTCATATACATAAAAGGGAAAAAGTAGTTATTGACAATAATCACAAAGTAATTAATGCTCCCATCTCGTTACCCTTGATAGCCTTTTGGTGTAGTACCTAAACCTTATCCTGGCTTGGATCCTTGCACTGGTTCAGTGGCTCTGGAAAGTGCAGTGTCGATTGAACAGAGACTGAAGATGAGGCTATGCCTACATTTTTTTCTTCAGTGGGAGTTTTTGCCATACATATAAAAAGCATACAACCCCCTGTGATGTTTTGCCAGAAAAGTGTCACAGCTGTATTTTGTGGAAAGTCTCACTATGAGGACTGTCATAGTGTTTTCCAGCTTGCCATCAGCATTTACAAGATTTGTTCCTTCTAGGGGATGAAACAAAACAATGATGAAACAAAACGGGTCTTAAGCAGGAGATAAATTGCTCAGACTGGGGCACTTCTGGGCACTCAGAAACTTTATTGTTAAAAAAAAAGCACTTGATCAGGTACCCTCAGGGGCAGAAAACAACTGAGCAATAACTGATTTTGCTGTCCCCCTCCTAAAAAAATCCCAATTTTCATTTAGAGCTACATCTAATAAATTCCAGTTACAATTACAGAAGATACTTGAACATTAAAATGCAAAGAAATGTTTTAACATCATCAGTTATCAAGGTTAAAAATTGTGAAAAAGTAACATGAGGCTATGTGAAACTATTAGACACATTCCAAGGTTTGGATAAGGCTGTAAATGACAAGAAATTATGGTTTATAAGGAGGCAGGTGTATTAAGAAATGCACAAAACCAAGATAATCTTCATCCTATCAGAATGCGTGTTGGTTTAACACAGCCTGGTTTTTGGTGGGGGCAGGAGAAAAGCTGCTCGAAACTTCTACGTCCAGCACAGAGGCAATCGCTGAAGGCTCTGATGATGGGCAGGTTACCAGCCCAACTAGAGAAGCTGGTAATGCCTCTGTGATGACATATTTAAGAAAGGAAAAATGGCAGGAAGCTCTCCTTCTTCTCCCGAGGGGTGGTGAGGTGGCTGCTGGGGCCCGCACAGCTGGGGCCCTCCTGAGGGGCCACGTGGCCAGCAGCGAGAGCCATGGAGAGCAATTCCCCGATGCGGAGCCCAGACGAGATCAACCTCTCAACTGAAACTTGCAGACACCAACTTTCTTCCAAGTCAGGGGAAAAAGGAAAAGGAAGAACTGCTCCAAGCGCCGGAGCTGAGATTCTCCTGCAAGCCGTGGTGAGGACTATAATACAACAAACTGTTTCCCTGTAATTCATGAGGAGCACAGGGGGGTGCAGAGATCCACGTGCAGCCCATGAGGAAGAGTACTCACGCTGGAGCGCATGGATACTGAAAAGCTGTAATCTAGTGAGGAACTCAGAGAGAGATGACCCTTGCTTTTAGAGCTAGAGGAAGAGAGCCTTCGCTTCCGAACTAGAACAGCTCATCCTTAAAAGACTAAACCCCATGAACTAAAGTGAGCCCTGCTAGGCAGTTCTGGGAAGACTGCTTGGCCTGTGGGAGGGACTCACGCTGCAGCAGGTTGGGGCGGGACTGCTGCTTGTGGAAGTTAAAACCACACCAGGAAGGTTCGCAGAGAGCTATCTCCTGTGGGAAGGATCCCACAGCACAGAAGAAGAAACTCTTTGCTTAAGCATACTGAAGATTTTTAAGAAGTGAAATACTGACCAAAACCCCATGTTTTGTTTCCTTGCGGGGTCGGTGGAAAGAGGGAGGGACTGGGAAAGAAAGGTGTTCTGAAGGTTTGCTTTAGTTCTCACTACCTTTTTTACTTTTAATTCTGTTAATAATAAATCTTCTTTATACTGTTTAAATTTTGAACCTGTTTTACCTTAAAGAATTTTTTTTCAATAATCCTTATCTCGACTCATGAAAATGAAGTTTTCAGTTCCCCTCCTCTGCTCAGCTATAGCAGAGGAAAATAAATAGATGATTTTTTTTCGTGGGTGCCTTAGCCAACATCAAACCACAACAGAACATCATGCAGTAAGTGAACTGTTACGATAAAGATATTATAGAGCTTTGTGATCTTATACACAACTTTATTCTTCTGCATATATTCCTTTGTTATAGCATGAATTAAAATTATCTCGTTAAGTTGAAAGTGTCTTGAATTCTTCATAATACTTTAAAATAGCTATTTGCCTGTGAATTCTTCAGTCTTCTAAAAATTCTTGACAGTAGACAAATAGTAAAGAGTTTATAGAACGAAGTAACACATGACTTCCAAGACTTTAAGTATAACACAGATATAATGGCAAATTCTTTAATAGAGAAGTGAGTGAAAGTGCCTTTTAAATTCATTTATATTGCTACAGTAGGCAAACATGCTGGTCAATGGAACTTCATTGGTTTATGAAGCTGCACTAATGAAACAAGGATATATGTAAAGGGAATGCAAGGAGAAACTAAGCTCTGCATAAAGAGTGGCCACACTGCTACCTCAGTGTGCAGGGCAGCCAAAACAGCAGCACTGTGGCTGGATTCTTCCAGTTCCAACCCCTGGAACTGCAACCACACAACTCTGGAACAGCAATTAAAGCTGGTCCAAGCTGCTTACAAGTGAACACTAAATCCAAGCAATTAGCTTTCCACATATAATCCTTGTTGTATAAAACCTAATAGCAGAAGAGAGATAATTGGTTAAGTTACCACTTAAGACTGAAGTTGTAAGCCTAAGCTTGTCTGTAGCCTAAAAGATAATTCATATAATAATTAATAATAGAGTTTTATTAATTTTTAAGTACAGGTCATCTAAAAAAGAGGGTGATTTTAGCTCTCAAGGTAGCAGGTGTCTCCATGAGGAAGTTAAAATCATTCAGAACATGACACTGATGCACACCATTTTAAAATCCAAACTTTGTTCTCCAAATTCTCAATCATTTCTGTATTTATTGGTGTTATTTAGATGAGAATGTGACTTAAAGCAAGCAAACTAAGGAGGCTGAACCTGTTTAAGAGGACTGTAAACCACAGCTCTGTAAAACAGCTATCATTTTATTGCAGGCTTCCAGGTTTACTTTGTAAGAAACTCTAAAGTTGCTGGGTAGTGATTAAAGTTTTATGTTCTAAAAAAATACATTAGCTAAACACACATAATTTCCCTCAGTGAATGTTTCAAGCACAGCATTTATTTCCTACTATGGCATGAATGGGCAAGAAAATATACTTCCTTTAGCAGACACTAAATGGGATTATTCCCATATCTGCATTTCACAGAGCAGTTTTTACCTGCAGAATTCTGAGCCAATTACCCAGGAAACAATGAACTTTGCTTTACCTAAAGCAAGCTGATGGCAGAGTTGTATAGAACAGACACAAATCCAGGTCCTGTGCAACTGTGGCCTAAGCAGATCTTGCATTTGCTCCCAGTTCAAGGAGCTAAAATAATGAAAAAAATAAAAGCTGACCTGGGGAAAAAAAAATGTTATTAACTGGGGCAGCTTTCTGAACTTACCAACTCCTTGCAAGAAGCAGAGGGCAGGAAGGCCTGTGGGTGAAGGAGAGTTCAGAATTGTTGGTCTGCTCACGTTGCCCCAGAACCAAATATGCCAGTCTGTAGCATCAGGTAACTTTTAAAAAGCATTCATCTGAGAAGAAAACAAGTTCTGCACACACAGAAGACTGCAGCTGAACTCTGCTATAAACTGTAGTCATTAAATAGTTTTTTTGGACTATGCTGCCCTTATGCTCTTTGGTCTAAGAAAAGATAGTCTGCAAATTTTTACAGGTCCTTGACACACCTCTTAGCTTTTTATTTTATTTTTATTTTTGGTTAGGTTGAATACATACCTCTGCTTCCATTTGGTAAGTATTTTCTACTCTACTAAAATCTTCTGTTACAGTCATATTTTCTTCCTAAAACAAAGTAGAGGAATATAATCTTAAAAGACAGAAATTAAGCACTGCTGTATGTACATGGTGTCCTATAAAAGCTGAACTATTTTGGCATATTACTTATGACTTTGCAACAGAAATTTTGAATTTTCCGTGCAAATACCTTCAGTTAAAAACTAGCTGGATGTTAAAGACTTCTTGCATTATTCTAAGTCAGTTACAGAGTAGCTCTATAATATAATTTTGCTGCATTTCCCTTGAAGAGAACAAGTGGGTCATAAAAGTGGCTGCTAGGTAGAAGCTGTGTGTATTAGTGTGTACCTGTAAATTCACCTGGTACAAAAAAATCTAGAAGCTTCAATTGTTTTTAGAAAGTTAGTATGTGAGAAGTGCTTTTTAGGCCCCTATTTTAAGGTATTTTAGCAGCAGCAGCTTGTGGCAAGGTCATATGAACAATGACTGAACAGCTATTATTCTGGCATAATGGTAACCCTCGAAAAAGGCTGTTCCACCAGTGATACCTCTGTATCAACAGCAGTTGCACTGATCAACAGAATGGCTGCACAGAGCACTAGCAAATCCTGTAGGACTTATAAATAAGGTACTGAACTTGTGAAGATACAGAATAACTGCAGTTACATGTGAATATTTGACCAGCTTGCTAGTGGTCTAACAGTCATGTTTCTATCAGCCATTTTGCTCTGCAGTAAACAGTTTGAAGGAACAATTTATTGTAAAATTACTCTAACATAGCAAAAAGCACAGCCTACAGTTTAATTGTAACTTTGCATGTAACACCCAGGAGCTGTAGTAAAGCAGATACTCAGCCTTCCAGACACTGAAGAAGTTTTATTTACTAAATTTAATTGCATAGGAAATATTTGCCTGCAATGTTGGCACATTTCAAAAGATGCTTTGTGTCCGAATACTTCCTACAGATGCTCAAATCTTCAAGTTTATCATGTAGCATGCCTGCATGCATAAGTTTATGACATTAACCATGAGAAGCATTTTCCTTTTAAAACATTATATGGTTTTATTACCACTGCACAGCAGTCTACAAAAAATTGAAATTTCAAAGTTTGTATCATGATTGATTGGTAGTGCTCAAATTCAAGCACAACAGTCCTATTTTTAGATATTTTCAGATAATCTTTTCTAGTAAGGGTAAGGATTAATAAGGACCAGTAGTCCATAAAAGCTGTATTTTTTCTTTTATGTGGCTGGCTGTGGTTTGCGAAAGAGTGATCAAAACAGTCTAGCACCAACAGCTCATTTAATTTACAAAATGGCGCTAATCTTACGATTTATGATAGAATCCAATTACAATTGACAAGAAAGATTTTTTTTCCCAGAGGTCTCGCATATCTTACAGAAATTACCACGCAGAAAACACAAACTTCTACAACTTGCACCTTACAGAAATAACTGTGCTGTAACACAGCTGTAAAGATAGAAAAAAGACATTTGTTTCCCCCTGTCCCCTCTCCCTAATCCTTTTTAAAAACAGGTTCTCTTTCCTGCTGAGCAGATCCAAGCCTTGGAATTTGGCTGTGCCCTCCCAAGGTTCCTGTGTATTTAAGGACACTGCCATCCTGTGGCACCAGGTGCTATGGCAAGATCAATATTATGGAGTGAAAGATAATTTTGTACCATGTATTACAATATTTCCTTCACAGCTAATTTTAATCCCACCAAATTTGACAGTAGCTGTATGTGTTACTGAAGATAAATGGATGAAATAATTGCTGAAGTCATAACAAGGTGGCCTTCTGTGATACATTTTCTGTTCGATACTTCACTTCCATTTGTGACTGTGTTCAGACAAAGATATGGAAAAGACAGGTGGGAGGCAACAGGATTTTAAATTGGAATCAAGACTGAGATTAGTTCAAAAGCAAAAATCTTTCTTCCCTACTGTTTATGTCTACTATTCATATTTTGTCTGAAGAAATACCAATTTGATTACAATAGCCACAGAAGAAATAGTTTTCACTGTGACTTAGGGAAAGCTGCACTTATGATGTGTCAGATGTTCTGGACATCTGGAATAACTTTCTCCATTTTCTAAATCTGTGGGCCAAGAATCACAGTAAAAAATTAAATGAATATAACAACATTGGTAACTCAATTACCCCAGAAGCCAATGAACAACCCTTAACAGAATCACACTTGAATTCTGCTTATAAAGCCTATTTTCTATGTGGCATCACATCACTGCTGCAGGCACTCTAAAATAAACACAGATGAAAAAGATAGTCAATATCCCATCGAGCTTATAACACCAAGTCTAGAAATGTGCTTTGCTTTATATTTTCACTCTTTTCAACTGAACACAACCTTATATAGCCCTTTCTCCTATCTGCTACTTCTGAACAATGTCTTCGCCACAGGACCACTGTGCCCACCCTCATGACACCGACTGTTTATAGGAATGACTGCTCTTTTCCCCAGAAGAGAACAAGGCAAAAAATAAATGGGTAAGTTAGCAAAAGCACACTTCAAGGAGGCAAGTATGTAACAACACACTAAGAGAACAGCCAATCTGCACATAAAATTATGTGTTCTGCTCCCAGTTAATGACTGAACAAAACTGTGAGACCTTTTTATGACACACAAGCCAAGCCTTAGCAAGGGAAAGTGTTTATAGTTTGGAATGTACACTAATGCCCGTTGGGGAAGCTATGCTGATATGTGTAACTGTAAATAAAAAAATATCTGGAGATACTTGAAAATGTCTCCTAAAATCTACTTGTACATTTGAACTGATATATGCAGTATAACTTGACCTTATGAAAAATAAAAATATCTGAACAATCAAAAGAGTTAGCTTCTTCCATCTGATCATGGCATTTTTGTTCTTAGCACTATGGAAATGGTTAATGAGAGCCTTGATTTATGCTCCTGTCTCCTGACAGTCATCCACAGTGTCTCCAGACAGTTAAGGATGGTGAGCACCTTCTGGGATTGGGTAGCTGTGCTCCAGCCTCTCATCCCCCCACTCTGTCTGGTCTGTTTGGCATGTGATTACAGAATGATAACCCAAAAACCTATGGTGAAAAAGTTTCTGCTGCCTAACGAAGAAATAACAGAAGTATATGTAACAGTTA
This sequence comes from Corvus hawaiiensis, assembly GCF_020740725.1. Lineage (NCBI taxonomy): Eukaryota > Metazoa > Chordata > Aves > Passeriformes > Corvidae > Corvus > Corvus hawaiiensis. The sequence goes on along the minus strand of NC_063215.1, from coordinate 34,035,254 downwards.
TTAGAAGAAAGACAAAAAGCAGATTTGTACTCAGCAAATGCAGGGTACTTTGAAGATATTTCTTTAAATACATGGTAATATAAAAAAGTGATGCCTTACAAAGGTTTTTACCTTCATTCAGGGACATATTGACATTGGAAGGTTTTGCAACTGAGTGAGCAAACTTTAAAACCTTTCTTTAACTGACTGTATGGATGTGCATACATAACTGTGACTCCTGAATAAGTTTTGAAATATGGAGAATATTGTACATAAATCCAAGGATATATCCCAGTACAGACAATCTCTAGCCCAGAGCTACCAGGTATAGTTTGCTATTTTGTTTCATTCAATAACACTCTGACAGGTACAACAAATATTATCACAGTTATTTTAAACAAGGTGGCCGATGCCAATTGTTAGATATAGCCATTAAAGGAAACAAGTGTCATCTCCACACCACTCCCCAAATAAATCATAGGTGGCAAATATAAAATCAGTTTGCTTCTAGACAAAGAGAAGAAAATGTTACTTTTGAACGGCTGGGCTGATTAAGAGAGATTGCTTTGAAGGCTGCAGGGAAAGTAAAATCAATGGGGAAACCACATTCTGTGCTCTGAAGTGCTGCATATACTTACAGCACTCTATAAATAAATGCCACTATGTGCATCTCTTTCTGATTAAAATCCTGTGTAAATGTATATGGAAATCAGGTGCTGCCCCCAGGCATCCTGACAAACTGCTAATGCAAGCTCCTGCTGCTGCAAAGGTTATGCACTTCTGATCTCACAGACTTCCTACTATAGCAACAATAAGAGTTAAGGAAATTGTTCTGTGGATCAATTAAAAATAAATATATAGCATAGTCAGATGATTTCTAAAGAGGCCTTAGATAAGCTTGCAACAACGAGAACCATACGGAGATTGTGAAGAGAGATTAATTTTACAGTTGTCTAGAATGGTATTAGCTACAAGTGAAGTTAGCAAACGCAGTTAAGAACAAATTGCCAGCAGTGAGAGTTGTTAGTGGAAAAGCTGCAAGGCAAATAAAAGCTCCAGCAGTAGAGTGATTTAAAACTGGATGGAACAAAGCACTAAAAATTATACCGTGGGGAACTACTCTGAAAAAAACCCCCAACTTCATGTTGTTTTTCTCAGAGCTCCCTAGAGCTAACACTTTGCTAACACTGAGAAACCCACAACTCAAGCAGCATTTCACAGTCTCTAAACTAAGTAGAAAGAACATTTCCATTCTCCAACACACAGAATCTCTGAAACAGAAAAAGATTACCGTGAAATTATTGTAACTATAATAAGACACTGAATGCTCTCACATTGTAAAAACAGCCCACTCTCCATCCTGCTTGCCTGCTCACATTACATTTCTGAACCTGGCTGTATAAACCCAAATAAAACCACTTGTTTGTCCAAGTCATACTTCAGTTTGCAATTATTTTTTCCATCCTGGAGTGGTGCACATGGCCCCTCTAAAGCACACTCACCTAATTAACACCCTGCCTACTCCTACTGTGTGCCATCCACCACGTGCTGGATGCTCCAGGCTATCCCAATTCAATCAGTCTCAAGTCAAAACTGGAAGTCAGTTGTTCAGATTCACTGTAAGGTAAATATCTGCAACTATCTTTTCAAATCTAGCCACACTCTGAAGAGCTATTTAATTACAGTCTGGATGAAAATGCCCCATAATTGGATAGCTCACCATGATGGTAGGTACAAAGTTTATCATTTTGTCTACTAATAAAAATGAAGGCATGCTGAATTGCTATCTTTAAACTTCTGTTAACTCCCTTAATAGAATCTGAAGACATTCAACCTGTAATCCTGTATAAAAATGCACCAGTTTTGGCGGAACAAGTCATCCTGATGGCAATGGAACCCATGACAAATGCTGCCTGTGACAGACATGCACCTAGCCACGATCACATACCTAGCCCAGAGGAGCCTCCGTGTCTCCTTCCCATCTAGTCCCAGAGCTGCAATATGAGCTTTTTCAGGGGCTAAGTAGTCTTTTTTATTGCCTTCTTTATTCCTGAACAATTTGGATAAATACTACAGCGACAGCATAACAGTTTAAAAAGAAAACAGGTAATACTATTTTGGGGAAATGAAAAGTTGGAGCCAGTATTTATCTCCAAAAGCAGGCAGCACCTGAAATGTGGGCATGCAATTTCACTGTGGGCACATCACTGTTTAGGCTGAGTAACTTACTCTCTTACTTTGCATTTACTAACACTGACTTGCACTGTAACATCATGCAGTATCAGGAAACCCTTCTGCAATTCTTTTTTACTCCACTGAATAATCTGGTGTTCACAGCAGACTCTATCATCTCCCTTTTCCCCCAGCTTATCTCTGAACACACTCAAAAGGCACAAACTTCCTAGGGACTTCAATAACAGGTAACTTTCGAAAGCAACTGCTTATTCCTAAAAGATCAGGGTTATTTTTCCTGTTTTTAAGGGCCCTATGTGTAGAACACCGTCCAAAACTCTTTTGTGAAATCCAAAAACAGAATCAGCACAATTGTTAGGACAAGTATCACCCTTATGGAGCGTTTACTGTTTGGACAAAGCTTTAAATGCAAGACTATGCTTTCTTCATTGTTGCAAAATTACTTCCTGAGGCTAAAAAACTTACTGTGGTAAAGGAACTTTTTGGGTCCCCAAGGGACTTCTGTCAATTCAGCTATCGTGATGATATTCCATGTTTTTCAGAACCCCTCTACTTAAGTGAAACAAGAAAGAGGGAAAGAGATCTGTATGTATTTGTTGCTGAGCTCTGGTAATCACATAGTTACTCTGACACAGATACAGATTATGTCGCTGTGTACAACTTTATCGGTTTCATCTGCATGCACGGGCGAATGCTGTATTACAAGACCAAATCACATAATTAGGTTGGAAAAGACCTCTGGGATCATCGAGTGCAACCTATGACCGAACACCACCATGTCAACTAGACCATGGCACTGAGTGCCACCTCCGGCCTTTCCTTAAACGCCTCCAGGGACGGCGACTCCACCACCGTGGGAGTCGAAGCAGGATGGCTTTCACATGCTAAAAAAGAAACCTGTTGGAAAGCCCGGGTAGCGACATTTCATGTTTTCCCCTGAGGCGGGCATGGCTGCAGCCTTCCAAAGACAGGCAGGCTTTCGCAGCACCGCCCCGCGGTTCCCGAGGGAGAGGGCCGAGAGCTCCAAACCTTTCGCTCCCCTGCTTCCCGCCGGCACCAAGGCCCTCCGCGGGCCCCTTTCCTCAAGGCCGCCCCGGCGGGACGGCACCGCACCCCGCCGGCTGCCGAGCGGGACCTGGGAGGCCCCGGAGACCGGGAACTGCCCCGGGGACCGGGAACTGCCCGCCCGCTGCCCTCCTCGCCCTCCCTCGGGGGGACGCCTCAGCAGGCCCCGGGCGGCGGAGCTCACCGGGACTCCGCGCAGGCGGGCACTGTGGGCGATGTACTGCAGCCGGCGGGACACGCTGCTCCGCGCCGCCACGGCCGCCTCCTTGCGGCTGCCGAGCCGCAGAGACACCCGCGCCCGGTCCGGGCGGGCGCTCAGCTCCGCGCTGCCGCTCACATGCACCTCCCGCCCGGGCAGCGCCGCGAGCCCGGCGCGTCCCTCTGGGGCCGGGGCCGGGGCCAGGTCGAGCTCGGCGAAGACGCGTGAGGGCGGCGGCGCGGGCGGCGCCATGACTGTGGCTATGGCGGCCCCTCACGGCACCATGGCAACCCTGGGGCGCCACGTCACAGCGCCCTCCCGCTCCCGCCAGCCGCCGCGCGGGCCCGGAGCCGCCCGCTCCCGCCGGGATCGGCAGCGGCGCGGCGCTCACAGAGGCACGGCGTCGTTAAGGTTGGAAACGACCTCTGGGATCATCGAGTGCAACCTATGACCGTACAGCACCCTGTCCACTAAACCATGGCACAGAGTGCCACGTCCAGTCTTTCCTAAAACGCCTCCCGGGATGGCGACTCCCCCATCTCCCTGAACCTTCGGAGTCCCTTCTGATTTATAATCACCCTTTCTATGCAGAAATTCTTACTAATGTCCAACCTAAACCTCCCTGGTGCAGCTTAAGACTATATCCTATCCTGTCGCTGGTTCCCTGGGAAGTCCCTCCGCCCGTCACCGAGCAGGCTCTGCCATGGCAGTGTCCGAGGGTGGCACCCAGCCGTGAAAGTGACCAAGGCCAGGGCAAGATGACAAGGTCCACGCCCTGGCCCAAGCAGGGTCAGCCAGAGCAGGCTGCCTAGGTCCATGTCCAGTTGCATTTTTAGTATTTCAAAGGATGGAGACTCCAGAACCTCTGTGAGCAACCCAAGTCACTGTTTGACCATACTCAAAGTATAGGGGTTTTATGTTCACCTGGAGTGTCATGTGTTTTAATCTGTGTCCGTTGTGTCCTGTCACGGGGCAGCACTGAAGACAGTCTGGCTTCCTTGTCTTCCATCCATCAGGCGTTTATATATAGACTGATAAGATCTCCCTGATTCCCTCATCTTTCTCCAGGCTGTAGTTCCAGCTCTGTCAGCCCTTCCTCATAGGAGACATGCCCCAGTCCCTTCATCATCTTCATGGCCTTTTGTTGCACTCTCTCCAGTATGTCCATATCTTCCTTGTATTGGGGAATCCAGAAAACATTCCAGGTGTGCCTCGCCACTACTGAGCAAAGGGGAAGGATCGCCTCCCCTGACGTGGTGGCGATGCTTCCCCTAATCCCGCCCAGGATGCAGCTGGCCTGCTTTGCCATGTGGGTGCGTGATCCACCTGTTGTCCTTTTCTGCTTTCCAGCCACTGCAGCCCCAGCGTGCACTGGTGCACAGCGTTGTTTCTCCCCCAGTGCAGGTTTTGGTGTTTCCCCTTGCTGAAATTCATGAGATGTTTCTCAGCCCAGTTCTTCAGCCAGTTGGAGTGACTATGAAATGAGTAGCTCAGTGATGAGCTCTCTATGTCTGGTCTTGTTTGTGTGAAGATTTTTGGGAAGGACTCAGGATATGTCACCACTGTTTACATTTATGGTACATTGTGTTTTGATTACCTGAAAACTGTAATCTAGCATAGAGGTTGGAATGGTACTGTATCTTTATACAAGGTCTTTCAGGCTTCAGAATTCATGTTGCAAATATTGGAAAGTCTGTGTTACATGATACAGATAAATATTGCTATACTCTCCTCCTAGATAAAAACATGACATGCAAAGATATCAAGATCTGATTTTACAACTCAGATGAAGATCCTTTGGAGGTGCCAGGAAGCAGAAATATTGAGGGAGTTGAAGCCCTGTCTTTTTCCCCCTTCATTACTCTGCTTGGTGTGGTGTATGCCTCACGTCCTGTCATTATACAGCTTCTGTACAAATTTGCTTTCTCGTCATTATTATCACATCTTCCTTAAGAGGTATCAGTGACTTCTGCATGCTTCATGACTTTTGGAGTCTTCTGCCTTTGAATCTAGTTTTCTCTCCATATTTGCTGAACACTTAAAGCTTCAAATGAAACAGATTGAAGCTCTTAGGTATTCATTACCTCTGGAGATGACACTCCATGTTTCTCAGCAGGAACAACCAGAAGTAGAGACTCCTAAAACTTTGAGTGCAACTGACTTTGATCAAAGTTATATGACAAGACAAGGAAGAAGCTTGTAACAGAATCCAAAAATATCAGTGCCTAGGCACTTAAAATAAATCAATTTGAGAGCTTGCATGAATAAATTCTGGGCACTGCTGACTTTAAGAAACAAAATACAAAAAGGAAAATGAGTACAGAGGAAATTATAAATGTATATTCCTCAGAAATAAATTCTTTCTTTAAACGGAGAGTTAAGTGCTTTTGAAAGTAGTCTGTCACAGCTGTACTTACTTTTTTTTTGTTGTCATTTTGTTTTTGTTTAGCCAAGATGTTTATAGAGGAATTACTTAAATATGTAATAGTATCAATTGACATACTCTAAGTATTGAATGGTGCTTATCAAGAAATTGTTAAGAAAGCTTTTAAAGAACTCATGGATAATGTAATGAAGCCAAATTGTGTACTCTCTATTTTTTTTTTTCATATTCAAGATAATTCTGATTTAACCACTGATTAAAAATTATTTACCTTTTTATGAGACAGCCCATATCAAACAAAATCTGTTGCAGTATTTATACTCAATATGTAGATATGCAATGAAATCTCATAAGTGTTACTTTAAAATTCAGTGCTGTGTGATCTTTAAACTTTGGGGAACACAGTGTGTCTTGTAGAAATATTGCATAAAGGTATCATATTTAAGAGCTTAATTGGATAAATCCCAAAAGATCTTTGTAAGGCCAAATATAAAATTACCTGAAATGCAAACTAATCTATGGAAAAAGACTTTTCTGTGAAACAAGGTCAAATGTTACTGAGTGGTTAGCATGCACTTATAAGAACATCATACACTAGGGATAATTTAATTACTATAGCCACATTTCTGCTTTGCACTCTTTAAAGATACATTGCAAAGCTTAAGTTTATGTGTATTGAGTCTGTCACTCAGAATTTGAACATAGAGACAAATCTACAGATAATAAACTTTTCCTGACTTACATTTTGAGTAGGAGGCATGTTTGAAAATGGTGGATTAACCTGTTGTTTTAGAGTTGGAAAAGCTAATTTAATTGTGAATATCATTCTGCTAACTTATCGTTGAATTAAGAAATGGAAAACTTAACTGCAGACTGTGAAGAAATAGAGACGGTGCTAAATTGTGTGTGGGATTTGGTTTTTTCCTTAGGAAACAGATGGTTTTATGTTTGGATCTATTTCTGTATGGTAGCAGTGAAATGCTACATTGATTATGACTTTTAGCAATGGAGCTGGATTTGTTTAGTGAGGTAAGATTTTTAAGGTTTGGAATGTGTCTGATGAGGAAATCTGTTACAGCTGCTGCCAAATGCTATTTTTGTGAGAGGACAATTTGCAGTAGCAATGTTGACTGATGTCCTTCTGTGTTCATGTGTCGCAGCTCTTGACTTAGCGTGCTACAAAACATTTAATGAATGGAGGCCCTGTGCTGTACTCATGCATACTTGGTTTTTCCTTGCAATGTTTTTATGCAAAATCAGTCTGTCACTCACTTCTTACATGGCACTGACAGTCACTCTGTAGGGCAAATAAATATCCCATGTAAGCCTGGTTCGTTACCTTTTCAGAACCATACAAAACTCAAAATTAAGAAGGTTAGAGCCAAACAGATGGAAAATAATCCTTCAAAATTTAAAGTATTTTTTGGTCAGAATTCTAAATTACTGAATTCTTAACAACGAACACCAAAGAGTTCTAAACTTACTTGAGTATCTGTTATCTTTTAACAGGAAACATAGAAGAAAAAGAGACCAACACTAGTAGCTCTGTCCCTGTTGGTGTTTTATTTTCAAGATAAAAATTTACTGGATAAGATGGAGCCAATGTAGAACTTAGATGATTTCTGTGAAATCTCCTATATTAAGGACATATGTGTCCTTGGGAAGCTTTTTTCGCCTCATGAACTAATGAGAAAAACAGACTTGCTGAGGCTTGAGAGGAATATACTAAGGCTCACAGGAGTTGAGGCTGGTGAGGTTTTCCTTTTACAACATACAAAAGTCTACAGAGAAATGAAAATACCTCCAGTCCTCTGACTTTGGCTGTGCCTCCAGAATTTCCAAGGGCTATTAATGATTTTTGTAGCTCAGGATGTCAATCCATGAGTCTCTGCTCTGGATGTCACTTGCTGGAAGACACACTCCAGAATATACAGCCAGAGTAGAGGAAGTGGCTGTATTGCTGGAAAATATGAACAGATTCATCACATTTTTACTTTCCTTTAAACAGGCTTCCTCCTAAGTAGTGATTTGACAAGATAATTTGTTTTGGAGGTAACTCCATACAAAACTACTGTCTCAAGCTAAGTGCAGATGTAATCTGACTTTTTCTAGTTTTAAATTGGTCCCGTTAATATAAGTGGAGATTTCTTTACTCTGCTTTTCAAAGTGAACTTTAACATATAATGTGAGCAATTATCTTGTTCTATGATTGTAGTTAGCTGTTGGTGTTGATTTAATCTACTGATTGAAAGCTCACAGTACAAAAAAGAAGTAATTACATCATTCTTGTCCGTTCCTGTAAAACTGTAAAGAACTTAATACAGTTGCTACTGAAATCAGTTAAGAGACTGGTTGTCTCCAGTCATGACTGAATGAAACCCTAAATCATGGAACATACTGACATTAATAATGCTGTCAGAGAGAAAGGTTTAAGACTAGTGGAACTAAGATTTAAATCTGTTCTCTCTGGTAGACATCACTGAAATGTCTTATGTTCTGTGCTCAGCAGCACCTAAAACTGTAAAAAGTCACAGTCTCTGTTCAAAGGCATGAACATTACAGAAAGGCTAAGTGGCTCCTTGAAGTGGTTTTCAGTATTCCATTTGCAAGGATTTATTCTCTGCAAGAAATAAATCTTTGCCAAAAATGTATGTTTCAAAAGAAGTAATATTTAAAAAATAAATTAAAATAAAATCATAAGTTGAAGACAGTCCTACAGAACATGATAATTAAAATGTAATTTTAAGATAGTGGCTTATAGTAAACTCTTCATTAAAATTTATATGCCTAATAATTTTAATACAATTTATTTAAAATGATATCTGAGATTTTGTAAATTCTGAAGGAAAGAACATATATTTTCTCCAGTCTATAATTTTATATTTTGTTAGGAGTTCACGATAACTGTGAATGAACACACATGTATGCTTCTCATATAAAAGTGCTGCTAAACATCTGGGTGTTAATTTCCCACAAATACTCCTTTTTAGCAAGGCACTAAGTCTTGATAATTTCACCACCAAGAACCTGACAGTTACAGCAATTATATGTTCAACAGGAACACTTTAAAGAAGCTTTGTGGAGGCAATCATAAAATTGAAGAGAATTATGGAATGTTGGAAATTAAGAAAAAAAAGTAATTCCTGTGCCCTGACCTCTGTAAAAGGCCACACAGCTTTCAAAAGTTTAGAAGTGAGCTTACCAAACTTTTTGAAGACTCTGTTGTCTTGATGGAAAGATTTCATATTATGGAGCACCTCCTGATGTTCTTGGGCAGATCTTTATTGAGTGATTATTCTGATTGATGAATAATGATGACATTATATGCCACCTGTATTAACAGAAAATGCAGACTAGAAGAGGCTGGAAATTAACAAATCTATTCTTTTACAAGCAGTCCTTGGCAGATTTTAGGCTACCCACTTCTAGAAACAACATCTGATATTACAGTTTTTTTGCACATCCTTATCTGTCCTCACTGTCTCTTGTTTGCATATGGCCTTTTGATTCAAGGAATGCACTGATTCAGCACTTAATTATAATCAGCATCAAGGAGGAGACACTGAAGTCCACAGTCTCCCTCTTTCCACAAGCACAAGTCCTTAATATCAGTGAAGGTTCCTTCTGCACCATCTCTGTGACTTCCCTCTCTCACAGCTGGTTGCAGAGACCTTTGTCCCAGTTTCAAAATGCAAAGGAAAGGAGATTTTATCCCAAAGAGATTTCTTCTTGGCACTCAGTTTCTAGATCCTGTTCTTTGCTGATGTGTATACTCTGGTTTGCCAACAAGCCTTAAACTCTGAAGGGTCTGGGCCCAGGGCTGTTTTTTCCCCAGGACAGCTTCTATCAGTCCTATTCCTGGAATTTGTCTGCTCACTCACAATTCTTCTAATGTAATGGAAATTACACAATGGAAAATAGATAAATTTTAAAAATCAATGCTTAAATTTGTTTATCCAAGCTTGAATTGGGAAATATTTTTTAAAAACTTAAGAAATACTCCTTGTCTTTTTTGTTTTTATTTATTTAATGATACTGAACCTGAACTACTGAACTTGAACTACACTGTCACATTACCATGACACAGAGAAAAAGCAGCTTCTTTTTCAGGAGGGAAACTTACAGTTTCATGTCTTGAAGCACAAAATTAATTGGGTATGGTATGCAACAACTGTTAGCTTTCATTAAATTACCCAGGCGCCCATTATTAGATTTGACCCCAAAATTTGAATCACCTGTATCAAGGAAATCCATATTTTGACTGTACACAGGCTGAAGATTTCCTTTCCTTAGTCTTTCTTTCTTTCTCATCTTTCAGATGAGATCTTTCTATTGCACAGTTGGTGGAGGAAAAAGGTAAAGAACGGATTGCTTTAAATCTAGGCCAGTCACTGGGTGATCTTCATCTTTTCTAAAAGAAAAAATAGTCAGTACATGGCATTGCCTCTTTTAAATATTTGAAATAAGATGTAACTTTAGTTTTGTTATGGATCTTCATAATTATTTAGGATTACTGTTAATTATGCCTATTGATCTGAAATAATAAATAAACAAAAAATGTGTAAAGTTGCATGTAACAGATACTTTAAAAAAATATACGCATCCAGAGATCAAGCTGTAAATGATGAAAGAAAGAGATGTGAGAATAGCTTTGGGAGGTGTAACAATTCAGATATTAGCTGAAATATGGTCTGCAAATTTGGATGCAAAACAGAAGCAGAGGTGGGAGGCTCAGACCATGGCGACTGACAGCAGAAGGCTGCATTTGCTTTTATGTACTCAGGGAGATGAAAGTTAGAACAGGTAGCGACACAGTGACAACCTTAAAAGAGTAAATGGAATGGTGTTAGAAATGTCTTCCTAACTTTTGTGCCAACACTTTTTTCTCCATGTTAGAATTTACTGGAAAAGGCAACAGAAAGTTATGTTCTTGCTCTGTTTTTGCAAGCTGTCATTTATTACCCCTCAGATTTTCCATGATGAGAGTTCAAATTCTCACTTTTGAAGACCCTGGATATTCTCTATCCTCTAGGTTTTGCTTCCCTCCATTTCCCAGCTCACTCTACTCAATCCAACTGATGTGTTTTTCATCTTCTTCTTTACCTTTTACAGATTTTACCCACATTTCTTGAATTCTCTGGAGGGCTAAATTTGCTGTGTTACCAACCTCTTCTTTATGTCCTTCCTCAGAAAATGTTGTCCTGGAAACCCTAACCCTGTTCCCTCAGAAAAGCTAAGCAGAGTATTAAAGACTTAAAGTAGCGTTCAGACTATTACCCAATGGTGCAGAAGATTCACCAAGGTTTGGAAGAGAAGTAGTGCAGTGTGACTTGGAAGTGAGTAACTAAACACAGAAAGTAGATCACTCAGTAACTGAGATTTAAAGAAATGATATTTCAATAATTTTGCAGGAATGTCTGAGATAGTTTCAGAATATCCTCTGCAATTGAAACAGCAACTGTGTTAGTGGAAATCTAAGTGATACAGCAGGAGAAAAGCCAAATCACAGTTCAAAGATCAGCCAAGAGAAAATGTAAACAGGAGCAGTTGCCTATAAAAATGCTTCTGAAGAGCTCTGGAGGCTCCCTAATTAAAAAATGGCTAAATGCCAGAGAGAGAAAATGAGAACAGATAAGACCTACAGTGACAGTAGGACAATACATGGCAAATGCCAGAAAAAAGGATGGCAGAGGAAGAGCTGTCAGAGTAGATGGTGCCAGGACAATAGTTCTAACTATTGGTAGAGAGGTCTATAATCTGAAAGCTGCATCTCAAGAGAACATTTGTGAGCATGCTTGGACTATGAATCTGGAGATTTGCAATGCTGCTATTAAGTGTAAAATTAATTCAGAAGTAGAGATGACCGATTTCTAAAAAAAATTTTAAGGAGTTTTGAAGTAGCTGTGAAATGGAGCAGACTACCATTGTCATTAGTAACCCTAAGGGACTAATGTTTTTAAAATTAACAAATAATCAGGATCAGTTCCAAAGCCTTGCAGGTTACATAGGAAAAGACTTGGGTGTTATTTCCTTTTTTTTCCCAAACAAAAAGCTTTGTTTTTTAAATTGCAATAGAGGGAGAACTTTATTTTTCTCTGTGCTATGAAACTTTTTGTTTTCACCTAAAATTTCCATGGGCACTTTATGCATACCTAGGGACGTATAGAATACTCTTGAGCCTTAGAAATGCATCAGCTTTCCTTTAGAATATGTATCTGCTTGGTGCTGAAATTAAGCTGGCAAGTTCTTTTATTGTAGATCTCTGTACTATGTCTGTGGACTAAGCTTGAAGTTGAATTCCCCTCTTAATAGTCTCTGTCCCTTCAACATGTAAAAATGTATCACATATATCATATCAGGCTGAGGCAGTTGGGGTTGTTCAGCTTGGAGAAGAGGAAGCTCCAGTAGCAGCATTCCAGTACTTAAAGGGGACCTGCTGGAAAGATGGGAACAAGAGGTGATGGTTGAACTTGATGGCCTTTAAAGGCCCCTTCTAAAACAAAGTCTTCTATGATTCTAAGATACTACATTTGGGTTAAAAAGTTGAGTGTTTTGTTATATTGTAATAGTAACTGGACCTCATATCTGCTAACTGTACTTCCCTGCAGTTTTCAGGAGACCGGTGTTGTCAGTGAGAAATAGGTTGGCCTTGTTAATCCATGCCATTTTCTCTATATTTACTCTTCCTCTATTTGTATTAATAAGATCTTTAATTAACTAGGTTTAGATCCAATATTTTGAATGAGCTTGAGTATGTGTGACTGTAATATCCCTATTTTAGAGGAGGGACCCTATTTTGCACCTGAAATGGTGAATCACAACTTTAAAAAGACAGGGAGTTATACAAATACTAAGGGAAATAGATAATTGCAAGATCAACCATATGGTTCTGTTTATACCAATCTGGCATGTTTTGAGAGGTTTTAAGGTGAGATTCTTTACTCTTTCTCCTTGCAAGTAAGCAGAATGCAGCAACCTATAACTTTAGATTTCACCACACTCTAGTGTGCCCCAGAACACAGGGTTGTAACAGGGCCATAGAATCATAGAATCATAGAATGGCCTGGGTTTGAAGGGACCTTAAAGATTGTGTAGTCCAACCCCCTGCCATGGGTAGGGACATATGTCACTAGGCCAGCTTGCTCAGGGCCCCATCCAACCTGGCCTTGAACACTTCTAGAGATGGGACATTCTTGACTTCTCTGTTCCAGTGCCTCTCCATCCTCACAGTAAAAAATTTCTTCATAATATCCAATCCAAACCTACTCTTGGTTTAAAGCCATTAATGCTTGTCCTATCTTTAGAGACCCTTGTAAAAAGCTCCTCTCCAGCTTTCCAGTAGGCCCCCTTAAGGCACTGGAATGCTACTATAAGGTCTTCCTGGAGCCTTGTCTTTTACAGGCTGAGCAATGCCAATGCTCTCAGACTTTCCTCATAGGAGAGGTGTTCTGTCCCTCTGATCATCTTTATGGCCCTCCTCTGGGCTTGTTCAAATAGGTCAATGTCCTTCCTTTGCTGCAAACTGCAGAGCTGGATGTGTAATCCAGAATGGAGACTGTGAAATCAGCTTGTCCTTTTTTTGGGGTAATAGTAGTCTCTCAGGAAACTGAGCACAGAAGAAGGTAATTTTACTTTTAAATAGTCAGATCCTACTACATTAAATGACTCTCCTGTGGATATATTACTGAGATATAGTAATTGCTACATTGTTAGGGAAAGCCAAATATTGAAATACTTTGCAGCTCTCATTTGACTGTATTGTACTTGAAAGTGATCACTGAAGTGTGTTAAAAAGGAGTTATTGTAGCACATATTGAATACAAGTGTTAGTTGTCTTGCAACATTGTGCTACAGGATTGCAATAGGTGGGAACAGCTGAAGTCAATCCATGTTACGAAAATGGGGTTTATGTGGCACAAAATATGATTGCTTATTATAGAGCATTATTTCTCCTTGTGCCTTACTCATTTTGGTGTTCTGTCATTTCATGCCATTTAAATCAGCAACTTCTGTAAATTATTTTTGTGCAAAAGATGTATACCATGAATCTGGTTTCACCATTTATAAGGGATTTTTTTTTTTTTTAACAGAAGGAAAACTACAGTCCTTTCTTCATTTACTTTGTACTCTCTGAAGTCAAACTGCAAATGAGTCAAGCCACATATCTGAAAAGCAATGAGCAACTGAAGAAATAGTTTTGAAGGGGAGAGCTTTTTATTAACCTTTCTAACACCATCCTCAGAGGTGCTGGGGGTTCTCAGTTCTCATCAACTTCAAAGAGAATTCAGTGTTCAGTATTTCCTTGCAGAATTGGGGGTGCAGAAATGAGGGCCAGATGATAATGTGCTGATAGGATCACAAACACTGGTGAAAGGCAATGCTATATGTAAAAATGCATTTCTTTGCCGATTTTTAGTATGTCATGGATTGTGCAGTGACAAAAAATGGCATAAGATGGCAGTAAGAGATTGCAAAATAAAGTTGTTTGGAGTGACATATTCCAGTGAATCAACCCACTGTCTTGTAATAAGGATGACTGTATAACAAGCAAAAAATGGGGCTTGCTGGACTCCTTCAGGACGTAGTTTTCTAACTTTTTTTTGCATTTTTCTTTTCCTCAGAGGAAAATCTCCAGTTTATTTGACATTTATACTCTCTTATCTGATTGCGGGAAAATGGAATAGTTTTTCACACTTCATTGCCATCTGTGTGGAAGTGCTTGAAATTCACTGCTCATACTTTTTAAATCTGTGCTGTATGAAAATCACTCAAAATTTAGAGTTATATTAAATATGGTATCATGTGCTGATAGGAACAAAGTAGGGTGAAACAACCATGTCAGTAATGCACATGCAGCTTTACAGCCTTGCCAGCGAAGCAATGTGGACTAGGGGCTCTTAAGTTTATCCGCTGCTAAACTCCAGCATGGAGGACAGGCTACTGTGGGCTCAGACTTGTGTTGGAAGCTGTAGTCAAATCCCGGGAGGGTGGGGATGGTGAGCCCTGTGTGAAGTTTTGTTAGGTGGTTTCGTAACACCAAGGCTCTAGGGTCTTCTCATAACCTTCCAGTCCGGGGCTATGACCTGGAGACACACAGCTGCCTTCTCTTGGCTAGAGAAATGACTTTTGAATATGTAAATAGTTACTGCCTGTGATAACTATAAGAAAAATGGAGGGCTTTATTTCTGGAGACCGACTCCTGTAAGATTTGTCCAGTTTAAGAACGGCTAAGATAGAAAATGTATGGATAAATATAGGTGTGTAATTTCTCAGTGCTAATGATTTCATTAGGTCTGCGTTGAAATTTTCAATAACGACTTTACATTAGTGTATAAAGCTGTGTTCTGCAGCCCCAGTGTATACTTTAAGTTCCTCTCAAACAAAAAGATTCACATTTTCTGAATCCTTTCCAGTGGTGATGATGATAACATTTTTAGCTAGTGTTTTTTGTCCTTAGATCTGAAAGTGACTTATAAATGCACATATCTCTTATCAGAAAGGGCTTTATGTAATCAAAAAGAGTAAAATTAACATCAAGCAACCATGCCCAATAAATGTCTTCTCCAGTGATCTGTTTTAGTGGGGAAAGGTAGATGTGGAAGAGACCTTTATGTTTGTCAAGTTCATTATGACTTTAATCAACAAAATTATTCTTTTCAGCATCTGTTTTAATATGATTGCTAGTTATGTGGTTATGCATGATTTTTATCTGATATCTAAGCCAGAGGTCAAAGCACAAAACTGACATTTAGAAAGATGGTATGGATTTGTCGTGTTCCCTGAAGGCCTTGCTCTGTAAGCCAGGAGATGGATTGCAGATATGTGTATTTTCATCTTTCTCTGTAGTTCACATGTACCTGATTGCTTCCAATGGAGATTTCAACAATTTAGGAAATAAAAAAGCAAAAGTCGATTGATTTTCTTCAGTATTTTTTTTTAATAATGATGTTCCTGGGAAGGTCGAGTGGACATTCCATCATGTCTTTTCACGGCAGCGTTTGATCATGTGTGGCACAGGAGCTCCTCTGCACTGTAGAACCGGGTGCACCATTTGTGGGGTCATGTAGTGGTTTGGTCCAAAATACTCATTATCTTCTGTGAGATAAGAATTAGGAGAAACGCAAAGCAGGCACCAAACTTGAAAGAATATAAAGAAGTTTATTAACAGACCTAAAAGAGGGGAAAAAAATTCATACCACACCTTCAGAACTCTCCTCCTCCCCCGACCTTCCTCCCTTCTCCCACTGACAATGTGAAAAGACAACAATTAAGATGTTCAGTCTGTTTACCACTTCCATAATAACCTTGTTCAGTCCATTTAGAAAGAGAAGTCTCTTCTTGCTCGTGCTATGAAATCATTATCACAACGAGACAGCCGCCCAGGTTGGTTCTCTGCTCGCATGTGAGTCCCTTCCCCCGACTTGCAGCTTTTCCCGCAACTGCTTTCGAGGGTCCACTCTTGAAGTTTTTGGGGTACAATTTTAAGGTTGAGCCGTTCAGAAACAAAAGTTCTTTTCACCCATCTCTGGGAGCATTTCATCTCTAAGAACAGAGGCCCTTCTCCTTCCCTGGGAGTAAAGGGTCCTCGTCATCTTCATCGTTAGGACTATCTCTGGGAGCATCTCTAGGAACTGAGGTTTCTCCTTTCCCATTTGGAGCAAAAGTCCTCATCTGGTCCATCTCTCCCTGTCCAAACTTCCCATGAAATTACAGCTGCGTCAGCATCTGCCTATCTCAGTGCAGGTGCTTTTGCTTACGAGTTGAGCACTCCACCCCCCCATATCTTCATGAAATTACAATGGGTACTCTGACATATCATAGCTTCACAACAGAATTTCAGCTTTAAGCATCTCCTCTCTCTCTTCCCTCAGGTTTTCAGCTCTTCACAGCAATAAAAGGGTTAATCTCACCTCGGCCTTGCAGCTGTGTGCCTTATCGCTGTTGGTCACCTGGCCTCTGCTGGACAGCGGTGCCGCTTTGCTGAAATCTTGGCCACAGTGGAGAGGGGGGCGGTTCCGAGCCGCTCTGGCTGCCCACAGCAGGGCTGGGGGGGTCATCCTGGAGCTGTGGCCCGGCCCGGCCTGGCCCAAGCAGGACCTGGGCCGGGCCCACTGGGCCCCACTCGGGCCCCACAGCCACCTGTGCCAGCACTGGAAACGAGAGAGAGCTGGGGGGGAGTTTGTCTATTCTTAAGTGTGGATCACAGAGGTGATCACAACTTTAAGTGGCTCAGAGAATTGTCCATATTCCAACTGGCCAGCTGATAGGTTCTGTCAGGTCCCAGAGGAAACTGTAAGCACCCCTTAGCAAGGACATCCCTTCCGGAACTATGCTTGCTAACCTATGACAGGTCAGTAAGGCAAATCATGCTATAGCCATAGCGAGTGTCATCCCGGTGTCCTGGGGGAACACCAGTGACAATCCACAAAGCGTAAGCATGTATTATAGTCTCATTTAACTGATAAAAGGGAGGTCTTCAGCTCCTAGATGCTTAGGATTGCAGTCATAAGTATTATTAGTATTGGACTGTATGATCCATTATTTCAAATGTAATTTTTTCTAATGGGATCTGAAGCTGGCCAGAGCTATGGAATGGATCTGCTGAAGATTTTTCTGTATAGTGAGTTTCCCTGAAGGTGAAAAGGACTTTGAAACTGAAAAAGACAGGGTTTTTTTTGTTGAAAATAAAGGAGATGAACTGATTTTTTTGTCAAAATAAAATAAAGTGACTAGGTGGAAGAGCAGGAAGAAACCATACATCATAGGAAGTACTTCATAGTTATTTGACTAGGTTTAGAACATACGTGTTCATTAAAAGAGAACTAGTGGGAAAAATGAAGTCGAACTTGAGGTTTAAATCATCCATTTGCTCCAAATTTGTGAGAAAGACAGAATAGCTTTAGAAGTGACTTAGTTCTTTCTTTCCTTTTGCTAATATTTTTGTTTGGTGTTAAATTCCTCCACCATTGTAATAGTAAATTCATAATAATGAAATTACAGTAATGGTACTTTTTACTGTGTCTTTACCCTGTTAATTCTAATGAGAAAGTGATAAAGATCCCTCAGTTTTGATTCAATTATGTAAATAACATCCAAGTTTGGTTTACTGAAGTTCACATTTTTGTGTTTAACTCACAGGGATTCATACAGGTAGAAGGATAGGAGCCATTTGCGTGGGTAGACATACCTGAACTAAAAGTGTGAATTGTTTTCCTTCAACATGCTTAGAAATTATTTTAAATTGTGAATAGGTTTTCTTTACAAAATTGTTATTGTTACTATAGTAGGTGCAATGGTGCTTTTTATTCTTATGCTTACCCTTTTGAATCTGCAGAATTGGAAGCTCTCAGGTAGACTTCCATGGATTTTTAGGCTTTAATTTTTACCCATCTTTACCAATTTACTTGAGGTGTGGGCCACTTTTGACCAGAACTTACAAAGATATTTCCATATTTCATGTTTGTGTTCTGATAAAAACTGCCTTCCAGTGAGGATTCTGTTAATATATAGAAATCAGACAGTTATCTGTATGACAACTTTTTCTCATGTGTGAAGAGAGAATGGATGCTCTCAAGTCAAGGTCTATCTTTTTATTTGCCATTTTTGTCATGTTCAGTACAGTACAGTGATCGACAGCTTTTGTTTAGAAATCATGTTTTCAAGATTATTTTTGCCTCTGCCTTCTCTTCCCCATAATTTTGAATGATACAAGGTATTTTGAAGCACAACACAAACTATTTCTGATTTCAGTAAGAAATCCTTGCCATTGCTCTTACAGTGGAAAATTTAAGAATTTAAGTTTTCATATATTGTCACTGAATGCAGCCTCCCTATGATTGCTTTCTTGTGTACTGCTGTATGATTCTGGAAATAGTGGTGACCTGGTCCTCAGGAGAGGGCAAAAATCACTAAATTAGTCATGTGATTTCACCTCAATGACAAGCATGAACACATTTTAACAACAACATTTTTATGTATTACCCAAACCTATTAACTTCTGATGAATTCCAGAATAGAAGGAACTCTGCAATTCAGGTTGAAAGTCCATTTTTCATCAGACTGTTGCAGAAAAACTCTTGCAATACACGTTTCTGAGAGAGTCTTGCACATTTCTTTGGCCTTTCTACTGGCCAGAAGTGAATGACAACCATATGGAGCAATTTTGACGCAGTCTATCAGGTTATGCATGACAGCACAAGATATGAAATCAAAAAACTGCTAGACCTTCTGGACTCAAATGGGATAAGCAATACATTGGGCCTATCTTAAAGATTCAAGGGAGAGCTTTTCCTGCAATGACTGGACTAAACTGATTGCTCTTCTGTCATAATCTTGATGAGTGCCTTTGCCCTCATATTGATTTTCCCTTAAGGTCTGATCCAAAGATCGTTCACAGAAAAGAAGATCTTCCAGTGGGCTTTGGCTCATGTCAGTGAGTGAGGTCAGGTCAGGCATCACAAAACTTGGCAAGAAAGGTAACCAGGTCACAAAGACCACAAAGGCAAAGAAAATCCACAAGTGACATTTCAGAGTGGAGTGAAAAATGACACTAAGTCAGAATTCATCTTGACAAAGTCAGACATTGAAAAGTTACTTGTCATATTTCCTTCATAGCCATAGATTAAGAAAAAAATGAGATAGTGATTCATCGAACCTGTCTTGATATCTTTAGGTTGAGATGAACTGCCTCCTGGAGGTGCCTCTTTCTCTCCTTTGACTATAAAGGAGCCCAGGAGACTAGCTGACATTTAGGGAGCTGACTTTTAGGTGATAAAGTTAGAAAATTCCTGTCAAAGGAATCTGTGGAAGTATCTCTCTTTTGCTCTCTCTCCTTTGCTTCCTCCTAGCCATTAAGACAGTATTACAGGTAGGTCTGCTGGCTTGAAAAGGCACCCTCCTGAACCTCTGGTATGTCTAGAGACTATGCTTTCCTGTAGAAAAATCTCAGCTAGGAAACAGACATCTCATCATTTGACCTGAAGTAAGTTTTCCTTTCTCTGAAAAATCAGGATTTTTCCAATTCAAGAGTAATAATTACAATTGAATAAACTTCTTAGATTATTTAAAGTGAGAATAGAGCTCAAGGTTCAACTTCACCTCTGTTTTCCTCCTAAACAGTATAAATATCCTCTATTATTCCTTCCATCCCTTTAACAATAAGTTAGCATGAATTCAAATAAGGTTTTCTTGTATTCCAGCTGCGGCTCTAACTATTGGAATAGAGGCAGAGTCCAGGTAATTCTTGTTGAAATCAACGACTGAATAAACTGACTTTGTATTTTATGTGTGTCTTTACAAATCTGGCCCAACATTTATTCAGGAGAATACATGCAGAAATAATTTCATTTCTTTCCTTATATTGTTATATAGAACAGAGTATAGTTGTGTCCTTCACAGAGAAGAAAGGCTCTTCAAAACAAAATGTACCTTCTGTTTAATGCCATAGAGGAGCAAAACTGACACCTAATTTCTTCAGACCATTTGTTTACTGGGTTGGTCTGAGTTCACTTTTTTCACATTTTCAAAGGAGATGTTTTACAGGTAGCTGGATTCTTAAAGGTATTTGGGTTCAAAAACTATGTGTTGTTCCATAATGTTTGTTTTTTTTTTTTTTTTACATCCTACTGCCTTTTTAAGGACCAAAATCTTTGGTAATTGATAGTCAATGGCATTGAAGCTTCTAAATTTAACTAAAAATGTATTTGGGCTATTAAGGGAGTTAAACTTTAGATGCTTTTGAAAATTTAGACTTGTATAGTGAATGAATATATGATTTTCTACTCAGCTTTGAAAGAAAGTTATTTGATTAGAAATACTATTTTTTTTTAGTGAACCATAATTCTTCATTCAAGTGTTACATTTTGGTTCATTGCAATCAAATGTCTTCAGGAAGTTATTAGTGCAAATGGAGGCATCTCTGATAAGACACACATGAGCTGTTTTGGAAATGATCATCGCTTGAGACACAGACTTTGGTTTCTCTGATTTTTTTCCCATTTCTTTTTAATCACTGAGAGAAAGAGAGCAAAGTGTTTGTTACATCATGGCAAGAAAAGAGAAGAAATAACTGCAAATAAAATGGATCTGCTAATGAAATAATGTGAACATTGCAGTGGGACATAACGTGGTTCGAATTTGACAATTGCTAAAACATATATGGACCTAGATTCTTCTCCAGAATCAGATACGTAACTTAAAGTCACTGTTTTTGTAGCAAGTGGAGGTGGATCCTACCTATGCTATCTATTAAGAAAAGGTCAGCTATGGAACAAACAGAAATATTACTTTTATTTTTAGTTACATATTCATTGTTTGATTCTGAACCTATGGGTACATAAAAAAATAGATTAAGACATTTAGTATAATTGTGGAGACATGCTTCTTCCTGAAGTTAATATGAGCGTCATTCTTCAAAATGTGAAAGCAAAACATATAAAATAATAAAATAGTCCACTCTGTATTGCAAAATATTTTAGAACATTATTATAAGTAATTAAAATGCATACTAGTAAAAACATTTGCCAAATATAAAAATAAGTTAGTTTCTTCTCAGTGAAATTCTCTTTTGGGTTGGCCATACTTGTGGGAATACTTCAGTGTTAAAATATATGAAAGTAAGTTTTTCTTTATCTGTTTCATTGTCTTAAGAAAATGCCTAGATTTCTGGTCTCAAGAAATATTTTGATTGGTGCCTATCAAAACAGTCTTTTAATATCCTTTTTGAATCCCTTAATACCTCCAAAGCTTTAGGATTAGCTTGACTAATAAACTCAGTTCTGAATAAACTTAACATTTTTCTTCATTGCTTATAAACCTATCTGTCTACAACAATGAATCAGCCAAAAGCAAGAAAGCCAGAGGAAAATTAAAATCCTTTCATATGTTTTATCAAGAAGAAACAATATTTTGCTCTCTCTCTGCTTGGTTTTGAGGCTAAGTCTTGAAAAAGGGCTAACAATTCTCCCCAGTGAACACGCTCTTCCCTGTAATCCATGCAGTTTCTGAAACTGAGAAATACAGAGGAAAGAAGAGCATAATTTACAAATTTAACTCTGAAAATTACATACACATTTTCCTCCTTGGGTTTGAACTGGAAGCTAGAAATATTTCTATGTAAGACAGTTATAGCCATTCCTGTGTTGATTTGCCACACTTTACCTCTGGTAAAACTAGAGCATGTAGTCCATGTTGTGTCCAATGAGAAAATTTTCAGAGTTTGCAGGAGAATGACTGTGGTTGTCTGTCTCTTGATGGATTTGGACCACAAATACAAACATGTGATTCAAACATAAACCTGGCACATATCCCCTGCACAGAGAAAAATACAGTTGAATAATTTATTAATAACGTGAGCACACAAAGTAAAACTGATTCCAGACAGTTTTGTAAACTCCAGTAACTCAGTGAACGTTACATAAATTGTTCTGTTCATTAGTCTCAGTAGATGAACTAAGCTATTAAAAGGGAACACAGAAGTAAAAAAAACCTATCTATTATACATATATTTTTGATCTGTTCAGAATTTTAAGCTCTCTCTTATGCTGAGCCATTTCAATGCAAGTGCAATGTTCTGGTGAGGGAGTTAGAAGACTGACCATGCTAGCTTGGTTTTGGATTTCATAATGATACAAACAACCCTGGTTCATAAGAGATAACAACTGGGAATGAAAGTCACAAAACAAGGTATCTGAATATTAAAGTTGTAAACTCCACAAAACACAACTTTTTTTGATGTTTACAAAAGCTGGGAGTGAGTATGGTGGATATAATTTGCATGAGCAAACACTGTCACCCAAATATTGAATGGGGCTTCATGTACTTCTGTGTCCTTAGTCAAATACTTGGTACAATTCCAGCAGTAGCTTCCCAGCTGAAGGTTTTGGCATAAATGACTGCTTCACTTCCTGAAGGTGAAAGGAGCTGTGTTGCCTTCTGTGTTCCCTTCTAGGAACACATTCAGGCCTTTGAAATGCAATTTTCACCTTTCGAATGCATAATAGGAAAAGTGTCCCTTTGTCTTTGGTGATGTATACTTTACCTTTAGATTGTAGGTTGAGGAATGCTCCTCTGTGGGCATTTCTTGATGCTGATGTAGCTGTTGAATTTCAGCTATTCCTTTGCTGTGCTCTGGGTTAATAAAAGTAATGTTATATCAAGTTTCCAGAAGCAAGAGAAAGTTCAAGTAAGGAGAACTTGGTAAGGGACTGTCATTTACATCAAGCAATCCTGGCTGATTCTGTCCTTGCTCATCCAAGAGATGCCTCCAGGAAGATTTCCCTGACATTTTTTTAGGAGCTCTTATTTTCTGATATTGGGTAAGAGAGTTTGTGGTGGGCTGACAGCTTGGCCTGGGATGGCATAGTTTTCTCTTTCCTTATGACTGTACTTCCCACAACAGTAGTGTCTGTGCACAGGGCACAAAGCCATCTTGTGCCAGATAGCCCAGGTGCAGGGATGCAGTTTCCTGAGCAGGATAGCTGGGATGATGCAGGAGCTATTCCTGCTCAGGAGCAGAATATCTAGGCTATGGTAATACTCATATGATCTCACTGTTCCCAGTGAACAAGCTAGGTTGGTAATTTGGGTAACAAATCCGTCTTAATTTATATGCTTATTCTTTCGCCTTTTAGAATGGCTGAAGGAAATTCCTGTTTAAAAATCTAAGCATCAGTATGTTGTCCACACAATAATGCATTTAAAGAAATGTTCTATCTTAAGTATGAAAGTCAATCCACTGAAAATGTGGTTGCTATGGCTTCTTTCATGGATTTTGCACTTACTATCTGTAAAACAGTACCTATCTGTGATCTCCACACAAGGTGTCTCCAGACTCCCAGGGAAGTGATATTCAGCAATTCATGAACAGGCTGGACACCCAAATCCTGTCTCATGTTTTACACTGGACCCAGTGTTAAGTACGTGTCCTGGAAATAAAATTTTTAAGTTCCTGCTATGTACTTAATTTTGTTATGAATTTAATAGGGACTCTTGGGTATGTAGGATTGGTATTGGCACTAGACAGCCCACAGGGATACATTGAAACAGCCTGTAGAAACTGAGCTGTCTCTCTGCATCCTCATGCTCTTGATGCTGAGGTAAGAGTGGGATTTGCATCCTAGAACTATTTTATGAGCTCAGGTGATGAGCTGTTGGATAGGAAACATATGTGCTTATTGGGGAGGAATAGAGCTGCTGTTCCGTTTTGTCAACATTCAGCTCTCCCCCAGGCAAAATGGAAAGTGCCCTTCTGCTGGGCCAGTAACCACTCTAAGCAAATGCTCTCTGCAGTTGTCCCATTGCAGACAGACCACTGGATATCCAGGAGTATCAGCTTCCAGGGACACAGAGGAAAAAGGGACCTGACACATTTGGGTAATGGTAAGAGCCCCAGCTTGGCAGAAAGGTGTCACTTCTATCACTAGTCATGCATTTTATCTAATTGCTTTCTAGTTATATGTGCATAAATATTGTTGGAATAGAGATTATTACCTAGGGCTCTTGGACTCTTGACTCTGTTCTGGTTTAAACCCAGGCATCAACCACACAAATGCGCTCTCATTCCCCCATGCACTCCTGGTGTGGTGGGGAGGAGAATCAGAAAAACAGGTAAAACCCATGGGTTGAGATAAGAACAGTTTAAGACTTCAAATACAGTAAAATATAATAATACTACTGCTAATAAACATGATAATAACAATAATAAGAACAAAAATTTTATTGACAAGGAGAAAGATATTTAAATATAAATAAAACTCAAGAGAAATAAGTGATGCACAACACAATTGCTCTTCATCTACTGACTGCTTCCCATCCATCCCCAATCAATGACCTCCCCCTCCTGGCGAATTCTGCCCAGTTTAGATACTGGGCATGACATTCTATGGTATGGAATATCCCCTTGGACAGTTCAGATCAGCTGTCCTGGCCTTGCTGCCTCCTGGCTTCTTGTGCACCTGCTCACTGACAGAGCATGGGAAACTGAAAAGTCACAGAATCATAGAATGGTTTGGGGTGAAAGTGACCTTAAAGATCATCTTGTTCTAACTCCCCTGTCATGGGCAGGGACACCTGCCACTAGACCAGGTTGCTCAAAGCCACATTCAACCTGGCCTTGTTAATTTTTTTCTTACCTGAGAGTTTATTATTGCAGAAGATAAAAGTGAACTGAAAAGGAAACATTTTGTTTCATTACTCAACCACAAAATTGTGTAGTTGAGCTATCAGAGAAATTACAAAAATATATTATTTCAAAATAAGCTTAAAAAGTCCTAAACATTTTAAAGTTCTAGTAGTGGTAGCTTAAGACAAATTTTTCTCATTGTAATCTTTTTTGCTTCAAATTGTTTCAATTCTTTAGCTGCTTTTGGTGTAAATAACTTTTTTGATGTATTCTTGTTTGTGAGTGCAGAGGATGTTGATGTGATGTTATGTCCAGAGACACTGGCAGTCTATCCAAATAAAACACTGCTGGAATGTGAGGCAGAAGTTGGTACTACAGCATTAAATGTTCCAAAGCTGGTAAGCACAGTGCTGCTTGAAGAGTTCACAGCAGAAGCATTGCTAGGCAATTGCTAGGATGTAGCCCCAAATGCAAGGGGATTACAACCAACAGAAATGCTCTGAAAAGCAGCAGTGTTTCCAGATGATGATGCACTGGCAAGACTGGAAATCATTGTAAATGAGAAACTGGTAGCACTGTTACTACTGCTGTTCACGGGAAAGCTTGGCAGCCCAAGGCTTGATGTTTGTGGTCCTCCAAATCCAAAGGAAGGCAAGGGTTGAGTAATTGTGTTATTTAATTCAGATGGCACAGCTGCTTTTGTCAATGCATTTAGAGCTTTCAACTGAGGCAGCTGATTCTTCCATTGTCCATTGTGTGGGACAGAATTTATATGTAATTCTGAATGTTACTGTTTGCTCGGCACTCATAACATTCCAGATAGATTGTTCTGGCAAGAAATCTGAGAAGCCTGACACATTCAGCTTTTCTTTCATTGGTGAGTAAGATGAAACTATCCATTGTCCTGAAGATTCCCAAATTTCCATGTCTTTCACTACACAGTCAAGAGTCTCTCCTCTTCATCTTTATAGCCATCAGCAATATTTTGACAGTAAATGCAGAAAATCTGTTCTGCAAAAAGTCTTTGACCTAGAGTAAGGACTACTTAGCAACAACCAAAACATCCGTGTGTTATCAATATTATTCTCATACTAGATCCCAAACCACAGCACTGAATAAGCTATGAAGAAAAAAATGAACTCTATCGCAGCCAAAACCAGGACACTCAGAGGAGTGTTACTTTACCCAAGTTCCCTGGGATTTATGTCACAGTGTCATCATTCCTGACATCAAAATAGTAGCTGAGGAGCAATGATTCAATTGGAGGTAAGATTCAACTGTTTTAATGTTAATTGCTTTGGAGTTAATTGTTGAGTAAGAAAGTGACCTGGGCTCTTAATTGTTGGACAGAGAAACAAATGACTCAGCCCATCCTGAAGCGGGAGATGCTGATGAATCACTGAGCAGAAAGATACTTATATCAAAAAATGCTCCTCCGAGTATGGAGGAAATGGAGAAGACTTGCTTACCAAAAGTGTTGAGCTTGAGGACAGCTGAAGTGGTGGGAGACAAATTGCACCCTAGGTTTGCTATAAATCAGGGTTTGGGTTCCCTGCGAATCAAACCAAGAGTTCCTTAATATGAATGATTTTAAAGAACAGATAGGATGTCAAAGGAGGAGTCCAGTTCTGTGAACATAAAACTGTCTAGTCTTCCTCCTGCATATGTGAAAATTAAATGATTACCCATGTATGGAGGAGCTGCACACCAAAATAGCCTGAACAACATGGGAAGCAATAACTTTTCTGGTGTGTACAACAAAGCTGCAACTGAAAGCCTGGGCAGCTTTCAGAGGTCTGGAGAGCCTTAGCCCTTCATGTAAATTCAGTATATATATTTGAGGTGAAGAAAGCCATTATGGTTATGTTTTATTTATACTGCTCTTCTGCAGAAAGGTAGCAGTTTTAGGAAATGAGACACACTGTGCCCCCAAGGGAAAATCCTCCTGTAGATATGTCCTGTACAAGGAAGTCATTTGGTGAGCACACTGCATATGTGCCTTGCTTGGTGGAAAATTGCAGGTTTAATTGGGTTTTTCTCCTGCTGTTTTTTTAACAATACTGAATCTGTCACTATGCAGGGAACATTGTGTATGAAAAATATCCAAAAAAGATTAAGTGGCATCCTAGTCATTTGTTTAGTGCTTAGGGCATAAATGGCAAATCTCAAAAGGCTATGACAACAATAGAAATAATGTGTAAAAAAAACCAAAGCAAAAATTACCATACCATATAGCTTAGCTATATGCAAATCAGGGAGCATTAAATGCCAGTCTCCTAATTTTTTTTAAGAAAGAAAACACAGAGCTAATAAAGAATGTTAAACTTTCTGGTCCCAGTGGTGACAGAAATCCTTTCAATTCCCATGTGGCACCAGCAACAAGGTAGATTTCTGTACGTTCTACTCATAGTGTGTCAATGCCAGCCTCAGGGGTTCACCAGGAGACACAACACAATGAAGTGAGCATTGGTCTGGGTCCACCAACAGATTTGAGTGCTGGAAAACTGTGTGTCTCTGTGTATAGTCCAGTTTTAAGGTTCCTACTCCCATACAGGAATCGACAGCCTTACAATGCCTGTCCTCTCTGCTTACCCAAGGACTGGATGTCTCATAAGGAATTCACAGTCAGCACTTGGAGGAGCAAGTTGTCTCAAATCACTTTGAGGAGCTATGGGGAATAAGCTTCCATCTCACATCCTCATCCTTGCCTGGACTCGTAGTCATCCTACCTGTCCCTCCCAGAAGGTTCTTCCCTCCAGACACACTGAAGTAAGTAGATTGTCCCAGAAATTTTCTTTAGAAGTGGAGCAGTAGTCCTATAAGACATAACCAGAGAAAGTAGCAGTGACTTCCTTACATGTAATCTTTACAGTGTAATTCCAAGTGGAATACTCTATATGGGATACAATTCCCTTCCCTTCTCCACCTGAAAGAATTCCAGTCACCTGCCACCACCTAGGTGAGTGTCCCAGCCAGCAAGGTATAGACACTCTGGCAGATGTTAAAGGGAGAGAGAAGGGTAGAAGGAAAAATGTAAATGCTATTTACATTTTTTTAAGCGTTACCTAAAATTGAATGGGAGTGACTTAATTTTTAAGTTATTTCTGTAGGACGGCGGTCCCGGGAAAGAGCAAAACAGCTTGTCCAGCCTTGAGGTGTCCAGCCTGGGGCCAGCCAGCCAGGAGTCACACTTTTGCATGAAAGGTAAGGTTCTTTCACAGTGTAGCTTCATCTGCCCAAATTAAGTGAAAACTTAATTGAAACACATCCACTTCTTCACAGTTAGAAGACTATCAGAATCAAACCTCTTCTTTTACAATCATTCAGTTTTTCTGGCACACCTTACTTGGAGATATATGCTGCTAAGGTCTCTTCCATGTCCTTTCTCCCTGTTTTTTCAGAGTGTGTCTGCTAAAGCTTTAAGCTGTTCTTGCATTCACAGTGCTGTCTTTGATGTCTGTTTATTCCTGGTACCATGCAGTGTCACATAATCAGATTGCAGTAGCCTCACCGAACAAATTCTTCCTTCCAAGCAGCAAATATATCAAGCTTTTGGACCTGAATAAAGGAATACTCTCTTTTGCAGGACCTATATTTCCAGTATAATTTCTGGGCAGCTAATCCCATAAGGTAAGTCCTAGGAGTCATGGAAATAGCCCCACATAATTAATTTTTTTCTGAAGTGCCAGCATTCTTTTATAAAAAAAAAAAAAATTTGCAAACTAGTGTGGAAATGAAGATGTCCTAGAGACAAAAGTAGAATTCACAACAGTTGTTTTAATTTCTTTATACATGACCCACAAAACAGGCTGCTAATTAATGGATTTTTCTTATTGCATTGCTTTCCTGTACATTTTTGCCCACTTATCTATCAGCTAGAATCTCTGTAAGGCAGGGTAAGTTTTTTAGGCTGTGCACATCTTGAGATTTTTATCTGTGACTGTATTTTTGTAGCCCTCAAAATAATAAGCATAATTTATAGTACTTTCCTGTTTTGTAACGTCAGTTATTCTGTCAGATCTCAATTTGAAAGTTGCTTCAAAGGGAAGCTGCTGGTTATGAACACAGAAAGTTGTCAACTTCTGAAGTGGTTTGACTCCAGAAGAGAACATTCCTGTCTAAAAATACTTAAATCCTTTTGTAGTATTTTTTGATCTGATGCTGAAGATTTTAAATTGGCTTTTGAACCCATGTTCGGCATTTTATAGAGCTGAATTAATTGTAAGCTTGATGTTTTCTTTTTCTTGAAAGATTATTCAGTTCCATTTTCTCCTTACAAAAATGCCATAAGGGGCTCCTGTGAGCCCACAAGAGAAAATGAAAGCTTCCAGTTAATAAAATGAATTTACCTGTGTGTATAAGCTGTGACTGACTGAACTTCCCCCAGCACTGCTGTTATTATATACCATCCATCTCCCACAGACATACAAGACTCAAGGTCAGTGGGGAACAAAAGTTTTTGTATAAATGCTGGTATGCAAGAGTCCTTCATCTTCTGAAGCTGTTGTGCCTGAAGTGTGAAATAGCCATGAGAAAATTTGCTAAAATAACTATTATTTGCCTGTACACTCAGCTGCTTCTCCCAGAATGACACTTGCAGCTGCAAAGGGTTTCTGTGAACAGGTGCGAAACGGTTGTGGTTCAGCCCACAGAGATTTTATAGTAGAGGGAAGTAGAGAGAGGAAGGGAAAAGAAGGGAAGGGAAGCATAGAATGGCTTGGTTTGGAATGGGCCTTAAAGACCACCTAGTTCCAACTCCCCTACCTTTCACTAGACCAGGCTTCTCAGAGCCCCATCCAACCTGGCCTTACACACATCCAGGGATGGGGCATCCACAGCTTCTCTGGGCAACCTGTTCTAGTGCCTCCACCCCTCACCATAAAGAATTCCTTCCTAACATCTAATCTAAACGTGACCTCTTTAAGTTTAAACCCATTCCCCATTGCCCTATCACTGCAAGTCCTACTGGAAAGTCTTTCTGTGTCTTTCTTATAAGCCCCTTAAGTATTGAAAGGTTTCTCTGGAGCCTTCAGGGGACTGAACAACCCCAATTCTTCTAGCCTTTCCCCACAGGAGAGATGCTCCATTGTTGACTTGTGCTTTAGCGATGACCAGGCAAACTGATGTTTTCTGTGGAAGGAAATGGGTTTCTCCCACTTATCAGCTGAGGCTTGTTTTAAATTGCTCAAACTGCTTTTAAGGACAGGACTGCTGATGACTGCTCACTCTTTCTAAGAGAGGTGTGTTCACTTTGTCTTAGAGACAATAACCATCTGCTTACGTACTACATCCTTTTTAATTCCTCATACCTCCTTCAGACTTGATGCACCTCAACATTTTTATGGCCTCCAAAGACTCCCACACAATCATCTCCTGATTGTTTACTAATAACTTAAATATACTAAATAGTACTGGCCCTCTACAGCTACCTTCAAGTTCTTACCATTTACATGCCTAAATTCTCTACCTTTGTACCTTTTAATCAGTTTCAAATCCCACTACAGAAGCTTGGCATTTAACACATGACTAATTAGTTTGCCTGACAATTTTAAAAAGAACATAATGAAAATCCAAATAAATTATACCGTGCCAACCTACTTTATCTATTACTAGTATGTTAGTAGAGACAACTTTCCATGCAGAATTGCTTTGTCTCTATTGCCTTCCCTCTAAAACACACAAATAGTGGAAGCTACACCTTCAGCATCACTTAACTAATTTCTTTGAAGCTGTGCTGATTTGCATCCATTGAGGGCTTGACCAGAAACACACAAGCCTAAGAACTTCATCAAGCAATCCCTTCTGATGCAATTAGTCCTTAATCGTAGGAGTAGCCCCATTTAGGTTAGTAGTGAGATACAATCATATATTTTGGCAGCTACAGGCTTTTGTGCTGAGCTGAGTCACAAAAAGGTGCCAACATCTGCAGGAGCATTTCCTTAGGTGAGACATCTCAGTGTTACTCTCCCAGTGCTGGTAGCTCTGAGAACTCTCTGAACTTTTCAAGCTCAGTTGTTGTCTGCTCATGCTGCTGAGGGATGAGATGACAAGAATGGAGTCCCTTCTCCCCACCTTTGGCCTTTCTCCAAAGGCTTATCTCAGCCAATGTTCTTCATTGAGAAAATGAGATTCCCCATCCCAAATACGAGCTGCTGGATAGCAGAGGTATCCTCTCAGTGCATGCAGCCTAGGGTATGTCTCTGACCCACCTCAAGGGAAGTGAGCACTTGAACTTGTATTCCCATGATGCCAAGTATGTGCATGTTTTCTCTATAAATTCACTGACATTCACATTGGTTTTGTGGTTTTCCTGTGAGCTGCTGAGAAGCTTGCAAGTACACATGAGTTATTAGTGGTGACCAGACTCTACTTGCTTTCAAGATAGCTTTTCTCTGTATTAATTGTGAAAACCTTCCTCAGGGTTTTAGCTCAAGCCAAAGCTCCAAGCTGCATGTTAGTTGCTGGGTTGTAAGGGTGATATACTGTCAAGTGAAAGGGAGATGTTTCCTTGAACCCTTTGTATTTGAGCAATCTATCAGTGCCCCCAGGGAGGATGAGACCCTTGTGCCTGACTAGTCTGTCAGGGCTCTGTTATGGGGACCCCACTAAACAGCCACTGTATCACAGGGTGATTTGACCAATAATTCAGGGTCACACGCTGACACTGTCCCCACTCTTGGTTAGCTTATTATCAGTTTTGTCAAGCATATTATCCACTGCCAGCAGCTGCCAGCACCCTTGAAGGACCCAAACTCACACTTCATGGAATAGCACACTTTATTATCAAACACATTGGTAATAGAAGACTGTGACAGGTTAAGGTTCAGAGATTGCCATCAGCAGTGTACTGACTGCAAAAATGAATTTGAAGCAATATCCAGACAAGCTCTAATCACCAATGAAAGCTAGCTCAAAATAATCATTTAGTGAACATAGAATAAGGTTCTTACCCAACTGGCATCCTTATGGGGACAAGACAGGTTCAGCCCATTGATGGATCTCAGAAGTTACAATGGAGTCTTCTCTAACCTTTTCTCCTACTTAATCTATATGTATATTATTTTCTTTGTGGGAGGAGAAAATGTAAGGTTACGATTTCATGTTTAGATGGAGTTTGAGTGACTTCACTCATTAGCTTATTTAGGGCATGAAAAGTAACATGTATATTTGAGATGATGAAGCAAATTCCAACTTTTGATTACCATCTGCAAAATTCCATTGGCTTAGTTCCTATTATCTGCACTGTTTTCAACAGAGAAAAACCACCATGCTGCTCCATCCTTTGTTTCATATGCGCATTGATTTCAACAGAGCATGACTGCAACACCTTCGTGCCACTCCATCCTTGGTTTCAGGCCTCCCTTGGGGTGATACACCAACCTTCCTCAGAGTTCTTGCTTCGAAGGTGTGCAGACAGTTTGTACCTGGTGAACTGCTGGGGGAGGGTTTGCAGCCACTGAGAGCTGGCAGAAAGGGGTTTTACCCCTCATGTGCTGACACAAAGAAGCCCGGAGGTCAACGCTGAAACCCCTCTGGAAGGCGGCACTCAGTGCCCATCACACAATGAAAAAGGGGCAGAGCTCCTCACCCAAAAGGGGCTTGTACCTTCCTGTCACTGTAAGGCAGGCACGCAGGCGAAGGCAAAGAAGAAAGAGAGAGGGGACTCTCCGTATGTGTTCTACACAGGTTTATTGCAGGGAAAAGGCAGGGACAAAAAGACCAATTGGTGGCGGAGTCCAGCAATGTTATACTGGGCACGAATAGGTGGGGAAAGGGATCACAGCCAATGGGATAGAGATAAGCAGGTGGGGTTGACAGGAAGGGAACCAATGGGAGCAACACATAGGAGGGACTTAGGGAAGGATCTAATGGGGCATCAAGGAACAAAGAACTTTCTAGAACTGATACATATTAAACTTGGGAAATGAATATATATAACTTCATGCATAAAACAGGGAGGGAAAAACATTAACCAATTGGGAGAAAACATGCAAAAAGCAGAACAAGAGAATCATGGGTGCTCACCATGATTGAAGTTACATGCTGAACTTGGGTTGCTGACCACCACAGGTGGTTGTGTGAGTTTTCCTCAGGAGACAGAGTGGCTGGAGCCACCTGCACCACCACAAACAATAGCCAATGCATGCACTCCTTGCTGAACTTTGTTTTTTGGTCCCCAGTATATTATTATGTATATATTTGTGTGTCTATATATGTTTTTTCCCTCCACTGCTAGTGTCAGATACTTGGGTGTGCTCAGGGTAAGAAATAAGAACTGTAATTTTGAGTTGTAGATGCCTGAGTGGTGAGACAGGGGATTAATCAGCTTGGTGGTTTTGTGTGTCAGATAGCTGAGGATGAGCACAACCCCATGTGGACTTCTTGAGGGGGGGCCCCAACAAAAAATGCTTTGTATTATACAACAACATATCAAATAAAAATATCAATGTAGGCCTGTTAAAGCCAGAAGTTTCTCAATAGATAAATATGTCTGAAATTATCACCATCTTATTTTTTAAGAGGCCTGGGTAAAATGGCCATTAGAGTTGATGGGTCAGACATAATGCTGCTAGAAAGTATGTACTTAAAAGTAAATGGTTGCAAATGCTGCTATTTCTATAAAAATATTTGTGGATGCTGAATTGTGAATAGAAATCGTTTGTCAGCTTCATTATCAAAGCAACATCCAATGTTGATATCTGGTGAAACAAAAAGTATCACTGGAGAGAGATAATGTTTCTTTTTTTTGTAAGTAAGCACTGAAATGGTGGTGGTAAATTCAGCAAGGGTATTTTGTGTAGTTTTAAAAGGATTCTTTAGTGCTTTCATTCCTTTCATTTGGTTTGCTCTACAAATGGCAGCTGAAATATTTTCACAACTGCAGATGAGCAGAGGGCATATGCCATGGAGTCTCTCAGGCAGCAAAAATCACAGCATGTGGGAGTATAAATATGACATTGAACATTTACTGGTTGTTCAAAGACCTATGATAAACCCAGAGCAGAAACATAAATCTCCCTTCTTCATTTAAGACTATACCTGAATAATGTAGTCTTGTCTTCTAATTTAAATACAGGGAGTGGTATTTTTGGTTTTTTTTTTTTGGGGGGGGGGAGGGGAGAGAACAACTAATTTGCAGAAGGGTAAAAGAGCCAACTGTCTTGAATTTTTAATTTTTACTGTTATCTTTCATTACTGAGGTGGTTAAATCCTCTGGGCTGCAGTATGCCTACACTTAGGCATGGGATGCTATAAAACATGAGGCTGTGTAACTGATCATGTGTAGGCAGATAAAGTCCCTTTTATCACTGCTCAATATTAAAAATAAAAACCTCATAAGGCATGAGACAGAAAACTCAATCAAGTTCATATGTACTGTAAAAACTCATATGAATATGAATACTTTTTTACCAGTAATAAAAGTCTAAAATGAAGAGGTATGAACTCGAGTAAGTGATTTTGAATGAAGATACTGATATTTCAAGTTCAGCAGGAGAGAATTACAGGGAGCCCAGAGAAAGCAGGGAACTAAGCTTAAAATAAATTCTTTTCTTTGACATTCATTGGGGAACATCCCCAAGCATACAACCTTCCTTTATAGGAGGCAAGTCTGAGGAACTGTCTCAATATGAAAAGACACCAGAAGAGTTTTAGAAAAGTCAGTGGTAAAGGAAGAATAAAACTGATGGTATCAGGCAGTATAAGCCAAGTGTGTACCTGCTGAACTCAGGGTTGAGTTTGCTGAACAATTAGTTGTAGCTTCCAACTTATTGTTTAAAATTATTTTTTCTTTTGGATGGTTTGGGAGTGGCAAATATAACACCAGTTTTTATCAAAGGGTTGCAGAAAGAATTCAAGGAACTACAGAAAAGTACCTCTGACTTTTGTGTTGGACAAGTTGGTAGAAGCTGAAAGAAATGACAGAAAAGAGTAGAGGGGAAATACAGCATAGAGGAGAAGAGTCAAAGCAGTTTTCATGGACTGAAGTCATCCTTCACAAATCTATTGTAGTTCTGTGAAGAATAGGTATGTAAGGGTGATGCAGTTAATAAAAATTTTTTTAAAATACTTTCAATGATATTTTTAACCATAGAGTCTTGATGATATTAAGACATCATGGGTTAATAATTGGTTAAATGAAAGAAGCCACAGGGTAGGAGTAAATGATCCCTATTTCACAACAGAGAGGAGTATGCACAGGTCCAGCCTCTGTTCTGTTTAGTGTATTCATTAATGATCTGAGGAAGGGGATGAGTGCTGTGGTGACAACTACTGCTTGATCAGACAAAATATTTCAGAATAACCAAAACTCAGAGCAACTGCAAAGAGCATTAGAAGGATTCCTTGTTATTAACTGACTCTAAAATAGAAATGGCAGATGAAGTCTAGGGCCCAAAAATTTTAAATAATGCATCTGGGAAAACCAGTCTCAAATATATGTATGAAATTGTAATTTCCCTATCAGCTATGTCAATTTGAAGTTATTATACATAATTTCTGAAAAAAAATCATTATAATGTTTATTGATAACTGAAAGGTAAATGGAATGTTAGAAGTTATAAGGAAAGGAATAGAAAATAAAATAGCTCTTTGTCACTGTTACATATATGGAGTGTTGAATAGAGAGCTCCCTTAGTCTCAAGATGATACACTAGAAGTAGAAAAGATATAGAGGACAATGAGGTTAACCAGAAATTTGAAATGGCTTCTGCACATGGGAAGATTAAATGAGTTATGGCTTTTAGCCTAGGAAAGAGAATACTGAGATGTATGTGGTGCGGTTCAGCTGGAGAAGATCATTCCCTGTCTTTCCCCGACTGTGCAGCGTGGACAGTGTAATGGGGCTATTAGACATCTGGCCTAAAACAAACAAGAGGAAATACTTTTCCACACAGCCTATAATAGAGCTCAGGAGCTCACTGCTATATGATGTGTCAGATGTAAAAGTAGAAATGCAAATTGGATGGATCTGAAGAATCAAGGCCATTGAGATCAAACTCTGGCACAGAGCAGCCTCAAACACCTGCTTGCTGGGAATATCAACCGTGGTCAGCAGGGCTCTCTGTGTGCCATGTTTCCTGGCAGGAGTATCTGCTGATAGCCGCAGCCAGAGACTGGCTACAGGAATGAATGGACCTTTAGTTTGACCAAAGTGTCTTAAAATATTTATGCTTATCTCCATTCTGTCAGATATGTGGACTTAATGCTGTTCTTCACTATTGACTGAGGGGTCAAAGGCGGCCTGTGTCAGAGGACTCAGGTGGTTGCTCTGACTCAAAATCTTCTACTAGCAGATGTTGTGGCTCTGCTGAGCTGAGCCCTGCTTTCAGGCTTCCCCAGCACTTCTGCTCTGTCACTCTCCTGGACTTTCTTTTTCCCTCCCAAGCCTTGATTTTCTTCAAAGATGGGTTTTGAGTTTTGTTCTTTGTAAGGAAGATAAATTCAAGGTGGTGCCTTGAGGAGGCACATGAGCATGATTCCAGCACATGGCAAAATGCCTTGTGTTACTTCCTGGCATGGAGTGAGCAGTACAAGCTCTGCTGTCAGGATCTTTCTCTGCCTGCTTGCTGTGGAGGAAGGAAAGGTGCCCATTAATGAGGCAGGTGATTCATTGTGGTATGAAACAGACTGGCTAGGGCTCCTCTGTAAATAACTTCTGGCTGTATTTTCTGTCAGACAGGTGGAAGCTCCTTATTTGTATGCAATAATGGCATGTGCTTATCACAGAGTGATAATGCAAGGAACAAACAAATGACATTTCCAGTATTAATATGTAAATTACATGCTAAGAAGAAATGATCAAACACTCCTGAAATACTGCAGCAAGCACTAATTGCATTCCTTGCCCTTCAGTATGCTGTGCACTGTAGATAGCTCTTTTCCCTAAATGAGCATTTAAAGCTTCACTTTTTTCTGCTTCTCCATACCTAAGTATTTCAGATATAAAATTTTTCCTAAATTTGTTGCACTGTTTGCATATACTGCTTTATTGTACCTCTTAGGAGGGTGATGTGACCAAAGGTTTTCTAGAACAGCCTTTGTGTGCTCTGATTCCCTAGAAATATCTGTAAATTATTCCTAGCTTGGAAACAGCAGGCAGAGTGCTGAGGTGGATTTCTGTGTGAGAAACCATTCCAAATAACCCTCTTTTGCAAACACATCCAGCCTTATCTTGAAAACTGATGAAGGGTTTTTGTTTTGTTTCTAGTACAGTTTTTCTGGAAATCTGTTCCAGAACTTCAGTCTCCAGATGACTGGAAATCTCATTTCTTAGTAACCATTTTCTTCATGTGTCAACACTCTCTGTGAGTTTGGAAAGTTCTTCTCGTGTTTTCTTCTTGAAGTATTTGGAACACAGTTACACCCTCTGGATTTGGCATCTTTGCTTTTTTTGAGCTGAATAAGTAATTTTGTAATAGTATCCCCTTACCTTATAAGATGGATCCCCATTTTGCCAGTGTTCTAACCACTATTCTCTGAACACGGGACAGCCTGAGTTCCTTTCTTTAACACTAACTGTTAGGAAATGTATGTGTTGTGTGAACTGGGGCCTTCCTTATCAGGACTTAACCCAACAGTGCTGCTCCTCCACTGTCTGTACATAAGAAGTAGTATGATTATGAATCCTATGGAGACTTGTACAATATATCTTTCCCGATCAAGCATCTCTGAATGAAAAGATCCTGGTAGAATAGAAAAGAATACCTCAACATTCAAAATAAACTACATGTAAAATATCCAGAGATGAACTGAAGAAACTTATGTAGGACACTTCAGGTTCATCCTTGCTGCTATCCAAGGGACTTACGCAAGCCCAGACTGTGGCCACCCAGCACAGTGCTGTCTTGGGTGACTCGTGACTGGGAATGTACAGTATTTAGGATTCTTTTTCCTTACTGTAGCTGTGCAGAAGGATTACAAGGGGGAAAGATTGACATCCTCTTCTAACAGCTACTTTTGTTGGCAGAAGGAGTGAATTGCAAATTATTTCCCGGCTCTGGTATTCCTTTGCCTGTTCATTGGCATTCACTAAGAAGAACTGGTAGATCCTGGAAAAGGAAGGGCCTGGTGGGTGAGACTAATCAGAAATCTCCACTGTACAGAGAGGGAAATTTGTATTGAAGCTTTGTTTATGTTTTTATATGATACCCTGCTGTTTCTATAATTGGAAGTAGTATAAATTAGTTTAAGAGACAGGATCCCTACATGCAAGTAATAACAGCAATTAGGCATTGGCAATGGCAAGTAGCAATTCCTACATGTAAGACACCTGAAATGCTTCAACAGCCTTTGCTTTTCGAAAATGTGAGGTACTATTTGTTCTCACTTGCAGCAGGCACAACATTGCTATGTAGTAGCAGCTGTTCAGAGGACTGGATTGGATACACCTGGTTTAAGGTAGTTTTAATGCTGCTTAAAGCTCAGTCAACTCATCTCTACTCATTGCACTTGTGTTTGCTCTCAGTTTCTTAAAGATGGCTTTTACACTGAGACACTAATAATTTCCTTTGCTTTAAAGTCCCACTTCTGAATGTAGCAGTGAGGTGCTAGAAAGGGCTGGGGAGGGTGTTTTATTAATCAAGTAGCTAAAGGGACACTTGAGGTGATCTCTCTGCCTCTGATGAAATTCATTCCCTTATCTAGAAGCTCTTAAATCATCCCTGGCAGAGGTGACATTATAAAAATAATTCTGAAGAACAAAAGTTCTTGCCCTTGGAATACACTGCATTGCACCAAATGGTAGATGTTTATTGCTTTTTTTTTTTTTTTTTTTAGGGAGTCTAGCTGGATGCTTCAGTTTCCTTTAGATTTCTTTAATCAGTTTTTGCAAGTTGATAGATGTTTTTCCCCCTCATGAATACCTTGTGAAGTAAGCTACACAAAGATAGCCAGAGTGGTGACTGGTAAACCCCAGGGATTTGCTCTGGGACACTTTGGGTTCATCCCTGTCCCAGTTTCAGGGGCTTTGGGGAACTCAGCCCCATCTTGCCATTCACCACCTCTGAAGTGGTCTGACAGTCTGTCCTTCTGACAGTATAAAGAGGTGGAAGCTGTCACACTCAGGTGAATTTGTTCATAGAACAGAGGCAGTTTATTGGTTTGGGTTTTTTTTTTTGACAGTGAAAGCAATACTTAAGCTGTGCTAAAGATGAATTATGGGCATTATGGGATATATGGAAAGCCTGCTTGTTAGAAGGACACTAATATCTCTCCCTTTCTGTAGATTATTAAAAAAAATAATAACCAAACTCTGGGAGAGAGCAAAAAAAGGATGAAGGTGGTAAGTCTATGCCATTATATTCAATGGGGCCCTAATTCAGTCTGGATGGACAGATTTATGCACAGATAATGTTATTTTGAAGTAATTTCTGTTGTTTGTAGTGATCTTTCAGGACTTTAGGATATTTTGGAATATCCCTTGGTTTAATTTGTTCTGGAGGCATGTCAAATATGGTTTAATGAACTTGTTTAAATTCTGGTCAGGAGTTTTTTTCCTGTATCAGAGTATTTGAACTCTTCTATTATGCAAAATATTTAGTGTGTGTGTGTAAACTTACTGCTGGTCTGCAGTTCAGCAACAGTAGTAAATAGTTTACTAGTCTAAATTTTGTGTGTCACTAGAGACAGAAGGGGGCTTTTGGGTGACTTATGGCTCAGGTGTTCAAGGTGACAGCTCAGATTTTAGACAGGAAGATGAGATGCTTTTTAAAGAATATCCACAACTTAGCCAGGATATTTGGCTGCAAATATATCATGGTCCGATAAGCAAGTAGACAACTAGAATAACCTGATTTCTATAGCTTTTATATATTTTAGATCATTACTTGGTGCAGCTGTTCCACTTTTTATTTTTCTTTGAATATATTGGAATGATTTCTGCTGCATAGTTTTGATACTGGTGTCTACAATACCATGAATGGCTTGAAACAGGAGCTGAGAATGACAATGTCTCAGCCACAGCAGCTACTGCTGTCCTCTGAGCAGCTGCTCAGTCTTGGTGACAACTGAGGGCTTCTAATAAAAAAGCCATTTTACTGTGTATGCCCAATTCATTGGCCTGATCTACAGAATGTGACAAGTAATCCTCACCTTCAGATCAGTTCTGAGACACGGTAAGATGTTGAGAGGCTTTCCAGCAGCAAAGTTTTAAGCACAATAATCTAATTTACAGTATGGTGTTCTCTTTAGCATAACTTAGCTTTACAAATTGGTTATCTCTGCCCTTGATAGTCTCTCATCTGGACTGTGATAATGGTGAATTTTGAGAGTGCTCCTTGTTATCTGATATGGGAAATGCTATTTGGGAATCTGAGGGCAGTAGTGAACAGAGGTGTCTCCTCTAGGAGACAGCTTCGTGATATCTGGACAGTGTGAAACTCACTTGGGGTTTTTTTTTCAGGCATTATGGAATTCAGGTTTGTTCAGGGAACTTCTGCATTGGATGAAAGCATTGCATCAGCTTTTACCTGCCTCCTGGTTGCTGGTTTGTGGCCCACAGTCCTATACGTTGGTGAAGTCCCTGGGTACCAGGGTGGCTTTGGAAGGGGTGAGCAGTAAGGCTGCTCTGACATGTATGAGGGTGGGAGCAGGCCATTCCAATGACTTTCTAAATCTCTGTTGTAACCCCTAGACCATACTCATTTCAGCATCATTTGGCTGCTTTTGTTAAAAAATCTGCTACTGATGTGGCATTCAGCTGGATGTGAAACTTTTAAAGAGCTTTCAGGTGCAGAGGGAAAGCAGTATTGTGTTCGAAATTGCTACCAGGGGTCTATCAAGCCTGAAGTCTTAATGGGGCTGAGGCCATGGTGCTCTGTCCTGAAGGAGATGTGTTCATGCACTAGAGAAAAGTCACTGACAGCCTCCTAAGGAAGTATGTGAAGCTGGACATCCAAAAGGAGAAGTTTGTAGCCTTGACTGCAGTAGGCTCCGTGTAGGGAGTAGCCTGTGGAATAGTGCGTTGCCCTTGTGAGTGAACGGGGAGCTTGCTGTGTCATCAATAAAACTGCTCTCAAAGACACCAGTGACTTTATTGGAGTCCCATATACACATGGGGCCTCTTTTGTGAAAGATTTCTGTCCCAGATGTGTTAATGAGCTGATATTTCATTACTGCTTATGTTTAATTTTTCCGTGTACCAGTGTCACTGGTTGAAGTAATATAGCCAGGTAATCAAACTGAGACCTGAGACCCTGGTCTGTGTCCCAGAACAGTGGTCTGGATGAAGTCATGGTGGCAAAATTCCATCTGATTTCAAAGAGGGCTGGCTGTCATCCACAGCAATAAACTACCCCTGTCCCTAGCACTAATAGACTAAAACCAGTTTCAGCTTAGCTTGTCATGCTTTACTCAGCACTTTATTATCAAACATCTTTCATATTGTGAGCAATTTTACAATGCATATAGCGCTAGTAAAACAAGCAGTGATTCTGTACTTCCTAAAATTCACTTAGAATGATGGCATATCATTCTAAGTTTTATTTTGTGTGACTTCCTAGGGGAAAAAAAGCATTTGAAGTTTTGTGTTTGAACATTTTCCTTAAAGAGAGTTGTCTGACAGATGTAAACTCTTATTTGATCCTGCAATTTATTTTTTCAAATAATGTAATTGCATATATTTAAGGGAACTAATTCAAATCACTTAAAACTGAAATATTCTCCTCATCAGAGAATTGGTTTCTAAAGCTTAAAAATCTAAATAAATTGTGAATCATTTTGTGTGTGGAAGCTCTGTTGTGGGAAGCTCCAGGTAACTTTTCTGCGAATGGAGAGGGTATGTGTGGAGGTGCAAGGCAAGTGTGTGTGTGTGTGTATGTGTATATATATATTTCTGTATATACACACACATACATATGTATACACACCTATACATATATATACACACGTGAGCATATATATATGCTTGCCTGTGAACATTTATATGTAAGTATGTGCATGTAGACACCCCCACAGACATCAGAACTTCAGTTGCAGGACGAGTGCCATCTGACTAGCATATTGTACTGCCCCAGTACCCCAGGAGGACAGGGTCTTGTAAAGAATATAACAAATAAGTTTAAAGAGGAAGGAGACAGTAAAGGAGGAAAGAAGGTGGGGATGAAACCACAAGATGATATAAATTATCTGTGGGCCCTACATGGTGTTTATGAGTCACTGCAAAACACCTTTAGTGAGAGGTGTGGGTTGTCCCTGACTGCTGTTAACGTGTAAGGATCATTACCTGTTTGATAGATGTTGCAGCAGAGGTAGGTCTTGAGGAGAGATTTGAAACAGAAGATTTCCATCAGATCTTTTTCAAAGGGTACATTTTCTCCTTTACATCAGTTGGAGTTCCCAGAGCTGAATCATTAATGAGCATTTTTTCTGATAAGTTCAGAGACCCACAGCACTGAGAGCAGGATGAAAGTAAAGCTTGAGAGATTTGCCATATACTCAACCCCACAAGGGCTCACTCTTCCAATGGTTGCCTCATG
This sequence comes from Corvus hawaiiensis, assembly GCF_020740725.1. Classification (NCBI taxonomy): domain Eukaryota; kingdom Metazoa; phylum Chordata; class Aves; order Passeriformes; family Corvidae; genus Corvus; species Corvus hawaiiensis. The sequence goes on along the minus strand of NC_063215.1, from coordinate 33,992,841 downwards.
TTTTCTGGAGAACTGTTGTGGGTAAATGAGTCATGGCTATACAGTATAATTTTCCTGGTCATCATGTTCTGGGAGTGTTTTTCAGGATAGCATGAGGCAGGCTACAGTCATGGGAGTGACCTGAGGAGGTTGGTGCTGCCAGTCCTGGTAAGCAAAGGGCTAAACTGTTATGAGTCCTGCAGCAAATCGAGACCAAGTCTCGATCCAGGGCAAAGCTTTTAAGTACTTCAGGAAGGAAAACACTATTTTGCTAATCCTGATTTCTTAGGTCTGTAAAAACCCTTTCAGAGTACATGTATGCAGCACAGAACCAATGGCACTGTTCTATGGAATTGTATCTCAAGAAGAAAAGTTGATTTAGTTTGGTCTTCAAATCCCTGTTAAAACTTTTATGCCAAGGTAGTAAATTTTAGTTAGAGACGGATGGAACAGGTAGGAGTTTCTTTTAAAAGGGATTTGTTTCTTTTAAATAGGGTTTGTGTTTTTATCTCATATGCAGGATGTTATCTGTACAACTTTAGGGATCAGAGTTTTACAGGTAAGTATCTACATAGCTTGCTGAGGAGGTGCCTCCCTATCACTGAGGACACAGATTATAAGCAACACATTCTTTCCTTTCTGTGGACAAGGCAGGAGATCCACTTGGGCTCACATCTAGCCTTTTATACCTTAACCTATGTCTGCTCGTGCTGCTGAAGGAAGGATTTATGGACACTTTTTTTGTCACCACAGCAATCACCCAGTGAAAGTGGGGGCCTTTTCTTACACTCCTCACCTCTATGAGAGGAAAGACTGAGTTCAACATTTCTGTGCAAGTGGAAATGGGGCTCCTACATTTGGGCATGGCCTAGTGGGACTCATTGGGAAAGAGGATTGCTCATCTGCTGTAAAATATTGATGACACCAGTCTAGATTTGTGCCTTGAAATTCAGCCTGCTGAAAGCTTAATGTGGTACAGATTTTGGCACTAGTTTGGCTCATTTCTAGCTAGGGTGGTACTCTGAGTTACTTGTTATTCAAAGACCCAGCTAGACAAGATTGATTTTAATTATTAAAGTGATCATGAAGTGTTATGTAGATAGATTAATTTCATACAGGCCAGCAGTTGGGCACTAACAGAAACTAGATTTGACTCAGTCATTTCCCAGCCCTTCACAATCTTCCCCGTTGTTCTTATTCAAGTGCAACAACCACAGTCAAGCACAGTGCAATAGCCAGAGAAACCCTGGAGCACCATAGCCCAGGGAGGCAATGATTCTACGCACACTGAGCAGTGGTAGCATTCTATTTATCATAGAATCGTAGAATGGTTTGGGTTGGGGGGACCTTAAGGATCATCTAGTTCTAACCCCCTGTGATGGGCAGGGACAACTTCTACTAGACCAGGTTGCTCAAAGCGCCACCCAACTGGGCCTTGAACACTTCCAGGGTTGGTGTATATCCTGTATGGAAAGTCCATTACAGCAGCTGAATGCATGTTCATAAAAGCTGTTTGTTACTTTCTTTACTCATATTATTTTATTGGTAAGTAAAAGTAAACAGCTGTCTTCTTCTTTCAGTGTCTTTGCCTCTTTTTTTTTTTCTCCTCCTCTGTGAGCTTCAGAAGTTTCCTGAGAATAATTTAGATGAAAATTGTGCTAACAGACGATTGACAGGAGAATTTGGGGCATAATGCACCTGTTGTGTCTGTGACTCCTTTCCTGACTCTCAGCAAATGTGCTTCAGACCATTTGTGGGCTGGAGGCCACAGAGTTTTGTTTTCAGGCTGCTGGAAAGCAGAGTCCTGCTGTCATTTCCAAAGAACATGGCAGTATTTTTTCACCCATTAGATGTAGGGCTTTTTCCTCTTATTTTTCTAATCTCTATCTAAACTCTATATCTTTGAATCCTTTCTTAATAATTTCGCTTCCTTGTTACTTTCTCCCCCTTCCCCCACCCATTTATCCCTGAAAATAACAGGTGTGTCCAACTTCTGTTTCAAAGACAGGTTTTATTTTAGCTTGCTTTTTTTTTCTGAGCAAATATGAAATATGAAAACATGCTGCATTTGTCTGATGATCAGTTGTCCACAATCCTGCTAACACTGGCCCCAAACATTTTGACACGAGCTGATTTCATCCAAGTTTGTCAGAAATGTAAAGACAAGAAAAACAATAAATCCCTGCAAAAATAATAAACACCTATGTGAAAATAGTTGGTCAGGTAGAGGGGGCAGAGGGTTCATGCCCCATCAGGGAAGATTCAGGAAGAAATCATGTTGCTTAGGCATCAGAGAGTCCAGAGGAGAGCACAGACTTGAGATACGGATCTGCACGAAACCAAGTTTCATCATCTCTGCTGTTTATAGAGCGAGGCATTTAATTTGTCTCTCCTGAGAGAGACATTGAAATGTTCTTCTTTACTCTCAGGGTGTCATTGTGGCTTTTGAGTATTTTATTTATTTATTTATTTATTTATTTACAGATTTATTGAACAGTCAGTTATTAATTTAGGTTTTTTGGATGCTGCTTATTGCATAGAAGACTTGTGACTATGACATCTACAATGTAAAGTCTCCCACCTGATTTTTCTCTGCTATTTTTATGTCTGTTCATGTATCAGAGAGGAAATAATGGCTGTGGTCCTAAGAGGGAAAATAACTACTAATGGATCAGGTTGTATCAAATGGATTGTGAGAATGAGATAACCAGCCATAACAGGCTGAGGTACCCAACACTAACCACTAATAAAACCTGAAATTTATTGGCAACAGAGTTGAAAGTCATAACCCAGAGAGGAAGGTAAAATTATATAGACTCAGATTGACTATGGAATAATAGTTTTATTCCTTCTTACGTTTTCTCTCAGCTAAGAAATAAACCTTTAACATCACATCTTTTTCAAAACATCATTCGAAGATAAAAATAAGTGATTTTGTTGACATAACATCTATTTCCACTGAGAGCTCTATCAAAAGAGATTAAGTAGATATCGTCTTTCTGGAAAACTCAGATTAAAATCTACTGGCTGCCAGTGCCTTCCAAATGGAAGAATGTGTTAAAGAGTAAGACTTGTTTTATTCCTTTATAAGTAAGCGAAGCTAGCTATGGATTTACATGCTTCCTTTAATAGGGTCCCTAACTTGTGCTTTGGAAAAAGGTGGCAGTAAAGCTTTACTATATCAGAGTTATGGGGGTATATTTCTTTGGTTCTCACTGGACAAACTTTCAGGTTTCATGGTCTCAGACTTAGGAGAACCAATAACATCTAATATCTAAAATTTTCATAAAGTTTTGAGGCTTTAAAGTGCTACAGTAATTACTTTCTTCTGTCTCAAGATATTCACAGTAAATTTGTACCACATGGCAATGATTCAGCAAGCGAAGGGCCACTTCTCCTGCACAGCAACTTATTAATGAAGTATCTTTTACTCACATGTTTGACTTCTCTCATGTAGTACTTTTGTAGACAAGCTTTTTTGGCAAACTTCAAGAGACCATAATACAGGTAGGAAACAGGGAATATGTTAGTGGAAGGAAAGATGAATAACATGGTCAAAGTCAGTAAAAAAAAAATAGATGGAATGTTTTCCCTGAATTTTGGAATTTTATTTGTTTTGCAGAAAAAAGATGGGACCATGTTGAAATATCACATTGCAAGTTTTCTGCACCTGTGGCTTCCATGTCCATTGAACCAAACTATTAAAAACTCAGCTGTCAGAGGAAATAAAAAACCCGAGCAGTAAGTGAGAGTATATTCAAGTCTTAAAAATATTTCTTTTGGTTACAGTGCAAAATTAAAATCTCAAAAACGTTTGGGATTAAAAATCTTTAAAGTACGTAGCTCAGATAAAATCATATGGTGATTTTGCTTAAATTTTAAAACAAAATACTTTGAACACAGGAATTTTTACTTTTTTCCTCAAATGAAACCTAACAACAATTTTTAGCAAGTCAAGATTAGCTACTGAGGAGGTGGGAATCATTAATTGAAAAATTTCTCACCTGCTCCACAAAGAAGGCTTTGATTGCATCTGTGAAGAGCATTCTCTGAAACGGGTGAGTTGTGCTCTCTGCCCCTCCTTTCATCTTCACGAGAATGGCTATTGCATGCTCAGAGCTTCAAACAGCCACTGCTGTCACTTTTAAGAACAACCAAATTAATTGCCCAATTATTCAAGGTATTATAAAAATTTAAAGACCAAATTTTTGAAGAACGCTTTGACTCATGGCCTCTCTATTATGAACTTAGTTTTAAATGATATTGAATACAAGTTAAACTATTTGGAGATGAGGCAAGAAAAAATTATGGGTTACTCAGGACTCTGCATAGCCAGACATGTTTCCTTCTTACATACTCCTTGACAGAAGTTCCATTATCGACTGATAATTGCCAGCTCTGCTGTAATATATGCATCTATTTATTGGTTATTTCAAATCATCATGAGCCAGCTTCCCCTGTCCTAGTGCTACCCAACGGTGGAAAAAAAAGGCAGGCTCACACTTTTTTTTGTTCTGCTTGGAAGAAGAAGAAGGAATTATCTCTGGAATAAGAGTGACAGGATCAAGCAATATTGTAATGGTCCCAGTCAAAGTGGAAGCAGTGAATGTGTCATTTCGTCAGTGTGCACTGTCTGAAATCTGTCTAGCTTTAGAGTTGACAGTAAAATAACATCTTATACCTTAAAAACTTTTCTGGCCGTTAGTAGCCCAGAGGGCATTTCTCATCTCAGTTTTATCAGTCATATCAAACTGAAATGAAAGTTTACCAGCTATTGTACATGCTTACCAGAACTATTCTGAAGACTTTCCTCTATTTAGTGATTGGGGAAGAAATAAAAATTTATTAAATCTGTATAACCACCATGTTGATGTGAGTATTAGTTGATACCACATATAAATATATTAAGACTTCTTTATTGATACAACTGTCTCTGCCTGGGCAGACTGCAGTAATTCAGTTAAATTAGTGTTGCTATCAAGGCAGCTAAATGAAGGGAGAAAAGTAAAGGCTAGACACAGAGAAGGGCAGGTAATTTCTGTCACTCCTATGAAAACTGGCTTTTCCAATCAACAGCAGATTTCTGTGAACAGAGTAGGCATTCTTACAAAACCTACAGTAAATGAAATGTCATTTTTATGGATAATGATGCTATTTATTCTTGAGAATTCTACTTTTACAAGAGCTGGTTCAGAACTTGCTGGTCTTGTCTTTATCAACCTTATGTTTCTCTGCATCAAAGATGTTAACTGAGTCCTATAAAGTAAGTATTTAAGGATCTTGGGAATCATTCCTTCAAAATTTTGCATGAGCTTTTATCAGTAGCATCATTTTTTGTCAAGATGTACTTGCAGTACAAGAGAGGAATGATTTTCCCATTGGAAACAAGGAAACCTTAAATTCTTTTTTTTTATTCTGCCCTTGGTAGAGCACAATGTTGTTTAGGCTTTGTGTAGACTACATTTTTGTACATTTTGTACATTTTTTTGTCTGGGAGCACCCAGACCTGCAAAAAAAGAAAAGTGTGGCACTAATTCAGTTTTCTTGTTTCCTTTCAAGTTTCAGCATCATGACTCTGCTTGAGCATCTGGACGTGACTGTTCGCACTTCTGCCAGGGGACCAACTCCCACATGCTCTTGCTTCCCTCACCCCCGCCTGTTTCCTCGTTACCCCCACCCAGAAGTCACTTTTCTTGAGAAATGGGAAAGCTATCAGCATGTCCCCATGCTTCCAGGGCAATTTGCCATCTGTCTTTGCTCTCAGAGGTGGATGATACCTGTTTTTTTTATGGGCTGGTCAGAAAGCAGCAGGCAGAGCTGGCATCTTCAGCCGAGTCCTCTGCACCCCCAGGAAGGCCGGAGCTGTCCCTGCGCGGTGTGGGTGACACACGTGCAGGGCTGTGGAGGAGGACTGATGGGAGGTGGTGGGTGATGGAGCAGAGCACAGGGCCACCCACAACCAACCTGCTCAGCTGAGAGGGGCCTTGAAAGGCTGTAAAATCTCGCACAGTTGGTGAACGCTGGCAGAGAAGGAGAAAGACATCCAGCTGCCATGGCTGGTCTCTTTCTGGAAGAAAAGACTATAAATTACAGTATGCTTTGAGAATGATTTATTGTTGCCCTGTTTATCTGCCTGTTAGAAGCACTTTGTTTCTCTGCCTTTAATAAAAGTATTCCTTGGTAGGCCATATGTTTCCTGTTTGCCAGTAGGGACCGTTTGTTCCCTGACTCCTTTGCTCTGCTCATTGCATCAGGATAATTTTCCCTGGTTTCGGTGTGAGGACTTCTCCTGCTCTAGCAGTGATTTACTTTAAATGGGAACCCACCTATTACCATTTCCCCTCAGGTCTGGGTAGAATGGTTAAGAAATGGCTCACATCAACCACAGTCTGGCATTCAGTGTTTATCCAGTACCTGTTTAAGAGGTGATGGCTTGTGCTGACTGCCAGACTCACCCAGACTCAGAGTGACAACTGGAAGGAGAAAGACCCTGTGTCCTCCTACCAAACAGAGGATGGCAGTCTGTGCTGGGGGAAGGTATCTGGGAGACAACCAGACCCAACACCTTTGAAGGTGAGCTTTCTCTTGTGCCTAGTCCTGCTTTACCTGCTGAAAGACTTTCAATGAAACAGTTGAAAAGACTGTATTAATGCCCTTTTACAGTATGACAAAGATTTAAATCACCGATTTCATTTTTTTTTAATAAACAGAGGGTTGTTGAATTTCTACAAAGCATCTAACCCTGCTTAGAATTTCAAAACCAGCTTTGGGCAGGAAAAAATAAATCCAACAATGAAGGAAAATATTCAAATCCTCCTCCACACTCCCCAAATAAAAGGTAAGAGGAAAAAAGTGATATGTCACTTTAATATTAAAGTTAAAAAGCTTTGATAGAGAGCAGAACTTTGCAGAAGAGAAAATGATGGGGGTGACAAAACTTTAAAGATGGGAAAATGGAGTACTATTTTTAAAATTCTTCTGTTCTTTTCAGACTGTGGTATTTTACAGAGCCTTATGGATGACAAAGCAGCTGCTTCCCCTGAGCCTGACAATGCCTTCTCCACACACCACTGGGCTGGTTTTTTTTTTCCTCTTCTTTTTGTGTCACATTGATCTTCTCTTGTTGTGCTGCCTCTAACATGCCATTAGGTGCCTCTGGCTGCCAATAGTGAGGAAGATCAGGTTTTTGTGGGTAAACTGCCATTAGGCTCTTCCTGACATGACTTAAAACATTAAAGTTCGTGTTGACTCTTTGAAGATATTTTGAGGGGTTAGGATTACCTTGTTACTGTTGTTACTACTTGTACTGAAGGAGTTTATAGGAGCCCTTGTCCAGATCTATCACACAGGAGTTGCACAAATGGAAGTTAAAAAGCAGCCCCTGTCTCCTAGAGCTTGCCTTCGAACAAGTGAGACATAAAAAAGGCAATTATTATCCACAATTTGCAGCAGAAATTTTTCCTCTGCTGCACAGGAAAATAATTATACTACAAGCTCCAAATAGAAGTAATATGGGCAAAGGAGAATGATACAACATCTATCCAAAAAAAAGCACCTTCTTACAACCTTTAAGGTGAAGTGATGTGTTAAGGCAATAAAAAAGATACCCACAGTGGCTGACACCTGAAAGCCGTTAATCAGTCATATGAGCCAGACTGGCATCTCTTATTCATACTTAAGATGTTGGTTGCTGCCCTTGCTCCCAGAAAATCAAGATTACTTGCTCACCTGTTTTTGGGGGTACACCAATAAAGCTCATGCTGTCCAATGAACTGCAAAGTAGCTTCTGTAAATATGTGCAAAACAGCTTTATTGTCCCCCCTTGGATCTTGCCTTAAAATATCCCTCTGTGTATGTAATTTCTGCCAGGACTTGATGAGGATGTGCCACTGGCGTGTGGATGCTGTTGTCTATCTCACCAGTTGATACTGTCTGATGGGTTCCTATCTGCCTGTAAGGGCCTGCTGTCTCTTGCTAAGGCCAGGGCAGCAGTTCCAACCTGTAGAGCTCTTCACACAACAGAAACCTGGTAAATGTTGGGTTTCTAGGTCCTGAAGTAGTACATACAGTAACAACAAATAATAATAATTATAATAAGCACCGAGAAATCTTTCTTTGGCTGCATTTCTATGCTTGTACTCTCAAATACCCTTCCCCTGACCCCGATTTCTGCTACCCTGGAACATACTTAACAAAGCTTGCCATGTATGGGAGCAATTTGCAGCCACTGATATTAAGGATGCCTGTATTTAATAATTGAAAAGAATTAGCATAATGCTTGACTCATTGAATTTCTCTGGGGAAACAGTAACCTCCAGTGGTCATTTAGAGTCCAGTCATGTTCTAACAGACTTCAGTGAGTACAGTATTAGGTCCTTAGTTTATACCTGGCTTTAAAATTTTCCTTGAAACCCTAAATTATACATTCATAACCAATTTCTCATACAAGACATAGATGCTAGAACTGTGCTCTTCAAAAGGCTTATTTTGCAGTTATTTACCTTTGCCAAGGGCCTTGAGATTCAGACAAAAATCCCTGTGAAAATGAAAAGTAATACCAATTTTTAGGGGAAAGTGCAAAGGTTTTTAAGGAAACAGTACAATCCATATTGTGTCTGAACTTGACTTAGGAATGTCATCTAAGTGCTAAGTGAATACATCTTTTTAAAGTGGGAGACATCCTTCAGTTAGAGGTAAGGCTAAGACAATTTTCTTATGCATTTTAAATTGGTTAGAGTCTGAAGTGAGACATGCATTTAGGAATGCTCTAATTTACCAGTCAGGAATCATGGTGAACAGGGGTGGAAGAGACCTTGGCAGGACTTCTACCCTATCCTTCAAGGCCAGGCTATCTCTAGTTAAATCATGTCACCCCGCAGCTTCCTTCAGGCTGCCATCCCACAATACAGAAGGAAAGGGAAGGCTGGTAAGGTTTTATGTTCCCTTGTGGTTCCTTCTTGTATTAAAGACCCTGACTGATCCTGGCATGGTACTGGAGCTGCTGTGTGTTGCTGATAGTGGAAGGATTGCAGGAGCTGTCACGACTGTTCCCTTTCCTTCAGGGAAATTACTGCCTGAGAGCTCAGAGGCTAAATTGTCAGAGTGCTACCGGGGGTTGCAACACATTTATCTAGAAAAGCACAGCATAATTAGCTTTTCTGTGGCTGTGTTTTCAAGGGGTTGAGGGTATACCACTGAATATGAATTGGGCGAGGTCACATGTACTCCTCTGAAGTTTTTAATATTGATTGTCCACTGGGTGAGGTAAATTGTTATCATCCCAGTTGATAACTGAGGACCATGCAAGCGTGTGTGTTTATATTTATGCTCCTGGGCAGGTACTGTCTATGTAACTACTGCAAACTGCTCAGAGCTTCGAGTGGGCCCAGTCTGTCAAACCGTGAATCAAATATGTTAAACCCTCTGCAATTCAGCTGGAAGTGCACACTCAGGTGGCTGGAAAGGCAAAGGAAGAGCCAGCAGAGAGAGATCTTGTCTGATGGTGGATAACCAAGATGCCTGCTCTTCTGTGCCTTCCCAGGTAGAACTACCTCTCTTACCTTATTCCCATCTCCTGTGTGGACAGTCATCCACTCCTGCTTTTTGAGAGCAGTCAAGCTCTTCCCTGAAGTTCACAGGCTCATCCTTGTTGCTGACACATCCCCTTCACCCACCACAGTAAAAGGCACTCTGGTGTGCCTCTGCTGTGAAGCTGAATTCTGCTTGTGCTGGAGAGACCACTTGGATTGGACTGAGGGCTTGCATGAGAATGAGGTAGTGCTTAGCTGAAGCAGGAAAATGGAAACACTAACAAAAAGAGGAAAGTTAAAACATGAGTAATTGAAAATGACCACAGGCAACACAGTCAATATTATTTATGCCGAAACTGGTTTTGCTCAGGGAGAAAGCAGAGGTGAAACAGATGAACTATGAATGCTGATCTCTCAGTCCTGCTTTCTTTCAATTAAGGACTATTTCTTATCTTTATTTTTTCTAATGAGGAGTGCAAACCCTGATTGGGGATTTACCAACAGTTTGCCTTGATTTTTGTTGTTTTTCTTGTCTTTTTTTCTCTATGGCACTGTGATACTTATCACCTTTGCCTCTCCTTAAATGGGTCATTTGCAGGAAAATTACAATACATGCCTGTCTGAAGTACCAGTGAATTGAACACTCAGAAGACAGTAAGTGATGCTCTCCTTAAAGGCAGGCTATGGGTCAAAGAAAGCAAAAAATATACTAGTGAGATTCATGGGATGGGTGAGGACATATTCCAAATTAGAGACTAGTGTCAACAAGAGGTGATGTATGGCTCATTTATATTGGGGTTTTTTTTCAACAAATGTGTAATTCTCATTTACTTTTTAAATATAATAATTCCTGTGTCATCTGGCAGGAAATTTAGGTTTCAATTCTGCAAAGATGGGATTGAAGTTCTGTGCTGCTGGATGCAACATGAGCCCTGGAAATATGACTTCACATAGGTGGCCTTTTCCTAAATTATATATATCGGAAATAGGCCATTGTGGAACGAACAACTTGGTACTGCTGTGAGCACTGTACACTTTAGTTGCAAATGGGAAGAAAGACCTAAGAATCAGCCTCTCTAGACTGTAAAGTAAATAGTACCAGTCTTCTTCAAGACTGATCTGGAAATGTGCTGAAACAAACTGAATATATTGATGTCCTGGAAGATTCCCTGACACTGTCCATGGAACCCAATAACAAGAGTAGTTACAAAGCTGTGTGTGAAGATCTCCTTGGACTATTACAGGAATCCTATAGGTTTATCAAAGTCCTACTCTCTTTCTTTCTCTCTCTCTCTTTTTAAAAAATTACTGCCTTCAGAATTTAATTTCTGTATATTAATGGCATATGTGGAAATGATGGAAAATCAATATGGTATTTCTGGATACAAGGACATACATAAATATGACTTTCTCCACGATTAGGAAAGATTTATGTTTATTCAGTCCCTGTTTCATCTTTCTGCTCTCTGCACAGTCCAATGGTAACATAAATAATATTAAAACAATGCATTGACTCACTTTCATCCATGTTTCTGGTTAGTTAAATTATTAATAAACAGTTGGTGCAAAACGTATTTCAGCTAAATTTAGCAGTCTGCAGTGCATGCATTTATATCTGATTTAGCTTTTTAGGGCTCCCTTTATAGTCAATGTGGGGAAAAGCAATCCCAAGGAGATGCACATCATGAGTTTTAGGTTCATTGCTTAAATGAGATGAACTATGCCCTAAAACACTCATCTTCCTCCAGCTAGATCTGTTGCAAGTGTCTTAATTTGTAGACATGAATTTTACCCTTTGTTCAGATATTGTAATTTCTATGAGTACCTGGATCATTACTTACAATCATGTCTGGCCTGAGGTAGCTGAAGGCAGTATTCTCCTGTGGCATGAGGTGCTGCAGAGAGTGATCTCCCTTCATGAGCACTCACTGGCTGATAAAATAGCCACTGTTTTTTATGAGTGTCCTTGGTTGCTTTTGTGAAGACATCTAATTCTGCTCCTGCTGTGTTAAATATCTATCCGATTCAGTCTTTCAAAAAATGTGGCCGAAGCATGCTCAGTGCCATGACTCAGGTCTCCCTCATGTGGGAAAAGGGCTTGAGAAGCATCTGGAGCAGCAGCCCAGCCACTGAGCAGACTACAGCAGATAGGAGGATGCCTCGTGATTGTAAACATGTCCAGGGTTAAGCCATAACAGAGGGGGGATTTTTTTTTTTTTTTTAAATTATGGTTTGTTTGGAGGTCTGTTGGTTTTGCCTCAGCCTCATGTCGGTGGCTCAAGTCCTTTACTGGATGTAGCTGTTAATAATATTTACAACACAGGGATTTATAGACACATTTATTCTGGAGGAATCTAATCACTGCATTGCTTTCGTAAATGTAGCTGTATCAGAAGCAAACAGTGCATGAATTATATGTCTCGGCAGGATTGATCGTGCCCTTAGGAGCTAACAGCAGCACCCAGAGAACAATTACATTCTCCTGCTCCCAATAATGAAGTATTATTTAGAAACAGAAAGTCATTATGTAAAACTTTGAGAAATGATACAATTACAATTACATTACACATACTTTTGTCATAGGCCTTGCTTACTACATAAAATTTAAATGCCTTCTGAGAGGGAATTCTGTAGTGCTGGTTTCCTGCTCTTGTGCTCCCAGGCACTTTGCCTTTCTGTTAAATGATGAAATAGAACTGTTTAGGAGTGGCAGTGTCATATACTCTGACAATTCTAAAACCTCACTTATAAAAAGAAGTAGTGCTTGAAAGCAAGCAGTAATCATATTAATATTCCTTTATTTTAATATTAAATAACCTGCTGATTTGCCAGTATCTATTTCATATTTTGGTTTACTATTTTATTACAGCAATATGTAACCCAAAGAAGTGAACACAGACATCATTATTTCAAAGGTTTTTCATCCTGTATAGTCAACCTGATTTCTTGTTTAAATCTGTAATTGTTTATAGATTTAAATTTAAGCCATACGTTTTTTTCTTCTATTTGCATAATAGTTGATCTTTGTTTTGTACACTGGTTTCAACTGATGCATGGCAGGACCTGTGTGATGGGAAGGAAAATGAACTATGTTAGTCTGGTTTGTGCAGCGTTCAGTAGTCCCAAGGCAAGGCTCCGGTGAGTGGCTGAAATGTGGGGCTGGGGCAGATGCCACCCCACACGGAGGCAGAAGCAGGAAGCAGGCAGCATCATGAATAGCCAGGATAGATCTGCTCTTTCATAACCTCTTCTGCTTTATCTATAGGAAGTGAGATTGGGAAATAAACTGATAAGAAAGGCTAACACAGCATTTCCAAAACATCTCAGTAACACTCCTAAATCTTAAGGATTTTTACCTGAGGCTTGAACCGCAGCAAACATGAATTAGTGCCTGAGCAACCTGGCACTGTCTGAGTGAATCTCATTGCTCTCACTAGCAGTTTTTGTTTACATAACTTTTCCTTGAAAAGGGAGAGATATTAGGCATGTTTCATAATAACCTTCCTACACCTTTTATTTAACTAGGACTGCCATAGTGTGAGAAGAGTTCAATGCTTGTTCTTAGAGAAGCTCCCAGGACTCAATAGGAAAAGCCATAGGAAGCTCTGTCCTATGGAAAAAAAAGTAAGAGACTGTTTTAAGTGCATCAACAGTCTGTTATTTAAAGGCAGTTGCTTCTGCACTCCTGTCTCAGTAATTGATTGTGGATGGTTTCAGCAAATGTGTTACATCAAGAACTCACTAATATTAGTGGAATTTAACCAGGGTTGATTTTTTCACCCTCCATCTCCTAGTATTTTTTAATGGGTTGTGTTGTATGTTGCTTTTTAAAATAAATTCGGTGGCAACCACATTACACTAACAGTGTGTGTGCATTTGCACACTGGGAGAGTGGAGCTCTGTCAGAAGACTTGTGAGAAGCCTGTCACTCCAAGGAGATCTGATGAGACCTGGTTAATCATTTACATGTTTAAGATTTTCTGCTCAAGTCTTAGAGCACAGAGACATTGAAGTAGTTCCCCATCATAACTGATTACTTCAGGAGGCTGCTAAATGCCCACAGCACTGGAATAATACATAAACCAGTCCACCTTGGCCTCCCAGGAGCCATTTTCCAACATTTTAGTCACAAGCATTTCTGAGAGCTCTGAAAATGTATTAAAATTTTAAATAGGTGGAAGCCCCCACAGATTTGTTATGAGAACAGCATGGTTGCATTTTGACAGTACTTAACCTTTATGTCAATTATTCTCCTGAATATAACACTTTATTCCCTTCTAGATCCTATCCAAGCTAATAAATTGTTGTTGAAAGCCTTTCGTTGCAGAAGCCTGTCATCTGCATCTCCCACAAGCTGCACTTTTGTTATGGCAGTGAAGCTGAACAAACCATGCACAGACACAGTGTGATATCTCAGTGACTGCCCTCTTCCCAGTCATCCCGGGGGGTGACTTTGTATGAAACTCAGTGCCACAGAGCTCCTGACATCTTCCTGTTTGCTTTTAATCCAAACCTTTCTATGATCCCCAGGCACAGAGATGAGAGCTTTATATACACTCTTGTTTCCTGGATGTTGACTCTCTCTGTGCACATCTTTGTTCCTGAATTTCTGAGGGTCAGGTTATATTAGAACATCCTCAGGTCCAGCACTGCTGGTGACCAACAGTGACACTTGGAGCAGCTCCAGATGCCGGACAGCCCTGAGATGCAGGAAGCTGCTTCAGTCGCTCAGCTGCAAAGTGATGCCTGCTCTCCTCTGTGCCTGCTAACAAGTGTGAGATGGTTTTTGTTTTCTTATATGTTGTCTGATAAAATGTCTGTGGAGTTCCCACTTATTTCTGGAAAGCTGCACTGCATTTCAAAATTGCCAGCTCCTTTATGAAGAACAGCAGTTTTCAAATTATGCAGGGGTTTGTTTTTCAGTTGTTTTTCAGTCAAAGCCTTTGTTCCTGGACACAAGTCATTACAGGAGATTATTCCCTTATTTTAGAAAGAAAAAAGCAGCCCACAAAGTGTTATTAGTTTTAGTGGTTGCAGTGGAAAACCCAAAAGTCATGACTCAGATTGCCCCAATGGCAAATTAGAAAGTAAGTAAAAAATATTCAGCATTTATTTTTTTCAAGTCCAAATTCTAACAGATTTTTTTTTTAAAAGAAGATCTTTTTTCTGCCTCATAGTCTGAATATTTGTAATTGATAAGGCTGATGTTGATAGGATAGTGCTACACAGGACCACACACTCCTTGTGGACTGTGGTCTCCATTTTTAACACCCTCATCTGTCTGTCCCTCCTGGGGAAGCACACTGTGTCTCGGGTAACCCTGTAGTTTCATTTAACAGTGCTGAAGCTCCAGATTCAAGAAAAAGAAATGTATACCCGAGGCTAAATGTAGTGATTTGTTCTTGTGCAGAAAAATTCTGAAAACCTGGATAGAAATTACATGGAAGATCTGAAGGAATCCCCATAATGAAAGATTTTAAGAAGTTTGGCAAACCCCTTGCAGGAAAGACATTGGGACAGTGAAGCATTTGGGCAGGGATGGACTAAGGGATGTCTTAACATCTTTTTCAGTTCTCTCTTTATTTTCTGTTTTTGGACTTTGTGAATGAGTTGTGTGGGACCCTCTGAATCTGAGGTTTTTCCCTCTGAAGATAATATTAAATCAAAGACAATAATAAGATTTTTACATATTATGTTTATGTAATCACTTTCATCTACTAATCATGTATGATATTAGAGATGTAAAACTGATTTTGATAGGTAGCAAGTTGTTTTTCATAAGGCCATCTTGATGGGCATTACTTCTGCATCTGGTTTTAGGTTGTTTCATGCCTTCCTAAATGACCCTGTCATTTTGTTGAGCATCATTTTATTTCTGTATTTCTAGTTACCCCTTGGGATAACGGTGTACAAATAGCGATTTTCTAATCTTCTGGAAAGTCCTCCAGTGATCCAAATTATATCAAATTTGTATCCCCAGACACACTTCATGCCTTATTTTCTAACTGCTTGGATGCAACAGCCTGGGTCTAAGTAAACCTAATGGAATCTGTAGAAATCCTGAGTTTAACTCTTGGAAAAGTGAGATGGAATACCTGAAAGATGGGGCTGTCTGTATGCACACAAACGGAATGCCATGGTCAGAAGTATCTTATTCTCTGTGGTAACATAGGAACTTAAAACTTCAGTGGATTGTGTGCTTATATACCAGTACAACAGAAAAGGCAGGTTAAAGTTTCTTGTGATGTCTGTTTTACAACAAAAGTTACTGCTTTTTCAGAAAACAGCAAATTAAAATATTTCTGTTTTGTTTTTCAGAAGTGATGGTCTTGAAATCTGGATGTGACAGCACCAGAGAAACAGCTTTCATTTTCTGTATTGCTGAAGGGGATTGCAGTAGTGAAATGGCAGAAATCAGTTATAACAGTTGTTTTTATTAAAATGGCATTTACCTTGCTGCTCTTTCACCGACTATCAATCTTAACTGGATTAAAACCAATGCAGTGGCAAGTATGCATTATTAAAATGATTTTCCTAGTATATTCAGTGAGATGAGCAACTGTATGTGCACCATGCCCTCTTTGACAGTAAAAATGATATGAGACTATGCATAGTTGTTAATTACTTTCCTTTAATAGTGAGCTGATATTAAAGGGGAAAAAAAATTTTTTTCTCTTCTGCCCTGTGTAAGACTATAAATCCATTTCTCAAGATGAATCATCACAGTATTGTGACAAAGGAGCTGTTTGTCAAGAAGAAATTTTCAAGAAAGTCCTATTTATTATCTGCAAATCTTCAAGTTGTTTCTCCTCATCTGAGGGGCTGAACTTGTACATTTTTTTCTGTCCAAATTGATGCATTTTTCTAAATGGATGTATTCTATGCACTCTGAAAACCCACAGACATCCAGTGAACATGCAGTTAACTTGCCCAGGTTTTGTGAAAAACATTGATAAATTGACCTTCTGTCCAGTAGTTTCTGCAAATAAACCAGTAGTGTGCTTGTGTATGTATGAACTGGGATTAGAAAAGTAACTGTACAAAAATTCTAGGATATTAAGAAAAGGTAGCATTATTCCAAAAGTTTTGCATGTTTAAATTCTTGCCTTATTTTTTTTTTAATGGTAAAAAGACCTAACAATGAAAGACTTAAAGTGAAGAGTTAGACACCAGTTTGCAGCTGATGTGTAAAGAAAAATGGTGTCAAATATTGGATTTAGACATCACAAAGATAGCATCCCATTCTGCTCCCAGCAGGAATTTTGTGATTGATCTCAGTGCTAATAGGATCAAACAGAAATACAAAAGGCATGTAGAAGTGGATAAAAGCAAAGTGGTAAAAGAACAAGACTGGCAAAATGGCCTGCACTGATACAAAAGGATGGCAGTCCTTAGAATTAGGCCTTGCTTTGAAAAATGCAACACCACTGTTGAAAATGTATAAACTACTTGCAAAAGGATTGATGTGCGTAAGTGTTCTACCTGCCTCCTGAATATATTAATAAGTGGGTTATATAGATATGTATATGGCTACAGCTCTTTGGTGTTCTGCATAAAATAATTGTTTGTCAGTAGCCTTTCTAGCAAATAAAAAAGAAAATTTGAAGTATTCTGCAATAAAATAGACTATACCATACCTAATCCAGCACAATCTTTCCAGGGCTCAATGTGAAACAAGAGGTTCCACTCATGAGAAGCTTTTTAATTTATCATTTGGTGGCATACAAGCACATCATTAACATTACTCAGCATTATGAGAGCAATAGTACCAACAATAAAAGATAATGAAATAGGATTTTTATTTAAATTTAGTTTTGATTAATGGCAGTGTTGTAAAATTTTACCACAGATGAATAAAAATCAGTAAATGGAAATAAAAAAGGTAATCTTTCTTCAGTTCACATCTTAAAAGAAAACTGAAGTAGGCTTCAGTGAAAGGCTTTTGAATAAGAAGTAACTTTGTTTGTGTGTGATGCTTCCTGGTGTGGAAGGGAACCTGTAGGCAGACTTTTTTCTGCCTTGGGTCTTAGAGGAAAACCCGTGTGATAAGGATCTGAAAGATGTGGTGGCAGTCCTTACCAGGGAAAAATTAGGGAATAATGATTCATTTCATTTACTTTAGAAACTTACCTTAGGATGAGTATTAGGCTCTAAGGAACCCATTTGTTCCCATGGAAGAAGTGACTTAGACTAAAAGTCAGCCTTAAACTTTCAGACTGCTAAGGTTAGTCCTTCTCAATATAATTTAATGTTATTCACTTTAGTGTTATTTTATGCCTCACTGTCACATTTCCTTCTTGCAGCACAGCTCCAAGTGTCGTGTTGCTGGCTGCCTCATCTGAGCCTCTAATATGAAAGAGGAAGAAGCCTTTACCACCTTAGGGCACAGAAACACCGGATGCCATGTTTTGGCTGGAGGCTGTTTCCATGGGATTTACTGTCTCATACTCACCACGTTCTCTAAATGATTATTGAACTAATAGCGTTTTGTTGAGAATTATGGTAGCTCCCACCTATCTCCATAAAAGATATATAATGCAGCATGGTTTAATGAATGACCTACTTTTGGAACCACAGCCAGAACAGTAGCCCTTGTGCAAAGTAGTGAGGACTTTTGCAAGGCTGGATACCTTAGTCTTGTGGAAAGAACAAGCTGATGTGGCTCCAGGTGTCTCTGATTTCTTTGGAACTGCTTTGGGATTCTCTGTGCAGCACTGCATTGTGTCAAGTAGACATATTGGTTAAGTTAATATATGCCTAATAAGCATATGTGCCCAATGAAGACAGCTTAGATAATTCTATGTAGAGAAGTTTCTTAGAAGAACTGTGGAGAGAGAAGCAGTTAATTCAGTTGAAAAAGTATATCTAAAGAGGCACAGCATGTGTTTGGAAAGGGATGTTCAAACTGTGTTACTTAATCAGGCATAATGAAATGATTATTTTTGAAAATATTTTGGCAAGATCTCCTGACGTGTAACAGATAACTTGCAATTTCTATTGCATGTGCTCCAGCAATAGTTCTGAAAAAAAATCTATGGTTTAATTAATGAAGTTCGCTTTCTTTGGCATTCCACTTTTTCCTGGGTCACAGGAGAGATGATGAACAGTGTTGAAATAAATGGGTCCAAATCCCTGAGACAAAGAGTAGTTTTCTTCTCCATATTAGCGAAAGGAATACTGTCTGTAAGTTGGCCACAGACCCAAGGATACTGCATGTGGAGACTGACTGAAATTACCAAACTTATGAGTCACGCCTAGGTGTGAGATTTAGGATAGTCGTCCAGACCTCCAGCTATGGTTGGTGGAGAGATGAGGGTCCTCTGAAGGTAGTTCACAGCTGCAGCCTAATTTAGATTCCTGAATCACCACCCAGAAGTACCTGTAGAAGAGACTTAGCCCAAACATTACTTTGACTGGCCTTCAACCTCAGTGGGAAGCTGCAGGTTAGGAACTGTGCCTATTTCCCTTCTCCCTTTTATGCCAACATAGGTTCTCCATAAGTAGACTGTCTTCTAGATCTGCTGATAATGCAGTGATTCTTGGCCTTGACATTTGTAATTCAGGGACTAAATTAATTTTCTAAGCCTAAATCCAGATTTGCTTGTGTTGTTGGAACCTGTTGAAAATGCTGGTTTGAAAAACTCAGGAATCAGAGGGGAATGAGTTACTAGAACTAATTTAATGTACCTCAGAAGAGTTGCTTAATAAGAAACGATGACAAAGCAGTACTCTCAGTGTGCAGGGTCACTTCAGCATCTTTTTCTTATATCATGACAGGGATGTAGAAGTCAGGACCAGTCCTGTGGGCTTATGAGCCTGCTGCTTGTGCTGTCTCAGGCAGTATAGATACTCCATTTGTACTGCTAATCATAGAAATTATTATGCAGCTGAGTAGAAAAGGGCACGATTACTGATTAATAAAAGTCTTCCATAGTTAGGTTTTGAAGGAACAGAGAATTCCTCTGGTCTTTAAAATGATATTTACTTTTTACTCCCAGTAAGGGCATTTCACAGACGTTGCATTTATTTTCCATTCTGCAATGCAGAACTCCTTCCTGACGTGTCTATGTACTATGATCTCATTAGGGAATTACAGTTAATGGTGGGTTAGATGAGAGATGAAATCTTGCTTTGGGGAACCTAAATCCTTCTCAAAATTACATTTCTGTCTAAAGAACACCTTCCAAGGATTGCTCAGGTACTAGTCTTCAATAGGTTTGGAAATAATTTTGATTCAGTTTTCTTGATGTTTGTATTTGTACAGGAAAAGGATGAGAAGAATCTTGAAAAGAGCTTTTAATTTTTATTCTTTTTTTTTCTTTTGTTGGTACTAAACTATTTATGCCAGGTAGTTTTCTTGTGAGTTTGTCATTTAAAAATAGACATTCCTACTAGATATCATTTTGTTTGTTGTGAAACTTTGCATGTGCCTCTCTGAGGTAAGAAAGTGAGCTAAGGATAGAGAGCTGAAGTGCTCAGAATTGTTCATCATTAGATTTTGCATCTATCTAATAATAGCCTTCCGAAAACTTATGTCCAGCTGCTGCATAGCTTGGAGATATTGAAAAGTCTGAAAGTTGATCAAGGGTAAATCTGCTTTAGTTTGATCTCTCATCTGATTTACCAGGTTGTGAACAGCACATGGTCCTACCTCTGGCCTGAAAACTCTGGGAAGGCTTCCAAGAGAAGTCTCACTCTCCCGTTCCTTTGCAGTGGGCTTGGGAAGCTAATTCCTTGGGAACATACCAGGATGGATTATCAGTCACATCATGGGATATTGTAATCTGGAGCAAGGGTCTGAGTTGTCCCCTGAGGGACTAGCCAGGGTAAGTAGTATTGGAAGAAGGGCATGAATTACTGAAGTTGTTTCCATCCCAGATGAAATAGTGATTTTAGTTTTGCCCATTTCATGGTGTTGGAGGAGCAGCTATCCAGGGAGTTTGCAAGGCCTGCTAATGGAGCAAACAGCTCCACAAACTTCTGGTACAAAGGGCCATGTAGGAGGGGCAGGACTCTTCACAGTATCTTAATAAGAGTCTGGCTAGGATGTAATCAACCAAACCTGAAACACATGGTAATTGATGCTGAATCAGAAAAGGCAGACTGTATTTCACCCATCATAGGCAATCTTCTGAGAAGGAATACACAGATTTCCTGTATTGCGCTTTGGATGGAAATATAGAAGGCAACCTAACCTAAGTTAATGATTTCTCATCAGATTCCCCTGGCCTTTTCAGTGTTTTTGTCTATTTGTATTCATTTAGTGAAGGCAGCTGGTAGAACACACATGTGTTTGCACAAGCACTGTCTTGGGAGACAGATTGCGCTGTAGTGTGAGGGCCAAGGCGAGCTGTTACCGTGCTGAGCTATCTGTTGTGCAACAGAAGAATGGCTTCTTAATTGACTGTGGTTTTATTTAACAACTAGTTTAAAAGAATTCATAAACTATTTTTTCCCAGTTGGCATATTTGCTAACCCCAATGTATATTTCCATTTTTTATCAATTTGCTTCTCATTTTTTCAGCATCCTTCTTGATTTTTTTTAAAGCAGCCAAAGCTAACAGCTGTTTTAAACAGGCTTGAAACCAAATTATTACTTCTATGCTGTCAGCACTGGAGTCTATGTGCTTAAAAGTATATGCATACATATATTTATTTATATTTACACATATTTCATTTTACAGCATGAAATTATAAGGCAGGAACTGTTCACGTAATATATCAAAATGCCATGTGCAACTCTTGCACTATATCATAAAAACAATACGCAGTAAATCACATATATTTGCTTGTATATGACAGCCTATTTAAAGCTAGAGTCTCACCTACTTCAGTTTCAAACTAATTAAAAGTTGTCATTTAAAACTACTGAACTTGTGTTTTGGCCCCACAGTAAATCAGAGTTTCAAGGTTCTGTGATTTCGACTAGCATAGAGTGTGAAGTATTTCTGAACTTGCATACAGAAAGAAAAGCAAAAATATGCAGAAATATTCTGTAGTTAAGTTCCTTTACATGTCACAGCTTTTGTCTTTCCTCTCGCTTCAATGTCTTTGGATTTCATGAGCTGCTGCTAGACCCCAGTTTTAGCTCCTGCCCCTTTGCAAATAAATACTTCCACAGTGTGGACCAAACTATAACTTTCATGTCCACTGGCAAAGGAAGTGGTGAGTTGTGCCCTGAGCACCTGCTGTGCTGTGATGGCCTCCAAGCACTCACCCTTCAGCAAGGAAGAAGGAGAGGGGATGTGGAAGACCCTACAGCTAAATATCCTCGTGTGCTGGCCAGTGATGAAGTGCTGAGGTGAAATGCTCTGCACTTCCCAGATCTTCTCCATTTTATATTTTCTCCACCTGATAAATGGGTGGTGTTTTGTCATGACCATTTTGCTGTGTTATTCAGACCATTTGTTGCATTTTCTCTCCTGATGACAGAGGAGTCACTCTCAGCACCAGGCTCCAACCGCTTCTGGCTTTTAATCAGGAGCTACTACCGAGACCAGGGCAAACAGGCTGGGCGAGTCCGTGTACTGGCCCTGCTGTACGAATGCCAGATGTGCCACGTAATGTGCTGAATGCCGTTATTAATTAATGTGAAGCCTTTGACTCTTTTGGCAGGTTTGTTTCAAGCAGCTTATTTTCAGCTCGGCTTTTCAAATATATTCATTATATTTTGACAGTGCATAATTGCCCCAGATGTCCCCCCTTAACTTTACTTTCATCAAAAGCATCTGACACACCAGGTGATACTTTCATTATTGATATGGTAATATTCATGGTCAGTTATGCTTTTTCTTTTGGATTGGAGAGGTCAGTGATAAGACACAGTTCTTGTCTGGGGGAGAAATGTCAAAAGGCCTTTGCTGATGGGTTTCTGATAAAATATTTTGACTTGACTGGATTCAGGCATGTGCTCTGTGCTGCTGTGCTGGCTGACTTTCAAAGCTCTTGGAAAATGTGCCTGTGCCTCTGAGTTCCTGTGCCAATTCTCTAGCTGTTCTGCAGATCAGAAGGGCAAGTTTCAGGTGTTCTGCTCTCCACGTGCAGAGTTGTAATTTGTAGTGCAGGCCAAGTTAATAACCTGATTAATTTACTTATACCTGGCCTTCTGCCACAGAGTGCAAAACATGAATCCTGAAGAAGTGTCGGTGCATTTGCTTATGAAACACAAGTCACAAACTGACAATTTTTTTAAACCTAAATTCAAAATCAATATTGATTGGGATGGGGAGGAATGATCAAAGCCTACGTGTAGTTAATCATTAATGTAGCACTCCAGAAGCACTCTCTAGTGAAAAGCCATCATGGCTAACTTATTTCTAAAAAAATCAGATAGAAATAGAAATGTATATTGTGGGTTTTAGTGCCTAATTTTCCAATTATGGTGAAATCTTAAGGAAAAAAACGCCAACACCTTCAAAGGTTTGTACAGGAAATGTTAACTGTTTTCCTTGCTTGAAAATAATTTTATTTTCCTTCAAGGCTCATCCTTTGTCACTCCTTAAAGCTTCTTATTACCACAGTGACTTTCAGCAATGTGTGTTCTTTAAGACCAGTAAACACAAATATCCCAATTTTCAAAGTTTTGCACCCTCTTGAATTTGCATATGCATGCATATATGCATACATGCCAACCCCTAAATCCTTTTTGACACGCTTTTAAGTTTCTTCTTGAATGTTTCTTCCTGTGCAGCAAATATTCTAAAGGCATCAGCCTTGAATACTTATTCAGTAGGTTTTAGATTTAGTTCAAAAGAAGATGAACATATTAAAGCCAAAAGTACAGAAGGTCATTGCTTCTGGGAGAAATGGACTGTGTGTAAAGCATAGCAAGAGGCTAATTCTTTTCTGTTACTGACTAGCTTTTGAAACCTGGACAGATTTGGAGCCAGAGGGACTGGCTTTTAATGGAAGCCTGCTGAGCTACCACCTGTCTGCTGAGCCACATCTTAGCTAATCTAATTTGCAAAGTCAAACACATTAGCCTAAAGGACCACAAACATGGTGAAAACACAGGACAAGAAGACAGTCTTCATTTACAAATTTCAGATGGCTGTTTGATTCAGGACCATGTGGGCTCAGAAACTTGTAAGCAGGATAGAATCCTGTAAAATGGCACCAAACATTTGTGTGTGTATTCTATGTGCTCACACAGAGAAAATATTGTAGAATGAGTAATTAAGGCTTACATAGCTATTTTCAAGATTTCTATTGTAGGTCTGAAGACAGGATAAGGCTCCTTCCTGTATCAGTCTAAAGCATTTGGTATCATCAGGTATTGACTTCAAAAGGAAAAACATAATTTTGCAGCTGCACAGAACTTTAGAGCACCCATAACTTGAATGCTATAGGCAGTTTTAATTTTTGCACATCAGAAAGGTCAGAGCAGACTTAAAAATACAGGAAAGATCACTAAAATGGATAAAGGGATGAAAGAGCTGCAGATTAGCTTGGGACTTCAGTTTGGGAAGGCTTTGGGGTGTGTGGCTAAGGCTTATAAAATCATGGGGAAATAGTTAAGGTGACTGCAGAACTGTTATTTTCCTTAAACGCAAAAAATTTGGGGAGGTTGTTGAAACTGGTGAGAAACTATTTTAGAGGACATAAAAGAAATTATGTCTTTATGTAGTGGGTATAACTTGGAACTTATTGCCTTGGAAATTAATGGAGGCAGAAGGTGCCAGCAACTTCAAAAAGGGACTAGACAAAAAGGAATGCAGTTACAGGTGCATGGGGGGATACTAAAGGGAATGGGCAGTATTATCCTGTAATTGATTGGTGAAGGAATATGGAGAGTTCATTTTCCTAGATTTTGCATAGTCCTAGTTTTCTTCATATTCCTCAGAAAGGAATTTCTCAAGGAATTAATTAAAAAATGATGACATTCTACTTGAGACTGCATCTGCAGTGCTACACTAATTACTAAATATACATATTTATATGTGTGTATAAAAACGAAAGAGTCATTCTTCATAAATTTGTATGTTTGGCAGGTTAGTCCTGTTGCCTTTTCAGACCCAAATGTAGATAACTCCTGTGGAAATGATTTCATACTGTTTTTGCTCTGGTGTAATTGTGCTTGGTTAGTTCAAACTGGGCAGATGTCAGTAGCTGGCAGTGACTTACACACAGATGAAGCAACCCAAAGGGGTTCCAGTGACCGGCTCTCAGAGCTGACTGGGCTCAGGACAGGTACAGCAACAGGTACCGTTGCAGGCATAGATGTAAATGTATACATTTCTTTCTGTGTGCACGTGGGTTAATTGATTATGATATGAATGTTATCTTGAATCTATAATTAAGTCACTGTTACAATTGTAGTAAATCCTATTGAATCACTTGTCAAAGTAGTCATGATTAAGTGCTTGCTAAAACCTTTTGTACCCTTATTTTTTTACATCCATGTCATTTGCACCCTTCCCGGTCTCTGTGTAAATAATTTTGAATTGATTTTACTTTGTGTGCTTCAACTATGGGGTAAATAATAGGGCAAACCTTGCCATTGAACTCTGTTATGTTGCACTTTCACAAATTTATATTAAAACTTGCTTTTCACCAATGCCTTTGATGGTGATTCTCTAAGCTTCCCAAACCATCCATTCATAACAGAACTGTCCCAAAAGTAGGCTCACAGCCCTGCTGGTTGCTGTGGGACAGGTTAGTTTGTTAGTGAGTGACAGCCATGTATGAGTGTGTTGAGGGGGGATGTAGTCTGTTATCTGCATCTATGCTGATTTAAGTTGCTTGTTGTTTGCACCACGCAACTGGAAGAAGAATATGAGCTGAGGAGCAGGGCCAGGAGCCAGGCAAGCTGTATCTGGATTCCAGATAATGAGCTGGATCAGTCTCCAAAACTTGGTTTTCTCTGTCTTCCTGGTGGGAAAACTTTATGAACACCTGAAACTACTCCTCCCCATGGGAGTTAATGAAGGGAGCAATAGTTTTTTCATCTGGCTTTTGTCTTCCCTTGGCTCAGATTTGTATTGCTCAAAGGTGTTTTTAAAATAGGATTAGTAAAAGCTCACAGTCCATAGTGCCATAATCTCACCAAATGTGTGCAATTCTGGAAGCCCTGTGCATGATGCCTAAAATCTGAATCCATAGCACAAAACAGGAATTGTTTCCCCTATGCTTTGTGGCTGCGGGAGACCTGTGCCAGCACAGTGTGCTTGCAGAGGATATCCCTGGGCAGCCTCATTCTGGGGACAAGGAAGGTCCATTTACAGCTCTGGATAGAAGCCAAGCAGCAGGAGGAGCTCTTAGGAGTTGTGACAGCTTATGTAAACATGATCTGCATCCTCCAGGGAAATGAAACAGGAGTTCACCCACTCGTTCGCCTGTAATCACACATCTGTAATACAATCTAGAAATGAAAGACAAATGACAGCTCCCATGTTGTGCTGCTCATCTCCTGGTGAAGACAGAACTGAGCAGCAGCTGAAATTTGATGGACAGGTTTCCCAGAAATAACAGGATAGGAAACCAAACTAATAGCTTTAGATGAAGGCATGGCTGTGAGTATTTTTTCATCTGAGCTCAGTTTTCTGTGGGTGAATATGATTATTCCAAGATTTGAGGCTCACATCATTCATACTAGCACTGTATTGAAATCACACAGCTCATTGATGTGGCCAGGCAGAATGGGATAAATGATTTCAGGCTAACGGCTAATGGCTGTCTCTTCCTTATGTTCCCAAAGGGCTGGGAAAAAGCCCTGTTAACCTTTCCTCTGTATTTGTCAAAGATTACTTTTGTGTGTCCACTGGGTCTGAAATATTTGATGAGTGCTTTGAAGGTACTGTCAAAATGAAATGTACTATTGTGTTTAATCTGCAGATCACGTGGCATTATTTCTGCCCAACTGACTGATGTGTAGAACTAACTTTCAGCAAGAACACTGATGTCAAAGTGCAGATATAAGGGGTTTTTAGGAATTTAGATTGATATGAGGTTAAACATTGCTTTTTTTTTTTTTTTTCAATCATCCAGACTCATATCCTTTTAGAAGTATTTACACAAAATTAAAGGACGTTCATACAGTAAGTGAGTGTGCACATATACACATGGGGAAATTTGCCATGTTTACCAGCAGTAAACAATCAGTATTTTGTGGTGTGAACATCCCACAGAAAAGACCAGGAACACCAGTGTTCTTAAAAATACTCACTTGCCGACCCCTTATTTTCAATGAGATTCCCATCCCCTCCAAACCCCCCACTTTCTCTCCCCCTGTTCTAAGGTGTCCACATCTTCTTGGAGATGATGTCTGGTTCCTGAAATTGCTCAGAGGGGATGGGTGAAGTTTGAAATATATTGTGTTTTCTTGACATAGCTGCAGAGAGGAGAGGTGGTAGCATACCTAGTGCCTGCAGGTTGTGAGGACTCCAAGGCTGGCGTGGGGGAGGATGGATGCATGCACATGTGAGACTCCTCAGCCTGTGTCTTCAATGGCTTCAAGCCTAAATGCTGAGGATCTAACCCCCTATCTCACAGCTCTTAGTACTCAATGCTCAACACAACCTCTACAGCAGCAGGCTCCATGCCAGACAGCACCGTGATTTATTCCTTGCTCTCAGCAGTTCTGGCACACTGTGCAGTGCTGGGTACCCACAGCTGCATGCTCTGTCTTACCTCTCTTCTCTTCACCCCATCAATTTGATGTAATAGCTCATGTGCATGAAAAAAATCCCTGAGTTGAGAGGGTTAATGCCAAAGCCTGTGGCTGATGGAAGAGCTGTGAAGACTGTCTGTGCCCTAAACCTGGCAATCCTGCACATCCTGACTTGTGTCTTTCTGTGGACATTGATACTGTTCCTGACAGGGTTGGTGTCCTCCTGACATCATGCCCAACTGCCACGAAACCACACCCAGTTTATTTCTGCCAGGGCTCCATCTCTTTTTCATCCATCTTCTGGAGCCCAGGCCCAGAGCTTCTGCTCACCTCTTACAATAAATAGATTGGTAAGTGAAATTGTGTTTAGTTGTCTAAAAGCTGTTCTCAGTAGTTCCAGAAAGTGCAGCATGGGTTAATAACTGTAGATTGGGGTTCAAATGTTCAGGTAGAACTGTAAGAAAAATGACTTCAGACCTCAACCTTGGATCTTCTCAAGATGTGGCTGGACAGAGGAATGACAGACCTGAACAAGTGAAGGTGATTGTTCAGTTTCAAAGAGGAAGTTGAATTAAGCCATCTTCAAGCACTATTTCTATGATTTTATGATTGTTCATGCTCTTAAATCACTGGAATGGTCCTTTGAATGTGTTTGGCCTGGGACTGGTATCAGTGTCCGGTACCATCCCCAGGCATCACTTGGGAATTAGCCTAAGCCATTCCCAATGCAGTTTAAGTGGTGCTACCTTGTTTATAAGGAAAAGAGAATTTTAAAGCATGTTAACAAGCCATTCCATACAAGTTATCCTCAGTGTCCTAGCATCCAGCAAACAGATAAGTGTTTAAATTTCCTAGAATAGATGTGTCTTGTCAAGGAATCTAAAGTGTCAACCAATGCATGTGTCTTTCCCACTTGGCTTTGCCTCTGGTAAAGGCAATCACAATGTGGCCGTTTTGTTAACTTTGACAGAGGACTAAGAAAATGTGCACTTATTTACTGGAGCACTAGGATTACTAGCTTATTACTTTAAAAGTTCTTTAAGACATGGAAATGACAACCATTTATCACTGCTGTCAGGAGAGTAATCTAGTTGTGATCTAGCAGATATGTTTCTGAGGATTCTGCAGCAAAATGAAATTTATCATTGTCTTTTTCTATAGAGGTGCAGTGTGATGTTAAATTCAATTAGGATATACACTAAGAGGGGGTGCTGTCACACAATAATTTGATTTCCAAGACCCGAAGTTTATTGTCTTGAATTCTTGGAGAGGGCTTTCCAATCAAATAAACATGACACTCTGGAAGTCTTTGTTCAAGGTAGTGTAGTTGTTGGGTTCTAGTCTAAAGGTGTCTGTAAGCAAGTTGGTAATTCAGTTTTTTCACTTTAGAATTTAGCTGTTGCTATCATTTTAATTCTAGGATGGATCATGAGAATTCTCTTTTGGGATCAGACCAGGGCACTTAGTCCAACATTCTGTCACAGGCATCATC
Organism: Corvus hawaiiensis; assembly: GCF_020740725.1. NCBI lineage: Eukaryota > Metazoa > Chordata > Aves > Passeriformes > Corvidae > Corvus > Corvus hawaiiensis. Next base: position 33,964,232 of record NC_063215.1, on the reverse strand, counting down.
TAGGCTCAGAATCAGTGAGAGCCTGAGTTTCTGGAAACCAGTGGACACAGCTGTTAGTACCATATGGTGAAGAAAAAACTGCAAATAGCCCTGCAGCAAGGGGTCAGGAGTGAGAGATCAGGGAAACCTCACAATAGCCGTATTCAGACCTTTTTTCTGACCTTTACCAGTGGGTTTGCATTGCATCTGAAAAGTTTCCTCTGTTTCTGTTCACCTTTCCCATTACCAAATACTGAACGCAGAGGAGCTTGGTCTCTAGGGTGCTGTGCTCAGGTTAAGAGGAAGGACAGCACGCTGCCTCGAGGCACAGCTGGCCTCCACTTCCCTGTGGGGAAGGGAGACAGAGCAAGATTGGCCCTGGGCAAAATGCAAATAAGGTAGTTCTTAAAGCTGTGGGTAGAGTCTGCAGGCAGTCCTCAAATGATTCCCAAATTGCTATTTGGGACTGAAACTGGGAAAAGTGGATGTTTGCACTCGCACGGGATTAGCCAGCTCTTCCTCCTAAAACCTTCCTGAAGGAGAAACTCTTATTTCCACTCCAGATTTGGTGAAGTTGCAGCAGTGAGATTACACTTTCTCTAAAGATGAGTGAGGATTTAGTGAGAAAATTTGAATTAGAACCTGTCTTTCCTGCCTCCAGCCCTGAGTTCAGCCCTGCAGAGCATGCCGCTTTCTTCTTCATTTCCTGTTTTCTTTATCCCACCACATCCACTTGGAGAATGATGAAGACATTATGTCTCCTCTCCACGTTCAATCCCTGTATATTCATTCAGTTAGTGACAGATTTGTTTTTGATTGTAATACAGAATTCAGCTCATCAAGTTTTTTTTTTTTTAAGTGTTTTAGTGTTTCTAAAATTAAAAAAAAAAAAAAGAAAAGGATTTTTGTAGTGGCACTTTGCAAAAGAAACATTTAATAGTAACACATAATTACACTCTATAGTTGTCAAACAGAATAGGGGTTGAGTGGCTGTCCAATAACAGGCAGCAGAAATGCTGTATCAGGTACTAATGCTGCTTAACTTTTAGCTACAGTGTAATTATTGGTATTTTAGTCTGCATTTATTCCCATGTGAAAGTGCTACTGTAATGTGGGAAAGTATTCTTAAATCATAATGCTTATCAAAGTTAATGTGCATCTGAGTGAAATTGAAAATGTCAATCACCTTCGAAAGAAAATGGAGAATTGCTCATACTTTCTAAAATCAGTTGTTAAAAAAAAAATAGGACTGTATTAGAGGTACTTGACTCTTGTAGTCTGGAAAAAGTTCTGCAAACATGTTGTCTTCTCTTACTTTATAGAGTAATAGAAGGGCTATAAAAGAACATGGTGCTTGAACACAGAGGGCAGTAGAACATAATAAAGGTCATTTGACATTACTCAGACTGGTAAGTGGCTGATAGTATTCAGTTCAGCATGTTTTTTACGGCACCCTAAATTAAACATCCAAAATTTTTAAGAGGTTGCATTTGAGCCTGGAAAATAATGCGCTGGAAAAGATAAGTCATCTCTTACATCCTTGAGGTCAAGGTGTATTTTCTGTAGTGTTTTGAAACCTGGATGCACTGAGAAGTCTTAGCAAAAAAAGCCCCACACCTAAGTGTTTTGGGCATCTTAAGTATACATTTCTATAGGGATTAGTTTCCTTCATGAGGATAAGAGTGTGGGGATTTGGGGAGTGCAGCATTCTCCTCAGACACTGCACATACTCACGCTCCTGTCATTTGACAGTCCCTGTAACAGGCCAGACTGAAAATACACCTGACACCCTTTCCTACATTATTACACAAAAGCAGAGATGAAAATACACAAGCAAATATGATAGTAAGTGAAAATGGTCCATACTAGAAGCACAGGGAAAAAATACTGTGAAGCTCCCTTAAAATTTTGAGTGGTTGCTCATACAAAGTGTTTCTTTACTAAGCATTTCAGTGAAGGGGTGCTTGCCAAACAATGTCTTTTCTATGTGTGAATACCTATATTCATGTCAAAAGAGTCATAGCTGCAGAGGAAGAAGAATGCTGGCTGGTTTTAGAAGGATGTTATTTGTCCAGTGTTGTTGTGCTTGAATCTCTAAAAATATTTGCCTGGGGAGCAGCAAAATTATCATGTGCAATGTAGTCAGTCACATGCCAAACAGAGATTAACTACCCATTTATGGACTACCTGAAACAGGCATTTATTTACATATTAAATTTCCCCTCTTGTTCTCAAGAATAACTGACAAGACAGGGTTGTTGTCAAAGAGGTTAATGGCTAAACATGTCCGATTTATTCACCATGAATCATTCAAAACAACCTGACTCCGTTTTCTTTTTCCAGTTGGAATAAAGAGCTGCTAATAGAAAAGAAGGTTTACTGTCCAAAAGATTGAGCACAAGATACTGGTTGGAAACATAGCTGAATCCTTTAATATGTACATAACGGCAGTAAATGTGCAGAAGTATTTTTTGGTACATATACTTCAGAGATACTTTCAGGTTGTTTTAGATGGCAGCTGCCTGCCTTGTTATCCAATGTCCTGAAATGAGTAATGCTGTCTGTGAACCCCAGCTGTGACCTGTATATTCCTAACAAAACAGGAGCTTTTTTGTAGCTTTAGTGAAATGTGGTGATTATGCCAGACCAGCAGGTGAGTTGCGCACTTACTAAATAGTGGCAAGCAAACCTTCTTTGGTGTTAATACTTCTAATTGCAAACATTAGGTAAAATCAGAAGCTGACTAAGGTGGAAACAAAGTGCTCTCACCTACTGAGTCAGCTGGTAGCTGGTGACAGCTATCTCTGTATGGAATGAGCAAACTCTTTCTCACAGGCTTCAGTTTGAATCATAAGGTTGGAGATCACAAACAGTGTAGCATCCACAGCCTCTCATCCTGTCAAAGAAGGGAGGATAAAACACCTGAGAATAAGAAAGAATTAACAGAAAATTTTCTGGTTGTTTCTTCCATCCTTTGAAGCTTGTGGAATGAGCTCTTGCAGTTTTTCACTCACCATTAAATTCTGATCATCCCACCATTTTTTTCCACACCTATGATATATGCACATCAAAACTTGCTGCTAAGAATCACCCATAACTTCAGCTCAGCTTCCCTTTTACTCCTGAGAAGTCTTTAAAACTTCCAGATTGCCTGGGAGCTTACTGGGAGCTCTTTTTGCAAGAGAGCAGAGTCACTCTTAACCCTTTGACATCAATACCCTCTTTCTTCCCTCCACCCTGGTACTCTGCTTATTTAATTACTTTTCTCCTCAGCTAGGATGAAGTAAACATTTGGCACCAGAAAGCGCTCCCAAAAAGTGCCATCAGTTGGCTTTGAGGCTGATGGACAATGGAAAACCAAACGCTGTGGGGAGAGACACTGGGGAAAGAGATCTTTCTGCTTTGCAGCCCTGACCTGAGGCTGGCTCGGTTCTGTAGAGGCAGAAGCCGATGCAGCTTTGTGCAGACAGTTGTCTCTGGCAGAGTCAGTCTTGAAGCATTAAGTGCAATCAAACATAAGTCAGCAGGGCTATATAGTTCATTTCCCAGTGGTATTCTATTCAATCATGTGCTTAATGTTTTGATATATTTCAGAAGCATGGTAATAAAGAGATACATCTGTGCAATGTCATCTTTCACTCCTTTCAGTGCAGCTACTCTAGGCAAATTCAGTATCATCTGTCCAAAGTGAAGCATAAAGTAAAATCAGACATCTCAAAACCAGAAAAAATACATGATTTAAATGATAAGTCAGGTGTTATTCTGAGTTTGGACTAATAAGCCCTCATACTTGGCACATAAATTATTTCAATAGGTGATTCAAGGATGAAGATGGCCATCACCTGAGACTATTAAAACATCAATGATGAAGTAGTTTAGCCAGCATACTATTTACTTCTTGGGCTTTCATATAATGACTGATTAATTTAAAAATTTATAAACCAAAAATATCTCATGATTTTGTCTATTTTTTCTTAATGGCTGAGCTGTGTTTTTTTCCTTCTTGTAATGATTGTTTATTGACTTCACTTGTGTTTTGTTTATTGAGGTTTGCAAATGACCCACTTGTACTGGTTCTGGTGTGAGTTTTCTATGTTACAATATCTAAAACTTTTCCCATTAAATGAAATGCTGAAACTCTCAAATATTTCAGCAGTCAGGTCTGTGGGATAACTCTCAGTTTGGTGACAATAGTCTCCAGTGCCTGGTGCTGATGTGCATCTTATGGCTGCAGATTCAGCTCCCAGAGGAACATAAATGGCTACAGCATAGAGTTATCAAAGTAAGAAAAACATGCATTATTTATTTACTAAAGTGGAACTGGAAGAGTTACAGTAAGGCTAGATAGTGTCTCAGATATATCCTTATTGTCTAATCTCAGTCGAAATTATACTGGCATCTGTCCCATTTAAGGAACTAAATTTGAACCATGACTTGACAGCAGAAGAACATTCCTATTGACCAAAACAAGCCTTTTTTCACTCCTACAGACTGCAGACTCAAGTGATTTAACAAACATGCTGGCTTAACACAAGCATAGTGTGGAGGTCCAATATCTTCACAGTGACTTTTTCCATGTACTGAATCTTGATTAAAATCTTGGGCCTCATCTTTAAAATGCTTCTTAGAAGCTTGGATTTAAGTTGATCTGAAAGATTGTGTGAACGTGAAAGATAGAACGTGGTTGGAAACACAGTTCCTTTAGCACTATAGTGTCTGTGTAGGTGGCATGTCCTTTGCTAGCTTCTTCCATCCTCATCTAAGGTCCATTATGTGCTGTACAAGCACAGCTAGTTATTGCATTAGGCACACAATTTTGCCTTTTGTCTGAAGTGAGAGTGAACAAACACCAAACACTGTTGCTTAATGCAGTAGCAGAAGGGATATTGACATTCTGGGAATGATAAAGCTGCAGGGATTTCTGCAGAAGAGAATGAGTAGCTGATCACTGCTCCCAAATCCCTCCGAGCTTTGTACATGCAGCTGCTGAGGTTATGATGATGAGTCTGGTCCATTAAGAAAGGTTTTCAGAAATGTCACTCAGCTTTATTTAAGAAACAGAGCTTACTGGCAAGTCTCATGGCATAAGAGAATGGGAGGTGACTGAATATGACCTATGCAAAAGACTTTTGGTCTGAAAACTGGGGTAAACAACAGCAACACAGAGAGTATTCGAGTGATTGAGAACTCATTCAGCTCCAAACCATACAACCAACTGACTTGGCACTACTGTCTCAACAACAAATGGCCAGCTAGCCGTGACAGCCCAGCTGGTGTTCAGAGTTCAGATGCCCCTAAAACTGATCCCAGAAGCAGCAGCCAGTAGATCTGACCTATTTGAACGCGCCAGAAAACTCTTGGGCTTGGCTGGTTTCACACAGATCTTTTTTCAACAAGAGGTGGATGGAGCTCATGGTTTTGCTTTGCAGTTTTTATGTACTAACAGTGCCATTTTGTGTCCTGGGATTTTGGATGCAGAGCAACAGATGAATTTAGCTTTTTATACAACTTTTCATGCATTGGCTGTTTCATGTTTGTGACTTTTCTTTCACCAAAAGGGAATAAGATCTGCCAGCTGTTACTTGAGTGCCATCAGCATGGAGGCCTGTTTACATTGCTTACTTCTCTGTCTCAAGCTTTCTGGTGGATGTTCCCTGGGTGGTTTTGTCCAGCTGACTCAAAATCATAGACTCACAGAATAGTTTGGGTTGGAAGGGACCTTAAAGATAATCTTGTTCCAACCTCCCTGCCAAGGACACCTTCCGGTTTTGGACACTTCCAGGGATGGGGCATCCAGAACTTCTTTGGAAAAGCTGTTCCAGTCCCTCACTACTCTCTGAGTAAAGAATTTCTTCCTTATATCCTTTTTAGTTCACTGTGATTACTTCAGAGAAATTAATTACTAATTAGAAAACTGACTGGATGCCAAACCTGGCTTATACTCACACATAGGTGCATACCTTTGGGGCTGGATTTTCTTTTTATAAACACAGATAACATGCTGAACTATTTTTACCTGTGATTCATGATAACAATAAGGCATTGCTATTTTCTCTCTTATTCCCTGGCCACCCGTTACCACTCTGATGTTTGCTAGTCCCGATATACACAGTAAATGAAAATAGTGGGACCAGTTTAAGCATATGGCAGAGAGGCAGCCATCTGTGGTAGCAGTCTGTAAGCACTGCTAAGATTGTGATAGTGAAGGAAAGCCAGGATCCTGCCTCTGACTTTGCCAGGGCTGGTGCCTTGGAGAACCAGGCCTGTTCTTGAAGGAGACATGAGGGCTAAGGAGGCAAAAGCTCCTACTAGGAAAAAGGAGTCTGTACTCTAGATGAGATTTTCCAGATGATGAGAGGAGAGAGATCCCTGCCCTCCACTTGTCTTACCACCAAAATGCACTGAGCCCTCTCCTCCAACCTGGCCCTACACTGCTGCTCTATTGCTGTCTCCCAATTAATTTTGTCATGAGAAGTAGTGGGCCAGTTTTGAAAAATAACGAATTCATCCAACTATATTCCCTGCTAAGTTTTTTTATCTTAGAATACCTCAACAGAGTTCAGTCCTGTTCATCCTGAGTCTGTGGTGAGAGGAGCCTGGCATTGCTCTCAGGATGTGGTCTGCAACTCAGATGTCTGAGAGCACATCTATTAAACTGCAACTTACCGCCACATTGTATTAACAAGCTATTAAAGACTCTATTTTCCTTGACTTTCATTGGTAGCGTTAATATGATGCAAGTATGACCTAATGGAAAGAATACCAAATCCTATGGATTCTCAAAGTCGTTGTGGACACTGGCTTTGCTGCTGAAGAGTTACTCTTGTCTATGGCTTCATAGTCATTTTTCTGGCTCCTGCAGTACAGGATGCATTTTAAAATCCTACCACAAATCCATGAAGAAAAATATTTATAGCGCCTGTGGAAGGTAATAATTTCAGATATTTATTAAAAAAACAAAACCCCATGAAATTCTTCTTCTAAAATAAGTAAATTTCAGCCTTCTACTTTTTTTAAGAGTAGACAGCATCACAGGGAATTTTGGTGTTTAATATTCTGTGTTCATAGTGTTACTGAAAACGGCAAGAAAGTAAACTCCCTAACAATATAATTTTCATATTAGAAAGCAGGCATTCTTTATTACAATGCTGATGCTTGAGGGGATATTTCTACCAAAATATCATGTGTGTGGATGTAGAAAAGTTCACATATATATGTATACACATATATATATATATATATATATATATATATATATATATATATACTATGTTTTACATACATATTTGTTGGTTTTCACAAAAGAAACATATGTATGATAATAATTTCCTTGGAATAATTAGCCTATTTCCCCTCCCATTGATGCATGCATTCTCTTGTTCTGGGGGTCTCTCTGGTGGGCTTTGTTGGGCAGAGACCCTAAAGTTAGAGCTGACTGCCTGATGAACTTGATGTTCCTCCCCAAATATGGAGCTGAGTTGGCACAACTAGTCTAGTTCATTCCTTTGGAGACCCCTGACCAACGAAGAGCATTCACCTGTTCCTCTGCTTCATTACTGTTTACCTGCAACTTAATCTCAAAAGATTAATTTACAAAGGCTTTTCTGGCTCTGGATGTTCTCAGAAAGTTTCTAAAAAGGGATGGGGGCATCTGCATATTTATCTGAGAAAAAGACATCCAGTTGGAATCTCAGAAAAAATACACACAGTTGTAGACTTTGGATAGCTTAAGAGATCTGAAACTGTATTTTCTGTGTGTTATTTTTGCATCTCTGGGTACCAACAAGGAAACATTTCCTGAATTTTGCCCATTGGCAGAAGCATCTGTGCAATGACAGAACAGGAAGATATTGTTGTAGTAGCATTATAATTTTTATATTTTTATAGGCTTAGTAGGGGTGTACTCCCAAAGAAATGGATCCAAAAGACAATTTTTGTTACTTAATACAAAGCTCCACTTTGAAAGAACGTTGGTAATAAGTTCCAGTTCAGATTAATTTTACCTGGTCCAAAACTGGAGTTACTAGACCTTAAACTGTACAAAATGACTGGTTTGGGCTGTAGCATAGAGGGGAAAATGGGAGGTGCACAAGTCTCTGTGCAACCCAGTCCCTCTGCAGAAGATGGGTGCTTGCCTGGACATGCTATGAATAAGCTGTGTTTTGCTGTGTGAAAGATGAATTAACAATTTTCAACCTTCCCATTGTCTCTGAGAGGTCCAGCTGTGGGTGCTGGACTGATCTTGGACCTGCTGTCATAGTGTTGTCATTAGCACTGCCACGCTCAGGCACTGCCAGTTTGGTGCTTGCAACTTCAAAACTTTCCTCTCTTTGTTGGTCCCTGAGTTTAACATCACTGTTGGGTTATCACAGTGGAAATGCACTCCCTAAACCCCAGCTAACTGGAACTGGACCCTTTCATATAACCAAGATACTAAGCATAATTTTTTATGAGCCTTCAAATTTTTGATTATCAATCAAACTCTGACTCTTGAAGGAAAAAAGCAAAATCATGTCTTCTACAGGTTAACTGGGCTTTCATTTAAAGAAAGAAAACATTTATAACTTTTCGTTTCATTAACAACTTCTTCTCCTCCTTCTAAATATCTGCTAACAGGTTTAAGCTCTCCCCCACCCCAAGACACTGGCAGAAAATCATATAAGAACTCCAGACCTTGGTTATAACTGTGACAACTCCATCTGGGTAATTGGATTTATCAGAAATTATGGCCTTATCAAAACTCCCACACTTACCTGTCTTGCACTGAGCATTTTTTGTGGTCATATGCCTAATCATGGATGACAGAAATGCTGACTGTGTAGTGTCATGAGGAGAAGTTGATGCAGGAATGCCTCAAGGTACCACAGAGGTCAGGGAAGTACAGGGAATGTGGGTGGAATAGCCCAAATGCCTGCTATGCCATACTGACATTATTGCAAATAACAAGTATTACATATGAGTTTTCTGAGGTATGAATGTCTTGGGCAAGTGGAGGCTGTGCGAGATCTTTCTCAGCTGGAAATGTTCTCATGGCCCTTGTATAAACAGTAGCTTCTATGTAGGTATTTCATTCTTAACAAGCAAGTAATATTCATGCAGATGAATCATAACAACTGTCTTTCTAGTCCTTTAAAATTGCCTTTTTGCCATGGGAACATACACCAAAGCAAGTGAATCTCTGGAATTACTGCTGGTGTTTTGGTGTGACTGGATTCAATGGGAAAACAACAGCTACTGAGGAACTTTATTTTTCTCTGGTATTTTCTGAGGCTCAGATGGGCAGCAAAAGTGGACTTTGGTACAGGCTGTACCTACTTATGTTATTTTGTCAGATTATGTGGTTATTTTTGAATGACTGTCCTGCAAAAGGAGACGATATGCTGGGCTGGGCTGTAACATGCATAGATTAGAGTAGCTTCCTTTCCATTTGCCTGTGTGGAACTATGTTGTAGCTCTAGCCTAGGGTTAATTAAAAGGAAGTTTAAATTCTACATAATTTGAATTATTTTTGTAATTAAATTCAAATTCTTCAGGATTTAATCTGCGTAGATGGTAAATCAAATATGCTTAATCCATCTGTGGTCTGTGATACTGACACTTGTGGCCAAATAAGTAACATTGAAGAATGAATTCACTTCCTCTGCCTGTCACAAGGCAGGGATGTGGATAGGGCATCAAAAGAGAAGGAAGTGGACTGGGTGTGGACAATGCCATAAGGTCTGTGAGAGCCACCAAACTCCCTTGCCAGAGCCTCAAATATTTTGTTGAGATGAGCTCCAAGAGCCTGCAAACAGAGTTTTCATGATCCACAGGACGCACTTTCTTCCAAAAGCTGCTGCAAAACCAAGTCTGATACATCAGCATATTTTGAGTGTCAGATATGATTTATGAAATGAGGCTTCAAACCTTATTTCCTTTTATTACTGAATAAAAGTTTTTCAAATGCTTATTAAGATAACATGAAAACGGAGGAGGAAAACAATGAATCACTTGCAAAGAAGAAATGAATCTTTAAGAGAATCCTAAAAAAGAAGCATTTATCATTCATACTTCTTCATTAATCTCCCCAGGCTGAGTTACAGTCCCATCCATATGACTGATGCTGTCTCTGAACAGTGTTTTTCCCCACATCCTGCTTTGCCTTTCCCTGGTTAGTCAGGCCACCCACCTGGATAAATCAAGTAGCTGGAGCTCCTTCAAGGCGATGCAACCATGTTTCTCTCCCTTCCCCCATTGCCATTCATATTGCAGCCAGTTCAAAGAGTGAACACAAATCAATACTCTCAGCTGCTGAAATCAAGCAAACCTTATGGGCTGTTCTGTGTTGTCTTTCATGATTAAGTTGTTTTCCAATAGTGGTTTCTTAGGCTGCCATTACAACAGGAAAAAGAGCAATTTCTCCAACTGAAGAGTTGAAAGACAAAATTGAGTGATACTGTTTGATCCTGGTCTTCACCCAGAAACACCTGCATATAAAGCTGTAAGCTGAAAAGTATTAAGACTTTCTCAGGTAGTGTGGTTTTCATGCTTATGACCAGGTCAGAGGTAGGGTACTTATTGTTTTCACCCAGGTACCCTTTGGTGAATTATCTGTTTAATCAGCTCCATCTGTTTAATTTCTTGTCCAGTTTAAAACTATCTTGTTCCTGCAAATCTTCTCTCTCTTATTACAAAAGCACTACAGGGAAACAAATTGCTAGCTGTACTCATCTGTATGTTAGCTCAGAGATTGATTTTTCCAGCTCACATCATCAGTAACAAACAGAAAAGTTTGGAAGTGTTTCTACAATGCACTAATGGATCTGCTCTTCATCCCACTCAGTGCAGGACTGGACTAGTGTTGCTAGTAATTAGTCTAGAGCTCTGTTGAAAAGTCAGGAAGAGAAGCAGGAGTCTGAAAAGTTATCTGTCCACTCTCAGAAGTTGTTAGTTTCAGTTTCTGTGAGTAGTAGTGGCTCCAGCACTGTAACTGGACTCCCTGTGTTTGGTATGAATACACTGGAGGGAGGGCTATCAAAAGTATTATTTATCATGGTTGATGTTGAGTGTGAGGATGTGTGCAGTCAGGGAGGCATTGGGACCCTGGAGTTTCTGTGAATGCTCCTTGGAGATGAGAGGTTTCCTATGTATTCTGTTGCATTTGGAATAGGTAGTCAGCAATCAAATTGCATTAATTCTGAAAATGAGGATTAAAACCCAGGTACGGGAAATATTGATTTAGGGGAAAGCAATTCAGCACTTAGCTGAATCTCTATGTAAGAATTAAAACTTAGTTGTCTGAAGATGACCTGGGGGATTTTTTGGGATTGATTGTCTTCCAGACTGCACTGGTTATTCTTTCTCTAGCAAGAATTTTTATCAAACACTGGCACGTAACTCCTGTATGGTGCACACACATACACACAAACCATGGCAAACCTCTTTTATTTCCATAATATCATGAAGATATCTCCCAGTTTTTGACAAAGATTGATCTGAACCTGTTCCATCTGTTGATCCACCTATCTTCAATACATCTTCCCTTACCTGGGCCTGGCTTCTGCTGTCAATATGTATCCACTGGAAAGCGTTTCTTTTTAGAGTTGTCAGAGGACAATAGAGCCAAAACCCACATCTTTGCCCAAGGCCATAGATGAGATACTGAAGTGAAGCCAAAATCTACTATGACAGTAACTAGTGGTGACTCTGACATGTAAAACTACAGTACTGTAGCAGCTTGCAGGACTCCAGAGCAGCCAAATATATTCTTCCTCTTGTGATTTTATGTATTTTTGACAGTGCTACTATGAAGTAAAATCTCCTGAGGCTGAATCTGGGCTCTATGGCAGACCTATTCTATGGCCCACTTCACAATGCTTTTAGAAATCCCCTGTACAGAGGCAGTGGATGAAGTCTGTAGTAAGCAGAGATCATCTGGGGCTGTGTTCTATTGCCATTAAGTTAGTAATAGACCTGCTGGTGATTTACTTGTATGGGAGTGAGATTCAATTATACCTGTTTTAAATGTTATATACAAATGAGAAATATTTTTATTAAAACATTATCAATTCTGCTGAAAGGCCAGATTAAATGGCATGCTACCACAACTGTGAGTTAATGTCCCCCCAAACAATAAGTAAATAGTCAAATAGGAGATCATATTTCAAAACTTATTGACTATATTGATTGGACAGAAATGGGCAGGATGAGAGAAACCCCATGTCTTCAAACAGAAGAAAACCAAATTATGACTATTTTCGTTCATACCCTGCAAAGGCCCAGCTACACTTTAAACAGAATTGTTATTACTGTATTTTTAAAATACTGAAAGTTGTAAAAAGTCTTCAGGAGATGATTCGAATGATTTACATTACCCCAATTTAGATTTTGTACCTGTGCTGTAGCCATCACAGTTCATTACAAGACACTACACTGCACCACACCACACTGCACTACACTAATATTATATTGTGTCCCAAACTATCATTGATGAGGTATTCTTCCTTATATTGTAGCATCATTTTCTTTCTAAAATGACAAAAACAGAAAGAAGCAGTTGATTTCTTCAAATCAATGAAGCTCTCCCATCTACTTGCCCAGCACCACCATGTGCATTTGTCTCTGTTTTTATTGCTGGAAAGGGACTGTCAGAAAGGAAAATTTGCAAGAGCAAAGAAGAGTGCTTTTAGGGATATGAAATCATAGAAGACATTCCAGTTATCCCATTAAGATAAGATGTGACCTTTAACTGAAAGAGTGATACTTTGGAGGCTGACACTTGGTTTCCCAGTGTACTCCCAGCATGATGTAATTTGTTACAAAACAATGGGTAGCATCCATTTGAGGATAAAACTTTAGCAAGTGCGCAATATGCTGTGAAAACAGCAATTGCATTTTATGACATGCCAGGAACTCTTTCAATGTGCTAGTGAAATTATCAGAAAAGAAATAGGAACACGTTTATGAATATTCCATGAGAGGAGCTGCACAAACAAAAAAATCTATGGTTACAGATATATTACTCCGTTTATTAAAGCAGTATTTATTCATACATTAAAAAATCACATTGAAATATTAAAGATTTTGGTCTAAGCTGGGAAAACTGTAACCATAGCTGGTTCAATCTCTATTTTCAGTGTCCTCTCCCCCACCACTGCACAGTTCATACTCTGCTGTGGACATAATTCCCCTCTGGATGTGGCTCTTTGTGTTGTGGGAAATCTTTATAAACACTCTGCCCAGCCTCAGCTCAGGAAAGGAGCTGTTACTTGCAAGTCATGTTGGTTCCTACAAATGACAGATGCTCAAAGCTCTAAAGAAAGGTGGGAAGTCTCTGGGGACAAGAACTTGTTTGCTCTTGGAGGTGAGCAGGGGTGAGGTTTTGCCTTGCAGAGCTATTTCCCACTCAGCTTTGGTCTTACATTTCCAGTGTCTCTTGTGTGGCACTTTCTGGAAAGAAAATGGTACTTCCCTGCAGGGATGATGCTGTGGTTGGGTATGTGCATTGCCAATGCTTGTCTCAATTTTTTCACCCCGTTTCAGCAAGGTTGGCAGAAGACCACTGTATTTTACCTACTGCCTCACCAGGAGGCAGCCCATCCCTGCAAGTCCTGCTGTGCCAGTGCCCTACAAGCATGGCAGCTGTTTCCCTAGGCTCACAGCCTCCCAGGTCGCACCTTCACAAGCTGATCCTTTGCCACTCTGAGACACCTCCTATGAGATACTCATCATCCCACCATCAGTATCTTCTTTTTAGAAATTCAGAACAGAGGATTAATATTTTGCACTATTTTTTTTGTTGATTTTTTTGATGGAATGAGCCCTACAAGAGCCAGCTCATCTCATCTGTGAAAAATAAGACAGGCTGTGTTTTAACCCCACATTCCTGTGACTGTCACTGGGGACTGCAAGTCAATGCTCTTCTGCTCAGAGTTTGTGTCCGCAGCCACTCTCCCAAAATCACCCATTTACACCAGTTCTCTTGCAGTGAAGGTAGAGCTCATGTTCTGCTCAGCAGTTCCTTTATCTGGTAACTGAGTTATTAGGAACTGCAAAATGCTCAGTGATGGACAAAAGTGGGTCATTAGAAGCTATCCTATTTGGGAATCAGCACTGCTTGTGCCCCCACAGAGCAACTGCAGAATCCACAGGCTCTAGGGTGTCCCCTGGCCTTATGCAGGAGCTGAGGGATTAAAATTAACAGCAAATGGCTGCTGAGGGCAGATAAATAGAAAGAGAGTAGGATGGACATATCCATCTGTGCACACTCCATGCTGGGAGTGCTGGACCCAGGGAGAAGTGTAGGTTACTGGGATCATGGGTAAGTACATGCAGGGATCAGAAAACAAGTGGTGTCTGTGACAGCTGTAGGGACCACAGGAAGATAGAAAGGGTTTCACTGGATTCTATTCAGAGTTTTCTTTTTTTGATTTTTTTTGTATTTTATTTTAGAGGGTGGTTGGGGGTTTGTTTCAGGGACATTTAAGGAAGACGGAAAACTGACAGAATACAAAGAATAAATGCAAATGTTCATCATTAATATTTTTCATCTTTGTCTTGCAGAGTGCCAACAGGCAGCAAAACTGTCAGCTCCAGAAGGGTGGGTTTGCTGTTGGCAGCCACTGGCTTGGACAGGTTTTTCCAGCTTTATCCACTGAGACCTTGAAAATATATCAGGTTTGCTGAATCTGAGTGAGCTGGCATGTCACACCTTCTTTACCCATTAGTACCTCAATGTTTTTGACAGCCAAGGATTGTTCTGTAATTAATTTTCCATCTCTACACAGTTGTTAAATTCTATTATTCAATAGAAAATGTTTCTCAAAATGTTTTTGGACTTTCATTAGTAATAATAATTTTCCCAAACCAGAAGCTAGCCTCAATTTCTCTGAAATTATTACAAAGGTAATTATATTAGTTCCACTGGTGCCAAATAGGATTTACATTAGTTTGGTGGGGTTTTTTTTTTTGTGTGTCCAGTCCAGTTATTAATTTTCTTTAATAATTTACAATTTGATTGTCACCATGGCACCACTTTGCTTTGTACCTAGGAATAATGGTACTGTAGCTAGGAAGCTGGCCAAGAAATGAACAATAATATCTATAATCTGAAGCCATGATTAAGAAGAGAATTTTCAATGAAAAACACCCAATCTCTGCCAGGCCAGACTGCCAGGAGGGTGAGACCAAGTGCTGGAGGTAGTGTTTTCCTTCACTGCACCTCTGTGTTGGCTCCAAACTCTCTGTATTTAGGCAATACAAAAATGACTAGATCATCTAAGCCTTAAGCCTGCTAAGTAATAAAAAGTACATGTTGACCTTTGTAGTACTGTTTAGCCTTTAAAAATAAATTTTAGACAGAAGATCAACAACTCATAGTGAATCTCCTCTATTCTATTTGTAGTTTGAGACTTGGGAAGAAGTTGAAATTGCCTTCAAAACCCTGCCCTCCCATGTTTTAAACTGAAGAGTGAATTGTTTGTCTTCTCAGGAGACAGTGTTAAATGATCTGTTAGTAAACAGCTCATTATTATTATTATTATTATTATTATTATTAATATTTTCTGCTTTGGATTTAACAACTAGAAGAATGATTGCAGACTCAATCTGTTAAGTATCTTCTCTGTAAGAGTTGAAACACTGCGTATTATTTGCACAACAATGAAACAGAAAAAAGAAGCAACAAAAAAGAAAAAGAGGAAAAGAAAAGAAAAGAAGAGGAAAACGAAAGAAAAAAGGAAAAGTTAGAAAAAGTTAGAAAAAGAAAAAGTTAGAAAAAGTTAAAAAAGTTTTCAATTTTCAGTCAGAAAAACCTAAATGATTCCAAGGCCATGTCTTGATTATGAATTTATTAGTGGGAAAGCAAATCTCTTTAGGTTTTTAAAAATTGTTACATAAGAAAATGGCATTTTACACAATGTCTATGAAGTGCCCGTGGGCAAAACCTGATGCAAGATACTGGTTTTATTCCCAGTAGAGGGCACTGGAGAACTAATTCCAATTCACTGTGAATTGCCAGGACGCTCTGTATTGGAAGCACAAAGGACTGGGTATTTCACAACAATGCCTATTCTTTGAGGTCTTATAATCTGAATGCATATCAAAGAAATCTGTATGGGCTGTTAATAAACATCTGAACATTTTTATCTGTGTGCTATGTTACATTCTTTTTTACAAGGTTTTAACTAAACTCTAAAGGCTTGCAACTGTTGAGTACCATTTCTGTAATGAGCGCTAAACTGCCTCTGCCTTTTTGTTTCTGCAGTCCCAGCTTCAATGAAAACTTTTATCACGGAGTGATGCTAGACAGGGAACCATTAATTTAGATATGCCTGCTTCACAGAGGACTTCTGCTTGTCTCTGATCATTAAATAAGCCACTTTACATTGCTTTGCAGTAAATATAATGGCGACAAAACCTGACTTGAAATTGTTGGGGGAAAATGCACTACCTAAAATAATCTAAATACTAATTTTATTTTTGAACTGATTAAACAAGTGTGCATTACAGAATGTTTGTTCAGCAGCTTTTGGATGGTTTTGGCATCAAATTCAAATTCTGGTCAGGTCTAACTAAAATTTCAGATTAATCCTTCATTTTTAATTTTCTGGTGGCATTTGTATATTAATTTGTTATTAGACAGTACTAGGAATAAGGCTTTTTAAAATTTTAAATGCTTATTTTCTGGATTGCTTGTGTTATGTCCCTTATGTAGTTAACTCTGAATGCAATTTTTGGTGAACTCCTTCCTATTTGTGAGAGATGTATTTTGAAAGTCGGTTTTAGGCTAGACCTTCTTTCTCCATCCCACTGCTCCATAGAGGATTGAGTCTAGCCTAGTACCTGGAGACTCAGGTGAGATCCTTGCTTAGCCCACAGAGCTACAGAGAGAGCAGCAGAATGAAAACTACTGAGATGCACATTTAACTCATTTTGCCAACTAAAGATTGGTCTGGTTAAGCATAAACAAGTTCCTCTTGCTGAGCTAAACAGAAGATGGTTATTCAAGGTAAGCACTATTTCTCCTCAACCCTTTTCCTTATCCAAGGAATAGATAACGAACATAATTAATTGGCCATTTATTTTGTTGCTTTGCAAAAGCAGATGATGCTGCAGGCATAAACAAACAGCTTCTCTTTTGATAGAGCTTTCTAGTTTGGAAACACTCTCTATAGTTAGCGTGAGGAATGTCACTGAGACCAGCAGTGTTGCTCATTTTCAGTTGAGACCAGTGTTTATATCTTACTGATTAAGTCATAACTTAGCCAAAGAGGAGTTTGAGTTTCAAATGAAAATGGATGCAAGGGAATGCATCGCAATGTGTCTTCCTCCTACTTTCCTTCCGCCTTCAGTTCCCCATGCTCCCCCTCCAGGTTCTCTTCACCCCTGTTTTTCCACCTGTGTACTTCTGTTCCCTCCATGTAGCCTGTCGCCACCACCACTATGGTTTCAATGCTGCCATGTCTTAAGCAGCCTTCATCATCACACCTCTAGATCTGCCAATGAAGATCCTCCTTGATCCAATTCTTCTTGAAATGTCTTCCTGTAAAATTGCTGTATTTTTCTCTTTTATTTCTCATTCATCCTATGATATCCCAGCCTGCCCTGTGGTCCTCTACATTTCCCTTCTCCAGGGGCTCTCCATTTCCCTCCTTCGGCTCTTCCATTGTTCTCACTAGAGTGTGAGACATTTCCCTGCTCCTCACTGACTGCTGTTGACTGCTGGTCGAGAGGAGCTCGCTCTTTGTAATTTGTGACTCTAAGGAGAGCATGCATGTGTCCTTTGGTCTGCCAGTCAGCTGCCTGCCAGTCCAGAAGTGATGCACAGTTCGCAGTCTGCTGGCCAGGAAAACCCATTTTCTGGCTGGAATTTACTGGTGGTCTGCCTTATACCCTGACAGAGTGGACAACATGCATGTGCAAGCTTTTCCTCAGGACTTGCTTGGCAGCAAGAAGGGATAAAATCCAGATGAAGGGTTCCACCACAAAAGAAGTATTTCACTGCTTACCAGAAGTCGAGGAAGATTACACTAATACACTGGTGATGAGTGAAATAATTGTGTTCGCTTGCAAATAACAGTCAAATGCCTTAACCTCCAATATTTTTGTTATTGGATGGAAATCTGATTTAATCTGATTAACGGATAAACAGGATGAGAGCAAATTTGTTATGGTGTTACATTAACTGACATTTGCTGTCTTTCCTCCATAGGGTCATCCAGCTGGTGGTCTTCCCCCACCTGCACTCTTAGCTGCAATCTACACTTTTTAAGTCTTGCTCCATTGGAAGGCTTCATTCAAAGTGAGCTAATATGTCGGTGTTCCTGCTCTCTGCTCCTCCTGTAGGCTACCCTGCTGTAACCTCCTTTACCTTTGTTCTCTTCTGGCCTCTGAGCCTTGCTGTCTGCCTCTCTCCCTCGTCTTTTATATGCTGTGCAGGATACACTTACAGCCGCATTCCCATCATTCTCCTATGTCTCAACTTATAGCCCAAGTGTCCCTCTTTTGGGACCTATTGCTTTAGATTAGCAAGGCTACAAAGATTAGGGCTGTTTGGACACCTTTAATAGGCTTTAGGAGGCCAAAGGCACCTGCCATTTTTCCCACTCCACAATATAACTCTCTTTCGGGAGAAGAAACAGCTCCTCAATAAAAATGGAAGCAGAGTGAAATAAAAAAAGTGCCTGGTCTGAGCTGATTATGCTCCAAAAACCTGCTGGGACTGAAACTTGCAAAGTAGAGTTGGGTATGGAAGACAGCTTATTTAGGACTAAATTCTGCTCTGTCTGTATCTTCTGAAAAGGGAGCTGTGAGAGCTCAATATTTTTGAGAACTGACTCAAAGGTGGTGTCATTGTTCTACTTTTTCTACATTATCTACCTTTGCATCAGGATGTTTTGTTACATCTGACTAGCATGCTCTGGCTGGTGTTGTTCATTTGTGACCTTACAGTTTCAGGTTTGCATTAATGCAGATAAGCAAGCCCCAAGCAGTAAAAAAGTTACGAGCATTCCCTAAAAACACTTTAAGAGAGGAAATGGGACTTTTACTGTTTCTGGTTTTTTTTTTTTTCCTCAGGCTGTATTGTAGCAGAAAAATAAAAGTTTAAACTGAGGTGTAACTAAAGTTGCAAAAGGATAAGCATTTTGAATTATCTCTGTTGAGCAGCCCCATTTCAAAGAAACACCAGCCTGCATTACTGTTCTCTCTCCAGTCCTAAAAGCTCTCTCTGGCATTTAAACAACAGATCAATCACTCCAGCACTTCAGCTCCAGGCTAAGAAATCCTTCCTGCAATATTACAGGGCAGGTTGGCTTTCAGCTTGACATTCTTTTCAGCACAGTGATTGCAACTTGCAATTATAAATTTAATCTTGCCTTATGAAACTGTAAGATCTTACTCTGATGGGGAGATCTAGATGCTAAAAATTTGCATTTTCTTATGAAATTCTTATGAAATACCTGAATTCCTAAGCAATGCAGCTTTATTGATATGCAAAACCATTCTGATGAAACATGATTAATTTAGAACTGGGATAGAAGGACTTATCTGCAAAAAATAACATATGCAACACATGACCTCCCTTTACGTTCATGGAATACAATTTTGAGCATATCCTGATTTCTTTCTCTTAATTTGTTATTCCAAACAGTTCCGTAAATTTAGTTCTGTTGATCTGCCTGGGATCTGTGCCTAGACCTGGTAGGCCTGGCAGAGAAGCTGCAGCTGGGATGTGCTATTGACTTACGACCAGTTAGTGAACTGAATGGAAGTTTCTCTGCTTCTCATGAGACCCATACAAGCACTTCCAGCAGGAGGGCTCACAATGGCCAGTCTGTATCCTTGTTTGTTGACTGTTTGAGAAATGGATTGCTTTGGATTGCCCTGATAGGGACATGAATGTTTTTTATGTTCTGTTGCACTGATGCTCCCCATGACTCCTGCAGGTAGCTAGTGTCTGGGGTTTGTGGGCAGCTCCTCCTGGAATGAGGAATTGTTCAGCCCTCTTTCTTGAGAAAAAGTATTCACCAGGTCTCACCTGAACAGGGAAGAAATAAAAATGAAATAATTTATTTATTCACAATTTCAAGCTTCTGTAGAGGCAACACTGTATCAAAATGCTTCTTTTCTTATGTCCTTTTCTTATTTGGTGCTCTGTTTTGTTGTTTTTTTTTTTTTTTTTTTTTTTTGTGGTTTTCTTTTTTTTGTTTGTTTGTTTGTTTTTTTTCTGTAAGCTTTCCTGTTGCTGTGTCTGTTTGCAGATGCACACATTGCTCTCTAAATGGACTCAGCTCATGCAGCTCAATTTCTGTGCGGGCATGTTTTGGACTGCTATCTCCTCCTGCAAGTGAAATAGCAACTGTGTGAATCCTGTGTGAAGGAGGTGTGTCCAGCAGCTCTCTCCTGCTCCCCAAGGGAATAAAGGTAATGCTTTTGACAAATGAAAAAAATTCAGACCGTGACCAGAACAAATTAATTTAGTCTTTCCCAGTTAATTCATTCACATTCAGATGTTTCTATTAATTGCTACTGTTAGAGAAGATGTTGCATGTTATTTTTCTGATTCTGAATGAAAGAATAAAAATTCAAAGCAAATAAAAACAATGAAAACAAATATTCAGAAAATCTAAAGCATGTTCACTTGTCAATGAAGCTTATAAATCAGCCCAATTCAATGCAATCCAAACTATCCACATAGTGAGGCTATGCCCCACAGAAGGTAGTTCTGCACTCCATTTTGACCAATGTTGATTAAAGACAACAGCAGAATGCTTAGGAAACTTGGAAAGCCTGACTTGGAGCATTTTGCCTTAATATGTCTAATTTAGGAGAAAACGGATATATTTAGAGGAGGGAATAAAAAAATAATGGCAAGAAAAGTCAAGGAGTCAAATTGATTGGTTTTTTCCTGCTTTCATCAGTCAGCTCCTCTAGAATTCAAAAAATACATTGCAGTATTTGTACTTCCTGAAGTTTACTTTTCTGCATATTTATGGTTCTGCTTTTGATAATGGAATCGTTAAAGAATTTTTTTTGAGTAATACACAAAGTAGGTGCTATATCCTCAAAGTAGCACTATTTTACAGGCTAAAACTGGAAGGAATTCCACAGACTTGGAGCAAAATATTGGAATTTTCTTTTCTGCAAACTGCCCAATATTTGTTTGTATAAACTTCACATCTTACTCTAGTTTCATGGCAGAATGTTTTGTCCTAGATTTGGGAAAAGGTATTCAAGAAGAAATATAATCCCACCTATCCCAGGTGTGTGTGCATGTATCTTCTATCAAGAGCTTCTTCTACAGTCAGTGACTGATAAGGATAACCTGCGCTATAAAATAGAGAGACATAAACTGTAAAAAAAGACACTGCAGATTAGAATTTAAAAAATCTAAAAACTAAAATCCCACTTCAACATTAGGTTTCATGTCTGACATGATTTTTCAAGGTGGTTTCCAAGGTTGTCTTAATCAGGTATTCATGCAAATCAGGGAGGAAGGGAGGGAATTGTGGTTTGGATTGTAGTTCAAATGTTCTACTCTGATAAACTTTCTGTGTAAGCATTGCAAGCTTTGCTTTCTTTGTGTCTCAATTACCATTTGAATAACTCCCTGTCTTGTATAGTATTATGGTAAAGATTTTATAGAAAGACACTGTAAGCATCTGTTCCATGATAAATATTATATAGATAAAATCACATAATAACTCTTTCCCAGCTAGCAGCTGGTCTACTATGAAAATCAAGCCTTGAACATCAAACTGCTGGGAAGGTAGAGCTCTTCCAACTCTTTTTTTGGAGAATAAGGCATTGGCTTCCTCTCCATTTACTGAGGAAGACATAATAATTTCTATGTGAACTGTATTTTTTGTCTTCAAAAATATAGGTCTTTCTATGTGACCTATATATTTTTCCTTCCCAGGACCTGCTGGAGGTCTTGGAAAGGGAGGTGAAAACTTGAATCTGAATTCTTGCACCATTTGCTTTGTCTCAGTTCTTTTGTCTGTTTTTTTTTGTTTTTGCAGGTTTTTTACCTGTGAAAGCTTTTAGCAATGAACACATCAGATTCTTAGTTCTAAGAGGGAGCTCAAATTAGTGTATATACTTTAAGCTATAGGGGATATCAGCAAAACCTAGCTGTAATCTATGATTATTATAGTAAGTGCATTCATGAAGCAGCACAGACTTAATTTAAGGAGCAGATGGGCTAAGTGGTATGTCCACACAGATGATTCCAGCTGTGAGAAACAAGTTGGAGTCCCTGGAAGGCACATGTATACATCCATGTGAGAGGAAAAAGGTCAGGAAAGTCTTAAGGGGACTTTCCCTTTTTTTCAAGTCAGAAACCTTTCCCTAAGCATTTAGATTTAGGGGCTGATAATGCTGGGATGAAACAGAAATATGGTACGATTTCCCCTAGAGATCTCTTCCTTTCTCCTCATGCAAGCTGAATATAGCCCTACTCAGGAAAAAATATCTGTGCTGTAAAAGACAGATTACAATTGCTGCTTCCTACATTTTCACTGGTGTCTTGATGCTATCTGAGGACCCCCTGAAAATTATTTTGGCAAAAGTGCCAAACGATTTTGAGTTGGCTGAGCCCACAACTTGCTGTGGCCATATGAGGGAGAAGGAGTCAGGAGACAAGAATGGGACACCCAGGTCTCTCAGGGGACACAATTATTTTTGAAGCTCATCATGCTTCACATGTGATAGAAAACCTGTGGCAATGAGATGGAGAGAATTGCATGAGGGCCATTTGGGTACCAGCTGCACCCACAGTACCACTGGTTGGGAAGGGAAGACAGCAGCATGGCTTTGTGTTCCAAGGTGTTTGTTAGGCTGCGTCAGCAAATTACCTTCACACCAAGATATGAAGATCTCCTGTAAATCTGCCATTACTCTTCATTGCCCTTATTTTTTGAAACCAAGTTGCTTATATGGTATGAATTTAACAGTAGGATGTTGAAAGTAAACCATAAAAATATCTGGAAATAACCTCAAGTAACTTACAGACCTAAAATGTTTTAATGTTTATTCTGATATCTCAAGAGATCTTAATAAAATAAAATTTCTGCTTGTGGGATCAGCTTGGATGAGACATAAAGCAAAGTCAGAAGTTTTTTTAATGTTATGGAAATTTATAACAAGTCCCAAAAATGTGGATCAGGGCTGGAACAAGGTGATAATAGGGATTCAGGTGATAATAATATTAGTTGTTACAATGTTCTCCAGTTCAGTCTGCAAGGATGGATAATTTTCAACATGTGTCTCTCGTAAGGCCAATGTGTTTGTTGCCCTTCTTTTCTACAGGTTTCACTGAAAAGGTCTGCTGAGATCAGGCAGCTAATGCAACTATCATTAAAAACATAGGGTAAAATTTCAGGTTAGGAAAAGACAGAACGTGCATGGATATATTTGAAGTTTACTGTTCACCTGGGCCTGCTGATCTGCACAGTGTAGCTTTTTGAGGCTGAATGAGATGCATCTGACCAGCCCCAAATGCATTACAGTCAAAGTGGCTTGTGCCCGTGTGTGTCTAAACTTACACATGTGCTTGGGGCTGATCAGGGACCAGAATAAACAGATACCACAGAAGAAGGAAAAATGCTGAAGGTAGGAAATAGTGACATATTGAATATGGGCTGGTGACGATGGTATCTAAAATTGAATAAGGAAGAGAAAAAATATTCTGGGTATTTAAAATTAAAATAGCCAATGTTTATATTGACTTGATTGCTCTTTACAGAAATAGCTCGTTTGTGGTAATTCTATTTTTGATTGCTACTTCTATCTTCTGAGGGCAGTAATATGGTGCAACTACCTTTATCAAAGGGCCATTAGACAAGGACAGAACACAACAAAAAGCATTTTAAACAATTTATAAACTAATAAGATAATTAAGGCAAGAGGATTCCGCTGAAGAGCCAACATTTGTCAACATCTTCTGATCCACGTATTTCAGATGCTGCAGGATAAGGACTGTCAGTAAGTACTGACATTAAAAATAATGACCACTGTAAAATGATTTTCTGTTTCACTTGACTCTATAAGGCCAGTAATGTGTTGCTAATGAAGCACCCAGGGTGTATAGCATGGCCTTTTCTGGGACTCTGAGAAACAACCAGCCATATGTACAGCAAATGTCTTTGGCAGCACTCTGTGGCCTTAGCTGGAATTTCTGTGCTACTATAGTTTTATGACTCAATCATAATATTATTTAAACATCATTTTTCTGTATCTAATTTATTTATTGTCTCTAGTGGTAGACACAGACACTGGTGAGCTAGACTGTATTAACATTTCAGAGTAATAATAGAAGAAAGCAATTATCTTTGGGCATAAAAATCATTTTAATTAGACAAGTCAGTAAAGTGGGAATGGACAGACAATGATGAATTATTATTCTGTAGTTTAATCAGACAGCCAGAGAGCTGGTCTGCAAGAGGAGCTTGCACTCAAGAAAGTGCTTTGGCTGATTGAGTCAAAAGTAGACAACAAGGAGAAATGGTCAACTTCCTTGAGCATCTTTGCACTACCAATAAAAAAACCACATTAGCCCATCATTTCTTTGAAGTCAAGCTGATGCCTTAAAGACCTAGAAATAAAACAACACACTTTAAAGACAGTATTAATATAGGAAGTAATATAAAAGCTGATATTTAATTGGAGTCCTCCAGGGGCAAGTATGGAAAAATGCTCACTCGATATAGGCCAAACACAGTTTTATAAGTTTAGCGAATTAGCTTAATTGACAAGAATCCCCATTTAGAAGCAGAGGTGATGAGGTAATTCACCCCCTTGGTTCAACCCTTTTCTGGAGCCCCCCTTTTGCTAGTTTATATGAGAAAGTATCTCGAGAGAGTGGCTTGTCCTTGGTTCCCAGAGGAAGCAAGATAGGATAGGGGTCTTTAGGAATGTGTTTTGTCTTTCTGTCTAGCAGAGCGGGTAAAATGCTAGCTATGAATCTATGATTCATATATGATATGTTATATGATATGTCATATATATATATATATATATGATAATACATTACAGAGCACAAGTATATGTGAAGAATATTTAAAAGCAAAAATCGGTTTGGCATGAATGGGAAGACTTGGAGTTTGCTAAAAGTTAATGGAAATATTTTCTTTACTCTGTCTTAAGATCCTATGAAACCAAAAATAACTTAATACCTATGAGTTACTCCTCTGAACGTTCACTGGCTTTCCTTCTACCATATGTCAGTCCTTTTCTGTCACATGAGAAAATTTGAATGGACACTCCTTCTATGGCAATGTCACCTGACTCTACTTCCAGGTAAGCTGTGCATAATACTAGATTTTTGCTGTGGTCTACTTGGTACTTGCTATTTTCCAGATCTGAAGATGAGAAAAGAGAATTATGTCTGAAACTTGCTTGCTTTGTGTGAGTGAGCAGAGCTTCTTACCACTCCAAATTGCATCCATGACCCTGCTTTATTCTTGTACCAATTTTCAAGTCAAATATAACATAGTGATCCTCTAATATAATGAAAGATGAAACCAGATGGTATTGTAAACTCAGTGTAATTTAGGTGCTACATTACACAGTATCTGTCATATGATAAACAAGATCCATTTGCATATGGAGAGTCTTGATAGCTCTACACAGAGCCAAAATGAACTGGATAATTCATCATGATTTTTTATCAGCATACAGGGAGGTGCAGGCTAATGCAGCTCCAGTGTATACATGCTGCTCAGGCAAACAAAGGCAGACCCACAGCTCGATAACAGCTCCTGAGCACCAGCATTTTGAGGCTGTGTGCCAGGGCACAGCAGGCATGCTGACTTCTGTCATGGTTTAATAACAGCCAGCAACTAAGTACCACGCAGACGCTCCTCACTGCCTCTCCCCCCATGTGGGAGGGGAAGGAGAACTGGAAAAAACATAAAACCCATGGGTTGAGATAAGGAAAGTTTAATAACTGAAATAATGTGAAATATAACACTAATTAATAATAATGAGAAGAGAGATAAAAATACAGTTTTATTCTTGGGAATAAAACCCAAGAAAGGATAGTGGTGCATGAAACAATTGCTCACCACCCACTGACTAATGCCCAGCCTGTCCCTGAGCAGCAATTGGCTCCTCACAGTATATAAACACCCCCAGTTTATATACGGGACATGGTGTTCTATGGTATATAATTTCCCCAGGGTGAGCTGTGCAGGGCAAGGCAGTTCCTGGTTTTTAGATGTGCTGACATCTACTGGGATGCCTCCTCTTCACCACATGAGGTGCCTGGGCACCTTGCCATAACACACGATAAAGCAAGGTACCTGAAAACAGTGACCATGCTGAGTTGAGAGTATCCTTGGTTAGCCAACAAAAAGCCCTGAGTGCAGTGGCTGGGAAATATTTGCATCTCACTGTGTTTTGCACCCTGAAACTCCTGCCAGAGCTGGAGTCACCCAAATGAGAGCTTTCTGAAAATTGGCAGTCCTTTCTCCAATTTCCTTTCATGAGAAGCTCTAGGTGTCTGCCCTGAAAGCCAGGCTTAGGACCTTCTAGATGACATTAGACTGGTAGCTACCAGACTAGTTAGTACTTTTGGACTGCTGTTCTCCATCTTGCCAGGTGATGACATTTCATTTTCCATCCAATTTTCATTGGGCTAAAGAGATTACCAGAGCAGCTGGAGTGAAGATGTCAGCTCTTTTGGAGGAGAATGGTTTTCATATAATATAACATACATACAGAGTTAAAGTGTTAGGAGGCAATGGGGGGATAAAGAGGACCACCAGGAGATGCCTACTGGTCTCTGTCCTTGATGGCATGTTTGAATGGATTAGAACAATCCCCTAAAGGAAAAAAAAAATTAAATCCCAGTTGAAATCCTGGTATGATCCAGTTTTAAGGTTCTTAGAAATGCCTCTGCCTGAATTAAGGTGCAAATGAGACCATATGCCAGTGACAATAGTAAGGGTTTTATTTGATGGTAAATATGAGAGAGAGAGGGAGAGAGAGAGAAAGAAGTAGAAAATAGATGGGGGGGGACAGAAAGAGTGACAGGGACAGAATAAGGAAAAGATCACTGCTCCGTGGACCCCAAGATGTCCCGTTGATCCTCTCCAGCTGGTCTTCTTGGTGGTGAAGGTCCCCTCAGAAGGCACAGAGTCCGATGGGTTTCTATGCTCAGGCTGGGTGGGCATGTCCGGCCATGGCCCCCTGGAGGGGGGGTCAGTCTCTCACAGCAGACTCTGGGTCTGTTGCACCACGTGCAGCCCTGTGGGGCCAAGCCTCTCATGTGAAAGTCCCGTGGATGTGCCCTGTGGGGTCGGGGGTTCCACAGCTGGGCCAGTTTGTGTAATCAGAGGATGGGTGTTTATTGCCTCTCATCAGAGGTTACACCATGCACCCAAAATCTCCTCCTCCCCCCTCGGTTGGAGGGAGTCTGTGTAAACCTGGCTTCTGTGAGCTGTGCTCTCCCTCCACCCCAAACTCAACTGGGGATAGTTGCAGCAGGTGGCTTTGGCCGTTTGTGGATGCAGACCTTTCCCTCAGACTGAGGTGACTGAACAATGTGTTTCCCTTTATCTAATCAACAGTTTGACTTTCAGTCCAAAGTCCCACTCTTCAGGGATGCTTCTTCTGTTGTAGCTTCTTTATAATGAGCAAAATTTTATATCAATGTTTGAGGCATGAGCTATTTTCAGACTCTGACAAATGCACATAATTTTTGTTTTCTATACCTGATGTTTGAAGATCCATGTTATGTCCATGGATACCCTCTCTGAAGGATATACTCAGGGTACCTGGATATCCTCAGGTACCAAAGTCCTGTAGAGATCAAGTCTCCTGCTGGCACCACAGTGGCCACTTTCCCCTCTTGCTGTATTTTGCAAATTAAATCCCCAGGAGAAAATTTCAGAGGCAGAGAAGGGTGGGTTGGCAGCTGACAGAGAGGGCATCTGAAGGCATATGGTGAGTTCCACCAAGGGCAGCTCTGAGAGACAAAAATTGTCTCTGAAAGCAGGAGAGATATGAAGTGTGGAAAGATGAGTAATTATGCAGCTGAGAAAGAGGATGTTGAACATATTAGTCATTAACTCCTAGAGGAGGTACTGGAGTTTGAAGGGAAATTGAACTCCCTTACCAGCAATATAAATTGGTATAGGTATAATCAACTTTATTAGGGACACCAAAAGAGGTTAACTGATGGTTGACTTCCAGACAAGGATCACAGACAAGCTTTCTTTATTCAATATTGAGGCTAATCTGACCAAAGGCAGTTTTTCTCATGTGACTACGGGGAGGGCAATTAGTAGCTCCCACACAGTCTAACTCACCTGAGAATAGCAAGAAGATCCTGCTGACCAAATCTCCAGCTGAGCTAAGTAGCACAAATGAATTTCACCCGTGTCTCTCAATGAGTTTGTGAGAAATCTGAAAAACTGAGAGCTTACACCCCATGTCTGTTAACTGATGTGGTGACCATAGGGTTTGGGCTAGCTTTGTTGCTCCCCCAGCTTGAGCCTGATGGCCTCATAGAGGTTCTGGGTTTGGGCCTTGCCAGTGCAACCCTGCTGGTCCCACTGTCCCTACTGTTCCTTGTAGGGTAGCTGGCCTGCACTGTCTATCCATGGTAACTAATGGGGTCTAATGGCAGTGAAAGAGCTCCCTAGTGACATCACAGTGACTGTGGTGAGGTTTCTGGAACTAGTGGGAGATTCAGTTAACGTGTGTGAAACAGCCACCAGCCATTCCAAGGTCAGAACTGCTATTGAGAGCTGATGACTAATGTAATTTGGTTCTGTTTTCTGTTTGCTAATTATCTGATTCCTTTTAATTTATTCCTTATGCATTGAAAAATTTCTACAAGTTCTTAGTCTATAGCTTGCATGAGAGTTTGCTGTTTCAGCAAATGCTCTTACATAAACCTGCAGGCTAAACAGACATAGAAAATGAAGGTAAAATGAGAATGAAAATACCAGAAGAGGATAAGAACTATTTATTCTGATCATATTTGTATTTGTTTCACCCTCCCAGGCCAATCTGTGAGGAACCAACAAAGGGTCTGGAATGGTGGGAGAGCAGCACCGAGCTGTTTGCAGGGCTGCCAAGCAGCCTTGTTGCGGCAGTCCAGTACAGGCTGTGATCTCTTGGAACAGCACAAAAGCTGCCTTGTGCATGAACGGGGTCAACAGACTGCTGAATATTAGGAAAAAAAAATGGCCCCTCACTTTCTTCTGGTTTCATGTTACTGTGGATTCATCTCTGATGTGGTCATGTTTGAGTGATCTGCTGGTCACACAGGCAGCATCTGAAATTCCTCACTTGAGTTCAGTGTCATGACTGTCTCTCATCCCAAGCAGCTCATGCTGGGCATACCCACCTGACCCTCCTCTACAGGACTCAGCACGAGGCTGCACAATTTTGGCTATATTGCCAGATACTTTTTTCCCTCCTCTCTTTGCATTTTCTCACCCTGTTATTGAGCTTCACTGCCCAGGCACTAAACAAACACTAAGTATTCAGCACCAGCCCTTAGTTTCTGCAGTTACAGCCCATAACTGCCTGTGGGACCAAGCCCTAATTGAAAGAGTATTTAGGCATGACTTCTTGGTGATTGCTTTTAAGGACCTTATCCTAAGCCCCTTCAGAAGACAAAGGCATCTGTGGGCATAAAGACTCAAGGATGGTGTTTGATGTCTCACAAATTTGGATCTTACAGGGACTAAGCTTTCTGAGAGTTATGTTTAAATCAAGTGACAAAACCAGCTTGGAAGTTAAACAGTGATTAACTCTCTGCTCCCATATGTGAGGAGGCTAAAGAACTCAGCCAAGAAGTATTTTAAAATGAATGTAACTAGTTTCTGCGCACAGTAGGAGATGAGAAACAAGGAATGCATTTTGGAGAGGATGTTTACCATATTTTCACACTTACAACTAGCAGGATAGCTGGAAGGAAAAATACTTGCTTATTCATCCATTCAAGTTATAAATGAGTGTGGGTTATACAAAGGGAATTGACTGAAGCAGCATCTTTTCTCCCTTAAGTCCCCAGGGCTGCTTTGTATCATATTGTCTGTCTTCCTTCTCATTTGCCTGTTTCTTATTCTAATCTTTACTATTCCTTACCTTATTGCCCTCTAGCCCTGATTTTGTGTGCATATGCAGGCTGTGAGTCCTATGTATAAATACCAATTTACAGTACTCGGATGATGTAAATTGCATGCAAGCCAAAATGGTAGAGAAGGTGAGCAGTGCTAGGTGCTTAATGTGCGGGAGCAGACTGGTGTATGCAGATTGGAGGTTCATATTACTTCTCACAGCTGACTATAAACTACTGGTATTTACTGAGGCTACAGGGTTTTAAAAACATAATTAAAGATTAACGAACCTTAACAAGATCTCTGCCTGGCAGAGGAATGTTAATAGAAATGCAAAATCCTGCGTGGCAGTGCAGCTTAGGCAACCCTACTGCAGTTAACAAAGCTGAAATGTTGGAAGTACTGAGGATGGTGGCACGTTTACTTTAACGGCAGAAGTTAGTCAGCTCTGACCCTTCTGTTTGTGCTTCTTGGACCATTTAGGCGTAGATAGTTTTGGACAAAACAGAATGATGTTATTTATTGTGCCACATCTACTTGTTTCTAAGAACAATTTGGCTGGACATATGCAATGGTGTATGCACACTCCAAAACCAAAATAATATTAGTTGGTATTCTGCCCAGTTTCTCTTTGCTCTCTGCTAATGAATCTCATAAAGTTACTTTTCACCCAGTCCCTGACTATTGTTCAGCAAGGAGAATGGCCTTCCCAGCAATGTATCCATATGAATGGTAGCCGAGATCGAAAGAGATTTCTGTTACAGTTATAGAAAAATATTTTAAAAGTGAAATTCTGTTACAGGGCCATGAGAACATTATTTTACCCACAAGAACCCATGATTCATTTTCTGCTTCACTCAATGCATGTTATAAAACACAGCTTTATATGCTAACTTTAAAAACCAGCAAAAATCCATGACTGTATTTTAGGCCAGGCTTTGAGTTTTCCTGAGTGGTGCAGATACTTCTGTCTCCAACAGCATACCTTTTCCACAACATCTAGTGATGAAAGTGTACATGTGAGGAGTGGGAGCCAGAGCTTCTTCTTTAGCCAAGGCTTTTTGATCATTTTCCATATCTTCTGTGGGATCAAATTTTTTGAAGAGCATCTTGACTCTTTCACTTCCAAATTGGCAGCTGTGTAAAGAAGCAAAAATGAGAGAGCAGAAAAAGATAAGCAAAAGAAAGGTATAAAGGAGACCTGCATTATCCTGAAGAATATGAATTAAATGGGCTTTTCTGCTTTCTGTATTTTTCCTGACCAGTGAAAATTCTTATCGGTTCTACACATTATCCCCCTCTTCCCTGCTGTCTTGAGAAGAAAGTGGCTCTTGATTGGCAATTCTTTTCCCATGATTTGCCAGGGGATAAATCTGACAGTTTTTATGCAATCAGAATATACCTGGATTTCTTTTCACTGTAGTTGTCTTATCATCTTATCATGACTCTTCAGGTTTTTCTATCCCATTTTTTTTCTATAGTGGTGAAGTATACGGAAAAATCATATTTATTGCTCATAAATTGGAATTCCCTGTTTCTGTTGGACAATTAGTGTAGGCAAGTGCTGGTGAAACAGATTTTGGGAGCCTATTGGGGAGATTTGGAGAGCCTATTGGGCTGTTTGCAACTCTGGACATAATTATCTGCTGTGTAACAGACCTGTATAATCAGAATTAGTGGCCAGTGCTGACTGGGAAGGTAAATTCCCTATAAGCATTATTTTATAGAAGCCTTCAAAGTCTCCTACTTTAAGCACCAATGAGTTTGATTGGTACTTGTCCCTCTTTATAAATACAGTATCCAGATGGTGACATTTGTGGCAATCCCAGAAACACCTACAGATTGGGCAGAGAGGTGATTGAGACCAGTCCTGTGGAGAAAGACTTGGGAGTGATGGTTGATGAAAAAGTCAACATGAGCCAGCAGTGTGCCCTTGCAGCCCAGAAAGCCAAACAGGATCCTGGGCTGCATCAAAAGGAGTATGGCCAGCAGGCTGGAGGAGATGATTCTTCCCCCCTGCTCTTGGCACCAACACCCACCAACAGTACTGTGTCCAATTCTGGTGCCCCCAACATAAAAAGGACATGGAACTGTTGGAGCCAGTCCAGAGGAGGGCCTTGAAGCTGATGAGAGGAGTGGAGCACCTTCCCTGTGAAGACAGGCTGGGAAACTTGGGACTGTTCACCTGGAGAAGAGAAGGTTGTGTGGCGATCTCATAGCAACCTTCCAGTGTCTGGAGGGGGCCTACAGGGAAGCCAGAGAGGGACTCTGTCAGGAACCGTAGTGATAAGACAAGGACTAATGGGTACAAAGGGAAAGAGGGGAAATTTATGTTAGATATTATGAAGAAACTTTTCACTGTTAGGGTGGTGAGACACTGGAACAGGTTGCCCAAAGAAGTGGTGGGTGCCCCAACCCTGGAAGTGCTCAAGGCCAGGCTGGAAAAGGCCTTGAGAAACCTGGTCTAGTGGGAGGTGTCCTTGCCCATGGCAGGGGAGATTGGGACTAGATGATCTTTAAGGTTCCTTCCAACCCCTTAAGATGCTATTATTCTATGATTCTATGATTGTTTCTCCAAGGCAGAGAGAAGGGTTGCCATATACAGCTGATCTGAAATGCTCAAGTTAAGATAGGTACCAAAGAAGAGCTGTGGACCTGTGGCTGATATCCTTTATTTACTGACTGATAAAGTACAAGGTATTGCTTCTATTACTACCATGCCTGGGAGATACAATCCAGCATCCCTGACTCAGCGCATGTACAGCAGTTGCTCTGAAGTGCAGGACAAATAAAAGTAGTGGGAGTGATCACCATGAGTGGTTGCTGATGACCTTGCTGTCAGGAAGGCAGGCTTTGCTCTCTTTATGGAAGTGGCCTAAATGTTGTTCAAAATCCTTGTGGTGTTGTGAGAGAGGAGGGGATCTGTGCAGTGGTATGGCAGGGATGACTTGGGCACCTCTGCCTAGTGAAGCAAGCGCTGGGTGTTCGTATCCCTTTCCCTCTTCCTCCGGTTCCAAGGCCAGTGCACAGCCATCCTGTAGGCTCCAGGGAAACGACACTGTCTTCCTACCCATTGCAGCAGTACCAGCTTTGGGGCAAAAATCTTTTTTTTTTTTTCCCATCAGCTGATGAAAGGCTGCTGCTGCCCACGCTCTTTGCCTTTCACTCCTGGTCTCTCCTTCTACACCAACTATGATTTTCCACTTCTTGTTTTTCATGCACATGAAAACAATTTTCTTTACTCAGAGCAGAGCAGATATAACAATTTAGCTCTACCTTAGCTCTCTGCTCCTCAAGTGTGTACGTCCTGAAAACTCTCCTTTAGAGTATCATGATTTGAAATGATAGACAAACAATGGCACTTTTCAATTGAAACCATAGTCATTGTGCATAGAACATCTGCGCTCTCCCATTTAAAAGCTGTTCCTCACAGTTGCACTTCATTATGCCAATGTGTTGGTTTTATTTTTTTGACATCCTGAGCATTTTAAAGGGGCATTTGCAACTTAAACAACTGGCTTGTGCTAGGTGTGGAGAAGTAAGGCCAGCTTTCCAGCTACTATGACTACGACTGAGTTTCCCAGGCTGGCACAGTCTCAAGCAGTTTCTCAGAAGGACATCTAACCCCTATGCAATTCATGTAGCAATGGGTCATTTTTTTGCAATTACAGATTGTAATTCTTTTCAGATTTTTCTGTTTGTCTTAGAAAATTCCAATATTCTCTTTAATTCTGTACTCTTAGCTCAGCTCCGTGTTGTCATCTTATAGTTACTTTATTGAGAGAGGATACCTGGTCTTTAACCCACTTCTTAGATATACAACGTTGTTTACAGCTACCCCTCTGGTGAGTTATTTCATCCTTAGGCTTAGGTTGGAACATTTTTGATAGCTGTTCCTGAAAGAAAAATATCTGTGTGAAAATGTCTATAAACAGTAGAGGGCGGGATGTTCCCAGGTCAAATTTTGATGGTTCTTTTTTTCACACTTGAATCCACCTCTCTTTTATTCTTTATTAAAATTCTTTAACTTCTTTAAATTCTTTTCTTCTTTAATAAAATCCCAAAGGAATAAAGATTTGATGCTCACAATGTTCTCTTAGCAGCTTGTCTTCAGCCAGGTTTGTAAAACTGTAGGAAGTGAAGAGCTCTGAAGAGGCAAGGGAGAATTTTTTTCAGCCTTAGCAGGTCTAATTGTTTGATCTTTCTCTTACAGGTCTGCTAAAAGAAAACAATTGCTGTGTCTACCAAATCTCTGTGTAGGATGAAATCCGCGTACATAATGTACCTGCTACTAAAGGGTACTGTAAGTCTGTACCTAGAACTTAGACCTAGTGTGTCTGTATTCAAAGGTCTCTACACTTCTTGGTTTTATATCAGTTGATGTAAAGTTGGGTAAATTATCTTGAGAAGGAATCCCACTTCTCAGAGCATCCATTTTCCCCTGTGATTTTAACTGCAACATGCTGGACAGCAGCATTGTAAAGCTTTGTTAAATGGATTGCAGCTAGCAGAAGGAAATGAGGAAATGGTGAAAGGAATTCACTCCCAGAAAGCCCAGTGGTAAAATTCACTAAGAATTTTGAGTGTTACAGAAACAAAACTTTTTGAAAGGACTTAATTCAGTGCACTTGACTGAAAGGTATTGAAAATGTGGTGAAGTTTTGCATGGAAAACTGAAGAAGGATTCAAGTGATTAGTATAATACATTTTTCTCTTTCAAAGAGAATGCTCTTGATGGGGTTTTACCAACTGAAGGAGTTAACACAGTCCCTGAAGCTCTCTGGTTACTTGTTTGTGCAGGTAACAGGCACCCTCGTTGTCACGTCTTCTTCCCCACCCTATCTCTCCTAGTGCAATACCAGATTGCTTCTACCTGGTGAAGTATGAGTGTGCTTATGAGCACTCATCTGCAAGGAGGCAGGAGGCTGTCATGAATCCCACAAGAGCCAAATGTGGCACAAGTCTGGGTGGACTGACTAACCTCCTCCCCGTCACATGATACAGTGAGGTCTGGCTTCTGGATTTTATGTGAATGATAAAAGTCTTTGGGAAAGTTCCCATGAAATGGAGTAAGTTTCTCTTAGCTTTTCTTTTAATGTGGGACTTCAGAAGATGATTTCAAACCTATTAAAATTTAGATCTTTAATAAGCTTAACGTAAAATACTGAAGCTTATTAATCTCCTCAGCCTCTGTGCTGAATAAAATAGAATAGAAATGCATTCTACAGATAGGATCTAGCATTTTTTACTCAGAAAGAACGTTAACCTTATGTAACTGCTATGTCTTTGAGCAGGCCAAATAAAGAAAAAAGCACCAACAACAATGTAATTGCTTAAGGATATTTTCCATTGCAAACAAATTAGTATCTTCTAGGTAAAACAAAACAGTAGTTAAAGAAATAGACTCTTAACATCTCAGCCATTGACTATCTACACATATCGACACAGAGCTTACTACAAGCTATTTTTATGTAGCCTTTTCCTGACAATTTGCCATATGTTCTGTGGGAGTTTTATCAGTTGATTGCATGTTGCAAAAGTGTCCCCAGATGCAGGATGTACAGGAACTCTTGGGTAAACTTAGCATGGAGTAGAATTTAGTCTTTAAGGTCTCTGTGCATTTTCTGGTAATTAATCATGATTTTAAATCTCTGTGGGCATTTCACAGTAATTAATCATGGTGAGACAAACATCTCATTGACAGCCCCCTGCTTCAGAGGAGCCAGTTACCCATAGTCATTACACGATCTGTCTCATGCTTAGGTGGTGTAAAATGGATCTGTGGATCTGAAATAGACTTGGGCAGCAGGGAGCAGTAGTGTGACATAAAGAAAAAAAAGTGTACTGCAGTATTCAGAGACTAAAATAAATAAATTACAGTGACCTTACATACAGCTGGAAAAATTTGGTAGCAAAAGTGTGTTTGAAGCGAGACAAGTTAGAGTGTTAACTCATTGGATGATTCTGAAGATGGTGCAAGTTTTATAGCTGAGACTGCTGCAGCTGAACTCCTGGGGTACACTAGCTCAAGTCTTTGCCTACCATATAATATCCCTAATAAGAAGAAAAAGCTGAATAGAAAGAAGAGGAGCACATTCATTTATTTAGATTAGCCAGTAAAGTGACAAGTATGTCTTGATGCCAAAATGAAGCTATGTAACCCATACTCCTGAGAGCAGGCATATGCAGGGGAGGTGATGGAGCACTGAACCATGTGGAAAATGATGGGCAAAACGAGAAGCTGTGACTTGCTGTGAAATTGCCACCTTGTAAGTCCTTCTTGACTGCAGTGCTCTGATTAGTGACCCACCTTTCAATGCTTAGCTGCTTTACCAGGCCTGGCATCAGCCCTTCTAGGCCACCAAACAAGAGCGTGAACCCAAAGTAAGACTGTGGTGACGTCCTCTAGAGACATGTGACACCTGGAACTGGGAATGAAGGACCTTGAAGGGAAAGAGAGATCTGTGATTATTGTATTATACAGTGTGAATTAAGGGCTCTGCAGTCTACCCACTGCTCTCTGCTACAGGCAGGAGACAAGAGATAGGCAGTGCTTGAGGAAGCACAGGAAAACAGCCCAAATACTGGCACCTGGTAGATATCTGAGCTGCTTTTTGCTGTATTTTGTTTTTAAGGAGAGGGATATTATTACCTGCAGGTGAATGTACAAAATGTTTTTCCCCCATTACATAAGGCAATCACAAAATTCTCAGTCCAAGAGAAGCAAGACCAAGCACTGAAAAGATTGACATTTCTTCTTCCTTTCCTCCCTCTCTTTCCTCCTTCTTTCCTCCCTCTCTTTTTTCATCCCACTCTCCTTCCCCTTTCCTCCATATCACTGATGCCCTCTTTCATTTTTTGGAGGCACCCTCAATAAGAAACATTGAACCAGCTTTCTGCCTGTTGCATTGTTTGTCTCTTTCCTTATTATCTCCAAATCACTGAGTATTCCTGAAGGCCAAAAGCTCATATAACAATGCACAGCACTTAATCTTCCTGCCAAAACACCCTTTATACATTAAAAATTCTGTTGTTGTGCTTTATAATTTGTTACAACATTCATGTCATTAAGTGAAGCCCCATACTTGGGCACCTAGAGATCAGATGATCAGGGTGAACAACAGTAGCAGCTCAGCAGTAAACGAGTGGCGTGTTTCAGTGCTCAATATGATCATCTGCAAAATTCTCATGCTTTTTAGAGGCAGCACTGAGAGCATGATCAAGTATAGAGAGAGCATAATCAAGCATAGAATCTCTCTCCTTGGCACTGGAACAGTGTCTTCAGGGAAGTGATCAGAGCACCAAGCCTGTCTGAGTTCAAGCAGTGCTTGGACAATGCTTCCAGGCACATGATGTGATTCTTGGGGTGTCCTGCACAGGGCCAGGAGCTGAACTTGATGATCCTGATGGTTCCCTTCCAACTCAGCATATTCTATGAGTCTATGATGAAAACCAGGAGATTTATATTTAAACAAACACTAGAAAGAGTATGGAAGGAAATTGGTAAGTAGTCTAGAGAGAGGAAAGTCATTTGGTATTGAGGGAACAGTGCTACCTGCTGGGATTGGTTGTGGGTTGGTGTGGAGGGCTGCGAGCCCTTGGCACAAGAGCCCTCTGCACTCCCTTGAAGGAGAGAGGCCTAAGGGCAGAAAGACTTTCCCCAGAGATAAGCAACCTTCCTCTGGGTCATGGTGACAAAGTGAAGCACCCCCAGCATGCCTTGTTTCTATATGGTAATAGCCTGTACCCAGGCTTGTTTCTGTATGGTAATAGCCTGTACCCAGCTGGCTAATTGGTTTCTACCCCACTCCCTACCTTTCCCATAAAAAGCCCCTGTTTCTGCCCCTGAGCAGGGAGATTTTGTCCCTGGCCTTCCCTTCACAGAGGCTGCTGGACAATAAAAGCTGCCTCTGTGGAATAGCCAAACTCCTGTCTCTCTATCCCCGAGTTTGCCTCGGGTGATTTCACAAAGAGCTGAATCACATGAGCTGATATCACTTGTAGCAGAGAAGTTGCTACACCTGCTGAAATCCCCTGCTGCCCAGGGAGGCCTGCCACCGCCCCTGGAAGAGTTGTTCTTTGCAGGACGCTCTCTCTAGGAAGGTCGCGGCGCCCCGGTGCTGACCAGCATCGGACCCCCTGTGATAGGTTGGCTGGAACAAAATTGGCTTCACCTATTCTGAAAGTTAACTAAAGCAGAAAGACCAAGGTAAAGTTACTGTACAGCTGTTGTCTCTGAGAAACTACCTGAAGATAAGCTCTCAGACCCTGCAAGGTCTCCTGTGAGCATGGTAGCTTGGTTGGATGGACCCGTCTGTCACTGTTCCGCAACACTACCCCTGTCACGCCTGGGATAGCTGGCCAGCTGCCTGAACCATTCCAGAAAGCAGACTGGACTGAGCTATGATGCAGAGCTCATCTCGTGCTTGTTCTCCGGGATTATTTGTCTGGATGCACTACAGTTGTCATCTCTGAAAAATGGTTATCTTTTTTTGTTCTGAATATCTCTGTTTCTACCTCCTAGGTAGGGAGGCTTTTCATGCAGTGAAAGCCGTTACTACAAATGTGTTAAATTGCCACATATATTTCTAAGGTATCTAATATGAATCTGTATATTACGAGCTGGCATGTGTATGACACAATAAGAGTTTTAAAACAGCAATGCACTGACAAGGGATACAATAAATTAAGAGTCTTGGTTACTGCAGTTTACAAGTCATCTTCACCGAGTTGATTTTATTACTATGTGTCAGAACCTACAAATCAGCTTGGAGATAAGTTTGTGGGTGTGGGAGAAAGAGACAGGATCAGTGTGGAAGTGCTCATGAATTGTCCTGCTAACCAATGAAGTCACTTTTCCAGTTAGGGTGATGCGAAACCTCCCATCCCAAGGAGGGTTGTGTCTTGGAAAGTGAATCTCAGTGAATCTCATGATGCTCTCTTGAAGATACTCATAAGGAAAAGGTAAGATGGAGGTGTAGCTTAGGCTCTGTTCCACAGAAGAACATGTCTAATTACTCTTCAGCTTCCCAGACGCAAATATCCTGGAATTGTGTCCCAGTCAGTTCACTTCTCGTACATATCAAGTACAGCAAAGTGGAGAAGGCGTTTAGCATTGTGCCGTTTTGGCCAAATTTAGAAATATATCCTCTGAGAGAAGGCAGGTTACAAATCACCCCTCCCCCACCAGGTTTGGGAAAAATAAATTTTCCTTGAAGGAAAATGAAAGAGATAAAAACTATTTATTTAACAAACACATGGGAAAAGGAAAGTAATGCTAAATACTAAAATCTCTCGCTGTGGAGAAAAAACCTGGGAAAGTGTCAGAGTCCTCCCTTTGGTCTCCTCAGAGCTGGGGCTTGGCCCAGGGCCAGGCCCTCTGTGCTCGGTGGAAAGTCCTCCTGATGTGCTCTGAGGTTGAAGCAGTCCAGTAGAAAAGGGAGAAAATCCGAAATTCCAGGGAAGGAAAAAAAAGTTCAACTCTCAGTCTCTCTCCGGGGACAGGAAACTGAAAAACTGGCCAAAAACTAACTGGAAAGCAGCAAGCCGGGTGCTTCCTCCCTCCCCTGCCACAGTTGAAAAAAAAGTCTCTATCTCTGTGTGACCTTGAACAAGCTGCAAACTGCTTTGAAGAAGTTTTGCTCAAGTTTTCCTCCCCCCTCTCTCAGGCTCAGTTTAAAGGCATAGAAAGGCACAAAAATTAATTCCTGGGCATAGGGCAGTGATATGGGATACACATCATAAAGTCACCCCAAGACAAGCATACAGCTCAGAGGAGCTGTTCCCGTAACACAAATGCATTTCATCCCTTCACAGAGGAATGTTTATAAAAAGTTGCCAAAGGCAGAAAAATTGAATTAATCTAATAAATCAAAGACTTTTGCATTTGTCAGAATGGCAATGCTGAGATTGCACTTGTAAGTAGGAGATGTAGGAACACAGGACTCATGAACAACTTTGCCCAACTTAAAATGAGGGTCAATTAGTGAACAAAATAATGAGCAGATGGCTATTCTGAATGATCGCAATTTGATTTGGATACAAGTAAGGTATGAAACTAAGACAAATGAGTTTCACAGTTGTGCCTGGGACTCTAGAGCCCACTATATTAATTCCACTGTGCCATTATCATTCTGACTCTGAGATGTCATGGCCTGACAGTACTAAAGGGAGAGAGCAGATGACACCAGGATCACTGTCAGGTCTGGCTGCCAGATGCCTTTTCAAAGTTACAAGTTTTACAGCTGGCCTAATCCACTGCTCTTTTTTTTTTATAACCACACTTTCCTCCCCCCTTCTCATTTTTTCCCTTTCCTTTTGCCCTCTGTTTAATGAGTCTTTGGTTTATCTAGTTGAGTCCAAGTCTTCTGAACCCCTCCAAAATGACAGCTAAAAGCACTACTTTACACAGATTACCACTGGCATCAGGTCGGCAGTTTTTGAGGTGGCTGACAGAGACAAGTGCTGTGCCTAAGTTTTTCTAACAATGAAACTACAAGTAAAACTTAGAAACCAAAGTCAATCTTTTGATTTTTGCCATGGTTTCTTTGCCTCTGTTGTATATACTTGTTTGTCTTCAAGAAAACAGAATCAGGTCACAGTTATATCTCCAGAGCATCTCAATAAGCTTCCCTCCTTTTCAAAATCTTGCCAGCATGTTCTTAAAATGTCACACAATTTATAGAAATTTTAATAAATATATTCATAGAATTTCTTGGTGATGATATATTTGTGTTGGCTAAGGTTTAATAAAACGCCTGATTTACTTCTCCAAGCTGCATAATAGCATCAGACATGACAGGTTTTACCTCTGCATTTTAGGAATCCTTTAAAAAAACAAATGGACAATTAACAACTGCGGTTAACTGTCATTTCAAAATAGTGAGGACTGAATTGCAGTAGCTGGTAATTGCTATTACTGTCATAGTAAGCCAGAGGAGTTTTCTTTCTCTAAATTCCTTTAAACTCACATATTCAGGTGCTGAACAAACACAGTGATTAATATATATAAAATTTTGTATGGTCTTCCAGACCATATACTTCGCCGACATTTGCTCACTTGGTAGGAGTTGTCCAACCCATTTCCTGCTGGGCCTCTCCATGCTCAGTACACATCCATCAAAACAAGCTGTTTATGGAATAACATTGCACAAGGCAGGGCAGACAGAAAGGTTCCCCAATAAATGCTTAGACAGATTTCCTCAGTGTTAAAGGATGCTACAAAGAAGGGGTTATTAAAATAAAAATTGAGGGAAACGTTGTAGGAACTTCTCTGTGTGAACTACAAAGAAAATTTACAATGCAGCCACATCAAGTTCTCTACGTAAAATCTGTCTTTTTTCTTGGTATGGCTGCCACACTTTGTTAGCACCTAAATAACAAAAAACAATAAAGAAGGATCATAAGTTCTCTAAAGTATTGCAGTGTTGCGATAGCAGGAACTGAAATTCAGGTATTGCAACTGGTAATGTCTGCTATACCCATAAGTCATGTACATTCATCAAAGACCTTACAAAGACTGCATGACCTTACCTCAGACATTGCCATTTGATAC
Source organism: Corvus hawaiiensis (assembly GCF_020740725.1). Classification (NCBI taxonomy): domain Eukaryota; kingdom Metazoa; phylum Chordata; class Aves; order Passeriformes; family Corvidae; genus Corvus; species Corvus hawaiiensis. The sequence goes on along the minus strand of NC_063215.1, from coordinate 33,922,643 downwards.
CGTGAGCTGACCTGCTTCAAAGTTCTTCAGAGCTGAAGATGTGTAGGAGCCAGGTGCCATGATGTCAGAACAAGTAGTTAGGGATACCATGATCAGCTAGCAGAAAGGTTCAACAGAGCCAACCAAAGGATTTTCTGTGATGTGATTCATTATGTCTCTTTAGCTCTTAGCAAAGAATCTACTTCATTTCCTGAAATACTACATAAACAGGTTCCTTGAAGAGGGTCCATTGAAATGAAAACAGCTCTGACCAGAGAACAGGAACATCTTCACTCCTCTGTTAACTGTAAGAGATGTTCAGATCCTTGCTCAGTTGAAACGGGATCCTTGGTTACTCTCATTTCTTTCCATGACAGCCTATACTAGGCTAATGCCTGCAGCCCTTTATGGGTTACTGCCTTAAAGGCATTGTCATCCAGTATATGGACCAGATTTTGCACTAAAAATCTAGGTGGGCCATATGTTGGCCCCTCTCAGAGTGGCAATTTTAGTTTTTAGTGATGCTTGAGTATTACTAGTAGCTATTTCTGATTACCTTTAGCTTTAGTAAACGAATGTCTGTATATGCTACAGCAATTAAGGAAGGATACCAAAACTTCAGAGGAGAAATAGTACCTGCAGACTAACTCTTAGAGAGAACAGGGTTATGTATCATCAATGACTTTAATTGCACAATACTCTTAGACAAATGAAGTATAGCTCATCAATGAATTTAATTGCACAATACTCTTAGACAAATGAGGTATAGCTCCAATTCCTGTCATTTAGGCCTTTGACTTTTTAAACCTAGCCTTAATTTTGCCTTCATCTCAAGACTATGAGATGTCAATGTTTTAAACTCCTTTCATATTACGTTTTTCTCTGGAGACTTTCCTGGCTTTCTGAATTGAAGTTTCCTTGTTTCCTATTATCTCTGTAAATTCATCTTCCATAACACTCCCTTCCTTGTATCATTCATCTCAGGATTCTGTTTCCCCTATCATTAATCTGAATAGTGTACCTGTTTCTAAGTTAATTGTCTCCCAAAAAAGGGTACATTCAGATCCATTGCATACTCAGCATCTTGGAAGATTGCTTTTATGCTGAAAGGAGAATTTAGACCTTTCCAGAGTGAAAAGAGAGCTATCCATCTAGGAGAAATTCTAAGCTGGATGTGCTAAATTTTGTTAGTGTTCCCCTTTTCTGGGACAAGTCAAGGTTTGGAACATGTCATTGATTTATTGCTTTCATTAACATGATGGAACACAACAAGTAGAGTGCTGCTGTTGAGTTTGCTGCACCTGTCCTGTAACGCAATACTCAACCATCATCAGATGTAATTAGTATGTTCAAGGCAATATATTAGTGTACCACAAATGCTTTTTAAAAGGAGGAGGGAGATTATTTTTAGTGCTTTATGACTTTCTTGAAGAATCTAAAAGCTTTTTAAAGCAGTTAAAAATGTTCACACTAGAAGGGCTGAATCAAGGCTCTTCAGGAAAATATTGTTATGGATGGAGAATTGCTGTAAGCAGAGCAGTGACGTGGGACACCAAAAGGCATAAATTTAAAAATGTTGATAACAACAACATAAGAAGAAACTTCTGGTAGCATCATTCATCCACAGAATGTCCACACATTACAGCTTGTACAGGAAGATCAATATCATGGCAAAATTTGGTGGAGGGCTAAGCCCTAAACAATCTGGGAGTTTGAATCTAATGTACAATTGAATAATGAAGAAAAGAGACAATGGAGTATGAACACATATGATATCTTCTCTTTTATGCATACAACAAAGAAAAAGGGAAAGTTTTCTCTAATTTGTGGAAGGTGTTGAGGCACAAACCAATGACTGAGGAAAGCTGGGAGAGCTCCTCACAGAGGTATCCAAATTGACAACTTGTGGTTATAAAAAGTAGATCTAGGTGCAGGTCTGAAAGTAGCCCAGGATGATCTGCCACCTGCAGTCTTGGGCCTAATGAATGTGCTTTTGTGCATGATCTCAGCAGAAAATTTACCTACACAGAACAGTTTGAGAATGCAAACACCAAGTCTGTCTTTTCTGTTGCATCTCCTACCTATGGTACTTCAGATCGTATTGTACTCATCTGCTCTGGGAAACATGGCTGTATTTTTTGATCAGTGATAAGAAAGGATTTTCTGATAATTTAAGAACTTTTGTTTCTCCTTCCAGTGCTAAGAGAAGACAGAGTACATGAACATGCTGTACAACATGAGTGATAAACAATGAAGGGAGCAAATCCTTGTTCAGTTTCCCTAGTCCTCAGCCACTGTTTTCTCACTGTCTGACTAACAGACCTCATCAGGGTGCTGAGGAACTACTGCCTACCCCTCAGTTCTCTTTCAGGCTAAAACAAGGATTGAAAAGGCAGAAAGTGTAGTAACATTTACATTAACATCTACTAGCTGACAGTTGGCCAAATTAGAAGTCAGGACACCAAGCATTTTTTCCTTCATAGTCGGATCAAATATCTGCTGGAGCAATTTATGAACTGTTGTAATGACTTCCTTTCCCCTAGGAATGTTTTTGAAATAAGGTAGTTGTCTGAGAAGATGCTCCACTGCTGCTGGGCTTGAGCCAGCATCCAGAGGCCTTTGCTTGCTGGGCAGAAGAGAGGAATATATTGGTTCCTTGGATTCTGCTAAAGTTTCATGGCCATTTCAGATTTAAAATATGCAAAGGTTGTAACACAAGTATACTAATATTTAAATATCAGCCTATTCTCACTGGCCTAAATATTGGTGACCAGCACCATCTAAATATTGGCATGGCACTGTGCTCAGAGCAAAGGGGCCTGTGCTTCCTGCTTGGATCTCTTTTGTTCACACACATACTGTAATGGAAGTTTCTCTTTCTGTGCTGTCAGTTGCCTCACAGTGTTTGTTTGCAATATTGTGCTGAGGAGAAATGTTCCAGAGAATATTACTTTGTCCTTTCTTCTTTTCATAAAATGTTTTTGTCCTGATTGATAGCTTATTGTTTTGATAGCACAAAGTGGAGGAGCTGGTACAAGAATTCATCTGAGGGCAAAAACCAAGAGGTGATTTTGTGCGTGTAAAGTACTCTGATAGCGGAGTGACAAACACAGCAAGAAGGCCAGTCCTGAAGAGAATTTAATTTATTATGGAAAACAACTGCCAAAGCTGCAACAATACTTGGCTGTGTGGTATAACTATAATAGTTGTCATTTATATACTCTGACTTGAAAACAGGCTGCTTTCAAGTTGATATTGTGTGTTTTCCATACAAGATTACTTTTTCCCTCTGCATGCCACCTCCTTGGAATCAATCAAACAGATTACTCCAAAGTGACCTTGTTGTAATAGTCTGTATATTGAATTTATACATAGCTTCAAATAAAGCTCAGGTTTGCATTATTGAATATATGAATAAGGCAAGCAGTAAAAATATTAATTTTATTTAATATTATGCCTTCTATATGGAGTTAAAAGATAGGAAGATTTACTATCGATTTCAAGGGAAGTTATTGCAGTTTGATACTAACATTCTCAGTCTTTCCTTTCCTTTCCTTTCCTTTCCTTTCCTTTCCTTTCCTTTCCTTTCCTTTCCTTTCCTTTCCTTTCCTTTCCTTTCCTTTCCTTTCCTTTCCTTTCCTTTCCTTTCCTTTCCTTTCCCTTTCCCTTTCCCTTTCCCTTTCCCTTTCCCTTTCCCTTTCCCTTTCCCTTTCCCTTTCCCTTTCCTTTCCTTTATAGAAAAAACAGAGCAATTGTAAAGCAGCCATCAGGGGCCTCACTGCCTTGTGGGGGCTGAGAGTGAGAGCAGGACTGGACAAAGTCAGTAATAGAGTCATCCCTGGCCCCAATGCTCCCCAGGCTGGCCCTGCCGTGGTGGCACTGGGAGGTCAAATACATGGGTGTGCACTGGAAGAAGTGGGCCCATGGTGGGGGCTGCAGCCACAGCAACCCTGCGGGCTCCCTGCGTCCCCTGAGGGGTGGGGTTTCTCCTGGCTGTGCCAGTGGGGTGCTGAGCCCTGGCAGGTGAAGTCCAGAAGGTGAGATGCCCTCAGCACCTTTACAAGAGCAAGGAGAGGTGGGCAAAGCGTAGACACGACTATGGAGTGATGTAGTGAGCTTTGGGGTATTCATTTCTTGGAGCACGTATAAAGCATTGTCTGCACTACTGAATGCATGCATAGAGCAAGCGGTAGCAATATTAATTGTATTTAATGTGCTCTATTTCATTTAAGGGTCCATTTAATGTGGTCCATTGCTCTGTGATGTTACATCAATACCTACTGCATGGCTCCTGTGCTGCGCCACCTTTCTCCCTCTACTCAGCCCTGTGAGGCTGCACCTTGAGTACTGTGTTCAGCTTTGGGCCCCTCCCTTTGAAAAGGACTTTGAGGTCCTGGAGTGTGTTCAGAGAAGGGCAACAAGGCTGGTGAAGCTGGGCAAGGGTCTGGAGCACAAGTCTAATGAGGAGTGGCTGAGGGAGCTGGTAGTGTTTAGCCTGGAGAAAACGAGGGTCAGGGGGAATCTTGTTGCTCTTTACAACTACCGGAAAGAGGGTGTGGTGAGGTGGGGGTTGGTCTCTTCTCACAGGTAATAAGCGATGGGACAAGAGGAAATGACCTCAACTTGTGCTCGAGGAGATTTAGTTCGGACATCAAGAAAAATCTTTTCACGGAAAGGGTTGTCAGGCATTGGAACAGGCTGCCCAGGGAAGTGGTGAAGTCCCAGTACCATGGAGGGACATGGTTTAGTGGTGGACTTGGCAGTGATGCGTTAACGATTGGACTGAGGGATCTCCAATGTGTTTTCCAACCTAAGCAATTCTATGATATTATGATTATTTTAGCACAGATATTTAGATGACAATTTTCTCTACCACTACAGATGTGCATCTTTACTTCCTCCTTTAGTCTGAGAGAAACTTTGGGTAATGTGTCTAAACAGTGCGTTTAATTACTGCAAACATCTGTCCGAAGATGGGGATGATAAGAAATGATGTCTCTTTTCCCATTCACTCTCTTGGAGTGCAGATTGTTCCCAAAACTAGGCTCTCTGCCTCCTAGCTGGTTTGCAGTTGCACACTCTTGGCCAGTGAAACCCCCATGAGTGGCAGGTGGGCGACAGAGCAGTGGCTGCTCAACCCAGGTGCCCACAGGCAGCATGGTGGGGACTAAGTCACAGGATATCCTTGTCTCAGTGCCGCTGGGTATTAGTTCTTCTCTCTAGAGAGTTCTGATCACTCTCCTCCTCCCTGGGAGCACAATTCTTCTCTTCTCCTTGCTCTCTCACTTCCAAGGTGCTCCTCAGCCTTCTGACTGGGGTGGATGAGTGTCAGGCCCATGTGGCTTTGAGAAAGGACATGGGCATGCCTCTTTGAAATCCCTGTCAGGAGCCACAGAATATGACTCAGTCTGCACATTTGGGTACAGGGCATTTCAGTCCCTAAGCTTTGAATCCCCATGCAAAATGCAATCCTATTTTCTCAGATTTAAACTTGCAACACCAATGAAAAAGCAATTACATTGCACAACACATATAAAAATTATGACAGTCATCTATCTTTCTGAAACTTTTGCAGTTTTATTCAGATTTATTGAAGGCTTTTCCCCCAAATAACATCTTTCTGTAAGTCCACTTCATCTGCCAGAGTATGAAGTCATCAGAATATCCTCAATGATGAATCATTAGAACGTCACTAAAACATGGTCCTTAGTATCAGTCATGGTCACAGGAATGCAATAAGCTAAGCCATGGCAGAACACTTAGAGCCATCTAAATGTTTTTTGAAGGCTAATACACGTTTCATTTAATTACATTTTCAAATTATACAGCCATTTTTCAGTGATTCATTGCAATTATCATCTGTATTTAATTTTGGGAAAAAAAATGCACATAAATATTTTTGGCATAAACACACTTTAGTCAGTGGGTTTGTGGCAGAGTGAAATTAACCCCACAAAAAGATCTTTTCATGACTCAGCTTTCCCATACAAAATATTAATTAAAATGCTCCCAATACCCATACAAAAACATGAATAGTTGTAGTTGTGTGCAGCTGTGTACAAAATCCCTTCAAATTTTCCAGAAAAATTGCCTAGAAGTAATGATTTTTGGCCAGAAGAAACAATGTGATTTAACGTCTCATCTTACAGGTCTCTATGTTAGCCAAAGCATTTTGATAAGCTTCTCCAGGAGCAGCCTGTGTCTTTACGTTGAGCCATCACCTGCACATCCACGAAATGCTCCTGAGCCTGGATTGTTGTTTATATGTTTAGTAAGGACAATGCACATGAGCATACAGAAAAGTAAGCAGAATCCAAGGGCAACACCAACAAAATTGTATGCCAAATCCAACTTAAGCACAAGGTGACATGACGTGGTGAGGCTGATCATGCGATATTTTTTGATAAATTCCACTGGAGACGTTGCATCCAAAGAAGAATTTGGTGAGATATTGTGGTGGTTTAGCAAAACTTGGTTTGTAGAGGCAAAGAAAAAAAAAGGAAAAACAGTTTTAGTCCTATATATTGTGATAGTTAATCTGCTGCTATTACAGCATCTTTTCGTTTAGTGGTTTTATCTGCTCACACTTGAAGGAAGTTATTATCCCAGATTATCTGCATCTGAATGCTTTTAAATCAGTGAAGTTACAGAAGCAAGAAATTTGGCTTATTGTTGTAGTTTCTGTGCCTTCATAGGACTTGAGAAAGGAAGACATTCTCTTGTGAGGGTTTTTCAGTTTTTTCAGTAATACAAGAGACAAAAACTTGTTCAAAGCAATACAAAAAATGGAAGACATTCTAAGAAATGATTCTAGGGTTGGTTGGATATGTAATGGTCCTGAATGAATTGGACTTATGAAAAATGAAATAAATAAGTAGGGACAGCATTTCCCTATTGACCCTCATTTTTTTATTGCAGCAAATGGACCATTTACAAAGAACTGAATGGCTCATAGCTCTCCGCATTTAGCACCCTGCTGTTTGCTAGGACATTTGCAATTTAATCAGACGGACTGAGCAGTTGCCCTGTGACTAAAGTTGCTTTGATGGTGTCAAAACTCAATGCTTTGTCAAATACTTGCTGTTCTCTAAGCACAATATTGTCCTCAGTCACATGTTCACAAAATTTTCTTATGCTTCACCATCTCAAGATTGATGAGAGCAGCCTTCTGAAGCCTAGGTTTTTAAAGGCTAGGCCAGTTCACAGCATTCTGAGCATGGAGCAAATTTTGCATGTGAGAAGCTGATGTGAAGGAGTCACTGCCAATTCCAAATCCTGCTACGGTTCCTTTCCCTACTGTTCATTTATGGACACCCTTCCACAGGCATTTCAGAAAATGCAGCCCACTATCCTTAACAGGGAGCACTTTGCTTTGACCTGGAAAGTTGTCTTGTACTGTTTGTGGCTGCATTTGTGTCTTGTATGATAAACCCACTATTCAGGTTTTCTTGTTGCTTGTCCTCACAGGAAATTAGGACCCTCGGCCTGTGTAAGGCTCTTTTCTGAAGCAGGACCTAAGACAGCAATTAAAATGATGTAAAACCTCTTCACTCATGAAGTATAGATACTGTTCATGGGAGTGACAGATGTCAAGACAAAGCACAGATGGAACACAGCAGTTAGCTTAACAGATGAGTACCTATGGAATAAAACAGTGAACAGATAGAAAAGAGTTGAGCAGCAACAGTTCAGTTTTGACTTCTGTATTCTGTGTGGAAAGGCCTTCTGCCTGTCTGTGTGCAGTCTCCCTGGCACTGCTGCATGGTGTATATGAAGCACAGCATCAGGGCCCCGAGAATGTCTCCCCTCCTGGAAGTTGGGGTGACAGCTTGGAGGTAGAGTGGCCAAGGGCAGCCCCTTCCTCTGGTAAACTTTGAGTCAGGCTCCCAGATGGTGCTATGGGAATGGCCCATCCTGGGCTGACCCTGTTTCCCATGGGAGATGCTTTTAAACTGAGCAACTACCAGCTGGCCTGTGCTGTGCCTTTACATAAAATGGAAAAGAAAATGTCAAGGCTTGCATCTGGGGATCTGTTTCTGTCAGTTACAGCATCCAAAGATGTGGGATTTTTAAATTTATTTCTGGGTTTTGTTTGTTTGTTTGTTTTTGGTTTTGTTTTTCTTTCGTTTTGGTTTTGGTTTTTTTTTTTTTAGTAAGAAATAACACCAATTACATTTTCCACAAATTGCAAGGAAAAAAATTGCTCTCAGCCTATTTTCATATAATGCCAAGCTGGGGTGCTTCAGCTTGCAGAAATTATGGTCTAACTGACAGCACTATTTATAATATCACCTGATGTTTTCAATCAGGCAGTTTTGCACAAAGAAGGAAAGTTTTTCAGAAAAAACTTGGGAATTAAAGGCCTGTGAATTTTTTCAGACTCCAAACTCAGAGAAAATTCATGTAAAATTGCAATTCTTTTGTCTTCCTCTTCAGTTGCTGCTGACATGTCATGTGAGGAGCAGAGTTTGTTAGAGATGCCAAAGGAGCTTCTCATACCTTGCATTTCTGTAGTCTTTTGATAAGTTGAATGCCCACAATTGCTCCGAAAGAAGAGCCTTTGCCATTTCTGTACTGAGGAATTGTCAAGCTTAGATCCAGCAGTCCTGATTTTCCTTCATGGCATGTACATCCTTTTGGGGATTGACAAACTGTTTTTTGTGAAGTTAATGACTTCGAGTTGTAAGTAAACGCACACTAAATCACCACCTATTCACTGTGTTTAGGCAGTTCAGATGCCTAAGCCTGACTTCAATCAAGTCTACACAATGCAAATAGTCTCCAAAAAGTATGCTTTGCTGCTCTTATTGAACAGAAAAACTTTATAGGTCACAGTTAATGTGCAACTCATGTTTCTGGAAAGAAACATGGAAATGGCAGCAAAGGAAGGTATAGGTCTCAGATCAGCTAAAAATCACTGAAGGCAAGAAGGTGATTTATAGCAATTCCATTCTCTGGGGGTTAAAGACCCTTAAATCAAAAAGGTCTGGTCAAACCTCTCCAGCCCTGGAATGTTTTTTTTTTTTTTGAGAAGAAGTAAATTTATACCAGGTCATATTTCAGTAAATAATCAAAGATCCCAAGTAATCTTCTAAAGTTTCTCCGAGGCTTCTTTTTTTTTTTTTTTTTTAACGGGGAAAATTAATTTTTGTTGAGTCAAGTTGTCTTCCTGACTAGTATTGACTTGTGTGGAGAGGAAGATTTACCACATGTCGGTGTTTAGATACAGCTTTGTAGCATTTTACTTCTTAGGATGTACTTTAAAGATGGTGTTGAGTGTTCCTGAGACATTTTTTATTTCATCTGATCACCATTATAGAATTTGAGCTAAGCCAATTCCCAGAGAAAAGAAAACATTATTTCTACATAGGATTATCTGTTCATTTTGGGAATTTCCAATTGGTGCTCTGGAGAAGAAGGGTATAGGTAGCCATGGGCATGTATAATCCCTTCTAGATATCCCAAGGTTGCAGTTTTCTCTGTCTATAAGTCAAGAGGAAGAAGACAAAATTATAACTAAGGCCTTTATAGAAATAATGGGTCAAACCCCAACAGGAACAAAAGAATGAATGAAATATTAAGTTCCTTATTTGGAGTAGCTGCTTGCAAAGTTTGAGGTACTAAGGAAATGTTTCAGTAGTCATATGCTCTAGTCACAGATGAAATTCTAGCCATTTTTGGAGTGGGAACTCCTGTGAGTATTTTGAATATACATATTGGGTCTGGCTGGGGTGGAGTTATCCTTTCTTGCAGAAGCCCTCCTAGTGCTGTGCTTTGCAGTTGTGGCTGTAACTGAGTCAACAGGACAGCAGCATTTTGGCCACTGCTGAACAGTGTTCACACAGCATCAAGGCTGCCTCTCCAATCCCATCCACAGAACAGTGGGCTGGGAGGGGGTGATAGGTTGAGACAGTACACAGCTGAGACAGCTGACCCAGACTAGTGGAAGAAACATCCCATCCCATCCCATCCCATCCCATCCCATCCCATCCCATCCCATCCCATCCCATCCCATCCCATCCCATCCCATGTGATGTCATCTTAGCAATAAAAGCTAAGAGAAAGGAGGAGGGGGCTGCACTCAGTGTTACAACATTTTTCTTCTAATGCAACTGCTCTGTGTACTGGGGCACTACTTCCTAGGAAGTGTCTGGGTATCACCTGCTGATTGGAAGTACAGAATAAATCCTTTTTATTTGCTTCCATGTGAGACCTTTGCTTTTCTGTTATTAAACTGCCTTTACATTGACCCAGAAGTTTTTTATCTTATTTTCCCCTATCCAGCTGAGAAGGGGAAGTGATAGAGTAGCTTGTAGGCAACCCGACGGCCGACCAAGGTCAACCCAACAAGCTTTGTTGCAAAATAGTTTCAGTTTCATCTCAAAGTGTTGCAAAGCATAACTAGGTATGTGAGATGCCTTCAAGTAGTTCCAGATAGGAAGAGAATATAAATTCCTTGTTCTATGAAATTACTCAAATCCTATATTTAGGAGAACACCCTTCTATTTTTTGTGCTTGAAATGTTTTTCTAAATTGCTGGAACATTTGGCAGAGCAAGAGATCCAGCCTAGAAACTTAAACACTTCCTGTTGCAAGCAAAGGTCTTTCATGAAGTTATTTTAAAATTCCCAAGGGTCCTGATTCTGAAGATGTTCACCTGCACTGTAAAATGAATTTATAAAAATATGGAATCAAAGTAGTATAAAGTAAATGGTTATTTTTCCAAGTTTAATGCGCATTTTTGGTTGCTCAACTAGAAATGAAAATTGTCTCTATTAAACGTTTTCATTGGTACATTAAGCTTCACAAAGTAAGTTTTATATAGGTCACAAATTTCCAGACACTGTGTTATGTTCTGCTATGCTACATTATGCTATGTTATATTTAGAACCAATCTAATTTTTTGATCAATTTTAATTTGCAAACACACCTCTTAAAGTCAGAAAACATTTACACATTACAAGGTTTAGTTATATAAGTAAAGAGAATAAAATACATTATTGTTAAATTATTTGAGTGTGGGAAACAGATACTATGGGCCCTATAAATATAGACATAATTTACAAAGATAGCCCAAGAGCCAGGTTGTTGTTTAGTAAGATTCAGAAAAGCACTAAAAATACTGGTTTATGATCTATAAGATTCATTATGATATATAAAAATCATTCATACTATGATATACAAAATAAGGTATTTTTGAAAAATGTATATTCTAGAGACATGTATCAGAAAATCTTTCATTCTTTGCTGTGTGCACTACCTTATTAGCTAACACATGGAAACTAAAATAAATTCTAATCTGAGGTGGAGTTTTTTTTCAAACTTCAGCAAAATATATGCACCTCCATCTTGGGACAGTTCATTGAAAGAGGTAGGCTGTCACTCTTTCAGCTCTTGTTATTGTGATTTAATAACACTAGGATAACCAGACATGGCATTTTTAGATCAATAGATGACATAAATAAGGAAGACTAATTGTTATATTAAAATAAAAATTTAAAAAAGGAAAGCAATAACTTAGTTGCTTAGTGCATCAGTAACTGCATATCAGTGCATAGAAAATTGATTTTTACTTTTTTTCATATTTCATCAAGTATATATGATTTTTGGGTAGAAGTGGGAGTGGTATTTCAAATTCCATCTGCTAAATCTATCTGAGTAACATTTGTCAAGCACATTTGATGGAGAGCAGAGCCGTGCAAAGTAGTTTACAGAAAGGGGAAGCTCCTCCTGCTTCTGGGGCATGGGAGCTTCCCCAGCAACATCGGGAGGAGGAAAAGTCTGGCAATAATTTATTGCATTAGTTAGGATGCTGGAGCAGGCCCAGGCTCAGTTCTGTCTGCCTGGGATGTCTCCCCAGTTGTCCTCTGGCATTTCCCAACACAAAATATTCCATCAAAACCAGATCTGACAGAAATTTGCTCAAACAGTTCTCAAAAAATATTTGTCAAAAAACATCATCTCCCCACACGACTTATTCCAGTGCTGGGCCTCTTGTGCTTTTAGAAAACTATTCTTACCCCATCTCCTGATATATATATATATATCAAGATATATAACTTGTTATACTTGATCCTTTATCCAGTCAACCAGGAGAAGAATTTATTTTCTTCCTCTTAGTCGGAAGCTTTGAAATGTTTTGGGAACTGTAACTGTGTTTCCCTTTGGTTTTTCCTAATTCAAACACAAGCACTCCATTTATTTCAGGGTAGCAGATAATACAGGCTTGGCACATCACAACACACACTGACAGATGTCCTTTTAGTTGTTTTGTGTACCCTTCATGCTTAGAAGTTTCAGTATTGAGTAATTTACTAGTGTCTAAGCATCCCATATGTAAAAAGATCGCTCCCCAAAACATAGATCCAGAGTGTCTCATACTAACTTCTGATCACATCTAAAACACCCTTTGTGCTAGATGTGAATACAAATTGAAAGGTCAAGGGAAAACAGCTGGTCCCATTGTTAGCCACAAATACTATTTTGTAACATCCTTTTGCTTTATTAAACCACAAAAACTGTTTTAGAAAGTGTTGATGGACACAGATGCTTTGTTGTATATGGTCTTAACTGCTAGGCTTAATTGTTATGGTCTTAATTGGTCATGTAGTTGAGGTTAAGCTCATGGGTGTCATAGGTTAGCAAGCATAGTCCCGGAAGGGACGTCCTTGCTAAGGGGTGCTTACAGTTTCCTCTGGGAACTGATAGAACCTATCAGCTGGCCAGTTTGAATATGGACAATTCTCTAAGCCACTTAAAGTTGTGATCACCTCTGTGATCCACATTTAAGAATAGGCAAACTCCCCCTCCAAGCTCTCTCTCGTTTCCAGCGCTGGGACAGGTGGCTGCAGGCCCCGAGTGGGGGCCAGCGGGCCCGGCCAGGCCCTGCTTGGGCCAGGCTGGGCCAGGCCACGGCCATCCTGAAGCCATGGACCTGTTCCAGCCGTGGAACCCCCCCCACTGCCTTGCCGTGGGCAGCCGGAGCGGCTCGGCTCTCCCCCCTCTCCACTGCGATAAGAAAAATTCAACATTCCAGCTGCAAAGCTGCAAGGCCGAGGTGAGATTAACCCTTTTTATTGCTGTGAAGAGCTGAAAACCTGAGGGAAGAGAGAGAGAGGAGATGCTTAAAGCTGAAATTCTGTTGTGAAGCTATGATATATCAGAGTATCCTGTTGTAATTTCATGAAGATATGGGGGGTGGAGTGTTCAACTCTTAAGCAAAAGCACCTGCGCTGAGATAGGCAGATGCTGACGCAGCTGTAATTTCATGAGAAGTTTGGACAGGGAGAGATGAACCAGATGAGGACTTTTGCTCCAAACGAGAAAGGAGAAAACCTCAGTCCGTAGAGATGAACCAGATGAGGACTTTTACTCCAAACGGGAAAGGAGAAAACCTCAGTCCCTAGAGATGCTCCCAGAGATAGTCCTAAAGATGAAGATGATGAAGACCCTTTGCTCCCAGGGAAGGAGAAGGGCCTCTGTTTTTGTTTCTGGACGGCTCAACCTTAAAATTGTACCCCAAAAAACTTCAAGAGTGGACCCTCGAAAGCAGTTGCAGGAAAAGCTGCAAGTCGGGGGAAAGGACTCACACGCAGGCAGAGAGACTCCTCTTCCTAAATGGACTGAACAATATTTGGAAGTGGGCGGCTGTCTCGTTGTGATAATGTTTTCATAGCATGAGCAAGAAGAGACTTCTCTTTCTAAATGGACTGAACAAGGTTATTATGGAAGTGGTAAACAGACAACATCTGAAGGGTTGTCTTTTTACATTGTCAGTGGGAGAAGGGAGGAAGGTGGGGGGAGGAGGAGAGTTCTGAAGGTGGTATAATTTTTTTTTCCTTCTTTTAGGTCTGTTAATAAACTTCTTTATATTCTTTCAAGTTTGGTGCCTGTTTTGCATTTCTCCTAATTCTTACCTCACAGCAGATAAACAGTAATGAGTATTTTGGACCAAACCACTACAATGGGCTATGACAAAAATCTAATTGTCCACAAAGAAAATCAAAGGGTCAAGAAATGCAGCACTAAGCTCTGAGTTAAGAAAGACAAAACATGAATGTGTAGAAATGACTCAGGAAGAAAAATAAGTGTTTTCCTATTTTTAAAGATATTGCTCCATTTTGGTGTAACGGGTTCATTAATGATCTCTTCAGAGCAAAGGTGATGTGATATTGAAGTATGTTAGAGTCCCTCTGCACCAACAAGACATGAGATCCTAAAGACAATAAGGCAGGCTCGAAGTAAATGGGAAGCTGGGCACTCTGCTCTCTCCCCAAATACAAGAACAATCAGAGCATACCACCACAGAATTTGATTTCTGTCTCCTGCAAAGCAGATAATAAGTGCATTTTCACAAAACAGTGCCTTGGAGTTATCGTTTTTGTCCACTTTCTGTCATCTTGTAGATCTAGTTTCAACTGGATGTATTTAAGTGCAGCAGGAAAAGAAAAGGGAGCTGGTGACAACTAAAGAGGACTGAACAATGACAATTGATTACTCAGCTTTTTAGTCGCTGAAACAGAATTTCAAAGGCAGCTCTCCCCTCCCCATCTTCCCTTATCCCCCTCAGAAAAAGACCTGGTGTGTCTAATAGGATATCACGCTTGGACAGAGATTAGTTAGAGCAGATTCAAATCTAATTGTCTTTATAAGTCACTTAGTCATTTGTCTCAAACAATGGAAGACATAAGATTGTAATTAAGGCTTCCAGCTCGTGGCAAGATAAAATGCACACCATGACAGCAAAGCAGGTGGTTGAACAGCGTAGCATGTCATACAGTTATCACCTCAGAGGGAGACTATTGTTCCCTTCTGAGCCTGGGAGCTGTTCTGTAATCGACAAGGAAATTAGGAACAGATAATGATTTTAGAGGCAAATCTGCTTTTGTTCTGGAAATGTCAAATTTATCTCGTGTAATAGCATCAATTTATCAGAAGAGAACACAGGTAAACAAAGAACTACAGCTTGAGGTGTGACCACATCACCCAGCAGTGACCCCCTAGGTCACACCAAGACCAAGCAAACCCA
Source organism: Corvus hawaiiensis (assembly GCF_020740725.1). Lineage (NCBI taxonomy): Eukaryota > Metazoa > Chordata > Aves > Passeriformes > Corvidae > Corvus > Corvus hawaiiensis. The sequence continues at coordinate 33,907,636 of NC_063215.1, read as the reverse complement.
AAAGCTGGGTATGCATAGGTTTTTATTCCATTAAGACTACCTGGAGGTATTCTCTAGATTGAGAAAGTGGGATTTGACTGCATATCCAGGTAATTAGGTGACTAGCAGTCTGGTCCCAGCAGCTGTCTCTGTGCATGCAGAGAGCAGCGATGCAGCCTGGGCACAGTCCCAGACAGACGCAGGAGAGACTTTGTGTAGGGCAGGGTGCCTCTCCATCACCTTGCACCATCACATTTGTACCAGAGCTGAATCAACCTCTGGCAAGGCATGTGGCTGGACTGAGAGAAGCTGTGGGCTTGCCCAGCCCAGCCTTTCTCCAGGATTTAAAAATCAGTCTGTGTACCCAAGTTGTGCAAGTTTTGGCTTTTTATCTCCTGCAGAGAAGGAAGGCTGTTTACTTCCTTAGCAGAGGAACTCAGTAAATCCAGCAATCCTTGAGAGGCCTCAGAGACAGAAATCTCTGTAAATGCAGTAGGTTCCCGATCTAATTTCACTCCATTAAAGGGTTTATCTGAGAGGGCAGAACCTTTCCTGATGGAAATCACAGAGTGGAGTTCAGTGAGAGTGTCTTAGCTGTCAGGTGCACGTACCAACAACCAGGCTACAGCTTATTTAGAAATGAGGTTATTTCAGACTGCAGTTCCTCATGGCAAAACTCTCTCGACATATTCTTGCCCTATTCTTCCATCTCCCATCCCTCTCCCAGACCCTCTCCCTGTCCTCATCCCTATGTGCTCACTTTCCAGCTCTGCTTCCTGTGGCTACACTGCAAACTGGATCTATTGGTTTAGATTTGAAATAACCTCTCTTTCCTTTAATGACCTTCTTTAATGACTGGCTTATTTTTGAGCTGGGTGATTTCCTGAGTCACAAGCCACACAAGAGCTATTCTGGTCCTGCAAAAGAGCAATGGCACACAGCAGCAAGTAGGAGTGAGCTGCAGGGCACGAATATCTTAAAACTCCTGGATACTTCATCTTGTGAAACCTTAGCTCAAGTCTTTCTTATTAAAGCTGCTCTTCTGGGCATAAATAAGTACAGATTGACAAGCAGTATAAATGCACATAAAAATGACACTCTTGTCTACTATTTTGGAAACTCCCTGGAGGATGATGGATTTCCAGGCTTGATTTACAATAATTGGAACTGTTGGTTGAAAAGAGGGAGAGTAGTCCTTATACATCACATCTGCAAATGGGAAATATGCAGTCCAATCCTCAAAAGCAGCAGCAGCAAACAAATCTGTAATGCTGTAAGTCAAAAAGCAATGTAGAAAATATAGCCTTTTCTTTTTTTGGCATTGCTGGAGATACAGACTTGTATTTTCCTAGACTTTCTTGGAATGACATGTTTTGTTTCAGAAGAAAGGGAAGCTTGTGGTTGGGATTCAGTTCAAAACCAAGATATCTGAACTACAGTTTCTACAAGTAGGCATTGGTCAGGAGTTTAAGCTCCTGTGACAGTCGGTGCAGTCATTCATGCCTGTAGAGCAGTTCACCTGCTGCTCAGGCTGGGACTCAGTTTCCTGAACACAGGCTTCCTGTGGTGCTTGTGATGCCCAGGAGATCTGCCCAGGGCAGGCAGATAGGGCAGGCACAGCAGACCTCCACCCTTTTGTGGCAGCAACTGAAGACATGAAAGATAATTCACAGCATCTAAAATTACACTGGGCATCTATATTTAGACTACTGAATCTTACTGTAGCAGCTAGTCAGCTAAATAACTTTACAATTTCAATATCTGCTTGACAGCTTGTGTCCACAAACTTTAGCAGGGTCTCACATGGTCATATTTGAATCCCTGTACAGAGATGTATAGATTTAGATGTCTTAGTCAGTTGAATCCTACTCTATTTGTCAAATCAAGCAAAGAACAAGCTGTTTATTTTTAGAAAAAATCAAATGTGGTTTAATGTGAATACTTTTTATACATATGGGAGCTCTGCTGATAAACTGAGAAATCAACCCATTGTGGCAGCTCTGGGAGTGATTTGGCAGTGTCTCTGTGCAGCTCCAGTCCTAAACATTGACATCTCAGACTTTGGCACTTATGCAGGGAGCCATGTGAGACTCAGCTCTTATTTTGTGCATCTAGCTGAAAAGAGTAATGAATGACAAGTGGTCAAAACCAGCAAATATTCATGTTCACATGAATGCCTGTGGTCTTACATTCCTCCAAAGATCTTCCTGAACAAAATCTCTTTGCCTATATGAATGGATAAGGAGAAAAGTTGGAGGAAAAAATCTCCCCTAATCCATTCAGACAACACATAGCAACTGCAAGAGGTTATATTTAATCGTGTATTTTAATGTTTCAGTCTTTCACCCAGATATAGTGAAATCATCTGAAGTTTTCAAGTCCAGTTTTTAGTATGAAAATAATTTTCCCACGCTTTGTAAGTAGCTAAAAGCCTCCTGTGTTTCTAGCACAGGGCACATTCCCCATCTAACAGCTAAGTGGGCAAAAAAAAAAAGAAACAATTCTGAGTGTTCTGAGGAACTTTTCTAAATTGGGTAAAAATAGTATTCCACTATCATTTATTTCACTTTCTTTGTTTGTCACTACTTTGTGTCAGAATAATTCAAGAACTTTTTTTAAAGCTGCAGCCCCAGGAAAATATTTATGTCAAAGCACTGTAACTTACTCCTTTAGCTGACTGAGACTGCTAGAGGAAATGTGTTTAAAACATGGTGAAACACTGGATGCCTAGTCATAAGTAGAATAAATGATGGTGACACTTATACGCTGGGCATTAGCATGGGCATTAGTGCAGAATTCCTCCTGTTAAAATTTTTTAAAGCAGATGTTATTTAATTCTCTGGACAAATTTTTTAATTTAACTAGAAATTAGTTATTCTGTTGCTTATATTTCATTTGGGCAATGACAGGCTTTGATGTCGAAAGTGAATATTTTTGTGAGGTTTGTATTTGCATCTGATATACCACCTTGTCAAGAGGAAAAGAGCTACTGGTCTACTCATGGAAAAACTATTGGCAAAAGCAATGAATGCTGATTTCTCTTCCCTTCTAATATTGATCAAGGTTGCCAATAAAGAGGTGCTTTATTTCACTGCTCTTAGAATTTGAGTTTCTCCCCACCCTGCTTGACTCCTCAGATTTCCTTTAATCTATCTTTAGCCTCAGACAATGTTTCTGGTTTGGAGAAGAAAAGCCCTTTCTGTCATGCTTCCAGTGGGGGAACTTGAGTCCTCAGACACCCTAATCAAACTGATATTTCAGGGCAGGCCAGGAGTGAAGAAAGAGGAAAGAAATAAATCACTCTAGAGCAGAGGAAATTACCAGCATGATGCAGAAGTACTTGAAGCAGAGGAATACATTTTCTTTTGATCTATTATTGTTAGTACGCAGGGCCTGAATAAAATGAGTAGATTAATTGGAAAATAGCCCATAGCCCATTCACAGATAATGAACTAATTATGAAATCTTTAAACAACATGCCCTTACAGATCAGATGACTGCAGGGCTTATTGAGGCACTGCTGCTTCTGATTTGGCAATAAATAAATCTTGTTTGCAGTAAACTGACAGACTTCTCAAGCTGCCACATGGCTTTTGTGCAGCCTGCCAATTTTAAAACTAGTTAAATGTTTGTTATTAAAAAAAAAAAGTGCATTCTTGAGTACTGCTTGAAGTGGCTTGAGCAGAAATGGAAATGAGAAATAGGTGGTTTTGTGTGGCAAAGTGCCTTGTGGAGCCAGCATGCTCATGCCATCTCTGAAGGGTGCAGGAGGGACCCATTCACCATTACCCTTCATTTCCACAAGTCCCACGGTCCCATGATCCCCAGTCAGCTCACACCGCACCTTTTGCAGGAAGCTTTAAGTGGAGTTCCACCATGCTGGCCACTACCAGGCATGCAGAGGGCATGGCACCAGTCAGCCCTGGAACTTCTGATCTGTCTGAGCCTGCTGTTCATGGGGGACTGGCAGCAAAAGAAATAAACTCTGCCACAGGCAATGACAGAGTGGGAGTAGCATTTGTAAGGCCAGAACAGGCCATTAGCTCAGCATATATTATTGAATTTTAGACAATTATTCTTATCTCAAGAGTGCGACTTCCACCTTACTAAAATACAGCTGCAATGCTTCCTTAGCTTATTCACACTAACAGGGGTGCTCCAATTTTCTATTAAATTCTCAGAGCTCTTAAAATCTGATTTCTGGAGTAAGTATGATATGGAAAGTGAGTTTTGGTGTTAGACTCCAATACTTATTTAAAAATTGCTGATTCTTTAGCTCTACCAACTTGTGAAACCCTTGCATTGGACTATTGTTGGACACAGATGAAGAGAATTCATTAAAAAATATTGGACCAATAATTCACTGACATTCCTTGCTGTATTTGCCTAGTTCTATTAGTTTCTAAATCTTTAAGACCTTTTTAAACATGTGAAGTGAGACTGAGAAAATAAAATGAATCTGTTCTAATGGAGACATTTGTCACCAAGGCAGATCAGCAAGCCTGAAGTAAAAGAACAAGTACTGGGAAATTGAGGACACTGCTGAAAAAAGTTAAAGCCTATGATCATGAGAATTCATAAACTTAACCAGTCAGGAGCAGTGGATGGCTCAGACATCATCCAACTCTGTTTGCCTGAGCAGTGAGCTGGAGCAATGATGATAGCTGAAGTGCTGGCAGTCTGAAATACAGAAATGCTGAACATCAGGAGAAATTCTTTCCTGAAAAAATGCCATGGGAATGGCTCAAAACCCATGTGGCTACTTAAAATACTCATCAGTTACCTAAAGGTCAGAAAAAAGTATCCTGAGGTAACTGTACGTGAGTCAAGCATTCTCTGACCTTCAAACTTCAGTAGATACTTGGAAAAAACAGAAAAGAAATAGTATACTTGGAAATGGTGAACTTGAATGATGAAGGACAAATTTTCTGTTGGTGTAAATGAGCAAGTGTTACTGATTATTTTATGTGTTACATAAATTTTTAGGCTTCTTTTACTTACGGTATAAATTGCATCTAGAGCATATGTTTCTAAACCATTCTATCTCACTTTGTCAGAATATGGAATATATGTTAAATGTAAATCAGTACTTAATATTTATGTGTACCTGTATATATAGATAAGACACCTTTCTCCTCTGCTTCATATCCCTACCTCTATTTCCTGTTATTTCTGCTGGTCTTTCCAAGTGTATATGAAACAATATCCCAGGGAGGTTGAGGAACCTGTAACACCTGCTTTTCAGGTGGAGTATCTCCCATTTAATAAATCATCAGCTTCTCTATAATGAAATATTTTTCATATGCTAAGATAGTAATTTCTAGTAGTGTACAAATGGTTCATTGCTATGAAAAAGTGATATGTTTTCATTCTAATGACAAAAGTAGTATGCAAAAATATAGTATTACTGGGTATACAGAATATAGCACTATTTGGGAAATATTCATTCCCAGAGCCAAGTGCTCCTGCTTTCACTGGTAGAGGACAGCAGCAATATATATTCATAGCTGTACTCAGAATTGCTGGCATTCAGCTGCTGCCATCAGCATTGGCAGATAAGTGTTTTTTTCTTTAAGCTGATAATTTTTACATTTGAAGGAGCAGAAGTGACAAAAATCAGGACTGTATTTATAGGATGGGAAAGGAAACCAAAAATATGGCCACCAATATTGTGCAAACACTGTCATTGCTCTAGAGACAGCAGCCTCAAATGAATAGGCACATTCGAGTTTAAATTAGAGAAAACAGGCAATGGGGTAAAGTTTTCATGAGGTAAGGTGATAGGAGGAGGAAAAACAGGTAAAAAACCCGTCAGTAGTTGATTTTGTGGCAAATGTACGGGTAAGCAGAATGTGGGATTATAAATGGTAAGAGGAAGCATGTCAAGTCCAGTTTGTTAAGTAAGAAATAAGAAATAATGATAGCAAGATAAAAGGCTGCAAGGAACCATAATTTCTAATTCCGGATTGTGCAAATTGTGGGATTTACTGATTAAGACTAATAGTATTTTTTAAATTATCATTTATTTTCATATGAATGCACTCATAAAATACTGCTTTCCTAGAACTGTAGAAGCTCTTGTTTACTACGTGGTCTTACAACCAAAAATGACACTCAACATCCTCTTGAAAATAGGGACAGAGGCACAGGAACCGTGATGACGAACCCTCATTTCAGGAACTTCATCCACAGACTTTCTTCCCTTGGCTTGAGAAAAGATGTGCAGTGGCCTAAGGGGTGACAGACAGGTCTACACAAAGGGGAGGGAGACCCAGAGCAGCCCTCATCTTTCTTCCTTCTCCATACTCCTTCCAAGAGCAGCTTGCTAGCCCAGTCCTTGAAGCTTTCCATTCTTTAGAAAAGGACCCCATATTTTCTTCCACCTACTAATCTATTCACTATGCCTTTAAATTTACGATGAAACACAAAAAATACATAGATATGGCCTTTTCTTCAGATCCAATAGAAAATGACTCTATCCTAGCTCTGTCAAATGGACATTAAAAAAATAAGAAAAAGAAACAGCAGTGATGAGAGTTGAAAGTGTGACATTCTGTGAGACAAGACACAGCAGCCATCCTGGCTCTCTGCTGGTCCTGGGCACTTGCTGCTGCAGTTGACTGGACAGTTGTATAAGTAGGAGATTTGGGAAATGTCATGTAAGCTTTTTCCTTGATAAGCATAAAGGCTGTCATTACCTTTCTCTCAAAGGTTGTATTTGATGAGCTAAAATACCCTTCAACCGCAGAGCAGTAGCTATTTCTCAGCTCTTATTTCATTCCAACTTTCATATGTCTTGTGAGAATAAAGTAGTATATTTTTTCAAGAACAGTGGAAACTTTGCAATGGAAAAATGCCATTTAGACAATCGTATCTTTATGCCCAGAACATAGCCTGTGTCCTTTCTTTCAACTCTCTATACATTTGTTCAGAAGCTCATCTTACTGTCTTTTCAAAGAAGTGAATAACTCTATTTCAGTGAGTCACTTTCAGTTTATTCCATGTCTCCTCTGATGTATATGAAAAATTGATTAGTTTACTTTAGACTGTGGGTTAGATTAATAGATGTGAATTCTTACTTGGAATTTCATACTGTAAAACTGAATTTTCTCTTAGTAATACACTCTCCTGTAACATGTTTGATCAATTTTTAGGGCAGAGTATGTACATTCACTTGAAGCTACTTAACCTTTACAGTGCTGGGAAGAAAACCACAAAGGCCATGTTCCAGTTTCCCTATGTAATAAAACATTTTACCTTCTGAAGTCAACCGTTAGTAGATGAGGGAAAGTCTGTGGATGTTGTCTATTTAGACTTCAGTACAGCATGTGCCCAGGTGGCCAAGAAGGCCAATGGCATCCTGGCCTGTATCAGCAATAGTGTGGGCAGCAGGACCAGGACAGTGATTGTTCCCCTGTACTCAGCACTGGTGAGGCCACACCTCGAGTCCTGTGTCCAGTTCTGGGCCCCTCAATTCAAGAAGGACATTGAGGGGCTGGAGCAAGTCCAGAGAAGGGCAGTGGAGCTGGTGAAGGGTCTGGAGCACAAGTCCTTATGAGGAGCAGCTGAGGGGCCTGGGGGCATTTAGTCTGGAGAAAAGGAGTCTCAGAGGTGATCTTATCACGCTCCATAATTGCCTGAAAGGAGGCTGTAGCCAGGTGAGGGTCAGTCTCTTCTGCCATGTCTCAAGTTCAAAGGACAAGAGGAAATGAGCTTAAGTTGTGCCAGGGGAGGTTCAGATCAGAGGTTAGAAAATTTTTTTTCACTGAAAGAGTGGTTAGGCATCAGTATAAGTTACCTAGGGAAGTGACTGACTCACTGTCTCTGGAGGTGTTCAAGAGGTGTCTGGATGTGGCCCTTGAGGATGTGGTTGAGAGGTGATTACGGTGGTGCCAGGTTCATAGTTGGACTAGCTGATCTTGAAGGTATCTTCCAGTTTTGATGATGCTGTGTTTTGGTGATGCTGTGTTTTTTAGAAAGTCCAATTTTTCTTCATTGGCTATGAATGGATAACAATGTCTATATGGAGATATCTGTGTGGACAAAAGATACATTAGGCAGATAGATCTTGTCCTGGTACCTAAACATGTGAGAGCAACTTTTTCCTGTTCCGGTTATCTCAGAAGCGTTTAAAATCACTCGTGGCCTTTCAATATTTAAGGGGGTTTATAAGAAAGACAGACTTTTTACCAGATCCTGTAGTGATAGAATAAGGGGCAACAGTTTTAAACTCAAGGAGGGTAGGTTTAAATTTAATATAAGGAAGAATTTTTTTTTTTACAATGCAGATGGTCAGGCACTGAAACAGGTTGCCCAGAGAATTTGTGGATGCTCCATCCTGGAAGTGTTCAAGACCAGGTTGAAAGGGACTCTGAGCAACCTGATCTACTGGAAGGTTCTCTGCCCATGGCAGGGGGGTTAGACTAGAGGATCTTTAAAGATTCCATTCAACCTAAACCATTCTATGATTCCATGATCACATGACTGCTTCTCTTCGTCTTATAGGTTTGTCCAGATCCCTAGGAAGACATGTTAGTACCTATGGAGATGTGCCAAGTGGAGATAGAAAACTGAGCTCTGTTGGAAGGAATAAGGGGATTTGGTGACACAGTATCTCCAGAAACAGACGTTCCTCCAGCTGAACATCTTGAAAGGTCACTGCTTCCACACCACCCTCTGCTAGGAAACACTGCCCAGGATTAAGTGACTCTGCTTCTTCTTCTGAAGCCTGGCCACTTGCAAGATTAGTGAATTTTGTGAGAGGAAGGCCAGAAGCAAACTATAGGAGGCCTGTAACGCAGTGGGGAGCAGAAATAGGTTTTGGGGAGGGTGCCTGACCCCAAGCCTGCATGCTTCCTTCTGAGCAGTCTTACTCATCTCCACAAGCCATAGCCCCTCTTGCTCCACTGATGAGAGTCAGTGATCCCAGCTGTGCTAATGTGACATTTCCCAGGCAGCTGCATCACCTCAGCCCAACCACGGTGTCCAGCTGTTGTGGGTACCAAAGCAGTCTCCAGAGTTTCTGTGGGTGGTCACGCTGGAGTTCAGATGCCTGCATTACTTGTAGGTGCCTATGCTTATTTCTGGCCTTTAGTGCATTATTGCCCCTGCAGACAGCAAATCCAAGGCATGCGTGAACAGCACAGTTCAAGAAGGAAAGGCTAGACGTTTCAGGCAGGAGTCTGAATGGCTTCAGACATTTTGGCTGTTATCTAAAAAAAAAAAACGAAAAGGAAATATACCAATAGTCCCTATACAGAATATGAGTGCAATTAGAAAAATCTTGAAACACAGTATGTGGTTAAATAAATCACATATTCTGTCATTGTGAGGACCTTTCTCTGTTTTAAGTAGTAAAAGTTTTGTATGAAGAATAGGAATGCTGATGCTACCTATTCATGCTTGCCCTTTTCAATTCGGGGCAGATTGTTATAGTTACAGACACAAAATCTTAATAAATCAATTTCAGAAGGTAAATTTTTCATATATGTTCATCTGTGTGCTTTTAATAGTTCAGTAAATGAAATCTGAAACACCTCTCTGAGGTATATTTAGTATGATTCCACATATGAGCTGAGGAATAAATTTAATATAATCGTCAAATACTGAATAAAGTTTTAAAATGATTTATTGGAGGCACAGGGAGTTATATGGAAGATCTTATGCAGAAAATAAAATTATAAAGTGTTAATGAAATAGGCATTTAAAACTGGAATTGTAGTGTATAATTTATTCCATTATTAAGGTATTAAATTACTTTTGTGCAATAAACCAGGATAAAGGTAAGGTAAATGATTATGAGGATGACAAGCATGGAAAGCAAATTAGTATGCATTGTTATGGTGTGGAATCAAATGGATACAAATGCAGCTTCATAGTTACAAAAACAAAATTTGCACTAAAATACTATATGTAAAAAACATCAAAAGAGCAAGGTTGCATCTGCCACAGTAGGCATTTTTGAGGCTTAAAAATTTTTCTTGTCACAAACCACAATAAAAATAAAGTCTGAACACTTTAATAAAAATAATCCAGTTTTTTATTCCAAATAATTTCAATAAGAATTCTGTTTCAATATTTTATTCTGTTGCTTTAAATTAATGTTGGAGAGAAGCTATTTTGAATCAAAAAAATTTAGCTGAGATAATTCTCGGCTAAATTGTGTTGTATTAGCATGCTTTAAATGACAATCATTTTTAAACTGTTAATTCATTTAAATGAAGTGGAATTACAGTATCTGAAAAAGTCCTGAACAGAACTGCTCAAAACTTTGCTCAAAGCAAAGACACATGGGCTTCAGACTGCTGAGAAATGGCTGCAATTGCAACCTTTCCTCGTGGTTCAGCCTACCAGTCTGCTGAATTAGGCTGCTGCTCTCTCTTAACTAAAAGCTTAGGGTGAGAAAATACAACAGAGTCATTGGCATGGAATTTTTGATACACATTCAAAATGCTAAATTGGTAAGATTGAGGAATAACACAGTATTCTACAGGAGTTAGGATATGGAGCAGTAAATAATTCTCTGCCTGCACTATAGAAAAGTGACTAGCAGTTTTGGGGACCAAGAGGGGATGCTGAGAAGGAAGGAGATGCTGGGGTGGTATGTACTTTTCAGTCTCTCAATGCCTGAGTGAGAGTCCCTTGACAGCAACTTCACCATTCTCACTGATTGTTCTGAGTGGGTTCAAGTGAACAGGGTTTTGAGACTTCCTAACCCATCTTTCATCCAGGAAGCATTCCATCCCAGAGGAATTCAGAGCCAAACCCTTGAGATCACGGTTGAGGTCTTGCCAGTACAACTGAGGCAGAGAACACAATCCCTGAGGGGAAAAAAAAAGCCTGAAAAGGGAGAGTAAATTAAAACACACAGTAGAAAAGAAGAGATAGCTAATAATAACAAAAGTAAAAACTCATTCAGGGAAAGGAATAGATAGCAGACATGATTATGACAGAAGCTTTAAAAAGAGTGTGATTAAAAGGAGGCAGAAAAGACAGATGGGAATGACCGGAGATGAATTAAAATACAATAAGTGAGAACTTAATTAGTCAAAGTTCTTAGTCATGTTTTAAATCTTTCTGGAGACAAAGACGTATCTAAATGGTAAAAAGGAAAAAATTTCCCTACCCTTCCATTCTAAGAACTGCAGGTTTTTCTGAAAGGAAACAAAGTAAAAGACTGAAGAAAAGTGGAAGATGACAGAAGAGAAAGGAACCAAAAGAAGGAAGGGAAACGGAAGGAATAAAAGGCAAAATGCACCCAGCTTTAGGACAGAGGAATTCAATATAATTTATTCATATTCATTTCAGCCTGTGATTTAGGGGTTGTCAGGAGGTGACTTACTACAAGCAAGGCCTCTCACAGCCAGGGGATTTGCTGTCAAATTCACATCCTCAAGCAAAACTGTGCTGTCAAAGCTATATTTTCATTTAAAAAAAAATTACATTACACTCCTTTCACAGTGCAAAACAGAACTAACATGGACTCGAGAGATTGTCAAAGTAGAGGAGCCTTGTTTTGTTTGCAAAATAGCCTGATACGAATGCACTAAAACTTAAGTTGCTCCACTTAACATTGCCATGGAAAGTATATTTCAAATTTTGGCTTTCTGACTGATGATATTTGTAACTGCATTTCCATGCAATATATTTATTTGTTTTCCAGTACAAATATGTAATCATCCTTCAATTATTGCCAGATAAAACTATCTTGCAATACAATATTTCTGAAGCAACCTGAAAGCGAAATAAGTAAACCTGAAATTTATAGAATTTCACAGGAAAATAAGTGGCACGGGAAAATCTATGCCAACATATTTTATTGGAGTATTTAGTTCAATTAAAAATGACCATGATACAAAATAAAGCAACATGATAATCAACTTTCTTAAAATATCTGAACTCAACACAATTTTGCTGCTCTTTAACATGCAGAAGTCAGGGGCTTTTCTGCACATTTTAACAGAGGGGGGAGAATGTTTCAGAGACATTTGTTTTTGACATTAGACATCTCCTCAAACGACTCAGGTTTCCTTCCCTTAATGATCAAGAGAGTGAAATAAACTCTTCAGCAGATTTTTCTAGTTTCACAGCAAGCCAGTGGGATTTTTTTGTGGGTAGATGAGTGTGCTGGTCAGACATACTGAGGATATTAGCAAGGTAGGACTGGACACATTCTGGAAAGGAGCTGCAAGTGCAATCCACACCTTGAAGAAGAGTTTTTTCTCATACTCAGCAATATCACTGAAGAAGAACAGCTGAATGTTAATGGCCACTTTAGCTGGCAGGTGAAAGGCACATGGTAACCAGTGCTTGGAAGCATCAGTCAGACAGAATCAAATTAGAAATAAAGAACAGCTGTAACAAGATCTGACAGTGAGAGCAAACTCCCCAAAAGAGAAGTACTGAGTTGTCTGGATATCTGTATGGCTGCAAAGGCTCAAAGAAATCAGAGTATAGAGTTCAAGTGGCTAAATGTTCTTGTGTTTTGTTTGAAGGTATCTGGGTGAAATGTAATGTCTTTTGAGATACGGAAGGTCAGACTTCATTATCCTGTAATCTCTGAACTTTATCTTCAGAAGCACAGGAATTATTTAAAATGTTTAAGTATCATGGTTATATAGAGGGGACTGGAACAAAACCTGCTGCTCAGCTTTTGTTAAAAACCCAGCCATTTTGTTAAATGTTTATATTGCTTTGAAATGTGCATGTAAATATTTAGGATGCTATAGAGAATGAGCAGCCAAGATTCCAAGAAATATGTTGCATTTCTGCACTTAAGAGTCGGAAGCACGTTTGTCAGTTTTAATTTGCTCAGGAAAATTCTCAGATATTTGAGAATTTTCTGAGTGTGAGCACTGTTTGCAAGACTGATAGCACAACACAGGGAGCTTTGCACTCCTGTGCATACTTTATACCTAGAATCATGGAAATGTTTAGGTTGGAAAATACCTCTAAGATCAAGTCCAGCCCTCAATCCAGAACTGCCAAGTCCACCACTAAACCATGTTTCTAAATGCCACATCTACACATCTTTTAAATACCTCCAGGGGCAGTGACTCCACCACTTCCCTGGGCAGCCTGTTCTAGTGCTTGATAATACTTTCCATGAAGAAATTTTTCCTAATATCCAATGCAAACCTGCCCTGGTGCAACTTGATGACATTTCGTCTTGTCCTACTTCTTGTTATTTGGGAGAAAAGACTGACCCCAATCTCACTACACCCTCCTTTCAGGTAGTATTAGTTGCCCCTTGCAGGCTTTAAATATGAAAACTTTGCTAAAAGTAAAAAGTTAAGATGGCTAAAAGTGATCTTGAAACACTTTATGTGAAAGTGAGACTTTCCTTTTTTTACTTCCTCTGTTAATATTTGACTTATCTCAATAAAATGGCTCTGAGTGACCATTGCCTGCTATTTTTGAAATTGCATTATAGTAATGCAATTACCCTGAAGAATGCTATTATTTGGAAGTCTAATTCACACTCAAATTAAATGTATTTTTATTTTATAAACCCCATATTCAAGATCTGTGCTATTTGAACCTTATTGTTGTCTTCCTAACATCACCACCCACATTTGTGCATGTTTACCAGAACACTTTTAGCAACAAAATGCTGTACTGTGCTTCTTAAAATTGCTCAAATTTTTTCAGCTACCTCTGTTTTATGGTAATAAATTGGAATGCATCCTTTAAAAGGAAAAGAGAAACACACATCACTTTGTTCTTTAAAATATGAAACATTTAAGTCTGGACAGCATCACATATTTCTATTAAAATCAGGTGGAAACTTTCCATGGTGGACAAGTATGTTCCTAAAGAGTTTGGTTATCAAGGTTTTGGTTGTGTGCTTGAAATTAGAAGAGGACAGAAGCAAGCTTGGCAGATGCTTTATCATTGGAATGATAGGTTCAGGTGGCTGATCAAGTAGACAACTGTAGCAGTGCTGAACTGGTATTTAATGGTAATTAGTAAATGACAAATCAAAAAAGGCAACAATGAAATTTCATGCAACTTACTGATAAGTTTATCAAGCCAGGTGAATTTTTTTCAGCTCCTTTAGTGCAAGGCAGATGTCAGCATTGATTATTGACATATCCTTCACAACACCAGTTGTTAGCAAGAAAAGTAAAGAAATCTTCACAGACTAGACAGCACTATGCAAAGACTTCACTTTTGCTGAGCATATGTTTGATTTTATTATATTCTCCCTCTTTCTTCTGCTTCTCTTTCTCTTGTCCCTTTTTGGATTTTCTTAGGGATCTCCTTTCCACTTGCAAACTTCTAGGGGAAGAACCTGTGGAGTTGTTTGCTTGTCACTGTCTGCACTTTATTTCTGGGAGGTTTTGGAGGGAAGCTGCTTCTCTCTTCATTTTCAGTCACCATTTCAATGTTTTACATAAAGTATTCCCTTATGAAACCACATCATGATATCCATGGTCTTTACTTAGAATGGAATTAGAGACAAAAAGGCCCCAGCAGAGAGCAGGCAAATTGCTGCTCTCCACTGTGGGCTCTGGGACTTGCAGGACAACCTTTAATGTAACATATTGGCTTGAGGTAACACATTTCTTGAAAATAGCCATTGGACTACCTGCAACTTTAGGACAATATTTTCAACAGGATGTTTTGCAATAATTCATGTTAGCAACAACTGTGATATCTAACTGAGGGACTGCCTGCTCTCCAGTGAGCTCTGATGGTCTCTCCTCCAAAGCATTGCATCTTTCTTTGAATGTACAAAGTATGGTGTCCTGTGGCAGCTGCTCTTCCAAAGGTTTCAGTGAAGAATTATTCTGTAATGTACATTTGAACTGCTTGTGGGTTAGAGGTGGGTTAATGTATTATCTTCTGAGCTTGTTTTTTGTGTTTTTGAGAAAGTCAGTGTCCTACCTTACCTAATGGCAAAGTCATCAGTTGGCTTGTCAAAGCAAGTCACAGTTGTTAAAATCTAAAATACGTGTGGAATGGTGACTTTATCTGAAAGGCCACATATTGATTTGAGTGGAATGTCAGTAGAGGGCAGATGACGTGACTTAAAATATTATGTCTGCTTGCTCTGAAAATCTGATTTTCTAAAAGAAGGTTTCTGCCCTTCGAGAGCAGAATTCATACAGAGCTTTGCAGCATGGTTAATGCTAAGTTACAAACCCATTATCACTCATCAGTTACTTTCTCAAAGGTCCATTTTTCACATGAGAAGCTTAGTTTGAAATGTGTAGCCACCTTTTCACTTGGTTAGATTTTATGGTGTATGAGGTAACTGCTCAGAGGCAGTGGCTGAAATCCAAGGAGAAGTTTCCTTATGGTAGAAGAAAAGTTGGTTGTAAACTACGAACCACTTGTGTAGGAGATACAAATCATTTCAGTGCATCTTATGATCTGTGGTTTTGCAAGTCTCTGGCTTCCCTGAGCCAGGATAGCTCCTGAGAGTAAGCAGATAATAAATCTTAACCTTCAGACCATGGACAAAGGCCTAGCGAGTAAATTTATTGCCTTTACTTAGATTTCTGATATTTTTTTTCCAAGGAACTTTGTATTTACTCATTATTTCTCACCAGCAACAAAAGATCATTGGTTGAGACATGGGGTACAGCTAGATACAAATTTTATTTAAAAATTGATTTTTGGATTTTTTCTTCTCTTAAGAAAGGATTTTTTTTCTTTTTTGGTCAAGTATGTAACATTTGGGAAGTACTTTTTTTGGTAAAGAATTTGCATGTCCTGGGAAGGTATTTGAACAAATGGAGAATCTGGGAGTGAGAAACCTGAGTTTCCCAAACTGTTGTTATAAAACACTGAGTGCCATGAGTAGAGTATCTCTGGTATCTCACTCCCTGAAAGCAATTAGGGTACTCCAGTGCGGCAAGAGAATGCCATATTTTTCCTAGAGGAGGAAGTTTGCTCTCCTGACTCAAAACCAAGAAACACCCTTCCATGTTATTTTCCTATGCTGTTTGGCTTTAGTGCATGATAAAGTATTTATGAACCATTTACTTGTCCAGGAAATATCTATCTCTCCCTTTAGTATTTAAGGCATTTCTTAAAGAAGCAATCTTTCTCTTCCATAACTTACATATATATTTATGATTTCTAATTTGAGATTTCCTGCTGCAGATAAAAATTACAACACTTTCACCTACATGAGATGAAAAAGGAAAACCAAGAACTTTTGCATCATATTTTCATTCTTTTAATTATTTGGGATTTTCTTGGCTTTCATGCTATCATTATTTCTCTCCTTGCCAATCTTTTCACTGCTACCTTTTTTGAAAGCCTTGGCTCCCACTTCTCCTCATGGTCTATCCACTTCCTTGCAAACATAAGATCACTATAGGAGTTTTCTTCATTTGGAAGAATTCTCTAAATAATGTAAGGGCTGGGAGTTCTAGCTGCACAAACAAATAAAACTTGCTCTCCAAGATGATACAACCAACAAACCTGTTATTTACCTTTGGATATGACAGCCATAACTATGTTTTCAAGGCTGTTTTTGAAAGGGTGCTTTCTCAAGAGACATTAATGTAAAATCATATCTGGAATTTAAAAGAAGTTCCAATCTTGCCATGAGAAAATGTTTGCAACTTTTTTCCTCATGACTTCAAAACATATTTCTATGTTTATTAAATTTCAAAACCACCTCATAGTTCCCAGCACTGCCACTAATAGAGCATCACAAACTTGATCCAAATGTATTGACACAAGCAATTGCAGGAACACAAATTTCATGGTGTGTGTTTTCACTTACATTAGCTTACAGTTGCCAATTTCTGCTCTTGTCTGAGGGATTTCTACAATAAACCATTTACAACATAAAAAAGCACTTAAGCTGACAAGATAAATTTTTAAAAATGAAGAAGAAGGGTGTTTATTTTTGTGTTACCTAGCTCCATACTATCATCATATATTTGAAAAACAATAAATTCTCAATTCCTCAGAAATTAATATGGTTTTTAAATATTAAAATTCATCATACACCTAGATATTCTTGGCTGTTTACAATTTTCCTTTAATTTCAGTCAGTCTAAGCCTTGGCTTTTAAAAGAAAAGTTTAAAACTGAAATATGGTAGTTAGATTAACTAACGGGAGACTTTCTCAAAATTTCTTCTTTTGAAAGACATGCAGCCCTAGTGGTAGGAATAGCTTATTTCCCCACAGGACTGTAGCCACAGGTTTATATAAAATGAACACTGGATTAAAGCTTCAGATAAAATAAATATGAAGTATTGCTATAGGGAGAATGAGTAATTCAGTTAATCCATGGAAAGAGTTAGTAAATCAACCACTGCACAGTCATTTCAATTGGCAAGAAATATATCTTTTTCAAGGACTGTTCTTCATGGAAATAATTAATCGTAAAAATTAATAATAAAAATTATTTTTTTACATATAATTTGAAAAGATACCTTCTAATGGTAATAGGTTGTAAATCTTGTTTTGAATACTAAGGAGCATATGAATTGAGCATTCTCTCCATTTAATGAGACAGTGCTATGATTACTAGAGATACACAAAAGGTACTTTGGAATTACACTTCAGAATATTCATATATGAAATGATTATTTGCTTCTATTAGTTGGTATCTCAGATTTTTACACAAACAAATATTTGAATTAAAATTTATAATGGACCTTGCCGTGTGGCTATTTTCAAGCCCTTATAAGGTTCTGGAACAAGAAGACAAATAACTTGAGCCGAACAAAGAAATGGCTAGAAACACTTAAGCTGATAATAGAGAGAAAAGCTATTATGAAGAAGGTGACATATTTTCATATTTAGATCAACTGCAACGTTGGCCTCAGCACCCATGAACTGGCACAAAAGTTGCCAACCTCTCTGGCATGTTCTGAAGACCTGGGCAGTGAAAACTGCAATCCCAGAAGACTGTGTGCAGAAATGTCTGTCAAACTTGCAGCCCAGTGTGCTTGATGTGCACAAGACATCTTTTTCCACATGGCTTCAGAGGGGTCCAGTTGATGCTGAAGACATGGTACAGCTCCCTTCATGCAATTGTTTCATCAGGAAGGCACCAGCCAAGGTCTGGCTATAAGTTTTGCATCAGGTTGGTCCACAAGAGTCCCTCCACTCAGACAGTGAGACAGAAATCTGTGTGCAGTATCTGTTGAATGCCTGATAAACCTGGTTTTTGTCATATTTGTCCTGTGGTTATGAAATAAGCCACCTATTCTGAAATAAGAAAGAAAGACCATTTGTGTAGTGAAATTAAATTAAATTTCCAATGCAACCCCCAAAAAACATTGGAAGGTGAAAATTACACTGAACACTTTTCCAATTCCTTGTTCCTTAAAAGGATGGAAAACTACTTTGGGATATAAGGCAACCTATCACATATAAATAGTCCTATATGGCATCTTACAAAGGCTAGAAATGACTCACATAAATAATCCAGGGAAGGGAGAGGATAATGCATGTCCCCTGACTTCAGATATTTGAAAAGAAAACTTCCAGTCTATAACTGCCATCTAGTCTGGTCATAAAGATTGTTAGACAATATAAAGGAGTTAAAATTTTTCTTTTGATGGTTAGAGTTAGGTGCAGTTTATTATAATCTAAATTATTATATATTTAATGTTTTTTCAGGTAAATTGTGGACAGAAAAAATAGATCCAGTAAGACATTAGGAAGAAATTCTGGTATTTGCACAATAGTAGGTATTAGGGACTGTTTTAATGATCTAAAAATGCCAGCAGTTGAGAGTCAAAATGCCTGGGTCTGTACCTTGGTACTGCTTAACTAACTTTCTTTCTTTCTTTCTTTCTTTCTTTCTTTCTTTGTTCTTTCTTTCTTTCTTTCTTTCTTTCTTTCTTTCTTTCTTTCTTTCTTTCTTTCTATAGTTCTCAGTGCAATTTTGGTGTGAGACAGCTGCTACTCACCCAGGCAATGTCTGGGAGAACAACTGAGTTTTTAAGCACTGGGAAACATTATGCTGCTCTGAGAGGTGCAGCCTCAGCTTTGGAGGATAAGAGAGTTTTGTTGTATAGATCTGATCCCTGCTACACCAGTAACTGCTAAACTCTATGCTATACAAATCACTTGCCACATTTAGGAGCATCATTAAAATAGCTAATTAGAGCTCATACACAGACTATAAAGGGTGCCCTTTAAATTAGAGGGCATTTAAAAAAGCTGTAGTTATCTTTGTGATTATTACACACAGCAACATTTTAATGGTTTGTTTGACAGATATTGTAGAGTTTAAGGCCAGAAGGGACCATTAGATCATCTAAACTGACCTGCATTTTACAGGCAATTAAATTTCACACAGATACTCTATATGAACTTCATCAGCTTGAATTAAAGTAAAGCACTTCAGTCCTCATCAGACTATAGTGTGTGCTACAGACAAAGTGAGAGCAGAGCCTCGAGACTGAAATAGCAGGACCTAATATGTTCAGATGATCTTAGAAGGCATACCCCATACTGCAAGGGAAATGCTCTGTCAGACTGAACTTCAGGAGAGGATCCAAATCTGGAATTCAGTTTGAACTTGAACTAAAACATACAATGTAAAGTATGCTGGCTGTCATAATTTGGTGGAGATTTCCCTAAGGGTATTTTAGATATATCTATTTTCTTTTATTCTCCATTGAGTAATAAGTAAAAAAGCATAAAAAGTTTTTACAACATGTACTCAAAAGAGATTATAATTTATCTACTGTCTCCTTGCTCAAAAATGCAATTTACAATACTTAAATTTTATACAGAAGCTGGACTTATTCCATCTTTTTCTTTTTTTTTCCTCAAAGGAAAACAAATTAGAGTTAGAAATAGCCTGAAACATATTGAAACATTGTCCCTTGATGGTATCTTGTTAAAGACAAGGAAATGTGATATTTAGGAAACCATGATCTTATTCCACAACTGTCTCTGCAACTGCTTTGCATTGGCTAAATCAGTTTTCATGGTTCATGAAGATAAGCACCATAAAAAATCTTCCCAACAAGGGAAGGATTGGGAAGCATTCAGGTTGCTGTCGGCTTCACATCCCCATGGCACATGGACCAACTGGGACAATTTAGGCTTAACTGTTGTTATTCAGTAAGGCCATTTCTTCCATAATTCTGAAATGTGCCTTATTTAATATGACATTTTGGTTGTGTTTGACTTTGTTGAAACTCCTCCCTCTGCTGTTCGTGCTCCAAAGATTTTCTGTGTTTCTTTTACAAATTTAAGAAATCTTTTTATAAGTGAAATACAAAAATTATCTTCTTTTTACTATTTTCTTTTAGCTTAGGGATAGGAAACACCCCATTTTATAGGTTACCCTCTTTTCTAAGCTACCCTGTTTTCTAATCTGAGATTTGATTCTACAGAGACTTTTCTGTGTTAAATAAAGAAATTAATCCATCACAAATCTAGTCCAGAGATTTACTTCTCCGTTAAATCTGTTCCCCTCTTTCAGGTCTTTGTTTCTTCTCTTAACTAAGCAATTCATTTCAGACTTTGTACTGTCAAGCTAATCAAGTGAGACAAGGATTATTTTCCAAAGTCTTGCATCATTTGAGCTCTCTTAGACTCAGGTTGACTTCAGTTTGTCCCCCTGAATGCTATATGCTTTTTTTGGATGAGTTTGGAGGATAAGTTTTGTAATTCTTTTCCACTCTCAAACTGTCTTCATACCAGTGCCATCTGCTCATTTCTTGTACAGCAAAGATTTCACTCAAGAGAGCTGAGAGCTGTAGTTTTCTTCCCTCTGTGGTGATGTTGTTTTTACTTCTCTCAGGCAAAATTTCCTCTCAGAAGCAGGAGACGTATAACTCATTAAAACCCCATTTGCTGCTTCCTGTTGACCTTACTAACTCACTTCAGCTGGCTGCAAGTAAAATGCTGTGATATATTTTCTGCTGTGATATATCCTTTCTTTGATGATAGTTCATGGTAGTGAGTGCATTTATGCAAAGCAGCCTATTTTACAGAGATGTGTTCTTGAGGTAAGAGCTGGGAAGCATCATTTATAGCACATAGTAAAAGGGTGCAGGTCTTCATCTTGGTTCCTCCACTCCATAGTTATCATGCTGAAACCTACTTGCAAAGGTAGGAGTTCAGGCAGTATGGGAATTCACCCTCCCAACACAGACATAAATATAGCTGGGACTGAGGCTGCATTCCTTCTGGCAGTGCTTTCACCTGTCAGCACCCAACAGCCAGTCTACCCACCCTGGTCTCCCAGGCACAGAATGTTGTGTGGACCCAGCCAGAGTAATTGGATCTTAGTCCTTGTTCATCTTCAACCACAGCATTGACAAAACTCATTATTGACAGAAGGGGTGATGAGGGTAAATAGGACTCTTTTCTTCTTCTTCTTCGCCTTCTTCTTTAAAATGATGCCATGCATGCAAATGGTGGTCATTTTTTTGTTCTGAGGTGGAAAGGTGGACTCTGAATTATAGATCCTGACAGATTTTCATGGATGGATTTTCATAGGTTACACAGCATGACACAGCTCAGCTTGGTCATCTTCTTCCTCTCTTCTTGTCTAAAAGAGATATCTTAACACTTAGGATTGTGTGTGTGTAAACTGGACAGCACACAGGTCTTGTAGAGTTGAGTGGGTATTACTGTCCGTCTCTCTAGAGTACAAACTTCTTGATTAGCTCCTGTGATTGTGCCATTTAAGGATGAAACTTGGCAATTTTTTCATTTGGTTGTAGTGTTTGGTTGCATAAATAAGAAAGACTTAAAGGAAGGACTAGGGATAGGTGAGCAGAAGTCTCCTGTGGAGAGAACTCGCCCATGTAGGCAGCCAAGGCTTTGACTCCCGGGAAGGCAGTCTGAGACCCTTGAGAGAAACAGTTATTTCACTGATGGTTATATCTTGAACAGCCCTTTAATATTTTGTGATTATACCAGGTCTGAAGAGAGATTTACTTTCACTGGTGCTCAGAAGGAGTTGCCAGATGGACTTTAACAAGATGGGTATGTCTTGGGGTAACTTTATGATGTGTATCCCCTATCACCACTCTACGCCCAGAAATGAATTCTATGCCTTTCTGTGTCTTTAAAACTGGGTGCGAGAGAAAGAAAAAAAAAGTCAGATGAACTTTTCAAAGCAGTCTGTGTTCAAGGACACAGAGATAGCTGCTGCTGCTGCTGGAGAGCGGAGGACGCACCCTTTTGCTGCTTTTCAGCCAGTTTTCAGCTTGGTTTTCTCAGGAGAGAGACAGAGAGTTAAAATTCTTTGCTGTTTAGCTGGCTCACTAGTTGAGGCAAGACCTTTCCTTGGACTGCTCTGCTCTGGTCTGGATCACCAGCACTGGGAGGCCCATGCCAGCTCTGGAGAGACAGTAGCCACACCTACAGAAGGACTTTGAATTTTACCAGGTTCTCTCCACAGCAAGAGGTTTTATTATTTAGCATTATTCTTTTCCATTGTGCATTGTGTCTGTTAAATAAATAGTTTTTTTCTTCCACTTTCTTCTGAGGAAAATATTTTTTTTCCCCAAACTTGATGGGGGAGGGGTGGTTGTAACCTTCCTTCTATCAGAGGATATTTTCCTCCAAATTTGTCTCAAACCAGCACAGAGTAGAAAGCTCTGAATCCTTTAGTTTGGGCCAGTCACTCAACATGAACTGAAAAGGTGGTAACAGTGGTAGTTTTTTGCATTAGCTTAATAAATTTGGTTCACTTGACATCACGGCACTCTGTATTTGACTGTTCTATTGAATTACTGTTTAATTGCATGGGGTACACAGAGCACAAGAGCTCTGCACAACCTGAAAGAATCTTACAGCTCATGTGGTCAGGTCCAGCGAGAGCAGTCTGGATGGTGAATTTAATCCTCAATATTTGGTACAGCAAACTGGGGAACATCTGAAAAGCTGAATGAAGGTAAAGGGGAAAAGGAAAAGGGAAATTTAAAGAATATATCCTGGCCTGAAAAAGCAAATTTTACTGTTACAGATCCTCACAACTCTCATGACCCTGGGAAAAAGTCAAAAGCTCTGAGATTATATGACTTTATCTTATAAGAGACCTCTTGGCAAACTCAAGCCACAGAAATGTGACCTGAGACCATCACCACCTGTCTTGACTTCATGAAGTCCTGGATAAGAGATTGGGACTTATGTTACCACTTTCTCCCTTCTGCTTTCCTATATGGTTTCTTCTTTCCCTGTCTATCTTTTAGCTAGGCAAAGCTGCAACTTGTTAAACATAGCCATGAGCCTAGGATCAGAGATGCTAATAAAACTCTGGCCTGCTTGACTTGGGCATGTCAGGTTACACGGCAGGTTCTGAGGCTGCTGATAAGATGATGCTGCCACCAGACTTTTCTGCAGCAATGAGCTAATCCACACAATAGCAGAGATGCTGACTTTGCTGTGCTGTTATTTCTTTCCTTCTCTCCCTTCCCTGTTTTCTCCCTCCCTTCTCCTTTCTAATTTTTTGTATGTTTGTTTCATCTTATTGGAAGTGGCCCTGATTTTGAAATAGCAGCAATTTTCACAGCACATCCAGATTACTAGAGTTTCCCTGGACATAGGGTGGCTAAAGATAATTTCAGCCTACAGAGACTGTCCATCAACAGGTCTCTGCCCTTGTAGAGGAAGGGAAAAGATGTTTAAAATAGAGTTAAAATAAATTATTTTGTAATTTACATTTTAAATGCTTTAACTTTGCTATTTTCCTTTGTATTAATAAAAAAGATTTGTAAAGACAAAATGGTTGTTGTCCCCATTAGATAAGGCATCCTGAACTTGCAACCCAACACCACTCTGTTTACAGTTGCATGGTGCCAGAAAATTTACATATCTATCTCTTTACAGTCGCATAACCCATCGAAACCTGTGTTGCATCTCACATTTTCTTGCTCCACTGGGATGAGCAAAGAGCTTTCTGCCCTCTCAGTCTTCCTCCACTTCTGACAAACCACAGTGCCAACATAATAGGACTGCATTAATCTCTACATGTTTGTGGCTGGGAGACAGGAAAGAGTCAGGAGCCAGAAGGAAGACTGAGCTTTGGAATATCTGTACGCAGACTCTGTTCCTCCTGTGACCTTGAACGGTGATACTGCTGAGAGGTGCCCTCTGCTCCTGGCTGGAAGCATGTGATATGGAAACAGCAGCCACTGCTGCTTCCATTTCACAAGAACTGAGAGGTGAGAAAGGTAATTTACAGGAGATTTTTTCTTTTCCTCCACTTTAGCTGGAGAGTCTCATGATTCTGTCACACAACCTGGATGTGGGCCTGTATCTAACAAGGCTGCAGACCTAGAGCAGCTCCTGGAACAACACTTGTCTTAAAGTGAGACACTGGAGACCAGCAATATTTGAATTATTTGCATAAAGTCCTTCTACTATAAATCACATAAAATTACTGTGCATTATATGAAACAATTCAGAACATAATAGGGAAACTAAACGCAACTGCTAGACTAAAATTCCTGAAAGAAATTCCAGCCACTTGCCCTGCACCCTGGTTGCTCCCTGAAAGTGCGTACCCCTTTCTCATAAGCTCTTCAGTACTCTTCTGTCTCATGACTCGTCTTGAAGCATCAAGCATACTCAACTTTCCCAGAGCAGGGTTTGGCCAACACTGAGGGCTCTTTGGAAATCCCACTACCCCTCATTTAGGACACCGAGAACTTGTAAAACAGATTTTTACACTAAGCAAAAGCATTTAGTCAAGAAAGAGTCACCGATGTGAGCAGAGAAAAATGAAACACAGAGGACATTACATGACTGTCAGAGCAGACTGCTTCCATGAGTCAGTCTAATAAGCTGCCTCCACATCTGAAGCTCTTTCAGATTTATTCATTTTACTCTTACAGGCTCTCACCAAACAATTCATTTTTAAAATGAATATCTAGTGTACAAATACCAATAGCCCCTTTATCATGATGCAGAGAGGGAAAGGTAAAAATGATATTTGAAGTCCTTATGTTTTTCAGAGGTAAACATTTCTGTCTTTCACAGAAATATAAGGTAATGATATAAAAATGATATAAAAATATATTCATATTATCTATCACTGGATATAATATATATCCAGTAATTTTTTACTGGACCTTTTAAAATTGGTAACTTTTTTATATTAAGACAGCATCAGTTAAGGACATAAATACTTAATGGCTATTTTTGTAAAGACCCAGAAGAAACTGAGACATTTATAGCCATTCCCCTCTTACACAGACCTCCTCTGCTGAGCTTTAGCCTTGTTTATTTGTGATAATACTCCTGTGATTCTGGTGGGTTTCCTGCTCAGGCAAAACCAAATGTGGAGGGTTGCTTAGATGCATCTTTCAGGGAAAGCCACAGGACAATGTCAACTGTTTATGGTTATTTGGATAAAGCTCTAGGCTGAATTCATGTTGAAACACTGAAGAGCATCAGAACCATGTCAGCCCAGTATACTGCACGGTATTTTTTAAGTAGGTAGAATCCCTGTTGGTTTGAACAACCTGAGGAGTCTGGCAGATGTGTCATGTGAAAGGCTAATGAGAGGAAGATGTGTGAAATTTGATTTGTTACTAGATAACCAAACAAGATATCAGGCTTCTTAATCTAAGCACCATTTTATTAGATGCTAAAAATAACTAATAAAATAATTAATTAATTAAAATAAATAATTAAAAATAATTAAGAAGTTAATCTCTTACAACTTTAAGTGCTGGGAGTAGCTATGTAATTTAGAAAAGCACAGCATTTTCTCTCCTTGGTGTTCAAGGCATGTACCCCACCTGTACTGATGCTTTTTGGGACTACCTAAAACAGAGGCTAGACAAAATTAGGAGAATAAAAAGCAGTTTTATTTATTGAAGGGCCTTCAGGTACATTTAGGGCAGATGAAGCCCACCCAGGGGCTAAACCCAAAAATGGACAACGGGTCACGGGTTTTCATGCTTTTATAAGTTTGGTCCATTTGCATATTGGGGGTTAACCTTCCAATTACAGCTTCAGGTAATGAAGTAATTTACTCCCAGTTTGCTTTCCCCCCAACTCATTTTTGTTTACATTTCTCGGGACCTGAGACAGTAAGGTGTCCTTGATTCCCAGGTCTAGAGAGGAATTGTTTTGTCTGACCAAAATGGGAGAACAGTAGCTAACACTCTATATGGAGTTTAGAGTTATACACTAAAGAATTGCAGGATCACAAATATATGAAAAATATAAAAGCTAAAATCCTAAGGCATCAGTATTACTTATTATTATACTGCCATGAAATACTACCTGATTTCTTGATAGTCCTTCAGTATTCTGGAGAGTCACTCTGCAGAGAAGCTTTAGCAGCAGTCACAACTCCATCAAATAAAATCTTGTGTTTATTCCTTGTTCAGAGTTGACAGCACTCCTAACTAGCAATAAGAATTCTCATATTGTTACATAAAGAGTTAAGCTATAAGTGGCCCATGAAAATAATATAAACTAATATATGAGACCCAAGGGTGTTCCCCCAAGAGTTCTGAGGGATCCTGTGTATGCAACTGCCAAGTAACCATGACCTGCTAATAGTTTAAGTCATCTAAGGTACCTGAGAAATGTCAGTTATCAAACATGACACCCAAATTGTGGTGAGATATAGGGAACAACAGTAAGTTTTACTACTGTATTGAGCAAACTCATGCAAACTATGATAAAGAACAGGATTAAGACACGAGTTGGTGAAAATGATACAATGGGGAAAAAGTATTTTCTTGCAGCAGCCATGCCTCACATATCTGTAATGCTCTTTGAAAGTCACTGAGCACATTGGTAACAGTGAACTGTTTGATACATTGTGCACAGCATTTCCAAAAGAATTTCAGTAGATCTGTTACAAAACACTTACAGAAAATAAACTGCCAGAGTATAAGTAGAGAGTTCCATGTGTGGATTAACATTGATGAAAAAATAGAGAAGGCCAGACATTTTAAAATGGAGGTAGGATGACTTTCCTGGTCACCATTCATTAGTGGTCTGGAAAAGGAGTGGACAGGGAGGTTTCCTGATCTTAAGAGAACTCCTACAGTAAACCAGAGTTACCAAAGAGTGCTGCAGCAACTTCTCTCAGTACAGGCTGCTGGGGTGAGCTGAGATCTGATGCTGTTCAGTGTTGATGAACACAAATTAGTGACAATAGCAGAAATAGTCCCTGCTACACCAACACACAGCAAAGAGCTCAAAGGAAATTGTTATCACTCAGCAAGTCACCACCACAGACAGTATTGTGAAAACTGTATGGATGAACTTGTTATTCAATGTCAGTCAAAAGACAACTGCAATTATAGAATCAGATTGGAGAACAAAATAAAAAAACATCATTACAGTAGCAGCCAAAGTGCAAATCCATAACTCCTGCTACTGCTTGAATATTGCATGTATCTGTCACCATTCTTTAGAAGAAAGTTTTAGAACTAGAAAATCTTCATAGAAGTACAGGTTCATGAAGGACAGATGTGTCTCATTCCCCTGTGAGAGAAGATTAGATAGGTTTAGAATTCTTGAGCTTGTAAAAAAAAGACACTGAATGAAGGGGGTATGACAGAAAAGAATGAAATCAAACAAGTAGGAAAAGGGTTGAATACAGAAAAATGCTGTCACATGCTCATGATCTGGGCTGACAGCAAACAAGCTAGGTTTTATATGGAAGACTGACAGACAAGTTAGCATGCTTTTCAAAAAAAATGATAAATCCCACTTAAGATGATAAATCCATCCTGTGTCCCCTATCATTTTTTAGCAGACAGCAGCCTTACTCTGGGATTGCATTATGGTGTCTGTATTTATACTCTTTCTGCCTATTCACACAGCCTCCCTTCTCTGCTCTTTGTAGCAATGCAACAACTTTGAAACTTGAGTGCCTTCAATTCTCTCAAGCTGCAGAGATGATTTAACTCAGGCCTCTCATTTACAGGGTAAGTCCGAGCAACTCCCAGAACTCCCAGGTTTCCAAAAGAAGTGGTCCCATATATGTTGTGAGGGCTTGACCCAGCACCCTCCAGGACTGAGACCTTGTGTCCATAGCCATGTTGTTGTAGATGTGGAGTAAACACTCAGAGCAGAAGGTCTGAAAAGCAGAATTCTGGGGGATATGTAAAGGAAAAAGCATACTTGAGGCTTTAGCCATTTACAGGGTTATGCAGACACTATTCACATTTGACAAAAACATTTTAGGTAATTCTGTGTCTTTTTACTTGAATTTAATCCTTTGCTTTGTCTTGTGACTCCTTACATTTCAAATATTTAGAAAGCAAGAATGTTAGAACCTTATTTTTCTCTCTCCCTTGCATATTGCTCCTTCTCTTTTTTCCTGAGCAGTACCCAGTCTTCCTTACAGTAAATACTAAGTACAGCCAGCTCCTTTGCCAGCAGCATCACTGCTTTCAGAAGGAGCTCTGTCACTGCTTCTCTGTTTGTTCCTTCCCCTTATTTGTAAGAAGGTCGGGGGAAAGCCATTTGGGGCATGGTTCACACTGTAGTGGAGGTCTCAATAAAGCGAAGAGAATGGAGTTCCTGTATATTAAGTGCCTGTATCTTTGGAAGAGACTGTTGCCTTGAGCAGAAGATAAGCCAGTCACCATGTGCTTATTACCATACAAATATCTGTTATGCAGAGAAATTGTTGCTGGCCTAAAACCCCTGTTTTTCTACCGTCTTTTTCATTGCTGAATTGGCCAACTGTAAAAGATTGGGTTATTTATATTATATACTTTGCCACAGAATAATGTCAGAACTGAAAACAAATAAAAAAATATATGCCCTACAAACATAGGATGCATATTATCTGTCTGAGGGTAAGGAGAGAAATCTTCATTAGATTCATTTTGAGCAGCAGGACAGGACATGCAGATCAGTACAATGACATTCATGTATCAGTAGTCTTTACTTGCATGGAAACCATCTGTTATGATTTTGAGGGCAGTTTTGGCATTCCCCATAGCCTGGTGAGTGTGAAGGAGCCTCTCCTGGCATGTGCTATCCAAGGAACCTGTGCAGGAGGAGCAGACTTGCAGAGGGACTCGCACAGTTTGAGGGAAGGCTGGCCCATGATGGGATCCTTGGGACATGAGTAAACATTTCTGCTCTTCTCTGGATCCCCATGTCCTGGAAACTCAGGTGTTTCTGCTGGGTTTCCTGAAATCACTCTTATCAGACCTTAAAGGAACAGGCAAAGGCACACAAACATTATTTAAAGCCAGATGATTACAGTTTTGCTTCTAGGTGACTTACAGACAGCACACTGTTTAACTATCTGTCAGGGTATTTTAAACAGGTCCCCACAGCTAAATACAGTCATTGACAAGTCCAGTACTCAGGCTTGCTAACAAAAACATGGGTATTTATTTGAGGTGAAATCTTCTTAATTTCCCAAATTCAGATGTATTTTCCTGTTAAGGTAGCTCTGGCAGCAATATCAGTTTAAGAACTTCTGCCCATGTCTTCTCCCAACCAGTCTGCTCACACTTGTTCCTCCATAGCAGCATGATATCCCTAACCAGCATTATTGCTTTTAAGATTGGGCTAAACTGGTTAAAAAATTTAACTGCCTAAAACCCAAGAAATACTCTGGTGAAAAAGGCAAGAATAAGGCCAGGGACAGAAAAAAATCCCATTCTTTAGCCAGTCTGGGCACCAGCATTACTGTTTCATAAACCTATGGTTTCAGGTAGCTCATGAGTATAAAACCGTAAATGGGACTTGGTAATCTTCTATCCTAAAACTGTACTTAAAAAGCTGCTTCCTGTGTCACGTGAAGTTTTGGTTGACTCAGCTTCTTTTAAATCACATAATATTGCTTTTGCAGTGTCCTACCGGGCAATGCCAGTCTTAATACTTTGTGAGCAGCACACAGATTATTTACATTAGGCAATGGTATAACATCTTGACAGACAAACAGGAGATGCTAAGCCATCCCACCTTTGAGAACATATGCGGTTGGAGTACAGCCCCCTTTGAGAACTCTTTCTCTACTTGTACTGGGTTTGAATGGCCAAGCTTTGGTAGCAGGGGGCTACAGGGGTGGCTTATTGAGGAGCTGCTGGAAGCTTCCTCCATGTCCAGAAGAGCCAATCCCTGGCAGCTCCAAAGATGGAAGTGCCCCTGGTCAAGGCTGGGCCTATTAGAAATGGTGGTAATGCCTCTGTGATAACAGATTGAAGAAAAAAGGAAAAAAAAGTATTGTGTAGTTGTAACTGTGGCCAGAGAAGAGAGGAGTGGTAACACGTGAGAGGAACAGCCCTGCAGACCCCAATGCCAGTGGAGAAGAAGGTGCAGGAGGTGCCCCAGGTGCCAGAGCTCGGATTCCCCTGCAGCCCATGGTGCAGCCCATGGTGAGGCAGCTGTGCCCCTGCAGCCCATGGAGGGCCATGGTGATGCAGAGATCCACCTGCAGCCTGTGGAGGAGCCTCACACTGGAGCATGTGGATGCCCGAGAGGAGGCTGTGACCCTATGGGAGGCCCGTGGAGCAGGCAGCATCTGTGGAAGCAGCCTGTCCTTGTAGGACTGCAGCCTGGGGAAGAGTGACCTGCACTGCATTAGTTTGCAGAAAGCTGTTGCCTGTGAGACTGGCTCATGTCGGAGAAGTTGTGAAGAACTGCTTCCCAATGGAGGGCCCCCATGGTGGAGCAGGGGAAAGACTCCTCTCCCTGAGAGAAACAAAGGGTGACAAAGCGACCATAAATTCCATTCCCTGCCTCCCTGCACCACTGGGGGAGGAGGTAGAGCTGGGAAGGAGGGAGGGGTGAGGGAAGTTGTTTTGAAGATTTTGTTTTACTTCTCATTATCCTGCTCTGATTTTCTTAGTAACAAATTCAACTAATATCTCTAATTCTAGTCTGTTTTGCCTGTGATGGTATTTGATGAGTGATCTCTCCCAATCCTTATCTCAACTCATGAACCCTTCATTATATTTTCTCTCCCCTGTCCTGCTGCAAAAGGGAGTGATAGAGGAGTTTTGATGGGTGCCTGGCATCCCACCAGCATCAACCCGCTACACTACTCCAATGTACAAATGAAGAAAATAAATAAGAGGCTCTACTAACTCCTGGTAAAGCCAGTCTATTTTACACATTATGAAAAATGAGCTGGCGTAGTGGCACTTCTGTTTTGGTTGACTCCCCTGTCCTGGCTTCCTATAACTTTCAGCTCTGTTTTCTCTTCAGCATTGTCCTTAGTTCAGGCAATATTAGGAGCAGCTGGGGAAGTTTCATTTCAACCACACAAGAAAGTGCCTGATAGATTTTTGAGACAGTTGATGAAGATCCTGTGCTACTTGCACAGCATTTTTTAAACTAACCAAAGAGTTGCTCTTTACAAAGTCAAAATTAATGTTCACATCTCTTGAAGAAATCTGCAGTTAAATTCTTATCTGCTGAACTAAGAGCTGACATCAGAGCTTTTAAAAAGGGAAGCAATATTATAATAGGGAGAGCAAGAAGATTCCTGAAAGTTGCAGAAGCTTCAGCAGGATTTTACCTTAACTCTCTGTGGGCTGCAGCCTATGCCCATGTTGACTATTTAGAGATGACACATGATGATGAGAATGTTGCAGGAAAGTGGTAAATATAGATTTTTTTGACAGCAGGTAATAGAGAGGCTTCTGCACCACCGCTTTGAAACAATTATGAACATCGTCCATGTGCATAAAATATAAAATATGGTTGTGGCCAATAGCAGCAAATTTGAAATAAGCCTGTCTTTGGAGTCAGTGAAACACTATTTCAACAAAAGGGAAAATGTATTTGTGCTGAAGTGGCTATGAAAGAGCTGTGATAATCCATAATAACCTCATCCTCCATTACCCATAGAATTAAATTACAGTGATCAACCCAAAATAATGCATTTATCTTAAACAGAGAGAGCTAATCCCAACTGTGAAAATTTGTTTGATCCAAAGAACAATTGTGTTGATCCAAAGAACAATTGTGTTGATCCATATTAGCTCAGCAGGTCACCTGATGCTACCAATTTGGCACCTGTATGGTGACATCACAGAAAACAAGTACACAAAAAAGGGCAAACTGCTCTGGTTTATCTGAAGAAAACTGTATGTTGTGAAAGTTCAAGGGAAACTTTGCTTTCTCCAATGTGCAGAGATAATGGGTCCCATGTGGACTGTAGTTTGGAAACAATATAGGCAGATGATTGCTAGTTGTCCATAATAATTCAGGTCTGGGATTCATGAAAGCAATTTAAACTTAAGTAGTATTTTAAAAAAATTTATAATCCTAGTGAGAAAAACCCCAAAATGAGTCTGAGCTGCTTGTTAAAATTGTAATGCTGTAAGTAGTTTTAAAACATTCTGCTAGATTTATGTGGTCAGAGTGTGCTCTCATGAATACAGTAGTTAAACCTGGAAGAAGAATAGAAAATGATTTATATGTCTTGCATTTTAGGACATGGTTTATTTTTTTCTATTCAGAATTTGCTGTTTCTAAATTCTCAAAGCGACAGAACAGCTCACCTATAGAAGAAAGGCTCATCCATCTGACTTGCAGAAGGAGTTTAGACCAGCTGTGTACAGCTACATTGATACCCCTAAACATGTCAGGCACCATTCTGGCCTCAGGCTCATCTTGGATGCTGCCCAGATATCATCTGGAGGACTGGCCTGGGCTCAGACTGTGCCAGAAATAGTGGCAACAGCTTGGATCATTGTATGCCATGCCTGTGACTTTGCCTTGGCCTTGTTAATGTCTTTGTACAGATTATTGTCCCTGGGGTTTAAGTATGCTGCCTCCTCCTACATATATTGAGCCATTTCAGGGAATGGAAAATAGTTCTCCCTCTCCAACCATTTATCTCTCCATTCAGCTTAGCCAGCTTTCATGGATGCTCCTCTGCTGCATTTTGAGTAACATAAAGGACAGATGATGGGAAGTTGGGACACTTGATAGGGAATACTGGAACCAAATTTTATAGATTTGCATCACCAGCAGTATTCCTAGTGGCAAAGTGCCTTGCCATTATCCACCTACCTCAAAATCATTCCTTGCTCCAGTCAAGTTCAATATCTTTTTATATTTTACACCACTCAAAATATACAACAGTAATTTATGTTTAAAAATGACATGGATAAAGAAACAGAAGAAAAACCCACCTTAATCTACTTATAGTAAGACTTAATTAGAATGGTGCCTCTTGCTCTTCCTTATTTAGCTGACCTGTTGTAGGGTCTCTCTGTGATGGCAGTGAGAAACTCCTTTTTTCCTGCACTTGTCTCTTGTTTCAAATTGCATTCCTAAGTGAGGACTCTCTACTAGCTGAGCTTGTTAGCTGATGTTCCCCTTGAAGTTCTTGATCAGTTCTGGACAGATACCATCTTTCTTCCAGAAGCCAATTATACTTCACCTTTACCTGGTGATAATCTGGAGCTTCTTTTGAAGCGGAATAAATATTTTTCCTCTTTCTTGAGATGAAAATATCTCTTTGCTAAATCAGATATCATCTTCTTTTTCAGCCTTGCTGATTAATAACTATTTGTATCAGCAGTGGGTAAAAGTATTCTGAGTTATTTGGTTGTGACTCTCTATGCATGAAACTGTTTTCTCTGTTGAATGCTGTATTACAACAATTATAATTACAATCACTGATGCAAACAATAAAGTTGTCTAAATTCATATAGGCCACTGTGTCCTTATTGAGATGAAGATCTTTGGGGTCATATAAAGTCTGAGCAGAGTAACACCCGGGGCCACTTGAGTGATTCTGGTGTGGTCACTGAAGGGAACAAGCACAGCCTGGCTTTCATCAACTGCTGTGTCTTCAGGCTCTCTAACTGATGTTTCTGACTTTGTCATAGTAGAATGGGTTGACAATCATCCCTGATGAAGTTCAGGTTGTGAAAATAGTGGTTTTCCATAATCTTCAATCTGTTTTACTTTGTACAAAATATATAGAACTATCTCAGACTCACGGTGATACCTGAGAATTTACACACCTCTGTGTATTCAGTCTTCTTTCTTTCAGTCATACAAACACATGAATTTTATTAGAAGTCCGGCGAAACCTCAGGGGGACTATTATGTACCTTATATTCTTTAAAAGAAAGCTTGGGGTTAAAGCCTAATATGGACAAACTTGTGAAAATGTGCTGGTATTTCAGTCACTCTTTTGCATAACACAAGAAAACAACATATTTTTTTTTCCTGGGTGGACCTTCATCAGTCTGAACTCATTCTTTTGCAGGACTCTCTAGTCTCAAGGTGTGAAACCCATGGGCAGAAAGTGAGTAAGGAGAGGTGTTTCACGAGAGTTTCATTTCTGCCTGTTAAACAAATGCATTTATGTGAGTCCAGCTCCTGACAAGAAAATGCCCTGTCCTGACAAGCAGAGCTGCTGAGTCTCCAAATTGGTTTCTTAAGTCTGATAACATTTATCCTTCTCTGGAAACTAAAACACAGGATGATAAAACTGATGGTAATTATGCAAGTTTGAAGAAAGACAAAAATTCCCAGATAATACTGCTTTTCTTACCCAAAAGTTTCCATTGGCTAAGAACAGAACCAAAAATGAATCCCCCTCCCCAAAATGAACTTAATAGATGTCTTTTCAGAATTCAAAAATAGTCATTAAAAATCAAGAAAGTTTTGCTTTTATTAAAAGAAAGTCATTGCTGCTTATGAGAGTAAGGAAGACAACTTTTTTTTTTTTTTTTTTTTTTTTTTTTTGAGTAATGCATATTTGGACATCAAGACCTCTTTCTTATACCTTTATGGCAGGTTATAAACAAAATTGGTCAACAGTGATTTCTTCTGATATTGAGTCCTATGCTGAGCACCAAACACTGGAGGAGGATTAGCAGTTAGTTGTGTGAGGTACTGTCTCTGAGCTGCTGTAGAGGAACTACCACTGGGATCCTCTCCAGAGAGCAGATTAGCACAACTGTTGAACATAACTCCTCGAACGTGATCTGGTTGTAAAGAAGTGTGTTGCTGTCTTGGAAGAGGGACTAATTAGATTTCAGCCTTCTTCTACTATGCTCATCAATTCTTTGCCTTTCTTACTTTCTCAGCAATTAGGGGCTTAATGCATTATCTTCATAGTTTCACATTTTCCCATGTCATTATCTGCCCAGAGGAACAGCTTAATGTATTGAACAGTGTATGGGGCATGCAGCCAGAAGAGAAAATAGAACACACACAGTCACAAGTTAGGTACTGCCTTGCTGTATTTTTAGATGTTGCAAGAATGCATAATAAACATACTACCTGGCAGAAAGTGCAAATCCTGTGTATGCATCTTAAATTTGATTCCTCAGGTAAGAGCATCAGACAGCATTTCCTGCAGTCCACATCCCTCTCCTGATTATTGGTGCCTGCAGCCTTTCCTTCCAGGCATGAGCAAGTGAAAGGAGAATGTAACTAGTGGTTAGAGCACTCAGCTGGGAAATAGAAAAAAAGCATATTTGAAGGATTTGGATTTTTTAGAGATTCCAGGTCTGCAGGCATCCCCTGGAACTACCTGCTAAATCAAAGCAGCAAAAGTAAGTGCTGTCTATGCTCTGGGCCTAAGCAATCTCAGCTGTCCCCATACTGGGATACTTCTGTGCACGCTTGACAGCATGACTTTCTGGTGCTCAGGAAATTTCAGCGTCACAAAATGCGTAAGCAACAGAAAGTTTCCAGAAGTGCAAACTCAGTCCTACCTATGTGCCACCCCTGTTGAATCTAGTCCTGGTGTCAAGGGTGACGTCAAGTACTGGACTAGTCCAGGGAATAGACTTTGTTAGGAAATGGGAAAAATCTAGTGTGGAAATGGACTTCAGAGAACAGCCTAACACACACTGAGACCCCATCTGTTTTGGGATGAAGAAGCTCATACACAATTAGACAGTGCTTAAGCTACATGGCTCGTGGTCCATGTTAACAGCACATTTAGAACAATTACTTACTCTTTCCTTTCCACATGTGAAGCATTGTAAGAAGACCTGCCTGAAGTTTTCTTCTCATGCCACTGTACTTTTAAAGTCAGAGACTAATACTCCCCTGGCTTTTACCTCTTTTTGCATCTGCCATTGCATGGAGTAGGTCTTGCTCTCGGGGCAACAGCCTCCCACAAAGGCAGGAAATTCCTCAATGACAGCAAATTTAGCTCCACTTGGGGTATTAAGGAGGCACTGGACATAAACCTAGATCCATCACTTTCTTCTTGACAGCTTTAAGCCAGTGAATCAGTCTTTCTGCCACTCAGGAGGAGAATTATAGAGTATTGGTATCTTGGGCCTCACTGTCATGCTCATTACCTAGATTCACTGCAATTGAAGATTATCAGCTTTATCAGTGAGCTTAAGCCCTTACTCCTTCAAAACTTTTTATATTCAAAAGAAGGAACTTTTGCAGAGGAATAATGGGACTAATTTCCTCTGAATTTATTTGCAGTTCAATTGTTTCTTATACTTACTTTCAGCTCTTGTTTTTTCTCCATAATGTCTGCTTTTATAAGTGGGAACACTGTCCTGCACCCTTGTTTCTAACATTATAGCTGACCTCCATCAGTGGGTATTTGCAAACATATCTATCAAAATTTAATGGGAAAAAGGCAATAAATTGTTGGCAAGTTATATTTTGGAGAGAACAGCCAACCATCAGATAGGTTTGGCTGTAATATGTGACTTTCTGTCAGGGAAGGGTTGGATTTTCTCTTTAAATGTTTAACAATGTAGTATCTTCCAAGTAAAATTACACAGTGAGTGAGCCAAAGAGCAGTCAAAT
The DNA here is from genome assembly GCF_020740725.1 of Corvus hawaiiensis. Lineage (NCBI taxonomy): Eukaryota > Metazoa > Chordata > Aves > Passeriformes > Corvidae > Corvus > Corvus hawaiiensis. Next base: position 33,871,008 of record NC_063215.1, on the reverse strand, counting down.
ATATGAAAGTGCTTAACCCATCACCCATGTGGCATGACAAATGCAGAACATTTCAACACTTATTTTTAAGGTATGTATGCTGTGGTAGTAAAGTGGTTTCCCTGCCCTGCTCAGCTTTTCTTTCTTTCCACAGTATATTCAAAGGAGATACTTTATACCATATTTTCGATGTGTGGAGTGTTTTTTGTTTGGTTTTTTTTTAGTGGCATTAATTTTTTTGTATGTACATTTCCTTTTTCCTTATATCAATTCCTCTATTTTTTTAATGTCTGCTTTGTTTTGGTTTGTTTTTTTTGTTTTGTTTCACATCTCTGACTTATATATGGTCCCTTTCTCCTTCTTCCTTGTCTCCTCCATTTTCTCTCCCTCTGTCTTTCCCTATACTCTCCCCTTTATGTCCTTATGGCTGTATTAAAATTAGCATCAAACAATTGAGTTCTCCCAACTTAATTCTCCCTGCTCTTTGTTCACAGTTCACTCCTCTACACAGGATTTTTATATTCCCTTAAAAGAGAATAAGCAATAAAGCTCTTTGTCTTCCTATCCTCTATTTTTCTAGGGCACGGAGGTGAAGGCTAGGGGAGATATTATGAGAGTCTCTTCCTCATAACCTACAGAAAAGAAAGGACCAAGTGGTTTTTAGGGCATCATTGAAGGCAAAGTGGATATGTACCTCATCAGGAACAGCTGTCCCAGAAAAGTGCCTGGCACAAACCTCCGACCACTGGATTTCTTGCCATTGAATCTGCTTGTTTGATGCCCTCAGTGAGCTGTTGGGTAGAAGAAAGGTAGAAAAGGCATGGATGGGAAAAAACCCCACCCATGGTGCAGTACCTCTGAAGGCAGGCACAGAGAGAGAGACAACTAACAGGCACACCTCATTATCCTGGTCCTGCTTGCCTCTCTGGAGTCTAGGAGTCTTTCTGTCCATAAAGTTGACATTGCATGTTCTTGACATTGTGGTCAGCCCAAGCCAGGAGAAGCCTGTGGGCCTACTGTGGGGATCCTTTCCTGCCAGGTCTCTCTGGCATCCTTTTACTTATTATTGAAGGTTGGCAAAACATTTCAGTTTTTTCAAAGGGACCAGTTAGTTTTTCAAAATATTTTGTTCTGCTTTTCTACACTTGAAGGAGCATCTGTTTTCCTGGGTTTTAACAAAACGAATCGTGCAAAGGAAATCAGGTTGAATTATAGATACTGTTGATAGAAATAGGCAATTTAGTAGGAAAAGAAATAATTTCATCTATAAAAGAGCTGTAAGGGGAAAGATAAAGCCCTTATTCAAACACAAGTGTCACAAATAATAGGAATGGGGTTTCAAAAGATTACTGGCAAAGGAAATTGGTTTTTCATACAATAATAAACATTCCCCTTCCTTTCCCCCCAATTTTCCAAAGCAAGAAAACTTGCATCTATCTAGTTAAAACTGAGACGAATTAGAATGCTGCAGGTTCCTGAATATGCTGGTCTGTGAGAATAGCTGCAGAGGACATGACACATTGCATGTTTTAAAGACAAGGGGTTTTATGAGTGTAGTAGAATAAATATTGTGGTGGTGACCTGACTATATAAAATAATCTGATATGATTTTCCAGAAGAGGTGTTCCTCAGTTATTCTGATACAGAATTTTTTCAATTTTCAAAATTCTTCTCAGACTCTTGCAGCTCTGTAGAACTCAGCTCTTGAAGAAACACTGCTGAAGAGCCACAAAGCCCTGATGAAGCTGATAGATCCTACATTAAAACTGTGTATAATCATAACCCTTTCCAGTGACCTTTATGCGGAGGCATCAGTTCAATTTGGCTTTTAACATGAACTTGACCTTTTCTTCAAATTAATTAGCATAAATCCTCACAATTCATAAAAGTTAAAGTCTCCATCTGAAGCCTGTATAACAAAGACTCTGTGATACATTGACATTAGGGACCTAACTTTTCCCACAGTTGCTTCTGGAGAAATAGTTGTCTAACTTAAAGGCTTTCTGCTAATTAATTGCTCTGCTTGACATTCTGGAACATGGAGGACAAAAAGCCCTGTCCTAATGAGCCATTTGTAGAAAGTTGTGTCTCTCTAAAATATCCCAGGATGTTTTGTTACTGCTAAAAAGTGTGGCATGGCTCCTCAGCAATTTGGACCCGAGGAGGTTCTGTTCTCTTGTTCTCTTTTATCAGCCAAAGAATGTCCTGTGGTGTCGCAGCAGACCCATGGAGAAGCAGTGCTCTTTGATTAAAGTGCCAGCTAATTTGTCCTGGCGGTTGGCTCCTCAAACTTCTTGCCCTTAGTCCGTATCAGTGGACTATCAATGTCTCTATATTTTTGCATACCAACACCATGTCTCGGTAAAAAATCAGCCTAGACATTTCACCACAAGACTCTGTCTTCAGCCCTATCCTCTTTCCTTAAGAAATCTTCTGCCTCCTTTAATGCCCTAGAGAAAGGACGGGCTTGCAATATATCTGCAATAGTATTACATGCTCTCTATGGCAGACCAAGGATATTTCTCTGCCCATTAAAAAAACCCCAAAACCCCCAAACTGAATCTTTGCTTCATTTGTGGGTAACTAAATAAATAAAAATTTATTACTTCAAAACCAGTAAAAGAAAAATAATACTTTCAAAATTCTCCCAGGACCTTCCTGTTTTAATGCATTCTCCAGCTATTGCAAAGACATAAGCTGAGTCTGAGATTTATCAGAGCAGGTAGAGTGCAGCACAGGCATTTCACCTGCAGTTATGAAGCACGTTGTGTTTTACCCAAGGACATTAGACTTTCAATTCACTTCAATTTCCTCTTTCATTGTGAGATTTTGTTTTAATATATTGTCTCCTGTTTCCAGTGGTCAGAACCCCCACTTCTTTCTCAGAATAATGTTCTGAGGTTTTCTTTGGGCTGAATTTTAGCCAACCATTTACATCACTGTAAATGGAGATCTTTACGCTTCCTAGACAAGTTGGGGGGAATTTAAAATCAAATCACTACTGCTATTCCTTATAGCCAGAGGTTGCAAATACATGTGTAATTGCATTTGCCCTACTGGAAGGCAGTTGTACGAGTATTTGAGAGCTTATTTTTTTCTGTTTTGACATCAGGACTGCATACAGCAGCATATAAATGAGATACCACATTGAAATACATAATTGTGCTGTGTAAGCTGAATAGTTTGAACTAATACTTTTTCTCAGGTATCTTTTTATTTTAATATATTTAAGCCTTTTCTTATTTAAACATTTTCTCTTCTTTTACCCAATTTAATTGAAAGCTTTTAGAATTCTTTTGTGAGAAAAATAGTAATTATTGGATCAACACAAAGGATAGTGTTATTGGGTTTTGCTCGTAAAACTCAGTGTTCATTGGCAGCATTTTTTTTAAAGCTTACAGTTACATATATCACAGTAAAGAAATCAAGTTTATTGGTAACTTCATTGAAATTTCAGGTGTCTTTTGTTCCACTATATAGAGTATAATGAGAAAATCTAGAATGTCCAGACAATTTTCCAACAGTCCAACATATTTTCCAACATAGTTTAGTGGGATAGATTTGCTAGTGATTTAACCACTCTAGTTTGTTCCCCAAGAAATGTGTCTATTACACGTAATTTGGAGAGAAAAGAAAATGAAATTACTACTATAGAGTGACAGTTATAAGTTACTCTCCCAGAAGGAGTTTTCTTTTGCAAGCAAACCAAATTTTTCATAGATTAATTTAATTCCATTAAATCTACTTAATGCTTACTCTACTCCTATTACTAAAACATTACTTGGTCATGATACATCTGTCTTCTTAATGTGGAACCATTTACAAAAGAAAAACTTTTGCATGGTAGAGATGCCAAGAAGGGTGCTGTGAAGTCTGAGTTTCAGCTCAAACTTCCCATTTTCCATGCTGCACTGGAATTTAGTTAGAAGAGAAATAATTGTGGCCAGCCCTGAGTTGACTGAGGGAAGCCACTTGATGCAATCCTTTTGGATTTCAGTAAAACTCTCGACAGCATCTCTCACAGGTTTTGTCCAGCACACAGCTGGATAAACATGTCATGGGACGGGTGAACAACTGGCCCATGAGTTGGACACAAAGGGTTACAGTGAATGGTCACACTGGTGACCTGTCACTACCGGTGTTCCACAGGGCTCCAAGAGCCTGTGCTCTTCAACATCTTCATAAATGACTTGGAGGCAGGACTGGAAGGGATGCTAGGCAAGTTCACAGATGATACAAAACAGGGAGGAGCTGCTGACTCCCTCAAAGGCAGGGAGGCCCTGCAGAGAGACCTCCACAAATTAGGGCAATCACCAACCACATGAAGCTTAACAAAGACAAGTACCAGATTCTGCACCTGGGATGGGTCTTGGTCAGTGGAAAGTTGAACATGAGCCAACAGCGCCCTCAGCACCAGGAGGGCCAGGTGTGTCCTGGGGGGCATCAGGCACAGCATCGCCAGCCGGGCAAGGGAGGGGATTGTCCTGCTCTGCTCTGCACTGGGGTGGCCTCACCTCGAGTGCTGGGGGCAGTTTTGGGTGCCACAATGTAAGAAAGACACTAAACTGTTAGAGAGTGTCCAAAGGAGGGCAACGAGGATGGTGAAGGGTCTTGAGGGGAAGCTGCGTGAGGAGTTTTCCATCGTAAAAGATTCTATTATTAAATCAGAATATGCTTTTCCAAAGTAGTGACAAACAGGGAACACAAAGTATTTTGAGTGCTAATATGATTACTGGGAATTGTTGTAGCTCACTACCCATTATGTTTTACTTATCATATGAGGTCCTGCTTTAACTCCTGTACTATGTAATGATGGTTGTTTCTGAGAACCAGCCAAAAAAGGTGGATGTGAACATATGTACCACAGTGAAAACTCAGGGAGGATTTTTATGAACACATCGCAAAAGAACTATACTGTGTTTTTATTTTTTTCCAGAACTGATTTGTTTCTAATAGGTCTGCTGTTTCTGTCATTGGCAGTGAGCTAAGCAGACAGACGATATCAGATTATATTCCTGAAGTTGCACTCAGTTCTGTCTTTAAACTGTTAAATTCCAGAATGCATAAAGTTTATGCTATGAAACAAATTGCATTCTGCTTTTCTTCTTTCCAGTTTAGCACAAATAAAATTTAAAAAAAGTTGACAAAAATGTCCTCCATACTGGAACCAGTTTCAGGAGCCCAATGCCTAGTTAAAAGAAGTTGACTTTCTTGCAAATTGTAGCTTAAAGCTTATTCTACATTTGTTATTACATATTTCAAACAGTTAAAAAAAAGTATGTGCAAAATTTGAAGACTGGCAGTTTAGAGCAATTTTTTTTTTTGGTAGAACACAGTGAGCCCTCAAATGGAATAATTCATCAGGACAGCCTTCTATACTTGTATTTCTTCCTTGTAAGAAGAAATAATCTGTTTTACCTCATCACAATACAGTTTCATGATTATGTATCCTTTCCTTCACGATAACATGTGGGATATCACTTAAAAGTTGATTGTTATTTAACATCACAATTATACCACAGTTAAAATGCAAGAGTTGATGCACCAGTGCTATAACTATTCTATTCTTCATTGCAACAGCTGAAGCTATTCCTATTACACTCTTGTTGAGATAGTGTTACTTGTTTGGAGATGTTTGCATAACACGTGCAAAACTGCACTGGCCACCAAGCAATTAGCCCTTTGGCCTGTCTCTCTGTCATAACAGTGTTTTAAAAGTGAGTAACTGCTTGCTAGGCAGCAAGCACTGCTGGCAGTAAGCACTGCTTAAGGGCTGCTACTGTCCCTGTGTGCATACACATAATGCAGAGATGCTGTTCATCCTATTGCTACAGCTTCCTGCTACAGCAGGCGAAGAAGGAAGGGCAGCTGGCTATTCTGCATTAACAAAATGAAAGGCATTCAAGCAAATTTCTACTCTCTGTGGTGTATTAAAAAACCCATAGCAAAGCTATAATATGTGATTTTAATTTAAAAATAAAATACAACACTGGATTGAAACTGGTATGCTCAGAAAAGCAATCTGCAGAGGCAAAAAATGTGAGCAGGGTGTGGCAGTGTCATGGTTTGACGCTGGCCCAACGCCAGGCACCCACCAGAGCCACTTACTCAGCCTCTCCTGCCACAGCTGGGCAGAGGAGGGAAAAGGAGAAAAAAGTTAACAACGGCTTCATGAGTGAGACAAGGATCGGGAGAAACATTTCAAGGGTGAAACAGGCTCAACTTAAGTTGTGAAGTGAAATTATTGCTAACAGAAGAGCATAATGAGAAGTAAAATAAGCCCTTAGAACACCTTCCCCCACCAGCCTCTCCCTCCTTCCCACCGACAGCGCAGGGAGACACGGCCTGGGGGTTTTTGGTCAGTCCATCCCCGAGATTTCCTCCCGCTGCTCCTCCGGGAGAGGAGTCTTCCCCTGTGAGGCCGTGGGTCCCTCCCACGGGAGACAGTTCTCCTGAACTTCCCCGGCGTGGGCCCGCTCTCAGGAGCAGCAGCCCCACCGCCCCTGCTGCAGCGTGAGCCCCTCCCACGGGCCCACAGCCCTCCCAAACTGCTGCGCCGGGGCTCTCTCTTCCCACGGGGCGCAGCCCTCCAAGGCCAGGCTGCTCCAGCCTGGAAGCGGGGCCCTCTCTCTCCACCGGGTCTCCCACGGGATCACAGCCTCCTCCAGGCATCCACCCGCTCCGGCACGGGCACCTCCCCCACGGGCTGCGGGTGGATCTCTGCATCCCCCGTGGATCCCCACGGGCTGCAGGGGCACAGCGGCTGCACCATGGTCGGCACCACGGCCTGCAGAGGAACCTCAGCTCTGGCACCTGGAGCACCTCCTCTCCCTCCTTCTTCACTGACCTCGGTGTCTCCATGTTGTTTTCCCTCACATGTTCTCACCTCCTCCTCTTCTCTGGCTAGAATTCAAAATCTTGTGACTTTGTTTTGATTTTCTTCTTAAATATGTCATTACAGAGGCGTTACCAGCCTCTCTCATTGGCCCAGTTTTGGCCAGCAGCATGGTCATCTTCAGAGCCATCAGCCACTGACCCTGCCGGGCATGGTGGGAAGCTTCCAGCAGCTTCCTCACAGGAGCCATCTCAGTGGCCCCCCTGCTACCAAAAACCAGGCTGTGGCAAACCAATACAGGTAGGGAGTGGATCTACCTGTGAACTTGTACAGTGCCTACCAGAGTCTTGGCTGAGGTCTGTGTACTCTACCACTGAATCTGATGCCAAGTTCTACACCAGCACATCACTTCATTCAGCAGCACAAATCTATTTCCATTTGTATGAAAAACTCTGTCTGAATTACTGATCAGAAGTAGGGCTGACTCTTCCCTGAAAATCTTTTTCATGACATTTTCTCTCAGCGTTGCACCTGAGCATCTCTCAATTACCACATAGGCTTAAAAGGATCCCTCTGCACTGGAAAGATGGCCCCAGATTAAATAACAAACCCTTCTGTCAGGTTTGTCTCTAGCAGGCAATAATGCACTCTTCTGCTTAATTAAAACTCTTCTCTCTTAAGATTTGGTGCCCTGCCATATGAGAATAACATAACAGCAATCAGCAATGTGCCCTATGAAAACACATTTCTTTAAACTGTCCTATCATTTCCTGCTGGCATTTATTTTGCCATCAAAGCAGTTTGGAAAAGAAAATCCTAGGTTAAGCACAAAAGCATTAAAGCAATGATCAGCAATCTGATGAAAATACTGGCTTTCCTCTGACTAAATAAAAAAATGTTTGCAATATCATAGCAATTTTTGTACATAATGAGTTCAAGTCAGATACATCTTTGTTCCCTTCCCTCACCCCCTTTTTTTTTTTTTTATGGTTGTCACAGTTTAACTTCAGCAGGCAACTAAGCAGCACATGGCTGCTTGCTCACTCCCTCCAGGATGATGGGGGGAAGAGGATTGAAAAGGTAAAAGGGAGAAGACTTGTGGGCTGAGATAAGAAGAATTTAATAATTGAAATAAAATAAAATAATAATAATAGTTATTATAGTTATATGTAATAACAATGATAATAAAAATGCGAAATACCACCAACAAAAAAAGATAAACCCCATGAAAGACAAGTGAGGCAAATTAAAAACAATAGCTCACTATCGAGCAACTGATGCCCAGATGGTTCCTGAGCAACTTCCACCCTAGTTTATATGCTGAGCATGATGCCATATGGTATAGAGCATCCCTTTGGTCAGCTGTCCCAGCTGTGTCCCCTCTCGACTTGTGCACTCCCAGCCTACTTGCGGATGGGATGGGGTGAGGAGCAGCACTATTCAGCAATAACAAAAACATCCCTGTGTTATCAGCACTGTTTCTAGCCCAAATCCAAAACATTAACTACTATGATGAAAATTAACTCTACCCCAACTAGATCCAGCCAGAAGTGGTGGAGATTTGCCTCTAATATTATCTATTGCTTTCTTGTAAAACTGTCACACACTGGTCTAATGACTGACTGGACCTTTGCAGAGATGGACAGAAAATTTAAAACTCACTGGGATTATTCAGCTGCTGTACTTACTTTTAAGTACAAGTCCTGATTTCTACTAACCAGCCACTTGAATGGTTGGACAATCATTTGAGTCATTACTCTGTTGGAAGGTTGAGGTAGTTGATCACCATGGGGACAAATACAGCTACACACGGTCTAAGGTCCAGTTCATTGACATATTCAGTGTAAAAAAAAATATTCCAGGGCTGTTGTTAGGGAGCACAGTTTGAACAAAAATAAGTGCATGTATAGGATGGACACAGGTATCATGTATCACAGTTCTTGGAAAATTAGATGGCTGGAAGTAAACCCAAACCTTTGAAAGAACTGATGGCTTGGTTGAATCCAGCTGAGAAAGATTCTTAGATCAACCACCACACAGATTAATTCCTTTATAAAGCTCTACTGTGCTGCTTAAACTTAGCTTTTCAACAGTGTTTGAGAGAAGGCAAGGGCTGGTCAGGAGACTTTTGCAGTTAAGAGCTAATGAAGGAGGACACCTGTGATGTTGCTTTGGCTGTGACACCAGCTCTTCCCAGGGTGGTGAATGAGAACTTTGCTGATGGACAGATTGAACCCACACATTGCTTGTTAAAGGTATATCTGGCTGTGGTGCTATATATGACAAGCTATAGTGCTTGCATCAAAGAGTGTAGTTTTTCTGTCTAATTTTTCTGTCTAAAACAATGCATTTGATTGTATTTCAGCTGCCAATAGCCATTTGATTGCAGTACACAAAATGCAGAATCCAAGATGTCTCTTGGCATGAGCTCTAGTGGCTCAGCTGAAAAAGGTGAAGCAAAAAAAGTTTCTCTGAGCTTTACAGTGTTAATGAACAAGCAGATGGAAATGGCAACAACCTTTAGGAAACAGCCTCTCCTTCCCAATTTTGATGTCTTTCTGAGCTGACAGTACAGTGTCTGCAAGAGGTATTTCTCTTCCCTGGTTCAGAAAGATGAAAGAGTATCTCTAAACAATGTTTAAAAGTGTTGAAGGGAAGAAGCTCCCCAAGGAAATGAAGTATCCCACTGAGGAACATTGCTTTCTACCTAACAGGCAACTTCTGTCACTTTTCTTCCTGTTCAGGAAGACAAGACCCCCATGCTGATCCAAAAAGACCTCTTTGCCTCTAGCTTAAAGGAAAAGAGATCACCATGAGTTTATGAGCTTAAACATGTTGAAATTGCCCAATTGTTACCAACATGGGTGGGCTCACTTTAATCTTTATAACTTAGTCCTAGCCCACTGAGAGAGCAGGGAAGTGCTTTTTCCTCTGTTTTTCTTGAGCTGAACTGGACTATGGTGACACACACATAGAAAGTCTGGTGTGATATGAAAGTGGCAAGAAAGGTTTTTTATCTTGAATTAAATTTTAAAAGATGACTCCTTGTTTATATGTTTTGTCAACCAATCATGTCAGCTTAACCTCCGGAGACTACACCTTTTAGAGGTGTTTGCTAACCTTACTGGTAAAAATGTACAATAACCGTACAACACACATCCTGGAACACAAAGCAGGTATGAAAATTTGGTTCTTTTTACAAATATCAGAACAATCTCTAGGCAAGTGTTTTCATGTTATTATGACATAGTCCTATTTCCTGGTACAAATGGAATAACATGAAAAAGATGATTCACTTAGAATATCCGAGCACTAAAATTGTAGCAGAGTATGGCTAGGCTGACACTTGTTTGAGTTCCAGGAAAAAAAAACTGAGGAAGAAAAGAAAGAGAAGCTGAACAAAGGAAACTAAGATTTAAAGTATGGAAAAGGTGGCCAAGAAAATATTTTTTCAGTACTTTAGAGAGTATGGGGAAAAATATTAGTGAACAATCTTGCTCTTTAGAAGCAATAGTTTAAAAATGGCCTGGAAGACAGAAAAAGGGAAGAATGGGAAGAAAACAGCATGGAATTTATTTCTTCACCTCTTCGTGTCAGGTCCTGCTTTCCTGTTTGATGTTTGCCCATTGCCTTGTGCTTCCCCACCACCACCATGCTGCAGCATGTTTCCTGGGCTGCAGTTTCTGGTGCTGGGCCTTTCTGGACCACACCTCTTCCTGAGAAGGAAAGGAGAGAGGTGCTGTACCATGACAATCTTGCTGCCAAAGGTGAACCCAGGTGGCATCTCTCTGTATTCCTCTTATCATGACATTTCTCCTGGCGTAGGATCTGAGGCAGAAGATGGTCCCCAGAGCACAACAGACCAAGGTACTTGTAAAAGTGCTGCAGAAAAGAATTTGGGCAAATAGAAACTGCAAAGAAAATTCCTTTCTGAACTGTTTGATACCAAAGATTAACTCTGCCCCCAAAATCTATCAGATGGATTTTATAGCCTTAGAGCTAATTTAAAATTAGAGCTAATAAAGAACCTTAGAGCTAATTTAAAATTATTTTTGAGCCTCCATAATTTGCATTTTTCATCACATCCAAGAATCTTCTAAAATGAGGATGTGTTGCTGTATCTTCTGCTTTCCAAAACCTTTCAGGGGCACGTATCTCTAATGCTTCACAGTTGTTAAATTTCTGCTCCATTGCTGAGCTGCAGAGAAGGGAAAGAAATATATTTGCTATACTGACTCTGAATAACAGAAACACTTGAGCGAGCACCTAACTGTTCTACATCAATACCTACAGCTTACATCATGCATTTTATTCATGCTCTTATTTAATTATTTTTTTATTTCTCTTCATGGGCTTGCTGAGCACGCAAACAATTAATCTCCATCAGTCCTAAAATGCAATGTTCCCATGTGAATTTCTAAATACAAAAGATCACATGGAAGCACTTGAGTTGAGTATTTTAAAATGGATGTATGATTTTCTGTTATTCAGCTGAGATTTTCTCTTCCTAGCAAACTAGATTTTATCACCTCTAGAACTGGTGTTAAATGAGGCACAGATACAATCTTTAGAACCTGACTGGCTGCTAAACAAGGAGGGAAGAGGTAGAATTTCAGGCAAATCTGGCAAAATTAGAGCTGCAATGCTCCTGCAAAAAGATCCACTACAGCCATGGCTTCCACTTTTTATTTAATTTGAAAGAGTCTCCATTTATGAGATCAATGTATGCAGGCATGCCCAAGGCATCTCAAATAGCATTGGGCACTTACTTTTTGGACAATCAAAATAAGGCTAACACTGTCAGTAACAGGAGGGTGGACATAAAAGTCTTCATGTAAAAACACCTACAGTTCTTTGTTTTTTCTCTTTTTTTTTTTTCTTTTCATTTTTTCCTTTTTTGTTCTCTCCTGCTTCAGTTCCTGCATTAAAAAGTCCATCTCTGACAAACTTATTCTCATTGCTGTGTTCAACAAGGATATTAAAACAGCCAAAGTCCAGGATCAACTTTCATGATATGTAAATCTTATGCCCATAGCAAAAGGACTTCATTTATGTTAGAGGGAACCAGAATTTATCAGAATATATTTGTGTCATTTCAAAAGCTTCAATACCTTTGACTTAGTCTCCAATAAATGAATATTGGAAGGATATTCTGTCCCCCACTTATCTGTATAAGAATAACTGAAATGCCTTGATCATTCAAAAATAAAAAAAACCCTGCACCATATTGTGTGAACAGTCTGATTTCCTCCTCTAGACAACTCATGTACATCAGGGTTTAGACAACCTGATGTTCCTATGTTGTTTGGCTAAAACATGTACACTTACATTCTGAACTAACCCACCATTTAACAAGCCTGACATATCATAGAACTGTAAACTGGGTTGGGTTGAAAGGCACCTTGAAGATATCTCATTGCAACCCCCTTGCCATAGACTGGGACACCTTCCCCTAGACCAGGTTGCTCAGTGGGAAGCAGGCAGCTGAGAGAAGTCAGTGTGGATTTACAAAGGGGAAATCATGTTTAAACAGCCTCACAGCCTTCTACAAAGAGACCTCTGGCTGGTGGATGAAAGCAGAGCAGTGGATGTTGTTTATCTCAACGTAAGCAAGGCTTTCAGCATAGTTTTCTGTAGCATCCATACAGAAAAACTGGTGAACTATGGGATAAATAAATGGAAAATGAGGAGAAGCAATGCCAGCAGGTCAAATGAGGTGATTCTTTCCTCTCTACTCAGAACCAATGAGACACCTCTGAAGTGCTAGGTCCAGGTTTGGGCTCTCTGGTAGAAGAGAGACATGAGTATACTGCAGAGAATCCAGCAAAGGGCTGAACAATGAAGGGCTTGGAGCATCTGATGGCTGCGGAGAGGCTGAGAAGACTGGGACTGTTCATCCTGGAGAATAGAAGGCTCAAAGGGATCTTATCAACAAATGTGTATAAATACAGGAATGGTGGGGGGGCCTTAAGAAAATGATGCCAGGCTCTTCTCAGTGGTATCCAGTGACAGACTAGGAGTCAATGGAATTGCCTGGAAATACTGAAAATTCTATTTTAACTTAAGAAAGAGACTTTCACCTAAAGGATGGTCAAAAGCCAGCAGAGGTTTCCCTGAGAGGTTGTGGAGTCTCCATGCTTATATATACTCATAAATGGCCTGAACAAAGTCCTGAACAATCTGCTCTAGCTGGCTCTCTGCTCTGAGCAGTGCTGTTGAACTGCTCAATCTCCAGAGGTTCCTTCCAGTCTCAGTGATTCTGTGATTCTGAGCTGGAGACTATCTGAGGTTGACAAATCCTTTGCAATCTGCATGAGAGGATGAAAAATGCTTTATAACCATACATGGCTCAGGTTGATGTTGACCTCCTGACATCTCCCATAGCAGGACATAGTTTTTAAACACACTGGTGGTCCTTCATTGTTCAACCTAAAGCTACTGATGTTTCTGCCCTAACTGCAGAAGCCTGGTTTCACTCTTACATTTGATATTTTCTTCAGATACAGTAAGGTAAAGAACAGAAAAATGTACACAAAAGGCATGATATTTATTTTTTTTAATGTGAAAACTGTATCCTCATGCATGTGGTAGTGTTCAAAGCAACAGTCTGAAAGACTCTGGGGAGTACTAAAGTCAGCTGATTTTTTGGAATATATTTGTATACATATTTGTTTCAATACCAGATGGACAGAGTTATGGTTCTTGCTGTGCTGACTTTCTATGTTAATGAAAACTGTTGACAAAGGATTTGTGCCGGTTTTGTGACAACTTGTGCAGGAAGATTTAACAGTTTTATTTGTTTTAGACTAAAGGAATGTCCCTTCAGAATAAATATTTTCATTTAAACAATATAGGCAAAGATGTTTTCTTTTATGAGATATTTATTTAGCAATTTGCCTGCCAAGAATTTTCTTCCAAATGATGCCAAATATGCAGCAATGGAAATTTGTTTCTTTTCTTTCCACAGCCCAGGAAGAGTGTGGGGGCTTTGCTGTCAGTTTTCACATGGTGTCAACAAGGTCATCCCTCACTCTGCAGTCTGTCATATCAAATTATCCCATGTATAATGCTATACCTCTACAGAAATGAGGTGCCTTGTGCTGACAAACTCTCCCTAGTTGCTCATGGTTGATCTTCCAGATACTGAGTCAGGATTAAATTTCACTAGTGAAGTATGCAGAGTCCCCCCTCTCCTTACCCATTTGCAAGCATACCCCCCTATAGTGTCTATACCCAGCCATAGGTATATGGCTGCTTACGTGTGACCATCCCTTTTCCTCTCTCTTCTCTTTTCTCTTGCGCTTGTTGGTTCACAGTGCAGCATGACCCTTCCTTTGGCCATTTTCCTAAACATTCCACAATATGTTGTACATAGTGCCACAAGACTCTTCCAAAAGGGTCAGAAGATTCACAGAAGCTTCCTGAAACATCCCCCAGTGCTCACAGTTACAATGTTTTCCCTCTTTATTAGTTACACTGTTCAAGTGACCCTCCTCAAGGCCGTGCCTGAGCAGTTCCCTTAATGGCCCCCAATCAGTGGCCAAAGAGTTCTGGTCTTCATTATGATCACTTTCCTTTTCCTTTCCATCTATCAGTTTCCTTGTTGCTTTTTCATTCCTTTTGTACTGAATAGTCCTTAACTAAACAACTTAGTAAATCAGATGCTTGCTTCCACCTATCCTTATAAAATTTATTGTATGTGTAGGTCCATATTGGCCTCCAACACTCAGAGGAGAGCAGGATGTTTCCTGCCCTTTGGAAGCATTTTCAGACACACACTGATTAAAGGTACCTGCAGTGGGTGGGTATCCTGTAGTGGCTCTTCTGTAAAAGGACAACACCAAAGGTTGGATTCATTCATAAGGGGGTGGATTCTTTGCACAGCCTTGAGAACTGTGCAACATGAGATCCACACCCCACTAAGTGTTTAGCATTTGAATCCAGAAAACATGCCTTGCTCAATAGTTATTTCTGTCCTTAAAATTCAGCTTTTTAAGCTGCTTAACTATAGCACTAGCAACACTGGTTTTCTGACTAGCTGGTTGGTAAAGAGCATTTAAAATTCAGTATTAATTTAAGTGCACTTTGTAGATCAGTTCTTTGGATTTTGCACTCAAAATGTACTACTAAATGTTAGTGCAAAGGTTAGAAGTTATAATAAAAAGTTGACAGAATCCATTCAGGTATTAACATTTATGTAGTGTCTGTCTGGGGCTCTGGGATAAAGCAAGTTTTGTACCAGAAAGCTAAGTGGTAGTGAGAAACTGATCATCTTTACTTTGTGAATGTGGCACAGGTCGCAGTGTCACTCTGCTTGCTGTTGGAAGCCTCTCTGGACAGACAAGCCCATACTTTTGTATGTGAATTCATAAAATATTGGCATTTAATGTATCCACATATAAAAGCACACATTGAGCCACAGTGTCAGTATAACAGCCTATGAAGCATAAAAGTTGCAGCCACAGAGCTTACAATTGTTGAAAAGGTGATAAGCTCAGCTCTAGCAGCGTTGCTGCAACATTCATTCAAGGAGGCCTGCGAGCTCACTCCTGGATAACTGACATTTGAGGGGATTTCATTGTGCCACCCTAGTTTCAATTTGAATATAATCAACTTTGTAGAAAAACAGGGGTTTTATTGAAATGTACTGCAAGAATAAGTTCTCAAAGTAAAAGCAAGAGTTTTCAGGAAACTGAGGGCCTTTATTTATTTCTTTTATCTTTTTAACAAGTAATTGAGTTTGCACACCTTTGGTACAAAAGAAAACAAGTTTCCATTAATTGTGCAGGTCACCAAGAGACAACTCAGACTGTATCTGCATTGCTGTGCTCAGAGCTTCCCATTGCAGCATTCCTTCCTTTGGTTTGTCCCTTTCGGTCCAGCTTCAAGACTCAGAGTTCCAGGATCTATTCATTTTTATGACAAATATTTGTTCATAGGATGAACAGGAAGAGATGATTTTGTTATATCTTCCTTTGTTTCATAATAACCTCATAGCAAAAAGTAACAGCTTTATAAGTTGTGTATGTGTACACCATCTAGTGACTGCATAGGCCTTAAATTACTTGACCCTTCATAGGAGAATATTTTGTTGTCCACTTTCTCATGACATTTAATGTTTACTGTATATTTATTTTAACATCTGAAATTTCACAATCAGACATTTGAATTCTGATTGTGCATTTCAGGAGATGGTGGTCTTGGACACGAAGATGATGCCTTCATTTAGGAGTGTGAATTTAAATTTGAAACTGTGTTTGATTCATCAGTCTTATACATATCTCCAATATTTTTTGATAAATTTAGTCAAAATCCTCAGCAGTTTCTGGATACCTGCACATATGGAAGCATTCTTAAAATCCTATGGATTATTAAAAGCTTTAAAACACTAGAATATTTCAGTCTATTATCAGTTCTTATATCCAGCTGGTGTTCTATACATAACTATAACTTTCTTGTAAGAAAATGCATGCTCAAAAGATGTGTGTTTAGCAATGCTAATTCTGCATAGTTGGTGAAATAGTCCAATAGTCATTGTAAGATTTCTGTGTTCCCACTGCAATCTAGTCTTAAATAAGATGCTAAGTGCTCTCCACTTGGGATATTTCATTCAAGAGCCTTAACTCTTCTATAAAACCATCTTGTTCCTACTATAGGAACCTCCTTTAGGAACCTCAACCTTTTGCGAGCTCAGCTGGCATGAGATTTCTCCTTTCCCTACTTCTGTAAAAGTGACCAATTATCTTTCTGTCCCTCTTTTACTTTTTGGGATATCTGGAACAAGTCTAGCTCTGTTGCCATTGTTCTCAGTACTTGTAGAGTGTTCTAGCCTGGAGAAGAGGAGACTGAGGGGAGACCTCACTGCAGTTACAACTTCCTCATGAGGGGAAGAGGAGGGGCAGGCACTGATCTCTCCTCTGTGATGACCAGTGACAGGATCCAAGGGAATGGCCTGAAGTTGTGTCAGGGGAGGTTTAGGTTGGATATTGGGAAAAGCTTCTTCACCCAGAGGGTGTTTGGGCACTGGAACAGGCTCCCCATGGAAGTGGTCACAGCACCAGCCTGACAGAGTTCAAGAAGCATTTGGACAATACTCTAGGGCACATGGTGTGACTCTTGGGGATGGCCCCATGTGGGGCCAGGAGTTGGAGTCGATGATCTTTGTTGGTCCCTTCCAACTCAGCATATTCTGTGATTCTGTGGTTCTGTGAAGTGTTTTAGACGAGTCATGTCCTCACTGCTCTTCTCCTTTGTGTTCTCATCCAACCTGTGCACATAAGATGCTTCACATTCTTCTTCACACAAGGCTGTGGCAACTTAGCTGTTGTGGTGCTTATTCACTTCTGTTAGTACTTGGAAGATCAGAATCAAAGTTTCTTGGGTTGCTTAATGTGCCACCTTAGCATTTTTCCTATAAAACTGTAGGGGTGAGAGAAGAATTTGTGGGATTACACGGGTGAAGTTGCAGCTTTACTACAGCACTGTGATTGTATTAGAAAATGCTGTTTTCTAGTGAAGTCAACACAGATAGTGTATTATTTTCTTTTATATATATATATATTTATTTGCATCAGAGAAGGCAGTGATGGTATAAAATGGCTGAAAGAAATAAATAATATTGTTTAAACTAATGTATGCATATGTTTGTGTGTTCTGCCGTTTGTATTGAACAGCTGCCAAGGTAAACCATGCAGCCATCCTGAGTCACAAGGGAAAATATAGAGTCCTCAGGAAAAAAAAAAAAGATGACAGTCAGGATTCTCAGTAAATTACTGAGCAGTATACCTTATTCTGCAGTGAAATGAAGTATATTTAAGATACTTTACATATGACTCCTGGTAGAAAATCTGAATGAAATATTAATACCATACCATGTGTGAGGGTGAAAAGAAGGCAGATATTGACCAGAAATAGAATGACAGAAGAATGCAGGATATATTTTAAATAAATATTTTTTGAAATAAGGTCCTGTAAGTCACAACTCTTGAAAAAAAAAAAAAATTAAAGGGTATATCTTAAAACTCTTGCAGGAATTTCTGTAAAAAGCAAACAATTTTATAAGTACAGTGTGGGATGATGAAATGACAGTTCATGGACTGTGGTATTTTAAATCAGAAGAAGCAAACACAATTTTAATTAAAGATGATTCTTTTGCATCTATATGCTGCCATTGAAAGTGCAGGCAATGATAGCAATTTTCCCAAGAAAGTTCCAGTGGACTTTGCTGAATAGCCAAGTTCAGCTGATACAATTAAAAGGACTTTTAATCAATGGTGAAATGTCCTGGAATCCTGGATTTTACAATGTTAAATGTTCACAGACCTGTGCTTTTCAGACTATTTTCAGGATCTGAACAGTTATTTTCACACTAATTCGAACTCCCACGGCATTTCCAGATCTGATTCAAATGTGGCTCTGAGATTTACTTCCTAGTCAAGAAAAGACAAGTCTGAGAGCTTGTGAAAAACAACTAAGAGAAGAAGTGGCATCAAGATAGCTCAGGCAAAGATAAGTATTAGGAATGTTTCCATGTTCATGTGTTTAATATATGGGGCTTTTTTCCCAAAAAATAAAGGCTTTTATGAACTGTCTTGGCATAACACTAAATTTAAAACAAAAGACAAAACAGCCTTGAGTTCATACTCACTGTTTCATTTGCCTGTTAAAGCTATACTTTAGGAGTGGCTAGAGTGGAAGCAAAGAGTCTGGCATCTTTTCATCCAGTTTCTTCTTCTCTCTCCACCAGACAGCTGCTTCACATTATGGGCTGAAGAAGAAAAAGCAGTGTTTAGCCACACACTGTTTAATGAAGGTCTGAGGCTTGTTGTTTTCTCTGTTGGAGTCTACCTCATAGAAGGGCCATAGCATTTAATTTGGAAAATACACCTACAGGATGTAGGTAACTGGTAACTAGGTCTGGATCGGTCCCTTGCTGAGAACTCAGTGAGCTGCATTACAAAATAAAGTATGGGATTTTTCCTTGATTTCTGGGCAAGAAAATTTTGCCTGTACTGTGGCTTAGTTTTTGTGGCTTACTTAATTTTTTTCCAGGTGAACCTATTGGAGAGACTGCATGGTAGATTAAGTGGAAGGGTTTGCAACCTTTTCTGGCAAAAAGATGGCTTGGGAGATATATTTCTTTTCTAGAAAAAAGAAGTAATACACACCAGTTTTTTATAAACTCAGAGGTCAGTTAATTGAGAGTCCCATATGAAAAGTTGCCATGGAGATCAGGTGATTTGGTAGTTCATAGAGAAAGGCTTAGTCACATATAATTGTGAAATCCTGCGTGTGGTGATGAAAATGCAAACACAGAATGAAGTCTAGATGTAAAGAGAAAAAAACGTAAATCCTGGAATATGATCTACTTGCCTGGTATTGAAAGGAAAAAGAAATGCTGGTGAACTTTTTTAACATCTGGACAAATGCTGGTGTAGTGTACATACATCCAATTTATGTCTTCCATGGTAGCAAAATACAGCTTAAGAAGTGGGAAGACTTGTCTGTCCACTGGCCTGGTAGCAGTAAAGTCTGACGGTTGTTGCTTCCTTCCAACCCTGTGGTCTGTACCAGGTCCTGCCCCAACCAGAGAGGGAAATCCCTGCTTTCTTAACCAACAGTGGCCACTCAAGATCTAAAGCAGGCTAATATTTCTTTCTGTCTGGTAAGCAAATGGGAAACCTCACAGAAGGGTCACACTATTGTGTGGTTTGACCCTGGCTGGATGCCAGGCATCCACCAAAACTGCTCTATCACAGCCCTCCACAAGTGGACAGAGGAGAGACAACATAACAAAAGGTTTGTGAATTGAGGTAAGAACTGGGAGACATCACTCATTAAATACAATCATGGGCAAAACAGACTCAAATTGGGGATATTAACTGAATTTATTACAAAAAAATCAGAGCAGGATAATGACAAGCAAAATAAATCTTAAAAACAACTCCACCCCACCCCTCCTTCCTTCCCAGACTCTACCTTTCTCCCCCAGCAGTGCAGGGAGATGGGGAATGGGGGATATGGTCAGTTCATCACAGGTTATTCCTGCTGCTGCTCAGAGAGAGAAGTCCTTGCCCTGCTCCCTCCCATGGGAGACAGTTCTCCACAAACTGCTCAAGTGTAGGTCACTTTTCCATGACATGCAGTCCTTCAAGAACAGGCTGCTGCAGTGTGGGTGCCCCACAGGCACGGGCTCCTCTCTCCATCATGGAGCCAGCTGGCATTGCCTCTGTTGGACGTGGGGGAAGCTTCTGGCAGCTTCTCACAAAAGCCACCCTGTAGCGCTGTAGCCCCCTGCTACCAAAACCTGGCTGTGCAAACCCAAGGCAGCTATTAACATAACGCAAACGAAGGGGTCAAAAGGACTGAAAACCTGAGAGCAGGGAAAATAGAGCAGTTGCCTTGGCAGACAAACTTTTCTGAATGTCTTCATAAACTGAAAAGAAAAAAAAAAAGAAAGAGTTTTTTTTCAGGGACCATTTGTAAAGGATTATATTACTGTCCTGAATCTTCCACAAGTCACTCAGTACAATTCAAATTTTTTGTGTGGAGACTGAGTAGTCTTTACTTCATGATATTACCAGAACTTCTCAGAAGCAGCTGTCCCTGAATTTCTGGTGCTCTTTGTAACAGAAATTGGTATTTCACTCACCTCCTTCAGTACAGAAATTATTATTGTTTCTCTAGGACTCAAAATGGACTGTCCAAGACATGTGCCCCTACATCCCTTCACAAGTGCTCTGCAATCAGAGATCATAGGTGAAAGAAAGGAGTGAATAGAAAAGCAAGGAAGTAAAATAGAACTTAAAGCAGCTCTTTGCCTGACATGCCTTTTGAGTTATAATTGGAATAAAATCTAAAATGTAATTTCTCTGTCTCCTTATGAAGGGAAATAATTTTTTTAATTTTGAAGTTTTGACAACAGGGAACAGCAAAGATGGCATGTCAGAGAAATTATTTCCTTAGCTCAAGCTTCCTTATCAAAGGAAGGGTTTAATTTTTACTTATTTTCAATTTTTGTTCCATTGCAGCCAAAGTTATCTTCCTTTTTTTTTTTTTTTTTTTTTAAATTTCTGACTCCTTCTTTTCTCCATTTTCCCCAAGGTTTTTACATCCCTAGCACAAATGGAATTTATTCAGCCATGATAGAATGGTACAATTCTCAATTCTGGCACCATACTCTAGCTTGATGTTTGTTTATAGCAGTAGGTGAGAAGGTGATGGAGTTTCTAAAAGCCGAGCTTCCTCATTTTGTTCTTTTGAGGCTGTTGGAAGCAGCTTTTTGGGTGGAAGCAGCAGAATTTGAATGAATCTGGCAAGCACTGTTACCCTCCTAACATGAGGATTGCAATTAATTCCTGTTCCAAACCTGGGAGTGACTTTGGGAGAGTGGAAATGACAGCTGGAAAATGTGGAACCATTAAAACACATGGCACTGCAAGGAACTATAACTTTATTAAACTATTACTCACCAGCACATGGGGAGCAGTGGCCAGGTTTGTTGGGAGTGAGAGGCTCAATCCACTCACCCAAACCACTCAGTAGGAGAGATCATGGAATTATAGACAAGTTTGGGTTGGAAGGGACATTAAAAATCATCCAGTTCCAACCCCCCTGCCATAGGAAGAGACACCTTCCACTAGACCAGGTTGCTCAAAGCCCCACACAACCTGGCCTTGAGATGAGGGGAAACACTTGATGTGCATAAACGTTGGCATGCCCTGACATGTAAGGATGTGGAGAGTGAAGTGCAAGAATTTCCCTTCCCAAGCCATTTGCGCCTTGGAGTCTCTTATTGGAGCAGGCATCAGGCAGTAAAAGGGGTGTTCTAATTGCTCCATTCAGCTGGACACAGCTGTCTCAAGTGCTTAAAGAAACGTCAATAAGTATAAAACCCCATATGGGGCAATAAGGTGCTAAGGAAATCATTGCTCTTACATGCCATCTTCATCGTTCCCTGCTATTAAAACTTCAAAATGAAAAAAATTATTTCCCTTCATAACAAGACTAAGAAATTACTAAGTACAGCTTTCTGTATCAGTTTTGGGATCCTTCCTATATAATCCTTAGTGTTTCTCCTCAGGTTTGGTTGACAAGTGCAAACTTTTTCTCTTTGGGAAAAAACTCTGACCGGACCATCACAGTACTAGAGAGCGTCACAGAAGTTTTACTAATTCTAACTGTCTTATTATAACTTTTTTTTGTGCTGTCTGTATCATTCCCATAGGCAAAAAAAAAATGACCATGGAGAATAGAAAGTATTACATAAAGGAAAACAGATTTTAAAAATCATCTTACAATAATGATTGCATTTACCTAACTTGCACACACAAACCCGCTTCTTTAGCTTTGCAATGATGAAAAAAAGAAATGGAAAAAGGAAAATGACATCAGAAATTATGATGCATCAGGTGTCCACTGAGGGTGCAATCTCCTTCTCTGGAGTCAGTGGGAGAACTTCAACTGCTTCCAGCATTATTAGCTTTATAAATAGATACTGAAATATTTTGTTAAATAGGAGGGGCGGGTGACACAGATGCACTTAAATGGCTTCCAAAATCAGAAAGGGCTTATGTCCAGCATATGGACATAGTTGCATATTCTTATGTCCAGCAATGCATTTGGATTTAGAAGAGTAGATTTGCCTAACTTATGGTTAAACTATGTTAAATAAAAAATTCCACAATCTGTATTCAGTGAATCACAGTGGATCCATGTAGTACTGGGGAGTGACCTATGGAATGACTGCAAAAAATCTGACACACGGATTTCTACCGATGTAACAAAAATATCAAATGTCATGAAAATAATATTCAAAGTTTAGCCTAATTTGTGTCATGAATAGATATCAACCACAGGCACTGCTAAAATTTCTTTTATTTTCAAAGGTGTGGTGGTCTCATAAAAATACTCTAAAATATTGCTCAGAATGCAGTTTGCACTGCACATAAAGGACATAAACATTCAACACTCAGACTGAAAAACTGGAATTCCATAATTCTGAAGCTCAATCTTACACAATGAGCAGTGGCAACAAAACAAAGTAAGCAAAAGTAGAATAAAGTAAAAAGAAAACCTACTGAAAGACTCACAGCAAGAAAGGCCTGTGTGACTCCAGTATCTGCAACAGGGCATAGCTGGATAAAAAGCTGGCAGATTTTTTAATCTGCAAGTAGAAAAGGATGTGCTTTAATTGTTCCTTTAAAAGGCTGCAAACATCCTTTAATGAAAGTAACTATAGCAAGGATTGCTAGAATTCAATTAGCCACAACAGGTGTATGCTGGAGATCTTCAAACCACAGAACACAACATCGTCCTTCAGAGTAACTGGCAAATTACCTGCTAATGAATGCTGTCAGGAAAACCCAGCTGGCAGGAATGCTCTGGAAGTGCCAGCACTGCCAAGACTCTATCAGCAGGAAAGTAAAGGCAGGTGTAAATGTTAAAATTGATGGAGGTTAATGAAGGACCCAGTGGCAATGGACCAGATTGCCTTTTCTCCCTAGTAACCCCAGGGAATTTAGTGCAATTTCTGAACAACGTTCTCTGGAAGCCTTGCTAGTGAACCTGAAATGGACCTGAATGCTGTTGTTCCCTGGAAAAAAACCTTGGCAATGGCAGTGATGAAGTCCAATGCATCTCCATCTAGTAGAGAATCACATCTATTATATTTATGGCTGTGAATGAAGGAAGAGATGGGTTCTAAAATTAGAACAGAATGTTGTTATCTTATGAAAACTCATAGTGTGCAACTTTTAATATTTTCTTACTTAAAGGAGAGAAGAATGATGGAAAGCCAATAGCATAATTGATTAGAGATGTCCTGGAAATTGTGTGATACCATATTTACACTTACTATTTTCATACAAATTTTAATGATATTTATTGTTCTAAAATTTAAGGTTCTGTGGTTTTGGACCAAGGCAAAGATCTCAGATCACTTATACTGGGGACAGTGATTTTTACATGGGTAGATAGTGATAGGACAAGCGGGAATGATTTTAAACTAAAAGAGGAGAGATTTAGACTAGATGCTAGGAAGAAATTTACTGTGAGCATGGTGAATTCCTGGAACAGGTTGCCCAGAGAAACCGTGGATGCCTCATCCATGGAAGTGTTCAAGGCCAGGTTAGATGGAGCCCTGATCAACCTGATCTAGTGGGTGAAATCCCTGTCCATCGCAAGGGTAAGGGAGGGGGGAGTGTAGTGGCACTAGATGCTCTTTATGGTCCTTTCTAAGCCAAGCCGTTCTATGATGATTATTTTTTTTTTAACAAACAACTTTTTCAGTTTGTGAGACAAAATCTTGGATATGTCCATCCAGATGGATTTACATGGGTACAAAATATCCTGTTCTTTAAGCTACTCTCAGGACTCCTTAGAGACCTTAATGATTTCAGTTTCTGGAGATTGGCCAATGATATTCTTACCTGAAGGTAAAAGGAAAGATGTGATTTTAAGAGACAAAATTAAATATATAAAATGTGTTAAATACATAAAATGTGTTCATTTCCTCTATCTTATGATTCTTGATTTTAAAGACATTGCTATGAAAGATTGAAAGTTTTGAGCCATATCCTATGACAAGAGTTATCAGAATGGTTTCTCTTCTGCAGAGATTTTGCTTTTCTCAGTCACAAGCACAGACAAAGAAATTGTTGAGGTATCAAAACTGCAGAACCCTCAAAATATTTTTAATGGGTAACAGAAGAGTTCATGCTGTCTTATTTCACCGAATTCTGCAGTTTATGGAGAAATTTGGGAAATATTCTGAAAGCATTTTTTGAGAGGATATCAACACTTCTGTATGGAAAGGAAATTGCTATAAGCTTGAGAGTTCTGGATATTGAAATGACCCAGGTTATCATATGAAGGTGCTCTTTAACCATTAATCTTGTCTGTAAGGCACAGACTGGGATTTCTTAAATGGCTTTTTCAGCTCATAGAATTCATCAGCAGAAGCCAATAGACTTCACTGAGGACAAAGAGAGAACTGCTGCTGGGTGCTTTTAAAAATCCAGCTTCTGCTCTTGTTTGAAGTAAATAAGTGTTGATTAATCTTAAACTTAACAGACTGATGATCTGCAGGCAGTTTTATTAAAGACCAGATGACCCATTTCATTTCTGTGTAGAAAAGCCAATGTGAAGTGAAAATTTTTCAATTGAAACTGAGGCCAAGTATATCATACTTGTTTGTTGTTCGATTAAGAGTACAGAGAGCAATGGTTTTAACTCAAAAGAAAAGAAAGAATAAAAGGATGACAAATGGGTAGTAATAGAGAGATTTAAGACTTGTGCAGCTTTTTCATCCTACTGGTATTCAGCCACACTTAGGATATTTGAGAAACATGACTGAAGTGACATTATTTTCTGGATAATGGACTGATTAAATAACATTGCAGAGACCACTGAAGGCAAAGGTATTTTACTGTGCAATGGAGAGGAAGAGGCATTCCTTCTGAAATAGCCACAAGCCTGATCTTTAAAAATCTTTACAAATTCCACCCAACAGTGGGGAAAACTTTGCAAGGATGGCATGAAGCTGCATGGGATGGGTGTGGTGTCTTGACCTTTTCTGGATGACAAGTGCCCACCAGAACTGCTCTATTACTCCCCTTGTCAGCTGGACAGGGGAGAGAAAAATGTTAACGAATGGCTCCTGGCTAGAGATAAGGACAGGGAGAGATCACTCAGCAACTACCCTCACCAGCAAAACAGATTCAACTTGGGGAAATTAGTTTAATTTATTACCAATCAAATCAGAGCAGGGTAATGAAAACACCTTCCCCTTACCCCATCTTCCTTTCAGGCTTTATTCCTAGTTCTCTCTACCTCCTCCCTCTCAGCAGTGCAGAGGGATGGGGAATGAGAGCTGCAGTCAAGTCACCACTTATTGTCTCTCCTGCTCCTTCCTTCTCAGAGGGAGGGAGGACTTGTCATACTCTTCCCTTGCTCCAGCATGGGGTCTCTCCCATGGGAGATTATCCTCCATGAACTTATCCAGTATGGGTCAGTTCCACAGGCTTCAGTTTTTCTTGAACGCTCCAGTGTGGGTCCCTTCCACTGGGTGCAGTCTGTCAGGAGCAGGCTGCTCCAGTGTGGGTCCTCCATGGGGTGACAAATCTTGCGAGCAAACCTGCTCCAGTGTGGGCTCCTCTATCCACAAGCCTGCAGTTCCTGCCCAGAGCCTGCTGCAATGTGGGCTTCTCACAAGGTTACAGCCTCCTTTGGGCATCCACCTGCTTTGGTGTGGAGTCCTCCCAAGGCAGCAGATGGATCTCTGCTCCCCCATGGACCTCCATGGGCAGCAGAGGAACAGCTCCCTCACCACAGTCTTCCCTATGGGCTGCAGAGGAATCTCTGCTTTGGTGCCTGGAGCATCACCACCCCCCCGGCCCACTGCTGCTGAACGGACCTGGGTTTCTGCAGGACTGTTTCTCTCATGTGTTCTCACTCCTCTCTGCTCTGTCTGCAATTTGTTTCTGCACAGTAACTTTTTTCCCCGTCTTAAATCTGTTATTCCAAAGGCACTATCACCGCTGATGATAGGCTTTGCCTCGGCCAGCAGTGGCATCCTGGAGCTGGCTGGCATTGGCTCTGTCAGGTACGGGGGAAGCCTCCAGCAGCTTCTCCGAGAAGTCACCCTGGTTGCCACCCCTGCTACCAAAACCTTGCCATGCAAACTCAGTAAGATGGGTCAAGCTGGGAAGGCAACAGAAGCAAGAGAAAAAATGGGGATGTGCTTGTAAGCAAAAACAACTTAAACATTTAAATCTTCAGAAGCATCAAATGAGTTAAGAATGTGAAATTAGTGTTCTGAAGAAAAGGAAAAAAACCCCAACCCAATTCCACAGTCCTTTGGCCCTTCAAGTTAGGGATATCATCAATGGCAAGACTTTTATACTGCAAATAAAATCCTTTTCCAAACTTACTGATGACTACTACAGAGTGAAAACTAGATTTTTCTCTTCAATAGGAAATGCTGGTATTTCTGCAGGGCACAAAAAGAAGATTAGAAAATGATAAGACTTTTTGATACTTTTTATCAAAACAGAACAAGACTTTCATGAAACAGAACAGTTCATGCTGTCATTTTTGGCTTAATATTATTTCTGCCATCTTCCTAGGGTTTATTTGAAAATATTTCTTTTCTAGCAATTTCATCATTAATTTGCATGTTTGTTGCTGCCTTTTCTCTAGAAATGTGGAATTCAGGTGGCTTGGCTGTTGGAGACTGTATCTCTGCTGGTGCATCTGCAACCGCGAGACACGCAGGACATCTGGTCCTGCTAGATCAGAGGTTGAACCATCCTGTGCTTTCTGAGCTAGAGGCCAGAGAAAATGTCAGTGCCTTGAGAAAATACACCATCAAAAGCAAATGCAAATTCAAGTAGTTTAAACTTTATTATTAAAATTTTTATATTGTAGTGGAAATATCAAAGTCTGAGAGTGCCAATTATAAAAGCACATCTGAAAGAAATTTCCTGACTAACAGTACTATCAAAACACTTTATGACTGAGAAATTTGAGGGTACCAGATTGTTTTCCACAGGTTGTGATTCAAATTTTTGTTACAGGGCTGTAACAGCTTAGTCAGCTTCATGTTCAGGTCATGAATGGTGCCCTGCACTGCTTTTCAATCACAATACACATGTTCATTGGTTTATATGGAGATTTGGATCTGCTCATTGAAGCTTTTAAGAGAAAATGTAAAGGCATTTGAATGGGTCTTATTTCAACTAAAATTTCTGGGTTTCTTCCAAAGCACAAATTTCCCCAATTTAAGCTAGCAGTGCCCCAGTAGATGCATGATAGAAATTAAGCTGTGTTACTCCACTATAGCTAGTAATTACATTGGCCCAATTCCTTTTTTATTAAACTCAAATGGAAAGGAAATAATTAGATCTGATAGCTATCATATAAGAGAGTATGCTGAGGGTGAAGTAATTAAACTGTAATTGTAGTAAATTACGTTTTTCATTAAAATTGTAAGAAATCTGTTAAATTATTACTAAAATGTTTAGGGTATTTGAAGTCCATTCAGCTTTTTGATTTTGCAGGCAGATCAGAGGAATTTACAATCTGTGAAAGTATGTTTGGATACTGCCCTATCTCATGCTATCAATACCAAATTGTTTCCCAGCTTGTTTGATTTTACCAAGTATTGTTCATTATTGACAGTGCTACAAAATGTGTAGGATAGTTTTCCAAAGATGAAATGGAGCTGCTGCACTCTGCAATCTAAAACCTATCTGGATATTTACAAACAATCTCAGTGGCTCATTTACTAAGGGAGCAATTATTTTCTTTACATAAATTTAATCCCTTTATTTTATCTGTCCTCCTTTCAGAACTATCTCCTGCAGAATTGCTATTGCAAAGAGGTGCTTGTCTGCTTTGAGTGGGGATGATACTACACCCTTAGTGACTCTGCAAGTGAGCTGTGCCTCAGTCACACTGGTCACTGTAGAACATGCCTGAATATCCTGGGGTTTTTTGCTGTTTGTTGGTTTGTAGTTTGTTTTTATTTGGTTTTTAAAATTTTTTTTGGTTGTTGTTTGGTTGGTTTTTTTTGGTGGTTGTTGTTGTTGGGCTTTTTTGCTTGCTTTGGTTTCCAAAACCACTGAATTCACAGCATGTTCAGCTAAAAGAAAAATAACCCCAGTGCTATGTCTTTAGTACATAACAAATCTCCTAAAGAACATTAAACCACCAATCTCCAGGTCACTGGAAGTTCTTGTCTACATGAGATGAGCATGTAGAAAGGTAAAAAGCTGCCAACACTCTCCAGGGAGTTGCAAGCATCAGGTAATTTTTTGTGTAAATAATTAAAAACTTTTCTGATGGCAACAACAGTTACAGGGAAAATGCTGACTCTGTGAGGGCAAGTTCTCCACAGCTGCAAAACACGATAGGGGAGGACTTTGAGCATAAACCTTCCTGGTACAGTCTGCTGTGGAGAATTGAAAAGCCATGGCACTGCACAGAACATGAGGAAAGAAAGATGGAAATGTTTTAGAAAGCATTAGCCTTGAAAAAGAAGTAAAGTTTGTCTCAAGAAGGACCTTCTAAACAAATTTGGAACAGACATGTCTTAAGGGTAAGCTGAAAGCTGAAAAATTACTTCATGGCATGAACATCCAAATAGACATTCACCTTCAGAACATCCTAAGGAGCTGTAAGAAGAACTATTGCACACACAGGTTCTGCTTGAGAGAGGCTGGGAGGGTGAGTGGGGGCTGGTGTGAAGCCTAAGGTACTGAAAGATTAGGTGCAGCATAAAGGAATGAAGAGATTTTCTATTATTCATGAGCTGGTTAAGAGGCTGCATTTCTGTCTGAGACCCTTGGGTGTGAACTGCCTTACTGGAAACAGCCAGCTGTGTGCCTTCTCCACGTAGCCAGAAAAAACCCAGCTAACTACTGGGCTGCTGAATAAGAGGCACTCTAATGACACATCTCCAGAGCTTCCTTATTTGCCCTTTGAGCTACAGCCCCAGAGTTTCTTCTGCATTCTTCCAGCATTAAAGCTGCTTTGTGCATCATGAAAAAAATCACTACCAGAGGAATGGTAAAATGTACAGAATTGTCTTTTAGAGACTGTCTTCTAGAGACTATTTCTCTAAAATCACAATTTCAACATTAGTTTGGCTTTTCTAAGGCAGAAGAACACATGGCTTCAGGGTTTATGTGATGAGAGCAAGGCTGAGGCTTTGCCACCGTGTTTTACGGACTGTGTGGGAACTTCATCTCTCCTGTGTCACTTGGGCCCCAAGAGCTGTCACAGGCACTGGGCAGGGGGTTGTGTGTCTGACTGGTTCCAGAGCCTCTTTCCAGTCTGAAGTGCTTGATGTTGATGCAGCAGTGTACCTGGCACAAGTATTCTCAGCAAGATTTATATTGGCCGGTTCAATGAACCTGTGTTGACAACATTCTAAAACTGTCAGCCCGCTCTGTTTCTTTAGCAAACGAAGAGTTGGAAAATAAAATTAGGGCCAATCAAAAATGGGAGAAGTTGTCAATGAAATTGAAGATCCAGTATCATTCGGGAAACACTGAATGAGAGAAAAAAATCCGCTCTGTTAATAAAGTATTTGTCAGGCAAAGATGGCATTTTACTTCAAGCTTCTAATAGTTATATTTAATGCATTTGTATATATTAATTTATTCTACAACTGTAGAATGCTATTCTCAGTTAAACAAAAGCATTAGATGATGATAACAACAATTCCTTTGACAGTGTAAAACTTTGATGGGAAAATGAAAATTCTTCCTGGCAGAACTGGGCCAAATTATGGCAGAGGGAGATGAAATAGTAGAATACAAGATATCTGATATTTATGGTGACAGTTTTTGCCCTTTGGGCCTGGCATAATTTTGCAGAAAGTTTAGAGTTGTGTTTCTCCCATTTTTTAAAACTATATTATACTGTGATCAAAGACATTTCAAATTGCTCGCCCTCCAAATTTGAAAGCCACCGTAAATGGGTGACAGAGAAATGTCACTCTCACATTCTTATAGTTCCCTCCATCATTGTTATTCCTTGGTAAAAATTAAAAATCTCTGATGAAAAATAGTTTTAAGATTTGAAATTAAATGAAACTTATTAGATCCCTGCATGATAATTTAATCACAAATG
Source organism: Corvus hawaiiensis (assembly GCF_020740725.1). Lineage (NCBI taxonomy): Eukaryota > Metazoa > Chordata > Aves > Passeriformes > Corvidae > Corvus > Corvus hawaiiensis. Next base: position 33,840,557 of record NC_063215.1, on the reverse strand, counting down.
CATTCCTTTTGAAGAAGTTGTAATTGGAATTATTATTTTATTTGGGTTTCCATATATTGTGTTACTGTGTGAAAAAAATGAATTCCAATTCTTTTATTTATTTTTTTTCCAAACCCATCTGTAAAATAGCACTAAAGCTTAAAAAAAACCCACAGAAAATTGGAAGCATTGGGCAATGGAAAATTTGATTTTTTGGTTTTCCCTGTACAGTAACTAGGGTTTCATGCTTGATCTGATGAATAATTCCCTACCTTTTGAACACATTTTGGGAAGATTTACCACTCTGAAGAGCCAGATACTGCGGAACAGGGGATCTTAAATTGATTTAAATGAATAGTTTAATCTTTTAAATGGATTTAAAGAAACACTACCACAAAGTTTTCACATTTTTCATAATGATGAAAGGTTTAATAAGTTGGTGTGCTATTGTTTTTTTTTTTCTCAGTTTTAAAGTTTCATTGTATTTCTGTTTCTATATGACATTTAAATGTCAAAATGACCCAGTGTTACTCCTTCAAGGATACTTATAAATTGTACAAGCAACAGAAAGGATCTTTCTGAATAATAAAGAAAGATGACCTGTTTTTATGTCAGTGTCAAAATTCAACCTGCTTTCATCAGTGTTAGGATTCTCCTGGATGAATCTAACTATGAATTTACCACATAGTTTGGTGTAGACACTGAAAACTGGCACATTTTAATTTTTTAAAAAAATGTGCAATTTTTTAAAGATGGAATTAATAGAGTGATCTGAATATCTTCCTTTTCTAAATGCAACTAGTGTTTGTATTTCTATGTTAGGCAAAAGTTTACTGCTGAGAAATACTACAGTAGATGTTCATTAGTTTTAATTTTAATTAAATTGTATGTTACCAATATTATCATTATATGTTGCTAGTTGTTAGTTCATCTATTTCCATTTCAAATGCCAAAGCATTTTATATGGGAAGATTGCTTTCCTTACTCCAATTTTCTGAATGGAAAGACTGAGAGTCAGAAATGTGTCATGAATTCAAAATGGCCACATGCAGGAACAGTGACTGTGCTCAAAACACTGTCAGTCCAAGCCTATGCACACAAAATACACTTTGAAACATTTGAAAATTCAAGGGATTTCATTATATAGCAGGGGATGACAAGATTTTATGCAGGGGTTGTCACTGAATGGCACTTTGTTCTCAGAATCCAGTTCTGCTGTCTGAAGTGCTGAGAGAAGAGACTTTCTCAAGTAGTAACCCTATAAACTTCTCATTTATACTCTTCAAGCTGAGAAAGGATAATTAATTCAGGTGATTTGGTTTACAAATATCCTGTACTGTGAACAGGAATTTGCGGAAAATTCACCCGTAATCCTTCCTGGGTATTTAGATAAATGATACTTGTCAAGATTGTCATACCAAAACTCTGAATGCCTTTGATTATTTGAAATCTAAAATTTAAGAAAATTCTGGTGTTTTCTTTTTTCTTTTTAATTTCCTCTTCCTCTTCCCCTGTCTCTTTCTTTTTATCTCTTTTTTTTTTTTTTTTTTGAAGGGGGCCAAAGAAACCTTATAGCATGTATATGACATATTTAATATATTAGTTTTTCCCTGGAAGTCTTGCCTGTGTCCTCCTCATGTATTTACTTATTTACTTAAAGAGCAAGAGGTTTTAGAAGAATTTGGGATAAAAGCACCGTTCTTCCATTTTCAAACTTTTTTCAAAGCAAGTATTTTGAACACTTCTGAGATACTTCAACTTCTGGAGATCACATGAAGTTCTTTCCTATCACACCACAACATCCTTGCTGTCTTGGGAATGTGTGTTTCTTTTCCAAATTGCTTTCACACAAGAATTTACTGTCTTTGTGAGTATCTGGGTCTGTGCCTTTCAGCAATCCTTTTCACTTGGCTTAGGAATAGTCTTAATTGCCTCAAAATGAAGGCTTCAATGAGCATTTCACAATTCAAAACTATCTTTCTGAAAGGTTTATGGAGGTGAGGGGAGAGAAAATATCAAAACTTGTTCTTTTCCCATGAGTGTATTCTATTCTCAAACTGCAGAAGTCAGAATCTCTGTCTATGTAAACTATCATGGGTAAACATCTGTCTCATGCATGAATATTGCCATGCTGGCATATGTGACAGAACAAATGAAATGTCCCCAAAGCTCTGAAGTGGTTATTTACAACACTCATTTAACAATAAGTTAATCCTTAAGGCAAGGGTGTAGTGAATGTAGTGAACAGCTGCTGCTTATGGTATTTACTAAAGAACTTCAGAATAACATGTTATGTCAAGAGCAATCTGATATATACACACAGATAGAGAGGGGTTCATTTATGTGTCAGGTTTCAAGACACACAACCACGTGGAGAGCAATCCTCACCTATCAGTTGGCTTAAAGCTGTCAGTGAATAAACTCTTTATGGGGGAAATTTAAAAGGATGGCTGTGGAAGAGCCCTGGATTATTAAAGGCTTGGAACCTAAAAAGACCTCATTAAATCAGGAGCTTTAATAAACTAGACAAGCAAAATATGTAGAAAGCAGTCTGCTTGGCTCTCCGAGGTGCTGTGAACAGTGACTTGATGTGCTTTTCAGACCTAATGCTCTAAGCCAGACAGCTGAAAAGACTCCCCTTCCAGGCATACAGGAGAGTCTGACACCTTGTCCTCCTCCGCCCTGGTTGTGAGCCATGTTCCTGGCAGCCTGGTTAACACAAGGTGCCCCAATGGTATCAGCAGGCATGGCTGAGCCCTCAGGTCAACCCCTGAGTACAGCATCATGGTCCCTTGCACTGAAAGAGTCTTTGCAAAGATGTGTTTCCCTCCATACAGTTATGTCAGCTTTAGGAAAACTGTTGCCTGGATTCACCTCCACAAAACTGACTGAATGAATTGCACCTGAGTAGCTCAGAGATACCTGTTCTGCAAGATGCAGTCAGACTGTGATTAGTACATTTTAGTCTTCATAACAAGCTAGATGCTGTTTTCCAGTGTCCACACAATACCTTATTATTTCTTCACAGTGGTTATGACTCTGTCTTGCAAGGAAATTGTGGGTGTGCAGTCACTCTCCTTGCTTCTGTCAAGCCCCATAGAGCACACAGCCCAGGAAAAGAGTGGGTCCCTAATCATATGCTCTGGACTAAATGTAACTGCTGCCTGAATAGGGGTTATGTGCTTTTACACACTTGTATTATGGATACCCCCTCCCACCTGTACTCAAATGTCATGGGGCAGGACACTTCAAATAAGCTAGGATGTAGACTGCCTTGTTCTTGCACAGCTGGCTCCTTGCATGTCGTACATGGGCCAGAGGAGCCAGAAATCAACATTACACTGAACTAGTTTTCTGTGCTGGGACATGAGAACAAGAGATCAGTGATAACAGAGAGGGGTGGTACTCTGCTGACCTACCCTCCATTTGTCTTTCCTGCAAAAACACTACTTAAAAAGCCCCAACCCTGTACTGAATAGAAAGCTTTGGGAACACAGAGTGGTTTGATTTCTTGCTGAAACCCATCTAGACAGTTTCACACTGGGCACTAATGCTCTTGGTTCTTATAAACAAACCTCTGGGGAATGAGAAAGATGTTCTCAGAGAGCAAGCTTCAAACTAATTTCTCATCTAGAGCCAAGACTGAGTGACTGAGAGGCTCATTTTCCAGTTTAGATATCTTCAATCCCTAGTGAGCAATTGTGGCTCTAAGTAAATCATATTATTAATAGGTCAAGTAAAAGCAGAACTCTATAGCCTGTGATATAATATCAAAAATGATGTAATTTTGAAGAATTAAAAATTCTTTATTCTTTAGCTGACAGCAAAAACTTCTTTATCTGTCTTAATAGGAGACAATTAAAGAATCTGTCTCCTGTTGCAGAAAATAGCTTGCTCAGACAGAAGAAATGGAACCATTTACAGGTTCTTTTATAGTGTTTAATCATTAAATAGTGTATAATATGGCTGTGGCTGAAGCAGCTTTTCTGGGAACAACCTGGGATCCTGGTGGACAGCCAGTTGAGCCAGTTGACCATGAGGCTGCAATGCATCCTTGTGACAATGGTGACAAGCAGCATCCTGGGCAGCAGAAGGGGGATCATTTCTAGCAGGTCAAAGGAAGTGATCCTTCCCCCTTATTTGGCTCTAGTGAGGAGCACGTGGAATGCTGTGTCCAGTTCTAGATTCCCCAGCACAAGGGAGACATGGATATACAAGTCAGTCTAGCTCAGGGGCACAGATATAATGAAGGGCTTGGAGCATCTGACATATGGGGTGAGACCAAAAGAGTTGGGACTGCCCAGTCTGGAGAAGAGGAGGGGCAGAGGGAATTTTATCAATGAGTATAAATACTCATTGATAAAATAAAGAAGATAGAGCTGAGCTCTTAGTGGTTTTCACTGTGGGAACAAGAGACAATGGGCACAAATTGAAATACAGCAGGTTCTGTCTGAACACACCAAAATATATTTTTACTGTAAGGGTGCTTGAACACTGGCTCAAGTTCCCCAGAGAGGTTATGGATCTATTGAGAGATTCAAAACTCAACTGGAAATGGCCCTGGACCACCCACTCTAGGTGAGCCTGCTTAAGCTCGGGGAGTGAACAAGCTGGTCTCAAGATGTGCCTTCAAAACTCAATGGTTCTGTGATTCTGTGATTTCTTTTTTGTGTGTGTGCATGGAGATATCTGTGTAGGTCCAGGATCCAAATAAATATAGAACTTTCATTATTAGCTCAGGAAAAATATTACAAGTGTATCATTAAAATCCTTTACTGGCTTTTTTTTTTTTTTTTTTTTTTTTAAATATTGGTTATTCCTTTCCTTTAATGCCTGGGAAGATACACTGCAGGAAACTGTCTATTATAGCTTGGCTTGGCAAGGTTGTCAAGTAGTTTTAATGTTCAGTGCTGTGAACTACACGCTTCTGGAGGGAGGAAGAACATTTTAGGAAGGCAAAGTTCAGCAGAGTGACATTACTTTTATTAAGTCCCATATCCTTTAGTCTCTTAAAGGATTTAGAAGGATATAGAGCCCAATACTGCAGCTCGAAGCATGCATTGGAGAGGAAGCAGGCAACTTAAAATAAATGGAGATGGAATACTGAGGCATGCCTCTTGTATTTGGTTTTCTCAGACCCTTCACTTCACAAGAAGCATATAAATACCATTTAGAGCAGCTTTTATTATTAAAAAAAAAATTCACTTTTCTTCTTGATGTTTCTGTACCCTGTAACTTACACCACCAGTTAAATCTGGTTTCTCTTAACTCCAGAGCATGTTAGAAGAGAGCCTTCTCCTCTAACATTGGTAAGAGCTTTACTTTAGAGAGTGTTGAAACACACATTTATTGGGAAGATGAGATTCAGATAGGTAGAAGGGCTCATATCCAGTGATGCAGTGCAGCCTGATATGAACATCCTGACAAGTACTGCAGTAGGCCACAAGCACACTCAAGAAATACTTCAGTACTTTGATTACCAACATTTTTCTTATCCTCCAATCATACCACTCTATCTTGTCTATAAATCATGAGACCTGAAAAGAAAGAACTTGCTAGATAACTTGTGACTATCATGCGTATTACCTACTAACTACTTTAATCAGACATCCAGGGTTTAAATGTCTTAAATCATAATACAGTCAGATGAGTATTTAAATGCCTTTAAATTGTGAAAATACTTGTTTTACCTCTGAAACCATCAGATTCAATAGATTAATTACAACCTGTAAGCACAATCAATCTGTTAAGAAGCCTTACTATGCTTCTATTTCATTGTTAATCTGTTCCTCTCAGCTCAGGTACCACAGAGCTTTCACCACACTGCTGCAATCAATATGTTGATGAGGATAAATAAACAATAGAGTGTAAAAATAATCTGCAGTTTTGCAATGCTTTTAAGCTTATTGAAGTTCATTACAACCATTTTTACCTTCAGGTGGCAGTACCTTTGGAGTGAATGGCAAATGTCTTGACTCAATAATTTAAAAGAAAATATTCAGTTAACACAGTAAATCCATGCAGGAATTCCATTCATTCCTGGTGCTATAAGGTAGATAAATTGAACTTTGGTTACTTCTAAGTTTGTTTCCCAAAATGGGGAGAGAGACAGAAATGCAATGATCAACCTCCCTTTCTTCTAAACTTGCAATAAAGTTTGTTAAAAAAACCAAAGATCTTTATAAATCTTGTGCACTCTGTGATTTTTGTAAGGTCTTCTAAGATCACATGTTCATGTCAATGTGTTTTTAGAGGTTTTGGTCTGGTCACTCGTATTGGCTCTGTAAGGTTGTGTTTCTTCAGAAGAAGATGATGAAATTGTTTTTCTTCACCCAAAGAGCAGGACTACAATGGATCTTTCAACACCTGCAGGTTGTTAATGATGCATTCAGACTACTGGGTCCTTCGGAGACATCATTACCTACCATGGTGCATCACTCCAGGGTCTGACCAAGCAAGCTGCTTTATCTTCTGTCTTTTAGATCACAAGTTTCATTTACATAAAAATATGTTAAACATCAAGATTTCTGTATATTTTTCATAAAACAGAGTAAATTGTGATCTCCAACTTTAATTTTCTATAACAAAGGCCTTTTGGGAACCACCTGCTTCAAATGTGTCCTTATCATAAGCATAATGCTTGCAAACACAGCTCTGAAGAAGCTGTTTTGCACATGCCATTATTAACTGAAAGTACAATTACATGACTGACTTGTTTTCTCTGTAAATCATAATAACAATCAAGTCATGCTTGGTTCCTGGAAACTTCCTGGCTGTGAATTCACCTCATTAAATCTGCCTGTTATTTTACTGTCTGGTAGATTTGGTTTGAACCACGCAGGCCACATTAATGACATTTTGGTCTAGCTTACTGACATACCTGGTGCTACAGCAGTGATTTTCATTAATTTGTTCCCTAAGCAAACACTGTTATTTGTGGAGAAAACCAGAAGGCTGTGGTAAATTCACTGTTTATCTTAATGGGAAAGTCCTATTCCTTTCATGTGTATCAGTATTTTTCCAACAGATCATTGGGATCATTTTGGGTGTAAGAATTTCACTTGTTCTCAAATCGTGTTCTTCCCCTCTCTCATTGCACCTGCTATTCCATGAGTGAGTGGGACACTGGGGATCTTTGCATACAGATTGTACATACCTTGCATCCAACGTCATTCCTCTGGGTCTCATCCAGCCTTTGTGAAATCAGTGCTATTACCTGGATGTGAGCTGGGGCAGAATTTGTCCCAGCATGTGTAAAATGTTATGAAGCATTTTACAATCCTTTTGCCAAAGTACTGCTGCACTAAAAATCAATTGGATTGCCTTCTGTAGCCATGTGAATTATTGACTGAGAACAAATGACAGCCACTGAAATCTAGGGAAACCTATTAAAAATTCATCAGTCACTGCTAACCTTTCTTTCCTAGTACATGGACTGCAGCAAGACCTTGTGCAAGAATATAATAGAAATGTTATTCCTTAGCTCTCCTATTTTTTTCTGTTGACCTCTAATATGGTCATCATACTTGAATGAAAACCAGAAGGTATTTACAGTAAACAGAAAGATACATCTTTTTGGGCATTTGATGCAGGAAGGTTGGTTCATCATACAAAATTAGAGTTATTACAACATCTTCACCCTCAGTGTTTAGGGGACCATGAAATCCTGCTTTAGTTCCATTATTTAAGGAATGGAAGAGAAAAATTATTTCATGTCTTACTGTAAGGCAGAAAAAACCAATACTGCTTAGTTTGTAAAGAAGGCCTTTCCTCATATTTCTATCTAAATGCAGATTTTCAGTTTTCATCTCTGTACAATCTACGTAAGAAATCCCTCAAGACAAAGATGCTGAAAGAAATGAATATTTAAATTGAAAAGTTTTTTTCTAGAAGGAAGATACATTTCTCAAGTAAGTTCTGCATCACTTTAGCAATGAGTTGAGTTTTCTTTATCTCTGTGTAGCACAGAAAATGTGCAAAAGATGAAATAGGTAAAAAAAGACGAGCCTAGGATTGTGTTTGAAATGTGATTCTTCATTCTTGCTGTGTCTACTTCTGCAAGCACAGAAGCAGGGAACTCATTCCAGCATTTAAACGAGACAGACTTATTTTCCCTGGGGTTAGTATTTCTTTCAGTTATGGGATAGCTAGTATTAGTAACTGTTTAAATTGCTCTCCGTTTGTGTAAGGGTTTGGAAAGTAGTTTTACTCTTCAACAAGAGAAAAAATTAAAGACACTTGTAGGGTGTAGGGAACTCAAGCAGGAAGAAGTTGTTTCCAATATAGTGGACTTGACACAGTGTTCAGGATGTCTGGAATTGTGCTTTATGATTGTGGTGAAAAGAGACTTCCTTCAAGAAAAAGCCAAACCAAACCCATTAGCTAAGTAGAGAATTATTTTGTTTTATTGATTGGTGGGTTGACCCTGGCTGGCCACCGGGTGCCCACTAAAGCCATTCTCTCCCTTTCTTCCTCAGCTGGACAGAGGGAGAGAAAATGTAATGAAAGGCTCCTGGGTCAAGATAAGGACAGGGAGAGATGACTCAGCATCAGTTTCAGTTACATCATTCAGTTACTGTCATGGGCAAAACAGACTTGACTTGGGGAAATTAGTTTTGTTTATTACCAATTAAATCAGACTAGAAAATGAAAAATAAACCCAAATCTTAAAAACAGCTACCACTAACCAATCCCTTCTTCTCGGGCTCAACTTCACTCTCAGTGTCTCTCCCACTACCATGTGAGAGGCAGAGGGGAATGGGGCTGCAGTCACTGCATCACATGTTGCTGCTCCTTCCTCCTCAGAGGCAGAACTCCTCACACTCTTCCTCTGCTCCAGTGTGGGGTCCTTCCCATGGCAGATTGTCCTCCACTAATTTATTCAGTGTGAGTCCTTCCCACAAGCTGCAGTTCTTCACAAACTGCTCCATTGTCCCTTCTGCAAGGCGCTGTCCTTCAAGGACAGGCTGTTCCAGCATGGGTCCCCTGTGGGGCCACAAATTCTACCAAAAAACCTGCTTCAGTGTGGGCTCCCCTCTCCATGAAGCCACAGAGCCTGCCAGGAGCCTGTTCCACCACAGGCTTACCATGTGATCACAGCCTTCTTTGGGCATCCACCTGGTTTGGTGTGGGCTCCTTCAGGGGCTGCAGGTGGATCTCTGTTCCCCCATGGACCTCCATGGGTTGCAGATACACAGCTGCCTCACTGTGGCATCCCCCACAGGCTGTATGGTAATCTTTGCTCCAGTGCCTGGAGCACATCTTCCCTCCCTTTCTTCACTGACCTTGGTGTCTGCAGAACTGTTTCTCCCACTCTTCTCTGGCTGCAATTTGTTTCTGCAAAGTAACATTTTCCCCTTCTTAAATCTGTCATCCCAGAGGTGCTACCACCTTTGCTGATGGGATCTGGACAGCATCTCAGACTGAATCCATTGAAAAAAATGAGGAGCACCTCCACATCCTAGCAGAATATTACCATGGAGGCAGGGACTGTTGTAAAGCAGGTATGGTTATGGGAAGAAGAAAGTGCCACTTAAGTTCTGCTTTGCTTGCAAAGACAGAATGTTTTTCTTGACAAAAACAGCAAATTGCTGAAGGATTAAGCAATTCATTGAGATGTGCAGTACCGAGATGCACAGATGGTGCAAAATGACAGCTGAAGTTATCACTCTTTTGTAATGTTTGCAACTCTAGTTCTTCCTCTCTGTATTTGAGAATCCAGAGAACACAAAGAGTGAATATTACAAGCTTAAGATGAGACACTAGGATATTACTTCCACCAAGATTGATTTCCAAGATAAAACCAGATTTTTTTTTTTTTTAAGTGAAGGTGAGGTACTTAAAATTTTCTATATGAAATCTGCAAGCTATAATCCTAAAGGGTTCATAAGAATTTAGTACTCAGAATAGTTTTTCCTTTTTTACACCCAGCATCAGTTAACCTAAAAGATCGACAGTTCCTCATAGTTTTGCAGCATTTTCTTGTTTGCTCCTGATGTCTTTGCCTTGGGTGCCGGGCTGAGAAGAATGACAAAACCTTCTCCTTTCTATAACACCACTGCTTTTCTCAGTCCTACAGGTACTTGCTTTTTTAGGACTAAGGAAAGTTACAAAGCAAGAAGAGACAAAAATATTCCTCAAGACGGAACAAGATGCATCTCTCTCCTTTAACATGTAGCATCATCTGTATTATTGATTACATGGGCGCTTTCTCTGAGCAGAGCACAGCTTTAAAAATTCGAAGATGCAATATCCTTACCATGGAAATACATATATATTTCTCTGGCTACGGGCATTTCTACCCTGTTATTTTTCAATCAATTAGTAGAAGTAGCATGCACTCAGAACAAGCTGCTGATGAGAGTATCTGTTTAATTATTAAAGAAGGTGAGAGTGAAACTCATGGATTGTCTATCTTGAGGAATTACCAGGCACTACTTTAAAAGAATTAATCTGGAAGTTCCTGGCTTATAGCTATCACATTAATACCTCAGGCTGAATAGTTTATTAAAGTATATGCATGCGAATAAGAATACAATGCAGTCTGCACCCCTGAACATTTGTCATCACAACTCAATGTTTATAGAGGCAGGAGTAGAATGTTTATATACTTATGGTGGGATTACATACCTGAAAAGATTCAACATAAAATGAGCAATATTTGGCACAACTGTGTTTTGGAGATGTCCTTAGCTACTCTAAACCATACAGATTTTTCTCATCTTAATACCCTCACACTGCACATACTTCACTTTGTTAAAATGAATAAACTGAGCTCCAAGCATCTGAAAATTGTCTCTTAAAGGATCTAAGTTGTGCCACTGCTAGCTGACAGATGTTTCCTGGTCTATTTGTATCTGCTCCACTAGGGTTTCTGTGAAGAGATTAAAGCCAATGGTTTAGAAGCCTAAAAAAATGCAGTCTTCAAAAATCTTCTTCTGCTGTTCCTAATTAAGGAGTTTCATGACTTTGTAACTTTCTCAGTATTTGACATTTTAGCACCTGCATGAGCACCAGTTGTTCTAAATTTTAAACAACTTGAAATCAGCCTTTACACTTTATCTGGCTGTGGATCCAAGCGAGTAAGTGCTCTTTCCCTGAAAGCAGTGGACTGGCAGCTTCCTTGTGTCCATCTCCCAGAGCAAGCCTGGCTGCAGTCACCATGGCAGCCTTGCTATCCCATAAAGCAGCCTTCCTGTTACCTTTGTCACTCTGCCATGTGATAGCTCAGTGGGAGAGCTTATGTCTGAACTGCAGGGATTCATAGTCATGCTTGCCGTCTTTCAGGGGCATGCCCTCAACCCACTCCAGTGCTCTCTGCTCCAGACCCCTCCACTCATGCTCTCTCCTTCCTTTCCATCAGTATGTTCTGCCCAGAAGATGGCAATACATCATGTCAGAGAGAAATATGTGGAACAGGGTTTTTTTCCTGAGAATTTTTCCAGGTTGTTTACATTGCAGTACTAAAGTTCACATTTTACATTAGGGCATTCTCAGAATGATATTATCTTGTGCTACTAGAAAGAATAACATAACCTCCCTTGCAAAGGGGTATTTTGATGTAATAATGAATCGTAGGAATTCTTACCTACTACTTGGATGTCTGAAAGTATAGTAAAAAGATCATAGAAATTATCTATAAAAGAAGTACTGATCACTAGCACCATGCAATTTAAATACTGCTTTGTTTTTCCTGTGTTCTCTGTAGGTTCCCTATATCAATAACTTCTAGTGCTGTAACACCAGCATGCAGCTGTCCTAAAATTATTGAATGTGCTGATTCCAGTGTGCCCAAGGTACAGGAGCTGTCTTTTATTTTATGACAGAGCATTTAAACTTTACACCATCTCTGTAGCAAAACAAATAGTTTCTGCATGAGTTTCCTTTTCAAAATTGGGTGTCATGCTGAAATATCAATAGAGCAGTACATATGACCTTTGTCACACATCATTTATTTCATGAAAAAACACACCCAGTAGCAGATGGCATTTGGATATAAACAGATCTTGAAGTAAAGTGCTTTTGCTTAGTCTGATATACTTAATATATGTAAAGCAATTTTCTTGAGGGAGCACAGTATGGTTCAGAATAACTTGATATTTCAGAAATTCCCAAGTGATAAGCCTCAAATAGATCCCTCGTGAATAAGAGGCAGGGTCTTTGCAGAAACCTTGCAGATATCCTGAGGCCCATAATGAAAGGAAGGAGGGACAGCTGGAGGCTTGAACAAGTGCTGGCTGGATAGTCCCAGAATGGGGAAAGATGGAGATTTCTCATTTCTGACTGACGAGCAATGTTCCTTCTGTGCTCTCAAATTTGAACTTGCAGTATTAGTAGAGTTCCCTAACAGACAGTGGAGAGGATCAAGCTCCATCAAGATAAAGTTCAGAAGCCTACTGGGGCTGAACCAAAATTCAGCACCAGAAGTGGTTGGTGAGGATGGGTGCAGGGAGACAACATCACCCTAAGCAGGCCTGTTGTCACTGGAGGTTTGGTGCTTTCACATGATGATTTGCCATGTTGCAGAGACTGCTAAGGCTTGTCCAGCCCCTTATCTCATGTTGCTCAACATGGGCACCAATCACACTGTCCAGGATCATATGGAGCAAATCAAGAGAACTTATAGTGAGCTCTGGGAGAAAAAATGACACACAACTCAGCTGATTTCCTCCTTAATCCTTCAGGCCAAGGAGAAAGGCTCAAATGGGAGTGGATGTACCTTACAAATTTAACAGCCGGGAGCATTGTCAGTGTTTCAGACACTTTCAGTTTCTTTACTTTTATGACCGTGGTGTCTCGTTTTATTCAGAAACAAAACAGCAAACTAGTTGTTAGAGGACTTTCATTACCTGAAGGGGGCTTATAAGAAGACTGGAGAGGGACTTTTTACAAGGGCATGCAGTGATAGGACAGGGGAAAGTCATCAAACATGAACAGGGCAGATTTAGATTAGCTATTGGGAAGATATTCTTTCTGTAAGGGTGGTGAGGCTCTTGAACAGGTTGCCCAGAGTAGCTGGATGCCCCATCCCTGGAAGTGTTCAAGGCCAGGGCTTGGATGGGTCTTTGAGCAACCTGGTCTAGTGGAAGGTAGGGGGGTTGGAACTAGAGGATCTTTAAGGTCCTTTCTAACCCAAAGCATTCTATGATTCCGTGAAAGTAAGAAATGAAAGAGAAGGATAAGGTGTTTGCCATTGATCATTAGACAATAACCAGGGAAATACAATAGGAGCTAACAATAGATATCAAGTTAAGAACACCGACATGTCAAAATTACCTCTTTGTTGACTGTTATATTTGTATGAACTATCACAACAAAAACCAAGCAAGCAATGGCATTACTCCAAAGCTGCCCAACAAAAAACTATCTACCTGAAAACCACATATATGAACAGCACGCTTAAAGCAGCAAAGTCTCCCCCAAAGTGTCAAGAAAAGTCCTACACTCCTCTTTGAGTGCAAAGACACTCTCCATGGTCCAAGCCTTCATCATAGAGAAATATGCCATGGTGTCACAGAGACATTTATTTTTTTCTAACTGTCTCACAATAGCTGAAATAGAAAGCTGGCATCAAATAGTTTTTGCAGAGAAATTACTTTTGTGTATGTTCTTTTTGCACTTCACACATTTTGGAAAACCTTTCTCAGAGAAAAAATGATCTTTCATAGGTGCTTCATGGCTTTTACCTGTTAATCTGTTCTATGCCACATGGGTTATTAGTAATGAAATAACCAATGTTACTGAAACAAAAGAAAAACTATTGATTTTTATATGATATGGAATATAATGTCACTCCCTGCAACAATATCTACTTCAGAGCATTAGAGAAACTGTGAGGTGTGTTTGAGAGTACTGTGACTCGAGGAAAGACTAACAAGACAGAGCTGCATTCTCCGAGTTAATGTTAGTAAGTGTCAGCTTTGTCCTATGTTAGAAATGACATTGTTTATTAGAAACAATTATAAGGAAAACAATATCAATACCATAATTAGGTTAATCAATTCTCCCCTAAAAGTGGCAGGAAAAGAAAAGGCACTTTGCTAGTGTGAATTGCCATGCCCTCAGAATTAGTATGTACAGCTCCATCTTTTGGTTCTAGCATTCGAAGATCACTGCATTTACATCTGGACAGCAAAAGAAGGAAGACTTATAAATCATACATGTTCATGGACTTGAGAACTTCCTCTTGTCAGGAATGGCAAGTTTTGTAAGCTATTTGAAAGGCATGTCGAGTTAACGAAATAACTATCATTTTTAATTAACACTCCTGCAGGCTGTAATGTTCTCTTACCTGAAGCTGAGTGACATCAAAAGATATGAAATTCTTTCTTGCCTTTGATGTTTTTTCCCACCTAGAACACTTCTCCTCTCATCCATGAAATCATTATGCCCATTTCATAAAGCAATCGAAGGACACTGATGGGGACCAATCCTTGGCAATGATGCACCTGAAGAGTCATGAGCTGAATTACTACTAAGAAAAATATTTGAGTACAGTAAATAACAATATTGCCCATGGCTCTGGCCTGGTTAAATCTCAGATGGTCTGTCATGAGGAGAACACATTTTCAACATACTTGTATTCAAAATGCCATGCATTTAAATACAGACAAGGACACAAACACTCACAATTATTTGCTGTAGTTTTTGAGGACACAACCCAAAGAATGTTTTTTGTGTGTCTAAAGGGAGAATGAAATGCAAGTTCATCCAAACATCAATGTGAAGCTACCATAAAAATTTCTGTAACAAAATTTTTCAACACTATGTGGTTTTACAGATGCTTGATGTTGCAATGGGCATGTATTTGAAAAAAAGCCCCTCAAGAATTCTAATTATATTTAGAATTCCTGATATATAGTATAATAGAAAACAATTAACTGAAATGACTTCTTGCCCATTTAAAAATAATAATAAAAAAATTAACACAGCAAGCTTACTGTAGATTGAGTGTCAGAAAAAGAAAAGAGACTCAAGGAGCTTGCTTTTATGTGTCATTTCCAGAAAATTTATTGTGATTATCAAGGAAAAAATCAAAGACTTCAGAATGCAGCATACAGGACTGGTTTTATGTTGATTTGTTTGTTTGGTTGGTTTTAGTTTTGGTTTTGTTGGGTTTTTTTGTAGTCTTATGACCTGTGAACATTTATCTTAAAAGAAGAGAAAAATAATCAGATTGAAGTTCTATCAGTCCTGCCCTGTGCTGAAGGAGTTGGTTCTGTTTTGGAGAGCGGGATGTTAGAAACCATGTTGGTTAAGCTCCTATTTTGCTATGTCTTTGGTTTCTTCTGCTACTATTCTCCTGGTCTTGTTCAAATTAAGTCTCAGTGAGTGAATTCTCATCCCAGGCAGGACCCATCTCATGAGTGTGGAGAGCCACAGGGAAATGCTCTTCTTTTTCCTAGCTCCTCCCAGAGCAAGCCAACCTGTCCCACTTTTCCTCCACAAGGCATTCACCTTGAGTGCGGTGTGTGGGTTTGGGCACCGCAATGTAAGAAAGGCATTATAGAGCGTGTTGAAAGTAGGGCAGTAAAGATGGTGAAGGGCCTTGAGGGGAAGCCATATGAGGAGCAGCTGAGGGCACTTGGTCCAGCCTGGAGAAGAGGAGACTGAGGGGAGACCTCACTGCAGTTACAACTTCCTCATGAGAGGAAGAGGAGGGACAGACACTGATCTCTTCTCTGTGGTGACCAGTGACAGGATCCAAGGGAATGGCCTGAAATTGTGTCAGGGGAGCTTTAGGCTGGATATTGGGAAAAGCTTCTTCACCCAGAGGGTGTTTGGGCACTGGAACAGGCTCCCTATGGAAGTGGGAGCAAGCACCAAGCCTGGCAGAGTTCAAGAAGCATTTGGACAATGCTCTTGGGTGTATGGTGTGACTCTTGGGGATGGTTCTGTGCAAGGCCAGGAGCTGGACTTGATGATCCTAGTTTGTCCCTTCCAACTCAGCATATTCTGTGGTTCTGTGATTTACACAGTGAGTGCTGCTCAGGAGGAGGCTGTGCCAGATTTCTAGGGAAGCAGAGAGCCAGCAGAGACATGGGGGGTGTCGAGGGCTGGAGCCATCCCCCTTTTCATGGGAAGCTTGTGGGAGTTAATCTTTGCAATCTTTAAGGAGTCTTTTAAGCAGCCATTTTGTTTGTCTCTTTCCCTTAAGAGTGGGGAGTAATCCCTATTTAAGGTTCTTTTTTAATAGAGTTTACCATTATCTTACCCATTATCTTACTTCCTTTATGGTCTTATGAAGCTGAAGTCCTTCCTCATCCATTCAGTACAAAATACTAATGAATTTATAATTCCTGGATAAATGCAGGATTTTCTCAAAGAAGCCTAAAAAATGTTTGAGATTATTCCGTATCCAAAATGATATATTAGCTTGCTCTCTTCATGAATGTGTATTGCATAAAAATATAGCATATATATTAATTATGCAAAATTCCTGACAATTCTGAAAAAATATTACCTATGGCTTTCAGTTGTTTTAGAATTACTGGTATAAAGTACCATTAATTCAGGTTCAGATGGGTTAATTATCTAACAACACACTTCTGTGCAAACAAGCTGCCATGCTTTGTTTCTTGAGTATTGCTTGCATTCAAGACAATTTAAAATATTAATCTAATGATAAATGAAAGCCTCTTGGTGTCCAATTATTAATAATCTCCTTTATTATCTAATGGATACTTTACAGCAATTATTTTGAAACTCAGTGGGCTTGACCTTGTTTTCACTGAAATCAATGGCAAATCTCTCACAGAGTTCAATGGAGTATGACTAGCCTTGCTATGTAATGAGCTATTATTAATGCCTGATTTCTCTACCATAATTATGTCCTGGCACTAAGCATATAGTTTCATATTTAAAAAAAAAGAAAAAGAAGAAGAAGGAAGGAGAAAAACCTATCAAAAGGCCCCAGTAAAATATAAAAACAAAATCAAAAATTTTAGCTTTCCCATAAGCATTTTTCCTGGAATATTAATATTAATATTTATATTTATATGGCATATTTAATAAGGTAGAGCACACAGGTTACTAAACAGGTAACAGGATTAATTACTTTCTGTGGATGATCTATATTTATGCAAACCCTTTAATGAACTCCATGAGTTATGGAAACTACACCACAAGGGACAGGAAGACTTAATAAGTTGGCATAAGTTATTTAGGTGTTTTCCCCATGAAGAGAATTAATTCACCGTCTCACTTGGAACTTTTGCATTCTATTGATACCATTTACATTTGTATTTAAGTTGTTAATTCTTATCTTTATGGTTATCTGCAGCTGGTTGAGGAGGAGAATAATAAATAGTGGATTTAAATGAAACTTGTAATTTAAATGTGGGTCTACTTAGAGCTTTGTTTCTTTATACCTGCAATTGCAAACAACAAAACTATATATAACAGTAAAATGCTCACAGATAATATTCACACATAAAAGACTAACTCAGAGCTGATACGAGCTGGACACAACCTTTTCATGGGTGGACCTATTGTTCTTGGGAATCCTCAAGTTCTTTGTTATACTGATTTATTTATTAAAAAGTACTATGGGTCAATCTCATTAAGTTACAAACATCTTGTTTTACAAGTGCTCCTTGGGGAATGTGGACATCTCAGCCAGAATGTTGAGTATTCTTTTAAAAATTTCATCATGTCAAGTAGTCTGTGGTACAGTATCTGGATGGATACCATATATTATTTCCCCTCTTGTTTAATGAAGGTGGGCAGTGTTTTAGTTTCACCTTTATTCCAAGAAATAAGTGGAAAGGGTTACTGTATTTATATAAAACTAACTAATTAACTATCTGACTAAATAAATTCCCTTAAATACTAGTTTACACAAATTCAGTGTGACTCGACATGAAGAAAACACATTCTCACTGCAAAGCTTAGGAAGTTTATGAATTCCATGCTGGCTGGAAAGGTGATGGATTTTTAACTCACTTGTGTGCTCTGCTCTGCCTCAGAAGTACCATAGAGCCTCCTCTCCCCTGACACCACCAATGTGGGTCAGCCTCACCTGATTACTGCCTTTCTTTGGCTAAAATTTTGTGCACTGGTTGCTTTTGAGCATTTACCTGTATTGTAAAAATTCAGTGCAGATTCGAAGCAGACTATTCTATTATTTGTGAAAAACAAAATCTGTCTTTATCTTTCTTGTAAGACCCCGTTAGATACTAGAAGGCTGCAATAAAGTTTCTGTGGAGACATCTCATAAGGCTGAACAACTCCAACTCTGTCTTTCCTTATAGGAGAGATGTTCCATCCCTCTAAGTATCTTCATGGCCCTCCTCTGGACCCACTCCAAAAGGCCCATGTTTTTTCTGTGCTGAAAATAGATTCTTCCCCCAGAGTTCTATTGCTTTCACTATGACTATTGATTAAATCTTAAAAAAAAAAAAACTTTAAATACTTAAATGCTGAAGCCAAACATTAGATATAAAACTGTGGTGTTCTCTATATGCTGTTGCCAGGTAGTTGCATTAGTGAGTAATAGAAAAGCAACTTTATGAGGTAGTGCACTAATTCAACTCCTTGATGATGGATTGGAGCAACACATAATCCAAAAAGAGACATTTTGAAGATCAGTTCCTCAAGAGACGGAAGAGGCTGGAAATAAAAGATCCAAGGTAGTCAATAAATAGTAATTATGAAACTTAATGGAATTTTTGAGGAGTAGTTTGGCTGACCATTAGATGGAAGAAAGAGACTAGAAACAAATGAATTGGTAAATTGTTCATCAGCCATTAACATTCTTCAATGAGATGATCTGTGGAGGTCTAAGCTTCAATAATTTTCATCCTTGTTTTTTCAGAGGTTTTAACAAAGGTCCTTAAAAGTGGTCCCAAGACTAATTGAGTGGATGTGCACTGAAGTATCTTGCTTTGCCCACTTTAACACATTCCTCTTTTATGTTACCAGAGAAGATAAACAACAACCTTCCATTACTTTGCTGTTTCTTTTCCTTGTTTTCCTGCCAATATTTTTGTAGGGACAGCAGCTCTTGGTTTAGAGCCCTTGATTTGTCAATGGCTGGCCTCACAATAACTGGACTACTAACTTCTCCACACTTAGTTTCCTTGTTTTATAAAATTACAGAATCACAGAATAGGTAAGGTTAGAAGGCACCACAGTGGGTCATCTGGCCCAACCTCCCTACTTAATTAGGGTCATCCTAAAGCAAATTGCACAGGATTGTGTCCAGACGGTTCTTTCCCATTGTGGGGGATGAAAATATTTCTGTCCTTTGTCAGGTTGTAACTTCTAGAGTTGTGTATATTGACTTACATAAGTAGTAAATGTTTAGACTAATTTCTACAATAAGGTAGTTCTGTTCAGCAAGGTCTAGAGGCACTTTTAAAATGAGGAGCTGTAAAGAGCACTCTGCTTAGCATTGTATGCAAGAGGAATTGAAGAGAGAACAAATTTTTTACTGTTAAAAGAACATAAGCAAATGATGAATGATGCTGAAATAATACTGGCACCATCTTAACATGCTGGTTTGTTGACTAAAGGTTATTCAATAAGTGGATGTGTGAACCTGGAAGTCATTGTCAAAACAATCTCCTATTCAATCCTCTGTAGCACTCAATCATGGTTATGTCTTAGACATAATGCACAAAAGTAGCGAATTCAATTCCATGTTGGCCTACCCTCTCTACTGTACCCTAAGCTTTCTTCCCACACCTAAAGGAGTGGATTTTGAAGCATGGTTATCTCTTTGTAAATCAGTGTCTGTAGGTAGGTGGTAATAGCTATTTTAGACAGGTTTCTGGTGCCAACCAAACAAACATAAAAACCTCCATGTGAAAAACTTCTGCAAACCTCTGATATGGTGGCTCAGGTGAGTACTTCC
Source organism: Corvus hawaiiensis (assembly GCF_020740725.1). Classification (NCBI taxonomy): domain Eukaryota; kingdom Metazoa; phylum Chordata; class Aves; order Passeriformes; family Corvidae; genus Corvus; species Corvus hawaiiensis. The sequence continues at coordinate 33,820,723 of NC_063215.1, read as the reverse complement.
CATACTTCTTTCATTTCCTAGTCACAACAGGTTATTTTTAAATTAATAGATCCAGGACTACTGAAAATAAATTAAATTAGTCTACCAGAAAGAGCTTATGGAAAAGTCAGTCTGGCTCCAAGTCTTCACAGAACTTCTCCGAGCACAGACCAAATAGTATGTTTTCCACTCCAATTCTTTGTGCGAAAAGAAAAAGGGGATCTTTTGCCTTCTCTTGCAGCAGCACACACAGGCTGTCTCCTGGACAACAGTTTGGCTATACCCAGGATTAAGGGAAACATAATTTTGAAGAAAGAATATTTTTAAACTGGGACCTAGGCAGAATGTACAAGTCTGAAGCAAACCTGAATAAAGCTTAGATATGAGCTTGGTTCTGGACATATATCACCCCCCTAGCAATAAACCTGGGAATAGCAACCAGTGTCCCAAACTTTCTGCTTTCAACGTGCCCTAATTTCCAGGCTACCACAGCCACACCCTTCAGGCAGCCTCTCCTTGCACATCCCCATCAGGTCAATATTGATTTCAACACACTGGCATCTATTCAATAGGAAAAAAACCAGGCATTCCCCAGTGGCTTAGCCATGGTGGTGAGTGTATATTTCTGGAGAGATATATTTGAACTACTGCAGGTGGAGAGGAGCCACAGACTGTAAATACCTGAGCTTTCACTGTAAATGTACTATATTAAAGGTAACTACTGCTGTTTTAGAGAAAGAAAGCACAGTTTTCAGTCATCTGGAAATTAATGCTAGTGGTCTTTAGTCCTGGGTGAAAAATTCATGTTGCCTGTACTCTTTCCTTCCCATAGGAAAGGGACAGTCCATGCTCAACAGCTTTAACAGAACCCTCCACAACTTGCTGGTGTCTTGAAAGGACTAAGAGCCCTCCCTAGGCCCCACAGGGTGCCACAGGGTGCCATCCTTTCCATGATGTCTGCATGCTTCACTTCTCCAAGCAGTCCTACTTTGGCCAGGGGACCTGTAGTGAAGAAGTGAGATGGAGTTGTAGAACCAGTGTGGCCTCAGCACCTTGCTCCCAGCACAGCTCAACTTGTAGCTGCTTTTGAGCGAAAATCACCACAGCCTTCGGGATCACAGAGCCAGTTTCCACCTGTCCTCCCTCCTCTTGGGACCACAGTATCTCACCACAAGAAGAGAGGAGGGACCACTTGGAGCTTGGGACTTGGAACGAAGGCAGACAGAAAAGGACTGGCCCCAAAGATGCTAACTTGTAGAGAACTGGAGTGCAGACTGCCAATTTTGGGCTCTGTTCGGAAGGGGAAGGGAAATCAACCAGGCTGACATGTCTAATTTGCAGACCTAGTCTGGCTCCATCACTTTCTGAGACTTCTCAGCATGTTACTCTTAGTGAATCTTGGAGATACTCCAGGAGTATTGTTGATAGTGAATGAACTGCACTTTATTGAGCATGCATTCCTTGTTGTTGTTTTCCCAATTAATGATATATTCAGGGACTGCAAGAGGCATGGTCGACTTCAGAGAAGGAAGGTAGAGGTGGTTGAAATGCTGGAGGTAGAAAATTGACTGAGTTGGAAGTGTAACTCTAAATTAGTTTTGGAAAATATTAGGTCATGTGTGTGAATGCTTATGGAACTTCCTATTTACACTGCAAAAGTCTCTGAGAAGTACAGAAATGGCATTAACAAACTGCCAGCCCTTTGAAAATTTTAAGGAAGGGATAACAAGATTTTAGTGCTTCCATTTCTTTGGCAAAGTTTAGGCAAGATGCAAACTATTTTTATAAATATCTCTAGTACGAAAGAACCCAACATACCGTTTAGGTTTCCAGATCAGTGGTGGATAAACACATATTTAACTCCTAAAGAGCAAAATAAACAACATCTTTAAAGTAGTGATGAACTAATAAGCTGCTGACAGTGACAAAATGAGCATGTGACTTCGTTAGTTTGCGAATTCCTAAATAATACTCAATAATTCTGCTTCAAGGTACATGCCCCTCACCAATAATATTATCTATAAAAAATGACATGGTGTAAATTTTTTCCCTCTCACAATGTTGACTGCTTAATTGTCTATCCATTGTGATAAGTGCTGCCCTGTCAGCATGCTAAGTAATTGAAAATTGTTGCGTGGTGGAAGATCAATACAACTTTAACAAGAAGCAAATATCATAGAATACTGAAAGCAAGAAAATAACCAAATTTAGCAATTGTGATTATCTCCTGAAGATGCACAGGCACTGACTGGTGTTTCATGGGTCAACCAATGAGTTTTCAAATGTTCATGTTTTGAAAATACTATTTCTTCTGGCAGGACCAGATTGGAGAGATGGGTGAAGCTGTTGAATTTTTTACTTGAAAGCCATCTATTGTCTATTTTTAATTAAAATAGCTAATGGTCTGTATTGATTCCTTAAATGTGCTATCCTAGATAAATCATTTGTACTTATCCTTAGTTATTTATGTTTAAGTATTTTAGGGCTTCACTAAATGCTTTCACAGAGAATATTTGGTGAAGTGAGATCAGCAGAAGTATAATAAATTACTTACCTGCTCTGAATATTTTAAGTGTACATTCAAGTCCACAGAGATGAGCCTTTCGGTATTTTTACTTGCAAAACAATGAAGGCACCACTGTTCAGTCAACATACTTCTTCTCAGAACTCAGACTTGCATAAGAAAATGTAAACTTAAAATTAAGCTCTTAAGGTAAATTTATGCCACTATGTCCCCTAGGTTTTGAACTTTATTACAGATTCACCATATTATGAGTTTAAAGGAACATTAAGCATCAATTATATATATATATATATTTTTTTTTTCTTTTAATTTGCCAAGGATTTACGCTATCTTATGACAGAAACATCACAACCTTGTGTGATGCACTCACATAGCAGCCAGCAACTACATTTCTTGGTGAGTTAAGGCTGAAGATTTAACAGACATTCTGCCCCTCTGGAATTAAAAATAGGTACTGAAACACATATGCAGGGAAGGCGTGATGGCAAACCAGAGCTCATTTCTGTCACTTTTATGTTACATGCAAATTTCTTGACTTATTTAATTCCAAGATACTTAAAAGTCATGTAAATTGTACTATAGCAAATATATTTAGAGAAAATGTAGAAGCAAGCCCTCCCAAAAATTATTATATATATTATTATATATATTGTTTTCAAAAAGGTTTATTATATTGGTTTAACAGTCCTGTGGAAATCTTTCTGTTTAGTTTTGTTTCCCTTTGAGAACACTCAAACCAGTTAACATATTATATATTATAATGATAATTTTCACAGAGATAGTTAAAATAATTTGGTTTGCCAAAGGCAACACCAGATATCATACCAAATTCAATATGTGATTATTAAAACAGTCCATGGAAAAAAGTCAGATATATAGCTCATATTTTTGCTCCATAGCAATCATTAAATGGCATCTATTTCTTCCTAATCTGATAGGAAAGACTAGCCTCTTCATTTAAATTTCCGGTTCTTACAGTTATTGGTATGTAGAAAATCCATGTTTCTCATGTCAAAACAAGCCATCCATCTTTGCAGTAGCAAAACCAAATGAAAGACAACATATTTACAAAGACCACTGAAAGGATTTATTCTGGCTGAGCTTTTTATTTTAAATTGTCTCCCTGAAGACACAATGGAAAATAAAATTAGGAAAGTTAGCATAAATAGACTTGAAAAACAATTGGTCTATGACTATTCATATCTATTTCAGATTAAATCAATAGAATCAGAGCAGATGTAAATTGCCCATGTCTACCTCTGTCTGGGGCAGATATCACAGAACCTAATCCTGCCTTTATCTGAGTCTAAAACATCTCTTAGACTAGCTTTTATTTTCTAGGCCAAAAAAGAACTAGAGACACCCAAGTGACTGTAAAGAACTGGTTGTTATGGGCAAACACTACAGTATTATGGTGAAGATTTAAAGCAATTGTAGAAGTGTGGCAATTCCTCTTCATTAGTCAGGGAACCATGTTTCCATATTTCACAGAGTAACGGGGCAGCATTATGTAGTACAAAGGAAGAAAAAGCCTGCTCTTATACGTCTTCATTGAAATTGTACTGACATTTATTTAAGTTGTTGTAGAGCCAGAGCCAGATGGAGTCTTCCACCTGCCGCTGAAGCAGGCCTTGGGGTGGGAGAGAGGAGATGAACTCAGAGCTCAGATCTCTGCCTCTTCTACTATGCAGCAAGGATTCCTTGGGGTGGGTGACTTACCATTTGTCCCATGAAATTCCCAGCCACACTGTGCATTAGCCAGCAAGTCCTCACCCATGCTGATCTGTTTTGGTCTTGCTCCAGGATGCACTGTAAGCATGGCAGGCACAGGTCATGGGTTTGCTGCTGTGGCATGACTGCATTTTCAGCTGCCACCAGCAGTACAGTCTAGCACAGAACTTTGTGAAGCTCGAGACTTCATTGGAGGCTTTATCTACAGTGAAGAAACAAGGAGGAAGTACAGTATAAAGGAGGGAAGAAAGAAGAATATGTGTCTGGAAATATGCCTCCATCCACAAGTGTGTTGTACAATTAACATAAAGCAGCAGGAGTTAGCTTCTTGGGAGCCTGTTAGGTTGTACTCCTCACATTTATATACAGTCAGATTTTTGTAATATAGTGGAGTGGTTTGACCTTAGCTGGCTGCCAAGCGCCCATTAAGCCACTCTGTCCCTCCTCTTCCCAGTGGGACAGGGGAGAGAATAAGATGGAAAACAACTAGTAGGTTGAGATAAGGCAGCTTACTAAAGCAAAAGAAAAAAACAAGCAAAAGTTTGCACACACATAAGCAAAGGGAAAAAAATTAATGTCTACTTCCCATCAGTGAGAAATGTTCAGACACATCCCAGGAAGCAAGGCCTCAGCACACGGAGCTGTTGCTCTGGAAGACAAACATTGTAGAATAATGAATGCCCCCCTGTTCCTCCTCTCTCCGTTTTCCTTTATATCTGAGCTGATGTCATACGGTATGGAATATCCCTTTGGTTAATTTGGGTCAGCTGGCCTGATTGTGAGCCCTCTCAGGATCTTGCGCACTCCCAGTCCCTTGATGGGGGTAAGGAAAGTTAGGGGGAGAGCACTGCTCAGCAGCAGCCAAAACACTGGTGTGTTATCAACACCCTTCCAGCTACCAGAGCAAAGCACAGCATTGCGAGGGCTGCTAAGGCAAAAATGAACTCTATCTCAGTCAGACCCAATTCATATATTCACAGAATCACAGAATATGCTGAGTTGGAAGGGACCAACAAAGATCATCGACTCCAACTCCTGGCCCTGAACGGCACCATCCCCAAGAGTCACACCATGTGCCCTAGAGTATTGTCCAAATGCTTCTTGAACTCTGTCAGGCTGGTGCTGTGACCACTTCCCTGGGGAGCCTGTTCTAGTGTCCAAACACCCTCTGGGTGAAGAAGCTTTTCCCAATATCCAACCTAAACCTCCCCTGACACAACTTCAGGCCATTCTCTCAGTCCTGTCACTGGTCATCACAGAGAAGAGATCAGTGTCTGTCCCTCCTCTTCCCCTCATGAGGAAGTTGTAACTGCAGTGAGGTCTCCCCTCAGTCTCCTCCAGGCTGAACAGACCAAGTGCCCTCAGCTGCTCCTCACACGGCTTCCCCTCGAGGCTCTTCACCATCTTTGTTGCCCTCCTTTGGACACTCTCTAACAGTTTAATGTCTTTCTTACATTGTGGCACCCAAAACTGCTGCCAGCACTCGAGGTGAGGCCACCCCAGTGCAGAGCAGAGCAGAGCAGGACAATCCCCTCCCTTGCCCGGCTGATGATGCTGTGCCTGATGCCCCCCAAGACAGGGTTGGCTCTCCTGGTTGCCAGGGCACTGCTGACTCATGTTCAACTTGCCATCCAACAGGACCCCCAGATGTCTGAGGCACTGCTCTCCAGCATCTCATTCTCCAGTCTGTCCATACATGCAGGTTTGTCCCATATCTGCAGACTGTGTGTGTATATGTGGATCTGTTACTCTAAGGAGTGAAAAACAAGAAAACCAACTCTGTTAACAGTAGTGTTGTATCCATCACATATTCCTGTTTCCTCAAGGATGGTGTAAGGGTCTCTAATCAAAAAGAGGTTAGAAACTGCAAGGGACATTTTGCACTTCTGTAAATGCTGTAATACTTGCTGTGACTCCCTCTACTGCAAATCTATACCCTGAACAGCAATGTGTACTCAATATTTCACCAAGGTTTAGGAAAAGAGTTCTTTTTCAAATCTGTATCATGTGGCTAATTTTCAAGTAAGGGCGAAGGAGAACATACAAATAATGATCTACAATATCATATGAGGCAAGCTGCATCTCATTTCACACCTAGTTTTGTTGAATGAAATATTTAATTACTACTTCAAGGACCTCCAAGGAACGGATAGAACTGAAATGTGTTTTGCTTAATGTTCATTAAATCTAATCAACATGAGCTCATGATCTTCTAACTGCAAAAAGGTTTCAATTAAAAATTAAAATTCTAATTAAAATTAAAAATTAAAAATCTAATTAAAATAGAAATCTTGTTATTAATTAATTTTTTTCGAAAGTGAAGTGTCATAATTTTGATTAGGATGATGACCTGTTGTCATATTTTGAACTGAAACATTGACTAAAAATATATGCCATAGTTAATTTGATGACCTCTCTAACTTAGCATGCATCTACTGATTTTTTGCATTTCACTATTTCTAAATCAGTAGGAGTATAAAATATTTTGGTGTTAGTCTTACCCTATCACACTTTGAAATGTTCAGTCAAGCAGTCCGATACAACATTTTAGGAGAAGACTAGAAGTATATATTTCTCCTATTTAAATGATCAGAAGTGATAAACATGACTATTTCTTATCCATTAAAAATTACTTAGTGTCACTGACATTGCATTTTTCTGAGTACAAATTTTCTGGATAAACATCAGGTGGTCTTCTTTCTCTATGCTTTCTTTCCATTCTGCCAGGTTTTATCTGACCATTTTTTCTCTCAGTTTCAGCTGTCTGAAAAGGGGCTCTTTTTCAATGCAGAAGGCTGATACATGTTGTATGAAGAGTTCTTAAAATGTTAGATAATAGCAGCTGGAAGTTTTCAATAAAGGTCTAAAAGGATTTTTAATGGTGACTGGATAAGAAAGGATGCCTTGAGCCTTCTCCTGAAGAGTAATTAATTACTTGGAAAGTATTTAATGAAATATTTTTTACTCCATTTCACTGTAGCTTGAATTATGAAGCTTTGAAACATGAATTCAGTTTTCCAGACTGTATCGATATGAAAGAATCATCACATTTAAGAGGTTGTAGCAATAATAAACATGAATGCAGTGTACAAAGTATTAATCACTATGACAGGCATCTTGTTTAACTAGGTCTGTTACACACAGGAATATGCAGAAAGCAAGCCACTGCTGAACTTCCCCAGTATATAGCACTGACTTTAAGCATGGCCATCAGATTGGCAATTGACACTTGATTCTAGTCATAACATTAAAATACAATTTTTCTTGCAGCTTTCAAGAAGCTTTCCTAGCTAAAACAATGTAATCATTTATTCTTACAACTCAACCATTGTCTTTCTTAGCCTTAACCAAAACTTGTCTCTGTGTTAGCTCCCTTCCAAAAGCATTAGTTTCTCTAAGGATTGCACTTTTCCTTCGTTGCTTATCTGGTATTAAGTAATATCCAGCAAGCCACACCAATCAAGTCAAAATGTGAGCAAGCATCCCATGACTGGATTTAAAAGCTATAGATATTATGGAACAAACCTGGGGCTGACAGGAAAGGAAGAAATTTGTGAAAACCTCCAAGCTTTTCTTCCAGCACACTGTTGAGCAGAGACCAAACACAGTTTGAGAAAGGTGGGAAGAAGCATTGCAAGAGGTGTTCCAGTCCTTCCAGGACCTTTCCTTCCCTGCTTTTGTCTGAAAAGTACAACAAAGTTCCTGATGGTCTGCTGAGAAGTTTATTGCAGTTTTCTCTTCTATACAGACCTTCAGCCAAAAAGCCTCTGTAAAGTACTCCACTAATTAGGGATTCAGGAACTTTTATCAAGGTCTATTGAATTTTCCCAAGCAAAGCATCCTGTATGTGCACTAAATCCATAAACCTCACTGAGATAATATTGTTTGGCAACACTTCAAAAGTTCATTAATTATCTCTATCATTTGAGATTTTCAAACGTGCAACATATTCTTCCTGGTAATTGTCATCTTTATATCTACCTAGAGTTTTAACGGCTGGTATGAAAAACTAGTTTCAAAACATGTACCATTAATAAAAATATATTGACTATGCAAATAGGTAGAAAAAGGACCTAGATGAACTCGTCTAGGTAGCAAATGAAAACAAAAGATCCTAATAATCTCACATTTCATCTTTATTAATGCATTAAAAAATTCAGAGGTCTAGATCAGATGAAATCTCATTCCACTGTGTTATTCCATGAGCTTCATATTTGCACTTAAAAATTGTTTTTCCCTCAGCTTCCAGTGGTTACCATGGTCATTAAGATGATATTCAGTGAAGGTCTTACAAACCCATAAACACACATAAACACTTGTTCCCCATAAACACGTAGATTTGTCTGTCATTGTCATAGTAAAGCAACAGGCAAAGGTGCAGCTCTCAAAATGACTTCCCCATTAATTTCCAGCCTTTTTCAGTGGTGATAAGAAAAGTAATGAAATCTATAACTAAAATTGTTTCCCTAAGCTTTTCACAGATTTTCACAACTTCCTGAGAGATGTTATTGCTTACTTAGGTACTGTTACTTCACTTCAGAGTAAAACTTTTTAGTATAATACGGTTTCCAGCGTTACCCGTCACAAGCCTTTTGCAAGTGTTTAGTTTTAGACACAAGGTAAAGACTGTTCCTTCTGAAAAAAAAAGATGTAGAAGTCAATGGGCAAATGGACAAGACACATTAGCAGTACAAAAGAGATATAATAAAAGTAAATGAACTACAATAAGTTAAATAAAAATATTACTTGAAAGGGACATTTGAGCAGAGAGACCTGTTGCCAAATGTGTTCATATTTTTGGACATGTGCCAGATGAGTCTGGCAAACCATTTTGAGAAACCCTGGTGAGCCCATCTAAAAGCATTAGATTTTTACCTTACAGTCTGATTCAGCTCCCCCAGCATGGCAGCTACATTCAGGAGATGAACTGATCTAAACCCTAAAGTTGATGATGGTTTAAGAAAACTAGCATGCCCCAGAGTAAGGCAGTGCAGTGTCATTTAACAGCTATTAAAAACCACCTACACTCTCAGCTCTGACTATGATTTATATCTTTGTAGCTCAGTCAAACAAAAGCAAGCTTTTTAATCAGAATAGAAATGTACAATCAATCATCTACAAATTTCAGAAAGATAACCTAAACTAATACATTGGGCTAATTCAGAGGAAAAGCTAATTTTAGTGAGTTGATGCTGGTTGAATGTCAGGCACTCATCAAAGCCACTCTCTCACTCTCATCTGCAGCTGGACAGGGGAGAGAAAATATAACAAAGGGTTCATGGATTGAGATAAGGACCTGGAGAGATCACTCATCAAATACTGTCACAAGCAAAACAGGCTCAACTTAGATAATAATTGAGAATACAGCTAAAAAAATCAGAGCAGGATAATAAGTAAAACAAAATCTTCAATACTCCTTCCCCCCACCCCTCCCTCCTTCCCAGCTCTACCTCCTCCCCCAGCAGCACAGGGAGACAAGCAATGGGAGTTAAGGTCTGTTCATCACAGCAAGGTTGTTTCTCTCACTGCTCAGGGAGAGGAGTCTTTCCCCTGCTCCACTGTGGGGTCCCTCCAGTGGGAGACAGTTCTCCATGAACCTCTCCAAAGTGAGTCCATCACACAAGCAACAGTTCTTCCCAAACCGCTGCAATGTGAGCCCATCTCATGAGCAACAGTCCTCTCCAAACTGCTGCAATGTGGGTTGCTTTTCCACAGGCTGCAGTCCTTCAGGGACAGGCTGCTCTAGTGGGGGCTCCTCTCTCCATGTGCATCCCATGGGTTTGCAGCCTCCTCTCAGGCATCCACGTGCTCTGGTGTGGGGCTCCTCCACAGGCTGCAAGTGGATCACTGCATCTCCATGGCCCTCCATGGGCTGCAGGGGCACAGCTGCCTCACCACGGGCTGCACCATGGGCTGCCTGGGGCACCTTCTGCCCCTCCTTCTCCTTGCAGGCCTTGGTGTATGCAGGGCTGTTCCTCTCACATGTTCTCACTCCTTTCTTCTCTGGCTGCGATTACAACTGATCAATAACTTTTTTCTTCTTCTTCAATCCGTTATCACAGAGGCATTACCACCATTTCTAATTGGCCCAGCCTTGACCAGCGGCACTTCCATCTTCAGAGCCACCAGGTATTGGCTTTGTCAGACACGGGGAAAGCTTCTGGCAGCTTCTCACAGAAGCCACCCCTCCCCCCCTACCAAAGATTGGCCATGCAAACCCAATACATTAATGCAGAGAAGAAAGTGCATTTTTCAGTCCCTCTCTTAAAATCCAATCACCTTATTTTAATTCCATTTTCCCCAAATTCACCACTCTGTCTGTGAATGTCAAAGGCAGTGAAAAATTTTCCACTCCTCACTTAATACAGGTCTCTTCGAAGGAAAAATTTAAAGGTGTGTTAGATTTTGAATGAAGGGAATCTAGACCTTGATATGAAGACATAAAACAGAATTCCCGTCCAAAAGATCAAGCACACATCATTTGGCTCGATGTGGGAAATACTCTGTGAAGTTCTGTAGCTTGTGCTCTGCCATAACTCACACTAGATGATCATGAGAGTCCCTTTTATTCCCAAACAAGTATGAATTTATTGTCACTATAATAAGTCCTCTTCACACTACTTAGGCAGTGTAAAGAGCCTTTTAAGTGTGCATAAATTACATTTACTCTCACTTAAAGAACACTTTATTCTGCCACAACTGTGTTAAAGATCTGTGATTTATGTTAAAATCAGCCCTTAAGTATTCTACTTCTAGGTTCATAGATTTAAGATCCAGGAGGTATAGACAATGTTCCCAGTCTCACATCCTGCACAATGTGGACCGTAAAATTTAATTTAAATAATTTCTTATTCAGATTTGATTAGGTGAATCATTTATACTTCAAAGACATGTCTCAAGCTGAGACTTATTGAGACCAAGTTCATCATAGTTCCCATGGAGTTGTTGCAGCAACAGCCTGTCTAGAAACTTGAACCTTAATTTCCAGCTGAATTTATCCAGTGTCCACTCATAACCACAGAATTCTATTATACATTGTCTGCTAAATAAAAGAGCTCCTTACCATCAAAAACCTCTCTGCAACCTCTCTGCACAGATAACTGTCAAATCCCTTCTTACCTGTCTCTTTGGTAAGTTAAATGGATTGTGCAGATTTAAGGTCTAACATAAAGTTCAGTATTCCAAGGCCTCGAACAATTGCTTTAAACACTTCTTGATTTTTAACATCTGTTACTAAGGCAATCACAACAGAAATAACTGCCCACAATAATATTAATCTCTTCTACATAATGTTGCTTTCTACATCCTGAACCTAATCCATCCAACTTCTGTATTCCAGCACTGTTGTAATCAGTATGTAACAAAATTCAAACCTTAATGGACAGGAATGTGAAAAAAAATGCAATACTCTCTGTTCAAAGCACCCTGATTTTTATTGTAATATCCATGCCAGGAACAGAAAAGATCATTCTGCACAACATATTCCAAGTGCTTAATTCCACTTTCGGGAGACTCATCTGGTGCTCTTCCAAGAGAAGATTAAGTAAGAACTCTTTATTTTTCTTTATTTTTTTAATTTATATTTTGGGTGATACAGTTATTACCCCATTTATAGAATTTCTGTCATAGAAACATCAAAAGGCAATCTATGTTTAACATACTGAGCACAGACAAAATGCTTAGTAAGGACGTGTGGTTCTATGTTCTGTGCAAGTGATTGATTCTGACACCTCAGATCACATTTCAGAAATGTTGGAAAAATTATTCTGCTCTGTACCACTGGGAGTGTTAGAAAAGTCCTTGAAGGATTCATTTTTACTTAGACTAAGTGAAAAAGACAAGGTGGTACCAGGTAGGGCAAATGAAACAGCCAAGGTGAAAGAAACAATTAAGCAAGTTAAATTTCTTAAATCCCTCAGCAAGGCAACAAAATTCTGCTGGCACAGCTGTTTTCTTAAATAAATTTGTTCTCTGTTTCCATGTCCTGCACATATCTGCAAGAACAATCCCAGTATCACTTATCTGCAGTCTGTGCTGGAAACGTCAGCCACTCCAACACATCAATGAAAGAAGAAATTCGATGAAGTACATCTCACAAAGACCAACTGCATTATTACAGCATAAATCTACATGTTTTTACCGGAGTGCTGGTGGCAAATCAGGCAGTAACGATCCTCAATTATAAAATGTTTTTGGGAAACACTGATTTCACATTGTTCATCGCCATCTGTCAGAGTTGCAATGGATATCATCAAAAGCAGCTGCTGTCTTTTCCATTTCAGGCTCAGAGTATATTAAGGAGTCTAAGGACGTGCATTGTCTTGGCACTGAAAACGAATAATTTAACTTGTGTGTTTGATACTTAAGTTTTCAAACCATTCCATACACAGTGTTAATGCACAAGCGCTGTCTCCTCCAAGTTACACCACCAATGAAAATTTATGATTACATACAGAGACGCTCAGAAAAAAGAGAACATTTTCAAATGAAAACATATGCCTTTATTTGCTGACACACTCTGATGATTTGAAATATTCTGAGTGTTGGTAATAGTTTTCTGTATTGTTCCTTACTGCCATTTAAAGCTATAAATCACCATCTAGATAAGGTTATACTCCTTCTACCTCTTGGTCCTCATTTTCATTACACCATTAATGTTTGACGGAATGCTCTATATTCCTTTAGGAATGTCTTTGCAGCCAGGAGTAATTGTATTTTATAGTTCTGATAGGAGAATTACAATGTGATTTTCCTCTTTTGCTAGAGGAAAACAAGATGGAAAGAAGAGAGTTAGTGTTCATTAAGAACTGCAAAGGGATGTTGAAGTTGCAATTTTCCATCTAAGATTAACTCCATCCCCACAGTGTTTTTGAACAATGTAACTTGGGACACTGCTCCAAACTGATCTGATTCAAGTTTTGAAGCAACTTTGCACAAAAAAATTAATAAATGTTCTGCACTTCTTTCAGGCAGACTTTAGTTTAGTGTCTGGGTTTTCCTGTGAGTACTTCAAGCACCTTTGTGTGAGAAAACCTTCCTTAGATACCACTGTGATGCTATCTAAGCCTAAGACTTTTCTAGATACTGAGAAAAATTGGCAAAAAATAAGGCCAAGGCCCAGGAACAATGTCTATATTTAGGCCAAAATAAAAACACTAAGAAAAAAAATAGAAAAAGCTACTGAGGAAAACTAAAAATTTTATGTAGATTGTTATGAAGCCTGAATTGCCCAAGCTTTCTCTGTTATTTACTCTTCATTATTTATTTGCAGAAATATTTTAACTGAACAATTTTTAGCAGTAGGCTAGACCTCTCTAGAGCACAAACCCTGCTGAGACATATTGCTCACTGGCTACAGATGTTCTGCTGCACACCGGGCACAGCAATATCCTGCATGATTTCATTGCTGGAAGATTGTGCTTTGACCAGGCAATGTTAATTAAAAGATGGTCTTTGAACACCATAAGGATATTGGAAAGTCACAGACAAAGTGGGGAACATAAAAAAAGATTTTTTCATTTCTTTCTCCAGGAAAATTGAATTTGTAGGAGAAAGTCTGTGGGGGAATCCTGTTACAGACCATTATTTTTAAATATTGCAGTTTCTCCAGTTTGTACAACCCAGTGACTATACACAGTACAGTCTAATTGAAATTTATGCTTAAGGAACAGAATAATTTTCTTCTCTTTGATGGTTTGTGCTAGTCACAGAGAATTCTACAACAACCCAGGTAAGACTGGTATAGGCATTTGGAAGCTAGGAAAACAACCTGATCCACAGATACAGGTGGCTGTTTCTTTTTTAGTCTAAGTTTTACACTGAAGAAAAAAGCATTGCTATGCACAGAAGAGGCAAATAAATCTCCCTGTCTCTGGTGCAACTCGACATTCATATTGCTGGATACACTAAAGTGACCACTGACCTGGAGAACAAGGTAGAATGAAGATGAAAAAAAGTGATGCAAACATGTCTGTAGTTATTATTACTTTCCACTATGTAGGGCTATATTCTTGCAGCTATGAAAGGCTGTAAGAATATAGCCCTACAAAGTGAAAACAGGCTAATGATTTGCAAATCTGATTAGAAATGGAAGATAACTTATCTATCTTTAAATCACTGCACAGAAAAAGTAGTTTAATGTTATTTGTGTCTTCTAAACAAATTGGTAATCCTAATACAGCAATACAGTCTCTGACTTTGCAGTGATTGCAATGACCGTTTATTCTGTGGGCGTGAATGCATCTAGCTTTCTCTCACTGACTTCTCACATTACACTAGAGAAGCACTGACAGCCATGTCTAAGATGCTTTTAATGAGACAAGAGCACAGAAAAAAACCAAGGAGAAACATTCAAGGAATGCAAGTCCCAAATATTAGCTCTCAAAAGAAAATCACAGAAATTTACACCATCATGCATTTGAAACATTCTATTAAACTATTTTCTCTTTCTATTCATCTAGTTAGTTGATTTTTTCAGAGTTCCTGTGACAAAAATAGCCTCAAAAAAATTTTACATTCCAGAGTTGGATAAATGGAGACAAAAATGTGTAGGCAGCATGTAGAGTCAAGGGAGATGGACATTAGAACTGAATACAGAGAATACAGCTTTCTGTAGTATGTCCTTTTCCCCAGCTTCATGATGGTATCGACAATATACAGAAAGAAAAGATTCAAGTTGTGCAGAGAATACAGGGGAGTCAATTGCAGAGTATCTGCAAAGACAGCAGGAAACACAAAGCAAATTGTTTTATCCTTTCACTCCCAAATTGCTGAGCAGGCATGCTATCAATCTCTTTTTTACTAGTTTCAGGTTATACAGTAAGAGGTGTGATTTCTACGGATGAGGATGGTCATGACAGTGGTAGTAATAATAACAATAATAATGATAGTGACAGTAATAATAATAATAGTGACATAACAGTAGAAGAAAAAACAAATGAGAAAAGTACAAGTTAGAATTTTAGCTCAGCTCATCACTTGCCTGAAGGCCCTTTTCTACCCACTGCAACTGTAAGCCCCCATAATTGATAGTCCTATATTAATAGAACAGCACGTGCATAAGAATGTAAATATCCTTTCAAATTTTTAAGTATTTTGATAAAAAAAAAATCTGAAGTGAAATGACAATGACAGTTCTGTTAGAATCCTAATGTCTTTTCTGTGGGTATAAACACATGTTAAAATACAGACAAGAGCCCAGTGTTTTTCATTAACACCTCCAAAGCATAAGGATTGGTTTCTCTTTAGCCAATTTTCCCCAAACCTTTTCAGTTATTCAAAGATCTGAAGAATTATGTTGTTTTTCTTTCAGAACCTGCCTATCCCTATCAACACATATCCAGTTAAGTCTCTAAACTGATTTATTGCAGTGACAACACTGGGTGTGTTGTATAAAACTGAGAAGGCCAAACAGGAAATAAAGTGCCACCAACACTTCTAATAAAGCTGAACATTAAGTTAAAAATGTTCATGCCCTAACAGAAGGTGCTGAGGGCTGAGCATGTATTCGGAAGGTTCTGGGAACATTCGTTATAGGGAGTGCCACTCAGCTCTCTGTCAAGTCGTTGATATGTCCCACTTTCACTTTCCAAAGAAAAACCACTTTTGGAGGATGGCTTCTAAATCTTCCTTCATCACTTTGCTCTCTGTGTTCTTGCTGTCCTCAAAAACAATTATCCACCAAGCAGCAGGTGTTGAGGTCTGTAAGACTTAATAGTGGTGGCCATACATTTAAATGAAGAGATGGCCCCCAAAGTTGTGTTCACTGAGAGTGGAATAACAACACATGCTCTTCATATGGGATTCACACATTCACAAATATTTTGCCTGATGCTGTCCATCCCACAGACAATGAAATTTCCACCTTCCACCACTTCTGAGCTCATCTGCTGCCTCCAGAACTTCATGTGAATGAGGATAAAAGCGGCTGTAGCAGGGAAGACTACCAGAATCTCATGGCCCTTGTCCTCTTCCCTAAGGAAGGGACAGTCAGGAGGTGCAGCATCTGTTCCTCCAGAGTGCCTCTATGGAGCACTAGCCCGGCTGCAGAAGTAAGGTTGCAGTTCCTTCCAACTCTGAGTACCATGAGCATGCTTGGGACAGCAAACCTGGCTAACTAGCATAAATTAAAGCATTACAGAGGACATAGAGTAGATGAAGGATCCTCCTCACAAAATGCCTTGTATTCTGGTTAACTCCTGTTATGCTGTACCACTTGCTAGGGTAGACATAGATTAACTTCAGGAACTAGTCACTTCCCCCCAGAGGTGAGAGACCAGGCACTGGAAAATTAAGCCTGTCTAAGCTTCAGATTGTCCTCTGTGGAGGCCATGGCAGCAACTGAGCTCCTAAAACAGGTATTACAGTCTGGTCTTCATTAGGTGCTACAAAACTAGGGTTTGCTGGGAAAATTCACACAGGGGGTTGAGAGTGAATTGAAAGAATATTGAGGTGCTCATCTTGGAGAGTTAGGGGGTACTCCAAGATATTTTTAATTTATTTTTTTAAGACAAGAATCTGCCCTTCTTGAGTTGCAATGAAGATGTGTTTGCCAGGTCAGAAGTCCCAAGGTGGTAAAACCAGATTAATTCTCCTTACAACAGTAATGGACATTTTAAGAGCTCCCCTGCAGTCCATTTTCTGATTAACAGCACAACCAACACAAGGGATATAGATCACACCTAATATGACTTTGAAGTCACACGTGGTTGCAGCTGAGTCTTCGCTATAGGCATTGGAAATGAAAAATGCTGCTAACTTCGTAAAAAAAAATAAAAAAAAATCATTATGTATCTGAGACAGGAATAGGACTTTCTGGATCCTGTGTGGCTTAAACCCCAATGTGAGTTTTGCATCTCACCGCTCTTATCCAGAAGCTGTGTAACCCCTGCCAAGGAACCTCCATCTCTGTCACTGTTCCTGCTCCTTTACTCTGCCCCCAAATCTGGCAGTGCGTTCCCCAAATAAAGCAATATAGGAAAAAACATACCTTTTTTTTGTTTTTTTTTTTTTTTTTGTTTTTTTTGTTGTTGTTGTTGTTGTTGTTGTTGTTGTTGTTGTTGTTGTTGTTGTTGTTGTTGTTGTAAGAGAAGCTTCCTGTGTATTTGTAGTACTACCCGATCTTCCTTCTGCTGGAGCTGGGATACTGCTGATGGTGAGGAAGTTTTATTTACCTCAGATCACAAATCTTAGCAATAACCAATTTATTCCTGCATGTGCTTGGAGACCACTGGATCTCTGAACCACAAGTCAGTATGGAATTGAGTGCAACTGTCAAGAAACTCTCAAGGGTTTCCAAATTGTTGCATGGAAGATTAGGTGGTTTCAATTCTCTGCTCCTGGCAGCTGAGTTGGTAAAATCCTCTCTAAACCCCAGACTTTGAAGCAAGACTGTAAGTATTGGTTTTGTGCCAGATAACGTGATCTTACCTTGTAAGTAAGAATCTGGCAGATGGAGCAGTTCCTTTGGAAAATAGAACTCCATAGTCTAGCAATTAGGTAGGCTCAAAGATTAATAAATGACAATATTATGCAACATACAGAGCAGAGTGCACAGATAAGGACATATCATAGCATTAGAGAGGCTAACAAATTCATCTCTTCCATCCCAAACTAACCATACCTTAGCTAATACTGGTGGAAGATGTTTACTCAGCTTACTCTTTAAGAACTCGATTGGTGGATTCAAGAACTGCCAACAAATCCAGTTGTGGAGAAAAGTATGTATTTGCACTGATACCCATATCTCATCTAGGCAAAAAGTACACATACACATCCCTTCCTTGAACAGTGTAAATTAGTTATTGAATTAACAGAAGGTATCAGCAAGGAAACTAAAATATTTTAAAGATTAGTGTGAGTACATATTTTAGAGAGGTCTATCCAGCACAAATCACTGCTTTCTCCAGCAGGCTGTCTTTCAGGGGAAAGAGGCGCAACAGAGAAATTTCTCCCCCCTTGTCCAATGTGACTGATGAACATTCCTACCTTACAACTGTCTCATGCAGGAAAGATTTTGCAAATATAAAAGTTGCCTTCATATTCTTAAGTAGCCCATATTCCCATGCATTGGCATTGAAGTTTTGAAAACTGGGGTTTTGAGAATTTTTCTAATCCTCTGGAGAGACTTTTTAGCTGCTTTTAACTTTTATGGATATTGTTATTGTTCTAATCATTCCCTCATAAATGCTTAGAAGAGGAGAGAATCTTCTTTTGAGAACACTCTAATAGTTCGAGATTCAATATATTTTTTAATTAGGACCGTGGGCACTAGGGCAGCTTAAACAAACTTTAGAGTCAGAATAAAGTCCAGAGGACTTTGCTAAAATATCCTGGAAAATCTTAAACATTAAAAATCATCACCCATGGTTAAAAGTTGTTCCACATGAAAATATCTGTGACAATAAACAATAAGAAAGACTGAAACTCAGGAATAAATCAAAAGTTCTGCAATCAGAAAGGAACATATGATGTTACTGAAAGAGCAAAGAGTTAATTTATGCACTATTTATGCTAATTAGAATATTTCTTACTTTGTTTACTGGGTGTTATAAAGACACCTGAACAAATACAAATTACTATCAGTGATTCATAAAGACATAGAAATTATCATATAAAATAAAACCTGGTGTCTTCTGAAACCAGTAGAACACCTGGGATAAGTACCAGAGGCATATAGCTGGTGTAGATCTAACTAGAACATTTATGATTCAAAAATGTGCATAAAGGTGTTTCATTTCTTCAGATTGCATTTAGTTATCAAAATGCCACCATCAGTTTCACCTGTTTCTATATAGGTTAACTATTGGCATAACAGATTTATACAGGTGGAATTGAATTCTATTATTTATATAACTGAGAGCAGAACATGACTTGTCAATATTCATAAATCAAAACCCCTTTAATATAAAAGCTGCTCAGCACAAATAAAGAGAAAAGTCTATGTGGAAACCAATCTATTACCTAAGTAGAAATCACTTACTGACCTCAATAAGTAACAATAAAACCAATGTGATTTACTGTATCAGGCTGATTCCACATTGTCAGCACCCTGCTTTCTAAATGCTGCCAGGCTGAGCTGTTCCGTTCCTCTCCCCCAGGTTTGAATTTGCAATCAGTCTTTCCTTAAGTTTTGTCTCAGAAATTCACAACAGATTTCTGTGTTGGCAGTGCTGAAGTTGAGAACGGACAAGGTTTGACCTGCACACCAAGAATCACAGACATGTTTTCTTTCTCTTCTCTCATTATAAACAGTCAGTTAATTTAATCAGTTTAATTGTTTGAGTTTTAATGACACCAGGATTGTTTCTCTCTGTGCTGCAGAAGAATTCCCTTAGCAGCTTTTTGCCTCTTGCAAAGTGCTAAAGTTTGGGAGTAGAGCTGTCTTCTCCTATATGTTGGTTTTCTTGCTCTGACATAGCTTATTCCAGGAGAAGAAAGAACCCAAGCTGTGTCCTGTTCAGCTTAGACCTTTAGATTTAGCCTTGATTTTTTCAAAGGTTTATTAAAATTCAAAGAAAAACATTTAGCTTTTCAAAAATAATATTTTACTAGAATATGGTCCTTCCTGTGGCATCCAGAGGAAATTTCAAGCTGCAGAAATGTGCTGAAAAATATTGTTTCTCATTGCTTATTTAAATCCTGGATTTTGTTAGATTACCATTCTTTTAAAATACGTAGAGTAAATGCCTAGGGTAACACAATACGTTCAGCTTTTGATTCACCTAAATCTCTATCTTCAGTTGAAAAATATGCAGAACAGCAGGTAGAAAAACTTTTATTCATCACAGAAGCTTTTCTAATGCCTTTTGTGCAGTACAACAAAATGCTCCAGTTTTCCTCAGTGTTATCTTGCAGCCAACTAATGAAAAAAATCTATGAATGTTCTTGGTCAATTCAAGCATTTAAATCAATTACAATGATTATTAACACATTGCATCAAATGTGCTTTTCTGAAATGTAGTTTCTAGTATCTGTAATGAAAAGCAGGATGATGACACCCCCTTTACTGTGCAAAGGAGAGGAAAAAACCCAAGCAAAACACTCACGTGTGACAATTGATTAGTTCCATTGCATTTCTCTTATTATGAAGTGTTTTGACCAACATATAATTCAATTGAATTGTTTGTACTGAGGTCTACTGCCTGAAAGCCACAAAGATATGTAAATGCTTTTGAAGTTTAATTAAAATGGGATTTAATATAGTATTTTCACAGTTTCCTCTTAAGAAGTGTGGGAAACCACACAAACAGATGAACTGGAAAAAAAAATTATGGTAAATTATTTTGGTAGTCACACTAAAATATCTAGCATTCAAGATCTACCTAGAAATAAATTGTGCCTATATTGCTTTTCAAATGGTACCATCAACTTTGCATATAGATTAAAATATATATGCTATGAAAGTATTGATCTAAGGGGGAAATCAATCTGTTTCAAATTAGTATTCTGTGACTGAAACATACAACCATATTACTCCTTCAGACTGCTGTGAATATAGATATCAATTGAACTATAACAGTAAGTTATCTTTATAAACCTCCATTTGCCACAGAAAATATTTTAGACCAGAAGTAGATCTAAAGTTATTTGAGAAGAGGGGAATGTAATGGAATATTTTTAGTGTGTCCTACAGTTAGATCATTCTAGAAGAAGTTAGAACTCATCCCAACATGTATTATGGATAGAAAGCGCTATCGTTGTAGAGGGTTTTACCAAAGGAACTTAGGAGAAAGTAATTTTTTTTTAATCTGCCCACTGAAGAACTCCCTCAGAAAAAGAATAATAATTGACCAAAGGAGTTGAACTTGATGATCCTCATGGGTCCCTTGCAACTCAGCATATTCTGTGATTCTGTAATGTTTGGAAATGAAAAGAACAAACTCATGAATGTGTTTGACAGAACACTGTAGACTAGAAAGTGTGGGGAGAAAAAAGCACATATTTTTTTAACAGACAGTAGGGATATGTTTAGAACATTACAGTTGGTCTGCTAGGAAGTTTATGTCTAACTCACTTCAGAAATGACATATTCTATTTTATTTTTGTAAGTAATACACTGGAGCTTCTTGGTACTCCTGTGGTTTCTGACACCCATCTTTGTTATTTACAGCAGATAAGTAGGTAAGACTCAAGCCCTCTGGAACTCAAACTATGCATATGTTTGGTTCTGTAACTTATTTTCCAGAATTTGATCTGTTTTCTGTTGTATTTTGAATGTTAAAAAGAACAAAAATCCCCCCACAGGAATGGATGGTAATCAATCTAAGATTTTCTTCTTAGGAGTTAAAATATATGCACAAAAGGATAAGAGCAAATCCGAGTGAAAAAAATCTTTCTCTCAAAATTGTTTGCACTTGTTTAAATTATGTTTTGCAAGAAAGCATCTTATTGCAAGAGTCTATTCCAGTGTACTTTCCAATGTGCCATAGCACTGAAATGAAACAGGGGTATGGAGTGTGGTTTCCTCAGACAAGTCTTAGCTATGTGGTGCTGGATTCAGATGTTGTTGCAAGACCGTTTTATAAATGAGCATCCCACTTTTCTGGACCTAAAATTGCTGATAAGCAGCCCACTGCTCTCATACTGCTATAAAAATTATACCAAAAATCAGAGTCCATTTTGAAACAAGGAAAACTCTGAAAATATATGTGCATCCCTTGATAATAGCCAGCCATGGCTATCTCCTCCTTGCCCTACTTGGAGCTCAAATCCATGGAAGCCAATAGCAGAGGTTAGTTAGGCTAGATCTGATACGTGAATGGAAGTCACCTACAAAGGTAACTTTTATTTCTCTCTTTGAGCTTCCAGAGTCTAAAGGCAGTCTAACACTGCTTTGTAGAGGAAGGAACTCACATTTGCAAGTGCTGGGATCAGATGTTGTTGGAGTTTTAGGAGTTCTCCTGGGGTTTTTTTCTGTTAAAGGAATATCCCCCATACGTGTTGCTAGGGGGACAAATTGCTGGGTATTTAAGAAAAACAAAAGAGCTGGCTATTGCAGTGGGGTGCATCTGGCTACTCTTTTGTTTCACCTGGGTGTGTGGACAGTCCGTCCCCGGCGTTTGGACGGAGAGGGAGGCTGCTTCTTGGGCTGCTTTTCCTTCTGCCAGAGAAACCCCGAGATCCCAAGCCTGCCTTCCCTGCCCCGCTGGGAGCTGGGCCGTGGCCATCCTGCCCCCCCGCATTGCTTTGAGCCTTGGCTACGTTTTAGCCATGCTCGCCCTGCCTGCCCAGACCTCCGGGGGGTTCCCCATTTGGATACACCTCGTCTGCCACCCGGGATTTGTGCTTGTCCCTGCAGTTCCAGCCTGCCGTTCCAGCCTGCCATTACAGCCTGCTGTTCCAGACGGTCCGGCCGGACACCAGGATCGGCTGCCCAGCGGTTTGTGAAGCCTTTGTTCCATCCTTCCCGGGATCCCAGGGCACCGGTGCCGCGTGCTCCCCGAGCTCGCTCCGGAGCGCCCCCTGCAGCCGCGGGGGAACCATCGCACCTGCCCTGCTCACCGGGAGCCGCCAGCGCCCCTGCCGGCTGCGAGCGGAACTGCACCCGAGGGGAAAGGGCCCGACAGCCGAGAAGGCTGGCACTGGGTTTGTGATTGTTTGTTGTTACTGCCAGAGTTACTGCTGTTTTGTTTGACTGGTTATACACATATAGATATATAATAGTAAAGAACTGTTATTCCTATTTCCCACATCTTTGCCTAAGAGCCCCTTGATTTCAAAATTATAATAACTCGGAGGGAAGGGGGTCGCATCTGCCATTCCAAGGGAGGCTCCTGCCTTCCTTGGCAGACACCTGTCTTTCAAACCAAGACAGATGTGCAGAAAAAGGACCTCAACTTTCAGTTAAGTACTTTCTTAGAAGTGATTTATAATGTTAAAATAGAGGATTTTTTTTTTTGCCAGAGGTGTAATATGAACAGTACAAAGCATTCCCAATGAAGACTGATGAAAGGAGGAGGAGGAGGAAAAGGAGGGGGTGTCACTCTCTATGCCAGTGACCAGCATGGAGCTTCACCTGGAGTTGGACGAGGAGCCAATCAAGAGTTTACAAGTCAGGATTAATGAGAAGGAGGGCAGGGACAGGTGACATTGTAGTGAGGGTAATGGCATCCCTGTCCATGGCAAGTGGATTGAAATAAGAAGATCTTTAAGGTCCCTTCCAACAAAAACATTCTATGATTCTCTGACCTAATTCAAAGAAGGAAACCAGTATTATTCTTGAAGCCTCTCTTGGTTCATGGATCAACTTTAGTCCAGAGTCATGGCTAGACTTCTAATGCTCAGATTTCTGCTCTGAAACAGACTGTGCTCATATTCCTTTTCAGTAAGAATAAAACTCAGCTGTCAGCTTGGAACAAAAAGATAAGGACTTTCCAGTTTTCTCAGCATTTTGACAAAACATTGATGTAGTTTTATGCTGACCATTTGGCATTTCTGATATACAGCTTAAGGAGGCTCTTTCTCAGACTTTTGAACAGTGCTAGCAAATACCAATAGCTAAGGCATACTTAAAAGTGGCTTAGAGACATTCAGGAACTTTAGGGGATTTACTTCTAATACCAAGAGAAGAATGAAGTTTTATTTCTGGCATAAAAGAACTCAAAAGAGTCTCTACTCCATTCACCTCCTAATTGTCAAAATGTTGGGTTTTGTTTGTATCATAATTGCATCCAAGGACCACAATCAGGCCTGCATTCTTGCTGTGTCAAGAACAACGTTAACAGGTAAGAATAAACAGCCTGGGAATAATTATTTCAGTCTAAGTTACAACACAGCTCCGTGCTGTAGTTTACACGGTAGGTGCAGCACAGGTAGAATTTTCTGTCTGTCCAAACACCTTGAGTGAATACTCTGGACTGCAGCCACACAGTTGAGTCCTGTACACTAGAAGGACCTAAATACAGCAGGGTCTTTCTTTGGAGAACTGGAGTAATTTCTCTCCCTGCGCATTTAAGACATCTGTTTTAGAAGAGCCTTATTTAGGTCTTTAGAGCTAGGAAAAGCAATGATCTTAAATCAGGTGAAGTGACTGCCAGTGTATATTCCTGATATATCTTACTTGTAAGTGATACATTCATGTGTCTTAATGAACCACAGCTTATCCCATCTTTACACTGAAGTAGAATTCACTGTCCACTTGGTGTTAATACATCACAAATGGTGCACTGTGAATCCACATTGCTGTGGCCAAATACTCATTACTGTCCAAGAAAGCAAATCCTTATGGAAACAAAGAACAAGAATGAGGGAAGGGAAAAAACAATTAGGTTTACTGTCAACATGAGCAGGATAGCACAGCCTAGAAGAGTAAGATTCAGTTCAAAATTAACACATCCAATTCCACATCTTGGTGTTTACAAGCACATTAGGGAGCTGAACTCCCACTTTAGTGAATGGAGATCCACCCAGTAGAAAAGTGCTTCTGCTAGAACCAAAGCAAATGGCCGGCCAGTTGAACCTTTCCCTAGACTGACCAAATTCCCACTGACTGTCAGAGCAGCTTGTAGACACAGCATCTGATCATCTCAGTTCTGATGCTATAGTCCTGAATTAAATCCCACCTGGAGCATCATCATGTTACAGATAAAACATTCAGGCAAAACCTGCAAACCAGGTCTGCCATTCTGATCAAAAGAAATAAATCAGTAAGGTACTTGTCAATACTTGAACCTTTTTTCCTGCTTCTTCCTTATGCTGCTGGAAGTGGAGAGGTTGATTTTCTCTTTTCTGTAAGAACCACCCCTGCCCTGCTTTCCAGTTTTCTTTCTAGGGACATGTTTGTGTAACCATAATAGATGCACAAAAATTGAGAAACTGGTAAGTCTCCTTTCCATCACGAGTGAACCTTAGAGGAGTAACTTTCCTACTATTAGAAGAACTGAGTAAAACAGAAGCAGTTTCCTAGTCTGGAGATGGAGAGTACATGGGTCCTTTCATATTATTTCCATATACTTACGACATGAAATAAAAGTGCTTTGTGAATGTGAGAAGAAATTTCCCAGTGGGAACAGCTGGGGTTCTTTTCCCCCCACCACTGATATGGGAAAACCATTACAAGAACAGCAAAACAAAGGATCCTAACAATGGTCCCCTCCTTTGCCCTGGAGTACTTGGAGAGAAACCCAGAATTATGGCCATATTCAGTGCCCCAACCATATAATGTGATGGATGACCACATATTTGCTTATTTAAATGGAATGTCTAGCTGGATAAACAGCCTGCTTCCAGTTCTAACTTCCAAAGCCTTTTTTTCATCAGACATTCAGACATTCTTCAGCTGGCAAGTTTTATAGTTGGAGAAAGAAAGAGGGAAAGGAAAAGGGCAAAACAGTGCTCTCACTATAAAGACAAAATTGTTTAAATGTGTGACATTAAAAGTAATTTTCAGTTTCAAAATGTGTCTTTTCTGAAGCCACATTTTTGTATAGTCTTATCTGTTCATTCTGTTTCAAATAAAATAAATCACTGTGTTGTCTGTGTGTAGGTACTGCTGTACTGGCATGCTGCTGAATGTCTGAAATACCCCATTTGATGCAGTCAGGATAAGTTGCACACTGTCATTTGGATCTAGAAATTAAGCACTGGACTGTTTTCTTATTTACTGCTTTACTAGCAGCTTTTTCAGTATTAGGACACATTGAACAATTTTCAAAAACATATATGTTTGAGAGAAAGACCATCACTCTGAAGGTAGAACAACCCAAGAAGGACCTCAGAAAGGGAAAAGGATTTTTTAAACGATAATAATTCCAAAAGTCGGATCTTTACTATTTCCCCTTTAATTGATTTCTAACTTTTGAATTAGTATATTGGACTCATCCAAATTTTGTTTTCACTTTCCTAGGGACCTCAGCCTTCCTGACAAAATATTTGATTTTTTAGGTTACTTTTAAGCATTTTGTATCAATTTTCCTTACATTCATTTTACATTCACACTCCTAACACATACTATTTAGAGAACTGGCGTTTATAACCAACTTGAAAAATCCCTAAATATACTCAGAACCCAGTGGTGAGCTTCATAGAGTAAACACAGGTAAATTATAGAACCAAGGAATATCCTGGGCTGGAAGGGACCCTCAAGGATCATTGAGTCCAACTTCTGACTCTGCACATGACAACCCCAAAAATCACACCATGTATTTGAACACATTATCCAAACACTTGAACTTCAAATTCAGGCAATATGGAACTCACCTCTTTATAATTGCCTGGTCTGGGAATATCAAACCAGCATATTTCCCAAACAATTTACCTGCCTCTGTCAGAAACTTATCCTAATGGAAGTAATAAAATAGCATTCATTTTATTTAGCTGACAACAGCTTACTTTTTCATTTTGTAAATAACTTCTTCAAAATCTCCAGCTCTGAGGCATCTTTTTCCATACCAGTTTCATCATGTATTTACCATCCATTTCTGATGCCATTTTTATTAATTTTTTTCCCCACATCTTTTGTGCTCTTTAATCTTTACTTTATTTGACTTCCCGTACCATTCTTCTCCTAAAAATCCCTTTCTATTTGTTTCTGTAATCACTGCCTCTCACACATACCCTCTTACATGTCCCAAAATAGTTTTCATTGCTCATGCCTTTCCCAAGGGCCTTTTTCTCCTCCTGCACATCCCTCATTTATGCAGGGAAACAGTGCTCAGACTAACATCCAGGAGATCTCATCCTCCAGCAGTTCGGTGGGTCGGGTACCCTCTTCCCTGAAGCGAGAATCATATAAGAAGCTTTCCTCCCGAGAGACTGCTTAAGTAGTGAACAATACCAGCAGAAATGAATTTACAGTACATTTTCTACTTTGACTAACACCCACCTGTGTCAGATACTTATCTTTGGAGAGGATGAATCATCCCCGGGAGAGTCTCTGCTCTCTGCTGTCTGTAGGTGGGAAACCAGATGATTAGCTTAGAACAGCTGTCTCACAGAAGAAAAGGGAGAAAATCAGCAGGCAAAGCCCAATCAATGCCAGAGGTCAGAAGTTCCTTGCCCCAGTTGAAGCTCTTCACTCCCAGCTTTGCTCTTAGGGAGAACAGGCAACTCCAGTGAAAGTTTGTCTCACCTATCATAACCACCATCTGAGGATGAGTGGATTTGCCTTCTGAAGCAGGTTTGTATTTGGCTACAGAGGGAGGGTAAGGTGCTATGCTTAGGTCCCTAAGGCTAACTTTTAAACAGGATATAAATGTTAAAGCAGGTGTGCTACCACACAGTTTATGTGAGGGTGAAAATATAAATAAGTAACAATTCTGCATTTATTGCATACCAGATGCCCTAGTAAATTTGGGTACTGGAAGTTCTCCTAAGGGTAACAGCACAGTGACTACATTTCGGGACTAGCATCTGGCCAGTCTTTGTCAAAGACAGCTCCAGAGAAAAGATGATCTCCCTAGAGCTCTCAATCCATTTGCTACTGCTTGCATTACTTATGCTCAAGATTCAGGAGTTATTAAAATTCTGACAATGATGACAAACATATAACCCATTAATGAAGTTTATTATTTTTTTCTAACGCATTATGTTAAGGATAAGAATTATTTATGACCAGCATGCATGCAAATCAGTAAGGAAGCATTTGTTTTCCTCATGAGTGACTCAAGTGACAAAGATGCACTTTGAAATATGTTTGAAATGTTATATGCTGTTACTGCATGTTTCACCACACTCAAATAAGAGGTTAATTGCAGGCAGGATGGAAAATAATGAGATAGCATCACCATTTACAAACAGTGACAGCTGTAACATGGTAAATAAGAATGACAACTGAATGAGTAATATGCTATTTCTCTCTGAACCCTGTACAAGGTCTTTCTCTTACGTCTTAAGATCATTTTTCCCTTTCTTTAAGAGAATATGGTATCTTCATCCAAAGGAAGCATTATAATAGATGACAAAACCAGATATCAATAATAGAACATCAAAAAGAAGATGCCTGCTTTCTTTGAACAAGAAGATATGTTTGGGACTCAGGGCAAAAAACTGCATGTGTAAATACCACCACTATCTCAAAAGAAATTACTTATTTTACTACGCACGATACAGAGGAGGCTATAGATCCAGCTTCGAGCATCAAAACTTCTCCTGATACTAGTGTTTGAATTTTCCATATTTTTACCCTTATTTCTGAATGATGCACAACTTTTTTATTGTCCAGCAGTTCATAGACAGAGTTTTCCCATCATTTTTATCAGAGACAGTCTCCTCAAATATGCTAATCTGTGCTTTTAATTCACTGTGACAGACAGCTAAACCCCAAGAATTTTCTATTTTCACTGGGGAGGAAAGACACAAAACAGTTGGTTACAGTTAATTTATCGTGTGTAATGTGAATGCTTACATCATCCTAGCAATTGCATGAAAAACCAAAGTGTGTCTGATTTAAAACTTAGTTCCAGATGGTTTTCAAATTGAACATATTATGAAGAAAATTAAAAGTGAAAAAAAAGCATTGTTCTTATGTCTATCATGCATTTGAATAAGGAAAATCTCTCAGAGGATCTGTTATCAGTTTTTACTATCTGCATAAGCATGACCTTGACTAATGAGCATAGAATGATATGTATCATATGAGTTGTCAAAACAGGAGGCGGATATCTAGTAAGTGTTTAATGTTGCTAAAATTTTGGCAAAGACAATCACTTTGAAACTGTTCAGAGGATCAGACAGTGAAAGAAATCCTAACAGCAAAAAAAGGCAAAATATTTCTCCTTTACTCAAGCATATAAAGAGCTTGGCTTGCACATGACCCATAATAAACACAGCACAACTCTTCGACGAATATCTATTGGCACTCCAATAGCACTGAGCTTTCTTAACGACCATTGTGGCCTTTCAAAACCAAAAATGCTTGGTAGCAGTATAGTCATTGGCATATAAATGGATAAAAGCCCCCAGAAGGGATTGAAGGCATATTTTCTCTTATTCTGCATAGGATGGGTGAGGCAAAGAGGAATTAAATTACTGAAGCAAGGCAATGAGTGTTGCAAATAAAACCCATGAATGGAAGCTTCATCTTTTCATAACTCTGACCAGAACCAGGAGAATAAATATCCCCCTGGAGGACTTCAGAACAGTTAGCCACATTTCACTGACAGATAAGGAAGCAGCATTCAGCTGAAGCAAGAGTGCTTCCCCAGAAAACCAAACCTACAGCTCCGAGGTAGGTATCTCAGCAGACTAAATCTACCCCATGGTATCTTAATGAAAAGACTGATGAAATCCTGTGTTGCTAGATGTGATCAGGAGGGATTGTCTTGATTGATAGGAAGAGGATCTAGGCCATCCTCTCAAGTTATCCTTTCTCGTGGCAGGACATGCTGTAGCACACAAATCCTCCCTTTACCTCCTGCAGAGAAGTGTGCCTGTGTCCTGTACCACTGGGGACATCTGTTCCTGACTCAGGGCTTTTTGCCCTCACCGGATAGCTGCTCTGGGCACCTTGCCTCATATTCTGCAGAATAATATATCCTGCAGTATGGCTTAGAATACTTCCTGAATTATGGATATGACTTTCACACCTATTGTAATATACACAAAAATATTCAAGCAAATTTCTGAAGTTTGGGCTTCCAGTAATGGATCTATGCCAATTAGCTTTTATTAAATTCTATATTTTTGAGCTCTCCTGTCTAAAAGAAGACTGAAATCAGACTGTTAGTATGATATTCAGTGACAGTTTGGGGTGTCGTTATTCTTTTCTTCTCGTCTTACACTTCGGAACCTTCATTTGCAGTCTTCTTTCCCGTTGTATTGTCCTTCATGCTTAATGTGTTATCAAAATCTTCCTCAATGGTACTTAAATTCCCTCAGTGCTTCTTTCTATGTAGCCATTGATATACTCAGCCTTGCAAAAATGTATTATTCTCTGATTGTGATGTCTTTGGACTTCAGCATTTATTCAATATTAAATGACAGCACTATGTTTTGCTACAAATTAGAGAATCCAAATTTACGTTGCAGTAGAGTAGCTCCTTTGTGTTTTGTTATTCTCACTTACTAAGCAAGGGAGCAGAACAGTATTCCCAACTTAGGAAACTGAGTCATGAATTACAAAACAAACTGCAAGAAAACCCATTTCACTGTATGAACAGGCTGAGCCTGTGGGATTTGCTTTCCTTTGACAACTTTATGTCTGCCCTACTTCTGGTTGCTAGAAATGCTATTCATGTCATGGTGCCCCATGCTCCTTCCTCTCTTTTGACTGTCAAAAAATAAGCATAACAAGATTAACTTGAAAAAATCACTGTGGGGGACATACGTTAATCTGAAATGTGACCTCTGCCATCTCTATCAGACTGGAGGGAGTAGAAAGACAAGAGCGCCAGAAATTAAACAGGTAACTGAGCTCCAGACACGGGTGCTGAGGCATTGCATGTGGAGATTTACTGAGCACCAATTTGATTTCCGTGCCTGTGGATATTTTACCCCAATACCCACTCCCCCAGAGCCTATTGGCAGGGCTGTGCTAACCCTGCTCTGGGACAAAGCTCATCCCATGGCATCAGAAGAGTTCAAGCCATGACAGCTCAAACCAGGGAGGTCTCAGTGGATGTAAAAAAGGTGTTTACTTTTAATTTGTAAGGATGTGGTACTAATTCTAAGATCAGTTTCTCTTTAAAGTAGCTAAGCAAACTAGTACCTCTTATCTCAAGGACTCTCTGGAGGTAAAAATGATTTATAAGTTTTACATAGCAATTTTTTTTTTTCTTCTCTTTGCTATAGTTTTCTTCTATTTTCTGTCATCTATCTTTTTATTCAACTAAATGGCATGTAATTATTTGCACTTACTACCTGGACAAAGAACGAGTTCTCTGTACAAAGAAAAAGCTTATAATGTTTCCTTTGAACAGCGCTAGCTTTTTATCATGCCAAAGTGGATACAAAAAGTTTCTCTGGTCAATTACTCACTCACCATCAGCAACCACCACAATTGTGCTCTTTCAGAAACACATGAAGCTAACATCTTCTGGGTAATAGAAAATGGATTTCCTTGTTCTGAAAAATGACCATAATGAATTTGAAACCTTAGTAGAATGGATAGCCTGTGGACAGCACTTTCAACTAACCACTGGAAGAGGTGTTATAAAAACAATAATAATCAGAATAATTTCTACAGGAACTAACCAAACCTGTCACTTAAGGGCATATGTGCCAGGCTACCAAATGCACATGATAATAAATTGCTTTTCCAGATTGTGCCTTTATACACCACTGAAAGTCTTTTAACGATCTCTCTAGTGAACCACCTTTTTTCAGTATTTATTTCCAATATTTTTTTCTGATATTGCATTTGTTATGATGCCTTGGAGGACACAGTGTATCACAGTGATTCTAGGGGTCCACCATCTCACAGCAACATACTGCTCAGAGTTCCCAGCTGCTGACAATTATTAGTGAGTGCCAAAGACAGCGCTTCATTAGGATACATCAGTGGTATCCTTTGCCTCTGCTCCCTGTTTCTTGAATTTTCCCTAAAGAATGCAAAAAACCCCTATTTTTCTTTGCATATGTGTGAGTAGCAAGACATTGAGCTATTTGTGAAACCACAATCAACAAAGGGGGTGTAAGGACATCTGCTTTAGTGCACTGACAGTGACCTCTTTTAATACTTTGATTGCTCATGCCTATGTGAAATTAGCATCTGCAAATTAATATATGCCACTACGTCAAAATAGAGATAGAAAGTTTATTTATTCTGTGAAATTGTTACTATCTGTTTCATGAAAAGAGTAAAAGGGAGTTTGAGAAGTTTGAACTAGGATAATAAGTTAGGAAATATATGTGTGATCTAACTCAGAAATACCTGCACAAGGTTAACTTCTAAAAGGAGTTCCTTTTTTAAGGTATTAGAGTTTTTTTAAACTTGCTTTCACTGAAACAATTGTCAGTCATGTTCGTATAGCAAAGTGTCATTCTTCAAGCATGGCAGAGTGTAGGAATGCTGAAAAGAATATGATAATGATTCAGGAAGCCTAACAATTTGAAAAAAAAGAAGTCAGACATTTGAACGGATGTGAATCACTCGAGTGAACTGCTGATAAGACATTAGACAAGCTAGCTGCTTACAAGGATTTACAAGCTAATATGCTTCATAGCAAGTACAATATATACAATCATAAACAATGTTTGTATCAAAACTTGAATTACCATATTCTAGAGAAGCAAGTGAAAAGTGTTGTAAATCAGAAAGTTAAGTCCTTTCATGTTAATGTATAACGTCAGTCAAATTCTCAGATATGTAAACACTCTGGATTTATTAACAAAATAAAAATAAATCTTAAGACTCAGTGGAGAAAAAGAGGTGTCAACATTCCACCCCAAAATAGTACACTCTAACTTCCCATTTTGATAGAGGTACAGCTGGGAAAAAAATGGTTTTGCTCTTGGCAAATAAAGAAAGATGTTAAGGGAGAAAATATAAAGGGAGAATGAAAATAGATGGACTTATAAAGAGCTCAAAAAGAGGTTTTGAAAGGCATCTCTGCTTGGTGGATGATGACAAACAAAGGGATTTTGCAGGCTGGTCAGTTTGCTGGGCTGGTCAGTCTGCCAAGAGCTGGCACAACATATTAGTCATTGCTGTTCTCTCATTCAGCAGAAATTACTTTCCAGAATAAATAATCAGATACATTATTTTGTAGCTTCCTCTGTGTGCTTAGTATCATAAAGGACACGTGCAGTACCCCGAGGGCTGTGCCAAATGGTTTATAAAGCAATGATCATGCTGGCCATGCTGGTTATATTTACAGCAAGGCACACAGCAGCTCTCACAGAAGGAAGAGCTATCTGGCAGGCAGACCAGCTGCAGGCTTTGTACATGGAAAGGTAAGGGCTCAAGTGGAGAGATGAACAAAAACATGTGTTCTTTCCTAGGAAATGACTGCAGCAAAAATGCGGAGACCAGCTCAAAGAAATCAAAGTGGCAGAAAATACTGTAATCCCAGTTAAGCTTTAAGACTCTTAAATAGGTGTGAAACTCAGCAGTTAACAGGCCTTCTTTGTGCCATGACTAAGTGCACCAAAAAGGAGAAAGTAATAATTTGGTTTTACTTAGAGTGTAAGTGATGAATCCCTTCATGGCACAGTGTGGGCTGACCTCCCAGCACATCTCCTAAAGGAAAATGTGCTTTTAGATGGATGACCTTATACAGATGAAGGAGAGTCCTTTGGCTTATCTGTTTAATTGAGTAATACTAATTATTGTTTGCCTAGGTCTATGATAAAGCACACTAAGACATTAAACACACACACACACAAAAGCCTTTTCCTTGCCATACATGATAACATTTTACTGGAAACTAATTAAAAGAAGCATGAGATGGGTATGAAAAACAATAAAAGCAATTTCTAAGAGCAAGTCTTAGAAACATGAAACACCATCTTATAACCACGCTGATGCAATTTACAAATATTTGTCATTCACATGACCTACTTATTTTATTCCCAGAACAGCTGGGAACCCAGCTGATGAGCAATGACAAATGACACCAAGGGACTGGGTACTGGTGCTGTCATTGAGTAGAAGGGAGGATGAGAGAAAATGATGAGAGTTCAGTTGTTACTAAACCATTATTTTGTTATGATTATCTGGCTTGATCATGTCCACTCATCAGAGACAAAAATCAGTCTAACCTTGAACTTCAGAGGAAAAAGGGAGTGATAAAATCAATACAGAGTACTAGAATCATGTACACTGCAGAGACCTCTATGGTGATCTAGTCCCAACCCCTTTCAAAACAGGGCCAGCTTCAACATTTTCCCAGGTTATCGAGATAGAAACTCCACAACCTCACTGAGAAACCTGTTCAAGTCCTTGCGGGAACTCTTGCTGTGAATTTTTTTCCTTATGTCTAAGGACCTGTTGTCTCTTGTCTTTTCCTTGCACACCTCTGATTCTACCTAAGGTATAGACTTCAAAATTGACTAAGACTGATGAGCCTCATTGTAAAGCATTTAGAGAACTGACCAAAACAATCTCAAACAAAAACCACCAACGATTTTCAGAGTTCATGGAGAACAGATGTGGTCCAAAAGACTGCAAACTGGCAAACATATTGCAAATTTTAAAGAAAGAATAAAGGAAATGCTGGGAGTTAGACACTAGCAAGGATGAAGTTTCAGGAAAAAAATACAGTAATAAATACTCAAATGTTAATTTACAGACACCTGGATGATGATAAGGGCAGCCAGTTTAGAGTTTGTAAATTTGATTTAAGTGTTCCATGAGAGAAAAGAAGCAGGAGCAGTATAGGTCATATCCTCATTTTAGAAAGGTTTGACACTTTTATATGATATTCTTGAAAACAAGTTAGGAGAAAAAACTGTCAGACAGAGATTTTTATGAAAGAGTATAAATCTTGAGCATTTGGTAACCACTAAAAGTATTTATTAATGGTTGGTGTCAAAATGGAAGAGGTGCCAGTCGAATTTTGAAGAGGCCTCTCTTGAGATGGCTACTACTCAATGTTTCTGTTAAGGACTTTTACAGCAGAATATACCTATGAATTTTTCAGATGGCATCTAACTGGAGGTGGGGGATGAAAGATCAGGGAAAAACAGGGTTAGAATTTAGGATGATTGTGTGAACTTAAGAAATAGCACACAGTCAATAAAGACACGTGAAAGATGTTATAGCGTAGATAGGTAGGCTGGATGTGCAGAGGGCTGGTTAGTAGTTCTGAAGAAAAGTATTTAAGTCTGAAAGGAAGGTTTGATTCTAAGTTGAATATTAATGAATCTAGTCATGCTGTTAGGAAAAAAGACAAGCGCTCTGCTAGAATATGCACACACACACACACGTACTGATCCATATATGTACACACAAGAATATAATCTACCAAATACAGCAGGCTGTTCTCTGGGTGTTTTTCTTGCCTCAGCCTCTAATGAGTAGTGTCTCCAGCAATAATAAATATGCTCAAAAGAAAAAAAAGTGGATCAAGTGTAGAGAGTTCAAAGTAATAAAATGGATCTTGTAGAGAAAGACCAGATAATTTCCAGTTGCTTAGTCTAGAGCAAAAGAACTTAGAGACCATATGTCAAATCATAACAACCAAAATAGTGATCAGTTCCTCATGCCTTTGAGTGGATATGGTATGAAGTAAGGAGCTTAAATTGAAGCATTATGAGGAAAATCTCATAGGATAGAAAATAAAGCATAGGAGTAGGCTTGGAGGGGTAATGAGATAGACAGTTCTGAAAGTTTTTAAGAATAATAGGTTAGAAAAACACCAGTCAAGAATAATAAAGGCATGAGAAACCCTGGGGAAGGAGAAGGACAAGATAACATCCAAAGGTATCATGCCACCTAGTTTTGCCTTAAACGACTGAGGAAACCAAAAATTAATGAGACATCTCTCATGTTCTAATTGTTTCAGACTAATAAATATTAAAATTCTGAAGTTTATTATGGTGTTACTCCTCAGTGTTTACTACACTGAAGTAGCAGAATAAGGTATTAGTAAATAGGGACTTAAGTCTGGTTTCACGTGTTCAGACAGAGTACAGACAGGCAGGAACCTGGTATCTGAGCAATTTACTTTAAAAGATCTATCCATTTCATGAATAGAGTAGCTAGTCCATAGTATTTGGGCTTATTTTCTCCTGTCTGGCCTGTACTTCTTTCATGCATAAAGCACAGCTGTGGATCCGAGACCAGCCCCACACCCCAGGATGTGCTATTGGCTGGTAGCATCGAACTAATCTGAGAACATACAGTTGTAGTTCCTGCTCCAACTAACAATTTTTTAGGCGTAGGAGTTGAATGTCCAGTCCACAGAGGAGCTGGATAGGGAGGGAAGGGTCTAGAACTTCTCTCTCTGTCATGAGTAACAGTTCTTGGCAAAATAGACTCCTGGGCAAAAGGGGACTGTAAGGCATCTTGTGTTTTCCCAGTGTGTCTCCCTTTGTGGTGTCTTTGGGTAGATAGGAAACACCAGCCAGAGCTAAACACATGGCTCGGGGAAGTAGCTGGTTTCCACAGCCCTTTAAGGGTGTGCATAAGCTGGATGTCAAGCCACAGCCAACACCAGCTGAACAGTAGTGCTTCTGTGTGCGTTGAGACAGACCTGAGGCAATTATGTTTTCACCTGAGATTTCAGGCACATTCAGAGCCCAAAAGAACAGCTTAGTAGCAGTACTGACAACTCAGATTTTTCACTTAGAATTATATTTCATTAAATACTTAGAATACTCTAGCCTTTGGTTGATTTTTTCCAACTCCAGTTGTACCATGATATATTTTATTCTCCTTTGAGTAGCTATCCTGCAAGGATATTTCACTATCACTAATTCAGTGCAGGTTCTGAGAAATACCATGAATAACAGATGATAAATAAAAAGGAGTATTTAATATTCTGCACAGTTTTATTAGTGTATATTAGTTGACCTTTAGGTACAACCTAATTCTTTAGCTCAACAAGCTTCTTTTATTATTAAGTTAAAAGAAAAAAATATTCTTAAAAGAATGTTATAAAGGCTGAGAAGTGTTCAATGGATAGAAAATATCAAGATAGCTATGTATTCTGATATAGACAATAAATTCAAGGTTACATTTTCTTCACGGGGGACCCCTTCCCACTTCAGCACAAGACATGATTTGTTTTTACTTCATACACAGAATTTCCATATTTTGCAGTGTCTTCTTACTATGTATTACTACAGTATTCAAACCTTTCTCTCAAGGCAGTTATTATATTCCTCATGAGCTTTTCTATGTTGCTTGTTTCATTGTCTGAGGGTTTCAAAAACTGTAGTCAGGCTTCTTAGCAATCTCTGGCATGAGCACAACCCAGCAGAAAGATCAGAAAGAAACAAGGCACAAATAATTTTAAAAATAACAATATATCTTCTAGCTGTGGGTATTATTGCAATAAGCTGGGCTCATTTTAATATCATTTTTTGGAAACCTCAATAAATAAAATCTCCTTTGTTCAAAGTAAGTCACCTGATTTCAGCTGTTTCAAGGAGTTACCAAAACTTCCGCAAATGAGACCACAATGACTTAAGACCATAAGATTGTTAAATGGGCTATGTTCTTGAGTCCTGGTACTCTTGGGAACTGTGTTTACAGGAATGGACAGTAAATACTCCAGAAAAAAACCACTTTAACCATGACACCACGGGAAAATGTAACTTCTCTCTATTCAGCCTTTGTGAAGACACACCTGGAATATTGTATCCCCACTTGGGCCCTCCAGAACAAGAGGGAAACTGGCAAACAGGGTGAGGCCAGTAAAAGGCTACTAAAATTATTAGGGACTGGGGAGCATGATATGTTAAGAGAGGCTGAGGTAACTGCATTTGATTAGTCTGGAGAAGAGAAAGCTAAAGGGAAGGTATGTCCAATCACTATCTTCATTCAGGAAGATTCCGTCTTGCATTAGGAAGAGTGTCCCCAGCAGGTCACAGGAGGTCTTCCTTCCCTCTGTCCTAGGCAGGAACCTAGAAGAGAAAATTTCAATCCAAGTATTTGTCACGAGTAAGAAGTAGCTGTAAACTGATGATTCTAATCAAAATGTCAGGTAAAGAGGAAATTTTTTCCAAATTATGCAAAGAAACCCAATGCAGAGTCTTTCTGCAAGTGTTTTGCTCTCCCCCTGCATTGTCTGTGGTCTTTACATGTTCTTGCATGCAAGGGTGAAGTCACTAATCACAGGTTACTACAAGGACTGAGGCAACCTGTGGTGCTTACATTTGTTTCCCAGGCAACTTCCAAAAGGCAGAGTCGTGAATGGCGTGGATCTTTGTCCTGACACAATCTATACCTGTTATTGTGATCACACTTTGTGCCAGCTTCCTGTAATGTCTAAAGCAATGAAAGAGAAAAGATAAAGAAAAAGCCCTGAATTTCCTGCAAACAAGGAAATGACATCTGCATTTCTGAGGCTAGAAATTCCTTAGCCCAAGTCACAAGCATTGGCAGGGAAAAGCTGCAGAATGCATAAAGCCCTTCTGAATTTCAAACTTCCAATCTCACTGAGCACTTAGGCATTCTTTTATTCTCAGTGAGGGATTTTTTAAAACACAAGTAATTTTTCCTGTAATTACGGAAAAAAAAGTGTTCAGTCCTTGGGAACTGGGAAAACCCTGAGTGTCCCACATGCACTGGTATAGAAACCTCTAAACTGCATGTGCAGAAAGTTTTGATACTACCTGTGTCTTCTGCCTATGAACAAATCAAAACATTGTAGACTATTCTTTCTGTCCAAAAATTCCTTTCATTGATGCACAAGGGAACTTAAGACAGTACTGTCATTGAGAGAACATGAATTTCATGCCATCTCTTCCAAAATTTCTGCTCCATCCACCATCCTAAATGATCCTATTGTAACCAGGAGTACTTTTCCTCTTAGAGCCTGGTACTGTATAATTGTGTAGTAAATCTTGTGCAGGATATTTGTAGCTGTGCCTCAGGCAAAATTCCTGGAGTACTGAGATGACTTCACCTGGATTGCTAAATACAGCAGTCTCTCAATGACAATATTGCAGCAGTTGATGGGATTAATGAGCTCCAGGTTTATTTACACTCCTCAGAGTGTTGTTTTGGGTTGTTTATGGACAGCATTAGCACTGTTCGATCCAATTCTGAAAGACAGTTCTCACAATCCATGGACTAGAAAACAACAGAGGTTTTGCAAACCTCATTGTCACATAAATCAAATAAATACTGCAGTGAGCAGGGTCTAGGGCTGTACACACAATTTCTTCATAGAAACTAAAAACTGATGCTTCAGCACTCTGAAATTTCTATCCAAGCAGGAGTATTTATGATGAAAAAAGGGTAAAGCCTTTGCAAAATTGATACCTCCTAAAAGTACAAGGTACAATCCCATCAGGGACTGAAAAATGGAACCTACAATGCAGACTCTGAGCCACTAGCAAGTATAATGTTATATATTCTCTGTCGTCTCTTTAGAGCTAGGATCCTAAATCTAGCATAGCCTAGGGTTTCCAAGGACCATTATACTCAAACCACAGGGAGGTGATCAAAAATATAGTTACAACACTTCATGGAAATGGTCTTTGCTTGACTCTTGTCAGATGGAAGTCAATATTCCTTGCCTTATTTCTCCCCTTGTGCATTGTTCCTCTCAGGATGGCTCGTACTGCAGTGACAGTGTACAGCTGTTGCTATTTTGGTTCATAGGAATTTGCAAGACAGGTGATGGGTCTCCTGGTAAAACTTACACAGAGAGCTAGAGTCAATAGAAAACGCAGAAATATCTAGAGGTAGCCTGTGTAAGTGGATATCTTAATTATTTTGTCTCTAACTTGCTATTCTGAATTGAATATATTGTGAAAATAACAATAGCTTGAAAATCAATGAACAAATCAGCAATTACAGTGCCTAGTAATGTGTCTCAAATAAAGGCTAACAAAATATTTTCCATAGGAAAATAGTGTCAGCAGAAAAAAACCCTTTAATATTTAAGCAGATTGTGCAGTGTTTGAACAACACAGTTAACAATGTGGTTATTAAACTTATTTTCAGA
Organism: Corvus hawaiiensis; assembly: GCF_020740725.1. Taxonomy (NCBI): domain Eukaryota; kingdom Metazoa; phylum Chordata; class Aves; order Passeriformes; family Corvidae; genus Corvus; species Corvus hawaiiensis. Next base: position 33,780,991 of record NC_063215.1, on the reverse strand, counting down.
AGAATGAAAAATTCACTGTGCCTTATTTCAGCCATTCAATTTCTCTTCGACAATATGGAATTTGGTTCATGATGTAAACACTCTAATTAAGTAAAGTTTATAAATGGCAAGTATAAATATAGGGTGCAAAAATATCAATGCAAAGTGAATTTATGGAAAATAATCATATCACAAGATCATAAAATAAAAATTAAAATTGAAAGATATGTCTTAGTTACCCACAGACACAGAGAAGTAACAATATGAAAATATTATTTCTGATCTTTTTAATCTGTCAGGGTTCTTCTTCAGAATTCTAACCATGGGATTTTTCTTATTCTTTGAAGATGTGAAATCTCAGACTTAATTCTTACTGGGAATTTTTTCCCACTGGCTCCTTCCTACTTTTTCTTTTTTTCAACTTTGTGGGCAGAACTTCTGACTTCTTCCTGAAACATGACCAGCATAAGACAGAAGGGTCATATTGCTCAGGGAAACAGAGGTTTTTAGGAAGCCATGTCAATATACACCAGATTCTCCTCACCACCTGCACTTCCCAGCATTTCTGTGTATATACCTCAAACTCTCTTCTTCTACACATTTAATATCCCTCTTTTTATAGACACAAGTACAGATAATCTACATGTCCCAGCCTCAGACTGTCTCCTAATTCCTGTGAATAAGTCTTACAAATAGTTTTCATTTTTTTTTTTTAATAGATTTTTCCTAAAGCTTGTGAAATGTGTCTGTACTGAGGAAAGCCAAGTGAAGGGCTTATACCTTGTCCTCTACACACCTTTAATTGAGGAAAAACATGTGGCTCTAGAGAAAGGGAACTGGGACCTGAGTAAGAAACCGCTTAGGGAAACACAAGAGACAGATTCAGATCAGTTTAGGTCTATCAGAACATCTATGTCTCTGTCTCTACAACTACCATCCAGGACAGGGTAGTTTTACACATTTGCAGTAAAAACAGAACAGTAGGTGCAAGTAAATGCAGGTAACTAGAGTTTGGTTTTGTTGGTTTATTTGTTGTTTTTGTAAGGAGAGGGGAGTGTAAACGGCAGATAAACCACAAAAATGACAAAAGGAGGAAAGGAAAAAAAGGAAAAAAGGAAAAAAGGAAAAAAAGGAAAAAAAGGAAAAAAAGGAGGTGGATTTTGATCTGAACAACCCTGTTCTTTCATTTTGGGTGCATTTGCAGTAAACAGCAAGCAAATGGAGACACAGAAAACTGTCTGTAGCGCCCTTTTCTTCCCCAACACACAGGCGTGGTTCCTAGGGCCAGGTACATACCCCAGTCAGAGGGCAGAGACTGAACCTCTGCTGATTCAGACAGACTGCACTGAAACCAGTGGGCAGTTCCCAGCTCTGTCCTCAAGGACATGGAATCTGTCTCTCCATTTTTTCCTCATTCAGTCACAGTTTCATTTAGTAAAACCAGAGGTGTTGACACCTCCTCCCAGTCCTTAACACTCGGCAGGTAGCACTGCTCTCTCTGTACCAAGCCACGTGCATTTCCAAGCATGAAAAGAATCTGAAAAGGATCACATAAAAGGAAAGGAGTGGTGGTTTATGACCCTTGAGACCCTGGTTTGGGTGCAGGGAATTGATATTTACAGGCTAGGATAACCTAGACCTCCATATCCTTGAGCTTTTTCATAAGTGAGAACACTGTGACTTCTCATAAAGCGAAAAGCTTTAAAAGGAAAATCTGAAGGCTTAAGCAATTTTAATCTATGATTTCACCTTAAAGTGTTTGCTAAATTCAGGATACATTTGAAAATGATTTTAACATTTACAAAATTAGGGAATGGGAGCAAAATATCCCCCAAAACATACTATGTCAAGAGGCTCCACCTTCTCTTCAGCATTGTGAGACTCACAGGCTGTGAGACAGAGCTGTTGGGGAGCATAAATGGGCTAAAATCTAAAAATCTATTCTAGAAGTGTGATAAATTCTCACATGGGACTTAACAATGGCTCTGCCTCCTGAAAAAAAAGAGGCACTGGAGGAAAAAATATGTCAGAGACACATATTTTTCTGGGAGTAAAGAGTCTGGGGCAAGGTCTTCAGAAGCGGAAAGAGGAAAATCACTCATCCAAACAAGGGTTTTCATATTAAACAGCTGGGGGATCTGTGCATCTAAACAGGTACTACTATGCATTTAATTTCATCCAGAAAACAGGAATTCGTTAACTTCTACTCCTTGTTCAAAAGGAAAATGTGTATTTACTCTCATTATAAAATAAGTTTTAAACTCAAGCAATTTTCTGAGGTGGTCTAGATATTTTAAAGAACTTGAAGGCAGTTTTCTCTTATCCAGGAGTACCTGTAAGTGCATTAAAGTATTGTAAAAATTATTTTTAACAAAAAAAGAAAGTGGGTATTTAAATCGTGTGAAATGGAATATCATTGTTCTTTACAAGTTCACAGAAAAAAATTATCTGAGACTGACTGGTGTGAAATAAATAGGCTTTTCATTACATTTTCACTTATATTGGCACTGCTGAGATGTTTACATACACAATAGTTTCTCTTTATAGGAGGCCTCAATTATCCACTACCTATGGTTCATACACATTATTTTTCTTCCTGAAACTCTGACAAAGATAACCACCTGGAAAGCTGAAAATAAATTTCAACTACAAGATGATTTGTTTAAAGAGGAAGCAATTTTTAAAATTTTTTGCCTCTAGTCAAGTAACTGCAATTTTGAATGCAATTATTTTTCCCTGAGATCATACTTGCAGATATGAGCTACGTAGAGCCTCTTTTAAAAGTCTTGCTTTGAATATGGATGAGTGAGAACCATTTATGCAACATGTATCTGAAGGTCATTTAATTTTTTCAGAATTAACCCATAACTCCTGGGAAATGACACTGCATTCTAAATTAACATCAAACATCCCGGAGTGCTGTCAAGAGAAGATTCAGCTCTGTATGGTATCTGAGGCTGTATGGTATTACATTTCAGAAGCCATTTTCTGTTACAGCACAGGAACATGGCAGGAAGAAATACTATCAGAGTAGCTATAAGTATGTAAATGTGTATGAGAATGACACCAGTTTAAACTAAAACGCTCCATCTGAGTATTTTTTTACTAACAAGATTTTACTATTGCTAAGATAGTGAGTCTACTTGATTTGTTTAACTGATGGACCCTTGAAAGTTTGGGCTGATTTTCCTTTTCATGTTAACATTATATTTGCAAAAAATCCCTAATGAGCCATGCTGCAGCTTCTGGTCTTTGAGTTCTGTTTGAATAGCTAAACATGCCTAGCAGTTCTGGCTGAAAACAAAAAAAACTTAGTGAAAACTACATTATTCTCTGCTTCAAAATTAACAATGGCAAGAGGAAACAGCTCTAAACCCCATATTCATCTGCTTGGGCAAAAATAATAATGGAAAATATCAAACCAAAGCTATTTTGCAGAATCACTATAAGATGTAACAGAAGTTGCAAATGAGCTAGTTAATTGAACCCAGATATTTTCTTCTTCCTCTCACTACATATATTCATTGAAGCTTAATGTTTTTCCTGAGGTATTCTTCATTTGAAATTGTTAACAACTTGAACTGTTTTGCAAAGGCAGATACTGAATAATATACTCTGGATTATTAGGAATTGCGAGGACATGTAAGATTTGATCTGTGCCTTCATTTCACTTCATAGAAATGCACTTCATAGTAGTAGTGAGAACAAGGGTCACTGAAGAGCTTTGTTGGGTATTTTAGAGAACTGTAGCAGAAATACTAAGATTGGCATGATCTGTTCATGTTCCTCTGTGTGGCTGCAGGTGCACCCAAAGGAACAGAAGGGCCGTAAGACTGGTGCATCTGGTGGCACTCAGATGAATAGGTCACAGACATCCTAGTACAGCACAGCTACTTGCAATCAGGACAACTAGAAAGCCAGGAACAGCCTACACCCAAACTAAAATACACAAACAGTAATGGCTCCCATCAAAGTGGGAAGATAAAGAACAGACTGGAGTCCTAGGCTGCCCATAGAAGGGGAAAAAGGATGGTGAGAAAAATCTGTGGACTCACAAAGGTGGCATGGGATGGAATAGGATGGAGAGGCAAAAATCATCAGCAGCTCCTAAAGGGCACAAAGAAAGTGAAAGGTCAGTCACCCTCCCCAACCCAGGCAGCATGGCAAGGTCTTGGATTTGGTGTCCACCTGGAGGCACCTGTCCTGGGGGTTATGAGAAGTACATCAGGAAAAGGTGAGTGAAGTAAGATTTCTTTTAAAATAAAATGTTTTCCTCCCATAAGGGTCCATATGGAGCTTGTAGCAACAGTGTAACAGCATTATTTTCTACAGCATAGACAAAGTGATCCTCCAGGTCCCCAGAGCAGTAAAATGAACTCCCTCATGGAAACAGCAATGAACACTGTCACTGAACCGCTCAAGTTTACAGGGGGAAAAGACAGGTGAAGATATCAAGTGGTTATCTCCCCAAGAGCAATACACAGCTTTTAAAATGCTGTGCTCTCCTAGGAAAAAAGGTGCATAATCAGTGTCCAGCTATGCATAGCCCAGCTAACATTATGGACTTGGCTGGGAGAACAGCTGATGAAGAGTGTTCTTCTCCATTACCTGCAGGACGTAAGGTCCCTGGAGCACTACAGCACTGCACATGAGCTGAAGAACTGCCTGCAACCTTGTCACATTTTGCCTTGCCCTTGCTTCGCACTTAACAACTTTGTGTGCACTAATTAACTTAGTTTTGGGTGATAAAGAAATAACTACTTCTGTTTAGAGCATTTATTTGACAGTTATCATTATAATATTCAGGCTGATTCATCAGAAAGGACTTTCTTGTGCTATTTGTCTATGGAGTGCTTCACAAAATTTGTATCAGTAAGTAGAAATAGTCTTTAGTCGGGTTGGGGTTGAGACTTAAGCCAAGCTGGAAGATACCTAGTGCAGTAGCAGCAAAAGAAAGATTTTTTTGCCAGGCAGCCTTGGACCTACTACAATTCCAAGGCTGCTGTGCTTAGAAATGGCTTCTCTTCCCTGCTGCTGCTTGCTGCTGCTGGTGTGCTTGTCACAGCAGCAACAAGCAGTGATGCCATCGGTGACTTTGGAGCTTGAGGTGAAACCCCTTCCTTGCAGCCTTTCCCCTGCCACCCCCATGGCCCCTTCCCTCCAGTCAACCACTCCATCCACCTCCTTCCTCCACGCGAGTGGCGCTGCCTGCTGGGGGAGCATGGGCTGGTGCAAAGCACGCTGTGAGGCAATCTGTGGGCAAACTGGTTGTTAATGGGCTTAGCTGCACTGTGTGAAGGCCCCATTCCTTTTCAATCAAAACATTCGATTCCTTCAGGGGGTTTGCACTTAACGTGATAGGGAGTTCAGTTGCTCTGCAGTTAATAAATGTATCCTACTGGTCACTGTTGCACTGCAGAAATATACTTTGGTTGTTTTACATTTCGAGGCACATGATTTGCTTAAATTCACCAGCATTTATTTCCTCAAGCCTGTTCTATATTCATTACATGCTTATGTTTCCCCTACTTCTATGCATTATAGGGATGCTTGCCATGAAATATATTTCCTTGGATTCTGGTATCTTCAAAACACCTCAGGTATTTTCGCAGAAATCATTTTATTCTCTTCCAAGTGAAGTTTATTAAAATATCCATTGCTACAGGCTGTAGTACGTGGAATGGAGCCATAACTCATACTTAACAACCTTTTTCCAGTCTTGCTACTGCTAGCTGAATAAATTTAAACTCTCTTTTTGACTGTACTGATTTTTGGATGTGGCATTTCCCTTACTAACCGGGGTCATTTTTTTTAATGGCCATCAGTGTTCTTACAGGACATGTGATTAAGGATAATTTCTGGCCTCTCACAAGCATAGAATTCTTAGTGCCTGTTAGGTAGCAGCAACTGTGCTTCTGAAATACACACTATTTTTCTATTAAATTCCCCAGCTCTTTATCTTAATTATTTCCATTTTGTCTATTCTATTTTCCCGTTACTTGCCAACACAGCAAACGATGCCCTGAGGTACTTGGAGACTGCCTTAAGTGCTGCCCTAAGTGCTGCCATCTGAGGTTAATTAATTTGTACCTCTGGACATCACCTCCAAGGCACATTTCTTTCCTCTTCTGCAGTGAAAGAGCTGTAAACCAAGCACTGTATGTGTGCTTCATAGGGAAAAGACTCAGTTGATTTCCTGTTTTTAAAAGCCCTTGATTGACCAGTCCGGGTTGTGTGACCTGTTCCCTCCACGCCCTGCATGGCACCAAAGCACCACGTGGCTGTCACTCTATGTCCACTTGACTTCTTAGTGCAGAACACCTCTGTGTCAGCTTCATGCTCTGCATTTCACCCCTACGGCTGTGTTTCAGTCTGTGCAGTCTGTAACAGAGAAGGATGAGATAACCACCACAGATATAAAGCAATATTATATTAAAGATTGTAATCTCTGAGGAGAAGAGCATACAAAGCAGTACCAAAACTAGACAGATTTCAACTGAAATTCTCTGTGCATTCTGGAACAGAAAAGGTAGCTCACAGAATAAGTGGTATCTCCATCTCTAGATGCCTCCACATCAGCATGGGATGCCTCCTGGAAGACTGTTTTAAATGGGGCTAAAACTGTGTGGATCAGCATGAGGCAAAATGCCTGGATTGCGCTGACTTCTGCAGTGAGGAAGCTAAACCAGACTAACAGTTGCTTCTTTCCTTAACATCTTGAACTTATGTTAATTTTCTACACTTGTAGCCTTTTTCAAATTTCTGGTTATTATGAGCCCTCCAACCTGCACATTTCTTGGCCAAAAAAAAAAAAAATTATTTAAGAGAAATAGGTAGAGACCACAGCCAAGAAACAAAATTGCCAGTTTCTTACATGACTGCTGATTGTGACAACCTGGCAAGAGGAACCTGATGAACTTCCATGACAGCAAAGGCTGAAAAATGCTTTTCCCTTGCTATATTTGAAAATACTTTTCAGCATGATTTTGAGGACAGCATTAAAATCAAGAAGAAATAGAAGGGAAATGAAGGACAGAGTTTAAGCACTGCAAATTGTGCTTTTTCTTTGTTTCTATTTTCCGTTATTTGTATTAACTACAATATTAATGTGAGACAGCAGTAGCTAGGGCACTTCTTGAAGACTGTTCAGGGGATCTTTTTATTTTTTCTTCCAAGGACAGAAAATTGAAGCAAATGAAATATGACTTGTATGAGAGTCTGAATGGTAATAAACATATATTGTATTCCCAGTACCTATGTGACTAGGTAATACCACAAGATGCAGAGAAAGAAGATCTATAATGCAAGAAAATAAGCAACAGAAGCCAAAGGAAGAAAAGAAATTAAAAACCCTCAAAATCTGATACTGTTCCATGCCTACACCAGTCTATTTAGCTTTGCAAATTACAATTTGGACCTGATTGTTAACTTTGCTGGACAATTTGCAATGTGTGTAATCTTTTTTCTGTGCTTGTATAAGCTGCCAATGAATCAAGACACTGTGTCAAGGCAAATTACTGTATTTGTATTAGGTATTTCACTTGCTTTAGTCCAAATAACTTTAGCGTATACTGACATCCAATATTCAAATATGCAATATAAATTTAATTTGCAGTCTCTTGCATTTCTAATGTATGGGAAATTTTAAACAGAGTGCAACCATTTTAAATATTTATAAAAACTCAGAGGACTGCAAAGTTATTGGGTATTATAATTTGCTTCATACATAAACATGACAGCAAAAAGGAAAAAAATAAGAAAGTTCTACCGCATGGCTTTATTTTTAAAGGTTGTTTGAAAAAAGTTTCAATATTAAACAAAAAAGAGTTTATCAGAAAGACACCTGAAACTTCACAGAAGGCAGGATGCACAAGCAATAAAGGGGAAGAAGGGAGCTCTGGGAATCCTCTTCAGAGAGCAGCGATTTGGGACATGAAGTTGCACCTCAAGGGCTGCTCATTCCCTAAAGCATGGCAACTAAACTGAATGAGGCTTTTTTCATGCCCTTGTTGTGGTTCATCCCAGCCAGCAGCCAAGCCCCACACAGCCACTCACCCACTCACTCACTCCCCCAGCCAATAAGACTGGGAAGAAAATCAAAAGGGCAAAAGTGAAAAAACTCGTGCGTTGAGATAAAGACAGTTTAATAGGGAAAGCATAAGTGTAGGTTGCGGGGGTTCTGGGGTCCAGTCGGGACGGCCGGACGTAGACGGTGACGGATGGAGACGAGAGATCTCTATAGGCAGGTCTTGGGACACAGTCGGTTTATTGTAAAGGGCGTGGGTATTGAGGCACTGCTCAGAGCTGGTAGACTCAGCTCTGAGCAGGCCCAAGAGAGCAAGAGAGTAAATGGGTGAGAGAGAGAGAGTGTAAGAGCAAGAGTAAGAGCAAGAATAGAAGTGGAAGTGAGGAATGTCTGAAGTCCTGGTTACAATACAATAAATCATCTTCTGTACTGAATATTCTAATTGTCACTAACCAATCTAATACAAGATACAAATCCTATAGCATTTACATACAGCCTATAAGAGTTCTTATATTACCATAGAGTGTTACATCTTAACTTCTAAAAACTACTCTTTGGACCCCTTCTGCTGAGCTAGTAGGGTCTGCTCTGACCCTTGGACCTGTTTGCAAGCAGAGGGTATTGTTCCATCAAGAGGGGATTACTTCAGTCGGCCATACCATTGTTTTCTAGTTGTTCAGTAACTAAGACCTGGTATTTCAAAAGTGGCTTTCATTTCGATGTTGCCTGTAGTTTTCATATTCCCAAAATCTTTTGTCAGGCAATCATATTTCCAAGGCTTTCCTGTTTCATCTTCCCCAACATCTCCCCCTTTTCGACGGACAATTAAGATATTAGACATAGTCTTACTTGTCATTTTTTGCACACACTGAAGTATACAAGGTACTGCTACTAAAACTATAATTATTACTACTAGAATAATCAAGCCTATTTTACAGAGTTCCCTTAGCCAGGGTGCAAAGCTCCAACCATCAAACAAACTGTCTAGCCAAGACGAGTTATCTGTTGTAATTTGGTTAGCTAGGTCCCTTAGGTTTTGTCTTTGGTTGATTTACAGGTAAAGCTTCATTATAAAAACAAAAACAAAAGGTTAAAAGCAACATGCATCTACACAAATAATGCTAAAACTCCATTCTTTTCTCAAGCTGTTTCTGGCAGACAATCTTCTCTCAGTGGTTCTGCCGAGTTCACATTTCAGTGCCGGCTTCTCGGCTTCCACTCGTGGGGTCACTGGCTGAAGTGGAACAGACAGTGGGCTTTGATGCGTGGTACAGCTTCACGTTCTTTGCTGGAATCCACTTGGTTCCTTCACCTGTGGAGAGACATGCAAATCCCTTTCCCCACATTATAAGATCATAAGGTCTTTCTATTTTTCCTGATGCTAAATTCTTAATTAAAACTGGAGGGTGCTCTTTCAGTTTTGCTTTTTTGTTGTTTAAGAAATGTCTGAAGATGGGGGGATCAGGCTCTTCTGCAGAGCTATTCAAAAAATTATAAACATACAAAGCCTTATTCAACCTCCTTTGAGGTGTATCCTGGGCTTCTCCCCCTTTCTGTTGATTTAAAATGCGTTTTAAAGTTTGATGTGTTCCTTTTAGGGTACTTTTTGGCAGTTGTTTAAGATACGGTGAGCAAATGCCACTGTATCTTACAGCACTTTTTAGTTCTTTAATTTGGAGAGTGGAGATGGGAGCCCACATTTTAGGACTGTCAGGCTGTTGGCTAGTTATCACAGGCTTAGTTAATAGACTAAGACTTTCATCTTTATAGATTTGGGGTCTTATTTCATGGCAATCTGTTAATTTAGAATAATCTGAGCACTTTGGAGGATTTTTTGATTCAGAAGGTAGCGCTGACAAACTTTCAGAACTCGTTTTCTCTTTCTGGGTTGCAAGATCCCCGCCGCTTGCCGGCGGGACTCTGGGGCTTATTGCAAACAAATCTGGCTGCTTTTCAGAGTTTACTTGTGTTAGATTTAAAGCATCAGCTCCGGCAGAGGGGCTCTCCGTCTCCCCTGCCACTGGAGCTGCATTATTGCTCTCGGTTCCCCCCTTGCTCGCGTCTTCTGAGGCAAGGCTGCGCTGCGCGGAGGGATACGGCTGTACGGTGTCGGGGGACCCCGGCGGGGGCGGCTGCAGCGCGGGGATGGGACCCGGCAGGGCTGATGATGGCATGGCAGAGTTCGGGAGTGGTGCAGCCGATCTCGGTGGCGGCGGGCGAGGAGGCGGGGTGGAGCTGCGCGGCGGAGTCGCGGGAGGATGCGCGGCTGGTCCCGGGAGCGGTGCTGAGGTTGGAGAAGTCTGAGCGGACGGATACCACTGGTCCGGGAGTTGCAGCAATGGCGCATGCGCGTGTTGCGTCATCAGGTCCGCGCGGTAGGCTGTAAGGGCAGCAGTCCGTGTGGCGGGCGGTTCGGGCGGAGCGAGAGATGGCAGGACTGCAGAACCAGGGGCTGGGGCTGCGGTCGCGGGAGGCAGGAGGGCTGGTGGCTGGATCGCGGCGTGCTGCTGCTGGAAGCTTGTAGGCTGGGCTGGGGTGGGTGGTGGTGCCGCGGGAGACGGGGCTGCAGTGCCGGGAGACGTAGCTGGAGCAGGGGCAGGTACGGGGGAGACTGCAGACATCCGTGCAGGCAGCGCGGGCACCGGCATCAAGTGGCTCGCGGAGCTGGGGCGCTCCCAGCGCAAGCGATGGTGTGCCGGGATTGGGGAACCGCACAGAAACGGCAGGAGGAGCGGAAGTAGACACAGGCGGCTGCTGTGGCGAGGGGCCGGGGGACCGCTCGGGGCGTGCTGTGTGCGCTTGAACGGCAGGGTGGGGGGGTAGGGTTCCTGCAGTAACGTGCACAGGGGGTGCCGGAGACAGCAGGACAGCCGTGGCCGGCGCTCTGGGCACCAGTGTTTCGGGAGCGGCAGGGGACTGTGAAGACGCAGCAGCGGCGGACGCAGATGGAACAATGGCTATCATCGGCGCCGTGTGGGGGGGGGGGACCTGGGGGGCTGGAAGAAGGGTCGCCGCTTGGCTTTGGGGGGGGCCGGCTATAATGGCAGCCATGGCCATAACCGGCGCGGCTGGGGGAGGGGTAACACCCGTAGGTAGCAGGGGGGTAGGCGCTGGCCCCGCCGGGGGTACCGCCGGGGGGCGGGGCCACCATGATGTCAGCAGCGGGGGGTGGGGTAGCAATGACGGCAGCAGGGGGGGGTGGAGCCGCGGTGACGGAACCGGGGGGGGGGGCACGGGGGGGGCAGGGGCAAGGGGCGGGGCCGCGGAGACGCTGGCACTGAAGGCGGGGGCCGCGGGGGATGGGGCAGCGGGGGCCGCGGGGGATGGGGCAGCGGGGGCCGCGGGGGATGGGGCAGCGGGGGCCGCGGGGGATGGGGCAGCGGGGGCCGCGGGGGATGGGGCAGCGGGGGCTGCGGGGGATGGGGCAGCGGAGAGGAACGGGATGGCGGGAGGGGCCGTAGGGTCCGGTGGGGTGGCTGGGGCCGGGGGTAACGGGCGCGGGGGGCCGCGAGCGCGGGGGGGCGGGGCGGCGCGCGTCAGCCGGACCGCGGGTATCGGAGCCACGGGGTCCGGCGGAGGGGCGGGGGCCGTGCTCCGCTGCGGGCTCGCCACGGCAAGGGGCGGACTCGCAGCTGGAACCAGGCTCGGCGGGGGTGACTGCTGCGGGCGGCGCCACCGCAGCAAACAGCTCTACCAGCGCTCTGCAAGCTGGGAGCAGCTGTGCAGCTGCCATATCCCGGTAGGAGATATTATTAAAGAGCTTAACTCCAACTGTGTCCCAAAAGTCTCTTGTAAAGACGGCTGAACGGTCAGCATTTGGGAAATTAAGTCGGGTCCATTCTAAAAGATTTTTTAGCTCGTGTTTAGGCAACTGACTAGGACCAGAGCTTATAAGTAAATGCTTAAGTTGCTTATAGAGATCTCTGTCATGGGCAGAGTGGGTTTGTCCCATTTTTTTAGACCAGTATGATACTCACTTAGGTGATGTCGCAGGAGCAGCGTCCTTACTCAGATGTCTGTCGTGGGGGGCTGGCCAGGCACTCCACTCAGCACTCAGGACGCCGCTTTTCGGTCCTTTCCCAGAGCTCCGGTTTCAGGCGTCGCTTGGCAACGGCTTTCCGTGCTCAGGACCTCACGGGTGGGTCCGCACTGAGCTCCAGCGCGGGCGGTGCTCAGCACTACTCGCCTGTGCTCGGGGGCGTGCGGCAGATTTCCCTCCGCAGAGCTCCGGTCAGTACTGCTTAGCAGCGTGTCCGTGCTCGAGGGGTGATACGGCAGACCTCCTCAAAGAGCTCCAGGGGGCCGCTGCGCAGCAGTGGCGGCCCGTGCTCGAGGACTGCCAGGCAATTCCCTCCAAGAGCTCCAGGTAAACCCTGTGCTCGAAGGCTGCCTCAGCAGAATTACAGAGCTCCAGCTATTACGATGCGCAGCATCGGTATGCCGTGCTCACGACACGTTCTAGGTGGCTATAACTGGTCTTTTAGTTACCGTCCATGGAGAAAAGTCCTACAGATGGAGAAAGCTGAACCGGGCGTTCAATCACGTTGTGTGCCAGGCTGCAGGTGCTGGGTGTGGGTTCGGCAATCACGGTGGGCGCCAGACTGTAGGTTGCGGGGGTTCTGGGGTCCAGTCGGGACGGCCGGACGTAGACGGTGACGGATGGAGACGAGAGATCTCTATAGGCAGGTCTTGGGACACAGTCGGTTTATTGTAAAGGGCGTGGGTATTGAGGCACTGCTCAGAGCTGGTAGACTCAGCTCTGAGCAGGCCCAAGAGAGCAAGAGAGTAAACGGGTGAGAGAGAGAGAGTGTAAGAGCAAGAGTAAGAGCAAGAATAGAAGTGGAAGTGAGGAATGTCTGAAGTCCTGGTTACAATACAATAAATCATCTTCTGTACTGAATATTCTAATTGTCACTAACCAATCTAATACAAGATACAAATCCTATAGCATTTACATACAGCCTATAAGAGTTCTTATATTACCATAGAGTGTTACATCTTAACTTCTAAAAACTACTCTTTGGACCCCTTCTGCTGAGCTAGTAGGGTCTGCTCTGACCCTTGGACCTGTTTGCAAGCAGAGGGTATTGTTCCATCAAGAGGGGATTACTTCAGTCGGCCATACCATTGTTTTCTAGTTGTTCAGTAACTAAGACCTGGTATTTCAAAAGTGGCTTTCATTTCGATGTTGCCTGTAGTTTTCATATTCCCAAAATCTTTTGTCAGGCAATCATATTTCCAAGGCTTTCCTGTTTCATCTTCCCCAACACATAAGCCATGCACACAAGCAAAGTAAAGCAAAGCAAAGCAAAGCAAAGAATTAATTCCCTGTTTCCCATGGGCAGGCAGGTGTTCAGCCATCCCCAGAGATGATGCAGGGCTCTATCACCTGTCCTGGTGACTTGGAAAGACAAATGCCATTACAAATGTCCCCCCACTTCCTCCTTCATTCCCTCACTTTATATACTGAGCATGATGTCACATGGTCTGGAGTATTGCTCTGGTCAGTTGGGGTCACCTGTCCAAGCTCCTCCCAAACTTCCAAGCACCCCCAGGCTACGAAAAGCAGAAAAGGCCTGGGCTCTGTGTAAGCCCTGCTCAGGAATAACAAAAACATCTCCACCTTATCATCACTTTGGATTTGTGTTCAGCACAAATCCAAAACACAGCCCCATGCCAGCCAGTGTGAAGAAAATTAACTCTAGCCCAGCCAAAGCCAGCACAGCCCAACAAATCAAACCACTCCTGTTTGCCCACCTGGCACCATGCACCCTCCCAGACAGAGGGAGTCAGAATGATGGATGGATGACCATGGGTACCCTCCTTGGCTCCAACTAACTTCTCTTTGAGCTTTGCCAAGTATCATTAAAGAATTCAGCCTTCAGGCTGATCTAGTATATATTGGATAATTTTAAATCAGCTGAGCTATATGCGGTTTCTAATTGTAATCACAGCCCAGCAGCAGGTATAATGCCACTGGCTTTTTTTCCTGACTTGAGTTATTTATACATGGAAAGCAGTTCTCATTTCCTTAAATCTTTTGGAAGAACTAAATGGCAATCCCGATGGCTCCCTTCTTTAAGACAATAGAGGTAGATTGGGGCACTAAGTGGTAAAAAGACATCTTCATGCAGCCTAACAGAAATGGAAGAGGAACAGGGTATGTTTGGATTCTTTTTCAGCATCTAAAGAACATGCTAACAAATAAGAGACTCAGGGAACCCAACCAAGTTCCTTCAATTTGCCTGGTTCCTATGCTCAGTCTAACGCTTTGTGATTTCAGGACATCATGAAAAACAACAACAACAACAACAACAACAAAAGTGTTGCATCAGGGATTACTGCAACAAGCATATTTCAAACCAGGAGTCCCGTGGAAAACGAAGTATATATGGACAGATTCGTGGTAGATGTTTCAGAGATGTTTATTTCTCCAGCCGCATGGCCGGGGCTCTGCTCAGGAACTCCGCAGTCACGGGACCCCAGGGTCCTTGGCCACACCGGGGAACACAAACCAACCAATGGGAAATGAGACTGACCAGGGGCAGGGAAACCCCGTGTCTCCCCCCCAGGGCCCATCTCCCAGGGCTCCATGGCAGGGGGAGGGACCCCAACATCTCACCCGTTTTATTTTAATAAAAGGAGAATGAAAATGACTGGATAACAAGAACAGTTTCAAGACAAAACAAGCCACCCTCCTGAGTCTTTAAATGTCCAATCAGATTCTGTGGAACGTCTTAGGGCTGACACAAGGGAGACAGAACTCTCCGGGCATGCTTTGTGGGGAAACTGAGGCAGGAGAGGGTTTAATTTCTTCCCTCCCTCTTTTCATCCCCCCCTCGGCATCGGAGAGGAATTGTAGGGAAATGGAATTGTATAGAGAAGCCATGGGGTGAAAAATGGATTAGGAATAAACTGGGGATAGGGTAAACTTAGGAAGGGGTTTATATTGGGTATAGGGTAAAAGGGGGAAGTAGGCTGTGAGTAGGGAAATTGCTGGGATGGATATTGTTTATAATTTTGTGCATAACGGCTGCCTTTGACGGGAATATCTCCAGGCCCAGTAACATTTGCTGCTTGTAAACCCTTCTTTCCTTGCACTATATCAAATTGTACAACTTCCCCATCTCCTACACTTTGCAGGTAATTTTTAGGGTTATTCCTTTTAATGGCAGTTCTATGGATGAATAGATCTTCCCCTGTATCATCTCGTGTTATAAATCCATAGTTGTTTTTGACATTGTACCATTTCACAGTTCCTGTGACTTTCGTGGCTACAACTCCTCCTATCACGTGCTTGCGTGTTCGTCGTGGCTGCTGGTCCCGCGTGGCCGCCGCCTCACCGACTCCGACGTCTTGGCCAGGCCCCCGCGTTGCGGCTGCTCCGCGCTCTCTGAGCGGCACTGCTCCGGCGCGTGTCTGGGCTCTGCGCGGCCCCGCATTGCCATCGCCGCTGGCTCCGTGCCCTGTGAGCGGTTCCGCTCCGCAAACTCCATGCTGCTTTGAGTGCGGCCCTGTTTCGGCTCGGTGCTGTGCGGCTTCTCGTGTCGCTGTGGAAACCGCCGCTTCCCCCTCCGCAGGGCTCTCCGAGCCGTGTGCCCAGAGCGGCCTGCCACGCCGATGCCTGGTTCCTGGCTGCTCGTGGCCCACGGCACCCGCGGCGCCTGCGATATCGATCCCTCACTCGCGGCCGCGTGGCCGGGGACCCCGAGACAGGGATGGGGTCCGCGATAAGGTGCGCGCTCCCGAGGGGCCAAGCACATCCAGCACAGGCACCTCCGCCGGCACGGCTGCAGTCATGTGCTCCCGGGATGGCGGCCGTGCGGTCTCGGCCACGGGATAAGTATGAGCCTCTGCTTTAGGGGTAATGGGGCCATACAAATGCTCCTCAAGAGCTTCCCTGATTATAAGGTATGCACGGCAAGCTTCTCTTTGATCCCATACTTTATCCCATATCTCGTCCCAGAAACACCCCTCACAAGATACAGGAGGTTCGATATCAAAAAGTAAGTCTCGAGAAATATAGGAGAACCTTTTGAAAAGCCAGATGAAGAAATGTTCTAGATCTCCCAGTTGCATTACTTTTTTGTTTTGTTGTTCAAGGATTCCTTTTACTTCTAGATACATTTTTTTCTGTGGCTCAGAGAGCCCCATTTCCCACGATTCTTCCATCGTCCAGAGAGAATATCCTAACCAAGATGAGAAGAGAGAGGTCTAGAGTGGTTATTTTACTCACGAATCTTCCTCAGGGATCGGTATCTTGCCCGCATTCATCCATGAAAGGACACACACTGGTGAGAAACCTTTTGCCTGCACTATATGTGGAAGAGCATTCACAACAAAAGGCAATCTGAAGGTTCACATGGGCACTCACATGTGGAACAGTACTCCTGCAAGACGAGGCAGACGACTTTCTGTAGATGGCCCCATGACATTTCTAGGAGGCAATCCTGTAAAGTTCCCAGAAATGTTTCAGAAGGATTTGGCTACGCAGTCAGGGAATGGAGACCCGTCCAGCTTCTGGAACCAGTATGCAGCTGCACTCTCCAACGGCTTAGCCATGAAGACCAACGAGATCTCCGTCATCCAGAATGGGGGCATCCCTCCAGCACCGGGGGGCCTGGGCAACGGTGGCAGCTCTCCCATCAGTGGCTTGACAGGAAGCCTGGAGAAGCTCCAGAATTCAGAACCCAACGCACCTCTAGCTGGTCTGGAGAAAATGGCAAGCAATGAAAACGGGACTAACTTCCGTTTTACGCGTTTCGTGGAAAACGAAGTATATATGGACAGATTCGTGGTAGATGTTTCAGAGATGTTTATTTCTCCAGCCGCATGGCCGGGGCTCTGCTCAGGAATTCCCCAGTCACGGGACCCCAGGGTCCTTGGCCACACCGGGGAATACAAACCAACCAAGGGGGAATGAAGCTGACCAGGGGCAGGGAAACCCCGTGTCTCCCCCCAGGGCCCCTCTCCCAGGGCTCCATGGCAGGGGGAGGGACCCCAACAAAGAAGAATTGTGTTCACACATTTACCCTTAGAAACAGTAGCACAGGAGTGACTGTGCTGAGTCAGAACAATGGTGCATCTACTCTAACCCAACAGTAAACGCCACTTTAAGTAAGACCAGAGCAAGAATACAACTGTTTACTTACCAGCTCTTTACGTACCAGGGTACTACAATGTAATTTAGCAAAATGAGTGGCTAATGATCCAATATTCAGTTCTGCATATCACTTCAAAGTACAATGTTGGTAATGTGCAAGTGCAGTGAGGCCACAGTCAAAAAAACCCAAGTCACAGAAACTGATTGAAACAGGCATAAGATATAGGCCGTTAACCAGGGGTAAAATGCAAATCAGTGCTTCCCCCCTCAAAAACCCCAACAAGTCAACAAACAGAAAAGGTCATAATAAATCAGAGGATAATTGGAATTTCTTAAGAGCAGAATTCTCATCATTATTATAATGCTAGAATATGAGTTCCCTACTGTTCTTGCTATAATGAGCTGCAAGAAAAGAAGTGTTAAGAACTTTTCTCGTCCATTAGACAATTATAAATTGTTTTATTCAGCTGTTAAATTACTTGATGCAGTGAAACATAATATAAGAATACACAAGATATATTGCACTACCCAGGAATGAGTCTCTGGAGGACAAGAAAAGGGGGGAGGCACTTGGAACTACCTGGGTTCTTTTCTAGCAGACCTTGTTGTGGCTCAATTACAATTGGGAATGCTGTTTTATGTTACTTGTGGGCTAAGATGAAAAGTAAAAGGTGAGGTTGTGTTTACTACTACTCCATTAGTGAGCTGTAGCATCAGTTACACACTGCCTGACTGGACCCAGGGCAACAGGAAAATATTGAACCATTTTGTTCAGAACCAGGAGATGGATGATGCAGGATGGGGCCAGGTGTCTGCAGAGGGTAGGGATGAAACACTCAAAATCATTCCAGAGAAGCCCTAGATCCAGAGTTTCCATCTCAGCCAAGCAGGCTTTGGGGAATTTGTTAAGGCTTTGATAACTTTAAATACAATTCCTAGGAAAATAAAGGCAACCCTATTTTTCATTTTGGCCTGGCAGTTGGCAAGTGACCCAGCAATTCATAAAAAGTCAGTTAAATAAACTGGAATGCTTCTAAATACTCCAGTCTAACATGTTTAGAGGTTTTGACTGCAAGTGAAAAAACACAATATGGTTACCTGAGCAGTGGAGTTTGGCTGACAGAAATAAGAGGAAAACTTATCACCTGGCATCACAATCAAAGGAGAACATACATAAAAAAGTGTCTTCCTTCATCTCCTTTACCACAACATTATTGATCTCTTCCAAAAATACAGAACAATATGAATCTTTTACAATATCATCACTGTGGCTTCTTGCTCAGTGGTAATTCAACTAGAAGTTTGTGAAGAAAAGCCAATATACGAACTGAAGCAGTCCTGTACTTTGCCATTTTTATCAGTCTTCAGAAACAGACCTTTTCAACTTCAACAATGGAAAGTATCACTCAGATACCAAATTTATCACACAACAAGTATAAATGATACAGAAGAACATAATGCAGTACTCTAAAAGTGGAATCAATATAGTCCTCAGCAATAAAAAATTCTTCTGTAATGAACAAAATAAAGAGAAAAATTAACTATATCTGAAAAGCAGGGGCAGAGTCTGTACCATCCCACATTCCACCTCAGCAGGAAAATGATAGATTATATTTGTCATGATATGATTTAAGACTTATGCAAGAAATTCAGAAATACTTCCACAGACTTATGCAAGAAGTTCAGAAATACTTCATTAGACTGATCTTTTTTTGTCACAATCCTCTTACATTTAGTTAAAAAATATATAATGTTTAGTGAAAAAAATACATTATAAAGAAGTAAGAAATGCAAGTATACATTCCACTGTATTACTAATTTTACAAACCACAGCCTTATAAGAGCTATCATATATAAGAGAAAGACACTTCACTGAGTACAAAATCAAGAACCTAAAATCATAAGCAAGCCTTCAGTTAAAGAATTTTGTTTGCATTTATAATAATTTCTCCTTCCTTTGCTCCATCTGTCTGTGGGACAGGATTTTTGGCTTGTCCAGATGGAATATAACAATACTGAGATACTTGTGAAAAAATAATTGGGAGAAATCAAGTTTGGGATAATAAAATAAATACTTTGAATTTACAAAGTTCACTTCTTGTTAAATGAAAACTGCCTACTACATTGTCTCTGCAGGTGCAGCAAGGCCCATTTCTGGCAGCATTACGGCAGCTCAGCCCAATTAAAACAAATGCAGTGAGCACAGCAGCCCTCGGGTGACCTCGCTGAGGACCTCGGGGTATTCCTGCCAAAAAAAGCCTCACTTGCAAGGGCCATGTGGTTTGGCAGTGTACACACTGGAGTAGCTGCTGATGGGAGCAGGAGGAAGCAAGTAGCACGTTTGCCTCAGGAAAGCAGTGTCTTTCCTGGGACACTCAGAGAACTCAGAGAACACAACAGTGAGGAGCCCTGGCTTTTGTCACTTGCGGGTGAGCAGCATCTCATCACTGCAGCTCCACCAAGCCAAGGGGAACATCACTTATAAGCAGGTTGGTTTACAGTTTGTACGGTGTTTGGGTAATGCTGCAAGACCTGGTCAGAGATTTCTTGCAATCTGAGCAGATCCATTTGGCTCCAAAGTGACTGAGATTGCTTCCTCTACACATTGATCCATTCCCTTTTTAAAACATGATGACTTGGGAGATGTGCAAGCTCCTATTTGCAGTCTTTTCCATACTTCCTACAGCAGAATGGATTATTTTCAGTTCCTTTTTGCATTTTTAATTCTCGCCTGTCTCTGATTTTTCCCTCTGAAGGTTTGTAGGCATATGTTACTACAGAAGGGGAAGTCAGTTGCTGATTTTTTAGGAAGAGTGAAATCACCCACAAGCCAGTACTGATGAAGTTTATGGTTTTTCATTTATTTCCCTTACTGATCATTCAAAGTTTCCTTTGGTAACAGGTGCTTGGCTGTGGCCTGATAAAGTCTCCTGGGCTTCTGGGGAGCTGTGTGACTCTGTCATTGACAGAGGTGTTCTTCAGTGCTTCCTTGAGGGGTTTCTTTCCCATACTTAGATGCAAATAAACACAATCCAATTTTAAGCAGATCAGCTGATAAACATCAGATGAGAATCTGTCATCCTCCATTTTAACTTCCTGGAAAATGACTAGTAACTCAAGGCTTTCCTGCCCAGCAATCAGCAGTCAGTCGTATAAGCACTTCCTCAATTAGATGCAAGCTCACGATCAAAAGTTAAAAGTCCACCAAAAAAAAACCCCCAACTACGAGAACAGATTTCAGAATGATAATCCTTATGCTGAAGTGCATAATGCTACTGAAATATGTATTCAAAGACCATTCCTGCATAAGTACAATAGCTGCTCAAATTCCCAGGGAAGAAAATGATTTGTATAAGATTTTGTTATCCAGTGGCAGCAACTTTTTTTTGCATTTTTCTCTTAAATAGCATATACTGGCTATCACTGTCATTAAAAACATACATTTTTAAAACCCCTTAAGCCACCGTTTCTGCTTACTCTCTTTGAGGATGTACTAGCTGGTAGCATGGGAACTTTCATCATATATCAATTAGTAAGTGAAAGAGAACTACTGCACTTGTTAATTTACTGTTTTCATTAGATGGAGCTGAACAGCATTAACACTGATGAGCCTAATGAAATGAATATTATATCTCAGTGGATAGTCTGAATCAAAGACAGAAAACTACCTGCAGGAATTTTCCACACTGAATTTTGAGTGGAAAACCAGCTCATACACTCACACACACAAATCCACCAAAAAATTCCATTAAAAAAATATTTAATTTCTTAAAAGAATTTGGGAGAGATAAAATTTACTTTACTGAACAGAGTGAAAGTGCTGTTTTTCTGCTAAATTTTTCATTACCTGCTTTGTATCACTTGTCCCAGACCCTCACTGTTAGGGGACTTGGAATGTGTCTGTTCCCAGTGCCCCCGGCTGTCAGGCTGCGGTTATGCAGCCATCCCTGGGAACACTAAAAAATGTCACAACACATGAAAACTGTATTAACTTCCCAGCAAGGGGAAACAGGAGGGACACTTCTTTTTGCTTATCATCACTTTTGCTTCCAGTTTGCATGAATCAAACAGTGATGTCGGCAAAAGGACTTGAGAGCTTCAGCTCGTATTGAGGGGGGACTTGCACACTTCTGATTCAGCTCGTGGGCTCATGAAGGCCAAAGGATGTCTGTGTTTTTGGAATAATACAACAGTATGGAATCCCTTCAACCTTTATTACTTACTCAAAATACAAATTATTGAAATTTATTCTCTTTTGTCACTGCAGAAGGCAGAGTGATATCGGCTAGAAATGTATGTTTACAAGGTAAATGATATTTGACTATTTCTGAGCAGGTGGCATCAAAAGAAAATTTGAGTTAAGTGAGACAGAGGGAAAGATTGTTAAAAGGGGTAGAAAAGGTAGGAAAAACCTCCTCACTGCCTAAAATTGAGAAGCAAGACGAGCAGAGAAGCAGTGAAAAACAGAGGATGGAGTGGGTCTCCAGCCAGATTTGGAGAAACACATCATTCTTAACTCCACATGATTAATTCCAAGCAGTCATGAAAAAATGCAAATCCCTTGCCCTAAAGGCAGAGGTAAAGCAGAGCAGTTCTGCCTGATAATACCAAAAAACAGTTCAGGGAAAAGAGTAAGAATTCCACCATTTACTTGCAACTAAATCTTGCCTATCAACCATCCTTGACAGAGGCATGATTTAGACTATTTCTGACCTATCTGAGGCATGGGCTAGAAGCTGTCAGGGTTGCCTTGGCTGGATGCCAGGTGTCCACCAAGCTGCTCTTTTACTCTCCTTCTCAGCAGGACAGGACAGAGAGAAAATAAGATGGGGAAAAACCTCTTGTGTCAAGATAAAGGCAGTTTATTAAAGCAAAAGCAAAGGTCATGTGCAGAAGCAAAGGAAAATGAAAATATTTTTTCTCTACTTCTCATCAGCAGATGATGTCCAGCTACTCCCCAGGAGGATGGCCTTCAGCAATTGCTCTGGAAGACAAATGTCATAATAACAAATGTCCCCCCTCCTACTTCTTTCCCTTAGCTTCTTTTGTTGAACACATTTCAAATGGTACAGAACATCCCTTTGTTTAGTTTGGGTCAGCTGTCCTGGCTAGGTCCTCTTTCAAGATCTTTCCAATCCTGAGCCTACTGGTGAGGGGAGAAAGTTGGGAAGACAGCCTTGATGCAGCAGTAGCCAAACCACTAGCATGTTATCAGCACCTTTCTAGGTACCCATACAACCCACAGTACTGTGAAGGCTGCAGTGGGGAAAATTGACTCCATCTGAGCCAGAAGCAATACACGGTCATCACCAGATCTGCAGAGGAGTCTCTATGAAAGAGACCAGCTCAGCTGCTTAACTAATGCAAATTAGTATCGCTTCATTATCTTTATAGAGCTCTGACAAATGTATATCAGCTGAAGATCTGGCTTATTCTGTCTTGTTCTGCTTCAAGCAAACACGCTCCTTTTATCTCTATTTTAATGCAAAGCACCTAATAAAACCTTCATTTTGACACAAGTGGGCTGCATGAGTGAGAGAGAAAGCTGATAAGCTTCAACAGTTGGCAACAAGATCGTCAACTAATGAGCAAAAAAATCTGAATCATGGTCTTCCTCTTCCAATGGCGAATATTTCTACTAATTGATGTCAGTAACAGAGGCCTTGGAGAGGGACTGGTTTGGGTAGGAGATGTAATTCTGCTGGAAAGAATTACAGACTGTAAGCCCATCTTCAAAGAGCCATACAAAGAGACCCAGGTATTTCTGTCAAAGCTTTCACCTGGACTGATGTGAGCTGCAGAGCCACAACTATTTAATACCATGCTATCAATTGCTGCATTCCCACAACATCAATCTACTCTCTTCTTGACCCACATGCCTCTTCCTGAGAAGCGAAATGCCTTGCCAAGAACTCAGATAAGAGGGAGGGCTTGGGCAACGTGGTCGCAAGTGGGGCCTACGCGACCTCCTGGCAACCACCAGGAAGCGTCATACTGACAATTCAACCCACCAAGCTGAGTTCCCGGGATACCCAGTAAGAATACCTATGCTGAAAGGGATGTTCCCAAGACAGTTAATTTCCCTGTGAGCCATATATGACATCCTATCAACATTTAGTATTTAATTCTAGGGCTCAGGCTGGGCTGTGAGACAATGAGCTAATGACTCAGGTGCCATGGGTAAACCACCAAATGTTTCCTTACGTCCTCAGATTCCTAAATACCTTCCAAAAAATGGGCTCCAAATCCTCTTTTCTACTCTTGGGAGAGCTCTCATCCTTTTTTCCTTGGCAGAGACAATCTGCCATACTGACAGTTCACTTTGCAGTCCATTCTGGGCATGAGTAATGCCTTGCTGAGCCTAGAGCACCATCCTGCTAATTGCCACCATGGGAATGGGGAAAAAGAGAAGATCTAAGAGGCTGGCTTCACCCTTCTCAATTTCAACACACATTTGTTGTCCAGTGTGTTGTTCGATGTAAAAAAATTAGAAATTCTTAATAGTAAGAGCCACTTCAGCTTCACATTTTCTTCTGTATCCCCAAAGCAGTGCAAGCAAATGCTCAGCTGATTCAGGTGGTCCTAAACACCTGCTGCAACCCCTCTTGTGCCCTAATTCCTAGCACGAGCCTTTGCAAAGCACAGGAGGCAACCAGCTCTTCCCCCATTGCAGAAAGCCAGGTGGTGATTGCTGAAGCAGCGTGGATGCTGACGGAAGAGTGAGTAAGGCTTCAGATAAATAAAATCTATGTTAGGATTTCAAGCATCCCACACCATAGAAGGATCCAGGAATCCTGCTAAAATGACACCACCCAGTTGATATTTTTCAGATATTTTTGAGCTCCATTTCCTTATCACTTTTCTAAAGGCCAATTTCTTTGTTAACATGTAAAAGAGTATTTGAAAAGGTCTCATAGCTATGTCCTATATGATAAAACAGCTAGTGGTTTGCATGACTGATTTAGAGATTGCTTCCATCTGCAGTATTCTAAATACCATGTCTCATTTCAGAAGAGAAAAGTGGCATAAATATGTGACTAAGTGACATAAAAAATTTGACACCTAAGGAATAGCATTTTTTGTGTGATCTCAAACTTGATAGAAATGAAGCATATATTTTTCATGCTAAAAGATACTAATCTGGACATTCTGCAGAAATGGGGCTGCCCCATTGACATTTACCTGAGGAAAAATGATACACAAATTCTGTGTGTGGACAAAATAAATGCATATTCCCTTCAAACATTGCCAGTGACCTAAAATTAGTCTGGAATCATAATTTAAATAGAATTGGAAACAGAAATTAGTTCCAATTAAACCAAAATATTTTTGATGTACCCAATGTGTGCAATAGGAGTTTTCTTTCCAACAAAGTAGATTAGTAGTGAAAATACAGGAGAAATTCTCACAGCAAAACTTTGTAAACAGAAGAAAACAGTAATTTGTTGTCTCATAAGAAAAGGGAGTCCTATGAGAAAGAGGATTATCCTCAAATTTTTTTAGAATCCAGAATTCTCTGTTTTGACCCCTCAAATTGATGGCAGCATGTTACTAAGAATAAACCTGTATTTCTTGAAGAAATTACCACAACAACAATGAAACCTAAGCACAACAGTGAGTATATCCAATATGCATGTATATTTGATTTTCTTGTTCACAAGCAAGGCTGGAAAAGCCTCATCCACAGAAATGAAAGAACAAGGGAAAAAAAGCATTTTCTTCCCCATATTGCATTAATATCTGAACTTCATGGGGAGATGGGTCAAACTGAATGGCAAGTTAAATTTTACAGCAGCAATGCAAAACAAACACAAACAAAGCTAAAATTGTGAATATATTGTATCATCTCATGTGCTTTGGTGTTGTTCAGAAAAGCCTGGGGAAGTATTGCTGGGTAGGTTCTCAAATGTGCATCTGCCTGCCTTATGGTTACTCTGGACAGGCACTTTTCCAGCCTGTTCACAAACATTTCCTCTCTTTCCTGGAAATGCTGGTGAAAACCTGACTGAGGATTACAATAGGGGTCTTGGCATTACTAACCAGAATTAAAGGATTGCTCTACATGCTGGTTGTACTTGTAGTTTATACATCCCAGAATGGTACTTCCCCTTTTCCAGACCCACATGCAGCTCAAAATACATTATATTGTCAGGATACTCCCTGGAGAGTGGCTCTGTAGAATAGAATATTCCAGTTGGTGATGCTGTGCTTGATGCACCCCAGGATGTGGGATGCCCTCTGGACTTCCAGGGCACGCTGTTGTTTTGTGCTGAGACTGCTGCCAACCAGAGCCCCCAGATTCCTTCCTGCAGGGCCGCTCTCCAGACACTTCTCTCCCAATTCATACTTGTGTCCAGCGTCACTCCATCTCAGGTGCAGAATCCAATATTTTGGCTTGTTAATTATCATGCCATTAATGATTGCCTAGGGCTCCAGTCTACCTAGATTGGAGACTGGAGTCTTGTGCTTTCCATTCCCTATTAGTTCACTTGACTATATCTGGTTATAGCATTTTCCAGTTGTTCTGACTACATGTGCAGATTTTTTCAGATTATTTCTCCATTTTCATCTATTTTCTGCCTTGCAGCATAACTATTGTTCTTCTGGCTTTTTTTTTTTCTTAGTGTAAGCACCCTATCTGTTCCTTCACCTAGACCGCTGCTGACAGCAAACTAGAAGGCAAAATCCTGCAGAGCTGCATAAATATATCTTCCCCTTTTGTCAAGAAAGTGCTGAAAAGTATTTCTTGAGCACAATTTTGCTTGCAGGTTAGGGTTCTTTCATCTAAACCATGATTCTGTAGCTGGCTTGTGAATATAATGTTAAACATTGTGAAAAGCCTTACTAAGAACCAGGTATAAAATATTCACACTCCCATTCTACCCACAAATGCCATTATTCCACTGTAAAAAGAGTTACTTGGATCTGTGAAGAACAAGTTACAGGCTAGAAGTTAGACAAGAAGAGAGTTGATGGCAATTCCTCTCATAACTTTCCGGTTACTTATGAATGTGTTGCTGAATTCTCTGTTCCAGAGTCTTTCTGGGTATTAAAGTTATGTTGAGTGGTATGTAGCTCCCTTGCTTCTCCTCACCCTTGTTCTCTCTGAAGAAAGGGGGGAAAGCAAAAATGATGAGATCAATTTATGGCACTTCATCCATTCCCTTTGTGGATCCCCAGAGCTGGTTGCTGCTGGCTCCCACGCATTTTTAACGTGTGCTTTTTCTGTCAAAGAATGGAGTTCATCAAGTCTGGAAGAGCTACAAACATCTTCTCTATCTAAGTATCTTATTTACCTCTAACTGAGACAGAGGGTTTATTGCTGGTATTAACTTTGCTAATCTCTCTTTCTTGCTGCCTCTTCTACTAATGATTGAAAGGTAACACTGCCTACCTTGTTTAATAGTTAATTAAAATACCCAAACCTTCTGCAACACTTCTTATCCTTTATAAAATGTAATGATGGCAAATATTTCCTGAAATTCAATTAGAAATTCAGTTTACAAAAATTCAATACCATTCATAATTGCAAATGGTTCAGGCATGCAACAGAATGAATTACTGTCTATTGTGTTTCCTTTAAATCCTGGTTAACCTCTTCTGCTTCTAAATTGGAAATAAAAGCAGAGACATGTAGAATGAGAGTACCCTCAGAATATCAATATAAATTGACTGAAATACGTTGCTGAGGATGCAACTTGCATGTTAAAAAAATCACTTCAGTTGTGATACTTAACTTGAAAGTGGAAGAATAATTCAATAATGGTAATGAAATTTCATCTTCTTAAACTGTTATTAAATGTTATGTAAATCATTGTTAATTATATTCAGTGCTGAAAATAATGCTATGTAGATACTGTTTCATTGGCAGTGAGCACAAGAAAGACAAAATGATGTCTTTTCTTGCCATACTGGTACTGGAAAAGGGGAACTTTGACACTTTTTGATGAGTAGAAAGATATCAAACCTCAAGGGAAAAGTCAGCCCTAGATAAAACAAGTTTTTGATCTGGCAACTTCTAAAAGGCAATTTGCACTTGATCTGACTCACATATTAAAAATATACAGTAGACAATTAATTCAAAGAGTAGTGGCTTTGCAAAGTCTTATTTTTGAAAGAACTCACATTCCCAGAACTAAATTAAAATGCACTTTTAGAAATACACAAGTTGAAAATGCTATTATCTTTAATATTTGAGGCCATGCTACCCTCCTTCCCTAATTTTTGCAAAAAATCCTTGTTTGAAGGACTGGAGGAAAAGTTTAACTCAACTACTGGGGCATTATGTTAGCCTTTATTAATAAAGGCATTTGAGTGCGTGCTCAATTCTCATTTAAATCAATGAAGGTTAAGTGTTTTGGTCCAGGGCAAGTCTGTGTTTACTTCCCTCCATGAGCCACCCTCAGTGTTTAATAATAAAAGAACTCTAGAAGTAACTATTACATATTTTAAAAAAAAATAGAGAAAATAGTCTGTAGCTGTATAAACACTTCACTTGTTTCTCTGAAGATTTTGTGTAATTAGTTTGCAGTACTTGGTGAAAATGGTGTAAGACAGTGGAGGAGGAGGAGAGAGAGTGGTTCCTTATTACTTGAGTTGTGATAGAAAAATTGCTGCAAATACTGGGTGTGAGGACTGCAGGGCTGTGCCATGCTCTGCTGAGGCACCTGCGGGGCCTCTGCTTCCATCTGGAGGGGAATTGGCTACCAAACAAATACTGTCCCCAGAAAACAAACAACATGCTCTCCCACAACACTGCATTAGTCCTCAATACATCAAGAGGCAAAACCAATAAGGTATGACAAAGTGCAGCCTTTTAAGGAGAGGTGCAGTAGGAGGAGATATTAACAGTCAAGGTTAGGAAAGTAGAATGAAAACTTTTAAGGACAATTCACCCATTCAATGAAGCTGGAAGGCTGGGGCTGCTCAACTTGCAGCTCTCATCAAAGCTTATACCAACTGCAGTGAGCTAAGAATTGGAGCGGAGGCCCCCAGTTGAGGAGAGCACTCAGTCAAATCCTTAAATGTTTTGTTGACGAGGGCTAGGTTGAAGGATGTGCTTAATGTGCAGGTGCCAGTGCTCATAGGAACAGAATTCAAAATGCACGTCTCACAAGGACTGCAGTGAGAAGTTTCACATTTGCTTTCTGCAGAGGTTCTGCTGGAAGAACCTTCTGCACATGGTTTGCAGAAAGGCAACACAAGCAGTGCCATGACAGTGACAGGAAAAATTATGTATCATTTAAATAAATACATAAAGCCACTTATCATGTACTCTACCTGCAATCCCAATTGAGAGAAATCCAATGGAATACTGGCATCATGTGGCAAGTTGAAAACACTTTGACTATTCTTTTTTGTCCTTGGACTAATACAGAACATGCTGTGCTATAGGGCAAGAAAACAACTCTTGCCTTCAGCTTATAAACAAATCATGAGGTACAGATAGTTTAAAAATTATCTGTTGGACAGAAGAGACAGAGAAGGAAAATTGATGTAAACTATGCCTTGACACAAAAGTACATGGGCCACTTTAGCATGTGTGAGGCTATTTTACCTTCTCTGCCTCCTCTATGACAAGAACTTACCCAAAGGCGCAACCAAAATGTGTCCTTAAGATGCTGAACATGCTCAGACAGGAGTAAGCAGTGCCTGCATTCTTAATAACTTTTAAACTAAGGTTTCTAAATAGTCACTTCTCAGGAGCCATTGGCTAAAAACCAATGGTCCAGGGAGCTGCAGCCATGGGAATGTCCCCACTGCTATTTGAATACCTACAGCAATGCACTGCACTGCAGTTGTACACCCTACTGTCCCCTCGCTTCTCTTCTCTCTCTCTCTTACACACACACACACGCATGCTCAGAGTGAATCTTGCACTGAGCATCGTCCCGACTTCAACAAGACAGGTGCTCTCACAAAAGAACTGGTGCTGCTCAGGGTCTTAAGTCATGGTACTGGAAAAAAGGAAATTCTTTGTGAATGAAAAAGATCAAATCCAGTGGACTCTGATCTTTTCCATAGGGGGGAATCCAGCCATTATTTTGTTATATAAAATATAGGCATTGCATTACACTTGTTCCAGCACCATGTATGGGAAGACTGAAAAGGACTTTTGTAATGGAAATGCAAGACTAAGAGCCAATTTTTAGCCTCTGCATTTGCAATATGAAGCTTTTCCAACTAAGTACCAGGATTATCAAGTTTCTTGAAGGAATTTCTTTCAAGAAAGCAGCTGCCAGTAGTTGAAATCTGATAGGATAGTGCTTTAACTTGGGAGATACACGATGCTTTTCTACAGCTTAAGGGCAGTACAAGTGTTTTGAATTCATATTTTTGGATCCAATAATTTATCTTAGATCAAAGAAATCAGCTAGTAATATGCCCTTTGGCACTAAGTAATCACTTCTGTATCTTTGTAATATTAGATAGGATGCTGTACTTGGAAAAAATACATTGCATACACTGCTGATGCTATTAACCTGGTGAATCCTGATAAGTATTATTGTTTCCTTTTTTTGACTTGGTATAAATGAAAAGCCATTTTACATTCACTTGAAAATATCTACCAGCTCAGAAAGAAATGCATTCGCTTTTGGCTGTCGTCTTTAGATCTGTGATTAGGTGATAAGGCAGAGACATACAAGCTAATGTATTATTTGTTTGCAATTAGGTCAAAATTAATTTTTCAGCACTCTTTTTCAGTGAGAGCACAGCTTGAAACTTCTCAGTTTGTTGACAGTAAAGCAGTGATACAAACTCTCAGCAACTCATCTTTCAAAGATTACCTATGAGAAACTATGCTGAGGCCAAATATCAGTATATAGTTTCAAATTGAATCTCTTATCTTTCAGATTTTGGTTGGGCATTGGTTCTATCATTTCTACACCTCAGTAGATCTTCACAGTAATCTCCAAAGAGCAAGCATGTCAAATTACACAACAGTTAGAGATTAAGCAGACATTGTTCTGTTAGGAGACAATAGCCTCTTCCTTAAATTCCTGGGAAATGTATCATCATAGTGTTCCATCTTACCTTTACTAGACAAAAGATTTTTGGAGCTTTGCTTTTTAATGTAGAGACAATTCCAGTTTCATGAAATGGTTTTAAAAGCCTTAAATGGAACAAAACCTGTGTGTGAAATTTCATTAGTGGTACAAAACTGAACTGTGCTGAGATGGACTGTTGGCTGCAGTTACTACGTTTAATCTAGCTAGTCTCCTCTGAGAAAATGAGGATAAATACTGCCAATAAAAAGAAAATGTGAATTGTGCTTTAGCTGTTTGGTTCAAATTTAAAAGCAATCAACACAGTTGGGGGGTTTGGTACAACAGAAAATGGTAATGGTGGATATAAACCACAATTCAAAGAGATACATCTTCAATAAACTCAAGCACCTGCAAAAGGATATGAAATTATAATTAGATGCTTACTTTTTTCTTTATTTGTGTGTTCACTAGCCTGTTTGGGGTACTTCTGCAGTCGGTTCAGGTTTGCCTTAGCTGCTGCTGTCATCAGCATTAATTAAAGAGCAGTTCGTTTTGTTCCTACTCAGCAAAATCACAATAAAGTGTAGTCTAAGATATGTCTCCACAACTGCAGTAATTCACGTTTTGCTACAGTGATATTAACAGTGTGCAGCTGCTGTGGGATGTAAGATGCCTTGTTCACAGTAAGTTTCTGATTAGTTGGCCATGCATGATTAGCTAAAGTCTGAACTGTCCGACAGGAAAGGCAAAGCAGACACTTCCTTGAGAGATGCATTTGTGTCACTTTGTGTTAATAATCTTATCCTTGGTATTTACACACCTAGTATGTCTTTACAGCTGTTATCAAACCTTTCATCTCAGCACCACTCACTTTCCAGCCTAACCCATATTTTTTGCCCTCTGGAAGATTGAATGAGGACAGGAACATTGCAGAACAGCTACTCGATTTGCTTACAGCAATGTCCTCAAAGCTGTCATTTGAGGAACAGCCTGGTCCTTTATGTGCCAAAACTAGGGGGTTTGCCCCCCTTTTTTTGAGGATTTGGAGAAGGGCCAAAGATTTATAGAGATTCTGCTATAAGGTGACAGACATCTGTAGGCTGTTATCAGAAGAGCAGCTTCCTGCTGCTGCTAACACACATTTGTAACAGAAAACTGTCCTTGCCTTCAGCTATTCCATACAACACTGCACATTGGGAGTAAAGAGAAGACTGCTCTAGAAGAAGAAAAACAAGAAGAAAATATATAAGGGGTTATTTATCCAAACACACAAAAAATATAAACCTATTTTTTTTATTAGACTCACCAGCATGCTGAGCTCTGAACTGTGTAAACCAGGGCTTCAGTCAGAGGCTGCAGGAGGCAGAAATGGACCTTGACTGCTGCTCATGCCATGGGATGCAGCTGCTCATCCTGCTAATCCTACTGCAGGAAAATTGACTGAGCACTGTGGTGTTCTCATGTGGGCAAAGATGGACCTGTTTATACCCAAGTTAACTGGATGGCTGGGGCTAGAGCCTCAGGGTGGGACCTCCACAGCAGGACCTCCACAGAGAGGTACCAAGTGGTAATGGGGTGAGGCATTGCTACAGAGGAAAAAAAAAAAAACAGTGGAAACCAAGAAACACAGCAGGAGCACGTGGACAGCATTCAGCATGGCAGTGATTGACAGTGAGCTGGAGATGTCTACTGATGTTGAACAGCCACATTCCCCTAAGCCACCAAATTAACAAGGTATACACAATTTGAGGAATTTCAAAGGAGTGGAAAAGGTAGCATGCCCTTGCTTGAAAGCCAGTGAAGACCAAAAGCAGACATGCTGTTCAGACATTAAAATATCTAGAAAAACTGTAGCTGCAAGTTTTCCTTTTTTCCACAAGGCAGAAGTTTTAGAGAATGCAACGAGAATGCAAACTTACACGCAGTTCAGCTACAGAGAATTTTTTATTAGTTCCAGCTCCAGCAGAAATATTTCAATGCACACCCACAAGGAAATGCTTGGAACAGTAAGAATTGAGGCTGTCATTCAAAAAATCTCTCACTGCCAATTCTGCTGAGTATCTTCACGTGATGGGGAAAAAACACCACAGGAACTGCTAAAGATAGAGTGTTGGGAAAGACAAAGACCTTCACAAGAAGGCAGAGCAGATGGATAGACTTCAGAACATTCTTCATTTCCCACTGCTGAGAAATATTAATATTAAAAATCACTCCTCCACCTCTGCCCAAGGTTTTGACATTTTTTTTTCTACAGAAGAAATAAACCTTAGTGACTTATACAGTTACATGTTTTCTGAAGAAGGTTAATGGGACCTCTCAGCTTAACTTCTCCCTGTCACCTCTGCTGAAGTCATCTGAGAAGAGGAGCCTGCGAGGTCTAACCTGTTTCAAATTGCAGCTACAACAGACACACAGAGACAACCCTCTTCGCACATCACTTTCTTTATGCTGAGCACCAGGTCTCCAGGGGTGGTCTGGACATTTGCCTTGCTGTCCAGAAGAGGAAATTATAGTTGTAAACAGTTCCATTGAAGAAAAAAGGTGTGGCAGAGGTGCATTGCTGAAAAATGGTTAGGAGGAATATGCTGAATCCTGACAGTTCTCAGCTCGGTAGGAACCTGAGAGCTCCTTTTGAGAAAATTATAAAAGTCATCATAAAAGACTTCAGGTTGAGAAGGACTCTCAAAGGCATCTAGTGTAATCCCCAGCTGAAAGCAAGGCTTACTTCACTGTTAGATCAGCCTGTTCAAGGCCTTTTCGAGTTGGGAAAATTTCTGGGGGTGGAGGCACTACAGTGTCCCTGAGCAATGTGTTCCCATGTTTAGACAACTTCACTGTGAAATTTTTTGGTGGTGGTAGGTTTTTTTGGTTCTGGGGTGCATATGTGTGTGCTTTTTTCCTTTTTTAAATATGAGGGAGTAACCTGGAGAGTAATTTAACGCTGACATAGGCCATAACTTAAGAACTACTAAGTTAACCATCTGTATTCCTCACTGCATACAAAAAAATTCAGTTTCTCAAGAGAACTGTGGAAAGGTTATGGAGGACTTGTTAGCTGAGGTGAAATTCTCCCCCTTTGTGATGGGGTTTTCCAAATACTCTAGAGTGTTGTAGGTCAACAAAAGGCCTCTCCATTCTTGTGCGCAAGCCAGCAACACTGTTGTCAGCACATACAAGCTTTCTGAGGACAAGCTTGGGAAGAGCCTGTCTTAGCAGACCAGCTTAGCACACACAGAGACACAACCTCTGCTCAGGCATCAGGTCTGGAGGGGCAGCAACCAGGTGCTGAAGAACAACCTCAGACTTTCTGTTCTGTGTTAGCCAAGGATCCTCACCCAGCAGCACAA
Source organism: Corvus hawaiiensis (assembly GCF_020740725.1). Lineage (NCBI taxonomy): Eukaryota > Metazoa > Chordata > Aves > Passeriformes > Corvidae > Corvus > Corvus hawaiiensis. The sequence goes on along the minus strand of NC_063215.1, from coordinate 33,747,547 downwards.
GTTGATCCTTACAGTCACCCATATTCCTTTTTCTTTTGAAGCAAGATGATGTCAGCACAGTATAAATAAGTCAGTTCTTAAACTTCTTGTAAATCAGAAGAGGAATTCAGCTATTGTGAAAACAATAACTTATCAGTTAGAGAACACAATGAGATTGATGGCAGGGTAGCCCAAATGGCCTTGATGGGAGGGAAACCCAAAAAACCCCACTCAGTTCTTCCTGGTGAAAGGACAAATATATAATTGAGCTAAGCAAATTGAGGGTTAACAGATGTCAGACTTCTGCCTCTGATGGGAATTGGGTACTTGCAGGTCTGACTGAGGTCCAGAGTCTCCGGCAAACACGGGTAAAACAAACATAGCAGGTACTGAACAACTGAGTTACAGAAGAGAGAGCTCAAAACACTGTGGTCCCCTCAGCACTTTGATGCCACCACACAAAAGGACATTCAGTACTTTTTATTCTCTTTTTATGACTTGCTAGAGAATAACAAAATTTGTGTATAATGTCGCACCCTAATAGCATTGGAGGCTGATTAAATGCTTTATTTCTGTGTCAGCTATTAATTTATCCCAGGGTTACCCACGGCTTTATGTTTCAAATCAATAGAGATTATCTGTTAAATGACCTTTAAGGACATAAGCAAGCAATGCAGAACTTGACTGAATGGTATACATAAACCTCCCAGAAAACAGTTTTATCTCTTATTAACTCAGCAACATCACCCCAGGCTTTCAAGGTATGCAGGGGTGAGCTTTTTAAACCAAAAGGGGAGCACTGATTATCTGAGGGCATTTTATTATGAAAAACACGATGATAACTAACATCATACCAGTGACTTCAGGAAAGAACACAGAAGCTGAATGTCGTAAAAGCAAAGGCATCCAGAAGGGTACCCTTCTCCCTTCACTCCTACCACCCAACACTTGGGCTTTGTACAGATATAGAGACCACTCACAGGGGTCTGTGGAGAGAAAAGAGACAGATAGCAAAGCCACTCCAGGACTAGGTCCACTCAGGATAAAGAAAATTTTACGAGGAAATGGAATGGAAGGAGGGGTTGCAAAGGTCTGACCCATCTTTGTAGTCTTTGTGATGCCTACACAGAATATCTGAAACTTTTGCTCAGGGAATGAAAAAGTCTTGCAAGATTCTTTGCAAACTAATACACAACCATCACACTTCCTTTCCCCCAGAATAGCTCAGCTGTGGCTGTTTAAGAATATAATTTGAAAGATAAAATTAGTCAGACTCATCATCATACTTTTATGATAGTATATAATATGTACTGTTCCAAAATTTTCTGGATTTCTTTTGTGCTCCCATGATGTTAGTGCTGCACAGTTCTACAAGAAAATTGCAGACAAGCAGCTATTTTGATACAATAATATGTAGAAGAACCTGTCTTCTCATTCTCTTCATCCTTTTCCGCTTAGATCTGTTCCTGGCTCCTCATTCACTAACTTAAATTCCCATGAAGTCTGTATAAAACCACAGAATAATAGTCAAAAGTTCTGGTAAATGCCAGTTTTGAGAGGGTACTGCTTCATTCTCAGTATTTCCCAAAGTGGTGAAGAAACACATTTGTTGTAACTGTGATATCATCCACTGCATCTGTAGGCAGTAGCAAAGGCCTTAATGAAGTATCCCAAATAAATATTTTTTTTTATTGTTAGAGATGCCTCAGACATGTTCAGTTTTCAAAATTTCAGAACCTATTTATACCCAGTTTGCAAACAAAGCCACACTGTTGGAAAGAGCAACACAGTAGGAATGGCCTGAATAAATGAGAATGGGCAAAAGTCACAGGAGTGGCAATTTAAGGACGTTCAGTGAAAATTATGTCAGACTGCAGGATTCTGTGCATGCATAGGTGTACATGAACCCAAGGCCTGGGATGTGCAGGGAAATCCTTCCTCTGATAATCTCTTTTTTATTATGCATTAATATAATGACTAAGACACTTAGATAGCAGCTTGTGAATGATTCATCTTGTTTCTTATTATTGACAACTTCAATCAAATATTTTGCTATTACTTAACATGGTATTTGCTAATAATTAGTGCCCAGTTGTTTTTTCTTTCCTGAGCACAAGCAACATCAGCTCCTCAGCCACCAGAGCAGCCAGAGTGATGTCTCCTCCCCTTCCCACCCCCCTTTAGGAGTAACCTGTCACACAAACAAAGATTACACCAGAGGACTGATGATAAAACCTCACATCAGTGTAAAGGTCTCTGCAGGGGAGCCAAGGCACCACAGACTCTGGAGACTGAGTTTCAGCTCAGATGAGACAATAGAGCCTGTAATGAAGAACAAGAAGGAGATGGATGGAGATGGTCTGCTGGGAAGGTGACAGTGTGGCGTCTGTACCTGCTGCACTAAAAAGCTGGTGCTTGAGTAGGATAAAAATAAGTGTGTACATAAAGGTGATCCAGCAGATGTGATTTATTTGGATTCTCTACAATTGACAAGGTTCTTACAGAAAATTTATTATAGGAACTAACAAGACCTAAGGAAAGGTCCTTTTACAAATTTTTATGTTCCTATTGTTTTAATAACCAAGCTTTCTAGAAATCCCTGAAAAGCTCTCCCATCAAATCTGCTGCTCTTTACAATGCGGTGAAGACACAAGTACCACTATTTACCTTTAGACCATCTGGAAAGCCCTAAAAGAAACATACATCTTCTATCAGGAAAACCAAGGCCCTGCAAAGTAAAGAAACATCAGCTGCAATCTCAGCTCTAAATTTCTGGAAAATCTAAATGCCTTCCCTAGGTACCTGTAACAGGCCGTGTTTTCACATTTACATTTCTGTAAACTGTGAGTCTACATGAAAACTCAGCATCAGCTTGGGGAAAATAAGGTGTAACTCTAAATTGCAAAATCCAACTTTGCTCTTGTAAATGCCAACGGTAAGCATCCACCTCTCCAGTTCCCCACCCAGCTGTAAGTGTACTTGATAAGTAAATATTCTTTTACTGCTCATTTTCCTTCCTTCTTTGCAAACCGTATCCCATTCATTCCCAGGTTTAGTGTTGGTGGCTATTGTCCTACCTACCTGGTTTTGCATTTCTCCTGAGAAACTGCCCAATCTTATGACTTCATTAATTCAGTTGTAGGAACCTCGGTTCATAAAGCTGCTTAGTAGATGGATGCTCAGTAGGACTCAGCCCTGCTGCTGTCACACATAGCTTTTGTGAGTATTTAGCTCTAGACATAGCCTTTTAACTACTACCTTTCCAAACCCCTTGTAGAAGTGCGAGACTTGAGCTTCCTTCTTAGCCCATGAGCCTATTAAGTTATAGCAGCTTCAAATGATTGCTAGGAAAAAAATATAAGATCCTCATATTCTTCAAGGATGAATCTTCAAGATGTGCAGCAATAAATGGGGCCACAGAGCTCTTTCTATGCCCAGCCTGGCTGAATTCAGTCCTTCAGTGGTCTCCCTATGTCAAAAGCCCAGAGAGGACCTTACAGCACGGAGGATGTGTAATTTCCTATTCCTTTTCAGAAACCCAGCACCATTCACAGGAGAGGAGGTGAGGAGGTGCAGTTTCAGCCTCAGTTCTTGGGCTTAGATTCCTCCATTTACAGCCTGCCCTTTGACAATAGCACTTCTCCTTTGCTCTCAGTCGCTCTTTCTTCAGATCTTCTCAAGTCCAATATGGCAGATGGCAGCAGGCAGGGCTGTGACTGGGGCTAAGGAAGCCACATTTACATGGAGAGAGTACATGGAGAGCAGGGAAAGAACTGATTTGGGAAGTGGGAGGACACAAAGACAGGTGAGTGTCTGTCAGCATTGACACAGCAGTTGCAGAGAGGAATTAATGACAGAGCAAGAAGAATGACTTCCTATGGCAGGTGGTAGTTAAGTAATATGCACAAATTTTGGGTGGTGAAAGACCCTGAACATGAAACAACATAAAGTATTGCAATGAAAATTTGCAGTGGCATAAAACCAAAGTACTCTGTGCAGAAGAAGCTGTTCTGATTTTCTCTACTCATCTCAGGAAAAAACTTAAGGAGTCCACTATTGCTCCAGCATGAGAACTCTGGCAGCCTTCAGTACTTTCAGGTGATTGTTTGGCAGTTTGAATAATATTGACTTTCTTCTGCCTTTCACAAGCAAATAGATGCTATTTTCCACTTACCTCTCTTCATTGCTCTTTTAGAATCTGTTTTCATGTAGAAATCTGTCATTTTTTCTTAGAGAATTAAGAACTCATACATACAAGTTATTTTGACAAGAACTAACCTACCACAAAAATCTTATTTGCAAGAATTACAGTTCTGACATACTAACAGTGAATCTTGCTACCTCAAATTCTTATGAGAAGTGAATGTTCAGTTATCACAAGACCATTGCAATGTGCCAGAAATCTACTGACAAATAAACCTGATGTGGGTTCCCATCCACACAGGCATAAATCCTTTACAAATGACAGGAACTAGACAAGCATCTCAGGTGGAGCCCATTTTACCTAATTTAGACATTCAAATTAGGAGTTACATAAGACTGCCAGCAGTTCCATCCTTTGCAGTCAGTAGAATGAAGTAACAAGTGAAAACATGGGTAAAACACACAAGACAAACTTCCCTGTAGATGTGCTTGTTACCTAGCCATCTAGGAAACTCAGGCTGACCAGAAAACTAAATGTTGTAGAGAAAACTAAAGCTATGAATGCCAACAGGAAAGGGGAAGGCAACCACCAAGCAATGCACTCTAATTATAGAGATCTTCCATCTATTTGTTGCATGTCTTTGTATTTGTGAGAGCTGAGTCGCAAAGGGAAGGAAGTTTCAACATCCTCCATGGTTAGGATCTTGGAGGATGTGTGGGACTGCAATGGAAATGATTATTTCAGATAATCAGAGATCTGTTCTGGAGCTAGCAACTCAGTGCTAGGTTATTTTTTTGGAGCTGAATGGCAAAATTGGGTCTTCACTGTTGCACTGAGGCAGACACATTCCCTTGCCCACAGTCTGCTTCTTGTACGTGATTGTCAATGAACACATTAAAAAAAGTATCCCCTGAAAACAATTAATTTGTGCCAAAAGGCAAGGGATGTCACTCATAGAGCTGCCTTTATCACACAGAGCAGGGGCAGAGTAGCTGAAAGTCCCAGCACTACCCACACCATGAGATGGCAGTCACCTCTCCTGGACAGCACCACGGTCAGGCTGAGCCCCTTCAGAAACGTGGAGGGGACACTGCTCACGGGAACAACTTCTGACATTGGAGAGAAGACATTTTATAAACTTATTCCTCCTCGTCTTCAAAAAGGAGCAAGAGGATTAGCAAGATCATCCTCTGAATAAGCCAGACTCTGAAATCTGTGGTTTTCCAGACCCCTCCAGGCTGGTGGGAGCTGGCATTTAGGAGCAAGGCTGAGCCTTGAATGAGAGCTATTTACTGTCCCATGGGGAGACACAGACTGGTCTTCTCCACTGTAACTTAAACACTGGGAAGCACGAACAATTTTGTACAGTTAGCTTCATGTCCAAAACCCATCAACAGCTGCATCTCATCCCCAGGACTAACACAAAAAACTTGATTCCAGGGATGACTCTAGAAATACCACACAGAGCAGTCCTCTGGCTGTAGAGCAGTATCAGCAGCTGCTATTGCAGTACTCGCTTCCCAAGCTCTGCAGTCTCCTCCTGCCCCTCCTCTTTCCCAGCTTGCCCCAGCCATTATTTCCCTCTGCAGAATGGTGAGAAGCAGTAACAAGATTAGTGCTGCTTGAATAGAGCGTAACTATAGAGACGAAGGATCATTTCACTGATCAGTGGGCTGTAATTTAGAAACAAAGCTAGTCATATCATACCACAAAAACCCCAAACAATCCAAACCAAAACTCTTTTGCTATTAGGCATATTAATTTATTATAAAATCACCACTTAAAAGCTGGGATTTCACACTGACCAAATTACAATAAAATTAAATAAATTACCCTGGGAAAAAGATAGCAAACACATTTATATGCAACTCATTGGTATGGTTTTTATGGCAACTAAGATACAAAATTTGTAGAGAAAGGATAAGAAAATATTTTTTCAAAGCCTCAAAATAAATCCTTAAGCTTTATACACACATGATTTTACAAGAACAGATCCTGCTATTACATTTTGAATTTGAACAAGTGCCACTTCTGTGTCTAGATGGCAAAGAATTACAATCACAGAATATGCTGAGTGGCAAGGGACCCACAAGGATCACGGATTCCAGCTCCAAGCACCATCCCCAAGAGGCGCACCATGTGCCCAAGGGTATTGCCCAAACATTTCTTGAACTCTGTCAGGCTTGGTGCTGTGACCACTTCCATAGGGAGCCTGTTCCAGTGCCCAACCACCCTCTGGGTGAAGAATCTTTTCCTAATATCCAACCTAAACCTCCCCTGACACAACTTCAGGCCATTCTCTCAGTCCTGTCACTGGTCATCACAGAGAGGAGATCAGTGTCTGACCCTCCTCTTCCCCTCATGAGGAAGTTGTAACTGCAGTGAGGTCTCCCCTCAGTCTCCTCCAGGCTGAACAGACCAAGTGCCCTCAGCTGCTCCTCACACGGCTTTCCCTCAAGGCCCGTCACCATCTTTGTTGCCCTCCTTTGGACACTCTCTAACAGTTTAATGTCTTTCTTACATTGTGGCACCCAAAACTGCCCCCAGCACTCGAGGTGAGGCCGCCCCAGTGCAGAGCAGAGCGGGACAATCCCCTCCCTTGCCCAGCTGGCGATGCTGTGCCTGATGTCCCCCAGGACACACTTGGCCCTCCTGGCTGCCAGGGCACTGCAGATTCGTATCCAACTTGCCATTGACCTGGACCCCCAGGTTCCTTTACGTGGTGCTGCTTCCGAGCATCTCATTCCCTGCTCTGTCTGTACATCCAAGGTTGCTCCCTCCCAGGTGCAGAATCTGGCACTTTTGCTTGTTGAACTTCGTGTGGTTGGTGATTGCCCAGCCCTCTAATTTGTGGAGGTCTCTCTGCAGGGCCTCCCTACCCTGGAGGGAGTCAGCAGCTCCTCCCACTTTTATATCATCTGTGAACTTGCTTAGTATCTCTTCCAGTCCTGCCTCCAATCATTTATGAAGATGTTGAAGAGCACAGGGCCGAGGATGGAGCCCTGTGGAATCCCAGTAGTGACAGGTCACCAGCGTGATGTCACCCAATTCACTATAACACTTTGTGCCTGATCTGTGAGCCAGTTGCTCACCCATCCCATAATGTGTTTATTGTGGGCTGGACATTTTGTCCAGAATGATCCTGTGAGAGCAGCAAGGTCTTTACAACACTTGCTTTAAACTGAATGCTTTAACTGGTATTCAGAAGAGAAAAAAAATGTACTAAAGTTTAAGTTTCCATCAGAAGTTATAAGGTTTGACTGTTTTATTCTATTTTTCAGGAATCACATTTTCTACTAATTCTTTGCTTCTATTAAAAATATTGAGCATTTCCAGATTGTTACCTCAGCTATTTTAACTAAATGTGAAGAAATCCACTGGTGCTGCTTCAAAACCAGCAGGAAAGGATTTTCCCTGGTTTCTACAGGCAATGAATACTTAGATCACAACCCAAAATCTAAAACAAAACTGTAAACCATTTTGAATAATAAGAACACTGAACTGCTTCAGTTCCACTCCAGCACACAAATTATATTGGCCATTTAGCACAACTTTGATGCAGGAGCTCAGCTACAAGTCCAGTTTATTATCAATCCCAGCAACTGCAAGGTAATGCAATTTCAGGAAATATCAGGCAATTTGTCTCCAGCCAAGCAGCCCATCATATGTCCTACCTCAAGCTGTGCTCATGAGGTCCCTGCAAACAGCCTGAGGCACTTGTGCACCCAAAGGGCCATGCAGACCTGAGGCTTAGGGGTACAGACACAGTCTCACTGGGGTTCAGCTGTTACACACACCAAAATGGGGCTGTTAAGCTTGGCTGCTGTGCAGTGAAGTGATTTCAGCACAAAACAAATAAGGTTTGAGGCCCATAATTGTAAGCAAGCGATGATTTGTATTTCTTCTCAATGATGGAGAATAATTGTCAGTTTTTCAGCTTGAAGTAGTTGCTGTCATCTAGGAAGTCATTCATTGTTGAGGAGATCAAATAATTTCCTAAATATCTGCTAAAAATTCCTTTTTTTCTTCAGGGATTTAATAGATTTGATTTATTAATTCATTATATAGAAGTAAAGCACTTGTTAATGGTGAAGAAAGATGACAGAATACAATTTTTCTCTAATAATACTATAGTGAAGGGACTTAAACATGCTTTTGAAACTGAAATATCTACTAAAAATTTATAGTGAAAAAATTCCCATTAATTCAGCTGTCTTAGTAGACTGCAGGTTTTATTTATTTGTTTATTTATTTATAGAAAGAATGGTCCACATAGCAAATCTCAGAACATTTTTAGGAACAGGTTAGAGAAATAGTCATCATAAAATACCTGCTGAGCTTGCACAAGTGGGATGAAATGACTCTTGGGAAATATTTTCAATGCTCCACCTCTTTATGAATGTACTTAAAAATTTGGCACATTGTAAGAAATTCTTCTAGCCCTTACAAAGGACATAGTAAGATGACTACAATCAATAAGACTACACTAAAGCAATTCAGGCCAGAATATTACAAGAGAATGAAACCAAGGAACATGGATTATTTAAAAAAAGAAAAAAGAATTGCACTAACAGTGCAGGAAGACACTTGAACTAATAAAATAATTTTGCTTTTTCTTCCAGCAAGAGTAGAATGATTGAGACAGTTAAAATTCCATAAATATGTCAGAAAACAAGAGGGGGGGAAAAAAGAAGGGTGAACAAACCCTACAGATATTCTGTGTAGCTCCTATAACCTTTATAATCTGAATGTATACAGCTTGTCGTACTATGTTTCTTTTCAGTTGTGCTTTAATTCACACACATTCATTTTGTGGATCCACCCCTCCAAGAAGGACTCAGAGTACCTTAGTTCATTTCCCTGGACCCCTGCCAGATCTTTTCAACCTCATCTCAGGTCTTCAGTGAAAACTCCCATACAACCTACTACTTCTGGTCTGTATTCTGATCACATCTATCATGCAAGTTTCAATTAGATGAATTATGAATTAACCTTTGGGCAGCTTCTCCTTGTTCAGGAGTCAGAGCTTTGATCTTGGACAGTAGATAACTGAAACCAAAAAATCTGATCCTGATTACAGTTTTTTGCAATGTTTGCTTTCCTACTGGAGGAAAAAAAAAGATGTTTCTTCAAAATGACACACTGCCTATGTCTCTCAGTGGAGACGCAAGTTTTCTTGTGAATCTTCTACAGGCCAAGATGGTCAGAAACACAAGTCTTGGTCATGATTTTTAAAATTTTCTTTAAAGCTTCTTGATGAACAACGTTAAAGCTGATGCACTACTCACTAATGTGGTAACAAACATAAACAGTCTTGTTTAGATTACAGATAGAAAAGATACATCGCCTGGGTGAGACCTTCAATGACACCTTGCAATATTCAAGCACAACTTGGAGCATGGAAACATCTCCATATTTCCATTTATTCCCTCTTGCTTGTGTCAAATTAACTGTAACATGCTTTAAAATAGTTCAATAACCAGTGGCCAGGGACTTCAAGTGACAGTCACACTGTCCCTATGATCAAGATCAGAATAAAAAAATCTTACCCTAAATTCTTAGATAAGAAAATTGAGATCAGAGTGAGTAACTGAAAATCATTAATAAAATGATAAATAGTCTAAACAAACTGACAGAAAAAGATTATGAGGGAGGGAAAGTGGAAACATATTTCAGTGACAGTCCTTCACACAAACACTAGCTGGGTCTGATTGAGGCCCTCTTGAATGTTTTCTGCCATGTGTAATGCAAAGTATCCTTCCATCTCTGTAATCATTACTTTAGTCTTCATCAGAGAACTAAATAGTTGCATAAGCCTCAAGATTTTCAAACCTTATAAGATGATTTTTGGTTCACAGAATCTTTTGTAGCCTGTATAAATTCTGTGTACCAGAAAGTTACCAGCAGATCTGATAACACCAGCACATACTGCTATGCAATATATGTTCATCTTCTTCATTAAAAACAGACAGGCAGAACTATCTGCACTTTGTACCATAGCTCCTCTGATGAATTTGTATGACAAACACTACCAAACAATGCATTTCAACCCATTGATTGCTTCATTTAGAAGGATCCTGAATTGGCTCCTCACCTGGAACTAGTGACAGTACCATCTGGCCCACGGATAACAAGTCCCAGAACAAAATGCACCAATCTCCTCCACAGAATAAGCAAACAGTGCACGTGTACATATAAAGTTCATGAAACTAATTTTTTCATGCATTATTTTCAATAAGCTGCATTCTTTTTCACTGGGTGCCTCCAGCTGAAAACCCTAACAATGAGAAATCACTTCTAATACTTTTGTATGTATCTATGACAAAGGATGACATTCAATATTAAACATATTCCTTACTGCTATTTTATTCACTTTTTCCTCTTGATAATAACCATGGTAGGTTACAGGGGAAAAGAGATTTCAGGTAAAAAAAAAAAATCTATAGCTCTGCTGCCTAGAAGTTCCTACCTCTAACCACATTACTCTTTATATTAAATATTTGGCTTTTATTATTCCTCTTTTTAAAAGATTTGAACTGTTTATATTTTTCTAATTTGATTAGAATCTGTTGCCTGAAAATCCTAACTTGTATGTTAAATTGAACTGTCAGGGACAGTTTATAGCTGGTGTGGGATCACTTTAATCCAGGAGGTGGCTATTGCAGTTCAAAAGCAAGATTTATTTCCCAAAAAACTGAAGCCTCTGTATTTTTCATTGGCATTATGTACCACTTATACACGTATTCACAATACAATAATTTTGAATTCCTCAGGTAACTTAGTCTTCTTCTTAGTGTCCGTTCTTGCCATGTAAATACTGACTTGCCTGTTAGATAATCTTATTTTTTAGAGAAATGGTATTATCTGAAGGATATAATATCTCTACTAATGTGAATTAGTAGAGATGTCACGTGAATAAAAGTAACCGGAATAATGGGTTTTGTGACTAAACAGTGACAACTGATTATACTCAGTACAGCAAACATGGACTGCATTTCATTTGCCCGGACTCCTTGTAGCAGCACAGTGCAGGTGCTCCTTTGGAGTTACTCAGCTGTGGCTGTTACATGGTCAGCTGCTGCTTGCTTGGTATCATCAGTATTAACCACAAAGCTGGTATTCCACTTATTTTGTAATGTAAACTATGTCAACTAACATCTCATAAATTACTTCGTTATTTTCAATCTGTATTGACAATTTTGGCTTAAGTTTTTAATATTATACACTCCCAGAAAAGTGAGTTTGAGTCAGCAGAGCTGCTCTGCTGTGATTGCACCTGATGGACCCTGCAGAATGGTGCCTCTCCCAGAAAAGGGTGACTCCCTTGGCTACCATGACAACCACTGCTGTGTCTGACAATGAATTTCCTACTCCTTTCAGTTTTAAAGAAGTACCTCTCTACCCTGTCTACTGTAACCTCTAAATTGATGGTTAAGATAATCTTCAGGACTACAGCCAGGAATACAGGGGCTAAGGAGAATCTTGAACCCAAGACTTCTTTCTTTGAATATCAATCTTTTTGAATGTATATAAAAAGTAAGCAGTACCACCAAATAGCTATCCTTTAAAAGAAAAGGCTAAGCCTTGCCCCCCTATTAATGAATAATCATAGGCACATGCTCTGAGAAGAAGACTACAGATAGGGTCACCAGATCAGAAAGGGCTTCCATATAGGTATTTTGTAAGCTGTCTGCTCTGGAATATCAATGCAGGTCTTTAAGCTACACTCAGACTTCTTCCAAACTTTCCTGGATATTCAGTTTCAACCAACCACTTATTCAGTGTTCTGTCCATTTGGATCTCATTCTGACATGCCAGATGGTCCTCACAAAAGATTACTATGATTGTGTATTGAAGTGAGCTTTGTGTTCCTTTGTCAGAAAAAAAAATCCAAACTAAAGGATTACAGTATCTTGATATAGCACATCAATATTTAAGTATTTCATTTGGTCTGTTCCTAATTTAGAGATATCTGGCTTAAAGGAGCTGATTCTGCTTCTGCCATAGTGCTATTGGCTTCCACAGAGAGCAGCTGTTCCATTTTACTCCAGTAATCACCAAATTTTTCTTAAATAGCTGGATAATTCCTCAATCCTTTTGTCATCTCATTTCAGATGGTGAATGAAGAAACAGCTGTGATAGCTGTGTGCCTTTGCCTTTAGCACATACTCCAGACACACGGAGCAAAGACTCTCTTTAACATGCAAGGCAAAAGATAATACAAATTACTTGTGCTGCTGAGACTGGAGAACTCTTAGCAACTAGAACTCTGGGGAGAGATAGTAAAAGGGGCTGGACAAATTAATCATCCTGTGGGAAAATCTGAATTCCTGTTCTGTTCCAATTATTCTGCATGAAACTTAAGAAAAAGGAAACCTCAAACTCCACAACTGAGACAGAGTTATCCAGCATGGCAAAAGTGTGCCTGGTGTTGGTGTAGAATAGCTGTCATGCATCTGAAGAATCCCTCCTCAGTTCTTTGAAAAAAGGGCATCTTGATCCCTAGGATAAAGACAGTGTTCAAGCCATGTACCCCAAAGTGATGAATGGGTGAGCAGGTCTGGGCTTTCAGATTTTTATTTACACCATTTCCCTGTTTTATTCAGCTGTGCTTTCTTTCAATTCTTGGTGTCTCCATATCTCACCTGCTTCACTTTTAAAACTATGTTCCCCTTGCACTGCATATGGGAGCGAACTATCTAAATCTAGGTCTATTTTGAGTGGCAGGAACTTACAGAAATAAGAAAGCTTTAATTTTATCTTCTATAGGCTGCTTTACTCTGTTGTATCTCCTTCCCAGCTAAACTTTGTTCTTGTTTATGCATCTCAACCAGATAAACTAGAGGGCTAGCCAGTCACAGGCTATTATTATGACTTTTTCTTTGCTGGGCACCTTGATTAGGCATGGAATTTCAGGCTCTGACTTTCTTCTTGGAGCCCAATTATTAGGAAAACCTTGAGGCTTTCATAGCTAACATACGCTTTTCCTTCAGTTATTTTTGCTGTGAGAAAGCTTATCCCCATCCTTGAAACTATGCTACAATACATTCCTGCATTCCCACTGTCTGCTTTAAACATCTTCTCGAACACTTTCAGATTTGAAGTCCTCTTGTCTTGACTGTTGCTCATCATCTCTTTAAATCTTCCCAGTAAGTACACCCCACACGTCAGGTGGCATATATTTTATATTTCAGAAGCTGCACCTTATCAATTGCTTTCCTTAGCCTTTGTGGTATTTTTAAATCAAATTAAAACTTTTCCTCCTCTGAAGGATCTGCAGTAGACTTTCTGACCTCTCTTCTACACTCTCCTCCACGCTTATTCTACACCTCTGATCTTGCCCTCCCCTCCATCTTCTGTATTTGCACCATACTGTATATCCTGAAGATTTTTCTCCCTATCTGAACCTCTGGTTTATATTAGAAACCTGCTCTACAGTTTAGCCTTTGACACTGAAACACATTTTGCTTTCTCTTTTGTTTCTCACGATACAAGTCCCTTCTCACTAGCTCGTCCCTGAAAGTTTCCACCACTCACTCAGAAGCTGTTAAATTCCATCCTACTGTTCTGCTCCTTGCTGTGTCCCTATACTGCCAGAACCTTTTTGCTGGCATAGGGCTCCTACACAGCACATTAATGTATATTACTGCACACATACGACACAAGGGCAATATGTCACTAACAAAACTCAAACTTTCTTCTTATTGCTCAGATAATTTTGTCTAATTTTCTCTTCCTCATTAACCAGAGTGAAAAAACATAGCATGGGATAGTAAATCCTCTCACTATGGCTACCAGAACAATATTAATAACTACTTATGCTGGAAGAAGTGACATTCACATAGCAAACCTGTATGAATTCTACATACTTCTGCAGACAAAAAAACCCCCAAGCCAAACAAAAAAACCCACTACTTTTTTCAGATCAGGAAAATGCATTTGCTGCTCTGCAGCAGCCCTTCAATTTTACAGAAATGCAAGCTCTCTTTACTTTAATAGACTTCCATGACACACTACCTGGTACCCAGTATTATTTTAAAACTCACTAGAGACTCAATGCAAAAGTTCCTTGTGTCCGATGGTCATTTCTTAACTGATTTGCCCCTTTATTGAGAATTTTAGTGAGAGTTTAGGACATTAAGTAAACATAAAGCTGGTCTGTTAAAGCATAGTGTTTTTTTACCTACAAAATTTGGCAGTAACTCACAAACATAACTAGGTGAGTTCTTGTGCATGCACAGTTCACAGTAATTTGCATGCATGCTTCATATTGAATCTCAGTTTCTGTTGCCACATATGACAGTATTTCTATTACTAAACTATGACTTTTTATAACTTAGAAAACAAAATAAGCATCACTTACATATAGATTGGCTTCTGTGCAGACACAATTAGAATACAAAGAAGAAAAAGTACTATCCAAGGAAACTGAGTTGTAAAATAATCCTGTTGGTGAAAGTATTCCAGTTTTATTCTGTGTTTTAAAATGACAAATCAATTTTAGTAACATTTTAAAAAATAGTTGTTTATCCTGTGGGAGAGGAAAGTTATTTTTTTGGTTGTTCCTTTGATTTTGTTTTAAGGATAAAATAGGAATGGTGAGAGATAATTACTGAACAATAGCTCTGCCTGTGTGAAATTATTACCTGGTTGTGTTTCTCTCTCTGATGTTGATTCATTGATGTGTCACATTGGGACAAAACGCCTCAGCTCGGAGAAACATTGGGCTCATTTAAGCCATGTAGAGTTGAACTCCCTCCTGTGACTCACTAGTGGGCTCTGGAGATACTTTACAGAAGTCTGTTCAGATCCATTGCAAAGCCTATATATTCACAGATTAGAAAAATCAATATCCCCTTCCTTCCCATCAGATGCCACGTAGGGCAGGCACTGGCAGAGCAGCTGCAGGGGTTCAAGGGAAGGCTGGTGGGCTGAGCTCCCCACTGCCCTTCTCTGCCAGGGGCAAGGAGCTCACAGCAAGAGCAGCAGAAGGGTGCACAGAAAATCAGTACAAATCAGCCTGTGACCTCTTTTTCTCTACCATCCATCAACAGCTGGTTCTTTACATCTTCTTGACTCAGAAGATGGTAACTAGGTGTGATGCCAAGCACTGCAATAGCCTGCCCAGGGGAGTGGTTGAGTCACCATCCCTGCAGGTATTTAGGTGGTGTTCAGGTAATGGTTTAGTGGCGAACTTGGCAGTGTTAGGCTTATAGTCGGACTTGACCTTAAAGGCCTTTTCCAGTTTAAATGATTCCATTATTTTCTGTGGCTTCTGGGACTTGAGAAGGTATAGAAGAGAAGCTTGCAGTTAGATGCAAGTGCTGCTGCCTCCTCAAGTTCATTATAGGCCACAGCCACATCTACTTTAGTTTTTCTACAAATTTGCTGCAGCACTATCCTCTCCACTATCTCCAAAAATCATCCCCTCTCAATTTTTAAAACAGCTTCCACAGAGGCATTAACAGTGACAGAGAAACAGAAAAGGAAATATCTATTGATACATGCCACTAGGTCACAGACAAAACAGACTTAGTTAAATGCTAGCATTTGAAATTTGCAAATACAGTCATTAGAAAACTAAGACTATTGAAGTAGGGCTTCAGTAATTATGAATTCTGAAAGAACTCTACCAAAAGTTTTGAAACAAAGACATAATGCTTATTTGCTTTCCTTTGTAAGGCTGATCATGTTTCATCTTACATCAAAAAGGCAAAATTATACAGTTTCCTGTGATGAGAAAGGGTAAATGAAATTAAATGAATAAATGAGTGTCCCTATTGAAAATCCCATAATTAATTTAGTGGAAATAATTAAGAACCTGTGGGTTTTTTTCAAAATATACATATATATATGTATATTCATATATGTCCTGTTGGAATGTAGCAAAGGCAGAAATATCTAGGAGCAATGTTGGGATTCTGCATTGTATGGAGAGGTTTGGGAGTTGGGTTTGCTCGGAGTTTTTCCCCCTCCTCCCATGGTATTCAACCAATTCACTCAACAGAATGGGAGTTTTCCAGGGGACAAGCATACTAGATATTTCCTATAAGAGTGCATATAGTTGTATCATTAATTGTGAATTAATTTCTGAAGTAATAGAGTTTATTAAACTACTCATCAGATTAGAGTCTGTCCAATTCTGAACTCCCGGTTACTGCAGTTTATGACATCAGTCACAAAATCCATGTGACTCTTGCAAGGGACACAAATAACAATAGCTTTGTTTTGCAATGTTTCCTAATGTGCACATTTACATGAAGCATAATTTAAGGGTTTTGTTCATTTTGTCTCTTAATTCAATGCCTTTCACAAACAGAATGGCTTCCCTGTAAAATACTAACACCAGTTTGGCAACCATTCGAAAGCGCTTCATGCGTAACGTTGCATAAAACACTTAGAAAAGCCTATTTGTTCTACTACAAAACCATTTTACTGCAGAAAGAGGGGAAATTGGTTAGGCTTTTGTGATTTCTGCCATTAAAATTGCTCCTATCAAAGTCTGCTAAATAAAATATGCCGGTGTTCCAACACAAATGAGTTTTGCTCCAATAATCACAACATATCCCAGGTGGAACATGCTGGAAATGCTTGGAACCAAAAATTATCCAAACCTTTTGAAAATTACTGTTTGCCCTAGGTTTCCCGCATAAAAGATTAAGAAATAAGTTGATATTGACAGGCGTATTTTTCTAATACTGGAAGGAAAGAAAGTTTTTGAGAGAAAGAAACTTTTTGTTACTTCAGACTGAATTTTTTGAATCTATTTCAATATTATCAAGTAAAAAAGAAAACCATTTCTTAACTAGTGTTTCCCAGAAATGCCCAGAGGAATTAGAATTTATAAATGAACACATGGTTTGATTACCACTTCTAAACCAATAATCATTTAAACTCAGATTTAGATCCCATTTTTTAAATTCAGATGTTAGTTTTGGGACCTGAAAAAAAAAATTAAAAGTTATCTTTGTTACGTGGGTTTAACTGTGTAAAGTTATTTCAAACTCAGTCTAGTAGGAGCAAATTTATGCTATTTAAATACAGTTTAAACCATATAATTTATTACAGGCTTTTGAAGCACTAGTGTATGTTTATGTAAAATTTATTCCAAATCCTTCAACCAGCACACTATTAGAGAAACTTAATGCCTTAAAATTTCTCCAGAAAACATTTACTCATTCCCTCCAAGTACATAACCACACATATCCTTACAGAACACCCTGCACTAGAGTATCCCTTCCTTTTTCAAGGCAAGATTTTTGATTTCAGGCTATTGGAGATCTTTTTCTCCAATCATATCAGCATTTGCAGTGTTTAGTATAATTTTTTTTAAAATTTTCTGAGGCCCTTGAGGAGTTGCAGTGCCTTATTTTCTCTGTAGGCACATCCTGTTGATTGGTAATGAAAAGGACAGGGTTGGCTCTTATTAATATTAATGATCAGGGCTTTGCTTAAAATACCTCATCACCAGATCATGTTAAGAGGAGACAAGATGTACTTCTCATTTCTTATTTCACACAGAACATGAAATAAATTGTTAATTTTAATTGAATACCCTCCTATAATGGGTTTATGATCCACCACTTGTAACACAAAAATCCCCAGTACTTGAAATTCACATATTTTTTTCATAAACACATTGAAGCATGATTGAAATATTAACAAGAAAACATCAGGGGTGAAAAAGATTGTACAACTGATACAATAGTAAAGAATAAAAGCACACATTAAAATAAAATTAGAATAGTGATCTCTCACTCATACCAAAATGCTTTTGCATGCATAATTTAATGAAAATCCTATTTAATTTCACTGAATTTTTATGCATTCAGTGGAGAGGCCATAAGTCAAAACATTTTACCTGAATGTTTCCAATAAACTTGCCATATAAAATCAGGAATAATATGCCTAGAGAACGTCACAGAATTGTTTCAATGCTCTATTTTGAGTCAGGCCAGATCTCCAGATTTATTTATTTTCTCAGAGGGAAAGAAAGAAAAGCAATTCAGCATTTCTCAGAAATCATAAACAAGTAAATGTCCTTGCATAATAATAGTAAAAAAGTATTACAGCTGGTGGTGGGGTCCGAGGCTCTGACCCAGGAAGAGGTGACCAGTCCAGGAAGATGGTCCCGAAAGGAATCGCCTTCCCGAGGTCCGGTGTCTTCCCTCAGCTGCTGGCAGAGGGGCCCTTGCAGAGGCTGTCAGCTCTTTAGTGATTACCAGCTTGTGATTCCAGCTCAGCTCTGCAGGGCAGCCTCCAGGCCAAGCCAGACCAGAGAGAGAGATGAGAAGGCTCGTGTGGCTGGTTCCACACAGAGGCAGCTTTATTGTGGGTCCCCTCCGGCAAAGGGGAGAGCCAGGGATGAGAACCCTCTCTGGGAGGGGCCCCAGAGAGCTTGCTTTTGTAGGGATACAGGGGATCAGTAAAGGCCAATGGGTTACAGAGGATCTGGGATGGGAACAGACCAATGGGTTACGATGAAATCTGCATAGTGTCTCCCAAAGGATTGTGGGTCTGCCTTTTCTCGCCATGACCACAGTGGTTGCCTTTCCAGGGAGTCCTGCTGGGCGATTACAAAATCTCTTAGCAGAGATCCCTCCAGGGCAAGGGCTGGGCATACCCCACAAAAAAGTAGTTGATATTAATCAAGTTGGATTCCCATGGTATTTCTAAAAGTAAAGCCACATCTATTGACAGTTGCCCTTCCCAGTTTTCACAGTTGCAAAATAGGAATTAGGAACAATGTTCTCCTTTTTGAATCACATGTAGTAAAACAAGCACAGTTGTGTGCAATCCAAATAAGCCATCAACAGCTGGGTAGAAGAAAATCATTGCAGCTGGACTAATAGGACAGATGAGGATTTCCTCTGAAGGTTGCTTTCTAGACACATCTTACTTGAGGGTTAGACTAGATGTTAAAGGAAATGTTAAAGGTCCATTTCAACCCAAAATATTCTATGATTATTTAAGAATAGAAGTATTTTTCATAGATAATGAAAGATGAAATCAGTGGACAACAGACACAGCGTTGGGAAGCATTATCACAACAGAAGAATGTACCAAAATGAGAGGAGCAGAGGCAGTCTTACACTTGGGAATAATGTGCTAAAATGCAGCTTAACCAGCTGGAAACCACAGAGGAGCCCCAGACATTAATTTAGGATGACTTTAATGCTAGATTTGAAGGACAGCCCAAATATGGAGTATCTTACTTCCACAGCTTCCTCAAGGCACCTCACACCACTCAGCAGGCACCGACAGACAGACCCTGACTGACACAGAGCCATGGCCTCTCAGCTTTGTATTCACCTATGGTATATCTTTCCCTCAAAACACATGAATCTTCCTTATTTGCTTTTAATTACTGACTTTATTGTTCATTTGGGGGGGACACAGAAATATTACTTTAGAAAAAATGGCTTAAGTAACTGAAGTTATTTGCCAAGTTATTGACAAACTTGGAGTTAATGATGCAATTTGAAAGATCAATTCTCTTCTCTGTGTAGGGATTATGATTAAAGGAAGAAGTGAATAGCAATAACAATGACTGGAGCTAAATTACTGCAAATTGTTCAGCTAATTAAAAATAAACAATGAATATATCAAATCAAAGACTGAGTGAATCAACCAATGAATCAATAATAATTTGCTCCTGAATTTTGAAATTATCAAGTCACTGAATTAATACAGAGAATAAATCAGGAAGCTGACATAAGGAAAAAATGTCTTTTTAAAAACCCCAAAAAATTCATGCACAGAGATACTGCTGGAAGATGTATTACATCCATTGCTTCAGAAAACATAAAAGCCAAAACTCCGTCTGTTCGTCTCCTTCCTGCCCAATAACTAACGCCCTATAGCCTTGACTTAACAGTTGAAAAAACTGAATGTTCATTCTTAATGTAGCTCTTTGACTCAGGGAGTTCACCCAAAAGGGCAGCTAATTGTAGAGAAATAATGAGATTTAAGTACTTCCCCTTCATTCAAATGCTAAAATCTCACTTCGGTTACAGTGAGTTTTTCCTCATGCTTCCTTCACAGAAATTAACAGAAGTCTTAAAAAATAGAGGTAACTACTGAAAAATTAACAACTCCAGCACAATTCTTTCATTTTAACTACATGAATTTAGGTAATAGCCAACATAAAATTATAAAAAACCTCAAACCAATAAAAAACCAGGACAAGTAGATGTTTAAGATCTGAGATCCTGCTTGAACAGTGTTGTTCTTCATGGGGGTTGTTAGGTACAACTAGGAGCAAGACTTAGAGGCCAAGATGGGAGTGGCGCCAGAAGAGGCAGGAGCATGGTCAAGCATGACCCAAGGCCAAGAAAGTGAGAAAAGAAGGCACCAGCCTAAAAACCAAGGCAAGATAAGACCTGGAGGCCAAGATGAAGATTGGCCAGCTTTCTACCAGTCTAAAATCTACTGGGAAAGAGAGTGGCCCAAAAAGCAGACATGATTAATGGAACAGAACCCAGAGATGCACTGTCTAAAAAAAGCATCAGACAGCTTCGTAGACGTGGGTACGAAATTTACTGCAATTATTGCTCAGGAATTTGCACTACAAAATATAACCTCACTCAGACCATCTTCTAATAGCCTATCAAAATTGTTGTTCACTTAAATCAGACTTGAGAAATATATTCCTAGTGGAGCAGTCCATGGAGACACACATGACTGTGGCCCCACTGTGGGTGCACTAATACTCACTCAAGCACAATTCAGTCTTTTAAAAGTCTGTAAGGAAAAGCACAGAAGTACATATGAGAATGAATGTGCCAAATAACCCTTGTGTTGTACCTTGGAGTCATTGTTTGTAGGCAACTCTTCCCTGATGTGTGAGGCTCAGACTCCAACCGAAATAAAGTACAGGTACAAAATAGGTCACCCAAGGTCCTGAGGGATTATAATGCCTGATAAATTGCACTTGGGTGGAAGCAGCATCTTGGTATGTGTCAGTAATGTGTCAGTATGTGTCCTGTATAACTACCCATAGCTATCTCTTGATGAGAGCAGAGCTTTTATTGAATTCCAGGGAGTGCTGAGGATAGCTCTCATCCTGCTAGTCTCATATTGGAGCTTGACATAACTCATTTATCTAGTTTAAGAACTTCTAGCTGAAGATAATCCTACATTTAGTTTTCCCAACTACCAGCAGAAACAATCTTGGGGACTGATTTCTGTGGTGAAAAGCAATGTGCTTTTGACAAAGGATGTGCTGAAGAATTAGTCCACTTTTGGGATAAGAAGTTCTCAGTAGAATACAGGTTGATTAGTCCTCTGAATTAGATAAATCTCAGAAACTGCAGGGAACCCATGTATTTGCATCTAGAGGATGAACAACAGAACTCAAACCTTTTCTCCCCTTCTGATGATACTACCAAAATTAGAAAGACACTTAAAAATCAGATGCAATGTTAACATTGCTAAGGGATGGAAAAATGGGTTCTCAGAGTCCCCCATGTCTTGAAAGAGTCCTCAGAAAGTGGAAGACTGTCAGCAAAAGCGCGATATAGATAATACTTCCTCAGGCCATGGGATTTATGAATTCATGGGATTGTGTTGAAAAAGCTTTTGCTAGAGGGTTACTCAGAGAAACTGAAGGGGGTCTTGATGCAAAGTCATTAAAAAAATAGGGGCTTTCAGAACTTGAAACTTGGCTGGTGCCCAAAGGTATGACACATTCCAGACAAGAAGCTGAAGCCTCTAGCCCTTTTCAGTCAAAGGAAAACTCCAAAATCTGCTTGTGCAGCGGTTTTTTGAGCTTACTCTCATTTTCCTGAGATGTTCTTTGGTGAAAG
Source organism: Corvus hawaiiensis (assembly GCF_020740725.1). Taxonomy (NCBI): domain Eukaryota; kingdom Metazoa; phylum Chordata; class Aves; order Passeriformes; family Corvidae; genus Corvus; species Corvus hawaiiensis. The sequence goes on along the minus strand of NC_063215.1, from coordinate 33,725,617 downwards.
AGATGCATAACAGAGTGACTATGTTCAGCCACTGTAGATGGAGGTTGGTGGTTAAAGACAACATGACAAACAAAAAAAGATAATCAATGAAACTTTCATGGCCAAGGCAAACGAGTAGGTGATGATGAACTATACCGACAAGAACAGACATGCTACATAGGAAATATTACATCTGTCTTGAGCCACTGCTGACCAAAGGAAAAGAGAATCACCACACATTTTGCATGGCAGTCTTACATAGAGCATTAGAGAAAGGAATGTTTGAGAAATAACCTATAATAACACAAAAGTGAACAATCCTTCAGTCAGGCATGGTTTGGCATATGCATTATCCAGAAATTTAGTGAGAATAGAAGGTCCACCCTGCAGAACTTAAAATGCCATTTTATATAATTTTAATATCACAGAAATTGATTTTTTTAGAATTCTGAGCATGTACTAATACATCATATTTACCCTCTGGACATTAACGCCCAAATTAAAACAATTTGAAAATCTGAAAAAAACCCCCACTTTTTATTGTCATCTGCTGTTATAGCTGGTCTTCTAGCTTTGGCTTACTGCTGTGTTAAATTTAATTTAAATTCAGAATTACTTATGGCAGAAACTTATATTTTTATTATTCTGTAAATACCATGTTAACTTGTAGTGCAGTCTAGTAAGAGATGGTGATAAAATTGAGAAGAAGAAATGGAAATTCTGAGTGAAATTGTGTAGAAATCTATTTCTCAATTTATTAAGTGTCTACTGGCCTGGGTTTTTTTAATTTTCTACTTCTATTCTAGCTGCAGAGGTTAGAAGAAGTGATGTTCTTCACTCCTAAAGGAAAACAGTATCAGTCAAAATATTAGACTACTCAGTTGAAGTTTGAAATGAGAAATTAAATACACCTTCAACGTGGACACCGTACTGCTACAGAGATGAATTACTTCTGCTTCTCTCAGGAGTGCAGCAAGAAAAAAATGACAGAAATGCTACCACTCTTGAATATCTTTTCCAGTAAACAGAGAGGTCTCCTCTTCTTGCTTTCACTTTCTCCCTAAAACATGAGGATGCCTAATACGAAGTTAGGATATTTTCTCTGAACAGACATTATTCTCATTCAATTTTTATCTCTTCTAAAAACTATGGATTAAACAGAACAAATGCCTCAAAATAATTTCTGCTTTCTTCTTTTTTATTTCAGCTGAAAGATCAAGTTTCTGACAGAGAGTAAAGCATGACTAAGTTCTGTCTATACTTTAAACCAATCCTCTCTAAGCTGTGGTTCAGCTAGAGGATGCTCCACCTGACAACTCTGTTCTCCCATGCTGATTCCTGCAAGTAACTTTATAACCTTCAGTGTACATATGAACCAGAAACTCAGAATCAGATATAATATTGAAATACACATTTTATGTACTTGAAACTGCTATTAATTGCTCCCCTAAGTGTTCTTTATTAGGCTAAAGAATTGTAATTTTCCAGTGTTCCCACAAATATGGTGGTAGATGTCTAATCATGAAGAAGTTTAAAAAATCAACAACCCCACTGCCAATTCTCTGCCTACATAGAGATTATCAAGGGGCCAAAGCCAGGCTTTTCACAGTGATGCATGAAAAGAAGAGTGGTAACAAGGATAAGTGGAAACAAAAGGCATTAAGACTCAGTAAGGAGAAACATTCTCACCATGAGGCCAAACAAACAGCAGAACATGCTGACCAGAGTGGTCATGCAGTCTATGAACTGGTCATGCTTCCAACTGAGCATCCTTGGAATTTTTCAAAACTCAGCTGGATAAATGGAATTTTCCTACAGTCTTAAAAATCACAAGCCTATCTTTTGGAAAATCACTAAAACTCTGAAAAAAAACCAGGTGGATCAAATGCTATGTTGTGATGTTCACAAGTTTGGCACATACTGCTTTTTTGCTTAACTATAATCCAGTATATTTACCACTGATGCATGAAGTTGCATTTAAACTGTCAGCCAACTATATGGAATTAAATGAGTTTTCTGAGCTCTTTTTTTTGTTCCAAGGAAGGCTAGAAAAACAAAAGCTGAGCAAACAAAAAAATCCCCACTAATAAAGAACTCTGTGGACATCTTATTTGTCCCTTAATCTGCCCTTTATTGCTTGCCAGTTGCATTTTTCTTTACATTTAACAAGCTCACTTGCAAGGGCAAACAAGTATTCTCCTAATGATGTTCTGATGGAAGAAACATAATTGCACACCATAAAACCTTACTAGCTACTTTAATTGCTCCACAAATTATCTTTAAGTGCTGTGCATGATTAATAGTAGAAAAACATTCCCCCTTTCAGCAGCTAAATAGAGCTGACTGGGAACTTTCAAGAAAAGTTTTTTTTCCTTTTTTTGTAGCAAAAATGTCCACCAGACAAACCTATTTTTCAGGGCAGTTTTAATTAAAAAAATAAATTTTGCTGAGTAAGTTTTCTTAAATTTAGGTAGAATTTTTAATCAGAATCAAATACCAGGTAAATGAGATTTTAATCACAGCCAGAATACCCAAGGGGTGAGAGACAGGGAGACAGACAATTTTTAAGCTAAGGCAGACAAAATAATAGAAACAGATTCAAAATCTTTATTCAACCAGATTGGAGAAGAGCAAAAATCTTGAAATTGGGTCTAGGTGAGGGATCTCTCTTGGTTGAAGGTTTCTCTTTTCTACTGTACTGGAAGGACTTTAATTTGAAAGACAAAAAAAATTCAGTAAATGAAGTTTTTGTTTGCTGATGAGCCCTATCGTCAGATAACACTTAGGCAGCTGTGAGACAATAAGCAAACACAAATACTTTCATAATTACAGCAATTTCCACACTCTTCATCACCTCAGCATTTTATAACAGTAAATGAAGTGGCAACTTTGATGCAGAGGTGTATCATTTTTCGACAGAAAATACTGCTGAAAGTAGAAATATGAAAAGATCAACATTTTAGAAAGTGAAAACTGTTTCTCTACAACAAAGCTCTAAACTAATTAGGCCATATTTTAACGAATAGGAAATAGAAATCAGTGAGGGATTAGGAAAGCTTTTAGAAAGGGACAAACTTTGTAGCTGTTCCATCAGAGGACTACATTCTACTATAATTGCAGCTTATGTTTGGAAAGAGTTGCATATTAATGGGTTCCAGCTCGTTAATGAAAAGTGTGTGTTTCCATAGAATTAATTGTTGACACATCTAAACAACTTTGAGCTGAACTGAATGCAATCTGATCTGCTGAATGAAATCCTTAATTATTAGTACTTTATTGAGCCACTTGCAGTCTAAAACCTTTTCAAACACAACGTACTGGAACAATCTTGCTGTGTACTTAAGATGGATATAATTATTTTCTAAACGAGACAAATCGACTGTGATGTGAAACTCACCTACAGAGGGTTTAAGCTGGAATTATTACAAATGCTAAAATGAAACAGTCCTGAAGAGTAATAGGTAACAGACAATCTAGAAATCCAAATAAACTCTGCAAACTTTGTAAGCATAAATTATATGTGGGAACAAAGACTTACGGATAGCAGATCTTTAGCAAGTACCACTCAAAAAAAAAATCAAACTTAGAGACAGGTACTTTTCTTCTGTTCTGTGCCACAGACCACTCTCTTAGGACACAATGACTGCAGAAACATCTCAAGTTTCAAACTGGAGACACCGAAGACAAAATTACAACATATTTCAAGAAGAACTGAGCATCAGCTGCTCATAAGATTTAAACCAAAGAAAAAGCAACAATTCAAATCACAGAAGTTTCAGTTGCTATGGCATACAATAGCCATTAGTATTTTTGCATAATTTATTACAAAATTACGGCACATAAAAGAAACAAGTCTAAAATAAAAGAAAATACAAGTAAGGTATATACAAAGTATAAGTATATATGCATATATATTTAAAAACAGAAATAAACCAAATATATAATAAAAAAGTGAAATTCTAAGATAAGATTCTAATAGGAAAAAAAAAAAAAGAGAATCTGTGTCACTCCAAATCATGCATTTTACAAAAAGAGTTGCAGATATTATATTTCATGCAAAACAAGTACTATCAAAATTTCATTACAACTCTAAAGCAAATTTTTGTCAGCACTTTCCAGATTCATCTTGGGCTTAACTTTTTTCTTTGAAATTATTCACAAGTTTGTGTGTTAACACTTTTTGTCTTTGTAACTTACAGAGTTTCTGTGCTAGAGGAGGATTATCCTTAAAATTTTGGGCAATCTGAAGACTTCAATATGTGAAAGTTGTAACTGGATATAGCTGGCCTCAATTTCTAGAAATTAAAATAAAATTTTCAAAATCTTTTTACTTCCATGTATTAATCTTATGAAGCTAATGGGTTTTGAAAAAAAATCCTGTAAAACCAGATATAAATAGAAATTGAATGCTTGATAATTCCAATAAAAGTCCAAAATACAATAGTTTCATTACAAGAAATATAGACTACTAACTCTAATGTATCTACCTTACTCTCAACATCCGTAAATGAAAACTTGCCTCTCCTGATTTCATGATGATATCTGCACTGTAAAGGTTAATCTTGAAAGTGCTGTGAACAGAAATCTACACTAGCATAAATTCACAACAATCACAATTTTAACATAATTCCTAACATTAAAGCTGAAGAAGTCAATATTACTTGCACTAATTACTTTTTATTTTTTATTGTTTATTTACCTTCTTAATTTCTTGCACACTACTGAATTCATCTTCACTTTCAGCTTCTCTCTTCTGTAATAACTCAGCAGCAGCTATTTCAGGAGACAGCCTTTACTGAAAAACAGGTATCTCATTGTAACTTTTTGAATTGTTACAGATTTTTATAAAAGTTTCTTTTTTCCAGAGTATACTTTGAGGCTCTATTCCCACTAAAGCTGTCCTTTTGAAGGTCAAACCAAGATACTCTTCTTTTTCTTAGTGATTTACCCTCCCCTGAGTCTTAATTTCTTTACTGTCAGCTGCTCCCCCTTGCAGTTCCTATTTCCTTCAGGATGATAAACACCGGAGTTGATAAACGGGTAAGATCAGTGGTGCTATCAAAGATTTAAACAGGTTCTGGAGATGGCATCTGAATATATAACAGGACCCTTAGCTTTGACGATCCCCCCTTTAAGCCTGGTTTGTTCTCCTCTACCTTGGGGACCTTATGTAGACTGTCATTTAAATTTCCTCTTGGAAGTTTGCCCATGGCTCAGACATGCTACTACTTGAGTAAACTGAAAACTGACAAAAGCAGCATTAGCAAAAAGTAATGATAAATGTTGGTGACTGACTGCAGAGAGCTATCCTGGAGTGTAATTGCGGGGGACAGTGATAAGACTGACAGTGGTTGATACTGTCATAAGTGATCTGATTGTAGGGCGTAAGGAGAGAACTTGCAAATCACAAATGTGGCGCAGAAATCAAGAGGCAAAATTAATCAGAGGAATAAATAAAACACAGAAAATTCAGTTAACAGAAAAAAAATAAAATTAATGTCTCCAGGAAGAAAATAGTCTTGTATGTACTAGAGATTTCAGCCCAGGATGATATCTTGTCTCCAGCTGCTCATTTGTGGTCTAGCTCTCCTATTCCATCTACTCTGGACACAAAGGCACTAGCTCTACTTTTCAGGAATCCTTTTACTCTGACTTCCCTTTTTTCTCCTTCCTGGAAGTTCAGGCCCCATGGCTTGTTACCCATCTAATGCTCTGCTCCCCTGCTTCCTCTAGGACTTTTCCTGACACCCTCTCCAGAGCTGAGAACCTCTGGTGACATTTCCTTTGGAGTAGGATGACATTTAAAGCAAAGGGCACAAACCCTGCAATGAGATTTGTAAACACAGATAACTACGTATCAGGCAAAGCCTAACACACCTACACAAATTTCTGGCAACAGCCACATCTGTGAGAAAACCTATTTCAATCTCTGCATGACCTTTGAAACCTGAGGACTTGGTCTGTTCTGGTGAGAGTGTCAGGACAGAGAAGTTAAATCATCTATTGCTGAAATGTCAGACTGAGCAGGGATCACTGATTTTCCACACTTGGATGAGTGACTCACCTGGACACCACATAAGAAGAACAAACAAATGTCCTTACTACTGCGTTCAGGGGCTGCCTTTTGAACCAGGAGACTACAAATGCCTTTTGTGAGAAGCCCTACAGGTCATATTAGCTTAAGGTAATTCTTTGATAAATCTGTGGGGTGAGTGATGCAAACAGGACAGGCATCTATCACAAGAAGAAAATGAAGAAGAGGAAGGGGGAAAGAGAAAGCAGTTAAGCACACAAAGAAGAAAGGAGAGCCCGGGAATAGGTAAGGTTGCAGACACACCTACTTTTTCTTGAACTGACTGAAAAGGTCAGTTCCCAAAATTACTTCTACACTGCAGGGATCATGACAGCCTACTAAACTGCTCTTCTTCATGCACCAAAACCATCTCAGTTGAAACGAAGAGCACATTTGTGCCAGACTGAGCCATCTTAACCAAACACCTATATCAGTGTGATCAGAGACTGGTTAGATCTGGCTAAAGTTTAGCCACTTCTTTCTCTGAAAAAAAAATAAAAAAAGCCATGTCTAAATCTTACTGCACAAACCTGTCCAGTAGTGGACTTAAGTGTCTAAGATACCCAGCACAATGTACGGTGTTCTTGTACAAGCAGCTACAACGTGCTCAAGGAAGACTTCAATTATACAAAGCAGACCAAGTACAATCTCAGCTAGAATTACTACTCTCCAAGCAGAATAATGTTATCAGAAAGTTATCAGATCTGCTCAGGATATCAACACAAATAATGCTGCCTGGAAGACTGAATCATAGGGGAGAGCCTAGAGAGTTAAATGAAAGCAAGTGAAGAATATAAGATCTGACAGGGACATGGAATATAAAATGGATGTATTCCTGTTTATCAACACTTTGTAGCACATTACCAAGACAACATGTAAAATGTTCAGATATTTATCAGTCTGTAAATTAGTACGATATTTTTTCGCTTATAATTTCTCATCTTCCTTTAAAGTGCTGCTGATGTGAATTCAGTCACTGAGCTTGAAAGTGGATTTGATCGTTTGGTTATGATAAGCCCTTTTCTTCAAAATGTTTTTGTAAATAATCCATCCAGAAGAAATACATTAAAAACCCTCTAAAAACTACACAGGCTTCTTCATCAGTGTAATTTATAAGGTTTTTGTCTTTTCTGCTTTTTGGGACAAGAGTGCTATGGGAGCTTAGGACTCATGCTTCTGCTTTTTTATTAATTCCTGCATCATGAGTGCTTCTTGAAGCTAAAATTAATAAACCAGGAACAGGAACAAAAAACCCACTCTAAGTAACCCTGAGTAAAGAATGTAGAATCTAACCCTTAGTTATGTCCATGTGCCTGCAGCCACCAAAATAGAGGTGAAAGATCTTGCAAGAATAAAATAGGTAAGAAGACCTTGGGATTGTTTCATTTTAAAGGTGATCACACAATCTCAGAATTTCTTCCTTCTCATTAACTGTCAAACAGGTACAGTTAGCTCTCACTGTATGGGCTGCCTAACCAAGGCTGAAGCCACAAAGGAAGGAGTTAATAAGGGTAGATATGGTATTGGTGTGCAGTCTAGTCACAGAGCACAACAAAGCCTTTCAGCCATCAGCATTTTCCCTTGGTAAAAATGAAAACCCTTAGTTTATTTCAAAATAGCCATAAGGGAACTTTGTGAGGAACAGGATCATTAACTTAGCAGTGAAATGATTTGAGTGCAACCTGCCTCCAGTACCTTTTTCAACTTTACTAGAAACTAATGAGTGGAAAAAACCAGAAAGTTTTTTCCGGTGAGATACATGAATGACACACACTTCTTTAACTTATTTGTTTCACTTACTGCCTTAAATGGTTTTAATTCTGCAGCATAAATAATGTTAAGCAGATTTTCTTTCTCATTCGGAACAAAAAACTAGAAATGCCAAACAGAATCCTAGAGTTCTAGTCTGTTTACTTCTTACAGTTTGGGATGTCAGTTTTGGTTTATATAATCATTAGGAGGAAAAAAGTGGAGTTGAGTATGCTGCTCAAGAGTATACATTAATGTCACACAGAGGTGTTTGCAACCATACCTTAGTGCAACAAGGAATTTGTAGTAGTATCCATGTGGAACAGGCTTCCTTTGTGCTTCTATTGGCTCCTAATATATGAGTAGAGTTTTGACAGCTCAAATAGTACAATCTGTTTTCTGAATAGTAGAACAAATTGCTGCACTAAAAACCTACAAAAAAATCTATTACATTCTAAGGGTGGTAACCCAATATTTAAAGTGTTACATAGTTTCTTATAAATTCTGTCTACTCAAACCAGCATTTTATATAAAAAAGAGAAAAACAAAGTCTCCTTTGAAATAGTTAGCTTGTTTGCCTTAAAAAGTGATACCTAACAGAAAAAAATAATATCAAATGGGACAGTAGCAATCTACCTTGCCTAGTTATGAGGGGTTCCTTTACTATATTTTTTGACAAAACACACATGAAAATCTGCAACTGACTCTTTATTTAGGAAGCAGACTATGCTTAGTTTTATAAAGCAGACCTGTAGTGAATTACCTGCCAAGTGTCCAGGTGCCTGCCCTGGTGATCCAAACCAGTAATGCTGTGGATCCCTGAAGTGCACAGTGCTGAGGACACTGCACGAGCAAGAGGGAACGTTTTTCTTATTGCCTGTCCTCACTCCAGCCTAATGGCAAGGACCCTGAAAGCCATGATTTGTTCCTGCTGCTTAGAAGGATGTTCCTGCTGACCCTTAGAAGGATGACACACTGCTGAAGGATTTTAGAAAATTTCCCTGGAGTTTGCACTTTCTGGGAGGTCTCATCAGGTTTTATCTTTTTGTTTCTTTTTCTCATCTGTCTCTTTTCCCTTGTATTGTGAAGACAAGACAGCCTCAGAGTAAAGTTAATGTGGAATTATCTCAGCCCTTAGAATAATTTTTATGGATGGCTACTAAGATAAATTGAAAGATTAGCTGAAAAACACTCGGTTGTCTTCAAGGCCTGAAGAACCTTGATCTTCGTAGGACTCATTACCACATGAATAAGGAGTACCACTGAGGTTCCAGTGAGGTATCTTGATATCCTGTAAAAGTCCTGAAAACAGATATTGAGACTTCCCCTGAGGACAGTTCGCCCTCTTCTTTCCACCATACCATCCCCCCAAAAGAAAAAGAGCTTAAAGGAGTCAGTCACTAAGAAAAATAGCAAGCTACAAGATTAATCTTTCATTCTTTCTTTTTCTGGATCAAGATCTATTTCCTAATCTCTGGTTCAAAAGACAAAGCTCAGAATATACAATGGCCAAAAGTAACAACTTTCCAGAGGAAGACAGAATGAAGAGCTGTGAAGGTCAGAAATGACCTGGTATCTTCATCCGATAACAAAAAGTGTAGTATATAAGTGTGTTCACAGCCTTCTTTGGTTGTAAAACCTTCTTGTTAATTCTTTACGTCAAAAAGATAACAAAAAATTAGGCTGACACAATTTTTTCTTGCATTCAGCAGAAACATAAAGCAAATGCTTCACTAAAGCAATAGAGCTCACTTATGTTACAAGAAAACAGATTAGGCTCTGTGCTTCCCTTGTAATAGTACCTTTGCTTTCAGTGTTTTATCTGTTTTATCTTCTTTCAGTACACAATAGTAATTTACAGGAGTTGAAATTTCTGTTGTTTTCTCCAGAGATTTTACTTCATAATATTCCTCTGACTGTACAAACTCAGCTGAATACATCAGAGAGCATACTTATGAAATCCGTAGGTGTTGTCATGCTGTGGTCAGAGGAAGTCAACTGCTCTGGAGGACAGAAACGAATTTCAGTCTCCACAAGCTGGAAAGAAAGTCTTCAAAGAATATAACTAAAGTCAGTAATTATAACTGCAAAAAACCTCCTGTGCTTTGACAGAAGAAAACCAGAAACAGCAGCTGACAGAAGAAAGCAAGAAATCACTGAGACATCTTCGAGGAGTAACCAGCATCATTGCTAAAATCTGCAGTGTACAGTTTCTCCTGTATGTGCCAGAGAAATTGTTAACGAATGCATGTGTGCTGCTTTTTAAGCTGCATGTACTGAAGAGCTGAATTCTGTAAGGTGCCAGAATTGGCCTAAGTCACATGAATCACTGGCATTTATGAGAATAAGCAAAGAAAAAAGACTGCCCTTTTAAACAACACCAATCAAAAGATCTTGTCTTGGAACTATTTCTATTCACTGGGGGATGTTACTGGTTTGCAGAGACTGTTTCCTCAAGTGTAATTTGAGCGATTGTCTCAAACATGAACTCAAGCCTGGTAAGAAAGTGATATGCAAACAGTTCTTCTCTCAAGGATGAGCCTCTCTTCAGTGTAACTATTTTAAGGGTGGGCATAACACCTAAGAATTCAAGATGAATTTGAAATCAGCAAGTTTAGAAGAAATCATACTGAAAGAATGGCTTAATTAAAGCAGGGCTTTAAACTAACTTTGTTTGTTCAATTAAAGAAGCAGGTGCAGACTAAGTGAATTTACTTATATGCAAAAAAGAAAAAACTAAAAGATAAAGAGGGTGAAACAATTTATGTAAGGGGGAGACGATTTAATAAAGGCCTAAGTGAAGCAGACCATCTGGTTGAAGCTGCAGAAATTGTCTCAAATCAAGGCAATTAAGAACTGCAGAACAGAAAAATACCCTTACTAGCATGTGAGAGACAGAAAAGCACAATCCGGGAAAGCTACAAGTATAAAGCTATAGAAACAAAAAAGCAATAAAACGTCTTTGAGTTAAAGTGAAACATACATATGTGGACAGCTGCTCAGGGAAAAACAAACATCCTTTGCTTTTCCTGTATTTGTGCTTAGCATTATGAATAATTAAAAATACTTTAAAACTTGCCCTTCTTTTCATTACTTAACTGAAATAGAGTAAGATGCTAATATTAATGTAGTCCTCTGATTTTATCTGACTGTAGTTCCTAACTACTTCTCTCTCAAGCTGATCACTGAGACTGGCACTTCAGGGAGGATCAGTGCAAAGTGTCCAGCCTGGGAAGGAAGTCTCCTTTGCAGTGATACAGGTTGGGAGTGCCTGGCTGGAGAGCAGTTCTGCAGGCAAAGCCCTCAGGGGCCATGGTGGGCAGTGAGCTAACTGTGAGTCTGCAGTGGCCATGGCAGTGATGAGGGCCAAGGGCATCCCAGGCTGTGTCAGCAGGAGCACAGTTTAAGGGAAGGGATCACCTCCCTCTAATCAGCACTCATTAATCTGCAGCTAAACTACTGCCCATTTTGGGCCCCCAGTAAAAAGATGCTGATAAACTAAACCGAAGTGTATTCAGCACAGGGCTATAGAAATGCCTGGGGCTCCAGCATCTGTGCCACCAGGGGGTTAAGGGAGCTGGGCCTGATCAGCCTGGGAAAGAGATGGTTGCAAGGGGATCTAACAGCAGCCTCCAGTGCCTATGGGAAGGGTATCAAGGGGACAGATCCAGGCTCTGGGTGGTGAAAAGACTTAAGACGCTGGTCATAAATGAAGTAACTGTATACAAGTTCAGACTGCATACAAGAAAACATTTTTTTCACCATGAAGACAGTCAAGCAAAAGAGCAGCTATCCGGTTTCCATCCTCGAGAGTTTTCAATACCTGACTGAATAGCAACAGACAATATTGATTCAACCAACATGGATTTGATCCTACAGCTAATGTTGATTGAAGCAGGAGGTTGGACTAGACACCTTGAGGTCCCCTCCAACCCGAATTTTCCTATGATCCTGTGAACATCAACTAAACATTGCACCACAGTAAACTACAAACTGTATCAGATACTAATGCATAGATAACTGAATGAAAAAAACCCCAAATTATTATAGGATTAAAATAAGGTACAACTTAATTTTCACTGTTACTAACATATATAAGCAATAACTTGTAAAATCAATAACTTACAGATTATGAAAAGATTGCAAATTAAGTTTACAAAAACATCCTGAGACAGTTCACTTCAAAATCCCACCCACTGCTGTCATTAGTAGGCATGCAAAACTTTAGGGAATAGAACAGTCAATGGAGCAGCACTAGAATAAAAATTTATTTTCTTTGTCTCATAATTTTTCTATTTTCATAAAAAGAGACACTCTACCACAAAATTCTTTTAAAACAGATAGAGACAGGCATGAAAATCAGTCACCCAGAAAGCTAAGAATGTGGCAGAACAGCAAATTATAAAATAATAAACTGCTATTAGGCTACTAATAAATAAGCATTGCTAATTCAACCATATAAATATGTAATTTAACTGTGTGTGTGCGCTTATATATATCTCTGTATTTATACGGCTGAACAATTTGCATTTGCAAAACATTAACATTTTGCCAACATCTAAAGTACATGTGTTTACAAAAAAAGAGATGTGCAAGAAAAAAGAAATATCATTGGATTGTTCATTTTAAAACTGTAAGGGTAACTCAGGTAAAATACTCCAGACAGCAATGACAAGTCTGACCAAACTATTTTCAGTGTTTCCTATTTAAGTGTATGAGATGTTATGCTCAGCACATCGGACCTTGAGATTGTTCTTTTGAGACATCCAATAGTCTACACTCAGCAAAGAGCACAGGTACTTTCTCTGGATTTGGTATTCCTCTCTGGAGGCCACACAAGTAAAACTTGGACATGGTCATACCTACTTAGTAAGTACCTGAAGACTTAGTTTAAGTCCAAGATGCAGGCAGGTTTCTTGTAACCTAGTTGTAAATTCTCCAGGGACTGTCTCAGTCATCCTGTTAATTTCAAAACTAAAGACAGTGGTGTTTACTCAAGTTACATCTAACAGTCATTGGATAAGAGCAGAAATTGTCTGAAGAGCAGGGATTTAAACTTATTTTAATTTCCTACTCTAAAACATATAAGGTATCACAAATGTGGGGTTTAGTTTTCAGATTAAGAGACCTAAATGCATGTTTGTGGTGGTGAGGTACATATCTAAGCTTCTGCTATCACCACAATTCAGTTGCCTAAGCAGACACATTTAAGTGACAGTGCCACTAAAGATGCTCCAGGATATCAGAGGCATCTACATGAAGAGAGAAAATGTGACACAGGACTTAAAGAAGATCTGCAGTCCTTTGGGGCAGCAGCTAGATACCCAGACCAAAACACTGGGTTACTTTTCAAGTGTTTCATAGATTAGATATCCCAACCACATGGAGACATCTAAATGTACAAGTCTACCTTTGGCATTTTTGTCTTGAGGTAAGTCCCCTCTTAGTGAAAAATCTCCAAGAAACAAGAGACAACAATCTAGTAAGTATTCTGATTGCAGGGGTTATTGCCCCCACCAAAGCTGAGGTGTTCATTAATATGGTTCACTGCCCTATTTAATTCTGCATTAAGGAGATAAAGAGAGCCCAGGTGACCAGTTAACAGCACTTTTGCAGAGAGGCGAGTGTGTGTCTAGATTGCTACAATGGCATTGTAAGGGGAACTCTCACTCTGCCTCAACACTTCCAAAGCTGCACAACTGTTCCAAATCCCTGTCAGAGCATAAGTGCCATGTAGTTGTGCCATCTCTGGATACAAACCCTTATCTTTCTGTATGCTGTGAAAAAAATTTCAAAAATCATGTCTCAAGTGAGCAGTTACTTCAAAACTTACCAAGGATGAATATATTTCCCAAAATATATCCATTGCTTTTCCAGTGGCCTAGAGAGCTTGCTGGTGAGAAAGTGCTACAATCTGCAAAGAGGAAAATATGTGTCCCTTTTTACCTAAGTTGCTTACTAACAACAAAAATACTTTTTGCCAATTGATGAGCAAATATGGTGTTCAATCTAGGGTGGAAACTTTTCTTTTGAACAACAGTCTTGAAACAGCACACATTTTGCTATTATATAGATGCTATTATCCTTCTGAGTTTTGTGTCTTTTACTTACATACTACTTTTGAATGAAGCTCTTTTGAAAAAAATTAAAATGAGAATTATTATATCAATTAGACAATAGTTCATTCCTTTCCTTGCTATTTTTGTAATCATGCTTTCAGCACTGTGGAGGGAGAAGGAAGAACTGATCCTCCACCAGACTAAACAAACAAACAACAAACAAACAAGTAAAGCAGCAACAAAAAGGGCACAGTAGTTTCTGAGTGGCTACCAAACTTATACATTGATTTATTTTCTTTAGCTTGGCTAAACTTATCTGATTTTCTCATGTGACTATTCAGGAATGCTTGTTTTGCAAATCAAATGTTTCTGCTGGAACAAAGTTAGCTAGAAGAAAGCACTAAACAAACGTTACCATGTGACATATCAAATATGAAGTTTCAGAAAAAAAAACGGGCTGGTGTCTTAACTAAGGAATGCTCTCTGGGGAGCCAAGTCACCATCAAAGCAACCTGCTTTCTAAATATCAATGTATTTACATATACATAAAGCAAAGGTTTATTATGAAATAAATTAAAATTCAAATTAACAAGATAGTGGTGTTTCAGAGAATTTTCCTGATATAAAAATTGATCTGATGAAACAAGTTCAAGGACAAGGACTAATAATCAAAATACTTTGTATTTATTGTGAGTATACACTTCTAGGAGGCCTAATGAACCTAAAATGTTGTTTATCTAATAGAAAAAAATGCCATTCATCATAATAGTTACCCTTTAGATTTATCAAAGACTCTGGTTCAGTTAAGGTGTTGTTGAACTCACCCTTAAAAGACTATTTAAGATAATTTCTGTTAAAATATGTTACTTTAATTATTACTATGAATATAATACCATCACACAGAAAAAAAAAAAAAAATCAGATAATATGGAAATGTACCAAAGAGGATTTTATCAATATTCATTAGTTTTTAGCAGAAAGTTTTAAAGTAGCCATTAGATGAGCTACACTTCTTCAGATTAGATCTCTGAAATCATTACTCAACTCAGAGTGAATTAGGCCTATTGTGCCTAAACTTGTGCATACACAAGTAAACCCAAGCAGTATAGAATGAATGGAAGAAAGTTGTGAAACTGAGCACCAGATTTTATTTTGCTCAAGTAATGACTCATTTGATTATCAGTAACAAAGTCGGTCCTATAAGAATTTGTACTGGTAAGTTACCAAGTTTAAAATAAACGTTTCTATTTCAGCCAACCAGATACTGTCTCTAAATCATACAGAAGCTTACAACTCTTAAAGGACAGGCATTAGTCTCCTAACTTGGAAGCTCTAGGCACATATTATGACTCTACTTTAAAATTCATAGTGTTCATTTTAAACAGCACTTGAAACAACTTTCTTTGTTCCATTTTCACTGTGTGCACAAACACCAACACACAGTTTTCCATTATAAGAAACAGCATTTATTCAAAATGGCACCTGGATTATTACATTTCTTCTACATTCAAAATTGGAAATAATTGCATTATCTCTGAAACTGCTGTATAGAATAGTAGTTTAACATAAATGTTTTCCAATAAGGATAATTTCCCTGTCTGGCTCGAAAACTTTCCAGTGCAATCCCACAACAAATGCACAGTTAAAAAGTAGGCTGCTTGTTTTAATCAATTTGCATTTGACCTGAGTTCAAAAGAACACTCACTCTCCATAAATATAAAGAAAACAAAGGGAATTCATCTGAGAGATGGAGAATAATTTGATCAAGGTTCTTCAGAAATTTGATTTTTTCTTCTCCTCCATAGTTTGAGCTTGAAATGTTACTTTCTTGTGTCTCATTTTGAAGAAGTTGTTCCAGAATCATGCACAAAAGAAAAATATTCTCATACTGGGTGATGTCGTACACAGACTGGACCTGGGAATAAAGAAAAATCAGTACATAAGTAGAGTGTGAAAACATTTCTGCAGCCTAACATCTCAGATGACAGTTTAAGGGATACTGTTAAAATTTGCAGTAATATTTATATAATCAGGACATCTATACATTCAGTATGATTACTTCTAAAAAATGTTTTCCCTTTCGTGGTAACAGTCAAACAACTAACACTGCATCACACAGCCAAATGAGAAGTCAACATAACCTCCTCTTCATGAGAAGGTTTGCTTTACCTAATTATCCACAGGCTATGACACACCATAGTGATGTGCAGAAAAATAACAACAATAACAGCTTTGTTTGTTTTGGGCATATAATTAGAATTGGTGGATTTCTGTTTTCTGAGAAATAAAATAACAAGTAAAAAAAAATTTTTTATTCCTATATATAGACACTCATCTATTCAAGTGACACCTCCAGAAAACAAATTAAAAGTCCAAATTCTCAATCTCAACAGAAAATGCTCAAGCCAGTTCTGAGCCACTTAAAGTAGAATATTCTGTTTGTCAAATAAGCTGGAACAAGGACACTGACCAAACTAAAAATATTTAGGTGTCTTACAGCTTTATCCAACATAAATTTACCTGTCCTGTATTTAGAAACTGGAATTTTACACAGAAGCTTTCAGAACTCTTCTCTCCATAGGAAATAACTAGTAAGATACAAACTTAAACCTTGGAGAGTTTTCTCTCTGGAATGAAATTCTGTGTCCTCCTTAACAGCAAAATCTACCAATAATATGAGATGACTTTGTTCTGAAAAAGTCTGCAATTACAGTAGGTAGATGATCAGAACTGAAAGGTAAAATCATAACTGCTAGAAAATTAATTATGTATTTTTAAAAATTGACCAATAGCTCTAGCAAATCTAAAAATCTGTTTAGACCTGTGGTACAAAGCGAGATGGGTGCAGGCTTCAACACAGCTCTATGAAAAAGCATCAAATCATTTTACTCAGTCTAAATTACATACTGTAAGACTTTCCAAAGTGTGAAATTTATTATACAACCATTGCTTTTACAAAAAATGTAAGTTAATTTTGATTCCACTAGAATCTAAGAAAAAGACAGCACTTTACCTTCTCCAGCTAAAACTGTGGAAGATGGTGGCTCAGAAATTGCTCACTTGGATTTTCTGAGATAGTAGTTATTAAACCTAAAATCTGTGTTGAAGCACACTACGGTAATGGTTTTCAGGCAGCCTCCCGCCTCAGAGACAAAATTAAGACACACAGCCATCCTATTGCAAAGCCTCAATGTAGCAAAAGAATTTTGCTGAGTTTTCTAGAAATCTTGAAAATTAGGTTCGTTACCAAAACATATACCAAAACAAAACCTAGCCTTGCATACTCTTGTTCTCTCTCTCTGGAACCTGGTAAGAAAAATGTACAATTCAGAAGCTGCTGCCAAGAATTCAGTATTGACATTCTTATCAGAACAGACAGCAAAAAATGTAAAAAGACAATATTAAGTATTTGCATACTTCTAAAGTCCAGTTAAATCAAACTGCCTAATTTGGGGAAAACCTCCTTCCAAAGCAGAGGTAATAAAACAGTCTGTTTCTTCAAATGTCAAACACCCAGCTCTATGACAATCATGCCTATACACTGATTGTTTTGACTATTAAATAATAGTGGGAAGCTAAATATACTTACTTTGCTTATTATACTAAATTACAGCTTTCAAAGTTGAGAAAATAAGTGTTATTAATGATTTACTGAATTTCTAAGAAATAGATGATTCTAAAGCCCTACAAATTCTGTTCCTAGGACTTTCAGTGTAGGGGTCATCTGACCAAACACAGGCATCAACAAGTTGAGATAGTTATCCCTTGTTCCTGTTTCAGCCAAGGGGAAGCAGGGGGTGGGACACAGTTGCCTGAATGTAGATATCTATTGCCATTTCACATGCCCAAGGGTAGCAGCTGTAAGCCAGGAGGAGTACCTTAGATGTGCTATTAGATGACTGAGTTTTTGCAACTGAGTAGTTCTCAGGGTCTTTCAGCATGTAATTCATCCCACTCCAAACCAAAACCTCAGATATACCATGTCCTGGAGCTCTTTACAGTGATAAAGTGTGACTGTGCCCAGAAAAAAATGACTGTGGTAACATAAATGGAATTTCTATGCTTAGTTCCTATAATTTGGAAATTAGATGTACAACATTACAAGCACAAATCTTTGTTTGACTCTCAAGTGTTGGCCTTGAAAATTCACTCCTTTTATATGAGTAATCAATATAAAATGTTTTACAAAGGCAAATTATGTCACTTCACTTAACTTCCTGTAACCTCAGGCTCTCCCAAGCAGTTAAGCAACTGTGTTACTTTCAGTGGGTCTTGAAAGGTGCAACTAATTGCAGCTTAGTAAACTATCTGATTATGGATAATAGAATCCACAAGTTAACTAATTAGCTTCCTCTACAAATAGTACTGCATTACAGGAAAATTACTTTAATCACACAGAACTGACATTGAAGAGAAAAGAGGAAGTATTTTTTTGAGATAATTGCTTTTCTGGAGACAAATGTACTTTGAAATATTGTATTATATAACCGAGGTGGGGGGAAATCAGTCTAGAATGTTTTCTGGCTCAAGGCTTATTATTAACCTTTTCAATCCATTTAATAATCTGAACAAAATGTGTCTCTCTTTCTTTTGTTAGATGCCTTCTGTAGCACTGATTGATGCAATTACTACCAATGTCAATTTGTGCCACATAATTTGTAAAGGGATGCCTTGATTGTTCCCTAATGGTGCAAAGGCAGACAATAGGCCTATTAATCTTGCCCACCAATATGGGTGAGTGGGTAGCTGTGCACCTATGTGTACACACAGAGCTATCTTGAAAGTTCAGAAGGTGTGTCTATAAAGCAAGCCTCATATATATATGCTGCTCTTCTAGAATATATTAATACCAACTTTAAGCAACTTTAACACTAACTCTGTTTTTCAATGAATATTAAGATAATCACTCTTCTCACAAATCAGACAGGTATGCAATATGGATTTTCAGATGCTATTTTTTATGAGATCACTCCTCATCAGTTTTGCCTCACCAAATACTTGGAAATGTGTTTCCTAACAGTAATAAGCATTTTTCATGTACCTCAGTACTTAATTTTTGAAATTATTTTCTTATTATGATTTCTCAATACAAATAGACTTTTTAGAGTTAAGTAATTTAAAAAATATATATTATTTATATAAAATTGAGCTTTACATAAGATGGAAACAAGGGTTACAAGGACCTCCTGGCTGGATCTGATGATCTGCTAATCAGAATTAATTGTATTTATATCACCAAGTTCAGAAGTGCAAGAAGTGTCAAAATATTTGGTTGAAATTAATTCTTCAGGCTTCTCCTACATTACATTGTGACCACCTGGAATAGGACACACATTTACTACATAATTTGAAAGCAGGGAAGAAGTTCTGTTACCTGTCTTTGTTACAATGCTATCACAACCAGTACTAGTATGTTAAAATAAACTGCTGTATCCCAGATCCCCGGCCCTTTATTATACTTCCTCTTTGCTAAACAACAAACCAGATGGCCACAGATCAAATTCCAAGCCATTGCTGACTTACTGGATGGGTTTGGAGTCTTGGTGAATAGATTAGGAAACAGATTCCAAATTGTACTTAGAATATTTTTGTCTTCTTGTCTGTCTTGGGGTGACTTTATGATGTGTATCCCATATCGCTGCCCTATGCCCAGAAATTAATTTTTGTGCCTTTCTATGCCTTTAAACTGAGCCTGAGAGGGGGAAGGAAAAACTGAGCAAAACTTTTTCAAAGCAGTTTGCAGCTTGTTCAAGGTCACACAGAGATAGCAATTTTTTTTTCCCAGCTGTGGCAGGGGAGTGAGGAAGCCCCCAGCTTGCTGCTGCCCAGTCAGTTTCTGGCCAGTTTCAGCTTCTTTTTCTCCGGAGAGAGACTGAGAGTTGAATTTTTTTCCCTTCCCTGGAATTTCGGATGTTCTCCCTTTTCTACTGGACTGCTTCAATATCAGAGCACAGCAGGAGGACTTTCCACTGAGCACAGAGGGCCTGGCCCTGGGCCAAGCCCCAGCTCTGAGGAGACCAAAGGGAGGACTCTGACACTTTCCCAGGTTTTTTCTCCACAGCGAGAGACTTTATTATTCAGCATTACTTTCCTTTTCCCATGTGTGTTTGTTAAATAAATAGTTTTATCTCCTTCACTTTCCTTCGAGGAAAATTTATTTTCCCCGAACCTGGTGGGGGAGGGGTGGTGACCTGCCTTCTTCTCAGAGGATATATTTCTAAATTTGGCCAAACCGGATCATTGTCTTAGTGGTTCATGCACATTTATATAATTTATTCAAATGCCCTTAATAACAGCAATATAAAACCAGAAAAGAAACCAAAGAAATTCTCTACAATTCTTAAGCCAGGTCACCAGCCACAAGTCAAATTTCTAGTGATGCAGTCTGTTGGGCCTGGAATTTTCACATGCAGAAGGCTGATGGCACTTTCTGGGTAGGGGCAGGTAAATTTTATTCCTTTTACATCTCAAAGGACCTAAAGAACAGAGACAATACTTTATCATTGCAAATAAAAATTAGATGAAAAGAAAGAGAGCATGTTCATGGCAACTGCTTCGATGCAGCTCAGATCTTATGTAGAAGTGTCAGCAACACCTGTACGCTCTCTGGGATACAGCACGAATGACTCGGGAAAACTTCTTTTTTTGGTTTAGAACAGAAGATTTAAATGCTGAAACTTCTGGCAAAATGAAAACAATTAAAATTAATTTAGAAGCACCATTATGTTTGATTAGTAACAAAAAGCTTCCCTCATTTTCTATCTCTGTAATTTAGTTAACATCTGTTTAGGCTTTTTTAGTCCCATGACAATACCAAGTTTAAATATATGTTTCAACAAATAATTCTACACAACATAATGCTACATAAAACACTGACATACCAATACAAACCTTGCTCAGACTGGAAAGATGAGTGTTTATATACCTCTGCTATTTAGAAAGTCATAAAATTGACACTTCTAGATAGTTATTTTAGCGGAAAAATATTCTGCCCAGATCTCCCCAGTCCATCATATTCTAACAGCTTTGCTTCTTGTAAATTTTTTTGCAACTTTTGCCTCCTCCATTTCTTGGCAAACCTCTACTATTCAGCAGGTATATTGCTTTTCATGCTAGCAAAGTGTCTTTCCTATGTTTCAAGAAATTGTAAGTAAAATTTCACTGAAATATCAAGTGTTAAAAGTTAGTATTTCTCCTCTTATACATGCATCTTTTTCAGAGAAGCATAAAGGGTAGACTGAAATATACAATGTGCTACAGCCTGGCTCATTTTGCCTTCCAATGGAAGCACAGGCAGTAGGAATTGCAGCAGCATCAGCTGCTGGGCTGTGACTACTTAGTTAAGGAGCCTGGAGGATAGAAAAGAACCAAATCTGACATCTAGCCATTTCCAGGAAAAATCCCCCATGGCCTGTCCCTTCCTCAGGTGACAAAATGTAGCCAAAGCTCTTAGAAATTTTCCAGAGCAAGTAGAAACAAAGAGCATACATTTCTCTTGACACAGCCAACTACCAGCAAACAGATCATCTCAGCAAACAGTCCCAGTGCCCCCTTGTTTTCTCGCAGGTGGCTAGTACAGGCAGGTATACATGCAGACTGAATTCTGGGGAAGAAAATTAAAATTCATGGTCCAGGAGGCCACAGAGCAAGTGGAAGCTGATGTCCCACAGGAACACGGGACTTACCCAAAGCACCTGAAAATGTTTGAAGAGGAGCATGCCTGTTAGAAAATGTCTGAGCTTGATTTACATGGTTCTAGAGACACACAATCCTGGGTAGGCTGTTTAATGGACAATTACCCCAATTCTTTTTTTTGTTGTTAGTTCATTTCATTTTGCTGCCTTGGCTTTCTGGTGGTAAGAGGGGATGCTCCATCTAGAACTAAGAGAAAGGTGACTGGGACTAAGCAACAAGGAAGTGACATACTAAATGTAGTCACTGATGCTCACATAAATGAAAAAATTATTTCTGTGTTCACTATGCCTGCATATAGGAGGGAGACTTGTCTGAAATGGTTTTCTGCATTTTAACACTACAGTTCTAATGAGTATATAATTATAAATATAAGTTCCTAAATGGAGAGATAATTGACATCTTTTAAGAAAAACGTTTCTAAATTAGCGTAATGAAAAACAAGAAAAAACAGACTAACTGGAAACTCTATCAACTAACAGTCACCATTTGGTAAATTTTGTAAGGGAATGCTGAAAACATAAGTTTTCAGTAAAATCAACACTGGTTTACTCTACTCATCCAGTCTAGGTCAGAGATTAATGGAAATACATTTCAAGAATCACTGAATTGTTTCCTCAAGTGTCAATACATTCTCATCTTGTGAATAAAGGTTAATTCTCACAGGGAATTCTGTTCCTGACCCTTCAGTTTTCCTTTGAGAAATCCCTATCCAGGTTATTTATTGTTGTGTTCAAGTGCTAAATACGAGACAAACATTTTTCAGAGTACAGTTAAGAACATATGGATAGTGGGCATTTTATTTCAAAACAACACAGAAATCTTCTTAACTGGATATTCCACAAATACATAAATAACCTCTATTTGATCATTAAAATTTACAAACCCAACAATATCCACAGTATAAGAAATCACAGTAGGATAAAAGAGATTATAGATAATTGTTGTTTAGTGTTTAAATAACATGCAGATATGCATCTCTAAAATATTTAAGGCAGGCATAGGCATGCATGAAAGTCTTTACTAGAAATATTTTTGTTCTCTTTTCCTACTACTGTGTTAATGTAAAGGGTAATTACAAATTGTCATGATGCAGGATTTAGTTTTTAGCTAATTAACATATCTCTTTAAGATCTTTCTGTTGTGATTTGAAATGCCTATTTCCTGAACAACCCTCCCAATAATCATAATCCTCATAACCATGTTAATTATTCACCTGCCAAGTAAGTTCAAACTGATATATATATCACATATATATATATGATATATATAAGTTCAAACTGATATATTCACATCATGTACAATTCCTTATTTAAATTTATAGCCTCACACCCTGAATTTTCAAAACATTTTCATCTTTTATTCAATGGGTTCTGAAATTCTATTTGTGTCTTTATTCATGCTGAGTATCACTTTACTCTCAAGTAGCTCCTTAGGTTTCAACTATTCTGCTTACAGACCAAGACAAAAGTGACTACAGAAAGGGTCAAGGAATTACCAATATTCGTAGAAGTTATATTCCAGAGGAGATTATATTCCATCAGATAAACTCTTGGAACATTTTAATCTACAGCATGTGCAGTGACTAGTCCTGAGCAAGACAGTGCCACCAATACTTTAGAAGTCCCAGACAGTCTCATGATAGAGAGGTTTCAAAAGGAACCGTAAGAATCTTGCAAAAATAATATCTGTCCAGATATAATTATTTGGCATACCATTGGAAAATACTTTTGATAGAATTTAAAGTGTTTGTTTGTTCTCTTTGCTATCTCCCAAGGGGAAGATACTTATCCCTGAGGCATCTACACATTGTGCCTCTTCCACGTATCACTTAGCAGGGTCATCTGTTACTAGCCCTTACTATGACACACTGAATTACGAGAAATTCCCAAGACATCTTAAGCAATATTATTCTTATCTAGTAACACAATTTCCACAGCATATTGTAAGAAATTAAATATGTCAGCAGCAGAGCACTGACGTTTCCATTTTGGAGTAAGAATCACAACAACTGCCTTGCAAATAACATAACAAAGACAGAGAAACCTTTAAAAACCAAATTCCAATCCCTGTTACCCTATTAAAGAAAGCTAAAATATAAGTTACAAAGCTACCTCATTTAGAGAGAACAGACAAAAATTATAAATCTATCAACCTTCTTAGGATAATGGGAATTTATAAACACATTTCATTCCAATCTACAAGGCATATACTTCAAATTTGACTTCTCTCAAGTATATTCTTTTTGAAATTTATTCTAAAATGGCAAAAATTAATTCTTCACAACTCAAAGCAGTGAAATATGTTGGTTTGATTTTGGTTTTGTATTTTTTTTCAGAAAAGAATCTGAAATAAAGATTGGGAATATATCTATTATAGTGTGGGTCCTTCCAAATCAAATGGGCTACTTAAGAATATTTCTAGCTTAAAAATTAATTTATAGATCAGACAATCCCATGGAAGGTCTCTATCAGGAGAAAGAAATCAACAAAACAATCTAATAAAATGTCTCAGTTATAAACTTCATTATTAGAGAAAGGGTTTTGCTGGGGTTTTTGTTTTTGGAGGACTTCGTGTACTTACAAGTGTAAGAGTACCACATGAAATAACCATATAATTGAAATAATAGATGTTGTTTGTTGACATAAGAAATTAAGTTCTCATCCTGCGAGAAATGTCATAAGCATACAGCAAGGCCAGTGATCTAAGCAGGTCTTGAAAATAAACATCATATATATAACATTTTTATAGGTAATAGGACACTAAGGTAATAAGATTAACTTTTGAGTAATAGTAATAATAAAAAGTCCTCCATTAATTAAAATCAAATCAGAAAACAATGGATTGCTGAAAAATACAGCTACATTAGATTAAAAAGATTTGACAGTTCACCTATTTTAGAAAATGCACAGAAGTATTGAAAATAAATAGCAATCACTTTGCTTTAGTGACTCTAGCACTGGATGGGCAATCCTGACAGTAAGCCAAGATACACATGTATTTGTACTTTACCATAATTCATCAATTTTTGAAAAGAAGCTTTTAAACATGCTTTTTATGTTGTAAGGCTTTTTTTTTTTCCCCTATAAGCATGATAACTTTGCCTCACATTGAGCTTGACTTCCCAAAATTATCTCTTCCTAAAATTATCTAGGGATGGAAAGAATCAACTGGACCTAGCAAATGGCAGATGGGTGGTCCTGGAACAAGCCAAAGCAGAAGGCTGTTGCAGAACGTGCACTTAAATTGCTTTCCACAGGATACTGTGAAAGCTGAAAGCTTGTACGGGGTGAAAGAAAAGTAAACAGCTGTAGGACAGTGAAATTCACGGATATACATGTAAAAACAATCAATCACTCTTCACCTGGGATAGCACAAATTGATGGACACTGGGAGAATGTTCTTGAAAACATCTCCAAATTCCTCTGAACACTTACTATAAGCACTGTCAGAGGCAGAATGGCCATTCTCACATTTTTCTATCTCCCAGTGTAATTTGCTGCCCCACCCTCCACTAATGTTAAGTTACTTCAGAGAAGAAAATCTTCCACTTTTCAGTTTGCAGCTCTGGAAGCTTGCAACCAGTGGCTCCACATGCACCCCCCACTTCATTTTCAATGAGATCAGTCCTTGCTTCAAAGAGGCAGAATCCACCACTCCATGTTCAGAATCACAAAGAGAAACAGCCCAAACATAAGCAAACCTAGGTAGTTTTGAACTAACTGAGAACAAATGTGTGCTTGATGCTTGTATATATCTGCTGCAAAAGAAAACAGGAAATCCATGAAAAACAAGACAAAACCCTTAAGAAGGAGCAAGAGGAGTGATTCTAGGAATTGTCCTATTGTGGGGAAAAGGACAAATCTGGTTGGAACACAAGCTTAATATTTGTAAGAAAAAAAGTTGACATCTGCTTTCTGAATCACTTTCATCCAAGGAATCAAAGTTTCTGTATACTTTTAACAGATAAAAAATGATACTGCTAAAGAAGACAGGTTTTCTTCTAATTACGCAGTTATTTTTCCTCTTCCATAGTTAGAGGCTTAATACTCTATAACTGTATATATATTTACTTAATATATATACATATATATTAATATATATATACATATATATATTTTATATATATTAAATACTACATATTTAATTTAATGCCAAACCAAACTTTGTCTTTTATTTAGGAAGAAGTGTTTTATCTATTTATTTTTCCTCCTCTTTTAGAAAAAATCTTGTATTTATTGTCCAGATAAAAAGTCTTTAGGAAAGTATTTCTGTTTCACATACATACAGCGTTTTACCAAACTATTTTCCTAAAATGGATTAATGTTTTCATTAGATATAAGTGAAACAAGACAACGTTTTTTCAGTGATTCTGCCATCCGTCTTAAACACCCACTTTCCACTACAATTATGTCACCAAATCTCATAACAACCCCTGAATTTTCAGAGAATACCATGAGAGTCTTCCAAATTTCAACTGTAAAACTCAAGAGACATGGGAGACATGGAAGACTCAAGAGATATAATGTCATAAAAATTTGAAAGGGTTGACAAGCAGTGCTATTTTTCTTATTTATTGTATTTAAAACTATGTGGAATATGTATACAGAAGAAATATTGAGTGGGTTAATCAAATTTAACACTATGAAAATACTGTTTATTCACCTTCAATATGTGAGAAATTACAGAATAAACATATTTAATTGAAAATCACACAAAATATAAAATGTCATGAAATCATGAGAACACCACAGCGTATCTAAAAGTTTGCATACATGTGTCAAAACTTAATTTTGGAAGGAATTAGACCTTTTGACTAAATATAACAAAACAGAAAATGGAACAATCTTTTTAGGCTTTGCAGCAACCAAAGAGGTATGACTGTAACCAAATATATTTTTGCTTTCAAATTTTACTTTTCCATTATATCTGAGAGACTCTCCTGGAAAGGCCCAAAATCAGAAGTTGTCTAGACAACTTTACTTTTTAAAATGTTAGTTTGTTTCTTTGTTTCAACTGCTTGAGCAGCACAGTAGTGTAAAAAGACAGGTTTTTAAGAGCTCCAGAGCAGCAGTTTAGAACACGTGAGGGTCATGGTGCTGGAAAGCAGTGCTATGCAGTTCAAGATTGGCCCTCTAAAGTTCAACATGCCAGCAGTAACTCTAAAGACAGTTACACTTAGGAAGATCCTTTTGAAACTGAAAATCTTCTGCAACTTGTGTGAAAATTGCAGCATCCTGACAGAACACAAAAAAGCAGAGTAAACTTGAAAGGGATTAAAGTCTAAATTGACCACCAGAAGCCAACTAGTTTTTCTAGCTTTGAAGGAGAAAATAATATAAGAAATATACAGGAATGATTATGTACAGGAAAATGCTTATAATTCTAAAAGTTATGATATCAGCTGAAACAAATAATGAAAGAATTATTGAAGAAAGTTCTGTGCTCTGAGTACTATTATATAGTGAAATTTACTAGGTCGTAACAAGTCCAAGGGCTTCCTTTCCATAAAACTGGAATAGTTTGAGTTCCATTCAAAGTAGTCTGGGGAACTACTTTGTCTGGGGTTTGTTCTGGAATCTGGGGAAAGATGTCTTCTATGCAAGTCAGAGTTTTCACATGGCCAACTTATCACCTGGATGATTCTGTAAACCTCAAATATGTAGGCTGACAAGGGTACAACTGGCCTTAACTAAAGGAAAATATCTTCCAAGAGCGTAAAGTCAAGCCAAACTTTGGATGCGCAACACCACTATTTTCAGCAAGCACACAGTTGTTTATAGCAGGCCTCCTTCCTTGTGCTAGACAGATACCATCAAAAAAGGAATCTGGGAATGCCAGGATTTGAAATGACCCAGAGGAAAGCTAAAGAAAATTTAGGACGATTTACATATGGCAAGAGAATCATGTCATTTTTCACTCTGGTATAATTTCTTATGCCAAAGCTTCAACACAGCTCAGTAAAACTAACTAGAACTGAAAAGTAGTGGGGAACTACAGACTTTTTTGTTCTTCACAGAGTCTGTTTGAAGGGTATGTTCTGAGGTTGAATTGGATACATCAGAGCTGGATACCCTAGGAAAAATACAGATGATTTTATCAAATGGCTTTGCTAAGAAAAATATCTAAGAAAAAAAAGCTAAAAATGAGCAGAAGCGCTCTCTTTTGCATTGAGTCACCCAAAAGGAGACCATTATAACCAAACAACAGAGACATTATAAAAGTTCAAAGCAATTAAGTTCAAATCAGAAGCATTAATTCTGGAAAAAATTACAACCAGAAAAAAAACAACTCAATCGGAGCTCAAAGTACATTCAAAGTCAAGAAGGATCTGAATGAAGCCCAGTGAAACAACACTTGACTTGAGAAACCTAAAAGACAGTGTTTTAGGTCAATGACTGAGGTATCTGGTGGACCCGCTAGAGAAAGCTGCCATAAATGTACCTGTAGGGGTCCATATGGGACCCTGATAACAGTTAGTAAGCTAGGTTTCCAGAAACACACTGTCATTCATGGGAATGTGGTATGACAGCTGCATAAAAGAAATGTCATAGTATTGAAGAAAACCAGAATAACAACAGAGAATAACGTAATGGCAGCAAAGAACGGCACGTCAGGGATGCTACTGGAAGTCAAGAATACACGTGAACTTGTTGCAACTGAATTTGAGAATGGCCTGGGTTGGAAGGGACCTTAAAGATAATCTAGTTCTAGTTTTTTGTAAAAAAAAGACAGCTGAAATCCACCTTTCAGCTACAGCTGTGATTTCCTCTGATGGCCTGAACCAATGATAATATTACATGAATTGCATCTGAAAACCTCTCCTGTCTTCCTTAGGGGTTACAAACTGCCCTGCCACTCCTTTGCCTGCTGTATTCCCATCACCATCCTTTTGGCTTTGCTCTATTTTTTCCCTCCCCCATCTCCAGAAAAACAGAAGAAAAGTGTCCCACTGGCATGACCATGAGTCTGGGCCATGTCTCTGATTTTGAAATCTGGACAAAATACAATTTTTTTTTTTTTTAAATTTCCCAGAAGAACATGGTATTGGGGAAAAAATGCAAGACTGGAAAATGAGCAAATCTTCAAACTGAAGAAAAAGATACAAATCTCTTTACATTCACTACATAACTATGGATGTTTTGAAGGGGACTGGACTAGCAGAATAATTAGCACCACATAAAACACTGCATGCTGCTTCTATGGAAAATAGAGGTTAAAAATGCAATTAGGATATAGTATTTACCTGAAAATAATAGAGTTTCAAGCAGGTTACAGAAAACACTCCCTAATCCTCACCACCATTAAGACAGCACCTGACCTTTTGTGTAAAACAACAAATAGCATCATCCTACCAAAATTAAGATAACTGACATTCAGCCAAGATTCTCAGAGACTACTCTGCTCTTCCTGCAGCTTCCAGCACACTTGTCAGGTTTACTGTGCATAAGAATGCATCGTTAGATATATCATGGTATTTATTAAAAAATTGGCCTGAAAAGATCAGAAAAATTTCAACATTTCAGAGGATGACTAGCCTTTCAAAAAGATAGCTAACCTTCAGTTTGGGACAGATTTTTATTTTTTTTTAATTAAATGGTCTGGAACAAGAAATAAAGCATGTTTCTAACTGCGGACCAGATGTAAGAATTCAAAATGTTAGTATGTTATTTTCGTACCACATTATTTACAATCAGGTAGTAATTACCAGTAGGCAATACATACAAGATTCTAACAAAGCTTTTAAAGTGCCTTTAGCAACACAGCTCTATTCTCTTTGCTGTAAATTTAATGCAATTTAACATAATTGCTTAATTTATCAAGCAAGATTTAAATCATTGTGAAAGATATTAAAAGATCATATTAACAAATCATAGTAAATGCACAGGCCACCTAGCTCTTCAAAATTATTTCAGATGACTGCAGGAATACATTAACAAAAATATGACAGAAAATCATTAGAGACTGACTCATTGAAAGAGGAGAGAAGAAACAAAATCAAATCCTATCAGAATTGAGGTACACAGATCATCTTTGTTATGCTGTAACTGACTCCTAGAAAATTCCTCGTTTTTAGAAGTCCTGGACTATCTGGCATAGTAATTGTAACATTACAAATGAGTGTAAGACATCCACTGCAGTACAAAGAAACCCTCCTATTTTAATGCTTAAACTTGTTTTATAAAAAAAAAAAAGGTCACTATTCTTGTCCTTATGCTTTTGTGGAGAATATGTATGTACAGGAAAACTTCTGGGATAATACAGCAATTTAGAGAGTGAACAAATAAGAAAGAGAATACTGCTACATTTTTATGGCTCTAAGGTAGCCATGCAATACATTCCTTCAAGATTCCCTGATGACAGCAAATTAGCCAATAGGGAACTCATGCTCCGACTGTTTCTGCTACCGAATTTAACTCATTTAAATTGAATTAAGGCTCTTCTATGCCATATGGGCACAGTCATTTATTTAGTAAAGCTTTTAAGCTTTCCAGTCTGAAATGTAAAAATTTCTCATTTGGTTTTGTCCCATTTCCATCTCTCTTCCTTAATACTCTGTTATTTTATATTCCCTACTGGAAAGGGAGGAGATAGGGTTATCAAAATGTAGAACTATGGCTCATTTAATGTTCTTTTTGGTTCTCAATCCTCTGGACAATAACAATTTAAAGACTTTGACTTTCTTCATCCTAAAGGGTTAATTAGGCTCCTTCTACCTACTGTTCCCTCAGTGGGATCTTAGTCTAGTGTTCAGCAAGGTCAACCTTGAACCATTACTACTCTGTCTGTTGCTCTACTTTCCCATGAAACTTTCTTGACAGCAATAATCTCTTTTCAGAATAAAATTTGACCTATCATTTGTTCCAAACACTTCTGTCCCCAAGTGACACAGGATTTAGCAACAAGAAGGAAATCCATTTTGGTTTTTTTTTTTCCCCAACCCAATTCTCGAATGTCTGATATTGTATCAGAGTTATCAACTCAAATACTCATATGAAGATGAAGAAGCTTAGTATCTTAACTTTAATTCCACTCTCTTTTAGGAAAAAAAAAAAAAAGGCAAAATCTTAGCTGAAGAGCCTTCTTTTCTTTCCTTTTATAGGAACCTGAACTTTTTTTTAGGATCAGAAGAAAACCTGTTGTGAAAGATCTTCATGAGCATCATTCCTTGAAAGGGGAAAAGTTAACAGCAGTTCCAGGCAACAATATGGCAAACAAAATTAAACCATTTCTGGCTGTGACAATACAAATGTACACACAAAGATATAGAGTAAATACAATTCTTAAAAGAAGGGATTATAGTCAAAACTGGAAAAATTAATAATTAAAGGAATGTATTAGGCCTCTTGGGTCTACTACAGTGTGAGAGTAGGTATCGTATCAAACTTTTCTCAAACGAGGTTGTTGTGTGAGTGATGCTAACACCATTATTTCAGTGGACTCAACTCTGGCTGTAGGTGTGGAACAGTGAAGAAGTATAGCCCCACTAAGTAAGATCCACAGAACTGGATTCCTCTGAAAAGTGACTGTCATTAAGGCAAGGCATCTTAATATGGTTCTAAAATCTTCAGTGAAAAGAAAGACTTCATCTACTCTATCATTTGAAAGAATTAAGTTACCTATAGGTAGATGACCATAGGGAAAGGCATTTCTCTAGGTAAGCATAGAGACTCAAACTTGGAGGTACTCTTTATGAAAACTGTACAACACCTTGCTTGACAGGGAATATCAACACAATCACTACTGCTTGTAACATCCATGTGATGAATTTATAAGCCTTGGAAGAAAAACTCCTGAAGTCATTACAAAAACATTGGTGAGAGAGGGCAGTTTATGCAGAACTTTAAATTTGCATAGATAGCTTAATAACTAGCTGGAGAAGCTGATGATGCAAATAAGTGCACTTCTTCCCAATTCCAATGTCGTGCTTCTGGTCTTATGCCTAGAACTTAACTTGTATTCACATTTGCACTTGTTCCCATGCAGCCACAGAAGTAACAACAAACCTCCTTCACCCAAAAGAAATTAAAAGTGAATCAACTTATGTTGATTTTTTTGGTTTTGGTTGGTTGGTTAGTTTGGGGGTTTTTGTTGGTTTTGTTTTGTTTTAATTTATCTATTAATTTCACAGCTTGAAACTGGAGATTTTTATAATGACTTTGCCAGATTTAAAATAGCCTTGTTAATAGAGAGATATTCTGGCCAACATCTGGTGACAAAGGAAGCATTTTTGACATGGATGTACGGTGATCTTACGATCAAACCAGAATGAGGGGCAGGCTGAAAGACCTCAGGAATCAACCTGGGAAAAAACACGTAGGCTCAACCCAGAAGCATAGAGAGTATACAAGTGCTGAACAGTGAAATACCCCTCATGACTTTCATGAGGATGACAACTAATTTTCTAGAAGGATTTGTGTTGCTTCTCCTATACTCTCACTTAGCAAACAATTGAAGAAAGGAAGGAGGCAGAATCCCATGCATGTGGAAAGTCAGAACTCACAAAAGCAAGTCAGTTGTGGCATCATGAGGAGCATAACAAGTCTGAAGAGAAAGAAGCTTCAAAATACTACCAAATCCCCAAGCCAGCTGGTCTAACCTGAGGTTGTCTGAAAGAATTCAAGCAATTCCAAAGGTAATTCTTCTGAGATACCATGAAGTAGTATTACTATTACCATGAAATAGTATATACCATGAAATATATATTTATATATATATATATTTATATATATATATATATATATATATACCATGAAATAGTATTACTATTACTTTGAATAGTAATTATGAACATGATGCCAGACACAGTATATGCCTCTCTGGCTGGTCTTGAAACATGAGACTGAAGACTTCCTTCTGGATAAAGTCAATGCCTTCTGCTGCCTTTCTTTGGCTTTACTGGAGGTGAAGGACAAAGTTACTACTAACAGCAGAAATTATGCAAAGCTTTGTGAATTTTTTTCTTTAACACTGAAAAAAGGTAGTAAAACCTGAAAAGTCAGCTTTCTGCCTTCTTCACTCATCAGTTGGAAATTGTCATTGTTTGGCACAAGCATCTTTCATTTCACAGCTCTGTCTGAACATTAAGTTCATACTGACAGTGACTTAAGACACTGCCTTTTTGTCAAGTAAGAGTGCAAAACAGCAAAAAAGGTGAACTGTATTTGACAACTAGCAGGACTGTAAGAATTGAGAGATTCAGACAGTGAATAGAACATTCTTTCTAAACCAAAGTTTTCTCACTGCACTTGTACTGGAAAAAAAAAAGCTTAACAGATCAGGTGGGTAATCCACATGCATTGCTTTTAAAAGCAATCAACATTCAAAGGTGGGAGACTTTTGTGACAAGGTAATAGTTATTACACTCATATCTGATCATCCCATCCTTCCCAACAGGTATCCCATTCTCCTTCTGAAAACCCAAAACAGTTTTGGAAACATTCAGAAACACCAAGTGAGGGTTTTCAAAGAAAATTTCCAGTTTTTTAATTCTTTAGTACATTTAGGACTCCTTTTTTAAATTGCAGCATCCTCTGACAGTTTCTGAGAGCAAGGAATCTCAGTACTTCCAGAATTTACTCCTCTTACTCACCCTTTAGGATCCATTAGATGTGGATCGTCAGAGAAGCACAAAGTATTGGCTGAAAATTCTGCCTTAGAGAGAAGCACATCTGCAGTGATATCAAGAACCCAAAGATAAAGGTGAATTAGGGAAGGAAGAAAGATTACAGAGAATTAGCTCATATGACAAGAATTTTCAGGGAGTATTCACACAGAGAATGTAGCTAGAATGTTCTTGTGCAGGATCTGAAGATCAGGAAAGAAAATATACTAGATATTACCTTTGAACAAAGGGGTCTCTTTCTCAGATACGAGGATTTTTCTTGCATTCAAATTTCAATCTAGTTCTTTCATAATGGTAAGGGCCAGGAAAAAATACTCAGCTCATCTCCTTTATATAATACACTGGTTTATACACTTCTGTTGTAACTCTCATTTGTTACTCTTTAAATCATAATCTTTTGTTCTCTCAGAATAAATGATTTTACAAGTCTCTATATCTGCTGTGTTTATCCAAACTCTCTCTAGTCTGTTATGTATTTTCTGAGAAGACATTATCACATGACCAATTTTGCTGCAACTCATCATTTATTTCTTTACTTGTTTCTCTTACAATCTTAATTGTTCTAGAAGAGTTGTTCTCCATTGAAACAATAGCTAAAACCCTATTTTCTGTACTTGGTTAATGACATTAAAGAACTAACTCTTGAGGGTTAAACAAAATAATCACTCATTATATTAATGAATAAAAAATTACACTAACCACAATCTTCAAAATTTAAATTTACAATAGCTAGCACCACCTTGCTACATTAATTGATGAAAGAATAATGACAAAATACTTGGAGTGGTTTTTAATTTGCTGCTCTTGCACGCAGTATGATTTATCTTAGGATTTAAAACTGTGCTTAATTGCATATTAAGCGATGGCAATATGTGCAACAAGTTTTTATTAATATCACTGCCTGTCATATTTCATATTGAAAACAATCTACATTGGCTCACCTATAAAATGAACTTGTAACAAAGGCCTACTTCACACTAAGTAGCACATTAGTATTCTACACAGACTGTAATTGCCATTCTACTGGTTTTATAATACTCATGTTTTGAAATGCTCTCCTTGCATTTATATTAAAAGCATTTGAGAAGACAGTCACTGACTGGTGGGAATAATTTTGCAGGAACACAGGTACATTTTTGAGATTTATTCTTTGTGCATGTCTGAAAGTATTTCCTTGGTTGTTTTTTGGTTTTTTTTTTAAGTTAACTAATTCATGCACAGTGATTACTCCAGTATCTGCAGTATTCACTGCAGAGACAATCAGGCTCAAAATTGTTTTAAAAAGATACAGCATGATAGTAACACAATTAGAGCATACTGACCCAGATGGCTAAGAGACTAATGCAAATTTATAATCTCTTTTAAGAATGAACTCTGGGCATTAAAATGGTGTGAAGGTAAATGAAAGAGGAGGAAATGCAATACAAATACAAATGATGTATAAGAAAATTAGCATAACACAATACTTAAGGATAGTTTTGGTGAGAAACCATGAGATAGCAAGATTGGGTGTCCTGGTTTAGGAATGGTATTCTCCAATTTAGTGCTCCCATTGAAACCACTCTGCCACTTGTTTGCTCCCCTCTACCTCTGCAGTGGAGAACTGGAGGCACAAAAGCTAAAGATCTTGGATTGAGGTAAGAGCAAATTACTGGAAATAGAAATGAGATAAGAAAATGAACAGTAACAGCAACAATATTAATGACAGAGTGTACAAGAAAGAGGGGAATGATTCACACGGAAACAGCAATACCTGACTGCTCCCTCCCCATGCTATGGTGATATGGAAGGAACCCCTTTCTCCTCAGAAGAGATGCCCTTCCCCTTGCCCCTGGCAATGACGTGAGGTGGTATAGAATAACCTCCTGCTGCTGGCCATGCCCCCTCCTGGCTACTGCAAAAATTAATCCTGTCCTGGCTAGGACCAGGACACTAGGAAAATGTAATGTGTCTGAGAGGAAACATCCTGTGCTGCTAACCCTTTCATGTGGTCCAAGTGCTGTGGAAGGCAACACAAGGGTTCTTCCTGTTTATTCCCAGACTGGTTTTACTGTTCTTATTTATCAAATGTGTATATTATGTAAGTGGTATTTCAAGTGGTATGGTAAAGAATATAGTAAGCTGTGAAGAACAGCACAATCTGTTAGTCTAAATCAGCAAGTAAGCTGCACAAATTCTTTGTAAAAAAGTAATTTTTTGTAAGAAAATGAGACATCAGAAGCACTTTAATGTACTGACTTCATTTAAAAGGACATATACAAATCTCTTTCCCATTTCCAGCTTGAAATAGAAGGTTTAGGTGTTTCACTATGGAAACCACTTAGGGTTTGTAAACTGCAATACTGCAGGTGAGCTGCACAGAAAAATAAAAGTTTAAGGTGAACTCTTTTCTTTAACTAACAGTACAAAGAATACCTGTTGGGTTTTTTAAAACAAGAAACAAATGAATATTTACTAAAAATTAGATGAATAGCAGTTTAGCTTCCAAAAGTAGTCAATCAAAGTATGAAGTTCTAAAACTGGAAAAATCAACAGTCTTAAAGCAAACTTTATAGTGAAAGAGTAGGGAAAAAGTATTAATAATGCAAAGCTGACAGAGTTGCAAAAAGATTTGAGAAAGACAGCAAAAACTGGCTGACAGCAAAAAGCCAAACAATGCTAATGACTCACCAGCCCACTTTGAGCAGTGCCCCCTAACTAGGAAAAGACATCTATTGCTCAGTCTCAAATATTATGTACAAGGAAACCCACAAATTAAGCACCAGAAACAGCAAGATGGTAAGAAATCAGCTACTTTTAGAATTAACAGCTAGACAGACCTTGGTTGTGTATTAAGTGTAGCATTTCCTTAAGTTTGTGACAGGCATTATTGTTTCTATTTTTGTGTATCAGACTGCAGAAGGCTGAAATTCTACACAGTCCATGTAATAATAATAAAAAAAAAAAGTAAAAAAATCCTTGCTTACTTAGAAATCAATTCTCAAAGGCTATCTTTTTGCTGTACTCATATCTTATGACATAAGACAGCACCCTCCTAATCTCAAATTAATACCCATTCATTGGTATTTCTACAGCACAACTGCCCTTGAAGGGTTGGAAAAAGTAGGTAAAACCAAACTAAATGAACAAGTGCAGATTCTTCTGAACAAATATTTTTCATTAAAGTTTTTACAGCAAGGAAACATAAAACCAAACCAGAGAAGTAATTCTGCCTCTATTAAAAAATAATTCCGAGATCTTAATGAAAGAAAGAATCTGAAAGTATCTGAAAGTATTAAATAATGTATTACTAAGTTTTTACATAGTCTTACTTTTAAGTCAAGAAAGGACCCCAAAGACCACACTGCTTGATCTGAAAGTTCCCAGAAAGTGATTTTAACTGTCTTTTAGAAAGATACATAACTTTAACTTAAAGATGACAAACTACAGAAGCTGCTGTTTTTCCTTGTAAATTGCTGGTACGACAGCTGAATTTTCCAAGTACCAACATTGAAAATGGAAAAGTATGCTCATGTAAAAGTGAATCTATTAAAAGAAAATGTGAAAGCACTGATCAAACATTAAATAATCTATATGTAGGAAGTAGATCAGGTGGCATTGAAGATACAGTAAATATTGTAATGCAAGTAATTGTTGAGAGAAGCTAAAAGGATCATAGAATATTGTTAAGTGCTAGAGTAAAAAACCCTGTCCAACTGAACAACCAATCAAACAAAACAACCACAAACCAGAAAAACCAAACAAAAAAAACCCCCAAAACAAACATCCCCTCACAAAAAAAAAAAAAAAAAAGTGACACACCTAAACTTTAAAATATATTAGAAGTAAAAGTAAAGCCACAGATAAAAAGAAAGACACCCTACTAAATGTAGTAAGAAAATTTTAAGTAGCTATGACAAAAAACCAAACCAGAAATAGTCTGGAATAGTTTCTGCTCCAAACCCAAATTGGAAGAAAAGGACATTTCTATTCCATATGATGGTGTGGATGGAACTAAAAAACTGGGGATATGAAAAATCATCTGCAACAACCCAAGACTTCATGAGTAGATGCTATCAAATTATTCCCAGAGCACCTTTGCAGTATTTCTCACACTGAATATATGTCAAAATCCACATTAGAACATCAAACTTGTATATCAATCCTAGATCACTGCTTGGAAGATCTGCTTCAACAGAATAATGCATTTGACAAAAAGGCAGTGGGGCCTGTCTGCTAGGGAATTTCCTTTATCCTAGTACAGTTATGAATTGACTGGAACACAATTCTGGCCCTACGTTCACACTGAATTTTATGAAAATACAAATTTTCTAGTGTAAAAAGCGTTATGTTCAATACAAACATAGTATTTCATGGTTTGGACTGCAAATAAAGAATATCAAAGGAAGCAGACCTTTCTTCTACCCCAGAAAGTTCTTGGCACTAACAGATATTTGATTAAATTACAAAAACGTAATTTTACTTCTACATAGTTAATTAATTTTAAAATAGCACGAAGAAGTGGAAAAATAAAATTTATTATTATGGCTAATCATTTCAGGGACTATAATTATTTCTCAAATAGTATTTGTAAGATGCCAATTTATTTTAAGTATCACAGTTCACTGCTTGTGCTCCTGGATACAACTGGCAAGTAATAAAACCCATCTATGTTTTATTTATTAACTTAGCAGACAGATGTGCACTTACTGAATTTCACATTAATTGCTAATATTTCCCTATAGCAACAAAGCCCTGAAGGTCTTGTTAGAAATATGTCAACTGAAACTGGAGTTCTGTTTCTGAGTTTGTTTTTTAGATGCAACTGCTTTTACGCTTAACTATTCACACCTTGGGGAAAAAAAAATCTTTTGCCAATGATAGAAACAATTATCACTGGATAAGAGAATTGTCTATTGCTGTTCCTGCAGACCCTCAATATACCACAAGGTCAATTAAATCAATATGCCTCAATTTTGACATAATTAAATCCATTAAAAAATCCACAGACTGCACTGTCAACCTAGTTTCATAACTACACTCATAGCTACAAAATTTTGAAAGTCTTTGTATTTCACATGATGCATTTGACTGAAAATCCTGTGTCTTTTAAATTCCTACTGGAAAAACAGGTTCCTTAGTAATAAGTTGGTATTTTAGACTCTCTGCTTTAGATTCTTTTTATTACTTTTTTCAAGTCTTTGGAATTTGGAACTTAGCACAGGGTGATAATTTACAAGTAAGATATTACTGATCAAATGGTTACAGGCATGTTATCTTTGTCAGTGAAATTCTAGAAATCTGTCTCCTGCTGAGTCAAATGCAATTTAAAAAAAAATTGGTACCTTGTGCACAGACTACAACAAAATTTGCCATATTTATTTTATTCCAGTTCTTGTATGTGCAGAAATTCATTGGGAGCCATCACTTCTGCACACATAAACTGCACTCAGTTGCTCACAGAGAATTGAAATCTGCATACTGGCACAGATTAAGGAGGAAAAAGAAAGTCACATTCTTTCCTAACACTGAACTGCTTATTTGAAGAAAAAATCGTCATAAGGAATGCATCTTTAAAGACAATACAACCAGTGAAAAATTGAGATCTTTTGGGTGAAGAGGTAGTGGTGCTGTATGTAGAGTTAAAAGCAATGTTGCATGCTGCTATTCTGGCAGAATTTCTCATACCTGCAACAGTGACAGTAAAGTGTCTTTAAAGCTGCCAGCAAAGATATTTAAAATGGTCTGCACAGGTTCCTCTGCCTTTACTTTTCAGGCAGGAGAATCAATCAGGAAGCAGCTCAGGATGACGAAAGATGTGCCAGGGTGCCAAGTCAGCACATGGTCCTTTGGCTCTAAAGGGAGAACTGCTGCTCTGTGGCTTGGCAGCAGCTCTCCGGGGTGCTGTCCCACACGACCAGAGACTGATGGGCTACCAGGGTCCCATGGAAAAGCAGGAGCCCTCCCAGTTGCTTCCCCTGTCAACAGAAAGAACAGCTTTGCCATGGCAACTGTGCCATGTACTCTTCTATGTTTAGTACGTCTTATTTTGGATATATCTTTCTGGGGATTGGGTTAAAACCAAAAAACTTCTTCCCCATTCCAATAGTGTTAAGAATCAATAAGACTGAATTGCTGGAGCAATCTCAAATACCCTTTTCTTTGTATCTTGATAACCCCACAAAACCTCTACTTAATTTCTTCTTTGAGTATCTTATACTGCAGTTTAAAAGTGTTCATACAAGAGCAGTAAGAGAAGGAAAATGTGGATGGCATGAAAACAATCATAAAGTAGTATAGATATTTTACACTATTAAGATTTCTTTTTTCTTTAAACCAGACATTTGTGTTTGTTACTGAATACGTATTACTGTAATTGATGCTTTCTTACAGGAATCATAACAAATGTGGCCAATAAAATGTTTGAAAATGCAAATTGAATACTTCAGGTTTGCTAAATGTGGTACACTTTGTGAATGAGGAGACAGAGGAGAGAATCATGTTTCAGAGTATCAGGCAAAAGAAACAACCAAGGCAGACATGACTGATAAGTACAGGTAGCATTTTGTAATAGTTTGCTTCATAAACAACAAAAAATGATGAAATCATGCCTTACATAGGGCCATAATAAAAATTAGTGATACAAACTAAGGGCTATGTGAAGAAGAAGCAAAAATTATAAATCACTAGATAAAAGGAAACTCAATTAAACTCACATGAACAAATTCCTGATTCTTGTCTTAAATATTATTAATTCTAATTTAATTCTATTATTTCAAGAGTACCCAAACTCAGCAACTATATAATGTTATCATAGTATAAATCCAAGCATTTAATATAATTTCACTGAAAAATGGAGTCCTCTAGTGATTGCAACAGGCTCTGGATCTGGTCTTTAAATTTTGAATTAAGTACTATACAGAATTACTATTAGACCAGGAGTTCTACGAAAAATTTAGTTTCCCACAGATGGATTTCTTCCTCAAATAAATATTTTAACAAACAGATACTAAATTACAAAACAAAACAATATTTAGTCAATGCTATTAATTTGAGTGGATTCAACGTAAACCTGGTTGGAAAATTGCCTGCATTTCATTCATGATTTCTCTAACTTACTATACAATTATACTTTATATATATATATATATATATATATAAAAAATATAACCTTATGCAGCTGCAATACTATTTCAGCATATTTTATCAATTTTGATCAGGGAATTTTTTTTGTTGGGTTTTGCTTTTTTTAAAGTTTTTTAATAGATGTTACTTAATTTTATGCAGTAAAATTCAGATAAAGAAAGCCAAAACTTATAAGCCATTATTAAAGAATGAGGAGAATAATAATTGTAAACAATGAACAGAATCAGTAACAGCTTTCAGATTTGATGTATTAATAACACATTCTTAAATTCAGCATCTGGAAAGATCTATTGCCTGTGTAGAAAGGCGTTTGGACTAAATGACTCCCTCTTACCTCAGAATCCATGAATCAATAATATATTTTAACTTTCAAATGAATTTAAAATATTTTGCAAGGAAGTTAAGAAGTAGGTTCTGAAATTGAAATGTATGCTAAAATACATTTTGAAGAACAGCTCTTACGATGGACATATTTAAAAATGAGAAAAGCATTACTTTTTTTTAAATTGAGTATTACTAATTTTGTCATTAGCATAAAACCACCCAGAACAGTCCATATTCCTTGAAACACTATCCAAGTGAACACAGCTGTAATCTACTCATTACTCAGATCCTTACATTTAACTGTGCACAACACTCTAATGTCTCGATCAACGGGGCAGTCCAGTCTTCAGCTACCTTCTTCTCCCAGTTTTCAAGCCCTCTCTTAAGATTACCATTTCCTCCACCTTTAGAGATAAATTGTATTATAGACAGATGTTACAGTGAATACTGAATATAAACAGGGACACCAGAAGTCATCTGTCTGAGAAACAAAGAATTCACAGGACTCCAAACATGAAATCCCAAAAAGGCTTCCTCTGATGCAAACCAGCCACTTCTGTGCAAAAATTACCTTTTTAAAGTGCCTGCCAGGAGACATCTAATCTACATCCTGAATTTTTATTACTGCCTGAAGAAGAGAGTTTTAACGTCCTGCAGTTTGAATTCCTGACTCTGTGATGTGTTAGTAATTTTCTAAAATGTGTCAAATTTTGTAAATTTTCTGTAAAGCCTCTTTCCTGACTTACTAGCATTAATTATTACATCCTTATTATCCAATCTCCCCAAAACTAGCATTCACATTGTTAGTTAAATAGTATTTCAATTTCTTCTAGAACTCAGAAGCATTGGAAATCTGCAGTGGAATTTTGCCTCCTTTCCCCCCCTCTATGAAAATTTTGACCACAATTATCAATGTTAATGTAATATATAAATAGGAGTTTAAGAGTTCAGATATATGGCTGAAAAGGTGCTGAAGTGTTTAATACCACCCCTCACCTTGAGGTAGGTCCAAATACACTTATGTCACCTCCAAAAGATGCTCACCATCAATGTATATTGATACTTCAGTAGGTCTGATAGCTAACCTTGATCACCAGGTATGTTTCTTCTTGTTCACTCCAGTACACAAAAGGATTACTCCTTGTGTAACAACTTCTCATGTTCTGGAAGACAATTACAACTGCTCTTTCCCATCAGCTCTCTCTTTTTCCAGGTTATTTTATGGAAACTGACATTTTGTCAACAATGCCTCTAAACACATCAAACATGCACACAAAGAATCCCATGAAGAATACCTATAAAAAGATGTAAATGCTCTATTTTAGGATTCATTGTATTTTTAAATAGATGCAAAACTTTAAAAAAAACCCCAAACCACAAACTACCAATAATAGGGTTTTTTTCAGTAATCATAATTTATTTTTGACATTTTGATCAACTCTTTCTCAAATATCATATGTTGCCTAGTTATATACTAGCACAATTATAATGAATTATAATAAAAATTATAATGAATATTACACTACAATTATAATGAATATTGGGCAACATTTCACAGTCCTCATCACAAACCACCCTTTACTGCTTGGCTATTTAGCAACATTATCTGTAGAAAACAGAAAAATTTTGAGAAATATATTAATAATTTTTCCATGATTTCAAAAGTTACACTCTAAAGGTGATTAGTAATGCTGTATAGCAAATAACAAAATATTATTCCATAAAAAAGATAATTCTGTAAGCAGTTTAATTCTCATGTGACTCTCTAAAGCCATCAGGGGAGCAGAAACCCTCTTCCTTTTTGTTAGTCTTAAATCATGAATAAGGAGAATCCCAGTAACTTTATGCTTTCCCTGAAAGTTAACTTCCTCTACTTTTTGTATAATGGTATCTACACTCAAGTGAAACAGACAGGTATAGTTTAGAAAGAGCTGTCTTTCACATGATAATAATTTTAAGAACCTGTGACCATGGAAAACTGTATCTTAAACTACAGACTGGAATTGGCTCCTGCGTT
Organism: Corvus hawaiiensis; assembly: GCF_020740725.1. Taxonomy (NCBI): domain Eukaryota; kingdom Metazoa; phylum Chordata; class Aves; order Passeriformes; family Corvidae; genus Corvus; species Corvus hawaiiensis. The sequence goes on along the minus strand of NC_063215.1, from coordinate 33,682,973 downwards.
ACAGACAGAAAACATAGGTACAAACTTCTAATTAATTAAATTCAGACACTCGAAGTTAAGTAGATTCTTCTTCCAAGCTAAAATTGAGAAATTCTTGAGCAACCACCATACAGAATAAATTAGTCGGACCATTCCAAAGGTTGGCCAAAGCATTCACTAGCAGAATCATAAAACCTGAGGAAATTAAGGTCTATGACTCAGACTATGTTCTTTAATATTGCAAATAATGATTTTATTTATTTTATATAGTTTCTTAATGTACTACTAGCTCCCTGTTTTTACTAGGAATGGCAATTTTAAATCCACATAATGACACTACAAGCCTAATTTGTTTCTTTTATACCTACAGGTGTTTGGCTGTGGTTTGCTTTTTTTGGTTTGTTTTTCCTTTTGAAAAAGGTTCTTGCTTCTGTTACTATAGAGAATGGATGATGCTCAATTAGAAGAAATATTATTCAGTATTTTTTCTGTTCTTGTTATATGCATAGGCATGAAAGGTGTAGTATTCAGTCTCTGCTCTGAATACAGAATACTGTCTTTTTTTTTATGGCAATCATTGCTATAATCCCACACATACCACAAATATTACTTTAACTTCATAAATGCTTTTAGAGTGAGGTAATGCTTTCCTACTTTTAAGAAAGAATCTTTTAAATACTCAGTGTAGCTGCTAATCCATTCTTGGCTGTCTAGGACATGATTTTACAATGTCTGCTCTCACACAGAAATGCATAAATTCAAAGCAAAGCCCATGCTGGCTTCTGTGAAAACTGTGGACACTTATGTCTTCCTCTTCACATACAGAAATGGCCTGAGAAAGAAATCTGCAGGAAAAAAGTTTCAGTCTGAATGGTAGACATTTTCCAAAACTTACAAATTGAAAAAAAGCTCTTATGATAGAAAACACTATCATTTACCTGATCTATGGTGTGGGTGAATTTTACTGTGTGAGAATTGATTCTTTTATCTTGTTACCATGAGAGAAAAGTATTCTTTTCACATTATACCTGAAAATGTATTCTGTTTTCAGCAGATGGTACAATAATGTCTTTCAACAACACAGCATTTATCTGACAGAAGCACACCTCACTAGCCTAATTTTGCTATCAATATTGGAAATACCAACTGGAATTATACACCATACAGTTTTGAGAAAAACATACCAATTATCTAGAATTACTTATTTTCAGTGAGAAAGCGTTTTCAGGCTTAAAAGCGCCTTGCCCTCTTCAGCCCCAGACTTCTGTTGTTACCTTCTCCTGTCTACTCTGGAGCTAAGAGTCTGTGAAAGACAGACAAGGTTTGGTATGTAAACAGGTCTGAGAAGTAAAAGGAAAGTAATTGTGATGGTGTTTAGGTGGCTGGAAGGGAGGTGTGATAACATCAAAGACCTAGCAGTAACACAGTAGTAGCAGACAGGAGTGACTAGACAATGAGAATACAATGAGAATCTAGATGGACACAGAAGAGAGATTAATCGAAGTGAAGAATCACCACGTTGATGACTCCTGCTTGTGGCAAGCACTGCTCTAGATGTAATTTGAGTTCTCAGTAAACCTTGGTTATTTCCCTGTTCCCTCTGCATGGCCAAATCAGCAGCACTTTACCTCCCCCAGAAGCAAAAAGAATGTATGTTCTCTGACATGAGTGGACAAAAAGAAAGGCTCAGCAAGCTTACCATATAAGCTGCAGGCTTCCCAGCTAAACTACATATCCAGATACGAAACAAAACAGCTCCTAAAAGATCCAAGTACTACAGTTTCTAGATAAATAATTTTTCTAGCTTGCTCAAGTTATTCAAGAGCCTTCTTAAAATCAGGCAAGTTCTAAATTAAACAGATAGAGAAGCTAATGTGTTGCTTTCCTTGAAACTGCTTCCTTCATTAAAATAATTTAAAAATAACAACAGCAAAGATATGGAACATAGTTAAATATCGTTAGTTCTAGCTGTTATTTAAGGTCCCTCTGAAATATCTTTCAGCTCTGGAAGACTAAGGGCTAACTTAGTGGGTTATGCGCTATCCTCCAGGTTTCTTAGGTACATGAAGAGTTTTCTACAGGATGTTTGAGAAAAATGAGGAGTTTCAGAGCATGTCTCAATATTCACCTTATGTTCCCATAAACTGCTAAATATTATATTCACTGGTTTGTAACTCCTAGAGTGTTACTGAAGCTCCTATAAGCTTTCCTGAATAGTATTACTCCTTTGTAGGCAGAAAAATTACTTGTCTCTATATGATTTAACATCTTTTCTTTTAGGAACTCAACTAATTTGCAACTATAATCTCGCTTCTAGAAAATTTATTAAATGCAGCAGGTTCAGAGATGATACAACAGCAGAAGAGATGAACATACCTGACGATTGTGCTATCATTCAGAATGACCTCAAAAGGCTGGAGAAACTGGACAAGAGAAATCCTGGGTTGCCACAAATGGAAGTGCAAAAAATGCTTTGAGCAGGTTGTTACACTAGATCATCTCCAGATGTTGTTTCCAACCTTTTCCATTCCATAATTCTACAATCATTCAATGAATTCACTCTGTTTAAGCTAATCAACAGGACTGAATCATAGTTAACATAATCAAATTGTGTAGGAATTACTCAAAATGGTTGACTTATTCAGTTACTGTAAAGTAAGTTCTTTTATAATTCATTCCAATAGGCAGAAATACTACTTAAATTTTTAACTCTCTCACTCCACTCTCTCATATTTATCATACACAATTCACTGTAGTATTCTGTGTTAAATGCTGTAGCTAGGCTTAGTACGAGCTTTGATTAAATGATAAGGCTCCACAAAGACTTCTTGAAAACTGCAAGTTCAGCTGGAAGTTTAATAATCTGAAACCTCAAGAGACACTAGTACTAACTTTTAATGAAAGGATTAATTAAAGATGAAATAGAGCCCAAATGATCTTGTTTCAAGACAATACACCCAGAGGTTTAATTGCGCTTTGCCAACTCTGTTCCAGGAATGACAGATGCCAAGAAATTCAAAACATACAAGCTACAACTTCAAAGTCTGCACTATAATCATGGAACCCGGCATGCCATTGTCTATGAGAAAGGAGATATACACATACATTTTTCTTTGACTTTTCTCATTTTCCTGCTCTATGCATTTGACTTCTCCCTATGTGAATTGCTATTGGAATCAAGTGAAAATAATCCATTCTTATATACGGGAAGCTAAACTGGAGTGGATACAAGAAGGTTATTTTCTAAAACTACTTTAAGTTCTGTAATGTTGGTGCTACATGCATTTCAAATGTATACTACAATGGTAAAGAAATAATTCTACAAGACATGCAAGACAAATTGTGCTGTCATAAATTCTTCTGTGATAATGTCTGCATGTGTGCATTTACAAATGTGGTTCAACTCAGCAGAGGTATCTGGTTACCTGCATTTCATACAAGTCCAAGACTGCACCCCGCAACGTCTTAATCCTTAGTCTAATCAAGCCATATAAGTCACATATCCTGCCTGAGCACACTTCAGCTTCTCTGTCAGGAACACCTCCAACTTCAGCAAAACGTTCTCTGCTGCACAAATCCTGGAAATCCAAGCCAAGCAACTCACATAACTAACACTCAGATCTGAAGACACTTAGCTGCTGCTCTCTTTCTCCCTCACCACAAACCTTGTCCAGTATCCCATTCCTGTATCTCCAAAGTCGCTATGAGCCCAAATAAGCTCACTCTGACACTTACTCAGGCTCACCAATACATTAGCCCCACTGAATCAGTTGTGGACTGAGGCTACATGATCTGTGCCTACCTCAGATTGAACCCCCAGATTCCTAAGTTCTCAGCACAACAACCTTAAATCCATCTCTGATACCTTCTATAAAGATGTTCAGCTTTAGCTCATCACAACCTATCTCCCTGAATTAAATCTACACTAGAAATGCTGTCAATGTAGCAACGAATGAGTTGCTGCTGACACCAGTTGAGAAACTCACTTTTCCCTCTGGGCACAGAATTAATAGTGGTTTGCTGTCCTGCCAGATCAAGTCTTAACCAGCCAGGGGTCAGTGCTGTCACCCAAAATATATACTAAGTTTAAAATACGCTATGGAACCAGATTTCATCTTCTACATGTCTCAGCCTTGGAAACCAAAATTCCAACCTTAGCTGCAAAGCAAACTCTATGCAGCTAATCCCTTCCATCCCAGATATAAACCTACTCTGCTAATAACTTCTACATCAGTTAAATCCATGAGAGACAAATTCTGCTCGTTTCAGAGCCAAACTTGGGATAGCAGCTCCTTCTGACTGTGGTGGCAGCACTTGAGCATTTTAGACAGCACCAAACAAACCAGTTAAATCTTCCTAGTCTTTAAAATAGTAATGGTTATGTATAAACGCTAAGTAGATAAACACAGCTTTAAATGTATTTTTAGCAAACCAAAAAAAATCAACAAAAGAGGTTTCAATGGGGCAAGCTGATGTTTTAAGTCATTATGTACAGATCTGTCACACACGTTTAGAGAGGAAAGTGTGTGCAAAGCTAAGAAATCCAAGATATTGATGTGTCCTGTAAAACGAAAAGAAGGTTTTGAAAGAAAGATGAAGTTATGATTTTACCCTAGTATAATCTAGAATTTCATAGTTTCCATTTACAATTTACTGTATTTATCTAAGGTCTTAAAGACAGTTTTAATTATTAGCTGTAGTTACTCTTTAAACAAAAAATCATTTTATCAGTAATTCCCAGTTAGAAATTCTAGGGCTACAACTCTTTCCTTTTCCATTTTATGAAGATATGAAATACTAAAGCAGCAAACAGACCGCAATGCCACTGGCACAGGAACTGTGCATTTACACCGTATCCCAAAAAAGCATTTAGTGAAACTGTGGTAAAAGCACGCATAATAAAGACTTTAAACCATTCTCCAAAACTAAAAGCCAAAGGTAAATCTGTAACAAAATCTGTTACCTTTCCTGGAAATTGAACTTTTAAGAGCACATATGGTATATATGCTATTCACATAGACAACTGCAATATCCAAAAAGCATTAAGGAAGCAGTGCTCAATTTTCTGTAACATCATTCCATTTTGCAAATCATTGTCTGTAAGCAGGAATGCACAATGAAGAAGGGAGCTTAACAAGAACATTAAAACTATCTATTTGAACACACAGGTTTAAGCAAAAATCAAATTGTCTTCCAGACTAGCAAGTATACCACATATGCCACAAAAATCTGACGCTTTTTCCTTTTGCATGCTTCCAGGCATGCAAAAGAACTAAACGAGCTGTAAAGAAAGCAGTAAGAAAAGGACAGTATTAGCACTGAGAATAAGGAAGCAAAAGCAGAACCAACCCACATTTTAAAAAAAAAAGTGTAATGAAAGCTTAACTGCATCAGAAATTCAAATAGGTAATTTTATTTAAATTATAATCATGTTATTTTTGGTTTTGTTGGGTTTTGGCTTTCGGGGTTTTTTAAGCCTGAATTTTGTGCACAATTTGAAACAAGAAGATTTCCAGGAATATTACTTAGTAGCTTTTTGAGGGATGATATATTTTGGTATCTGTAATTAAGCATTTTTCCTTTTCCAGTATTACCTTTCCATGAACGACATGATTCACTGATATTTAGAGTAATAATACTCTAGTTGACAGAGCTCTCCTCATGTAATTGATATTTGCTGCTTCTGTTCCCAAACACACCTGAGGTTTTCTGATTACATGTCATCCTCAATTTTGCAAAGCACCTAGTGTAGTCAAAGCCCTGCTACCTTTTAGCTCGGTAGGAATACTTCTAAACTCCTTTCTCCTTAATACTATCATTTCAAGATAATATGAGAGGGAAGAGAAAACTGTATGAACCATTTGTCATCTTCCACTTCTGTCTGACATGTAAGCATCTTAAAATCTAATCTGTAATAGGGGATGACATATGCAGCAAAAACAGGTATACACTTCAAAGGTGTATGGCACTGGTTTAGCATATACCAAGTCTTGACTGATTGTTTCATTCCTGCCTTTCAGGGAAGACATTTACATTTTCCCAAATCTGTATCTCTACACTAGGTATGTAAGAAAAAAATGCAGATTATTCTATCCATCCATTATTTCCTTTGTTATCAGTAGCATCAGTAGTTGCACAGAATAAAAATTAACCCTACATTACACAGAGCACTATTTTGCAGCATCTTTAACAATTCACAATTTGAAATATGCTACAATCTGTGCTTACCAGCACAATAAGGAAAGAAATGACATCTTAAAAAGGATGAACAGATGTCCAGATGCAACTTAAATTATTTTCATAAGGGGTACATAACACCAATCTCTTTTTTTACCTCAGTAAAGTATTATTAATCTGATGCATCAGAAAAAGTCAACAATAGAAATTATAAATGGCTATTACTTGATAGCCATTTTAGTACCTCAAACAACAGTAGACTGCCAAATGTATTTAGCTTCTCTAGCTGCATAATATTCTCAGTTGTTTTTTCTTATTAACTATTTTAGCCATTTTCTACCATACTTGGGAAAAAATAGTATAGCTTTTTTAAAATAAGAAACCCATAAGAAGCCTTTATTTCAATGCATATAAACTTATGTTTGAAAAGATTAGACATACTGCATAAATGAAGTAAACTTGTTGGAAAGAGGAGCTTGTTTGAAGAATTTTCTACATCACATCAGACACACTTGCATTTGGAATAAAGCATGTCGTGGGTATGACACCTGCCCAGAGCAACCACTGGATACAGAATGGATGCATGGAGAAGCTCTAACATTACTAGCTCAGTTCTCAGCACTTTAAACCTTTTGATAATCTAGCTGAACCCAGCTACAGGAAAACTCCGTTTTCCCTGATGAACTAATTACCAACAGAGCTAGTCCAACTTGACATTCACAATGTCTGTAATTTGCAAGCCAGCTAAGAAAAAAAAAGTCCCCCCAGCCAGAGGAATATTTCAGCCCTTCATTTGCTTCCATATAGAAATGTTCCTGTGTAGTTTGACATTCCAGTGACACATCTGTTAGCTACACTGTGCTGAATAGCAATGAAAACCTTGGAAAATGCTCAAAATCATAGTCCTTTTGTGCTCCCCTTTGTTCTTTTTCTGCCTCAATATACTGCCTGCATAGACCACTGCTTTTACAGGTCTTCCTCTTTAGAGGCACATGCATCAGACACACCATAGCTGAATGCATCTACAAGAAGCTCCAATCCACAATCCTGTACAATCAATCATCATCAGTCACCAACCTCTTGTGTACACTAAAAGAATTTGAATACTGGTAACTAAGTTAACTTATTAATTACAGTAACTAAAATAGAACTTTTTCCAAACATCTAATAATGTTACTCACTTAAGTTTGTCAGTATACAGGCAGAAGTATCCTATCCATGACTACCTGTTATAATGTACTGCAGGATTAGGCCTTCCCTGAAATAACATCTCTGGCCCAGATCATCCAGAAAGACATTTTCATGGAGATATTATGGGATTTTTATCCTTTAACTTTGGAATTCTACAACATAAATATCTGCATTTCAGCCTATCAACTTCAATGTCCTTTCTCATAGCCAGAAGAAAGAAGCAAACAACTCTAGGGCCAATTACCATAATTATGTACAAGAGCATAGGTTAGACAAGAAATGACTTTTCCTCTCCCTTGACTACAATTGAAAATTAAAGTAAGAAAGTCAGATGGAAACATCATAGAAATCTGAATTCAAGTGAGACAAATCCCACCTTATGTCAACCTCCTTTGGCTCTTTGGAGTCAAAGCTGTTTTGTTGTAATGAGCCTGATTCTCAAGGATTTATGTAACATTCAACAAAGCCTTGCATAACTATCTATCTTCATGCTGGCAAATTTTTTAGTTAACTTTAGCTGCTTGGTTGACTTTTACAAGAAGCGGACAGCAAGGTCTACTACATACACCTAAACTACAGAGGATAAATCTCACCCTTTATTACCTGTGTCATTCATTTCAGGTGAGAAGTCAGCACCCACATTTGAATTTGGACTTAATGCTTACGTATAATATTGAGAATTACATATAACTAGGTGTTTTGATTAAAAAACCCTAAACAAACAACTATTCAGTGTACAGCTTTTGTGATAAAACTATTTTAAAGTTGTAAAAAAGTAAAAATGGTACATAGAAAGTAACGTGATATAAAACTGTAATGCTACATGAGCTATGCATCAGCAATTACTGAATAACAGAGCTTTCCAATACTTCATAGTATGTCTTTCTTATTTTAAAATCTATTTTCTAGTTTTTAATTTTCTTTTTCAGAGTTCTTGGAATTAACACTTGGGGGGTTAGAAATGGGCAGTAAACTACCCTTCCTGGCCCTCTGACTTTGAAAGTTATCATAAAGGAAGATCTGCTACCATGGAGAGGAGCTCAACATTTTAAAGATAATCCATCTTCCACAGCATCACTCTGAAATCTTAGTATCTTACAATTTTATCTGTTCTGCAGTAGGAATCCAATTAGGGATCAGAAAATTTCTATTTCATAGTAAGTTAAGGTTCAATTACTGTATTCTTATAAATTGTATTTATGAAGCATGTAAGGTTTCTATTACAGATAAAACTCAAAAGCCCATATACAACATCTGTAAAAATAAAGAGATCCAATTGAGTTTATATTAATATGCTTTTGCCTAGAATTCAGCATGCTGGTGTCAGAAAAGCACCTAAGTATGAGCTTTACTTTGAGCCCATGATGAAGTAGTTACATGAATTAAGGCAAACTACTAACTTACTTGAGAGTTTTGTAACATAAAATTCATCTTAACTGTGTGGAAAATCAGGATAATTCTACTGTTTTACCTGCTGCTTAATTACTTTTGTTTTCCATGTTAATATGTGGAAATATGTATAAAAAATTTTATTACTCATGTATTTGACCTAAAGTTGCCATATTGTAAGATTGAAGGATTTAACCAACAATATTAGACAACAATATAAAAATAGTCAGAGTAATTGCTGTACTTTTTTGCTGTGGTTTATTAGAAACACTCTACTATATACAACCTAATTTTTTAATTTGAAAAGCATGGGGCATAGATAGCGCTTTAAAACTGTGGGTCATAGACTGATAAGCTTGTTCTAAGAGGACACAGTTAAAAACTCTGCAAAATCAGACAGAATTCTAAAGTAAAAAATTTTCAATATTTGTCGAAAATGTATACACAAGCCTGCAGGGGGTTGAGCTTAGCACACTTCCTACTGAAGACGTGATGGAATATAAAGCTGCATATTCTTGAATTCATGCATTTGACAAACTATTTGGAACTTAGCTCAAGTTTCAATGAGGAAATTAAAACAGAAATGTTGAGCTATCTAGATGATTCATTTAGAAAAATTAAAAGGAATTTTGTTTTTAATCCACATCAGTGTTGAAAAACATCTTCAATTTAAAAAAAATTATTACTATAAATAAGCTATTTTTTCAATTTCTGTTTTCCATCAAATGCTCAAAAGTTAATTGCAAACTAACCTGAATACATACCTTAGATAATTCTTTATTTCTCCTATCTGCCGACAACAGCAACAACAACAACAAAAGAAACTAACAACGAAGCAAAACAAACCTCAGGTATTTCCACACCTCTAATCATAACTACAGTTCAGAGTCTCTAATTTGATTGTTTTAAATGGGACACACCCTTTGCAATTAACAGTGGTTTTGTTTAAGTAACAAAACCCAATTAGGATACTTGTCAGATAATGAAGTTTGATTACATGAAGAATTATCTTTCTGCAAATTCTAATTTAAGTATTTATGAAGAGGTTTTTTTAAGCTGGCATTTTGTTTATTTCAAACTGATATAGTATCATTAGATTTGATTATAAAACAAGAAAAAATACTTTGGAAGTATTTTTAGAATCGTACCTACCAGGAGTCATGCTACACAAATTCAGAAACATTTAGAAGCAAATCTGTAAATCAGGCCATCAGAATTAGAGTCCTACTGTGATATACTTCCTGAATATTATCACATGCACAATATATGAGGGTTTGTAAATGAACACAATACATCTTTTTGGACTAAATGAAAGAATGCATGAACTTTAAAAACATTGACTTCACCGCAAGCTAAGCAAACCAGAACTTCAGTTACTTTCCTTACATGTACTGCAGCTTTTCAAAGTCCTACAAAGTGTTTGCTACAGATTGACAGATGCCCAGCTCCCGAGGCTTTGCCAAATATGAGCAATAAAAATAATTACAGTCTGGCAAAGGTAAGCAGTTCCATAGTAACTAGCTCAACAAAGTGCAATGTTCAGTATGAGCTTGACACCATTGTGGAGCACTGAAAGGTTCTGTGTTGCCACTGGCAAAACTCTGAAAGGAAAGATGAGTAATTCTGTTAAACAGGTGAGATTTAATAATGTTAAAAATGAACACCTGTTTCAAACTTAAAAAAAAATTATTGTTTTTAATTACACACTTCCCTATCCCTACAATTGTTAGAAGTCTGTTGACTTTTGGTTGCCATCAACAAGTCTTGTATGCTAACAGTGACCTAAAATAAGACACAGCTCATTGTCTAATTCTTTCAAAACTGGCATTTCCAGAATATGATTCAAACATACTAGAAATTTGTGTTGGAAATTACATATTCCCTCTCCAACAGTCCAAACTTACTACTGTATCATATCCTAGAAAGAAAAAAAATAAAGTTAAGACTGCTTGAGCAACACTTAAGTCTTTTGTTAGATTAGACCACTGCAAAATATATCTATGGTGAATGTTTTCAATATGTATCAATAAATTTATTTTCCACCAAATAAACAGTTCTCAGGATAGTGCAAATTCAAGTTGCAATCCTAAGTGAAGCTGAACACTTTGCATAAAATACATACCAACACATACAAATACATGAAAAACCTATGAAACCCCTAGTTATTTCATACATCTCTTTTTCAAATGTTAAAAAACTTCCATTCTCTCTCTCTCTCTCTCTCTCTCTCTCTCTTCTATAGTTTACTGGAAAAAAATTTAACTTAAGAATAAATTTTACCAACAGTTCTATTCTGATTTTTACCTCCTACTTATTGTAACAAACTAAATACAATATTATGTGTTGGATAAGTTTTGCATCATGAAAATTAATAAATTTAAATAATAATAATGTGAAACATTAAATCTAATTCTGAAATATAGCAGCTGACTTTCCAGTTTTGCATGAGCTAGAGAGAGAATATTGAAGCTGATTGTGTGTTCAGCTGAATACCAAAGTTGTATTGCCTGCAAAGTCAGTAATTTTTACATTGCCCTAAGTGTTCTAACTCATTATTTCAAGTATTTTGCAAATTGTATAGTATGATCTAAAAACCTATACAGTCAATTTCTTATACAGTCTGATAATTTTACCTTTCCATATGGAATTTTCTCTTACTTTATGCCTCTTGTTTTGAATCTGCTGTTTAAGGTAGTTCCTAGCATTATCTGGGTCTGTAAATCTACATTCTATAGAATGATACTTTTTTTACATCTGAAGAAACAAATAAATACAGCCAAAACACTCCCCACCACCACTCTTTGGTCTTTCTCAAAAAGAAAAGATGACAGCACCTGGTGAGCCTGCAACAACTGCTCAGCAAACTGACGGACTTCCAATAGGAGAAGCGATATTAAAGAATTTCTTAGTATGTTGTTCCTTCCCAGCAAACCCAACGTTTGTGATACAGAATGCAGTGCCTGAAACTAAAGAGAAATAACAGTAAATTTAATCTTTCAAAATGCATCTCAATCTTTTTTATCCCAAACAATTACCTTAAGTAGAAATGGGAGTTACATATAAAAATGTTAAAGAAAAACATCAAATTCAAAATTTTAGAGTTTAAAATTCTATTGATTACAGACATATGAGATCTATGAGAAACTGACATTCATCCTCAAAAGATTAACACTACAGGAAACTGTCATGTGAACAAACTCCTGCAAAAAGTGTGAACTCCCCAGGATACTGCTTTTCAGCATTAGATGTCATCATGCCCATCTGCTGACAGAAATTGGTGACTACACTGCACATACAGATCTGTATTTCACAGCTAGCCAAATGAATGAACAAATTCTTTGAAATTCAAACATGTAAGCTGGGAGCTGTATTAGGGTGTTCTTTGAATATAGTTATCAGGAAAAAACTTGATTAAATGCTAACTGCTAGAAGACACACTGTATTTTCAAATTCAAACAATTCACTTTCATATTGTTCTTTAATAATGCATTTCACCTGAACCACAAGAGGAGTGCTGTAAACTTACATGAGAATTATGTTAGAAATTTTTTGCCACAGTTTCTTCTAATAAAAAAAAAAAATTAAAACTGTTGTCTTTGTTCCCTGAAATTGAAACAAATAGTTATTATGTAATGAAGCATACTGCTCTAAAAAGTACACAGGACTTTTCTGTATATAGATATATTTGAGTTCTTTCAAAGGAAAAAGAAGTAAGACACATTAAATACAATTACTATAACTTGTACTTTTATATAAATGCATACCCCTGTAACATTAAATTCAGTAACTCTTTGTAAATGAGTATTTTTAACTGACAAAAGGATATTCTGACCCTAATTTGTATGCCTAACAATAACTATGATTTCTTAACCACTCAAAACAGATCACTCCATCCTATTAACAATCTAGATTATACCTCCAGCCAACTCCCATGTGTATACCCACACACATACATATATATACACACACATATATATGAATAAATACACTTGCCCGCCATTTACAAGTTTGCATTGGATGAATCCTGCTGGAAAACTTTTCCAAACACACAAAAGGCAGGAAGGTGTTCCAGGAGCAGTCAGTATGATTTTATTTAGGGGAAATATTTACCTCGCCTTTACCATGGTTGTCAACACTGTCTCTTGTAAAATTGTCACTCACCAAATTTTGGGCTAGTTAGGTGGACAGAAAGGTGGACTGAAATATTCTGCTGTAAAACCCATTAATTAGGCACCTTTGCATTTACAGTTCTTGCCTGATCAGCCTGATCAGCAGTTGATGCAATGCCTATTTACCAGCCTCTTCCAGCTGAAGAGTTGGATCAGCTTGGTTATCATCCACCCAACATGAGACTCCTGTGCACAGTCATAACAATCCAGCTTTAATAAAACTTTGCCCTTAACCAGCTCACTTCTGCATGTAATCCCAAAACAGATATCAAAAGAAATCTACAAAAAACACACAAGTCTTAAGTACAGAATCAAATCTGCAGGCAAACAGAGATACAAAGTAAACTCCTCCTATTAAAGAGAATTCATAAATTGTACACATATAGCTTTGAAAAGCTGTGTAATTGAAATCATTCATCAACATATACACCAAAGAGTCTATAAATATGAAATGTGAATGGTGAGATAAAAATAGGTTTCTGAACAATTAAAATGATATGAAGGGATAATGTAATGCATGCACCTACCTGTGCTTTGAGGATATATGAATTAAAATGAGACTTTCATATACTGGAAATATATGCCCTTCCAAACAAAACAATGACTCCTCTAAAAATAAAGTAGAAATTACAGTTTTGAAAGTGTCTACCAAAGTATCTACTAGAAACAAGTTTGCAACACCTGGATAGTTCTGCCTTGACAGCACCCATGTTCCAAAGGGTACAACTGCTTCAACTCAAGGTTTAAAAAATGCTTAAAAAATAGCTTATTTTTCAGTAAAGTTGCCATTCATTTTTATTTCTTTTAATAAATTAAAGATAATTTAAATTAAGGACAAATTTTACAGTTCTATATTTTCAGAGCATAACATTGAGTATACTTGCTAATTTGCCTTTGGCGAGCAAGCAAACAAGGCAATCCAGAGCAGTTTTCCAATGTAACCTCTCTCAAAGATCGTACTAAAACATGAATATTGTTGTTCTTGTTTAAGCTCTATTTCCTTACATGATTTTTTGACAGACAGTGAAGCAATGAAATGTTTTTGTGCAATTATTAATGCTAGCAGCTGAGATTTAACTAAAGTAGGATCTTTCACAAAATTTCCTTATCTTTTATGGTTTGGCAAGAGTTGCTGTTTTCTAGTTGGAATTTCTGAGGACTAGATAATAGGGGACTTTGAAATTTAAAGCCTGAGCTTCTACTAAGAGAAGTAAATAGGTATTTTGTATTTTGTAATGCTGCCACTTAGGGTACTTGAGATATGGGTATCAACGCCACTGAAAAATCCCACTGGTGAATTTATTCATATTTAATAAATATTCTTATTAAACATACCCTTATAATAAAAATATGTCATAGTAATATATTATAGAAAATGTATTATAATTATATTTAATAAATATTAGTACTGATTTTTAAAATCCCGCTGATTTATTAAAGAGCTGTGATTTTACATTGTATCTTGATGGATCTCTTATACTCCTATAAGAATATTTTAAGAAAATAAGTATATTTTAAGAAAATAAGAGACAACAAAGAAGGTTAAAATTATGCTCACAGACCGTATGCATCAAAAGCATGCAGAACACATTTATAGCATATAAACAATAAATCTGCAAATAGCAAACAGAAGTAAGACTCTGTTGTACAGCAATGCTCATGTATTGCTAATTACACTGGAAACATTCAAACAAAAAAAATTCTAATAGCATATAGTTTCATTAAAGATAAAAGCATATGTTCAGCTCTCAAATCTATCCAATGTTAAAAAGGAACAGAACTCTTTCAATCCCTTGGGCTTGTTTAATGTTGTAGATGAAATAAAACCAATGCCTTTCAGGAATCCACAGGTAAAAGCAGTCATAAAATGAGATTGTAAAAAATATACCATTAGAAACAGGAAATAATGGAGCCTGGTTCACTGTTCAGGTCCTGCATCACCTCTCCCCAGCCCTCCTCCCACACCCCGGGTTCTACTGTCTTCCCATGTTATCCAGGATGCAGAGCAAGAGAGGGCAATGCTGTGACAGCAGCTGGGAAGGATGCGTGGATTGTCGACCAGGCTGCTGCCAAAATGAATATATAATGTCAATGTTCTGCTTATCTCAGGCATACTAACTTGGTCTCTCCTCCACCCAGCTACAGATTTTAAAGCCTACTTGAAGGTATTATTGACCTTCCACTCCTTTCAAAGTGATTTCAAGCTGGCTATCAAAAGTTACTTGTAGAGTAAATGACTGATAACCAAAGTGGACAGCACAGTCCTGTAAGCCCTGTTTCCCAGGAAACAACATAAAAAACTTATGAATTAGTTTTTTAGAACTCATTTACCAGCATGTTAGATTTTATTTAATAATGGGTATCTAAAATTTATGAGTTTAATTCCTTCATGAGTTTCATGATTCACTACATCCTGCAACTACAACTGCACCTTAGTTTCTGTTTTGCTACTTTACAGTTTTTGTGCCAAGTAACAGCTCTCTTTCCCAAGCAACTGACATATTTGGCAATACAGGACAGGCAAATAATTATTACAGGTATCCTCAAATTGTGAGGTGTTATAAACAAAACTATTTTCACCTTTGATTTCACATTACCCTTGTCCACTTAGTCCAACCTGACTTCCACTCCTAATCATCAATGCCATTTGAAAAGCTCACTTTTATACAGGGAACATTAGCCCCCCTTTTTCTTATCTTACTTCACATTGCTTCCTTTGTTAGTTGATGGTTGTCATATATCTCTCTTCCTTTTACATGCCAATATTTCTTCTATCTATCAGTCATATCTATCAATATGAATTGATACATATTATTTCAACTCTTTGGTCTGTAGGCCACATCTCAAGCCCTTACTCTGCCCTTACCCCTTCACAGACTCATAAAATCATAAAATGGAAAGGTTGGAAGGGATCTTAAAGATCATTTAGTCTCAATCCTCTCTGCGACAGGAAGAGACACCTCCCATTAGACCAGGTTGCTCAAGGCCTGATTTAGTCCGACCTTGAACAGAGACAGGGCTGGCTCATCCACAACTTCTCAGGGCAACCTGTTTCTGTATCTTAATGCCCTCACAGTAGAGAATGTCTTCTTAATACCTGGGCTAAATTTTCCCTCTTTCATAATCTTGTTCATGCTTTTCTCCATGCTTCTTAACCTAATGTTCTCCACAAGAACCGTAAGTTGGCTTCACCGCTGCAGGCTGTCAGTATCAGGCTTGTCCCTGGCAAGCTGTGGGGTGATAGGCAAAGATTAGAGGGACGAGGTGCTAGTGAGGATCCTCTGTTGCTGACTCTGAAATGTGCTAGCTGCAGTGAAGCACACTTGCAGTCTTAGGGAGATGAGCCAGGGACTCCTGAGGTAACAGAAACCAACAGGGAAACACCAAGCAAATGTTTCAATGGAATTAATAGGTGTTCCTCTAGGAAGGCAACACAACTGAGAGCTCAGCTGAGGTGCCTTTACACCAGTGCACACAGCATGGGCAAAAACTGGAGGAGTTGGAAGTCACTGTGCTGCTAGAAAGCTGCAACCTTGTTGCCAGTCCTGAAGCTCAGTGTGACAAATCCTATGACCAGAGCATGATTATTGAAGGCTAAAGAGTGTTCAGAATAGACACAGGAGGAAGGAGAAGCAGAGGGGTTGCCCTCTGCATCTAGAGCTGGATTGAATGTGGAGAGTTGTCTCTGAAGAACAACCATGAGCAGCTCGAAAGACTGTGGGCAGGAATCAGAGACTGAGGCAACAAAGGGAACCTTGTGACTGGGGTCTGCTACAGGCCCCTGATCAAGGGGAGCCTATTGACAAAGTCTTTTTGCAGGAGGCATTGTGCTCACAGGCTCTTGTCCTGATGGGGAACTTCAGCCCACCCAGCATCTGCTGGACAAGCTAACTTTATCCTGTAGTTCTTCCACAACTGTAGCTTTAGTGTATGATCTGTATCAGCTGAGGCTGGCTGAGAGGGGATGGACAAAATTTTCTTTCATTCATTCCTGTCTTTTTACTTCTATGATCCACTTTACTGAAGTAAATGAGGGCCAGTCAGTTTGGTGATTGCTTTAGACAGTAGTAATTTACAAGACAATGGATTTTGATTACCATTTGACTTAAACAACTCTCTACATAAGGACAACAGATTGCTGAGAGAATTTAATTCAATAATCAAGAGATTCAAACATTGACTCTTATTAGACTTCAAAATCCAGGCAACATGTTTTAATATTCATACAAATGAAGTGCTCTTCCCCTATAAAAGTAAGAATTTTTTGGCTGATGAAAAATGCACCCATGGTATTCCCCTTGGGACTCAATTAATTAGGAAAACTGAAACCTGCTTGTTTTATACTTGAAAACCACCAGTGACATGAATAACTATTTTTAAATCTTATTTGTCCCTAAGCAGGAAGGACTCTTGTAAACTGATGAGGTAAGTACTGTCTTGGCTGTTACTGACAAAGGATACTGTAAGCTATACGCAGTTGGGGGAATTTACGGTCACCCACAACTAGCTGCAGTATTTATTAAATGCATACTGTTGTACGTATTAAAGCATCAGAGTACGTTTATGATTACTCTCTTCCAGGCAAATTCAGTCATTAATGAATCATACAAATTGTATCCTAGATAAGAAAAGATTCAAAACCATGGTTCTGATGAATGTGTGCTGTTTCAACTGCACAAGCACACACACACATTTCATTATATAATTGCCACTGAGATTTAAACATTTCTCTTTCTGCTTTTCAATGTATTACTTTTCAAATTGTTATTTTCATGAAGAATTGTGAATTTCTTTCTTGCACAGATATCCAGTAAAGGCATTAAACTACTACTCAGAACTTCTGCATTTGCTTTTCTGTTAAATACATCAATAGTAATATTTTGAGCACTGGCAAAATTTTACATAAAGGCATTCAGATGAAACGTGAGGGAAAAAATTAAAATGGGCAGTAAAGTCCCAAACTGGATAAGAGAAGTTCCTAAAACTATGTTGATGTCTCAATGTCCCTCCAGATGCTGTTAGTGCTAATAACTTCAAAACAATTACCCTGAAGGTAGCCAATTTCTGAAAGAGAAAAAGGCTATGATAAAATGAAGGAAATATCACATAACCTTTTTTTGTGTATGTGTTGTTTGACTGGAGTGGCAATTCATGACTTAACAGCATCTTCAAAGTCAGTATTGATGTTTAAACATAGCATGAGAAGAAGCAAGCAACAACAGACCACTGAAACACATCTCCCTTCTAGGTCTTGTTTGAAAGAGACTATGAGTGAGATGGGCCAGAGAGATGAGATATTCTTTGAACAGGAGCCCAACACAGCCTAACTTTAGAAGCCTAAAAGTAGGGTCTTTGTGTTTTGGTTAACTCCTTAAAACATGAGGTCCAAGAGACAGACACAGATCTCAGTAAAAAACCCAGGGTGAAGGCCAGGATCTTTTGGCCCATAACTGATGCACTAGCCATGCTCTGAAATACAGTATCAACTGCACCTAAAAGAAGTACTGTCAGTGAACTGAACTGTCTACAGTGCTGACAAACTAGTGTGACACCACTAAGGATCACACCACAGAAATCCTACGTAATGCAGCACTCTGTGATATACTGGGCCATGACAGCTTTGAACACAATTGAACTGCACTGAAAAAGGCCAAAGATAAATCTATTTTTCTTCTATCTCCAAAGTAATAAACAAGACTCTGGATTCCTTAACAATAACAGTTCTGAAGTTTCACACAGCTGTATATACAAGAGATGTAAATATGACACGTATAAAGTATCTTAATTTCTGTTAGACAGATTTGACTTCTAAAACTAATTCCATATATTATGAACCTACAGCCAGCCCAGACACACCACAGCAGGCTTCCAGGCAGGCTCCAGGATGTCATCTCTGAAGTGCCCTAGTGCCATGAGCTGTTCAAAACCTTCACCAGAAATATAAAACACATATGCTACCCTAAACAGCACAGGGAGTTGGCAATCCCCCGTGCCTCCAACTGTTGCATTCTTCTAGTATAGGAGAAATTACCCCGTTTCAACACATTCTGGACAACATATACAAACGTCGACAGAACAGGCACATTTCAGTGCCAGTGAGTGAGAGATGCAACTAGGAGCAGGAGAAATGCACATTTGCTATGTCTCTGTGGAGGTGGATGGAGACAACTGTTGTTGAATCCCAAACAGGTAGATTAAGCAAAAAATAATGTTCCAGTGCTTCCTTTCTGAAGTTTCTACTCCACTGGTGTTATGATCCAGTTTTAAGGTTCTTAGAAATGCCTCTGCCTGAATTAAGGTGCAAACGAGACCATATGCCAGTGACAATAGTAAGGGTTTTATTTGATGGTAAATATGAGAGAGAGAGAGAGAGAAAGAAAGAAATAGAAAATAGGTGGGGGGAACAGAAAGAGTGACAGGGACAGAATAAGGAAAAGATCACTGCTCCGTGGACCCCAAGATGTCCCGTTGATCCTCTCCAGCTGGTCTTCTTGGTGGTGAAGGTCCCCTCAGAAGGCACAGAGTCCGATGGGTTTCTATGCTCAGGCTGGGTGGGCATGTCCGGCCATGGCCCCCTGGAGGGGGGGTCGGTCTCTCACAGCAGACTCTGGGTCTGTTGCACCACGTGCAGCCCTGTGGGGCCAAGCCTCTCATGTGAAAGTCCCGTGGATGTGCCCTGTGGGGTCGGGGGTTCCACAGCTGGGCCAGTTTGTGTAATCAGAGGATGGGTGTTTATTGCCTCTCATCAGAGGTTACACCATGCACCCAAAATCTCCTCCTCCCCCCTCGGTTGGAGGGAGTCTGTGTAAACCTGGCTTCTGTGAGCTGTGCTCTCCCTCCACCCCAAACTCAACTGGGGATAGTTGCAGCAGGTGGCTTTGGCCGTTTGTGGATGCAGACCTTTCCCTCAGACTGAGGTGACTGAACAATGTGTTTCCCTTTATCTAATCAACAGTTTGACTTTCAGTCCAAAGTCCCACTCTTCAGGGATGCTTCTTCTGTTGTAGGTTCTTTATAATGAGCAAAACTTTATATCAATGTTTGAGGCATGAGCTATTTTCAGTCTGACAACTGGGGCTGTAATCACAGACCATAGCTCCTATCAGGGTTTTCCATGTGAAATGTTTTCCCATGTTTTGTCAGGTAGTAGAATCCATTAGAAAGCCAGAGCCAGCAGCTCTGCCAACTGAATACAATCTCACAGAGTTTTATAATACACTTTGGTCTGCTTGAAAGCGGGACTTACAAGGAACCTACATAAATACAATAGTGGTTCTGCTGACACAGCAGAGTGTGTCAGTGGAGTGACAACAGAAATGAACAATTTGCACATCGAAAGGCAATACGCACCCCTACAAACCCCCAAAGGTCTCAGTGCTAAGGACTCAAAAACTGGTGATGAGCAAAATGCTTACTCCATAGATCAGCAGCGACTGTCACACATTTTGCAGCATGAAAGCAACAGCTCATCTGTACCAGAGTTACACACACAGGATCCTCACAAGCTTTTCTGTGGCAGCCATACAGGAATGCAAGATCATGCCAGCAGAAGGTGCAAAGTCAGGCCCTTGCACAGATGGTTGAACCTCTTAACATTCATGCTTCACCCTTAGCAGCTGTGACTTGAGGCTCCATTTTTCAGACATTTCCAGAAGGTTTATTCCAAAAGATTGTGTGTCTAACAACTGCATGCATACTTCTGAGCTGCTCTCGAAACATGGGGGGAGGAAGGAGAAAATTTTAAAAAGGAAAATCCAAGAGGCTACATTTACTTTTAATTTTTTTATATAAATAATTCAATATTCTAAGTAAAATTACCTTTTATTTTCTGTCACATACCTTAATTGACAGACTTACTTTTCTTTCCTTTTGACACCTATGTAAATTTGGAGTTTCAGGTCAAATTCTATCCAAAGTGCACAGCTTTAGGCAACTGAATCCAGGAAAAAATTTCTGAGTACATGTCTTTGCTGGCTCTTACAGCTTCCAATGCTTTATAATTATAAATATTTCAAACAATAGGACTCAACAGTTACAGCAAGTAATTCTGCTGCTGTTTTTCTTCCTTTACATCTAAGGTAGAGATAATGATTCCTTTTCCAATTCTCAAAGATTATTTAAAGTTAGTTAACTTCCTCTGAAAAATGCTGAGATTGCTTTTGAAGATGTAATTAATTAATTTAGTGTAATCCACAGCACTTCTGTTAGCTTTTTGAAGGTGTTTCTCACAGCCGTTTGTCCTTGAAAGTTCCTGACAGTTTTAATGGTGAGGATGGTAAAGGGAAAGCTGTGTCTAATACTATATTGCTGCATCAATGGCTGTCTATACAAATGCTTTTTGACAGTAAAGTTAGATACAACAGAATTCTTAATATTTTTATGCTGGAGGGATTTAAGCATTTTCCTGGAACTGAATTTCATACAGTTTGCGACTCTTTTCAGAAGATAGCCTTGTAAGTAATGGTAATTTTTTTTAAACCTTGATATTTCAATCACCACCTGTATAAAGTGATCCTGGGAGATATCTGGTACACAGCACGTAAAGAATTAGTTATACAATTTACACTACTAATTCTGAATGCTATATGTTTATTTCCATTTTCAATTCAGTTTAAAGAAAACCAATCCTCTAATCTGGAAACCTCCAAGATTATCCCTTAGTAATAGGCTTATATGATTTTTAAATTCTTTTAATCTGTTTGACTGAAGCAATGGCTGCCAATAGTAATGACTGTTAAGTCAATATTTTGGTGGAAGCAAGATACAACACATCTCATAAAAAGCCATCTGTTTTAGTGAAGTTATTCAGAGAAAATATGCCACTTTCAAATTATGTGGACATACTCCACCTCTCCTGAATGATCATAAAAACATTTTGCACACCTGAAACATCCCTGATCTATCAGAGTATTTTCTGCCATTTAAGATGTGACACTGCTCACTTAAACTTTGCCAGATTCCTCCAATCAACAGAAAATCCCTCTCTGGATAATGTCTGGATTGCTCTTCCACAATTAACCTTACTTCAATTATTTACTGACTTCCCATTCAGGTAGAGGATGGGAAACAGTGGAAACACAGGACAGCATCAACTATAAAAAAGTCCTTAATGAAGGACTGTTCAAACTTTTTATTTTGTATCCAGTGATCACACACACACAAAAAAAATGAATCACACCTGTATAACTCCATTCCTATCGCAACACAAATAGAATGTATGGTCACGTCCTTTCAAAACACTGACCAGGGACACCTCTAATTAAAAACTAAGTCTTGTACCATGGTGACACTAAACTGGAAATGTTTCTGGTATTAGAAACACAAGTCCTGGAAAGATTTCTGTCTGAATGCTTTCTAACCAAAATACAGGTACATCCTTTCCATCCAACACCCTCTTAATTTGGTAATAATATTTGTTTCATGTTCATGTTCTGGGGTAAACACTCAATACACAGTGAGTGGGATTCATTTTAAATTAAGACAAATGGGTACATCCATCCACGGGCATAGCAGATGTTCTGGCTCTCATTTTGCTAAAGGCAACTTTGGAATTTATCCTAAAATAGGGACCTAGTACCCAGTGAGCATTCTTTAGGCTCCAAGAATTACAGGGACAAGATCTTCATTTGCTCTAATGGTAGTGTAGTTGCCTACATGGGGACACTAGATTGGTACGTCTGAGTGTCAAACAATACCACCATTGTGTCTGTTCCAAGTTAACTCTAAAAGCCAGAATGAAAACTAAAAATCCTAAAACAGGCAGTGAAATTCATTACCTGTAGGGCATCTTGTGAGGACAGACCAGTGATATTTCAGTTGAATGAGGAAATTAACAAGATGATACATGGAACAATACACACTGATGAATACAAACAAAATGCAATTCAATCCTATTTGTTGTTTGTCATGGGGATATATTATTTTTGAACTCTTCACTCATTTGCTTATATATTTTTAAAACACAGTTCGCAAGTATCTAGAGGAAGATGGATATCTGAAGCAAATGAACTATTTTATCTAGATGCTCAAGAAAGAATAAAAAACTGTATATTCATTACATATGAATGAATATCTATAGTATATCGTCATAAAGCAAGAGAAACAATGTGGTTTTCCCTCGTATTTTCTATGAAGTTGCTTTAAACTGCATTTTTATCAGTTATTTAAAGGTCCTGTACTTGGGAATAGGCTAGAACTTCTTGCAAGCATGAGCAAGAACTTTTTCAAGTGCTTCAGAGCATTTATTGTCCATACTGCAGAAAAGAACAATCACAAAAATCTCTGAGTAGTACTCTTCAAAATATAAGACAAACTTGTATTTTAAAAGTGCATAAAACCAGGAGAATATTACAGCATATGGAAGTGGGATATGAAAGATAGAAAACATTTCAAACTTACCCTATTGACACTCCTATTTCTTAAAATAATTTGAATTAGATTTTTCTTAAATTCTTCCATCTTCTTGAAACACTTCTTCAAAACATGATTAGATAATTTAGTATCAGTTATTAAACTGATCAAAACAGAAACTCCTTCAGTAAGGAAACTTGGAGCTGGGAATTTAGGACTTTTGTAAAAAACAGTCAGTCCATCAAGCAGCTGAGACACTGAATTCCATATGGTGAAAGAATCATTCTCAAGCTCTGAGAAGTCTGCTTGAAGAATTCCTCCTTCTGACAGTTTTCTTATTTCAAGCAAACGTTGCAAAAACTGCACTGGAGCAGTCAGAGATTGCTCTTTGCTACTACGGCAAAGGTTCAGTGGGGGAACTCTTTCCAACCAATGTTTAGAAGTGTTGACATTATGCTCAGATTGGTGAAAATCTGAAGCTATGCCTAAAGAATCAAATGCAGAGTCATTACAGACATCACATCCAGAGTCTTCTAGCTGGCTTGAGTAACTTGTAGGGTTTATAGATTCCCGACCCAGAAGAGTTTCAGCAGACGTATCCTGTTTTCCTGAAATGCAAACATCACAGTTACAGTTGTGCAATACTTAAACGCATGCTTATTGAAAGTGCCATATATACTTTCTCCTTTTTGCTTCCATGCAAAAATCATGTAAACATGTCTATGTTGGCTCCCCAAGAACTTCTCATGACTAGAATTTAGCTGTGGAAGAACGTATTTTTAAATTAAAGTAAAAAATTTCAGAAGTTAATGTCTATTTGTAAACAAGATGTTTTATGCTCATAGTAATATGAACAGTAATTTTCAGTTTAAAATTGTCAGAAATTTTCAGTTTTCCTATATATAATTTAAGTAGACATAAACCAAACAATTTAAGTGAATATCTATACTCCCATTAATTTACAGGGAAGAAAATGCATGTAAATTCCTGGTCTTCCAAACATTTTTACTGCTTTTATTCTCAAAAACTCTGACTGGTATTAAGAGGCAGTGAAAGTCTGTTCCTATAACTGCATCAAACAAAATATTCTTTTTTATGTGTGCTCTTTCTCCCCAGTCAGGTAAGAAATTCTAACAGTCAAAGTTGAACAGAACATTAGATTTGATTTTTTCATTATTTAACAAAGAGAAACATTTGGAATCAAAAGCTTCTTCAGTCATCACCTATCTCACACCATCTCCTTCAAAGACACACAAACTACATTACAAGAGGTATGCAGTACATTCACACCAATAAATTACTTTCATGCGCTACTGTAGGATCTCTTTCATCCCATTTCACACATTAAATACATTTAAGGCAATGCCTCTCAACATAAATTCAGCTCCAGGTGACAAAAGACACCTGTCCTACATGCTACCTATGCCAAAAGATCACAGTCAAAACAAGCCAGAGAAGTGAAGTGGAAGACCAACACAGGTAAACATCTCAGTGCCACGAGGCAAGGCTAGAACCCCATCTGACCAACTCCTGGCTCAGCCCTGCTTACTGGGACAGAGTCACAAACTGCTTCCCCTCTCACTCTTAGAAAACATGCCTACACTGTTCACATTTTCCACAAGAATCCAAAGCAGTACCATACTCCTCTGCCTTTATATTCTTATTAATTTTTAAAAATTATAGATGGTTTGGCCTCACAGGAAATAAATGTTGTATTTCATAGACAGTTAAAAAAAGCATTTTTAACACAGAGAACATCCCTAGGCAGCAACCTACAATATTCCGTATGTTAATAAAACACTACTCAAAAATTTCAATACAGACTTCATTAAATTCACAATTTCAAATTAAATTCTGACCATTAGTTCAGTCTCTGAAAACATACCAATACCAATGAGAGTACTATTACTGAGATCAAAACTGGAAATGTGGTTTATTTATTTATTTATTGTTGAGTTTCACATCTTTAACATTCAGACATATTTGAAATTGCACAGTATTGGTACCAACTGACTCAAAATGAGAGGTCTAACTGTAGGAAAATCAACTTCCATTTCCAGGAGGTAGGAAAAGCTGGACATTTAAGGCCAGCCTAGCATTTTAAAGATTAACACTGTTTCCAAATGCCCTGCATATCCAAACTTGGAAAGCAAGAAAAGAAGCAAAGCACACTTCCCAAGGTCTGACGAACAAGAACAGGCATCCATTTTCTATGTCTTCTCTCCCTAGGATTTTGAGCAGAACACATTTCAGAAGAAAAAAAATGAAAGCTGTTTTTGGTTCCATTTAAGGAAAATAAGCTTCCCTTCCAGGGAATCCATCTACAGTGAGTTCTGCTATGTGGGTATTTTGTTCCTGTTCTCAATCCCATGAAAACATGAAAATTGCTCATGAGGATTTAATGTCAGAAGTCAGAAGCAGTAAAGCAAGAACTATGTGCAAAAACCCCATATGTATGTTTGCTGATTCTCTTGTGGAAGTAAAAAAAAAAAAAAAAACAACAAACCAAAAACAGAAGAGGTGAAAGAAAGGGAAAGAAAAGAGAAGAAAAAAGGAAGAATAGTACAGCAATATCCATAGAAGAAAAACTTAAGATGTTCCCAAATGTAAGAGGTAGGGTATTCAATGAAACACTCCTTCTAGTATGAGACAATGTTCCATTTATGGCTGGATTGCTATTCATTGCAATATCAAACTCCTGTTCCATGACGAGTGTCCGGAAAACCCTGTTACAGTAAGTCCCCAATAGCAGTATATTTCCATCTAAATGAGTAATTCCATCTAAAATACTTAAAATTGTTAAGCTATTTACATGTTCCAGACATTTGGGGAGGAGGTGGCAGTTATCTTGTAAAAAAAAAAAAAACAAAAAAAAAATCCACCAGGAAATACTCATTATTCCCCTCAGAATGTCTACACATAGCTTGTAATTTATTTCTTGAAAGAAGCTAAACTCATCGCTTTGTACTTACCTACTATTTAAATGAGAAAGCAGTCTTGATGTTCACACCATGTGGTTATCAAGTACAAAAATAAAAAAATAAAAGCAATGGCCTTTAAAATAAGCCTGCCTGAGACTAACAAGAATCTGTAAATAGTAATTTCAAGAACATTTGACTATAAGTGTATTGGAACAAGAAATATGAAAATTTAGTGTGTGTGATAAAGTGACACCAAATTTACACCACCATAAGTAATGAAATATCTGGTCATCAACAATTTTACAGTCTCCTTAAATTTGTCACACCAAATTCAGGAAATATTTAAATTCTTAACTCCTATTTAGGACTTTAGCTCCTTACTAAATTAAGATCCTGAGATGAAAAACAAAGCAAGATCCTGAGCCCCAAACAAAGCGAGATGTGGTACCACAGAGTCTTGGGGCACAAAGGCTGAAGAACTCACATGGTTCTACACATATCCACTACTGCAGAAAGAGTATGGCCTGAAAATCAGAAGCCACTCAAGGGATGAGGGAGTGACTTACATACTGAGCAGCGTGTCAGCAAGGTGTGCAGGCACTAGAACTCAGATGTACATACCCCTGTGGGACCATAAAACAGAGGCTTTCATCAGGGCAGTGAGATGGCAACATGCCCCATGATTAGAGAAGGGGGAGTCTTCAGCTAGTTCTGAGGAAGCAGAGCTCTAGAAAACACCAAAGGCAATTCAATGTCCCACATTCATTCTCTCCCTACCCAATGTGGAGTAAAAGAGGCAGCTTGTATAAGATCCATGCAGCAGGAGCAGGGGTGGTGGAAGATGCTTCCTTAAGACACTCTGCTAGTGGCTGCCACAGACTGGAGCACATTTGAGTGAGAAAGGCCAAATGCTACATGTAGTTCAAAATTTAAAAACTGAAGAGGGTCCTCAACTGATGAAATTGCTGTGAAATGGTAAAATGATCTTCAAGTCTTTTGAAAAACTTAATCTACCTGCAGTTCCACCACCAACAGGGACTGCAGAACAGAAAAGAGGCTTGAAGGTGGCAGAGGTAAGAAATAAAGTGAAGAGGTGATCTGAGTTCTGCAAAGAAAAAATTACTTCAGTTTCAAGCATTAGACTTTGTTTATATTCTCTCATTTCCTGAGCAGACACATGGATTATCACTTGAAAATAAAAAACATTGACATCAGACACGTAAAGTTATCTTAAAACTCAGTTACAATTGATACTCTCAGTTCCACTTCTAAAAGAAAAAACAAGAGACAATTAAAAATGAGACATTCTTAGAAATCTCTTTGATGATACTGCATTCTGCTTTCCAAGTAGGTGTTCAGTCAATAACCTCTAAAAGGAAATTAAAAACGTAAGTGAAATTATGTCCACTTCTACATTTTTCAGGACTCTGTTATTCATCATTTAATTTTCATTGATTGGTTTGTTTGAAGTGCACTTTCCGTGAACAATGAATCAAGTTAATTCTCTTCTTTCAAAACCCATATGTTTTCTTTGCCTTTCTTTCATGTGTAACTGTCTCTATTCTGCTGCTTTCATTACTAACCAAGCTGACTGGCCGAGGAAAAAAACAACTCTCCCCCCCTTATGAACTACTATGTGTTTAACACCTCATTGTTGTCCTGACCTGGAACCAAGCCAAACTTCTATTTTCATTATTCCAAAATAATAATGCCAAAGTATTATAAAGATTCTAGAATTCTCCAAAAAAAGAAGTTTTAGAAGCCTTGTATCCCACACTTGGCTTCTGCATCTCCATGGGGGTTTTTTTATAACTGGCTTGGAAAAGAAAGGTCCTCTGTTTAAATGCAAGGTGCTTTTTCATTCTAAAGGTGCATGCTGACATATTTTATCCCATTTAGGGATAATTTCACAGAAATGAATATAGGACTGAGTATCTAAAATTCTCAAATTGGTCAGTGCTAGGTTTGTATGATTCTCTAAAGGCTTAGAAGTATATACTTCAATTTGTTAGGGATTTTGCTTAAATAGAGCATCTAAATGTTTAGAATTCAGTAAGAACTGAGAAGGTTTTTGAGGATTGAAACACTCATTTTTAAGGGATCTCTGTAGATGACAGCACAAATCTTCTGTAGTTCGAGTCAAATAAAGAGTACTTGCAGTAAAGATATTAAATGATAAATAATCAGGTAACAAACATACGGATTTGGCTCTGCTAATGCTCATCAAGCAGCTTTGACAACAAAAAATCTGACAAGCTTTACAATATTGACCATCTCAATGACGTGACTGAAATTTGAGTTCTAAGCCAGATAGGCGACATTTCAAAATACTAAATGAATTAATGTATGGTACCTCTGAAGGCTACCTCACTGAACTGGTTGTACTGAACTGGAAGCATTATGTCTTATTAAAAGTGCTCTCCATTATGAAACAAACTGAGCTTTGCTGAGAGACAGGACATAGCAGCCAACGAAGACCGCAATGATCTGGATGCAACTTAATGAGATGAAGGCTGAAATGAGGTGGACTCCTTAGCAAGTCAGCTAAAGTGTGCCTTCCTAAAAACATCGCTTTTCTTGAATACAACATGGTATAAATACTTGGCTTTTCTGTTTATATATCCAGAAGGACACAAACAAAGATCTGCTTGAGGAACTAGATTCTAAGTTTGAGTTGGGTTAAGGTTGCCCAAAGGGGTTGTGGAATCTCCATCCTGAGAGATACTCAGAAGCTGTCTGGACACGGTTCCGCACAACTGGCTCTAGGTGTCCATGCTTGACAAGAGGCTTGGACAGGATGATCTTCGGTAGTCCCTTCCAGTCTCAACCATTCTGTGATTCTGTATTTCCAGGGAAAACATTGACTGATCCTTATTTTCCCACAGCAGACTTAAAGGCAAAAGGATCCCAACTGCCATGGCCACACTTCTTAACCTGTTTTTACCATATACATTCAGTTTTCTCCAAAACTATCATTCTGTTACCCAGAAGAAATTAATCTACACTAAATTATGAATCCCACTTGCCTTTATGAACCTTATTCCTAAAAATCACTATCCATCTTATAATGAATTATTAAAATAATAACAAGCCCTTTCTCTTGCTGGGAAAACTGGGTTGGTTTTGCCTCTGAATGGGTTCCTTACACAGAAATCTGGAAAGAAAGGGATGCTTCTTGGGTCCCTTTGCCCCAAGTATGTGCTTAGAACAGCTGTAGCAATGCCGTCAGATAAGACAAGCAGCACCTGCTTTCAAAAGGAGAAAGTTTCCACAACCAAAACGGACCTGTTATCCATGGAAGGAGCAGTATTCCGAGATTTCAGTGAATCATTACATTCCAGCTGGTGCTTTTCCAGATTGCAAATTAACTTATTTAATTATCCTGAAAAGGCCTCAGCTTTCATAAAGTTCCCTATTGTGTCAATACAATCACGGAGAACAGATTTATCTCATCATCATATTCCAAGAGCCATATTCCTGTAAATCTGTGCTAAACACGATTTAACTTCATTTTTTCCATCTCACAGATCTGCTCTCATTTCTTTGCTCTCCTCATAAAAACATAAAATACTTAGGTTGTGAGACATTCCTTGCCATGCTGCCTACTTGCACTATTGCCACTGGTAGAAGCATGGGAGTACACCAGTACACTTAAGATGTCAAATGGCATTTCAGAAGTACTGTCTGTCTGACATCCCCATGCTTTAGAGAAAAAAATGTTGAGATGACACACTGGGCTGCCCTTATGGATCTGTATGGAGAGAAAGACACCTATTTTTAATGGGGGGGGGGGGGGGGGGGGAGGCAAGAAATAGGGAGGTAGAATGTCTTCATGCAGAAACATCACATCCCTAAGCACCCAACAAAAATAATCAGAACTGTTTTCCATGGCAACATCAAATTAAGAGTTAACTGCTGCCCAATGAAGAATCCTCTCACCTTAGAAAAAGGAAGATAGAAAAAGAAAGAAGTAAACTATACCCCTCAGAGACTGACAGCTCCTCCTCAATTGTCGTGCTTTGGTACTCCTTCAAATACCGGGGGGGGAAGTGATGACAGGACATAGCAATCTGTAACAGCAGCTCACTTGAACACACCAACCTGAAAAAACAGCTTTTCCTTAAACATACCACGATAACTTGGACATTATACTCTATAGTCCTCTACCCTATTGCCATGCTATAGGAACTAAAATTGTTGCTAAGTGCTATTCACAACAGATTTCACACTATTTCATCTACCTTCTGGGCAGGGAAATAATTTCTCCTAATAGACTAATGTGTTTGTATCATTACTATTCAGTCAGATGTGGACTGCTGTTATCTCCACTAACAAGGAAGACTCCTTTATGAGGCTGCAGATAACATATCTACTGAGGAAATCTTCATGTTTTGGTCTGACCTTTCTGAATTCATCTGATTGGTTTCTCTTTGAAAATGAGCTTAAAAAAAATCTATTATCAATTATGTTCTCTCACCACTCCTTTTAATGTAAGGAGGCAGAGGAAACATCACAAGTACACTATTTAAGTCATGATGGAGAGCTTTGCCCTTTCAGAAGTTTGAAATCCAGTTACTCAGAAAATATTTTGACTGGCCATCACTGTTCCTGACATTATGAGAGCAGGACTTATCTGATCCTATCTTTGCCTGTCGAGGAAATCCTGGGGTATAACATAAGCACCCAGAGTTTCTGCCTCTCCATTTTGAGCAAGAAATTCCCAAGCCATGACTTACAGGGAAGTGGAAAGGGAAGAGAAGGCTGAATTCTGTGGCCCAAACCAAGGCTGCTGGTAAACAGTAGTTCTGTATTAGTTATTATCAGTTTTACTTCAGCTGTTGAACTGGCTGGTTCCAGTTCTATAAGCTCCCAGTGAGAAGAAAGGAGACTGAAGTGTCTTCATTCACACTAATCTACAAAGGAATTTGTTCCTTTTTTCACATGTACAACTAAATTCCTAAAGAACCAAAACAAGTTAGGGAGTGAAGCAGGAGATACAAAATTCTTTTTTTCCTCTGGTCTTATTACTCAAAGAGATACAAGCTGCTTCTTTGACACAGAGAATAGAATTTAGAGGACAGTATCCTGAAAGGTGAAACACAGCCTCAGCATACAGTTAAAAATCAGACATTCACGTTAATCACATTCCCCCTCAGAGTTCAGCATTTCCCTAAACACACAGACACACTGTGGTAGGGTGGCTGGCAGACATGCTACTGTGGAGGTTAAGAACAGGAGAGAACTCCAGGGCATGGCAGAAGAAGTTCTACTGTAAATGATCTATAAAAGGAAGATTAACCTAATTCTAAAAAGGTGCGGTGTGGAGAGAATCCGGTTTTTATTTTAATTAGAGGAGCAAGCAGCTCAGTAAATCCCTACCCACCACATAAGAAGTGAGTAACTTGAACCAAGTTTGAAGGTGAAGCTAAGGAAGAGAGAACACATACTTGATACACGCTTTGCTAAACATATACCCTGGACAATCGATTTGGAACCTTCAAGAGTATCAGCCTGAAGCAACCAAGGCAATAAACATCTATCCTCTAAACTGTCATTCCTAAAATATGTGCTTGGCCAAAAAAGGGTAGAGTACTGCATTTATGCCTTCTTGGGCTGAAGTAACAGCTGCAGGCTTTTCAGAACTGTTTAACACAGCTTGCCAAGAAACAATATGATCATTGATTTTATGAGTTGATAACAGTGAAGGAATTTGTCTCAGAGGACAGGTGCTTAAATCCATTAATCTATCAATTCATCGATGCTTTGTAAGACTCTTTATCTTTTCATGTTGCTCCAAAGCAAAGTGACAACAGAATGCTCAAGTATTTTATATGCTTATTCTTAAGAGTAACACCAAGAAGTTTCTATCCTCCTTTCTGTGAAATGTAAATTTGGATCAAAGAAAGACAAGAAACTCTGATTTAACATGAAATTTGACTTCTGTTTTCTACCCATGGGCATAGCTGTCAGGACAATACTGTCAAGGTGAAAAATAACAGATAATTGCAAAAAGATTTGCTTCTCCTCCTCCTCAGATGATTGGCATACAGCCAAAAGCACTACGAAGGAATAGAGTCCTTGTATTCAGAAAGACAACTGAACAGTAAGTAAAAATAAGGAACTTCCAGACACAGCGCAGTCAGTGAATACAGACCACTGCGCTTTCATAAAAAACACATTAAACCATAAGAACTCATACCACCAAGCAGTTTACCTGCAGCAAAGCAGGCTTCTCCCCCTAAGTTAGGAACTGACAATTTTTTTAGTGTCTCTGAGGACAAAGAATTATTCAGGTGGGACAAAAAAATTTAGGCACCATACCTTTTAAAAATGCATTCTCTGTTCTTTATCCTTCATGTATTTGCACATCCATACTGTGTTCAACTGTACGTGGAGGGGGAAAATAGGTACCACTGCTTCAAAGAGCTCACAGATTTCTCACATCAGGGAAATAAAACTCCATGGGCAGTTTCTAATCATTACTGAAGCCCCTGAAAGATCTACTATTATTATTACAAACAGCAGGTGGGAGAGGAAAGCTCTCACATTCGGAATGCAAAGCAGAGAAGATACAGCTGCAAAGTGAACCTTGGCTGAAGGACTCAAACTCTTCAGTTCTCAAGAGGCACCAGCAGAAATAAATGCAGTCTCATCCTACTGCATGAGATTTTCTGGTGGTGATTTTTGTGAAACCCAGATATTCCTGTATCTAAAGAGTTGTTAATCGAAACACAAGAAAGCCATAGAAAAGCTGGGGGTTTGAAATATTTTTAAAAGGCTGCATTATTTTAAGCAAAACACCAACTCCAGAAATGAGGCTGGAGAAATGAGTGGAGGAGGAAAAGGATCCTTGATATCTTAGTGCTAAGAACAAGCCTAGTTATTACCCTCAGCCCTAAAGAGCATACCTTTGGTGTGATATTAGGTGGTAAACCTAGTATCATCATCCATAAGGATGGCTTGATGGATCTATAGTAGTCTCACTTGAAAAGATGAAACACCGCTTACCACTTTTTCTCTTAACTTAGATTCAAACTCTTTGTGCCTTTGTATTTCAGCAGTAGCCATCCTTTAGATTCTAATCTCCATGGGCTTGAAAAATCTCAAAACGGGCACAACACATGAGAAAGGTGCTGTATTTTTTCTTGGGGCAGAAGATGCCAGTGGTGTAGCGGTCCCTATTTCAGGTAGGCCTTGCTTCTATGACCATCTTCCCATACATGTCAACCACAGGTGTTCTACTATTAATGTACATCATCAACTTGATCTCCTGAGGAGTGTGTAGATCTCACCAACAGATCAGGTACCAGTAACAACCTTTCTTTACTCAAATGCACATGACCAAGCATTTATCTCTAGTGGAACTGTAATCATGAATGCACACTCAGCAGAAACTTAGCACAGGTATAAGACATCTAAAATTAGAAAAGATTTATCACAGTTTAAATCTTCAGTGTAACTTGGGCAATGAAAATGAACATCCTTTGCAAGACGTGTTATCTGCCAGGGACAGTTTTCTTTGCCTATCTCACAATTAAAATTTAGAGTTTAGAGAATCTTTAAAAAAATTAGACTTAGAACATGGAAGTTGAAAATGAATTGATTTTGTTTGCTATGTTTTGCTAATTGATAGTGTTTGCTGTGTTCTGCTTAATCCACAATCAGAATATTCTCTCCAGACATTAGATGTTTATAAATCTCTCCTGATCATATGCAGCCAGTTCTTCAAAACATAAGACACCTGTGGGAAGCTGCATCTTTAAAGTTACTTTTAGTTTTATATGTCATATTTGCAACATGTTGCAGAAAACAGACACCCAGACAATAATGAAGTAAGAAGGGTCATTAAATCACTTCTCTGTAGAGAAAGGTCTATTATACAAAAATACATAAACCATTAGAGCTTCTAGCTGAAGTCTAATGATCCCCCCTATCAGTCAACGTTACAAACTAGAGATCATTTCACAAGGCAATAAAGAAGCTACTGTTTCAGTACAAAAGCAGTGTGGTAAAGCCTTATCAAGTTTTCCACCAGGGAGCCTTTTAAAAATCTCAAGTCATAAAGCAATTAGTTATACATCTTGATTTTAGAGATCCCTTCAACAGTGAACTTTCTCTCTCCTTCAGCCCAGAGCATTTTGACCTCCATCTCCCAGGAAAGTATCTCCCCAGAGACTGCAGAAATCCTCCATTGCCTGATTTCCAAGCTCACACAGTGCCACTGATATCTTGAATTGAGCATGACTCACTCCACACGCACAAGTCAGAAAAACAGTGCTGTTTGAGACCATCTTTTTTTTTTTATCTTCTTTGAATAAATGCTTTCCTGAATCCAATAATATCAGACTCACAATATTTTATATGCCATAAAAAACATTCACAGTACCCACAGTCTCAGTACACTTGCAGAAGCAACAGATACACTGTTCTTTGCCTGCCCTACCTTCCTGTTACACATATTAGGGATTAACGCTTCCAAGACTTTAAGCTTAAATTCTGATTTTAAACATCTGTAGAGTGGTTAAAAATATGCAGTATGTCTTTAAGACATGTTCCAAATGTAAATACAAACTAGTTCCTACAAACTAGTAGCTCCAAGGTTATAGAGTAACATTCTGTATTGACAATTTTGGTCTGCAATTATTTTGTATAATACATATTGGTTCTGAAGGTTAAATATGTAAATTCTGCATCAAATTCTCAAGCACAATCCCATTACAAATAAATTAAGTGTTCCACAACCTCAGAACTGTGGAAAAAACCAAAAAACTGTACACTGAAGACTCCCACATCTAGGTACAAGAAATGGTACATGAAAGGCAACATGAAAGCTGTTTGGTTCCTTGCTATTGCAACATAGCCAGAAATTATTTGAGTAACTTACTATTTTCCAAGCAGAATCTTGGAGAGATCCTGTTCAAAAGAAGTTCCTGTCGTAATCGAAGAACTTCAGCTTCCAGCACTTCCACTTTCCATTTCCATCCAAAATCCTGTTCGGATACAGTTTTGGCAAGGTACTCTATGTATTCTTTGGAACTCTTCCCAGGTGGTTTTGAGTGGATAATTGCAAAAGCCAATGCTAGTTTTGATATTTTCAAATATGAAATTTGATTTTCTCTTCCATCTTTGATTTCTGTTGCATTAGAAAAACAGAAAACAAAAAGGTTACTTCACTATGACTCCATTAAGGAAATGATGCACAATATTTTCTTGGCTGTGAAAACTGTTCAACAGTGAGACCAATTCTTTTATTTCCAGTGCATTCCTAAATCATCAAGGAGAACAGAAATACAAGCATCTCTGCTCAAAGTGAGAACAGAACATACATGAGCTGCACTCCAGCTATAAAAATAAAATTCAGCTGGTATTTGAGAATAACTGTGGAAATAGTAAGCACTTCAAATAGGCTTATCCTAGCGAAATTTTCAATGCAAATGTTATCTCCACTGAAACAAAGATGAAAAAAGTAAAAATACTAACCTCAAAAAAACCACTCTGACACTCCCTCCCCCCCAAAAGGATTCTAAACCCATGACTGAAGAATGCGTTTGGGGTTCTTTATACTTAAACACAATACATATAAATTTTTGAAAGTGTGCCAAAAGGTCCCAGTGCTCAAAAGATAAAACTCTGAGGTTGTCTTTGATTTTGGACACCTCGTATTGGTGCTCTTGAATTTTTAAGTCCACATTAAGCCTCAAGCATGCAGAAAGCTAGGCAGACAGCTTCAAAGTGATGCAAGTGGCTAGTAAGGTAGTAAAGAAAGTTTTATAAACTCTGTTACAAACAGTGAGGATGGGGCAAAAGGCATCATAAGAGTCAGAGAAACAAAATATTTAAACAGATGATTATGTCATGTGCAACAGCACAGGACCTAGGTGCAGAGAAGGAAAAAATGAAATTAAAACCAACTAATAATAACCAGCCCATCTAATCAGCAAAGTTACTTTTTTTTTCCTAATTCCACACCATTTTCATTCAGTTGTTTAATGTATTCTTTTCTTGAAAAAATATCACTCCCAGAATAATTATGGGAAAAAAAAAAATCACTTCCTACACTTTTGCCCTGGCCTTGACATCTACACATTTTTCACAATGCTGTTTTTTCTCGTTATCCAACAAAACTGCAGGTTAAGCACTACAGTAAGTTGCATTGAGCAGCTCTGAAATAGTTGCAGCATAGCTTAGAAAAAGGTATTTTAGGTCATCCTTTCCCCAGATCATCTGCTATCACTAAGCTGATTTCTTCCTTTGGTTCTACTTGACTTTGGATAGTAACTCATAAATCATCATATATTCATTTATCCATCAGGGACATTTACAAAAGGCACTGCTCTTTAAGTATTTCTTTCACCTTTCAAATACTTCTGAAATACATAAACAATCCCTGTGCAACCCTTGCACATTGTCCATTAAGACACAGCTGCCAATTAACACTTCACATTGTAAGAGCACAAGAGACAAGACTGCAAAAATTCCTTGGGATCTGTTTACCTACAGCTATATCTTAAGCTACTCTTCTCCACTTGAAACACTCCATTCCTGCTGCGTGTCAGGGCAAAATCACCTAATCTAAGCTACCAGTGCATTTTTAAAGCTAATTAAATAGTAAGCCTTTAGAAACGGAACTATACTATGTATGCCGCTTACTTAAAGCAGTTATACATTAAATGGTATGTTCTGCAAAATTTCTTACGAAGAAAATCTGTTTTACACAACTTTTCAATTCATATCTAGAATTTCTGTGAAAAGCAGAGGTTGATTCTCGCAGTCTCAAAGGATTAGCACCTCTGTGGGACAGCTAACTGGTGTAAGACTTGCTTGCCTAATACATCAAAGGAAATGTTTACAAATACAAAACCATGCAAGTAATTGAACTGCCTTCAAAGCTGTGAATAAAATTAAATACGTAGAAACACACTGAAAGAAGATCAAGTAGTAACAGTAAGGTATCCAAAATATTCAGCTTTGAACCTGAAAGGTGTTTCCCAGATTATCTCATCAATAGAAATTTCACCCAGATATTACTCAAACAGTGTCTGTCAAGCTCCATTCTTACAAAGTCCCTTTGCAGAGCAGAACGATAAATTAGGGCAGGCAGAAAAACGTCTTACACTGCTGGCTTAAAATTTTGGTACCTCCAGAGACTACTCTGCAAAAGCTTTCTGATCAATTTTCCTTTTAAGGACAAATCCATGTTCACTTTCTGCTTCATAATATGCTTTGTCAGTATTAGCATTTTCCTTTAAATTACACTCACAAAAGTTGCAAAATGACCAACATTCCAGTATGGGTCAGGGAGTGGTATTTATTCCAGAATTACATGAATGCTCAGGTGCCTTTTATCATCAGTCACCATCAATACCTTCTTATCTATTGTACTCTTTTATTTCTCCTTACAGGACATACTATTACAAAGAAAATATGAAGAAAATACAAAGTTTGCTGTCTGACCACTGACATATTACCACTATGCTACTAGTGTGAAATGCTACTTTGGTAGCATTTTTTCACCACTCATTACCAAAATAGTCACTTTTTCATTTTGTTTTGAAAGGGACTATTTTGTCCCTTTGTTATCCTTAAAACTATGTGTTTTAAGCATAACAAAAACCTAAGTGCACAAGGTAACAGTACAATGGAGTACAAGTAAAAGGATCTTTCAACTGGAACATTCCAAAATGCTATTTTCTAAAGGAGATGTAAGTAAGTCACATAAACCACATAAACCATTACCTAATTTTGCTTTGAGAATCTTAAATAGCATTCCTCCTTACAACAGTTAAGACATAAATTTAATTAATGAATTAATGAAATTTGGAGTTTGAGGGAGGCCTTTTCCTCTTTAACATCTTATACAGATTCCCTTGCACAGTAGGAGTGCCTTACACTGAATGAGTTTAGGGAGATATTCTTACTCTGGAGAAAAAGAATAATTTTTCTGGAAAAATTACTTCTGTTAGAGAAAATCCCCAACAGCAGGACAAATCACACAATCAGTTCTTCTTAGGAACAAGACACAGCACAGTTTTTGGAGAAGTCATTCTGTTGGAATCACAAAATCTCGTTTAAAAACAGATAATTAATGACAAATAGCAAGATTCCTGCATGCATTTCCAGAAAGAATGGACTTCTTAAAGATTTTATGGAGAATATACAGATATTTTACTTGCTTTCTGTTACTGTCACTATCACCATCTCTCTTAATTTCTTTTCTGATTGGGAAAAGAGAAGTTTGTGTATCAAAAAGCAGAAGTTCTAAGAGCTGATTAAGGTTTTTCACCATTTCCCTAAAGGGACAATTGCTCTCTCAGATACTACTATATAAGTCTTCTAGAAAATAACACACCGGATGACATTATTAGAAATACGGGGATGCTGGCCAACTGTGCATTAGCAAAAATTGCACAGCAATCTGTTGCTCTCAGGAAGTGCTGAACCACCAAATATATTCCACTGAAAGCATATTGGCAGCTACAGAGTTTTATCAATAATATTTTTGCTCCTATCAGCACAGAAATTATACCACTGGTTGGGCAGAAAAAAGTTTTAGAACCAAACCAGAAACTTTCCTTGATTGAGAATAGTACCTGGCCAAGAGCGGAAAGGAGTCACCAGTCTAATTTTAGCTGCTAATGCCAAAATGTCTGACAGAAAGAGAAAGGTTCAAGAATTATCCAAAGCTCCATTCGTGTGATTACTCAGTGTTAAGGAGAGAACCAGTAATGCCTTGCAATCTCTGCTGGAAGCAGGGCTCAGCACCCTAACAACAGATTCCACCTGGTGACAGGTTCCCTGTGTAAACCCCTCAATCCACAAACTGATATTGGAAGAAAGAGTACTCAGAGGACACAGTGGGTTAACAACACTGTCGAACAGGGCTGAGTCTAAAGATTTCCAACACAAGAATGACATTCCACGCTTCCAGCTCTCATGGAGGGAGAGGGTGCTGAGACCTGCTAAGATCCCAGCCATGGAAGACTGCTGAGCAATTATTCACCTGCTGAAATAATTACAAAAGGAGCGATGAACTGTCCTGTACACTCTGTGTAACATAACCAAGGGGAACTGAGATGTGGTCCAAGATTCATTGAAGACCTTTGATATAAGCAGGAATACAGGCTAACAGAAAGAACCAGGATAAATCTGATTCATAAGCACTATCCTAATCCACCAACATGCCAGTCCTGTTTTGCAGCTGCATTTGATGTAGCAGCTCATACAGAGAAACTGAAATGTTAAGGGTTAATGACTCAAAGAATTGGCCATTTGCAAAAGCTGCGGGTGCCTTGCTGAAGCCAGGTTTGCACCACCCAGCTGAAGGAGAGGAGGAGAGGTTTTTGGGTGTGTGGCAGCAAAACCTCTGATCTGTGCAAGAACAGCCCAGGTGAGCATCCACCGCTGGAGAAAGACCAGGGCAAACCAACCCTCCTTTACACAACTGGCTCAGGTGTAAAACTGTGCCTGCCCCACCCCAAGGAGGTATCAAAACATTCCCACATAGGCCTGAAGGTTTTCAGCCCTTCTGACGGGACGTAACTGGCTCAACTACGCTGACAACAAGGGTCGTGTCTTAGAAGAGGTCTTAACCACCAAAGACCTCAGAAATGTCCCCGGACTCATTTCTGGGGCCTTCCACCAAAACACTGTGCATGGTCCACAGTGTTGCAGCAGACAGTGTAAAACCGCCCCCACAGGGAAGGTACCTGGGTGTTGCCACCCAAAGCTGAGCAGATGTTTCGAATGTCTTTACATGCAAGTTTAACTGTACCTCTTTCCAGGTTAATCCTGTTTGGGGCGCCAGCTCCTCTAGTTCACATGTACTAATGTGAAGAATAATGAAGGGATTCAACTCCCACTGAAGTTGGGAGTTGAATTTATGTTTTATGTTTTTATGAGTTTATGTTTCAAGAGCTTCTGCCACCCTTGACAGATCAACATTGAAACCATCACTTCGGACACTGAAATTGCACCAATCAAGCCTGGTCGCTGGATCCACGGGTGGTGGTATCTTTCCTCTACACTATTTACTCTTATCCTTTCTTCTTCTTTATTTTTCATATATATTTTCTTATGTGATATTTTCATGCTTTTATATTGTTATGTTACTACAGATAATAACCAAAATGGCTATATACCTCCTTTCCATTCCAACCAAATTGTTCAAAAATAAACCTGCCACATATATATTTATATATACAAATGCTGGTCATTCAGCATTGTTTCACTCTAGTTAGGTCATAACATCATATTACACCATTAACTACAAGAAGATACTCTTCTGGTAGGTCCCACATTGTTTTTGACATGGTCAAAAAGTGAAAAGGAAGTAATTCCCACAAAATAGGAAAAATGTCCACCCCACTAGTTTCAGATGATCACCTTTTTGGTTCATTTTCTTCTTGGTTTGAAACTGCCTATCTTTAATTTCATTCCAAAGGTCAAAGGTTTCATACTATCGGTTAAAAAACATAAAGAATTAAAATATTTCATTATTATAGGAAAAAAAAGAAAACATTCATTAGAGCCATGAAAGGCTATTCATCAAGGTAATTTCAACATGCTATAAAATCTCCTATTTCCAAA
Source organism: Corvus hawaiiensis (assembly GCF_020740725.1). Lineage (NCBI taxonomy): Eukaryota > Metazoa > Chordata > Aves > Passeriformes > Corvidae > Corvus > Corvus hawaiiensis. The sequence continues at coordinate 33,642,211 of NC_063215.1, read as the reverse complement.
AAACGTGCAATTCCACAAGAGGGCTGCACCTTGCTAGTTAGTGGTCCCCATTTTCATACTGATAACATGCTGGCAAAATCTGGAAGCTGAGGTCAAACGTGTGGCATCTTCAAGAAACAAGGACAATTCTCCAAGCCCACCACTGGCCCAAAAGCATTCTCTCCTCCTCTAGCACTCTCCTGGCTGTCAGAAGATGCTTTTCTGCCTTTTACTTCAATGGTTCTTTTTTTTCCCCCGTTAACCACAGACAACTGAACAGCCCAGCCTGAGTGCACAGAAGTTGCTTTCATTGCTGCACACCAAATTAAGTCTCAAGAAGTGAAAAAAAAAATACTTCTGGATACTATTTTTATTTTTTTACTCCATGCCAGAATTCCACTAGAGTCAACAACGTGCTGACAGGGATAACAATAATTTCCACTCTGTAGCTGAAGTATAGAGATGATCCCTTCATTATTCTTCACATTAGTACATGTGAACTAGAGGAAGTGGCCTCCCGAACAGGATTATCCTACAAAGAGGTAGAGTTAAACTTGCAGTCACATCAAAATAGACTGCTTCCTGAATAAAAAACACAGTGATCTTGGGATGAGCTTCCTACAGCTCCTGGGACCATGTCCACTGATTTTCCTGTGCCAGCTCTGGGTTCCCCTGCCAAGAGGAACCACAGAATGTGCTGCATCCATTCATCAAAAGATGAGCTACTCGTTTTGTACAGGTGAATCCTCAGCTCTGGAGCTTTTAAGAAGTCTTTCAGGGGTGCTTATGGGTAAAGGAGGTGAATTTTATATAATTTACTCTTCTGAGTGGTACATACAATTTTCTGACTGACCTTGGAAACAAGCAAGTCACAGACAAATTAGGAGAAGGTAGCTAAATTATGCTATGGTTTAAAATTATAGGGTACCTCAAACCAAACCCAAAACCTAAACTCATTTGAAATAATTCAACACTGGAGTAATACTCATTAATGTCAAAGAATTATAGACCTTAGGCATGACTTCCATGTTTGGCCACGAAATTCATGGCTAATAATGGAGAAAACTGCTGCAAATATCATAGACAAAACCTTATTGCTTACAACATGACACTCATTTGTTATTCAGACCACTGCCATCTGAATTTTAAAAATAATTTAAAAAATTAATAGCATAAGACACAAAATAGACTGTAATTCATTTAACTTCCAGGCCATTCCAGGGCTCAGTTTTCTTCACACGTGAAATTTTTATTTAAAAATAAGAAGACTTGTCAGGACAGAAACAAATTGCCATTCACCACTACTACACAGCTAAAAAATCCTCAGACAGCCCTAAATATCAATAAACTGCTTTTTCTTCTAAATTTAAGAGTATGATCTGTCCTTAAAGACATAAAGAGAAAAACCATTTTGTTGCCATGATTTTTACTTCAACTCGTCTGTCAATTACACAGTGCAAATAAAGGCGAAAAAATTAACCACATCTTTGTAACCTCATCTGCTTTATAAAACAGAAATCAAGATATGAACTTATTATGATGGAGCACAAAATGCTGCAAGTGCTCTAGCAGAACTGGGCTGAGCTCAGACACATACGGCCACAACATTAAGCAACAATAAAATAAACTCGATTTAATTGGTACGCCTAGCACAACGTCATTTGTATATATAATAAACAATGATAATAGGACAACTACATAATCAAGATGAACTGAAGTATCACTTCAGTGTTCCAATTAAGCAGTTTTTATTGTAAAAATGTATATTAAACCAAGGCTACTCCACAGTGTCATCTTTAAACAACCTATGCTCATAATACACAAAGATATGTAATGTGGACACACTCGGGGAAGAACTTGCTTTTCCTACAACAAGCCTAACAATACTTTCAGCATATTTTTTTCAAATGGACTCAAAACACTAAAACAATACTGAAAATAATAAATATTTAAAATACTTTATGTCAAAAGCACATGGAAACTTAAATGTAGCATGATTTCTTCCTTCAAACTCTAACTTTTAAATAATTTTAGCTTCTAAAATCAAGTCTTATAAATTCTCCAAATCCAAATAACATGAATGAGCTGAAAAAACATTTTAGAGCTTATTAATGTTTCCCAAATATAACCGTTTCAGAGAATTTAAGAACATAAGCAAGCATAATCCCTCAGGATTTCAGTAACATTTTAGATGTAGGATTTATCTCCTCTTAATTACAGAAACCTACAGCTTAGATGGCTACAACTGAGCTAGCTGTCTAGACTCCTTTTATTACCAATGGGCAGAAACAGAGATTTCTAATGTTAAAAATAAGCCAAGTCATTTGTACATTTTGTGGTGAAGTCATGACCCAGAAACATTTGTTTCTCCGCACGGACTACAAAGAGTGTTAAGATGACTACATCAGATGCACACACATGTACTGTGGGCAGCCAACTGCACTGAGATGAGCTGGTGCACCACAGGCAGCTAAAGCTGAGACCTTCAAAAACCTATTTAAGGTGCCTCACTAACAAGACAAATTTTGCAAGGCTGAAAGCAGCACTCCTCAAAAGAAGTCTGTCATTCTAGATCTGGACATGGAAAAAAGTTTGTGAGAATAACCTTGTGAATATATTTCAATGCACAACATAGCAGACAGGTGCAAAGTAGGGACATGAGAAACAGCAAGTATGCTTGGAATTCTATGAGCACAAAAAATCAGTTTGAGTCCTAAAAGCTTCCGTGCCTCACTCTTCAAAAAGGTCATTTGAAAATAGTAATTTAAGCCTGAATTTTCTGGTAGTTTAAAATTGTGTATATATTCTCCCTACAAGCTGAAGTTCTTTCTTTTGCACTCCTTCTTCTCCTCCAACAGGCATTTTTCATGTGTCACAATATAAAGTGAATTTGGTACACAGTACCATTACCATGTTTCTCTTCACTATTCTGACTATGAAAGACATGAATATGTTTCCAGAAAAGGGAATTTATTCTATAAAACCTGCTGTTCAGAAATTAAAGTATAACTTAGTGGTGTAAATTAATCTATTCTTACGTCAGAACAGATTTCTTCCCCTACCAAAACAAAACTGTGCTCACTTAGTCACCTGGGTGTAAATTCGTTGGGTTTGGGAGCTGAGGACATACTTTTCATTATAGCTTTATGAGATGAAATTTACGAGACCATGAAATTCAAACCCTTATTCTTTTACAAAGTTTCATATATGCGAATAATAATTACATAAAGAGTAAATTTACAGTTGGCATTAGGGACTATGGAAAACAATCCCAGCCTTTATATACTGCCAAATTACAAGAAGAAAGCAGCCCTTATCTCCCCAGTTTTACCTATTGCAATGACTAGCAATATTAGCTTTTGAATGCAGAATTTCAATGCAGAATTCAGGAAAAGGCAATCATCAAGAGTTTGGAGCATTATATGAAGACTATTTTGCATATCTCCTTTTCCCATGTTAAAATATAGTGACTAAAATATCACCATAATTTCCTTTTCAGTTTCACACTTTCAGCCTTTACCTGACCAGTTCAGTTTCCACAAGTTTTTAAATCTACAAGATCAGTATCTTTCAGTGAACAAGATTCATTGAGGTAATGCATCCACTGTATTTTAAAAACTTTAGTATAGGAGAATGTTTCATGAAGGCTGTCTGGACTTCAGGTGGCTCTCTTGAAAGCTGTTTATTGCATAGGTCAAGTTACAGCATTTCAGGGAGTGGGTATCCAGAGCCAGCCCTACAGCTGCCAGCTCCAGCTGTAGGCATACCTGAAGCCGCTTTCTGTTCAAGTTACAAAGCATTTTATACTTTTCTTTGCAGAGTATCTTAATACATAACAACCAATAAGCACCATACACAATACCTTTACATTTGCCTATAGCCTATCATAGCTACTACCATCACCATATTACAGTCATTACTGTCCAATCACAAGAGTAAGTAAGTTACAATTTAAGCTTACAATGGAAAATTCTCAGACCTTTCTTCTTCTTGCTGCATCAACATTTCTTGTTTGCCTGCCATATCTCTCTTTATGGTAAAGACATGTTTTCTATTTACTTATGCTCTTCTTGAGATTTATTTACTTGGTGAAAAACGTCTTTGTTTGTAGTCACATACCTTTGTCCTACTCCTAAAAATCTCCTTCCAACTCATCTCCAACCTTTGCCTTCTCAGTTACTCATCGATCAGTGTTTCAGCAAAACATCTTTTACTCTATATCAAAACTTGCTTTCATTTCTATCTCATCCCCAGTTTCTACATTCAAAGATCTTTCTGCCAAGCCTACATACCTGTGAAACTTTCTTACCAAACTTTCATCTTCCCCAACACTTTAGTTTTGGGTTTCTTACAGAAATTTAATACAGGCAGAATGAAAGATGAGATTGTTCAGAAGAAAGAAAATGTTTGTAATGGAGGGCAAGGAAAAGAGGGAATACTGCTAGGAATCCAGTACTCTAAGAAGCATACGGTATGCAATAAAGAATGAAGCCCTACATATACTATGCATAGTAGCATAACTATAACCACATTTAAATATGTATTACCTAAATATTAATTTATGAAGCACTGGAGGTTGCAAAAGACAGTGAACCACTGAAGAGACTTGACAAGGATTCATAGCCAAGTCCATAGACAAGTACTTTTCACACTTTAATTTGGCTCAATTACTAGTTTATTCAGATTAAGAAAACATCTAAGCCAGGAAAATGATCAGAGGGCTGGAGCACCTCTCCTTTGAATACAGATTGAGAGAGTTGAGGTTGCTAAGCCTGGAGAAGAGAATGCTCCAGGGTGCCCTTCAGCACCTGAAGCGGGCTTACAAGAAAGCTGAAGAAGGACTTTTTACAAGGACTTTTTACAAGGGCAAGACAAGGGGAAATTACTTTAAACTGAAAGAGGGCAGATTTAGATCAGCTATTAGGAAGAAATTCTTTACTGTGAGGGTGATGAGACACTGGAACAGATTGCCTAGAGAAGCTGTGGATGCATGCCCTGGTTTTAGGTGGGACATTTTCTTCTTAGTAGCTGGTACAATGCTGGTGGGTTTTGGATTTAGTATGAGAATGATGTTGATAACATCCTGGTGTTTTGGCTGTTGCCATGTAGTGTTTACCCTCAGTCAAGGACTTTATAATGTCTCATGCTCTGCTACTGAGGAGCTGAACTGAAAGCTGGGAGGAGAGCAAGGCCAGGACAGGTGACCCAAACTGGCCAAAGGAATACTGGGATAGTGGGGGGATGATCTCTGTTCAGAAATGGGCTGGGCATTGGTCAACAGGAGGTGAGCAATGATGTTCATCACTTGTTTCTCTTGGGTTCTGTTACTGTCTCTCCCTTTCGTTATAACAATTCCTCCTATTAATCATACTATCAGCATACTTAGTATCACTATTATAATATTTTATTTCAATTATTAGATTGTTCTTATCTCAACCCATTAGGTTTACCTTTTCTTTATGACTATCCCCACTGGGGTGGGGGAACTGAACAAAAGGCTGTGTGGTACTTAGTTGCCAGCTGGGGTTAAACGCCATCCCTAGAACTGCTCAAGACCAGGCTGGATGGGATTTTTAGCAACCTGGTCTAGTAGAAGGTGTCCCTGCCCATGGCAGGAGGGTTGGAACTAGACGATTTTTAAGGAACTAGAACTCCAGGCATTTCTGTGATAAGACAAAATTAATCATTACTTTCTTCCATCAGTCAATGAGAGAAATGCAAGTGACTAAGCCCTATGATTTCTGTATTCCTAAGGTCAGAGTCATCAGAAACTATCATTTCCATTCACTGACATTAGAAATAATCAGCTAAAAATATTGGTAACTTTGATAATTCTTTTGTATTCTGTTATATCTGCACATTCATGTAATCTTTTTTTAACAGGCAGAGCATTAACAACATTAATTGAATCCCAGAATTCATCCAACAAAACTTCACAACAATAGTGTGAATTAGGTGAAATGGACAGGAAAAAACTTCACATTTGTAATATATAAAAATAGAGACAAGTAATTCATAGCTGATATTCTTCATCATTAATGACCAAAGCAGTGCAACTTTCACGGGAAGGCTCCCATTTCCTTCCAAATAAACTCAACTTTTCCTCAGGAAACCACTCTTGGATCACGTAAGGCCTCCCGCACGGAGGCGAGGCAGGTGTCCCAGGAGAACCAGGGGAACCAAGGGGCTGTTCCGGGAGAACCAGGAGAAGCAGGGGGCTGTCTGACGCAGCCCCCATACCGCACCCCTGGGCACAGGGCTTGCACATGGGGGATATCCCCAAAGGCCACTGACACCGCGGGGTCGGAGCCCTCTCCCAACCTCCCTCCCAGCCTCCCCGGGCCTCCGGGAAGCCCTGACGGCCTCGGGCTCCCACCCACCTGCAGCAGCGGCCGCGCCGCGGGGGCCGCGCCCCGGGTCCATGGCCTGGGGCCGGGCCGGGATCTCTCCCCGCTGGGGTCAGGCACAGCCCCGGCCCCGCGGCGCGGTGCTGGGAGCTCCTGGGTGCGGGCCCTCCGCGTCCCACTCGTGTTTATGTCGGCCGAACACGGGTGCTCCCTGGGGAGTTGGCAGAGTCCGCGCACTCGCGGCCTCGCCTCCCGCTCCGGGGCTGGAATGAGAGGGAGGGCCAGCTTTTTGCAAAGGCCGCCTCAGTCGGGAAGGTGCAGGAAGGGGGAGGCCATGGAATTCCGCAGGAGACATCTGAAGGCCCCTGGTGCTTCCGCCAGGGAAGGAAGGGAGCGGAGCTGTGGGCAGGCTTTTAGCGAGCATGCCGTGCCTGTCCCAGCCCTGGACTCTGGCCGCACGCTGGGCCTGCCGAGGGTCCAGGTGGCAGAGCTCACCATCACCTGGGACGACCCCCCACGCTTTTACACTTCTTACTGCTATAAATTGCATGAGGGCCTCTCAAAGTGTTTTGCTGATTAACTCAGGTCTCTTTAAACTTTTTTTTACCTAAGATACAGCCCCATACTAGCCGCTGTGCAGAAAATTAACTCTATCCCAGCCAAAATCAGCACAGTATCTTAAGAGGAAATGGGATAATGAAACTTCAGAACAGTATTTTTTTAAAATACTGCATTGGAAATAGAAGCTGCCTTTTAGTGGAAACACTGTGAGCCAAGCTCGCCAGTTAAGAAATTACCTTTCTATGAAAAATTACACAAACTGTGCTGAAAAGGCTGTGTTAAGGCTTGTTGGTCAGAAATGGTGTCTATAGAGGCATAGAATCACAGAATCATTTTGGTGGAAAAGACTCTTAGGGTCATCGATTCCAACCATTAACTGAGTACTTCCAAGTCCACCACTCAACCATGTCACTCAGTGCCACATCTACATTTCTTTTAAATACTTCCTGGGATGGTGACTCCACCACTTCCCCAGGCAGCCTGTTCTAATGCTTGACAGCCCGAAGAAATTTTTATTAATACTCGGTTGAGGAGGCTGAGGTGGAGGACAGGAGAAGAGATAAGAAATGAGTAATGAAGTCAGATGCATTAGGTGCAGTTAGGCTTATCACAATACATCAAGTTTTTAAGTAGTGGGGGGCAATCTTTCTGAACACAGAAGTATTCAGATGTGACAAACAATACATACTTTTAAAACCCTCATCCCCATTTCTTGGCTAATCTAAGCAGCACTGTTTTTATCATGTTCTTTTCTTCAAAAAACTATTTTTCATCAGTATACATAGTGAAAAACTTCTGAGCTAATACACACTTTCTTTTTTTTTTATTTTGAAAAATTTACCTTCCCAACTATGGAGAACTGTTAACACTGGAACTTTTCATTTTAGACTTCAAATGATAAAAACAAATTAGACAGAATAAGTTAGAGAGCATTTTCATTCTGACAGCACTACTTATTTCTCAGTGAAACCCAGGGGGGAAAAAATAGCTAAACATTCTCCAGTCTTCTATTGCAGTGACATATCAGCAGCTACACTTTATAATTTTCTGTGTATCTTTTGTGCATATAAGTGATGCAGATGCTTTTCAAACTGGACACTCATTATGTAGACTGGAACGTCCATATTTTCATATCTTCTCAACTGAGACAGAAAAAATTCAGAGACATCAGTGCTTTTACCTGCAAACCTGTCATCTGTATAGAGAGCTGAATCTAAAAAGCAGAATTAGGCAGGGACAACATTACTACTCTTCTAAAAAAGAAAGTGGCTTTGCTTTTTCTGAGAGTACCAGTTCTGCTTGCAATTGGAGGCTTATTGAGAGACACCTAAAAATCCTGAGGCCTTCTACCACTAGGCAGCTGCCTGCAGGGATGTTTTTCACTTTATTGTTTTGCACTTGAACTACATTAAAAAAAAAGAAGAGCTGTATAAATTCAGTTTTAGATGAGCAGCTCCTTTTTTTTTTTTTTAATTTGGAGCTAGCAGTAGTTAGAAGAAATTTTTCTTGAGTTTGCAAAGTAACTGTGCACAGCTTTCAGAATACCAACCAAGATACAACTTAGTACATTTTTTAGTTTTGCTTTTAAAGTAAGTTGAAGCATCCCAATATTTTCAAGGTGAAAAAAATCAGGTGTACTGCCACCATTAACAGAGCATCTCTAATGAGTTTTTTATTCATCTGAAAGCAGCAAAATCTGGACACAATCAACTGCAGAATCGCTGAGATGTGTGTTCCTGTTCTATTGAAGAAAAATTTTCCAAAATAATGTATAGAATTTGCATTAACTTTATTCAGTGAGTATTCCCAGTGATTACATAGAATCATAGAATCATTAAGGTTGGAAAAGAGTTTCAAGATCATCACATCCAGTCTTTGATCAGTGCCCTGTTAATTAGACCATGGCACTGAGTGCCACATCCAGTTATTTTTTTGAACACCTCCAGGGATGGTGCTTCTGCCACCTCCGTTGGCTGCCCATTCCAATGTCTGACCACCTTTTCAGTGCAGAATTTCTTTGTGATGTCCAAGCAACATAATCTAACATTACTTTTTTCATAAATGAGCAATGTGTATGTGCACATGTATTGGTGCATGGTGCAAATTCATGTTATATCCAATAAATAAAAAATAAGCTATCCAAACATGGGATGATAAGCACTGTATGTAATCTCAAGTCAGACAACAGTGAAATGAAGTTTCAGTTTGAAATAAGCAGTCTGTAGTTTGTGAAGGAAGCTGATTCTACTAGTTGCACAGAAATTCCTTTGATCTTTTTATGAATATGTCTTTTGATCTCAAGAACAGTCAAAGGATATCTTTGTGGCAAAAGGTCATACAAAATAATTAGCTGCTTTTGTTAATAATTAAAAGCAGTGAGGTGTTTAATCACATTAGAGGTCATGAGTTCTCAGTATTTAACCAATCCACATGCTGAATAATTTTAAACAACTGAGTGGTCAACTAAGAATAAACCCAAAAAACACAGTCTTCAATCAGTTGTTAAAAGTAAATGGATTATACTACTGTCAAACAGGCATGCCCTGCTCTTACCGGATGGTTACAGTATCTACAACAGTTTGAGAATGGAAGAATATATTTTCATTTGGTGAACTACGGTCTGTCAGAATTTATAAGACATCTTTATATTTTAATGCATGTCTATTTACCTGAGAACTGGAAGTGTCTGAAAACACATATGAAACACGCTGTCTCAACTATCATAGCTGCAATTTGGTTTAGCTGATGTGGGGCAAGAGGTACACTATTCTGAGAAAAGCATGTGAAAATCATGAGCAGAAGCATCATAATCTTATCATTTGAGCCTTTTTTTCATGGGTTACAGTGCTATATTTACTTTAAAAAAATTATTAAAATTTTGAATTAAAATATGGCATAATAATTCTTCATTACTCAGCATCAAGCTGTTTTCAAAACAGATTATAATGTGTTCATGATGGCTCTATTTTGTATGTAATTCTGATGGAACCAATATGGCTCAAGCAGTCCCTTTGAGCATAATCTGCAATTCTAAACAAGTCATCTGATTCAGGATGTTCAGTGAGTTATGCAATGACATCTTTTTTTCTGTTCAGAAACAAAGCATTACCATCAGGAAAAAAAGGATCACGTTTCAGCATCTGATGCAAGGAAAACCTTGTTCTGTAAAAGCAATATAAAAAGTTAGACATGATATGAGGAGAACAGGGAAACTAAAAAACTTGCTACTGTTTATAGGCATTGTACCATCAATTATGAAGTGATACTTTACAGTGCTTTGTCATCAGTTACATAAAATTACTGACAACAGATTCCATTCCTTTCTATACAGTATATACTAAGGAAAGATCAAACCTTTCCCTCAAAGAATTTCAGAGTCTGGAAATCAATACTGAAAGATTCTCATGCCTCTAGGTAAGAAAAACAGTAAAAGCATGTTAGCAAGTAATCAGAATAATACTTAAAAATTAATGTGACAATATAGCAGATAATTTCCACATTTCATCATATATCTGAGAGTAACAAAACAGTGTTGCAAGACTTTCCTTGTATGCTGCAACAGATATCTGAGAAGAAAGAAGAATTAAAGTAAAAACATATAAAGAGCTTTCATTTAATTTACTACTTCTTTTTGTAATTCCACAAGATTTTCTTCATGAAGTTTATAAAAAGGCAGAGAGGTAAACAGGTAATTGCTATGATATAGCTGTCCTAGAGTATAAAAATTTAGGTTACACTTCTCTACACAGAACTTTAACCAAAGAACATGTGAGCAGTCCTCGCTAACTACCTCATAATAGAGAAAATTGAGTGCATTAAAATATCCACATTATTGTGATTGAATCCTGAGGAATTTTGATTAACATTCCTCTGTGCAAGCATGAGGGGTCAGCTGAATCATGGGTTACAATGTCCATTTCCTTCTATTGACTCAGCTGGGTCAGGCATAAGTTTCAATGAAAGGAGTTTCATTTCTTGGAACATACTGACTTCACTCACTAGAAAGGCCAGGTGCCCACTTGAGATGCAGCGGTTGTGCTATTTCTTGTAGCACCTCGCCTGTCTAACCAGCTCAGAGCTTAAAGGATACAGAGTAAATTCTTTCTTCTTGAGGTAGTTTGCACTTTGTTTCCCAAAGAAGCATTGCACCCACCAATCACAGTGATGGTCTGGAAGAGTTTTGTCTCAATTTCTTTTGCCAAAAATGCTCTGCTTTGGGTGAAATTAAATAGTGTTTAGGCTACAGGGAGCTTTAATATGGTGGAAGAGTAATTACCAGGCAGGAATACAAGGGCTCTTGTTTTGATTCCCTGGTCCAAATAGCATGTATTTTTCTTTAGAGGCAACTGAAGTTTGCCATATTTTCAGATAAGAAACCAAATTACCTTCATGTGAGGGGTTATATATGATACCACATGACGTGGTTTAGTGTTGGACTTCGCCATGTTGAATGAATGGTTGGACTCAATGATCGTAGAGGTCTTTTCCAGTGATTCCTAATGATTCTGTGATCCTGTGCTGTCTCAGCCAAAGAGTCATTCATTTGGTGGAAGAGCTGTAATAGCTGTGTTGTCTTGGTGATTGTCTTACTTGAAGTGGAACATAGGACTGACTAGACACCCTCTAGAAGTTCCTTCAAACCAAACCAAACCAAACCAAACCAAACCAAACCACAGTATTCTGCTCTGACATTCTCCCTGACCACCTGAAGATTGACTGTAACCTGGTGAAGTGGGCTGCAGGGTGAGAGAGGTGGGCTTTAAGTGACACAGAAGTGAAAGGAGTATGAGTGTGCCAGCCCTCTGACTACTGAGTTATTGGACATAAACTGGTTAGAGTAGCTATTATCTGTATTTTGTAAAAATTTTAGTATTCCATATATAAAATCACAGGAGAGTTTTTGGAGGTTGTTAGCTATGTGTGCACATACATGCTCTGATCTATACTGGAGGAAATAACGTGGTCTGGCAGTCTTACACACAAGTAAGACTTTTGATTCATGCAAGAATCTCCCCCATGGCACCTGCCTTTTCCAGTTTCATTCCTCTGAGGATCCTTGGCAGTGGTGCTGAGAAGTCTCCTACTGAAAAGGATCCATGATCTTTGCACTGCATGGCAACATGGAAGCTGTTTTGTGGACGTCTGCTATATTGTGGCACTATCATGGTCATGCACTGGCATGTCAGGCTGGCTGCACATGTTAGTAGTGTGTAATAAATCTATTCTTATAGGCTGTGCTGTCCAGTTTAGTCTTCAGAGTTATGCTAATGTCTCTCCTCAAAACTACCATACTGTACCGCTCTTGTAGGTGAGGAGAGGGACTGCTGTCTGCTCAGCCATGTAAATTGTCACCATTTCATTCACTTAAAAGGAGTTTTGTCAGTTTGCTCTAATTGTAAATATGTCCTACTGAATTTAACAAGCTTAAACCATTATTAATTCATTTTTTTCTGGTGTGAAATGTAGACTTCATGTTAATATTAAAAATGTAGATTCTTGAAGCCCAGAATTCCTTGTATCTGGCAACTACGTAAAGAAGATTGGAGAAGAAAAAAACACTCAGAAAAACTTCAGTGTTTTAGACTAGTAAAATGAATTTCTAATGCAAATGCTGTAGAAATAGAATAGGTCATTTATAGAGGTATACATATGCAAATATATATATGCATATATATACATGCTTTTAGACAGATGGATAGATAGGAACACAAATTACAAGGTGACCACGTTGTGCTAAAGAGGCAGAGAAAGTAATTTTTATTTATCTGGTGAATATGTTTCAACTATAACAAGCGGCTTCCAAAGATAAAACTTTGTTTCCTTTACATGAAACTCTCCTTCACTCAGAAAAACCCTTTACAGTTGATGGGTTGTAGATAATTCTAACAGACAGAGGTAGCTGTAATCAATATTGTAGCTGCTTCAAAACTCTTAACCTGGGCTTCCTGTGGCTCCAGGCACTCATCAGGGAAGGGCTGTGGACTGACATAAATCCTTTCTCCCAGCAGCTGGGCTGTTGCTTCAGAGAAGAGCATCTGCTGCAGCATGAGAGGGTCACATTACCATGGTTTCTGTGCCTGATATAAAACGGTGGTGATATACAAATGTGAGCACCAGCAGGTACAAATGAAGATGCCATTTAAAAGTTGCATGATGTGACTCAAGTGATACAATTTAAAATTCAAATCAGTCTGTACAAGTTATGTCCTGATGCAGCTGTCCAGAAAGCTGAAAGTCCGTATATGGGACTCAGGTTGCACATTAGAACTGGAAAGATTGGGCTGTGCATATTTTAAGGGGAGAAAATTGCATGTGCCCATAAGTTGCTACAAATATCAATTCCATAGGAGGTTTTAAGAGGTAATCACCCATCTGCCAAAATATCCATGTTATCTTTAATCACGTTTCTGCTGAATGAGTAGAAAACATTAAAAAAAAAAAGCTTAAAAAACCCCCAAAACAACGCCCCCCCCCCCCCCCCCCCAAAAAAAACCTCCAAAAAACAAAACCAGAATGAAATCAGGATTGCCAAACCCTGTAATTATGAAGAAAACAAGTGATTAAAAGGAATTGGCTATAATGAAACCTATATTTTATTATGTGTGTAATTTTGGGACTAGACATAGTTGTTATGACTTGCAACAACACTAAAACCCTTTAATAGTAAAGGGAAGGACACTTCATTTAAATCTGTGGAAACTACTGTATAAGTATAGATCATAAAATGAACTAAATTCACTTCTAACTAAATTCTGTTTAGTTTAGTTCTAACTAAATTCTAGACTTTTGTTGAAATAATTCACTGTTTGATCTTTCAGTTATGTTATGTAAAATAAATGCACAGTTCTTCATTTCAACTGTGACATTCATTTGCTCTCTCCTGTAAGCTTGATTGACTATATAACTTCATGTCTCAAGGATTTAGGAAACAATGAAAGAAAGAACAGCAAATCAGCAGAGTGAAATTCTTATGTAGGTTACTTGGATAGTTCATGTCTGAGAATAAAGAAATATGAGTTCTGTGGGGTGCATGTGATGGTTGATATATATGCTTTATATATTATTTCCTTAAGGTCTGTAAGAAAATTAAATTGAAGTTTAATCAGAAGTGTTGCTCTGCACTGATCTGTGAGAACCTAAGGTGAAACTGGATGAAGAAATGTGTTTATGGAGATGATCCTCTTGCATTCCCATGCACCTTGAATTTGGAGAGAAGCTGTTTTCCAATAGCTTTCATAATTTTTATTTCTTCTTCAACTCTAATATTTTATTTATGCTTTATTCCCATATCCTACACACAGATAAGTGCATGAATACATTGAGAGCCATGCATATATGAATATAATTCTCTCAAGAGAAAATGTGGCTGTCAATAAATATGCAATGTGGCACATTAGTGACCAGGGCAGGCAGTTCTAAGATGCATGACTTGATTATTTCAAAACCAGATTTCTTCAAACATGCCAAAGGCAGGTATATGTCAAGATAAAAGCGACATGAATTGGAGTGTAAAAGGGCAACCTAAACATTATTCAAAGTATTCAGAAATCTGTTGGCTTATATTCCATTCCTCAGAATCAGCCAGACTGGATTTTTACTACACTTTGATAAAAATTTAGAGTTGAGTAGCGAACAAACATGAGCCATATTGGCACAATAGATCATGTTCCTAAACCTCTAAATGGCATAATAGAAATTAAATACCTTCTCAAGCAGAATTGTGGCCATTGCAAGTGAGGTTCTATAAAAAAGTAAAAAATATGTTTTCCCCTTTGTTTCCTCATTTGAAATATTCATTTATGTAGCCCTCAGAACACTGTTCCTTGCTACTAAATGTCTTAGACATTTAGATACTTCAGCTTTTAAATGCTTCAGACTGTCCAGAGTTTTTGAAGTACTGTCAAAATTCAAAGAAACCTTTGCTGCCACTGGTCTTTCTTCATATGCTAAGAAACCCTCTCTTCCTCATAAGGAATTACTTCTACACTTGTTTTCAGGGCTAAGTTGTTCTGCTAATACTTGTTCTACAGTATTCATGAACTTGTCCTTGCTACTTATATTTTATTTGTGGAAAACAGATCAGATAGACTGCCTGAATGCTCTGGGAGTTAGTTCAGTTTAAAGTCAATAGTGAGCCAAAGAGATGGTCCCAATGTCCCACTGATCATTCCTTAGACTGTCAATCAATACATTTCACCTGGGTCTCTCTAACTACTAAGTCAAGTAGCAAGTAACACCAAGGAGGGAATCATACAATTGTTGGAAAGATAATGAAAACCTCGGTGAGACCAAGGATCTATCTAACCCAGTTTTGGCTCTCATATAGTGCAGTGGGAAAGGCTGTTAAAATGTTCTTTAGAGTTTACTTGCTGGCACGTACTTTCTCCATTTTGTGCTGTTTCAGCTTGCAGACACTGTTGAGCTCTTCATTACTGCCGTAAATGACCATCCTTCATTCCTGGTCAGTATTATTTTCCTGTAGAGAGTCCAGGTCTGGGGTCCTCAGGATAAGGAAGACATGGACCTATTGAAGCAATCCCGGGGGAGGCCACCAAGATGATTAGAGGGATGGAGCATTTCTCCTATGAGGAAAGGCTGAAATAATTTGGTTTATTCAGTCTGGAAAAAAGAACACTTTGAGGTGACCTAATTGCAGCCTTCCAGTACCTGAAGGGAGTCTACAAGAAAGACGGAGAGAGACTTTTTATAAGGGCTTGTGTTAATTGGACAAGGGGGAATGGTTTCAAACTAAAAGAGAGTAGGCTTAGATTAGATATTAGGAGGAAGTTCTTTACTGTGAGGGTGGTGAGGCACTGGAACAGGTTGCCCAGGCAAGTTGAAGATGCCCCATCAAAGTCAAGTTGGATGAGGCTCTGAGCAACCTGGTCTAGTGAGGGGTGTCCCAGCACATGGCAGGGGGTTGGAACTGGTTGATCTTTAAGGTCCCTTCCAACTGAAACTATTTTATAATCTTATGATTCTATGATCCTTCTATTTTGCTTGTATCTCTTTGGTAAGAAAGTGCCATTGCTTCAATTTTATTGAACAGAGTGACACAGGAAATCAACCACAGAGTAAGGGAACTAAACTTCTGTCTCCAGTTTCTTTACTAGCACCCTACCTATCCTGGGGTGACTTTATGATGTATATCCCCTATTGCTGCTCTATGCCCAGAAATTAATTTTGTGCCTTTCTGTGCCTTTAAACTGAGCCTGAGAGGGGGAAGGGAAAAAAAACTGAGCGAACTTTTCAAAACAGTTGTTCAAGGACACAGATACATACACTCCTCTGCTTTCTCCTGCTGCAGCAGCAAGAGCGGAGGAAGCACTCTTCTTGCTTTTCGAGCTCCTTTTCTCCATAGGGAGACGGAGAGCAGAACTTTGTTTTCCTGGGACTTTGGTTGTTCCCTTCTTCTCTTCTGGACTGTTTCAATATCAGAACACATTGGGAGAATTTTCCACCGAGGCCCCGGAGGTGGGCCCATGACCCAGCTCCGAGGAGGAGGAGAGAGACCACACCCACAGAAGGACTCTGAAATCTTCCCACGTTTCTCTCCACAGGAAGAGGTTTTATTATTTAGCATTATTATCCTTTTCCTGTGTGTTTGTTAAATAAATAGCTTTTTATCTCTTTCACTTTTGTCTGAGGAAAATTTCTTTTTCCTGAACCTGGTGGGGGAGGGGTGGTTGTAACCTGGCTTTTATCAGAGGATATTTTCCTCCAAATTTGTCCAAACCGGCACACTACCTAATAAGGTGAGTTAACCTGTTTGACCCATGTGATTAAGAAAAATACTAATTAGCAACTAACTTGGACTGAAGTTTTGCCAGTTTTTTTTAACCTAGATGCTTTCATAGATGTTCATTTGGTTAGCCTTCTTCAGTGTGTTAATATTTGTTTCCAAGATCATCCACTAGGTTTTCTTGTCTGTTATGTTCAAAGCAAAAATGCAATTTATACACATAGTCTTTGCTAAAATAAGTAATATTTTTAAACCATATCTCCTTCCAAGTGTTACTTATCATACTCAAGATGATTTCAGCTAATTATCCACAGGAAATAGGTCACCTGATAGCCATTGGACACTCCATTAGCAGAAAATACCAAACCCTTTTAAATTTAGACAGTAAGAGTAAGAAAGACTGTAAGATGAAGAAACTGTCTTCAATAAAGCAAAAGGGAGGAGTTCAATAAAGCTGACAGAGAACTTGAAGCAACAAAGAATTTGGAGACATCAAAGAGAAGTTGGTTTTCATTAATTTGCCTTTTTCAGAAGTGGCTTCTTTCCATTTATATTACCCTCAAAGCTTATCAACTAAATTTTACAGAGCCTTACTTCACTTTTTTGCTGGAGGACTTATTTTGATGGGTTGGAATTATGCAATGGTTTTTTTCTCCATCTTTGGTGAAATGACAGCTGTAAATCAGGCTGCAGCCATACACAACATCAGAATTTATATTTTCCAAAGATATATACTTATGCATCAGAGATGCTAATTCAGTTTTGAAAAACTGGGTGCTTAGCTAAATTGATTATAAATTAAATAGAGTAGGTTTTGACATGTGTCCAAACCACTCTTCCTCAAACCTAAATTCTTCGCATGTTTCCAAGAGAGAGTATTTATATTTTTCTAACAGAACTCACAAATAAAGATACTACACCATTTGTAACTGAAAGAGTTGCTGGTGAGTACTGTGTCAAATGTCATCCCATACTGATTTTCTATGCTTAAATTACAGTTGCATGACTTAAATGCAGTAAGCTTGCACCAGAAGACTAAGAAAGTCCCTGTGAAATATCTAAGTAGCTCACAGAAACCTTGCAAAATCCTGTCAAATATGAGAAACTCTAAAAAAATCATTCTGTTTTCTCTGAAGGAATTAAAGGATGACATAAATTTCCTTGAAAATAAAACTTTATAATTCAAAAACTGACAGGTCCTCCACTATAAAATCATAAATGCCACTCAAATTGGACTTTTATAAGGGCTTAGACAGTGAAATTTCAAAGCAAATCCTTTAAAGGAATTATTGAGTTATTAATATCAGAAAATCATGAACATTGGATTGCTAGGTGACTAAAACAGTTCAAACTAAAACGAACAAATGATAAAGCCTGGATTTGTATTTTCAATTTAAAACAAAGAAATAATAAGATCATAAAATAATTTTGAGTTTCCACAAAACCTACAGGGTAAATCTGTGCATTGGAAAATTTCCCATCCTCTTCATTATTTTTCCCTAGTTTGATTTTTGATTTCTAGGATCATTTAGAAGCTAAAGTTTCTTGCATGATGATTAGCACATTGAACAGTCTGCTAACTATTTCAAAGAGAGAAAAAAAAGTAAGCAGTCCTGCTTGGTAGTGAGTTCTCTAATGTCCTAGTTAAAAATGCTACCAAAAATAGTGTTACAAAAATTATAAGGGTAAATGCGCCTTTAATTCTGAAAGATGCTAAAAATATTTGATAGTTTTGATGGTTGACTTGGGCTGGGTGCCAAGTGCCTTCTAAGCCATCCTATTTCTTCCCTCCTTGGCAGGATGCAAGTGGAGAAAATAAGCAGAAAAAGTCATGATTGAAGGTAAAGGCAGTTTAATAAAGCAAAAGCAAAGGATGTACATGGAAGCAAAGGAAAATCAAAATATTTCTTCTGTACTTCCCATCAGTAGGTGATATCCAGCCACTTCACAGGTAGGGCTTTAGTATGAATAGCAGTTGCTTTGGAAGACACATGCTGTACTGATGGACTCCCCTCCTTACCCTTCTCTCAGCCTTTATTGCTGAGCACATGTCCTATGGTATGGATATCCCTTTCGTTACTTTGAGTCAGCTGTCCTGGGTATGTCCCCTTCCAAGACCTTGCCTACCCCCAGTCTACTGGGTGCAGCAGAGGGAGTTTTGGAGGGACAGCACTGGTGCTGTGTTATCAGCTCCTTTCTAGATACCCCTACAACACACAGCACTATGAGGGCTGCAATGGGGAAAATGAACCTTGTCTCAGACACACCCAATATGGCAGCATCTCATTTTAAATCATGGTTTTTAATCTGTTGAAACAGGTCGCTGTCTTCTGATATCTGACATTAAAATAAACCTCCAAAGCCTCATAAAGAAATGTCTTCTTGTTTAAATAGTTACTAATAGTGACTGAAATTAACACCAAGACTCTGAAACTGGATAGAAGTAACTGTAGAAACGTCTATAGAAACTGGAAACAAGAATTGTTACAATTCCTTTTGTTGTTTTCCTTGATGCAAGTCTCTGCACAATATGTTTAAGTGCAAAAACATGCTACTCAGGTACAATTGAACTGATTAAAAAATAGTGATACACATTTGCAAAATCAAAGCAAGTGTCCTTTCTTTCCCAAAATAAATATACTGCTGCAAAGACTTAAACATAAACAGCCAGTTGGATGAAAACCAGCTGAACCAGCCTTTTTGATACCATTTTCTGGGTGGGTGATTTTCGGTCACTTCAGTTATGGGTCAGTGAACAAAGAGGAAGTAACTTACTGGTTGATCATTATCTGCCATGGTCATTACTTGTTTGAGCCAGTCTCACAGAGACTGAAATGTAATCCTGAAGGAGCGCAGTTGACACGGTGGTTTTGACTTCATTTCAGTCATTGAAATATAACACTGTGAAAGGTACCCAGATTTTCTAAAGACTGAGATAATGTGTCCCCTTAGGTAAATGTTTTGGAGATCAAGGAGTTGCTTGTATTATCAGGAGATGAGCAGAATAGACTCTTTTTTCAAGAAAGATTTCTCATTGGTTTGATTCAGCTCATTTCACATATACCTTAAAGTAGTGGGCCTTTGGGTTAGCACCCAGGAAACTGGTATGTTTCCTTCTGAGGTCAACAGAGGACCTGCTGCTTTCAGGCTCTTAGCTGGAATCTGTCAGGCTGCTGTGTAATTGCTGGGCCAGGCAAACAGACAACTGAGTAGACAAGTGCACACTGTGTGTGCAAGTTGTTTCATGCAGTTTTGCACATACAGGAAGTCTGAAACATCAGGCATCGAGGTTTAGACCCAGAAGTGTTGGCAGATGGAGGACAAGGTGTAGGTCTCCTCAGTTATTAATAGAATCACAGAATATGCTGAGTTGGAAGGGAGCCACAAGAATCATCAAAGTTCAACTCCTGGCCCTGCACAGCACCATCCCCAAGAGTCACACCATCTGACTGAGAGTATTGTCCAAACACTTGAACTTTGTCAGGCTGGTGCTGTGACCACTGCCCTGGAAAGCCTTTTCCAGTGCTCAGCCACCCTCTGGGTGAAGAACCTTTTACTAAAATCCAGCCTAAACCTCCCCTGACACAGCTTCGGACCATTCCCTCAGGTCCTATCACTGGTCACCACAGAGGAGAGATCAGTGTCTGACCCTCCTCTTCCCCTCATGAGGAAGTTGTAACTGCAGTGAGGTCTCCCCTCAGTCTTCTCCAGGCTGAACAGACCAAGTGCCCTCAGTTGTTCCTCATTCATCTTCCCCTCAAGGCCCTTCACCATCCTCATGGCCCTCCTCCTTTGGACACTTTCTAATAGTTTCATGTCTTTCTCACTTC
This sequence comes from Corvus hawaiiensis, assembly GCF_020740725.1. NCBI lineage: Eukaryota > Metazoa > Chordata > Aves > Passeriformes > Corvidae > Corvus > Corvus hawaiiensis. The sequence goes on along the minus strand of NC_063215.1, from coordinate 33,621,752 downwards.
ATGGTGCCCAAAACTTCACAAAGGACTGGAGGTGAGGCCACCCCAGTGCAGAGCAGAGTGGGACAATCCTCTCCCTTGCCCGGTTGGTGATGCTGTGCTTGCATTAATAAAAGTGAGCTATTACTAGCCATCTCAATTAAATCCCCCTTAAAAAAATTCCTTGCAAAATGTTTATGATAAGTAAAGATCAGCCAGGAATCTCCTGTGAAATTAAGAGAAGGGGAGAAGGAACACAGAAATTTGACAAGTAATATGAAAATGGGGATGTTTTTACTGATATTTTGGAGGCAAGCCAAACTACTCATTTGGATTCCTACTTGCACAACTTATTTTGTCAGTGTTCTTTTTACATTGCGTAAGATAAGAGATTAATAGGAAAAATAAGGACACAGAAGAAAGTTTTAAAGTACTTAAGCTGGCAATCCAAGTATCATAGATGTTGAGTCTGGCGGCAGTAAATCCCTCCTGCTGCAGTGGGCAAGTCTCTCTGCCTCCAAAGAGCTTTAGGAGAGCCATAGGATGCTTTGGATTCAGCAGGATCACTTTCATAGCTTTGTCTGACATAAGAGAACACTAATGTGCATTAAAAGTAACCTTTGTTGGTGGATTGGATTAATTTTACTAGTGACATAAACTGAATTTAGATGTACAAACTGTTTAAAAGTTGGAGGTAAGAGCTTCACAGGTAAACCCAGCAGGCTGAATTCTGGGGTTCCTGAAGTGCTAAAGATTCTGCCAGGTCTGGTTAGAGTTTTTTACAGGCTGTAGAACACAAACTCTGAAGAAAGTCCTCAAGATTTGATTCACTGTACCATTTAATATCCCACACCATTTTCTTTGGCACTGCATTCTTTATGAATGAAAGCTTTCAAATTGAAATCAAGTTTTCTGGCAATTGCCTTTCTGAGAGCAAACAAAAGAACCAATAAGGAGCTGTGCAAGAGCCTTTCGGGAAGTCTTTTAGGAGCTTGAAATTCTGCTTGAGAGTTTTGCCTTTGTTATTGAACTGATTGCTTCCTCCTTTGGTATCTCCTCCTCTGCCCTGCAAATGAAACATCCAGTCCTGTCTTTCTGGAGAGAGTTGATGGATGAAACAGTTTCATACTATGCACTGCTATCCAAGCTTTTTTTATCCCAAATGGATTCTGCATATGGCTGATTTTCCCCATACAAAGTAAGAAGTAAACAGGGAGTGATACATATTGGCTTTCCATCATCTGATCTGTCAGCTGCTGTACATTAGGAAGTTATCTATGCCTTTAATTGTGAGTAGGAGAGGGATTTAGAGCTTGCAGGAGCATAATTGTTTCACAGTAAATCTACAGATAAGCCCCTTTTCCTCACTGCCCACACAGTTCCACTGGTTTAAGAATATTAAATTGTCCTTTTCCCTGCAAACACTGGTGCCTCAAGGAAGAACTATTATCCTGAAGTCTTTGTAGCTTAGACTGTAATGGGATGCTGATATTGCAAACCAATAACTAAAATGAGGAAATATTAAAATGAAGCATAAGGCTGCTTTTATTACTGCTGTTGTTCTTTACTGCATTCATTTTGAAACATATTTCTATTTCCTGTCTAATCCTAGTCTTAGAGTTAAAGGTTTTGGTAATTGACAAGTGTCTTTCTTATGTGATGTATTCCTGGAGACAAGGTGTAAGAATCTGGGGAGGGTAACAAAGAGGAAGGATTTCTACCTCTGACTGTTCCAGAGACTGTGAAATTTTCTTTTCAGTTTACTTCAGCAGATACAACTTGTTTTGATGTCTAATTCTCAAATTTCAGTGAATTGCTTATTCCTTATTATGAGCGGGTTTGAATTCAAGTGAGCAAATACCTTATGAAAATCAGGTAAGTGGTCCTGTGATTAAATAAATATCTGCAGTCCCTCTGGGTTTGTCTTTGGGTTTTTTTTATCTCCATCAATCTTGTCTTGTCTGTGCAGTGAGGATACAAGAATATGGGCCTATTGAGCAAAGACTACTTGTATAAATGAGATAATGAGCAGCCGCAGTTGCTTGTGTTCCCCAACCTGCCTAAGAAGAGAACTGATGTGCTCATTGTTATTATTAATTAGACAAATGCACACGAGAAAAATGTCTCTGTTTATTCATTCTCCATTCACTGGCAGGAATTTGCACTACAATAATACTGCTCGTGGATGTATATGAAGTGATTCCTTATTGAGTATTAGTCTAATTACATTCTTTGAATCAGAGGGTGATGAAAGGAAATCATGATACAAAAAAAGGGAAACAAACACTGCTTGCACCAGCCCCAGGTAGGACATGCTGTTCCTGTCCTACCCCTCTAAAGAAGCAGAACAATTTACTTCATGCTAACCTTGAAAATTTCATGGGACAAGAGTGACGAGGTCAGGGGACACAGAGATGTGGGTCTGCAGCTGGAACTGGAGCTTCTCTCCAGGGGGACTTTGTGCTCCATGGACCTGAGAAGACTGGATACCACCAATGAAAGCCCATACATTTTGTGGTGAGGTAGTGCCTCTTAGATATCCTCTTTCACACAAAGCAGCTAATTGTCTCACTGCCAGGGATATTTGGTATTTTTGCACAGACATGCTGACTATAGATAGTTTATTTTTGCCTTGACTTCAATTTTTATTTCTACTGTCCTCTTTTTTCATTCATTTCATCAAAATAAATCTCGTAACATACAAAGAGGCATAATGAAAAATAAAGTGCCAGATACATTTTGGGAATAAAACCTTTTGACATTGTGCATCTTCTTTTAAAATCAGAGTGTCCAGTAATAGCATTTGGCTTGGTATTTCCTCCAACAAGGAGGTAATTTACTTTCACAGCTACCTTATTGTCCTGGGTTGCAGTGTATTCTATTACCATCCTCAGGAGCCGTTGAAACCAGGTGGGGCAGTGTTTTCCTTGCCTCCTCCCCCCAGACTATCTTTCTGTTAATTGCCCATCATTGTCCTGCCGCCTGACTCAGAGATAACTCCCTCCGGACTATCTCCTGTTAATGAGCCTAATCAACACTTGGCCTCATGACTCATTACCCCATTGTGAGATGCTCCACCCAGAGGGAGGAACCAAGCATCCCATCGTGGATATAATCTGGGACTCTGACCACCAGAGGCAATGCCTTTCCACTGGATTTCCAGAGGACAGGAGCTACACAGCCACCACTGGACCTTCTGAGGAGGAGCAGACCCTTTGTTTCTACAGGATCACCACTTCGGGAGGACTGCAGCCACCATTCTACCAGACTGCCACCACCACCCTGACTAACAGGGTGCCAGGTTGTATCCTAACTCTGTCAGTTTAACCCAGTGTTATCCACTTTTATTGTTTTTTTTTTTTTCTTTCCCCCTCTTTTTATTTCCCTATTAAATTGTTATTCTGACTTGGTGTCTCCCACTAGTTTGTTTTCAAACTAGCACACTTACACAATAGGATGATGTTAAAGCAGTAATTAACAATTAGTGTGATTTTTTTTGTGCTTGAGATTTGTGTTTCCATTTTAATTGAGTTAATAGGGTTCTCCTTTCTCTTCTGTGTGTATTTCAATAATCACTCAATGCTAAAACTATCAGGTAGAACTTCAGATAGATTGGAGCAACATTTTGTATGCTGAAGAGGGATGAACAAAACCCACAATTCTCTTTTCCTTTTTTAGTTTTCTAAGATGATAAAGTGGAGTGTATACTGTTACAAAATCAGCAGAAATTATGAATGTGATCCCAGTATTCTTTTGAAAAATGCCATCACAGGACTCCCATGTAGGTACAAACCTAAGCAGAAAAATAAGAAGGCTTTGACAGTAGCACCAGAGATTGGCTTGACTCCTTATTTACGGCCCTCTGAACCCAAGCAATTTTTGTGTGCTTAAGCAAGTATTCATAATGACACTACATTTTAAAGATAATAGTATTCATATTATTCTGTAAAGGTGAGAAAACAGGCAAATGGAGGCTCAATAAAGTGTTAAGTAATATCGCTAATGCGGACCACAAAAAAAAGGCAGTGGAAAAAGAAGGGAACTGACCACTGGCATTGTTCAACAACCCATAGCAGTATAATATTAATCTTGAAACACTGACTTGTGGACTAACCTGTAAATTGCATAAATTGCTTAAGGGCCTTTAACATTAAAACATTTAATAATTTATGTAATTTGCAATGTGCAGCATGTCACATCCTTTTGCAATATTCAGTATGTTATGTGTAACCATCTATCCAGAATATTGTTGCTAAATTTGCCTAGCTCCTCCTCGTATATGAGAGAATAAAATTTCATCTCCTTATATAATTTAAGAAAGCAAAATGAAAATTTAAAGCTATATGGAAACCATTTGTTATTTTGGCATTGAAATTTCTTTTCTAAGATCCTATCTAGAGCCATGAGTTTTCCCAATCTGACACCAGGGCTGTTGTTACAACTGATTGTGAAGATGCTGACTAATCAAAAATTGGATAGCTTCTGATAGTTTATTCACTTAGCTTAATAGCTTTTCAGTTCTATTGAGCACTGCTAAGTTAAATTGAGAAAAAAAGGCTTTTAGGAGAAATTCACTCTCCTAAAAATTTTGGAAGTTTCGGACATTTTAATTCAAATTTCTTCACTAATTCTATTTTTTTTTATCCATTAGTAATACTATTATACCTTGATTTTTGCCATTGATCTGTAAGTTTTTGTAAACAGATCAAATAAAATCTCCACATTCTTTGATACTTTACTCACAAGTAAATGAGACCTAAACTGATGAAGCTTGCTGTTTACTGAAGTGTTACATGGAACTTCATCCTTCCAAAACTTCTGTTTAAATCTAGCTTTCACCTACAGCAATTAAAAAATTAATTGATGATAGATAGGAGAGCTCTGTCAGTTAGTGGTCACAGTAAGAGGAACAGTTTAAGAAAAATACCCCCACCTTTTCAGTTCAGTATGAGCATTTGTATGCTCTTGTGTGAAACAGTCCCTCTTTTACATTTTGGGTGTAGATATTAGGAGTCTGACTGATGTTGTGTGTATGTGTTAGAGCACGTGTGTGGCTGTGTGTGTTTGTGTGTGTCTATACACATTCACGTTCAGATTGTTTGTTTTGCATCTTCTGAGATGAACACAATGTAAAAAAGGAATTTTTTATCAGCTAGCAAAAACTTTCTACAATAAACATGCTGAATTACTGGAACAGAAACGACTAGGGATGAGTTTTGCAACATGCTGAAAACCTTTCCTGTGATGCATGGAACTGACATTCTGCTTAGAGTTGTACATGTCTGGTATGAGTTTGCTGAGCTGGAAAACTGTATTTTGTAATTCCATTGAGATTTTGCCAGCAAAGGTCTGACTCATACAAATTGATAATATGCACTCTGAAATCTTTGTCAGTTGAACATTTTATTGCAGCAGTAATCAACATAGTCATGTTGTTTCAGTACTGAGGAACTACTGGAAAAGGAAAAAGATATGGAAGTATTTGACCTGAAAAGCTACTTTTGCTCACTTCAATAAATGGTCCTTATGCTAAGCCAACTCTGTCACCAATCAGCTCAAACCTCTCCATCCACAAAACACAAAGTGAGAGGGAGAGTTGGTCTTCTAAGGTTTTTAAGGAGAAACTGGGGGGGGTTTTATTGTTTTGTTTTGTTTTGGGGCTTTTTCCTGCCTTTGTCTCCTGTCACAGAGAAAGCCTTTGTGTTTTTCTTCCACTCCTGAATTCTTTGTTCATGAGCAGAAAAAAAAGTTGATCTAAATGTTCTAAGAGACATGCTTTTGTACTTGTTTCAGTTTTAAGAAGAAAAAACAATGCCTGATCAGGGCTTCCACTTCAGTGAAACAGATTTTTCACTGACTTTTAAAACTGTGACATCAGTCAAAACATCTCCATCATGAAAAATAAGGTACAGAAAGTGTATTTGTAAAAAAGTACCTGGTAGTGCTAGAAAGAAAGCAAGTAACTTTTTTTCTCCAAAAAGAGCTTAAAATTCATTCACTAAACTGCAAGGTCTTCAAAATCACATCCTAATAAATATATTTAATCAAATTTCAGATTATTTTGTATTTCCAAATGCCTTTCTATTCAAATATACCTTTAACATAAAAAAATCAAAGAGTAGTGACAGGGGAAAAAAGTTTCAGAAAGTTTAATTTGTCACCAAACAAGAACTTCGTATTGAATACTGACAGATGTTTTTTGTCCCACTGATTACCCTTATCTTCTTCTGTGCAGGTTATGAATTAGAAGAATTTACTCAGTGGTTCACTTATTTATTAGGAAACACTTCACATAATGAGACCACTGGTTTTTTATGCTATATGGCTTTTAATTGGACTTACTGGAATTTCTTACGTAATATTACTTTAAATGTGTTGAAATATAAATAATATTATTTTCAATTTCCTCTTTGTACTTACAGACATAAACATACTTCCAGCAATTATCTTTGAAAAATATACATAATCTACTTTTACTTTTCTTGGTTCCACCTTTAATTTTGCTCAGGTAATGTTAGTGTTGTTTTATTTATATTATTAATTTTCAAATATCAGTATTCATAGTCCTTTTGACTTAACTTAGTGTGCACTTGACCTATTGGCAAAATGGTTTTAAATGGTCTAGAAAAGTATTTCACTAGCTTCTAATGATGTTTCTTCATCACTGAAGAAACTTTTTGTTTGTATTGCTCTTGCATCTTATAATCTGCAAGATTTGAAGTATTAGAGCCAGGTGCTGGGAGGACCATGTGCAGGTCTTTCCTTATGTAGAGCAACATGCTTGCCAAAAAAGGTTCTGTTAATGCTAAAATAGTTTTGGTGCACATTAAGGTCAAGCTCTGTCTCTGCAAACTCTTGAGACCTGGCAATGCCACATGCAGTTAGAGTTAGCCAGCTGATGTCCCTGTAGGTGCAGGACAGACACCTTTGGAGAGAAGAGAGGTCCACCCAGAGAAAACTTGGCTAGCTGTTCCTGTCTCCTTCCATTAGCTGGAAGAGGAATAGACTAGTATCTATATTTCTAAGAAATATAGAAAGCTGAGGTTAGGTGGGAGGAATTGCAGCCTCAGTGTGGACACGTTGCTGCAGACCCTGTGTGCTGGGGTTCAGGTGTGGCCAGCAGCGTGGGGGTACCGCAGAGCAGCAGCTGCCATGGCGCTGGCCTGAGCATCGCCCGGAGTGGGCAGAGAAGGGCTTGGGTGAACACAGGTGGGTGAAGACATGCAGCTGAGTCACAGTGGTATGCCTCCAAGATACCTGAGCAAATAAGGTTTAAAATGTCCTGCTACAATATTTGCCATGTGCCTCTCACTCCCAGAGTACACATTAGGACCAAAATTCATTTTCTCTCACTGAAAACTCCTGACACATATGGGATAAAGTACTGCATACTAAGATTTCATTAAATAACTAAGAATTCACTGCCAGAGCTGAAGTAATTATTCAAGAGTTGTGCTGTCATGAAAGGCTTTTTTCTGCCTTTAAATCTTCTTTTAATGATGTGCTTTTCATTTAGTTATGAGGAAATTACTTGAATTGTCTCAATAAAAGTTTAAGCAATCTTTATTCCGTAACTAAAACCATGCACAAGAACAAATAATTTCAAAGATATATATCAGGGGTATGCAAACTCCACAGAATCATTTCTTCTCAATCAATTTTGTAAAACCACTTAAAATCATATAGTGAGACATCAGTCTTATGAACTAAAGAGCAAAAATGAATTTAAAATATAGAGAACAAACTTACTTTGTGCTTGCTTGTGAACATTTATTACTAAAAGATATTAGAACAGAATTTTTAATGTTCACAACTGACTCACTCTAACCTTACCACTTCCAACATTGCTGTAATGGAGACAATTTTCTGAAAAAATATTATTGTTTTGTAATTAGTTGTATGACTATAGAGGGAAAAGTGGTTCCTTTATTCACTCAGCCATAGGGTGGAGAGCAGGGTAGTCTTCTCTGTGTAGGCTCATGTACCTTTCCAGGGCCTTATGGAGAAATCTTGGCCAACTGTAGCATTGTAGCTCTGCCTGTAGTTCCCAAAATAATGGGATCTATGCATATATGCCCTGCAATATAGCACTTAGATGGTCAGGGCTCCCTGCAATGGAGGAAAGTCTTCACACATAGTCAGAGCAAGCCAGCCCAAAAAAAGCCTGGGTACCAGATTGTTTTCAATTATTTAAACACCCAGGATTCACTGGTAGTAGGCAAAGGAGGGATGTTTGAAGTTTTTTGTTGCTTTATCGGGCATAACTTGTTTGGTTTAGCCCAACATACAGCACAAACCACAAACTTGATACACTGTGTTAAAGCCTGAATATTTTTGTTGTGCTGAACTGTGAGAGTTCTCAGGAAATTTAATGGTAGCCCAGACAGAAAACAAGAAACCAGAAGTGTCAGCAGTGCACAGAACTGTAGCAGCAGTGGATGGGTACCTGTGCTGGGCAGCAGCCCTTGTCTGCTCCCATTCCTCAGGTGAGTAAGGGGCAGTCCAGTGTCTTCCTGTGCTAAAAGAGCTTTTGAATTCTGGAGCAAGTTGCACGTGGAGATAGATGGGCATGTGTGGAACCTACAGAGAGCATGCAGTGCAGGCTCTCTGGCCATCCCTACTGAAGCCCCTGTCTTGAAGTAGTCTTTGGCAGCTACATCAAACCAGTTTTTGGCCAACACACATTGCTCATAAGCAATGGCTATGTCACTTCCAGCCTGAATAAATCTCTCCAGCTGTGGCAGATGCATAGCTTACCCCAAGACCTTGCTTGATTTTTCCAAAGAAAGAGAACATCCTGCAACCCTGTGCACACAGAACCATCTGTCATGTCTGTGTAGCCTCAGATATATCTGTGGTGTTGGCGGTGCTGCACACGTGGTCAGCTGCCCTGTGTGCCTTTCCTGTCCCTGAACCAGCTCTGTGTCTTTGTGAGGATGGCCAGCTTCATTCTCAGGTATGACTATTTCTCTCACAAAAAAGGATACAGAGGTAGGAGTTTAATCTCTTGGTATTGAAAAATTAGGACAGGCATAGGTGATCTGTTAGGTGCTACCAGGAGGTGAACAAATTAAAATGTAGGAGTAATGACCATGTCAGACTTTTAAGTCTAACTCTTGCCTTGAGCCAACATGTGAGCAATAATTATACTCTGGTGAGCTGCTCTATGGACACGAGTAATTATAGTCCCTGATACACAAAAACGTGTATCTCATTATAACGAAGCACAGAAGTAAACAAAAATAAATGGACTAGAACTAAGTGTTCAGAATGCCATTTATATGCTTGGCTTTAGACAGTCACCCCAGGTTTTACATTAAAAGGAAGTCGGCATGTGGAATTCTGGCCTCATAAGTAGAGCTTGTGTGAAGAGTAGTTGTTAGAGATATTTGTCCAATACCTGAAAAGAAAATGGTGATTCAATTGAAATATTTCCTTTGGTAGTAATCAAAGTGAAAATTTGGCAGAGATACACTGCTTCTAAAGTTAAAGTGCAGTTCTCTGGTCATATTTCTGTGGCAACTAGCTCAGTAACATTAAATAATTTAGTAATCCAGCCCCATTTCATTAAAACCCTGGAGTACTTACAAAGAACAAGTATAAAAGTGTAAAATGCATGTGACTAATTGTAGTCAGTTACTGCAGACTCCCTGTAAGAGTCAAAGCAGATCTAGGGAGTAACTCAGTTCATCCTAAAGTAGGTGTCTTAAATATACTGTGGATATGTGTGTTTAATCAAAAGAATCTAGCCTAGCAATATACAGAGTTTAGACTTAGAAATTTGATCTCCATGTGTTCAGATTTTGTTAAAGTAAACCTGCTACCAAACTTTCTAGATATCCACAAAATGTATAAAGCTTACCATGCAAAAAGCTGCAGTGGAAACCCATGCTGGTCATCCAACATCAACTTGGAGATCAGTCACTTATGTTCAGTCTGATTTTTCTACTTTTGTGGGGAAATTGACTACATGGCTACATAAATTCATGTCATTCCCAGCATTTCAGTGTTTCCTTACCTGAAAGATCATGGCACTGAAACATGTACGTAGGAACCTGGTTCCACTGAAAGAACAATGGAAGCTTTCTTTGATTTCTTTGACTTCAGAAATGCCAGGATTTCACCCAAGGACAAGGATGGTTGTGCCATGTCACCACAGTTGTTCAGAGGCAATGAAGATAATTCCCCAGACTTCAGAACAAAATCAAACAGCCCCCCCCCCCGTCTGGCAGGCTCCTCACTGCATGTTCCATTGAGGCATGTGCAGGCAACCCCGTGGTAGGGAACAGGTTGTCTGGTGCTTGAAAGGTGAACAAAGAAATGGGTGCTGGAGTTCAGCAATAACTCACATCTGGCAGTGCACTTTCCTGGCACTTCTGAATGGCACTGCCCTGCTCTGCTCCACAAAAACATTTTAAATGATGTGGGAGTATTTTATATGGAGAAGCAAAGCCTGCTGTATGTGACTCAAAAGGATCTTGTTATTATTTCATCTGTTATTCAAATGATTCTTTAGTTCAAGATTGTATTAATGCTCATAATTAATTTGGCCTTACATAATGCATGTAATCCAAGGATCTCACAACACTTCTTGACCATTCTCGAATTAAGCTAGTCACAATCTCTTGGTGAAGTACTCAAGGAGTTTGTGTGACTCGTTTCATCCAGCACCAAGAAGCAGTCACCTCTGAGGTCAAGTAAGGCACAGCAGCATGTTCAATAACGCATAGCAGCATTGTGCCACCCTTTGGGAGGGAAGTGAGAAGTAGAATCCCTAACTGGAAGTACAGGGGGTTTAAGGAAGGAAAATGTATTTATCTGTAATTTCAGATTTAAAGGTGCTAACTTGTCTTTTCCTCTGAAGATTGTCAAAGGCTCTTTCATGTCCAGTTGGCTTTTTTAGTTCACGAGACTAAGAGGAATGCCTTACCATATCATGATTTCATGACCTACTATACTTTGAAATTCTGAATCTACACATAGCACTTACCAGCCCAAAGTAAACAGCTATTGTGATTCTTTGATCGAAATCTGTAAGCAATTGCCAATATTTAACAATTCTCTCTAAAAGGCATATTTCAAGCAGTTTTATTATCCCCAGCATACAGAAAAAAACCTGAAGCACTGGGAAAATAAATGAGCTTCCTCTACATACTGAGAAAGCCAGTGATTAAAAGGTCATCAAATCTTGTTTTCCAAGCCTGTATTAGTTTGCTAAGCTCTCACTCGTTGTTCTTTCTGCCTGTTAAAACATCCCTAGCACTCAGGCTGTATGACACTCTCTATTTTTGATACCCTTAATTAAAATACAGCTTGAGCACAGAGTCTATAATATCCTGCCTAACAGGAGAGCTTTCACATATCCATTCTCATTTTATCCTCTACAAAAAGCAGATTTAAAACCCCAAAAAGCTACCCATTGATGCAGAAGCTCCCCAAGTATCTTTTGCACAACTGCTCCTCAAAGCAGGAGCACCCCTTCTGTGCTTCATCCTCGTGGGGAAATGCACGAGGCACAAGTCACCCAGGCTCTTCAGGGCTCCACAGGCTGAGGCAGATGGGACACGGGCTTCAAGGGTCATTGGGGGACAAATGACTTCACCTGCAATTCCCCCATGGACAGGATTGTCACTGATAACCGCTCTGAACTTTTGACAGGTTCTTGCTGCCACATCAGGCTGTAGTGATCTCCTATAGCCTCCTCCATAGCACACAAAACAACAGATTATCACAAAGGAATTTTTACATAGGATAAAAACCTCTAATTACTTTAGATCCCGAGAGAAAAAGGATCTGCTGTGTCCATAGGTGAAGTATTGTAATGGAAAATTACACTCACCATTGAATAGCAGAAACTTTACTGTCTCGATTATAAAAAACATGTCCCATGTAGTTATTTCTAGACAAGTTTGCTGAGACAGGGGAAGAGCCTGATAAGCCTAGATACTTTTACCAGGCCCAGGAAAGACAAGAGTGCCAGAAGACTCACCTTTCTCCATCCTGCTTGTAGTGTAGCAGGAAAATTACATATATACTTTTCAAACCTTGACTTTCATGTGCATATCTTTTTTTTTTCTCTGTAACAAAATGTGTATTCATAGGATGAAAATGGAGAAAAATTATAAGGAACATGCTAAGGATTTCTGATTACTATTAAATTTTGAGAAAGCAAAGCCACTGCTGTAGCACATGAACAATACACATATTAAAATACATAGAAAACGACATAAAAACATCTATCAACCCAGTATTTTTACTATGCAGTAATTATATAATCTGCAGTGATTTGTACTATCCTCCATTTTATGAAAACTCTGAGAACTGATGCACAGTATTACTGTCAAGGGAGCAGACAGCCAACATGACCATTCCCAAGATGAAAACACCTTTGTGAGGTGACACTTCAGGTAGGGCTCCCAAAAGGATGACAGTTCCACTTTCTGAATGATTTAATTTATTTCCAAATCTTGATGTTTCCAGATCTTTTATGCAGTTGTCTTGTGAAAGAAACATTCTAGGGAAAAAAAAAATCTATCAAAGTTATTCTTTCCAGTTTTCTGATAATAGAATTATCACAATTATGAAATAATGTTATTCCTGAAGGTAAAAAAAACCAGTTTCACATTTCACCAGAACATCTGTCAAAGTTTTAATAGCTTTTGTGGTGTTCTTTAAACAACGTTACTCACTTTGAATAATAGTAATACTAATAACACTACTACTACTACTAATAAATTAGGCTTTTCATTTCAGGAAAAATTCTTTAAAAAGGAATATAAATTCTCTTTCTGATTACACAAAAAAGTCCACATCTTCACAGTAGACAATAAATTCCAGATGACTGTATGAATCATGTTCACTATGGTGTGCATCATTAACAGCTGTAGCTGCATGGTCACAGTAGCTGTACTTATATTTTCTTTGTAGAAAGATGCATGCACTTTCTCCTCAAGAGAGAAAACGACGTTGTCTCTGGAGTCAGATACTAATTGCTGAAAAATACTGAGTTCATCACATTGCAGGCCAAGGAAACACATTGGGGAGTGGTGAAGTTAACTTCAGGGAATTAAAAGAGAAGGTAAGATTGAGCTCTTCATAGTGATGAGGAGTGTGGGCTCCTAGGTGATACACCTTCGTCCAAGTGAGGCCCCTAATTACACACCTTCCCTAAGTCAGGAAAAATAACTGCATGTTGGAAATTCCTTGTTATTCTTTGCTGACACTAAAGGGAGTTAAAGGTAACTAACTCACTCCTTGATAGATAACTATATCTAAATTTTAGCTACATGATTCTATTCTAACTGCCTACAGTTATCTTCAAATACTAGTTTTAAACTGTTTATGATAACCATCCCTAAAACCAACAGGAAGCCTGGGAAAGTGCCAGGGTTTACATGCCTAAGGGTGATGCTAGGGCAGTGACATTAGCAGTGCTAAATGTGCAACAGGGTGTCATAAACCCTTATTTCATGTTTAATTTTTCAAACAATATTGCATTTGTTGAATGAATGAATGAATGTGTTATTTGAATATTGATATAACTGTACTTTCTGCTCTACATAAAGGGGATGAAATATCAAAGAAAGCACTGTAGATATAAAAACCCGCATTGCTATAACCAAAACACAATGACCAGATGTCTTGGCTTGGCACAGATTTGTAAATACTTTGCTATATGCAGACCATAAGAGACCTTTGATCTTATTTGCATAAATTTGTACAAAGAAGCAGAAGTATTATTTAAAGCCAGGTTTAAATTTCAAATGTGTGTGTGCTAATGCAAAAATCTAGCTAAAGCCATCAGCTGCTGTTAGAAATGTTAAACAAAAGTATTGCTGTGTGTCATTGCTGTGTTAGGATTTAGAGGCACTTAGAGGGAAAAGTGTAGACAGCCAGCTGCACTGATAAAAAGCGTCTGAAATCTGCTCTTAAAGGCACTGGCACATCACAGCTGGCAGAACAGCAGAAATACCTAAATTAAAAGTTAATTTGGGTATCTCCATGTTGCGCAGCAGTCTGGCATGTTCTAAGTTACCTTTGGTGGGCCTGCACAGATGTTACCAAGGGGAAAGTAAGCCAGTAGTCGTAAGTTTACAGCATATGTTTTGCTGCACTGCTCAGATCTGCTTGGCTTTACTAGCCAAATTGAAAATGCATAAAATGGTGGTGATTTCTCTCTAGTTGTAACCATTTATTCCATGGCAAAATTGGATCACTGGTAACAAAGGAAAAAATGAGGCAGTGGGGAAATGTAAACAACAGAAAAGCAGTGGAGATACTCATAGAAGAATGTTCAAGTGTTATTTGCACTGAAACAATAAAAGGTATCTCAAATGCTAAAGAGTTCAACACCCTACCCTAATCATACTTAACCTACTATGCAGATTAAGACCATTATAAATAAATTCAGCCCCCCATACAGAGTTAATCAAATATAGAATCAAGACAGACGGAACCTCAAGTACAAAAGGAAACATCTCATTTCTCTGTCATACTCAGTCATCCAGGAGAACAGATGGCCCTTAATAGCATGCCCTGAAACGTCTAATTACATGAGAAACTTTGTATAGTTTTTCTGGACTTTTAATTGGTTCCCCAACTGTGTGTGCAGACAGCCAAATGCTTTAATAGATTAAATAATAAATATCAGGATAGACTGTGTTACAGCATGTAGAAGACCTGGCTGACTTAAGGTGGTTGTAAAAACATGGCAATGCATGGAGGGATTCAGCCCTGTGAACCCAGATTGTCATGCAGACAAGCTGTACTAATTTCTTTGGAAGTCTTCCTCATAACATTTTAGGTGCCTTGACGTCTCTTAATATATAAACAACAAGGTATGTATGGTAACACATTTAGAGTCACTAAGAATTTAGCTTACATAAATGACATGAATCCAGCAATGGTTGGTAACTATAGCAACCAATAAAACCCTAACAGGAGAGGGGAATGGACATTACACATCAGCATGCCCAGCTGAAATGTAATACTATAACAACAAGATTCACAATATATTGGAAAGATGTAATCTACTGAGATAATATTTAAAAAAAACCCCTTATATTATTAAAAGAATTAATGCATATTTAATGATGGAGATGTAATTACCTAAATAGTAGCAAAAACAAAGTATAATCGAGTTCACAAATGTTGTTAATGAACAACAGACACAGAACCTAAGCGTGAAGTGGAGCACAAAAAAGTCAACAACAGCAAATGTGTTTTTCAGTGTGTACTGATCTCAGAACCTTATCTAGAGATATAGGATCTATACTTCTATTGCCAAAGCCTTGTATAATGTTTCCCTCTAGTAATAAAGGCCATAGGAAAGCATAGGAGTTCTGCTTAACTGGTTGATCATATAATTTAATCCAGGTTATGATTGTGCTATTTAAACACATTAACTTTTGTGCTGCAACTGGAAATGCTGTTCTGAAATGTTGTTGCTCTGGTGCTTAGAAACCTTCTTTCCAGGATAAATTTATTAATAGCCAGTTTATACCCATTTGTTCTTCTGCCAGCAGTGGCTGTTAGTTCAAATGGCTTTTCTCTGGTGCATTAACATGCAATATTATAGACATGCAGCATTTTGTTAGGCTGTGAGAGCCAAGTTGCTCTTGGAAGACAGAATCCAACAGGTGACCTGATTTGATGCAGAAATTCTAGATACTAGTCCTTAATTCTTGGCCTTGTGTTTTGTGCCACTGAATATTGTCCCATTTCTATTAACTCAATCATCAACTCAACTCCTCAGGGTGCAAAAACCTCTATCCCAGCTATGGTTGGTATTTCATTGTCTTTTATTCCTGTACATGTGGCTATGTAGTAGTAACTGAGCTTTATCTTTATTATTTATACATGCCCTCCAGCGTATACCTGGAAAATTGTAATCACAGTGATAAGAACTTACTGGAAATACAGAGATGTCTATTCACTTGCCAGTGCAGTATTTCAGAGATTATCTCAGTGAAATCCCTTCTGCAATCCTTCCACAATACAACTGACCAAAATCCTTTCTGTTTTCATCCATATAATCTTTATTTCACTGTCGGTTATTACCACAATGCTTCTCAGTCCCACGCTTTAATCTTGCCTTTCCTGGACAGTACAAACCTACTACCTGTTAGTGACTGTATTTTCATTATGCTTCTGGTTGTTGTACAGGAAAGAATCAGTTGATTTAAAAAGATCCAAACTGATCAGCAGCATTTTACGTGTATTTCCAAGAATGCAGAAGGATACAAGAAATGAAAGATGATGGGCGATCACAGCCATAAGGTCTGAAAGCAAAACCTGTTCTGCACAGGTGCCAAGTGTTGCAGATGTGAAATAACCATGTAGAAGGTCTAACATCTAAAAAGATAGTGCTTTCCCTTTTGGTTTGTATAGTTAGTCAGGATGGCACACCTTATTAGCTATCTTTGCTGTCTCCTTTTCTCTGTTCACTGGTGAGTCTGGTTGAATCTATGTTTACAGTGGTTCATAAAGATGCTTTTTTTTCCTCTGAAAGAATGCAAAAGTTACAGAGCAAGATTTACAGTGCTAGGCCTATTACCAGCCAGGAGTGACCCCAAGAGCTCCCTCTCTGGGTAGAACTGCAGATGTTTTCTGCACCATCTGTGGTGGTTTGTGCCAGAGGTTTGTAATGCTCACTTCCCAAATACAAGGTCTCGCTATAAAGTCCACTCCCTGCCCTTTCATGCACACCCTAGTTGCTGCCTGCATATGGACTGTGACACCACAAAAAGCCTGCATTTCAGGCACTGCCCACTCATACCCATATCAGCGTAACTTCTACCGTGACAGGGTTAAGTTGCAGTTGCTGAGGTTGTCAGATGAGATGGTCAGACCCCACTCCCTCGTCCCTCCCTAGGGATTTTGTCCAGCTGCAGTTCTGTAAGGTGTACCCAGGTGCTCAGCAGACAAGATGGTTCTATACCACTAAACATACCAGTCCCAAGGTCCACTCATAATCTCCAGGCTAGCTGGCTTTGACTGGCTGTGCCCACATTGATCATTTTCCTCAGACCCAAAATGGGGTGTCCACTTCCAAGGTGTTGTGGATGGACCCTGGTGAGGGCCAGCCTGTGCTGTTGAGCTACTCAGAAGGGGACTGGTATGCTCAGATAAAAATGTGCCAAGGCCTGGTTTAATAACTCATCCTTGCATGCATTCCATTGTATCAGTTTAAATTATTGTTGAAGATAGCTGTATTAAAGCTCGTACTTTCACATTTCAGTAATGAATATGCATATATTTTCCTCTGTGCTCCTGATAATTACCCCTTCTCATGGTTGGTAGTGCCAAAATCTTCATTTGCTGCTATGAGAAGGTCTCGGAGTTCAAGAACTTCTAATATTATATCTTCTGAAGCACAGAGATTTATGTCTAGCAGTTAGCATTTTTGTGTCCCCAGACCTTGCCTTTCACTGCATACAGACAACCTGCTCATGGTGAAGAGGCTGTAGCATTTACTCCTTTGTGTAATGACTTCCAGAGGCTGGAAAAGTTTCCTTGTATTTCAAAAATTCTACGAAAAAGTACAAGAAAGATTGCCTCATTTAAAAGTGTAAAGAGCTAAAAAGTAACTTCTCTACTCTTTAAACATCTTGACAACTGCATTGCTACAGGCAGAGCTGTACTGTTGGAAGTCTTCCAGGGTGAAGAAACAGGATAAGAAACAGGGTAAGAGAAGTAGCATTAAAGAACCACAAACCCCCGTATTACTCACAGGATGCTTGCTCTGAAAAATGTCCAAAGAAAAGTTTGCTGACGTTATGACACAGGGGGAGGTATAGGAAAGTCAAGCTTGGGGAAAGAAAATCAGGATCTACAATTCCAGGAACTTCAAAATACTTAGTTATACTGTCCAGGTTGTCCTGTTCTTATGCTGAAGGAGGAGTCAGACCATGGGAATTCAAATAAGGAAATTTTGAAGCAGTCAGAAAGGGCCACGAGAAAGCAAATTATAGATAAGAAAAGAAGAAAGTTATTCGGCAATACTGTTTTGCACGATAATGGACAAGTCAAATAACGTTCTGGATGGAATCACCTTACTCTAACACGGAAGTGAAACACACCAGTCCTGTAATTGAATACAGACCTGACCAAGATGACTACTGCTAAGTATTCAGCACACAGGACTGCAAGTTCATAAAAAAAAAAAAAAAGAGAAAGCACATCCTAGGGAGACCTATATGTGTGGTCACTGTTCAACCAATTAGGCAGATGAATAAATCAAGTGAAGATTTAAGTACATTAAAATTCTTAGCATGAGATAAGGCAAAGAACATAAAAACAACCAAACCAAACTTGTTTGTAAGAGAACAGATCTATTTCTTTGGAATAAGAAATATGAAGAAATCTTCATGTAAAACTGTGAAAGCAGTTCTTAACTAGCAATACATAGTATAGCTCTGCAGTGTTGTTCTGCTTTTAAATTAGATGTACGCAGCAGTCAGGAGTTGCAATCAAAACAGAATAAGGGGTCTGGGTAGTGTGACAACTTGTTTGCTATTTCCTATCTAGTTGTGTATTTCCTTCACTGGTTTTTAGTTTTCATTCCATATCTCCCCAATTTTCGACTTCTTTAAAATAAAAATAGGTAAATTGAGGTAGAAGAGTTGTTTACTGGGAGCTTATTACAGGGTGGCTGTTAAACTGATTAGGGTTTTGGAAACCATCAAACAACTAATCTAGATCAACACACAAGGTCACATAGTCAAATTAAGCTTTGTTTCCTGTGGATTTCAGTGGTTACCTCTGGGGTTTCAAATTAGACTACTTGACAAGTAATCCAGTTTGGATTATTGCAAGCCTGTCACATTGCAGACAGATATTATTTTAATTGAGGTACCTGTCCACTTAAGGGCACTTTATGCATTAGAATAGTTTCCAGACCGTCACATTCTGAAAAATATAATTTCTTCTCCATAGAAATACTGAAAATTTTTCAGTCTGAGATCTTTGTAATAGAGGTTCCAAGAAAATAGTTTTATATTCAATAAATGGGGGTCTGTCATGATTTGATATTGTGAAAGCAGAAGATAACATAAAAAAGTCAAATTGTCAATGCATAAACCAAAGGACTATAGCCAAAAAGTTTTTAATTATTTGTTTGCCTTTCCTCAGATTTAAGCGGAGTTATTGCAGGCAACATAGTATTCAAAAATTTTTATACACAAATAATAATTTAATTAGATAGTGATTATAGGATACAGACACTTAGAATAGAAAATGCTAGAAATACTGTGACTACTTGACATATAATATTAATGTAAAAATGCATTACTTACTAGCTTCAGATTATTCACTGGTGGCCATGGAACAGTTATTGAATCCTCTGCTAATAATTCATGATATGATATGATATGAATGGATAGATATATATACATGTCTGTCTGTGTGCACACACACAGTTATAACACAGATTCTCTGTGTGTGCATGAGGAAATGGGATGGTCTCATTTACCTTTTATTCAAAAGTAAGCAGTAAGACAAGTTGTGCAGACTCTTGAAGAAACTATTAGTGTTTGAAGAAAACAGTAAACATAGATACATAGTGTAAGAGCTATGAAATAATCAACTAGAAAATATGTTTGGACATGAAACAATTCCACTGTAACTATGAAGAAAAAAAAGAAAATCAATATAGTAGCAAAGCAGAGTTTTAAATGAAACACATACTATTGCACAATTTCAATACTTAATGTTTTTTTTAAAAAAGCATAAAGAAAATTTCCTGTATGTTCTTCATTTTAAAAAATAAAATTTTCTTAAAAAAAAAAAAAAAAAAAAAAGAATGGATAGTAAAAATATTCCCATGTACTTTAGGTTAGGAACCTGTTAACATCCCAGCCATAGCTCCCTTAAGTGTTTGACCCAAGCTAAAACTGGAGAAACATGAATTACAAATCATCTCAACTGCCTGGCCAAGATAAGTTTGACCTTTAGCTCAGCTTGAATCAATTCAGACTACATAATCAGGATCTCAACCTACAAAAAAATAAACAAGTAACGAAATGTGATGACCCACGATTATTTGTGCCTTTCCCACAGTACCAAAGAGCCTTTTTGGGTGACCCTGTCCAGTTCTCAAGAACTCATATTTCTGGTACTTGTGAGGTAAGCGGAAACAGCCACACAGACCTAGTGGGGAAGAAAGGAAATGCTGTGAAGGAAGAGATAAGTTGAGAGAACTCCAACAGAGAAACAAGGAGTCAGAGTCCAAAACTAGCACAATTTTTCCAGAAATTGAAGTAGCTCTCCAGTTCGAGAAGGCTACTGAAAATAATAATGTAGATTTTTGAAATGCATTTAACTTCATAAGTTACCTAAGAACAGTGCCACCTTCATAACTTAGTACTTTACATAAAGTCAATAATATTATGATTAACCAGGAGTGGGGGGGAGGAAAAGGGGAAGGAGTATTTCTGCAAGTGAAAATTACTTTCTTAGACTGTCTGGAGATCTGTCCCAAGTTTCTGGATAATCTAAAACTAAATCCAAATTAGGAAAGCAATGTATTGGGAGAGCACATAAATGAGTCCCAACAATAGTGCCCATAGTGCCAGGATAAAAAAAAATACAGTAGCTATTAAATAACTTGAGGATTTTCTTCCTTTGGAACTTCTTAAATTAAGCTAAATATTTTTATAAATGACATATAGACTTTATTGGGAGTTTTTCAAAATTAAAAAGCAATGAAGTGACAAACTCAAACCCAAAAGCAGATGTTGAAATATTTCAGCTTGCCACTGGGTGATTAAATAATTACTATGGGGCTGCATTACAGAACACCGAGATGGTTAAGTTTCACTTAAAAAACTTACTATTACAGTTGAGTTAAAGTAGAGTGGTGCCACAAAGGCCAGCTCTTCCGGAGTCAGTGCTGCAGCTCAAAATCCAGAGTAAATTAGAGCAAGATGAAACTAAAGGCTTCACTTAAACTCACAGTGAATGCAGTACATGAAAATGTTGAGACATGTTGTTTATCTTAGAATGACAAAAAAAAAGAATGGGAAGCTGTGTAAAAAAACGTCTGTGTGTCTTCTGTCTGCCACAGTGCAAATTTTGAAACCCTGGCATTTTCACAGGTTGTAAGTATTAATTTGCAGCCAATTATGATAAATTCAAATGCTGCATACTGTTAAGCAAAGGATGTGTGTGCACTGGAGTGAGAGGAAAGGCAGGTGAATCTCTGAGATGCATGTCTCTGAGACCCTTGCCTTATGGTGGAGACCAGAAGACCAAAAAGCTCTTTCGATTCAAAGCCAGATTTTATTGAAAGATAAACCAAAATAAGAAACCTTTTGAAGAGAGAGTACTAAGAATGACTAAATAAGACAGAACAGAAATAAAATTGTGTATAAGCAAATCTGTTCCATCTATCATATACTCACAGGCAAATTCTTGCTTCTCTGCTTGGCTGTTGAGACCGCAGTGGCTTTTGATTTACAGCCAGCTCACTCTGATCCCTAAAGAGCTTCTCTCTGCCACAGCAGGGGCTGGGCTATGGGTGACTCAGGTTTGTCTACTCATTCCAGTACTATCTCTGTGGCCTACAGTTCCTGCCTTTTTGCCATGTCTCTGTCACTCAGAGACACTTTTTTTCTTGCCCTGGGGCCAGTGACCATTTCCCAAGCCTCTGGAGACAGGACCTGAGTCCACCACTCTTAGTTGAAAGGCACATCACGTTACAGGCTATCTGAGAACAAACTGTCCAGAATGTGTGACACAATCTGTTTGTATTTAGTTTTAGAATCTGGTATTTGGACCACAGAACTATACTGCTTGGCAAGATGACAGCTTCCTGATTTAGTAAGTAGAAAAGTATCATTTATTTGACTATATGAGAGAAATGTTGTTTCTTCTTTGTGAATCCATTGGCAATATTAATTAGGTTTTAATGCGTATGAGTGTTTTTTCCTCTAAGAAGCTCTTCAGATAAAGTCTTTTGGAAATCTGAAGACTTTATTTAAGCTGTGTTTAATATTTAACAGCTTTTACACTAGCACAATATATTTTGACTTTTTGGTGGGTACTATTTTTATAGCAGCAAGTTAAGGGAAAGGTTTAAGAGCTTTCAACTCCAAAGGGGAAGAAATTTCAATTTTGTTCAAAACAGCACAAAGAAAATTGCCTGAACCAAGAAAAACAATTTAGATGTATATGATGATCATGCTGGCAGCTTGGAGGTGATGAGAGCATTGATGAGCACCAATATTCTGCTCATGGAAGGAGGTACTGAACTAAAGACTTAGAGAGGTCTCCCTGCAGTAAAGATTCACCACATACAACACCCAGGAAGATGTCTTGGATCAATGACTGATCAATCAATTGATCAATTGTTGCAGTGGGGATCCTGCAACATGCATATATCAAACCAGGAGTCCCGTGGAAAGGAAATATACGGACAGACGGATTCTTGATATCTGTTTCAGAGAGATGTTTATTTCTCCAGCCGCATGGCTGGGCTCTGCCGAGGAACTGTTCCAGTCACGGGACCAAGGGTCCTTCTGCCCGCGCAGGGAACACAAACCAACCAATGGGAACGAGGCTGAGCAGGGGCAGGGAAACTCCGTGTCTGTGCCCTCAGGGCCCCTCTCCCAGGGCTACACGGCAGGGCAGGGACCCCAACACCTCACCCGTTTTATTTTAATAAAAGGAGAATGAAAACAACTGGATAAACATAACAAGAACAGTTTCAAAACAAAACAAGCCACCCTCCTGAGTCTTTAAATGTCCAAACAGATTCTGTGGAACATCTTAGGGCTGACAGAAGGGAGACAGGACTCTCTGAGCATGCTTTGTGGGGAAACTGAGGCAGGAGAGGGTTTAACTTCTTCCCTCCCCCTTTTCATCCCCCACTCGGCATTGGAAAGGGATTTTTGGGGAAACAATTGGCAAAAGCATGGTTTTGTGAGGGAAACCATGGGTGAAAAAACGGATTGGGAATACACTGGGGGTAATAGGACATAGGGTAAAAGGGAAAGGTGGGATTAGGAAAGGGAGACTGTAGGGGGGGTTTACAAGGGAGATATTGTCTAACATGACTACGATTTTTTGCATATATACTGCCTTTCACAGGAACACCATCAGGCCCAGTGACCTGCGATGCTTGTAACCCTTTTCTACCTCGTATAATTTTGAATTCCACTACCTCTCCATCTCCTAAGCTTGGGATGCATTTTTCAGGGTTATTCTTTTTAATAGCAGTTCTATGCACGAATATGTCTTGCTGGTTGTCACACCTTGTTATAAAACCATAATTTTGCTTAACATTATACCATTTTACTATCCCTAAGGTCTTAGTTGCTATGATCTTTTCCTTTTTCCGAGTGGCTGCTGTTTTCTGTCTCGCTGCGTCTTTGTTCTCTCTTTCGGTCGCTCCCGTGTTGGAATTGTCGGAGCTGCTGGTGCCTGTGCGCTCTTCCCGGGGTCGCGTTTGGGGCTGCGCGGGCCGGGCCGGGCCGCTCAGTTCTCCGTGCGTCGCCTCCTCTGGTCGCAGTTTCGCTGCCGCTGCCAGGTGCTGCACCCACGTCTTGGCCGGGCCCCTGAGCGACGACCCCCCCGTGCCCTGCTCCAGCGCGCGTCTCGGCTGGGCGCGGCTCCGTTCCACCGCCGCCAGCCGCCGCCCGCCACCGCCCCTCTCGGTCGGGCGTTCACGGGGCTCGCTCCACCACGCGCTGCGTGGGGCCAGGCGGGCACCGCCGGGTCCCGCCGCTCCCGCCGCTCCTTGCTCCGCCACCGACACTGCGGCTCGCTTGGCTCCGCCCGCGCGCGGGAACTGCTTCGCTGCTGCTCTCAGAGCGCTCGGTGCACGTGGCCTGGGCCGCACGGTCCCTGCGCCAGGCTTCCCTTCGCCAGGACACAGCTGACATTGCTCAACAGTCTCGGTAACTAAATAATATTCACGAAAATATTTTTCCATCGGCATATATTTTGACTCCAGTATTAACTGTGTCCAAACGGTTTTCCAAAAGCCCTTGGTAAGAATTAAATCCCAAGAAACATAGAAAAAGTTCTTAAACAACCATGCCAGGAAGTGTTTCAGTTCTTTTTGAGCTTGAATCAAGCTAAAATTTACAAATCGTTGTTCAAGAATCATTTTAAGTTTAAGATAAATGTCCATATGCGGCTCTGAGAGCCAAGAGTCTTCCCACAGTTCCTCCATAGTTTAGATATGGAATAGCAAAACAAAACCAAGAAGAGGAATCCAAAGTTTCCAGGGTTTACTCACACAAATCAGTCGCTTAGGGATCGGGGATCGTTCTGCTCACAATTCTCTACCATTATGTTGCAGTGGGGATCCTGCAACACGCATATATCAAACCAGGAGTCCCGTGGAAAGGAAATATATAGGACAGACAGATTCTTGATAGCTGTGTTCAGAGAGATGTTTATTTCTCCAGCCGCATGGCCGGAGCTCTGCCCAGGAACTGTTCCAGTCACGGGACCAAGGGTCCTTCTGCCCGCGCAGGGAACACAAACCAACCAACGGGAACGCGGCTGAGCAGGGACAGGGAAACCCCATGTCTGTCCCCTCAGGGCCCCTCTCCCAGGGCTACATGGCAGGGGGGAGGGACCCCAACAATCAATCAAACTGACAATGATCAATCTAGGTTCAGTTCAGGCCACTTAACTACAAATAGTCAATTACAATAAAAGCTGCATTTTTTCCTGAAGAAATTGGTTACACACATTAAAAATGTTTTATTTCTATTGTAGATTACCTCAGCAATTATCTGTAGCTCTTGTTCAGTGCACAGACTAGAGCCAATACCATTGTGTATAGACATCCTTAGTGAGATATTCTACATGCAGTATGTTTAAATTAAAAAAAAAAATAAAGTTTCCATGACATTATTTACATAAGTAAATTTAAATATCTGAGTGGAAAATAGAGTCCCAAACTGGGAACATAGTTGTGAAGTCACCAAAATTATTTGCAAAATCTAGTGTTCATTGGCACAGATTTCCATTATAAAGGAAAATTATGGTATTTCTATATAGGAACAAGATTACTTAATTTTTCTGTCTGATGATGAGATTTGCATATCTAAGATCAGGAATGTGATAGATTGCAGAACTCAGTCTTCATTAGCATTTTACTCAATGAATGGACAAACCTTTTGTGCTTTCTGAGAATATCTCTGGAATTTCTCAGAGGATGCAGCAGTTGAATAAGGTACCAGAATTACTTTTAAATAATGTAAAAAGACATTAGAGTATGAAGATGAAATGACCATGAATTATAACAATTTGGTTATTTCATTGTTTTGTGGAGTCATTCAAAAAGAAAATGTTGTGTACCAAGTCCAAGTAATTAAAAGGTATAAAAAATGATCATATGGTGATAAAATCTCATGATAAATATAAACAAGAAACCCAGGAAACAAATACTAAAAAAAAAATTTAAAAAGAGCTATCTGTACAGCCATCTGGTTAAAAGCATTAGTCACGTTTAGAATAAATCCAGTATCTATGATCAGCTTGGGCAAAGAGCTAACCTGTGCTCCAGGCAAGCATGTTGTAATTGAGTAAAATGGCACATGGGGATAGATTAGAGAAGCTTCCACTTTTGTTGCACCTAATTCTGTCAAGAAATCTATTATTACAATAGCATTAATAAATAAGTAGCAGTCTTAGCTTAGAAAAATTAATGTTCTTTACTAGATTTTTCTTCTAGTGTCCTTCCACCATGCAAATCTGGTTTTCTCTGTTAGAATGAAAAATGAAAGTTAATTTAAATTGTCTTTCTATACACACAAAGAAAATCTTCACATTGAAATTGAAAGGATTTCAATAATAAAAGAGGAAAATTAAGCCACACATTTAAAAAATAATAATTCTTTATAATCAGTTAAAACCTCAAAATCCTTAAGTTGCTAGAGAAATTTTATTCTATTTTTGATTCCATTTTAAAAATGTTAAACTCAGAAGGTTCTCTTTATGCTTTTTAGCATTACCATATCACCCCAGCCTTTACATGACACCCTGATGTTTCTGTGGGTAGTGTCAAAGACAAAATACAGCCACATTCCTGGCTGCTTCTGAGCCTGGCTGTGTATTGCCCAAGCCTTTGCAGTGTATTGCCACAGAAAAGTCTCTGGGC
Organism: Corvus hawaiiensis; assembly: GCF_020740725.1. Taxonomy (NCBI): domain Eukaryota; kingdom Metazoa; phylum Chordata; class Aves; order Passeriformes; family Corvidae; genus Corvus; species Corvus hawaiiensis. The sequence continues at coordinate 33,595,660 of NC_063215.1, read as the reverse complement.
TGTTCTGAATAGCAATGTCGAGCAGAGGTGCAAGTTGAGATCCTGTGGTCAGACACATTGGTGCTTTTTCAGAATGACTATCCCATGAGGGTGGAATGGTCACTGTGCTTCTGGTTTTTAGCACAAGCTCAGGTATCCGTGCAGCACTGCACAATGTTTTGTTTACTTTCCACAGTCAGTGAGGAGAGAGGTGCTTCCCAAAGGCAGTGCACATTATCTGTCTTCATGCTTATCTCAAGATGGGTTGAATCACCCTCTTAAAGACTGTGCTTCACTCTGGGTCCTCCAGGACTCTTCCAAAGCCTAGGAAAGCTTATCCCATTTGAAAGGAAGGGAAATGATGTGCAGAAAAATTACTCATTGCTTAGAATGAGAAGGAGTAGAGCTCTTTGCAATAAGATAGATGTTCAGGCAATTTAAAATGTGAAAAATTTGTAATTGGACAAGAACACAGCAGGACACTATAGAGATCAGCATATTGGGGTGACCAGTTAAACAAAGAATATGGGCATTTGCTTCCCCTTATAAAAAAGGCCAAGTATTACAGAGGTAAGCTGTAGGCAAAGTGTGACCTTATGTTTTCATTTCCTACTTAGCATTTTGATTTTTGTTTAGTCTGACAATCCATTCTGCCAGTCTTTAAGACTGTTCAAATTGATGGTTTATAGTCATTAATGAAACTTCTTCTAAATCCACAGTAAAGCAGAGAGTCAAGCGTTTTATATACGACACTGTGCTTTGACATTTTCTTCAATAATGAAGAAAATTAAGAGGCCCATGTAACAACTGAGGGGTCCCAAAGAAAATCTTTGCTAAATGTTAAAAGTATTTTTCTTACAAGATTGCTGTAACTAAAAACATTAGTAGTACTGAGTTCTCCCTTATGGCTATCTTGTTCTAAAAGATCAGCATAACACCATGTGGCATCCCTTTTAACGACTGCACAAATGACTCGCAGAGGGGAAGCTTATCCTCTTAATACAGCAAGTTTCTACCATGCCTATATTTCATGCTACTTTCTAATGAGAAATAAATCAAAAGCATTAAATTTTCGAAAGCATTTATTCTAATACAATGTTAGTGTCTCACAAATATATTTTTTAATTAGAATAATTCCACCTCATCTAGTGGGTGACATCTCTACCCATGGTGGGGGTTGGAACTAGATGATCTCTAAGGTCCCTTCCAACTGAAGTCTTTCTATGATTCTATGAATTTGTACTTTGTGAATTGGTTATGGAGATAATAGATGTCCTTTGAAGCTTCATGACCACATGGCTCACTAAGAGCAAATATGCTAGACGGGAGATCATGTCCTCTTACCTATTTAACAGTCTTTCAAAAAGCCAGGAAATGTTTAAAGGAGAAGTAAAATTATTTGACATTATTTATTTAGATTTTGGAACTGCCTTTGATAATATTCGTCACATCGATAATGAAATTCAGAAGGATCAAGGTGAGAGGCAATTTGTTGATATGGACAAAAAATTGTCTAAAAAAGCTGACTGCTGAAGTAGAACAAATATATTCATAAGGTTTGTATGGTTGTCTATGTGTAGCAGTTCTGGGGAGGGTGATAAACAGCAAGATAGCAAAATTATATAGGTCAAGAAAATGCAGGCCAAACTAGGACCAATATGGGGAAATAGGCAGTGTAGTGAGGTGGCAATAAGAAATTCAATGCAACAATAACTCTGGATGCAGCTGTAAATTACTAATCACAGCTCTCTAAGGATCACTGCATAACAGAGATGAGAATCAGGAAGTAAATACTAGGCTACAAAAGGCTGGTATGAAGAATAAAAAAGATTGTAAGCCCATTATAAATCAAGATATGTCTGCTGTACTAAGAATTCTCTCCCCAAGTTAGTCTTACCCACAATATAGTTATTCTAAGGGTGCAGATGGGAGTAATAAGAAAGATTAGAAAGAGATTCAGAATTCTGCACTAAGAAAGGTGAGAACTGGAACTCTATGCTTTACAGAGACCTCCTAACCTACCTTGTCTTTTCCAAATGAAGATTGGTGGCGAGGAAGATAAAAGGAATTTAATCTTACAAGTAAGCATGCTTCTCCTTCTCATGCTTCTGACACATATTGTGGAGGAGAAATATGTTTTGTAAACAAATAAAACAATGTGACAATGTATAAATATTAAATACACTCGTAAGGATACCTGAATTTTTTGATAAAGAATGTTCATTTTGTCTTCTGATGAACAAAATCATTGTTCCTAAAGTGGTAAGCACCATACAGACCAGCATTAAGTATGAAATACGATAAGTCCCCACTAGGATTTGCTTATGAAATAGCTGCCTATTTGGAAATTCCCTGAAGGTGAAGAGGGTGAAGAAACCAAACTTGGACCATGCAGAATTATGATGGCAGTTTGCACTCTGACACTTTTTTACAGAGAGCTATCTTGTATATTTTGTCTAGATCTTGCATTCCCCATGAACTTTCCAATACTGGCATACACACTATTTCCTGCCCCTAGGTCATGTCTCTGCCAGCATTCCTTACAGAGTATGACTAGCTGACAAACTCCTCAAGAAACTCACAGGGCTGATTTCCTTTTTAACCACTCTCCCAAAAAATTTCTGATGTCTTCCAAGCCACCTCAGTTTAGTTTACCCTCACACTTGCCCATTTAAAAAAAAAACAAACCTCAATGTTTATTTCACTCAACTCATTCTTGTTAGTTCTCTCCCCAGTTAGCACAAAGGTCAGGATGAGGTGAGGTTTTTTTGTACAGATGGTCATACTCCTCACATCAATGGGAATAAATCAAATACAAGAGATCTTGGGGAAGGCATGTGGGATTAGGATGCCTACTTTGGATGTTATGAGCTGGAAAGGCACACCAGTGGCTGAAAGTTCCTTTTCTTGCTATAGTATGGTATCTTGACACTTAACTCCTTAATTTAGGAGGAGCAAATCCAGGCTTTAGTTCCTATTTCCTGGCATCATATAATTCTTCAGTGGAAAATGAAGCTTCTCCTGAAATCAAAACCAGCTGCATTTGGGTAGAACTTTGGGATAATTCTAAAGTTACACTGCTTAATCTTGTTCATTGTGCACTCATTTTATAGTGCAAGAAAAGTAAAATTAAACACATTCCTTTTCCAAGACCAAACTTTCAAGCCTTCCCTCTCTGTGTATCTACTATTTCTACTTCAATTCTCAAAAATTTAAAATAGCCTCCCCTTTTCCAGAAGAGCAGTTCTCCTTCCCAGCCTGAATCCTCAGATTTAAGATTACAAAGTTAACTGGGAGGAAGATGGTGTAAATGACATGGAAAATATGGTAAGTACATTAATGCTAGGACTGGCTACAAAACATCTTTATGCTACATCCCTTCTGTGCTTCATTTTCCACTGCTCGTTCTGCTGTTAACCTTTGTCCTACGCTGCTCAGAAAGTGCCCATATTATCTGAGTAGGACTCCATGCTTTAATAATTTAGTTATTGGTCTGAGCTGGCACAAAATGTGGTAGAACTGATGGCAGAAATAAGACCAAAATAGATTTGATGGATCTAATGGTGTGCTTGTGGATAAAATTCGGCTTAACACATAAAGGATTTTTTTTTCTGGGTTGACAGCAAAATGAAAGACTGTATATACAGAGGATGGAGTTAACAGGGACTGATAATGTGAAGTGTAATGCAATAGATAAAACCACAGCCTCGTGGGGAAGAGCCTGGGGAGAGCCAGGACTGTGTAACACTTGGGCAGTGCTGCTGGAGGTGCTCTGCTTAGTGATGGTGATGAACCAGCAGAGACAAGTGTGCCCATAAGCAGCCCTTTGCTGCAAGCCACAAAACCATACTCACCCTGGAGCATGGGACAGAACAGAACTGAGCTATCCATCCCCTGTTCTTTGACTCAACTGCCCCATAGGCGTGGTGCAGGCATTTGCCTTTCTGTGAGCCACATCTGCAAGGGACAGGGGGACAAGGGTGAGCTGCGGACTTCGGAAGCTCCCAGGTGGAATCAGTAATCAGGCATCGTATGGCCCCATGCAAATGTGGGGATGGCCTCTGAGCTGTCATATTTTGCTATCTTTTCTCTCTGTGAGAACTTTTTTTTTTTTGAGAGGGAAAGTTCTGGCTTAATTTCTGAGGGAAGTTCCAGTTTGTTTTGTGGGAAATCCTAAATACAAGGTTACCCTATATCAGTACAGCTTGATGTCCAGGTTGCAAGCTCATCCAAAAAACCCCAAAATTTTAATTCTTGTATAGTTTTATAAGTGAACCTGCCCCACCTACAGATTAACCTGCAGAGAGATTTCCCTCTTACCTTCTTCCCTTTTGTAGGAGAAGTAAGAAATGGTATTTCTAGCTTTAAGGAATTGCAACACATTTCACTAGTTTCAACTGTGACTCCCTGAGCTGCAGCTCCAGGACAAGCAGTACCCAGCCTCCAGCTGCTGGGTGACTGCAACTTTGGAGCAGTCACCCCTGAGCAAAGAGGCTCAGGGATGCTTTTTCAGGGAACAGTGAAATCCTCCTGTATGCCACAGTGAGCTGAGAGAAGAAAGGTGTGCTTTGAAGAAGGGAGTTCTTTAGATCTACCCCTTCATAAATCATGCTTTCAGCATATTTTATTCTTTATAACTATCAAAGTAAAAAGGAAACAGAATAATATAATAATCTGGCATTCAGACTGAGAATTTTGAACAAATTCACTTTGGTAAAATACCCCAGCCATGCTGTGGCACAACACCTCAGCAGGCTGGATGGAAGGTGTGACCAGTTTGAAACCCAGAACTTCAAGTGACTCCTGTTTTCCCGCTTTTGAGTACCCTTGTCTTGTCTTCCTCACTAAGCAACAGTTATGCAGGTCTGACTAAACACCATGGAAACAATTTTGCTGAGGTTTCCCCCAGTGTTTTTGCACAACACCTATCTCTAATTGCTGGCAAGCAAAATTACTTTGAGCAATGACAACAACAAAAAAACCTAAATCAAATTTGAGACAGTAATTAAAAGATTTGGAATACTCAAGAGAAAAACTTTCTTTTTATTTCTATTTTCTGTGGAGATGGAAAGCAGGGAAGAGATTCTCCTATTTATTTTAATTATGAAATAGTGTTTGGAATGAGACCTTAAAGGATGCTCATTAAAAAAAAACCAACAAAGCAAATTTTAAAAGTAAAGGCTTTTGTTAGCAGAAACCAAAAGTACAAACCACAAAACTTCCAATAGAGAAAATCTGGACTGATGGAATGATGATACCTGGATGAAGCAATGGTTTAATTGCTTCCTTTTTATAATGAAGGTAGAATTTTTGTGTTTACATACGCATACTGATAAAATATTGTCAATCAAAATTTGCAATTTCATATTGATCAAAACATGGCACAAACATGAGTGGTGTGCAAGGATCAAGATTTATCTTGTGAAGAAAGGGTGAGTGGGAGTAAGTTCTGCTTTTCAGGGAGAATGCAGGTCACCACTTAAAGAGAAGTAGCAATGGGATGTTAGAAAATAGCTCAAATCAGTGATTCTCCTATTTTATTCCTTTTCCTTTTCACAAGAATCTGTATGTACATTCCATATATGATGTTGAAATTGTTCCTAGCAGATATGGCAAACTACTGATGATATCAATGTCTTCCAGTGGAGTCAAGGAACCTTGGAAAGGAAGGTGCTGTTTGACTAACCTGATCCCCTTTAATCATCTGGTGACCTGTCTAGTGGATGAGGGAAAGACTGTGGATTTTTTCTACCTGGACTTCAGTAAAGCCTTTGGTACTGGGTCCCACAGCATTCTCCCAGACCACCTGGCAACCCATGGCTTGGACAGGTGCAGTCTTTGATGGCTTAAAAACCTGCTGGATGGCCGGGCCAAGAGAGTGGGAGTGAAAGGAGCTACATCCAGTTGGGGCTTGGTCACTGTTGGGGTTCCCAAAAGCTCAGTACTGGGGCCAGTTCTGTTTAATATCTTTATCAGTGATCTGGATGAGGGGATTGAAACTCACCCTCAGTGAGTTTGCAGATTACACTAAGTTCGGTGGGAGTGTTGATATGCTGGAAAGCAGCAAGAATCTGCAGAGGGATCTGGACAGGCTGGATCAATGGGCTGAAGACAACAGTATGAGATTCAATAAGATGGAGTGCTGCAGATTCCTGCCCTTGGGTCACAACAACCCCCTGCAGTGCTACAGGCTGGGGGCAGAGTGCCTGGAAAGGTGCCTGGTGGAGAAGGACCTGGGGGTGCTGGTCGACAGAGGCTGAACATGAGCCAGTGTGTGCCCAGTTGGCCAAGAAGGTCAGTGGCATCCTGGCCTGTATCAGCAATAGTGTGGCCAGCAGGACCAGGAAAATGATTTTACTTGGGCTCCTCACTTCAAGAAAGACACTGACATGCTGGAGTGTGTCCAGAGAAGGGCAGCAGAGCTGGTGAAGGGTCTGGAGCACAAGTCCTGTGAGGAGCAGCTGACGGAGCTGAGGGTGTTTAGCCTGGAGAAAAGGAGGCTCAGGAGAGACCTTATCACTCCCTCCAGCTACCTGAAAGGAGGGTATAGCCAGGTGGGGGTTGTTCTCTTCTCCCAGACAGCCAGTGAGAGAACAAGAGGAAATGGCCTCAAACTGTGCCAGGGGAGGTTCAGGTTGAACATCAGGAAGAATTTCTTTACTGAAACAGTGTCCAAGCATTGGAATGGACTGCCCAGGGAAGTGGTAGAGTGACCATTTCTGAAGGTGTTCAAGAAATGACTGGACATGCCATTTGGTGCTATGGTTTAGTTCACATGATTGTGTTTGATGATACTGGAGGTCTTTATCAACCTGAATGGTTCTATGAACACACAAGCACGCATCAAACAAGAGGATAGATCAGGAAACAAAAATATGACTCTTCACACACACTCCTCCACCCTCCTGAAATGAAAAGAATTATAGGGCCTGGGCCTAGGACAGATTACCCTTCTTTTGCAGGCTGATCCTTCTGGATATTTGCACTAGAAGGTAATACTCCCCCGGTTTGACTGTATCTTCAGTTCCTTATGAAAAGAGTCCAGAAGGCAGCAAAAGAGAATCCCTCCCTCCCCCTGCCAAATCTATGACAAGGTTCTTTGTCATTCATTGTGCTGTGCTTCAGCTCAGGTCACAGCTGTGAGGTGGCAGGCTGACTCCATACACGCAAACCCCAGGAATATTAATATTACTGCCCAAGAAACTCAAGAGCCAGTGTGTTTCATCATCAGTCATTATTGATTTCTGTTTACAACAGAGCTTTAAAGAAACAACAACAAACAAGATATGATGTAGGATGAGTTCCCAGCCCTCTCTGGAATAAAAGATTTTGGGAAAGCTGAAAGACTTCAAAGGATGAACTTGTACCTCTGAGAAGCCACTTGCAAATAACTTCTGCAGCTGTCCCCAGTTTGGCTGGAGAAGTGTTTTTGGCAGAAAGGTAGGACATATTCAGAGAAAAAAAAGTGGAAGAAGAAATATGGCAGTGACAACTATATTTGCTAACCAACAATTTCAAGCATATTTTGATGACAAAATTGTTGAAGGCTGCCCAAACCAAGGCATTATGAGGATCAAAAATGCCCATGACAAACAATTGTAAGTACTCAATGACTGTGCAAATTAGGGTATTTTTTCAGCAACTGAACACCTAAATATAGCTTTAAATACACATGCATACAAAAGCTCACCAGTCTACAGCTATGTAGAACCTAATCTGCCACTCTTAACGATGAGAGGTAGTAGCTGAATATGAGTGATCTTAGTAAATAATTTTTGCTTTCAGTATCAGTTATCCTCTTAGGATCAGCTCCAAAGATATTACAATCAAAATATCAACAAATATTTATTAAAGTAGAACAGCATAAAGAGAATCCTGTAAAGCTTCTTGAGTATTTGTAAACTGACATGCAAGGCAAATGAAAATAAACCTAATCCAAGCCCAAAGGCAAAACTGGCTTTCTTATTGATACAACAAAAGCAATGACTAACAAGCCTCTATTCTGGTCTTTTATTCCTAGAGCATATATTTCTGAAAGCTTGGCATTACTGAATTGCTCACAAAGCACTGAAAAACACTACTTTGCCAAGGAACAGTTTGCTGGTGTGGGTTTGGGTTTTTTTTCTTTCTTTTCTCTTCTACTGATGAAATAAGCCTACATCAATGACCCTGCTATCTTGTAATCCTAGATGTGTTACCAGGCAACCATTATATGCAGCAGCACCTGGCTTGTCCCCCTCTAAAAATAACCCAAACCTCCCAAATCCTTTCACTCCATGCACTAATGAAAGTGGCATTTTTCTACTGCTAAATGCTTACTCAGGTATTTCCTTACAAATTTCAGTGATAAAATGCTAAGTTATCCTTTCCTGAAGGAATGTGATTAGTTAACAGGCTCTAACTGCACGTAGTTATATTTTCATTCAACTATATTCTTCAAATGAGGCTGTATGTGGAAACTAAAGTAAATTATTTAGAAGCCAGAAACAATGTCAACAAATGTAGCACGAGTCAAAAATGTATGAGCTCTGGATGACTATGCCAAAAGATTTATCACACGCCAAATATACTTCTGTATCCTTAATGCTATACAACTCTGAAACAATAAATCAGAATCATAGAATCATAAAATGGTTTGGGTTGGAAGGAACCTTAAAAACCATCTAGTTTCCAAACTCCCTGTTATGTGCAGGGGACATGTTCCACTAGACCATGTTGCTCAAAGCCCCATCCAACCTTGCTTTGAACAGATCCAAGGATGGGGCAGCCGCAACTGCTCTGGGCAACTGTGCCAGTGCTATTTCTTCCTAATAGCTAATCTAAATTTGCCCTCTTTCAGTTTAAAGCTATCCCCCCTTGTTCTACCACTCTATGCCCTTGTGAAAAGTCCTTTTCCAGTTTTTTTGTAGTTCTCTTTATTCTGCAGTGCTGCAGTGAGGTCTCCCTAGGACCCTTCATCCTCCAGGCTGAACAGCCCCAACTCTCTCAGCCCTCTTAGGAGGGGTGCTTTCTTAGGAGAGGTGCTCCAGCCCGCTGATCATTACTGTCGCTGAAATTTGTATATGGCTTTTCCGAGCCATCACTGAAAAATGCGTATTTGGCATTTAGATAATGAAAAAAAAAAAAAATGTTTTCTGTACATTTTCTTTAGGCAGATGTCATGTACTGATAAAGTCCTGAATTTGATGGATCCAGTCCAAGAATAAGCTGAAAGTGTAACAAATGATGATAGAAGAAATAGCAACTACATGATAGTCAACATCCCTCATGCCAATGCAGGGAGTCTTACAGACAAGGCGAACTTTCCAGCAAAATGAAAGTCCTGCAGTTAATCACATATCATCCAAAGTTTCTACAGATGAACTCTAAAATTTAATGCAGAGGACACAAAATCTATTCCATCTGGGCTTGGCTAGGAGAGTTCAGTCAGACTGGAAAATGAGGCGTAAGAGACTTTGGTGTACAGTGTCCATCAAAACCCGACAACCTGAAGCCACTGTGTAATTAGCAGCTACCAGCACTGCCGTTCTGATGGATTCAAAGGTAGCAATAAATCCAGAACAAGCAGAGGAACTGCCAACTATGCTAGACAAAAAAATTTCATAAGAGGAGAGCAGCACTGCCATACATCATGTCTTTTGCACCCTGAGTTGAGCTTTTTCCATGGAAGAGTTTCTGTTCCATTAGGAACTCTTTACCAGCTTAATTTAGGATTAGCAACCAGAAGTTTCTAAATTATGTTTGAATATGGATTTTCACAGACTTCTGCAAGCCTGAACAAGGTGTCCTAGCACACTACAGAATGGTCTCAATGCTTGATTCTCCCCCAGCCTGAAAGGATCGGTAGAATTTTACAAAGCCAAAGATGTTCAAAGCAACAAGTACCAGCTGCACCCCAGAGCAAGGAATAGCAATGCAATAAGCAGAGTACAAGCTTAACAAAAATCTTCAAGAGAGTTTGCAAGGCAGAGGCAGTTAAACATGTCAGTGCAATGGCAAGAGGGAGCTAAATGAATGACAGTATACACTTGAAAGCAAATCTGCTTTATGGTGAGTTTAAACTCCAAGGTAGATTATTCAGCACAGAACAAAACTTTTGTTCTCTGAAGAAATTACACAGAAAAAAGCCCAAGAGGAATCACTAAGCAATCAAAGCTGCCATTTTTTTTCACTGGTCAGTGTTGTTCATTTTTCCCCCCCATTAGCACATCTCTTAAGTGGATGGGCTCCTCACTCAGGCATAAACATGAGAAAAATTGGATGTTTACAGACTGGACTATTCTTGGGGGCGTTAACAGAATGCTCTGAGAAGCAGAGCTCTGCTGTGACCCTGGGGTACCCTGAAAGACTACAGCTGGCTAGAAGGGAAAAGTAGTTTTGACTTGAAGAACCTGGCATCTGGAAAAATGCTGCATCCACTGTGTAGTACAGGAAGCATGAAAAATGAAAACTGAGAAATATCTTTCTGTAGAACAAAAAACCCAACCCTTCTAAAAACTTATTTATAATGAGCAATTTTTCAGCACCAGGAGCTATATTTCCTAAGGTGATTTTCTGTCACTGAGCTCAGTGATAGCTCCTGATTCTGTTTAAATGACTAAGCGACCCCATGAAGGACTTTCCTGCTCTGATTTTCTATGAATCTGTGACAATATTAGAGGTGACAAACAAGGCCAGTTCTAAGAATTTTGAAATTGGTTAGACGTTCTAGAAGCTTAAAAATGTGTTCAGTCAAGCTCTTTTGTCCTGAATTTTGAGATAAGAAGTCATTGAAATTAAAGAATTGTGAACGCTACAGTAGGGACATGTGTTCCTGAGGGGTTTTATTCATGGTAATACCTCCCTAAAAATTTGAAAAAATGTATGCCAATTGTTATTTTAAGAGAGTTATTTAACTGGCTAACAGGAATACATTCATAAGATCTAATCAAGACAATGGTATAATTGTTCACAGTGACATTTTAATCTTTGGTAAAATGCAGAAACTTAAAATTAAGTGTATTTGTATCTGAGCTGGAGATACAAAATTAGATGAACCACAGGCATAAAATCTAATATGCAATGATCCATTAAACTTCTCAATGGCAATACACAGAAAAACAGAGCATTTACAGTAGTGGCACAGACTCTGTCAGACCACACTAGCAGTTACCATACTGTAATATGAGTCGTACAGCTGAGAGAAGAGCTGGGCAACAAGGACAGCGTCACATCAGGTTGAACTAAACTCTCTTAGCCTCTTACATGTACATTTTCCAGTAAGCCCAGGAAGCACAATTTGATGTTAGTCCCACATAGCTAAATACCAAACTATATTCCAGGTATACTCTAGAATATAGAGTATACATATATATACTCTGCTTAGTAAAGGTATGACCCAGCCAGTTCTAGAAGCCAGCACAAAATATAGTTTCTTGTACCATTGCGTGCCACAGTTTGAATTTCGCCCGGAGAAAGCAGCAGTATAGATGATTTCTGTAATGGAAAACCTCTTGGATCCTTCACCAGGCAATCTGATATAGTGCTTCTGAGAACAGCAACTAATTTACAGTTTGAAGAAACTAAATTATGTAAGATGTGCATGCATGGCACACACACATCACAAAGCATGTGCCATGGACCCCTCTTTGCTGATCTAATATCCATCCAATTATTGAGTTGAAGATCATCAGCACTGTTGCAAGAGTTTACATTTTTAGGCTTAGTCAATCCACCATCTAATTGTAACAGTTTCTCTAATTGTAAATTGATAATATTCTTTAGAAAAACTCAATTACTATATTGTATATATGACATGACAAAACTATAATGTTTGGCTTACTGAAATCTAATACCACTTTGTCCAAAGCATTAAAAAAGAAATGTACTTGAGAATCTGCATGAGTTTGTTTTTTTAAAAGTCTTACCTGTCCCTGACAGTATAGATCTATGGCTGGAATGTTACTTTCAAATATGGAAAGGAGGGAACAATCTGTTTTTATCATGCTTTACATTACTTTTTCTTTCTTTTTTTCTTTTTGTCTCCTTGGAAATTTTTTCTAATGCCAAAATTGTTTAGATGGCTTTATATTTAACCATTTAAAAAAGGCCTTTGCAAATGGATGGCAACCTGGATTTTTTGTTCCCCTTCTCATTTATTATCACCAGTGCTGGTCAAGTAAACCTTGGTAGCTGCATACTACGCAATTGACTTTTCTGTTCATGGTAAATGACAAAGAGAAGAAATCACTTCTCTCTCTTGTTTGAATCAACTCCGAATATTGCTTGAGGAATTACTATGTATATAGATACAAATCTCTTCCAAAAGCATTAGCATTAGCTACCGTATGACTTCTGCACAAAATACTCTGATGAATAGGTATTAATAGTTTCCAGCCAACTTTCAGTGCTTACAACAAATAGGGTAAATTGTAAAAAGCATATAAATGGAATCCTGTAAATCACTGTGAATGCTATGGAGGACTGCAGATAAATTTTAAATAAAAGCTATTATACAGTAAACCTACAGATATTCCTCACACAGAATTTCTGCTTTGTTGCTGTGATACATGCTCAAATGCTAAAGTTTCAGCATTTATGCCTCTGTACCTAGGACACATAGGTAAGCATGTCTTCTCTTGTCTCCAAATAAAATGTCTTAGTATTTATAACCTTACATAATAATGTGTTCATTTTGCTTCTTTTTGTCACTATATATATATCCATATGTAGATTTGCTTTCTAGTGAAATACACAACTGGAGCCTGTTAAACCCAAGGCATGGTTTAGCTATGCCCTGTTACCCTGCAAAGACGGGGCAGATGCTGAGGAGATGCCATTCCAGCTCAGAAGCAGAAGCCATGCAAAACTGTGAATACAATGTGTGGCCATCACTAACAAGTCTATATAGATTTGTAGACTAAGCCTATCTCTCTCAATGTTCTCCTTTGTGTTAGGTGGTGTTTTGGTGACAGGTGACAGCTAAAGGACAATATAGTTCAATTAAGCAAAAGCCCCCATAAGGGAAAAAAGAATAAAACTCCTCAGATTAATTGCAAGTTTTGTACTTTCATCACTGAAGCCATCAACTAGCCCAAAAAGAGTGATAGACTGGTATTTTTTAGATGCCCTGTTATTATTCTGAAAGGAGAAATGCTGAGAATGCAAAAATGTGCACTTTTGAAATACCGCACAGACGCTAGGTCGCATTTTTTCCTGGAGCAATCCCACTGGTTTTTCTAGCAGGGAATTTGGTTTCCCAGATAATACTCTCAGAGTCTCTCTAGGGAGCCAACACTAAACATTTCTGTCTGCTTTCTGGAGATGAGGGAATTTCTGTCCATAAAGCAGCACCCATAAAAGGAAGGCCACATCCTCCTTTCTTCCATGCCCACACTCTTTGTGTGAGCACACACAGAATGATAAAGCTGGATTTATTAATGATAATTGTCCAACAATAGACATATGACAATCATTAATATCTAAAAAACCACAATGTGTCATGAAAAGGAGAAGAACAAAGAAAAAATAAAGAAAGGAAATGAGGGCAAGAGACTTGACATAAGGAATAACCAGGTTCAATGCTTCTAAAAGACTGTAAATTGAGAAAAAAAAATCCAATTACTTGATGAAAGAACAAAAAGCCTATCAGTAAATTAAAGAGATGATGAAATAAAAAACGGCAATGGTATTAATCAAGCGCAGTTACATGAGATGGTATGAACCTGAGTGTGTGAAAATGAATAGTGAAGTGGAACAAACTGAGAAGTCCTGGGAGCAATCCAGGGTAAAACATACAAAAGATGTTGTTTTAATGTTGTTTTTATATCTTTTTTTGCACAGATGCTGGTTACAAATGAATACTTTTGGCTTGTCTTTATCAAATCAATAAGAAGTGCTTTGCTGGTCTCTTCCTCTCTAACCTCAGACTACTTAACCTTGTACTTCAAAATTATTAACTATTGCTACATCCTGAATTCTTTCTCCTGCCAAGGTCCAAGTTAGAAAACTCATGCCATGTTTGGCTTTGGTGTTACAGAGTTCAAAAGATTGGAATCAGAAATGGGATAAATGTAACAATGGGATAGAAATAGTCATCCTAAGAGGGGCAAAATTTCAGGAGAATGGAGATATGGCACTAGCTGTGGCAGATCTATTCTATTTCTACGTACCCAAATCTTTTCAATTTCTATTCTGAAACAGTCAGATATACAGATGGGACCTGAATGTTCCTGATATATTAATAGCAGCCATCAATCTTTTGCAGAGCTGTCACATCATTAAAAGCAGGGAGCATTCGACAAAGTAGCATATCAAGAGCCCTTAGAAATGCAGATGAAGAAGTTTAGGACAAACACACAGCTAGGAAATGGCTTTTCAGTTTCAGACTCAACTAAATACAGTATTTCTAAACAGGCCCAGATTGCCTAACAAACATTCTATTTCAAGCCACTATTTCTAAGTTCAAAACATTTAATTAACTGAAGTGTTGTCTTCACCAAGTTTGTATTTTCCTCGTTCCACTGGTCTTGTGATAATATTTATGACTGCCATTAGTCTAAAATTGAATTAAGCCCTAATATTAAATCATGGTTTGAAGCAGGGAGGCCATGGCGTGGCTCCTCTGGCTGCAGGTGCTCCCTCAGGGAGCAGGGCTGGAGGAGCACCCTGCAGAGCACTGTGAAGTGTTCAACACTGCCGGTGTGAGAAATGGTGAAAACAGATGTGCTTTCCTGATGTGGTGCCAAAGGACAATGCATGTGAGGAGATCAGCTTTCCCTGTGGCATGTCAGAGAATTATTCCTATGCTCTAGCCTGCAGTTTCTTACTGCTCTACCTGAGGGGGACAGGAGGAAGAGCTGACAGCCTGTAAGAAAAATAAAAATGCTCCCATTTTTTCATTTGTATTTTTACAAAGCTGGGGAGGGATATTTTGGATCAGGTAAGGGATGGAAATAAGAACATGAAAGATGCCCTCGTGGGACAGACTAGTAGTCTGTCTATTCCTATTTCTCTTTCCGACAGTGGCAATGGGAAAGGTTGTCAAAGAAGAGCATGGGATGCTGACCCTTTTCAGCAGCCTATTCCAGTGTACACTGTGGAGCACCTTCACATGCTCCTAATCCCAGGTGCAGACAGGCTCAAGGTCACTGTTATCTCAGGGGAAATTCCAGATTGAGAGCAAAGCACCATGGCACAGCCGTGGGCACAGCAGCATGGTAGGGGTCCCATCGCCTCTGACCTCAAACAGTAGACTTGTCCCCAGGAGCTGGAGAGGACACTCAGCCACCCACACCTCACCCTTCAGCTGCAGGCAGCAGACACATCTATTTGTTCCTGCATTTGCAACATTACACAGTGGCACCAGTGTGGCAAACACAGATAAGGCTGTATAACAGCATGGCCATGTTCCAGTGGTTTCTTAGGAGTGGCTCAGAGCTGCAAGTAAAGAAGGAAACACATTTCTCCAGACACAGCCTGCACAGACCTGTGCTATGCATGCTGTGCAAGCTCCGCTCTGCTGTCAGGTCACATCCATGCTTCTGATACAGACCACCACTTGTGTGTTGCTAACTAGCTACCCTGGCGGAGCTGGAGAGTGCTTGAGGGAGGTCAGTTTGGTTTTGGCTGGGAAGGGCCACAAATATCTACTACAAGAGCTGACTACATCTAAGAGGATTCACTGCTGAGGAGCTAGATGTAGCTTCAAGTACTTCAAGTTTGCTTTATGCCGATGGGCATTAGTGAAAGCCCTCTCAAAACCCCCTCAGCTTCCTCATTCCTGGGGGTTATAAATATCCAAACTGTGATAAGCTGGGAATTTTCTTCATGGCAATCACTTCTCTGTGGATGGTGGATACATTTGGCATACACTGTCCGGGTCTTTTCCATCCCTTGAAAAGCAATATCATGTTTCTGACCTCTTGAAACAGCCAAAGTGGTGTAAAGGAGCAAGGCTGCAGAAGGTGACTTTGGCTGCTGTTGCTTATAAACCCTTTATGCCATGCCCTTGTAAAGCTGACTCCAACACATTGACTTGTTAGATTGAAATAGGAACTTTGCCTTCCCAAAGGACAATCACAGACACTTGGGTTAGTATAGGATTTATTGTTCTTGTCTTTCATCTGAAAAAAAGGAACAAAACTTCCTTTTTTGGACAACTGCTTTTTAACATATCTGTTTTTCTCTCTGTCATAACTAATGAACACCCCTTAAGGCTTACAACAATAGCTGTGTATACAACTACCTCTGTTCGTTAAGAGACTGACCTGTGTTCTATTAATATTTATAGATTTAAATTTTTAATACACAACAATTCTGCATTATTGAATAGGTGACTTCCTGCATTTTAATGGTTATGGAGTAGGAGTGGGCTCTTTGTAGTTAACATTGCAATAAATTTTTCATGATTAAATAAAAAGTTCTTACCTCTAACTTCCTCAAAGAAAATCCTCTTGGACAACATGTTGGTGCAATGGTGAAGGATTCTCTTAAGAGTTTTATGGTATTTGTTGCAAATTTTCTTAGGCAATTTAAATTTATGGTACCTAAGGATTTTCTATATCTGGAAGTATCTAATAAGTTTCTTTTTAAAGTTGCTGAATTATTCAAACATCAGTTTGGGATTACTTACTCAGTTTTGGAGATAACTGGATTCTTATTTTTAAAACTGACCTTCATGTTTTAGTAGATGCATATTGACAAAATAGGAGATTAACAATGTTAACTTGAGTTGGCATCTTGGAACTAGAACTGGGATGTAGATTCAGGCTTCCATTCATTTGTCTTTAAAAGGCTTTAATAACTGCATTGTGAAGAACTTCTGTTTTGAAGAACCATGTGGGATTTCAAGACTGTTGTGAATGAGTATTTGAAGTTGCTCAATGAAGCCCCAGCAAATGTACCAGCAAAAGCAGGTTCAATGTAAAAGAGAAAGTATGACAAAGTTCATTGGCAAAGTTCACTCTATTACTTATACACGGCTAAAGCACATAGAGGAAAATCAGACTAAAATGATCAGATTAAAATCAATAAATCTAAACATAAAATCGACCTAAAATTATTTATGTGGAGGCTGGGGATAGAAAAAGGGTAAGGATGGGAAAGGGTAAGGATGAAAAGGAATAAGGGAGACACTCCTGTTGAATCGTAAGTTTCGGAGTGGACCCCCTTGCCAAACTTAGCCCAGGACTTGACCAACAGTATACACTTAAAGTTTTTAACAGTACTTAAACTTAACAGCACTTGATAGACGAATTTAAACAATTTAACAAAAAATTCTTATATAATTTACTAGCCCAACAGTAACTCACTTATAGGCCTAATTTATGAATCTAATGTATTTAAGAATCTAAGACAGCAACATTCATAGTCCATTTGCTATAGCATATTCACACTTACACTGGCCTAAAGGAGTATGTGCAAGGTACAGTTCCATTATCTGCTCTCTTTTACATCTATTTTTTATTTGTAACTTTTGAATAGAACTAAGTCCAGCTCAGCTTATATAACTGTTGGAATATAGTTATTCCTGTGAGCCAAGGATTCAGCTGATGGATTTGCCACAATAATTCCTTATTTGCAAGGTATCACAGCTTTAGTTATCCACAATGAATGTAAAGAAATGTAAAATTCTTACAATCTGTGCAGAGGAGTTGGTGTTGCTTTGGCAGTATCTCATACTTGTTGCTTTCTCCAGTTTTACAGAAGATTTCTTCATAAAAGAAGAAATATTTAATGAGGAATTTGGAAATAAGGCAACTCAAACAATTTCATTACCTATCCTGTGGTGTATCTGCATCCTGGTGACAGTCAGATGAATGTACTTGCACACAGCATAGACAATAAACATTTCATGGCATTTGATGAAAGGGATTGTATTATTTTGGATTCCTTCTTGATTATAGTCTTATGTTGACTTCACTGAAAATGTTTTTCAGGAGACAATTGAGAAATTAAATGTGTTCCTAAAGCAAAACAATACCACTATGCCAGATATGCTATACTTAAAGCAATTATAATTATTAATATAATATTCAGGATGTAATGTTTAATTTTAAGTTCTGATTTTCCATCCTATCCTGTGAATCTCAATTTAATTTCATTTTTTATCTTCATTTGCAAGCATTTTTTTTTCCCTTGGCACATGAGTCAATTTAACAACCTGATCAAAGACCAGAACTTTCTATATATATGGACTATAATAAATTTATGCCATTTTCCTGAAATTTGTACCAAAGCAGAGTAACACCTCAAGAGAGGCACTGCTATATTTAATATCTGAACAATATATAAAATAGTAAGACACCAAGTCTCATTACACTGTGATATAAAACAAATACTAGGCAATAACATTTCCTTGAGTCCTCAAAAATGCAAGCTGGCAAGCTCTCCTGGGATATGATTAACAGCTTGTCAGCTGGGGGTACTTACAAATGAAATTATTTCTTTAGCTATTAACCTTTGATGACATCAGTAATTCCCACATTTAGGGCACAACAGGGTCTCATATTGGACACGGAGGAGGAACATGCATTGACTCACACTGCAAACAGCCATACCAAAACAGAGTCTTTTGGGTGGCTTTAGCTTCCATGTTAACAGCTAAGCAAAAGCCATATTTTCAGTAGCAGTTAGGAGCTTGTGGCTCCCACAGTCAAGTTATAAGGAGATTTTCAGAAATATTCAGTCACCAACTCCTCTAAAAAATCCACTTATTGCTTTTGGTGCTGGAAACAGCTTTGGTCTTCTAATGAGCTACCCCGTACAGACATTTCTCAGCCCCAGGGAACAGTGGCTCAAAGGCCTTCCTTACTTGGCCATTTCTCTGCCATTATTTTCACTCAGCCCTCCCCTCTCAAGCCTTTGGTGCCTGTGTTTTACTCCTGTCACAACTCATTCCTGTTTCAGCAGTAAGTGTGGACTATTTTATCTTGTGCTTGACCAGCAGAGAGGTATTCCCTTCCTGCTAAAACCCTCTGGGCATGACTCCAACACAAGGAATGTCTGTTTGCAAATTACCCTAGCGCTGGGAGACAATGATAGATGACCTTTCACAATATTGGGTGAGGCATTGATGAAAGTCATTGATCCCATTTTTGAGTGACTGTCTCACCCAAGTAGACAAGTGAAATGAAAAATCTGTCAGTGTCTGCAAAACCTGTGCTTTTTCAGAGACATCAGAAGCTTTTTCAGGGTTTTTTTTGTTGACCTTTTGGGCTCAGTGGGGTTAACAGAACTCATAATATTGTTCATATGTGTGTGGGTTTTTTGTTTGTTTAATTGGGTTTTTTTTTAAAGCCTTCTTCTATGCAAATGACTTGTTTGTTTTCTTGTTCGGGTTTTAGATAGACAAGAGACAACTGGATATCACTCAGCCTTTTACTTGTGTGAGCAGCCCTCAAGGACAGGGCCACTGCACCCCCAGGAAGGAAATCCTTTGCAGATGAGGCAACAGGACTTGGGAGCATGTTTTCTAAGGCTAGGTCTACACATTCCGTAGACAGTTTTCTTTTTTCGAAGAAGCTGTTCTAGTTTTTTTAATGTATGACCACCTATAAGAATCAGCTATTATTTCTTTGTGTTATTTTACTGGCACAACATTAGTGGCTTGTTTTCTTGACAATTAAGACTGGATCCCAAAGAGTAAGTGATAAAAACATGTCACCTCATAAGTCAGCTATTAATACTTTCAGACTTACAACCGTAACATATGCTGCTACCTGAAAATAAATGTTCCATAAAAATGTTTTAATTTCTTTTTGAGCGGCACTGCATACATGTTCTGATAGTATTAAAGCTGGTTAGGTGAAGTTATATAATGCCAGTCTATTTCTGAGGGAGCACATAGGCGAATTTCCACCAATGACATACAAATAGTCATCATCAGAAACTTGCCTATAAATAATGGATTTAGCATTCATGCATGCTAAAGTGGGGTAATGAAGATTCTGGCCTTGGCAGCTGAATTTTTGATGAAATGGAAAAAGAACTCTGTATTTCATTCTAGGTTCTGCAAAAGCCAAACACATCTCTGGTATCACCTGCACAGGGAGATATGCATCAGAACAGATTGCTGGGAGGGTGCAACAAAGAGTTTAGATACTTTCAGACAGAGAACACAGCAGTTGAGGACTTGGCTGAGAAACTAAGTATCAGTTCTGGAAAAAATATGAATGTTGAGAAAATCTTTTCACACTGAAACCAAACAAACCAATCAATGCTGACTCTGTATGAAAGGTTTCCTACATGAGAAATGCTCAGTTGCCCAATAGCTCCATCTGCCAAAGGATAATTCTGCTTTTCCTCTCATTCTGAGTGCTTTGTGACACTTGCTACACTGCTTATGAGCCATGCTGTGCAGCAATTCCCCATTAACAAATCAAAAGAGATCTCATTTCACTTTTTGTTGTCTGATAAACTTCAATTTACACATTTAGTATGGTATAAGAAAACCTTTGATAAGGTCAGCAACACCACAGTCAGCCTTCAGAAAACACTCCCCTTAGCCTTACCACATAACAGTGTGCCTCACTGCTCTCCTTGCCAATAACTCCGACTGCAAACCATCGCTTACCTGAGGCAAACCAGTCCCATCTTTGTGTCCAGTCAGCATTTCCCTTTTAGCCTCATCCCTAGGCTTCTGAATATTCTTGATTAGTTGATAAAAATTGAAAAAGGAAAACATTGTAAGGACTGAAGCATGCATCACTGGAGTCCTACTTTCTTTATAATGCTCCACCTTTAGAACAAAAGCAAGCACATCTCCCACTCCAGACCCACAGTTTGAACATTCACATCTGGAAGTTAGCCATGAACAAGTACAGCCAGGTCCACATAGAAATGTTAGAATCTATATTCTCTGCTCTACCCTGCTATTACCCCCTAAAGCCTGACAAAACAGAAGTGTGCATCAAGTTAATAAAGTTTCTCTGGTTTAGTAAATGAAGAGTCAGAGTTTTACTTTTCACCTAGTTAACAAAATGTTAAACAGGAATTTGGGAGTCCCGTGTCCTTGAAATCCCTGATTTTTAACCTTGTTGATAAAAAGAGAGAAATGTGGCACAAAGCATAGTTCAAGCTGAGCCTCCCCAGCTGGGACATGAGGTTCATATCTCAGAGCTCTGGCTCCAGAGCAAAGCCCGGACTCACCCATTCTGCCACCTGCAATGCTTAAGCATTGATGCCAGCTCATGCAGCCTGGAGAGGTGATAAAAACTGAGCACACTGTCAACCCAGCCTCCTTGGGAGCAACTGCAGACTTTCACTCACCTCTGCTGAAGAAGAAGGAAAGAGATTCCCTGTGTAGGCATCTCCATGGTCAACAAACACATCTGGTCACCTCTCACATCACTGTCAGGGAAATATGTTGGCACCAAATGAAAGCAAAAGCCTTTCCTGATCAGACCAATAAAGTCTGACAATTGTCTTGTGGTGGATGCCAGAGAGATTCTGAATATTTTGGCAGAAACAGCGGCTTTTTCTAGGTGGGAATCTGCCTACATAGTATTTATGCAAACATTTCCTCACTTGGTCTGTAACCACCCCTTCACAGCGAAGCAGTTCAGCATTATCGCCAATTCTTTAGATAGTTGTGAGTTTAAAATACTACCACTGCCTAAAATAAAAGGAATTTCAATCACAGTGCTCCCTGAAATGAAAGAGGTGGATGCCAGTTTGACAATTTAAGCTGATAGCTGAGATACTGCCTCTCCAGCATTTTTGGCACCTGGCCTAGGGAGGAAGGAATGAGAAGAAAGGACAAAGAGAAAGAAGGGCTAACAGAGGATGAACATGATCCAGTTCATTTAATATAATGACAGAAATTCCTGGTGGGGACACTGATTTACATCTACAGGCACTTCAGAGCCAGCATTAATAACAGGTACACAGTTGTACAGCTGATACAGCTGCTCAAAGAGAGAATGTGACCAAAAGAATTATACCTAGCATAATAAAAACAATCAAGCCTGCAGGTCAGAAATGTAATGGAAGGATAGTAACTGCTGAGCCCAAAATTACTACCTTGGTTAGCAGCCAAGATAAAGAGTGGGTCATAAGTCTATCTGCAGTCACGAAAAGTCACGAAATAGGTATTTCTGCATCCACACCTGAACTAAAAGCAGCAGTGTGTGAAAATTGATCAGCTGTGCAGGCAGGTATACAAAATACCTAAACAATGATTCCTGAACCCTCTGCAAGCACAAGATCAGGCATATAAGAGAACAGCATCAGCATTGGCACATTAGCATCAGCAAAGAACCATTTTTATGTGCCAGGTACAGATTCCTGGGTTAGGCACGGGAGAGAACTGTTTTGAAAAGCCTCAAAACATTATCTCAAGCTGAATCAGAGCTGTGCTCTCAGACTGAAAGAAGTATTCTGCTACAGGTAGGGGAGTGCAGGGGTATCAAGGGTTCAGAAAGTTACTAAGGAACAAAACTTGTAGGCATTGCTGGCCTGCCTGAGCACCACGTGAATATAGCTGAAGCAAGAACATTGCAAAAGCTGAGGTACACAGAACTATATGAAAGCAAACACTTCAAATCAGTATTTAGCTCACACTTACACCCAATCTAGCAGCACATTATGGAAAATTTAGAATTCCAGGCAGCATTACTATTCACAACAAGGAGGTTTGCCTTAGCATACTGGATATTGCAAGCTCTCCCCTCAGTGCAAACTGCCCTGTGGAATAAAATGGGAAAGCTGCAAAATATTCCCAGGAAAGACCGTATTTGTAAATGCATCAAGAAACATGTCTGAAGCTGAGGGAAATGTTTTGCCACAGAACCCAAACTGGCCAATATAAAGAACAACTAATAACTGGAAAACATGTCATTTAGTAAGCTAAGTAAGAATCACTTACGGATTATACTGTCAAGACCAACATATTCAAGGCCAAGATGGCAAACAAGAATAATTTGCAAAAGCAGTGGTTCCAGATTTCTTACCCTCTGTTGACAGAGACTTCTAATTTCCAATATGCAAGAATTAGAGACAAAACAGAAGGCACTGAAATGCCTTTGGCCAAGCTGTAAAGATTGCCAAG
The DNA here is from genome assembly GCF_020740725.1 of Corvus hawaiiensis. Classification (NCBI taxonomy): domain Eukaryota; kingdom Metazoa; phylum Chordata; class Aves; order Passeriformes; family Corvidae; genus Corvus; species Corvus hawaiiensis. Next base: position 33,572,652 of record NC_063215.1, on the reverse strand, counting down.
TACCAGCTGTAGTCTGGTCTTTCTGTTCTTTGGACAAATGGCCACAGCTAATGCAGCAAGTCATCCTGGTATTCAGGGGTTTTTTTGTGACCAACTGGTGATGTGCCCCTTCTGGAATTGAAATGACTCAAAAGAAACTGGCCCGTGAAAGAAAGGCTCGAATACAATCTCTAGGGAAAGAGGTTTTGCTTGTCAACTGCTTTAAATGTCATGTATTCAGACAAGGTGTGTGATAACAGAGAGAATATCTTTCAAACCATCAGTTTTCTCCAGTAATGCCCAGGGTTCCTCTGTGATATCAAACATGTTGCAGTTCCTGCGCAGATGGTGTGATTTCACTTGGTTGATAGGATCACTACGGATAAATGCTTGATTCTTCTAGAGTGGCCATGGCAGTTTCTCTCTGTTTTTCATTCTCACTCTTGGGGATTAAAATCCTGGGAAATGCCTATTTACCTAGTTGGTACTAGTTAAAACAGAAATCTATACACATCACATACCATGCACATCAATGCCATGGCAAAAAATGGTTCAAAATGTAATCTCGGTGAGAGCAAGCTGCCCACAGAACCATGTGATCCTGCTTCAGGCCGCAGGGCCTCTGCAGACCAGAGCAAGCCATGCTGTTTGCAGTGACTTCCTGTTCTCCATTTGCCATTCTTGTATTCTGATACCTTCTCTATGACTCTTTTTAAGAGGAATTAATCTCGTTGAATACCTTCCCTTGTTTTTACAAATGCAGATCTTCAGATTCAGTTTAAGAAAGCTGTCTGTGCTCCGTGCAGAGACGGCTGATGAGTTCTGTGTGGTTACCATAATCTGAATCACTGTAGACTGGTGATTTAATATTTTAATGTAATCTTCTACACACCTACAATAAGCAAATGCATTTAGAAATAAAAATTGTTTCAAAGTGCCACCAACTGTTGTTTTTGCAAACTGCAGTTCAAAGAATGTGTTTTTTAAATGCTTCTACTGGATGTGTTAGCATTTTTTGGTGTAGCACACAAAAGAACAAGTGCACATTACCCTTTTCCCAAGCTAGACAAGCAGTACATCCCATTACAGTATCTCCCTTACGGTTGAGTTTCGAAGACAACATAATACAGTATACCAGACACACTTTTTCTGTTGTTTATAAAATTCTGTATTTCATATTTGTTTTAATGACAGGTCAATTTCCAAAACTTTCAAGAAACCTCCAAAATTATCTGAGAGAACAAAGCACTAGAAGTTTGCACTGCTTTTTAAATATGTCTGTTATTAGTGATGTGCGAGTTCCTAAGCATTAGGTGTGTGCTAAGAACAACATGCTCTGGTGGTCTGCTTTCATATCCTCAAACTTTCACTCTTCTCAAAATTTGCTTTCCTAACTTCCCTCACCCCCTGAATTTTGATTTCTCCTTGTTCAAGCTGGACTTCCCACAATAAGAAACTCTTTTTTGATCTGCTGACAGTAAGCAAAGAAGCAGGATCATAAAGTTTACCAGAAAAGCACAGTGGCACAGATCTCTTGGTGCCACAAACAGGGTAAGCAATCACAGGAGTTTATCAGTCTGCGTTGTGCATTAGTAATAGAGTGTGAGACAGTCCTCCTGGAGACCGAATGGTTACAACTCCTAGGGAGCTGATCTCCATAAATAGAAGCTCTAAATCAATTTTGTTTGCTTGCTGTGATTATATGAAGTGCATCAACTATTAAACAAATCAATGTGACCCCAAAGATTCCTTGGCTTAATATCTTATTATTTTGGGGCTATAGGCTGATTAGGCATTTAAATAATTTTCTGTGATAGCATCTGCATTATTTGAATATACCAGATTGTGAACATGAACCTTTAGATTCCTCCAGTGCTTCATTTGCCAGCAATGATGATAATAAAATTAACAGCCTTCTCTTGCTTTTGCCGATACCATTTAGCTTTCTCCAGAGAGGTCAAAGTAGGCATTTTACTGGTTTGAAATGACATGTTTCATGCAAGGTTTGAGTTATTCATCTATTGACTGGTGGAAGCATTCATTTCAGTGAACAGTAAGTTACTCCAATCTTCTCAGTCCAAATTGATCCAACAGAATGAGACCCCCTTTGAACTCCTCCACAATTTTTCTTTCAAAACTGCATCTCTGAACCCCCTGTAGATGTAGTGGGTAATCGGTGCTGATTGATTTCTGAATGTGCAGATGGAAGAACAGGGAGAGGAATGACGCAATGACCTGAGAGGATGGAAAGTTCAAGAACACACTAGGCATATGCCAAGGAGACTTTTCCTAAAAGCAATTGTGTGACTGCAAAAAAGCCAATGAGGAAGAAAAAAATCAAAGATATAGCTGAAAGGTGAAACAAGGAGATTGTAGCCTGAGGAAACAGTAGTGAGATGGCTAGAGGAGGGAGGAGTTTTCAGCAAAACAGCACACACTTAAATGGAGGAGATGAAGAAGAGTGCAGAATTCTAGAAGTTCCTAATCACATAGAAAGAAATCTGCTCAGTTTGTTGTTCTGAGGAGGATCCCAAAGCAGCACAGATTGACAAAACAGTAGACATCTGAAGCATGTGTTAGTTCCTTTTTCTTAATAAAAGTTTCAAAAGAAACAAATTAATAGTTTGATTAAGATAAGCAATGATTTATGATACCCACAATTTTCCTTACATGAGGAATTCATGTTTTTTAGATTATTTCAAAGGTTTGAAATATTTTCTGACTGTTTCAAATGAATAGAAATATCCAGATTCTCAAAACCATCACTGCCTTTTTGTCACCATAGTAAGAAATGCCTTTATTTCCATTCACTGTTTTACAAGTAACTGTGTTATTATCATCTACGTAAATCTCAAGTGTGGTGCACTATGACTTCCTACTTTCTGACTGTGATTGCCATTGCCATATGAAAGTATTACATTAAATAAAGTAAGGCCGGAATTTGCAAATTGCATTGCAAAAGCAACTGAGAACAGAATGACAGAAGGACAACTGGCAAACAGAATAAAATCTTGAGAATTTGCAGGGTAAAATATCACGTTTCTATGGCCCACACTATTGAGGTGCTGCAGTTTTGTTTTCTTTTCTAGTTTAGATCTAAGAAAACCTAATTAGGATTCATTAAATGACTCTTCTGGTATTAACTTAGGTGACAACAAATAATGCTTATATTGTTTTCCTTAATGAGGAGTAAATCTGAATTTTGTAGAGCTGCAGCCAAAGCCTCCTGCCCCTATTTAACATTGCTTTATAAGAAATATGTCTTTTCAATTTTCCTTGTTTCCTAATCAATTACTTTGGCATCCTTTCCCCACTTCAAAATGAATACATTTCACCATTCATTAACACCGTGTTGAATAGCAGTGCTTCCTTTTGTAACAAATCAGCATTACTGTAGTGTGCAATGTGGGTTGTCTCATTTACATTAGGATTCTTTATATCATTCTGACAAGAGAGACATTTTTATAGGGAAAATCTAATGTATGCCACAAATATTTGGTTGCAAAGGCAACTAGACTAAGGCAGCCCCCCTGGTTTTTGCTGCTGCAGAAGAGACTCTGACGTGCAGCACCAAGTCCTGTGTCCTGCCCCAGCGCAGATGGTAACAGCATTCATTAGCACAGATCAGGCTCTCCACATGTACTGCTGCCTGAATGTTGACCCCACATTCCTCTTATTAGAGAGAGATTGTGAGTCTTTTGTTCTCACTAATGAGGAGCAAGACAGGGTGAACAGGTTTGGGACTTCGCTGAAACTCCCACACCACAAAAATGCATTTTGCACCCTACAGTCACATCACCCATCGGAGAGGTGGTTATCAGACAGAAGCTGAACTCAAATGTTACTTCAAGCTAATTTCCAAGCTTCCCAAAGTCCCGAATTTCTGACTTGTCTGCAACAAATGAAGCAATTCTTTACTTCATCACTCTCATTATTCCAAACCCACTTCTGCTGAAGTGGCCAGGTATCCTTTAAACCCAATATAAATCTCATACTATAAACCTCTTAATTTAACATTCCTCATGGCTATTTGAGGAACAAATAAATATCCTTCTGCTTTTCAGAAAAATGCCTCTGCAATTAAAGCTTTTATTAAATCCTTAGATTAGTAAGAGCTGTACTGTCATATGAATGGTCTATCAGCATAAAAAGACACGGAGTATTCCTGGTAAATGAAAATTCTTATGAAAATCATAGGATCCATGGGGCTTGCCTAGTACAAAATGAATCTTTATCAAATGGTATTGGATAATTAATAGAACAACAACAATAGTAATAGAATTGTAACATTTGCTTTCATACATGCTAAGGCAAAACTTTTCCTTGATCAATAATCTAAGGAGATTGGGTTTCGTCCATCAATTTTACTTTCCAGAACATTGTATCCCTCCTGCAACCACACTTGAATGGGTGAAAAGCTTGCTGTTTCCATTCATGCTGTCTGTTAATGTTTTGTGCTGGGCTCTTCCACGTTCCTGGCAATCCATCATATTTCTTACTTCGTTAGTCCAATCCCTATTTTCTCTAATTCCTGTGATTTTACAGTAATTCATTCTGAAAGCCAAACAACACACTGCCAAAATCAGGTCACCCTCACCCTTAGTTTGTTAACATATGGTGTGGGCCAGTGGCATGACAAAGCAGGATACAAACTCTGCTGGGATTTTAATACAAATGGTGATTGTCCCTGCTCCCATTTACATACAATACTTAAAAGGACAAGTCTGTGTCTTCACTGCCTTGATAACTAAAGCTACCTTTCCAAAATTCAGTCATCACTATTTATTAATCCCTCGTGGCTATGTCCAGAAATCCTGCTGCATTAATGTAAAGAAGCATAGAAATGCTGGCAGGAGTAGGATCCTCTGGAAGTCATCCAGCCTGACATCCTCTGGGGAGCACAGCGGTGCCAGCGCTGGATCAGGTCAGCCTGTGGCTTTGCCTTGCCAATGCAGCAAAGGAGATGCAGCTTCCATTTGAAATTGTCCCCTACCTTGCTTCCATGGATTAGTTTATAAAATGATAGAGTACATCTGCAATTTACTAGTGACCAGCTAGGCTATATATGCATATTTTAAAATAAATTATGCAGCTCTGATTTTATGTGAGTTCTTATACTAACCATCATGATCATGAACAACAGATTTTTCCCTTCCTTTTTTTGACTGCCTTTCACATATATTTATATATCTCACACATATATTTTTACATATTTTATCAGATATATAATTTTATTATATATAATTATATATGTGTATACCATATATCTGATATCTATCTGTACCTGTCAGTCTTCTTATACTAACTTCAAGTTATATAAGAGAAACAGCTCAGGAGAATGGTGTAGGAAGAACTAATGGGACTGAGAAGTCAAATATCAGAAAATAGAGGCATGAAAGTAGAAAGACTTGAAGACAGCAAGTCTTTTTAACCAGTAGGAACAGGTTAAGAATGAATCTTGACTGCAGGCTGTCTGATTGCAGGCTATCAACAACTACACTGGCACAAGTCACTCGATACCAAGTACTCTTAAATTTAGCAGACGGAAGCATGGAAAGACCAACTGAAAGCATAGAAATTCATGCTCAAAAAGATGGAAATTTTTACCAGAGGAAGCATTTTACCTGTGGAATAGACTAAAAAGGGACCTGGAAGAATGAACTGGGATGGGTCAGAATGTGTGACCTACTGAAGACCTCTCTTGTGTCCCTGAGGATTTTTCTGCTTTTTCTCCTGCTATCTCAGACGGGCTGATAAAATGTATTGCTTGCCTTCCTCCTCTATGGCCTGATTCTTGCTCCAGTCACAAATTCTTGAGTCAGAGTTGGTAAAATTGTGTGGCCTGTGGTCACGATAGAGATCCCTAACACTTCTTGGGTCTTTAAAAACCTGTTACTTTTTTCTGCCTGCAATAGGTAGATGCTCAAATTCTTCAGCAAGTTTCAAATATTCAAAAAATGCTACCCAGGACGTAAGTAGTGTGGGTGGAATTTAATTGTAAATGTACATAGTTACATTGCTTAAATGACAGTGATGTTTAGTCCTTATTTTGTCAAAATTTGTTTTTGATCCCTGAGATCATTTGCTGTTAATTTTCTGTATTTTCACATTTCTGGCGTTTAGAGTAACACACACAGACTTTTCCTACAGAGACACATCTATTTGCAAATCACCTTCATCTGAATATTGTATAATTTAGTGAAGCTACTGCTTGTATAAGCTACTATTATCAAGATGCAAGGACTGAAATTATCTAAAACTGTTCAATAAATATCCTCTATTTTCTCTATTGCTTTCCTTCATCTGGCTGTGCCCACCAAGTGTTCTTAAAATTACAAAAAGTAAAACTGTGCCCTTTAGCTTCACATATATCCTAATATAGAGACTTTGACAAAAGAGTGTTGGAACCATTTCATCAAGTCCTCCTGTCTCAAGGTCATATTAAACATGCTTGTGACTAGACATCCAAGTAACTGGTTTCTTCATTTCTCTGGTTTTTCGTAAATCTGATTGGCAATCAATAAGAAATTGCCGATATATCAGGGAATGTCAGAGGGGTTGAAAATAGTTAAGTTAGACTCTATGATCTTAACAGCCTTTTCCAGCCCAAATGATCCTTGATAAGCAGCAGTCTGACCCTTCTAAATGAAAGGAGAATTGAGTACAGAAAATGGAGTGAGGTACTGAGAAGACAGCAGATGATTTTAAAGTATGCTTAAAATCTCCAAAACAAGCTTAATGCACTCCCTTCCTTAAGGAAAGGAGGATATCTAAACATGCTCTAATAATTTCCACGAAAGAAATCCAAGAAAGGGAGCGCACACAACCATCAGCTTCCAGGAATAGCTTTCCTCATACTGTTTCATCCAGATAATATTATGCTGTCAACAACTGACTGACCCACGTTTCATGGCTCCTCAAAGGATGGTGTCTCAGAAGACTTTGTGTACTTACTGGCAATCAAAATGTCAAAGACTGAACAATGCTACCAAAATGCTGCTTTTTGAGAAGGGAACTACTGAACTCTTGCAGGTCTGTCTGAGAACATGAAACTATAAATTCTTTTTCTCAGGAATTTACAAAGTGTAAATGTAAATGTGAGATGTAGGAAGTGGGAGCACTGCTGAGGTTTTATCAGATTCATATTCAGAATCATGTAAAAGAGCAATCTACATTACTGGGTTTGTCACCACTGGTCCAAAGGTCATTGATAGGGCAGCACAGAAGAAGACAGGAGTAAATTAACTCCTAATGTTACATATAGTACTAAGCCAATAAGAAAGTCTGCTAAGGCAAGAAATGTACCCCAATAAAAGACATTTCCAACAATAAATGCCACAATTTTCACCACAGCCAAAGGAGAGAAGAAGAGGCCTGGAAAATTACTGATAATAGAAGTCCTGTCTGCAACGACCAGGTGCCTAAAGTTTTATATTAAGTGTATGCATGTTAGGCAGAGGTTAGGTAGATTCACTTAAGATGAAACCCTCAATTCTTATAATCAAACTTTAAGCAAGATATCATCCTTTGGGGAGATTTTGTAGAACTTAGTCTTTTAGGGCAGATAAGAAGCAGATGCAGAAGGGAAAGAGTAATCATGTTCTCTACTTCTCCAAACTCAGTCTTTAAGAACATAATTTCTAGCAGGTTTGGGGGTTTTTCCCCTTTTATCTCTATAGCTCAGAACTCAGAGCTGAAATGGAAGCAAACAACCAGGTGCTCATTACATTTTAATAGTCTACTCTTTTGTTTATTTCTGGCTACTTGCATAAGGGAAATAAGGGACATTCCTTATCTTTTAAATATAACAAAAGATATAGCAAAACTGTTTTCTCAAACAGAAAATAAGGAACTTTTATATTTTGTAGGTTCTGGTTGATCTTATTTTGAACTTTCCACTGGGCTTATCATGTCAGTTTATGTGGATCAGTCATTTGTTGCTGTATTTGGTTTGCTTGACAAGGCTTTGGTAGCGGGGGGCTTCTGTGAGAAGCTGAGAGAAGCTTATCCTGTGTCCAGCAGAGCCAGTTCCAGCTGGCTCCAAGACAGACCTGCTGCTGGCTGAGGCCGAGCCCATCAGTGATGGTGGTAGCACTGCTGGGATAACATATCTAATAGGGAGGAAAAGCCCTGTGTATCTGCAACTGTAGCAGAAGAGCGGAGTGAGAGAATGTGTGAAACAACTCTACATTAAGCAATGTCAGTGAAGGTGGAGGGGGTGGAGGTGCTCCAGGTGCCAGAGCAGAGACTACACCCCATGGAAGTCCACACTGGAGCAAATATCCACCTGCAGTCCTTGGAGGACCCCACACTGGAGCAGATGGATGCAGCTGAAGGAGGCAGGGACTCCAGCGGTAGCCTGTGCTGGAGCCAGCTCCTGGATGAACCCATGGACCCATGGGGAGGAGTCCATGCTGGAGCAGGTTTTGCCGCCAGGGCTTGTGACTCTGTGAGGGATCCATGCTGGAGCAGGGTGTGCCTGAAGGACTGCACCCTGTGGAAGGGATCCATGATGGAGCAGTTTGTGAAAAGTTGCAGCCCATAGGAAGGACTCACATTGAAGTTCACAGAGCACTGTCTCCCATGGGAGGGACGCCACGCTGAGTGGGGGAAGAGTGTGAGTTCTCCCCGAGGAGGAAGCAGCAGCAGAGGCAATGTGTGATGAACAGACCGCCAACCTCATTCCCCATCCCCCTGAGTTGCCTAGGGGGCGGAGGCAGAGAAATCAAAAGTGAAGTTGAGCCCAGGAAGAAGGGAGGGGTGGTGGGGAGGTTTTTGAAATTTGGGTTTATTTCTCATTACCCTACTCTGATTTGATTAGCAATAAATTAAACTAATTTCCCCAAGTTGACTCTGCTTTGCCCATGACAGTAACTGCTTGAGTGATCTCTCCCTGCCCTTATCTCAACCCACAAGCCTTTCATTATATTTTCTCTCCCCTGCCCAGCTTGGATCTTGACAGCAATTTCTGAACAGTACAGATGAAAAACAACACAGGAGAAGACATTGTTAATAGCTACTATTGACAGAGAGTTTATTCCAAGCCACTCAAGGTGTAGAATCAGGACCCTCAAAGCTATTTTCATAGTAGCAAATACAGTGTCTCTGCTCAAAAGAATTGCAGTCTAAGATTAGCACTAGCAGAGGCACACAGGTGGGAAAACATCAGCAAACAAAATACTATCAGGAAGAATAATAGGTAGCAGTCATAGTTTAATCAACAGCCTGACTCTTGTAAAATATATTTTGTTGGCATCACAGCAAGGGAGGATTTTTATCCTTTATAATGAGGATATCTGTACCTACTACAGGAAACTTATTTCAAGCCTGGGAAGGCAGGAAGATGTCTGACTGAAATCGAATAATACTCTGGGAGAGGCCAGCATCAGAGGCTAGTGGGAGGCAATAATTAACCTGAATATGTGATGAGAAGTAGATGAATTACCAAAGGCTTTGAAAGTCATGTAAAGAAAATTTGCTCGTTAGTGAGGTTTTAATGGAGGAATAAGATAAGCAAAAGGATGCACAAAGAAGGGATGAAGAGAGAAGAGGGTCATGGCCACAACATTTGTGTGGTAGCATTTAGGTAGGTATAATGAAACTTTCAAGATCAGGAAAACACAGCTGAAACATTACAGAAACCAAGTTGGAAGTTTTAGCAACTAAACCTCCCTAGCTTCAATCTGCTCTTAAGGGGTATCTTGGGCAATGAGATAACTTCACCTGAGTATCTTCTGGACTCTTAGATGGGGTTTATGGTTTTAGAGTGTAGAAAGCCCCTACGATTTAGGGCTCTGTTTTAAACATGACAGAGGCTGTGGGTCTTGAGGGGACATGCAAGGATATTCTTCCTCCTCCTTTGCAAGCACAGTAGTGGGAGCAGAGTGAGGGAACAGGTCAGGCTCCCATGCAGATGTGTGCTAAGCTGAAGGAGCAAGACATGGACAAGGCGGTAAAGCAGATTAGAAATGAGGGGGAGAAAGTTCATCACTAGGATGAAAAGTCATGAACTTTAATGGGGATGTGGGGACAGATCTGGGCCAAGTCCAAAAATGTTTGAGAGTAATAAGAAAACCAAGAAAAACCCAGTGAGTGGCAGATCGCCTTTTTTTTTTTTTCTCTCTTTAATAATAGATGCATATTTTAATAGTAGTTCATAAGAAGAAGATTCCTTAGGTTTGGAAGCCTTGGTTTGCTCTTAAAGAGGTGAACTGTGCACCCGATGTGTACTTTTGCAGAGCTCCTAGAGTGTAGAGATGGAACCATGGAGAGTAAGAACTGGGGAAGGGACATAGCAAGGTTTGCCCAAGGAAAGAAGGAGAAACCCATGAAATTCACAACTGGAATTTAAAAGCTACAAAATAAAATTATCTGATTCTGCTTCCACAAACACAGACATGATCACCTGGCAAAAGTCCGTGTCTCAATTTTTTTAGTCCACTAATCTTTTAAAGGCTACATCCAGAACCCAAGGTGTTTTTCAGATCACCTCAAAACCTTGTTATGGGCATGTTCTACCTGAGATCTGAATCCTTCAAGACTGACTTCCTCCTGTAAAGAGAAGTAAAACATACCCTTCTAAATAGAGACCACATTTATCTTTTACAGTTAAGTATTCCCTTCCCCAATAATGACCTTAAACATGAGACATGAAGACATGCACTTTTAGAGCTTCTATTAGGAAGGTTAGTTAAACAATCTTTGGGTAATGAAAAGATTGGGAAATAAGAAAAGAAATATGAAAAGATTAACAATTGGGACAATGCTGATCTGGGCTGCTGATCTGGCTCTGTAGTTCTACTTGGTTACTGTAAGAAAAGCCAGATGAGACACATTCTACTTCCAAGAAGTGGGATGCATGACTGACACTAACCGTGCTGTAATTACACCTCCCCTGATGAGGAAGAATTTTAGAGTCTTTGCCAGGAGTCCAAGAGACGAACGGACGGATCTTCAGCCTTCTCTGCTTTCAGATAGTTGTTGATTAAGTCTTATCAGAGAAATAGGGCCACTTAACATGACCCAGACATAGCACAGAGCAGAGAATGCAGGAGAATGCCCCGTTATCAAGATTTACACAGTCTTTTAAAGGTAAATTAACCAATGGTCATTAAAAAGTACATTAGTTTTACTTTTCCACCAATGTATAAGAAATCATCTAGTCACGTAGACAGGAAGTGCGGAATTCTTTATCCAGTCATTCCAAACTACTTCTACTGCAGAATATGAAGTAGTAGAAGAAGAAGAAGAAGGTCTGGAGAACAACAACAATCCTCCACTTTAAAGTTTTTTGCTTTTATCTATTTACTATATTAACAAACCCAAATCCTCTAAATTTTTCTTCCTGTGACAATCTTACATAATATTCTATCACCTAGTTCACACCAGTGTAGATTCTAATTCTTCCCAGAGGGTAGGCAATTTTCTCCAAGGACGAAGGTCAAAAACGGTGTTGTCCAGGGGGGTAGAACCCTTTAAAACAGGAAGAGAAATATTCTCTGCACTCTGGGCTCCTACACGACTGCCTTGTGTTTGGCAGAAGCCTCAAGTGACACAATTTTATTTACCTATCTCTTCTGGGCCTTTGTTTTCTTCCCCAAATACCTACCTATAGAGCACCGCTGGATACTGATGGCCTTTGCTGGTTTGATTATCTTTTAGTAGATTCACTTGTGGATTTCACACTTTGCAACATGTAGACCAAGAGTTTCATAACAGCCTCTCTCCAAGATCAGATTATGTTGGATTTAAGGGGTTTACAGAAACTGTCTTCTGTCGCCAGAACGAAATCTTCCACTGTGCTCTACCTTGCAAAGTGCTGCTGAGAATAACTGTACATACCCTGAATCTCTTAAGGACCTCTTGACCTTGCAAAGTTCTGATATTTGGATGATGCTATGATCATTCACTACTCCTTTAGTCTTGCTACACTAATCTGCTGATGAAAGTAGGCCTACAAGACTTTTGTGGCCTTCAAAACTGCTTCTGTTCCTGAATTTCAGCATGTTGTAAGAAGCATCCCTCTCTAAGCCTCTCGGTAAGCAGAACAGACAACTAAATTTTGCAATTAAGTCTCATACTGCAAAAGAAACTGTCAACTAGTAAACATCCTAAAAGGACTCAAATTAATGGATGATGCATTTTATTAAATTAGCAGCCCAAATCTGCATGCCAGCAAAAGCTCCTAGCTTCTGATTACCTCCGGGAACAAAGACTAGAGCACGCTTATAAATAGTGGCAGTGGGCTTAGCATATGTTACCTCCTTTCCTAGATAAATATTAATTATCCATGCAGAAGAACCAGATCTCTAATAGGAAGAAATCTTTGTGGCTTCCCTTAGATCAATGGTGACATGATGATTTCGCTAGGAAAATATTTGATTCTCAATTTTCAGCAGTTTTACTTCTTTGCAGTGATTCACTGCATTGCACAAGTTTACATCAAGCTTTATGCATTAGTAGCTTGTTGCTTTAAAATGTGTGCAGACTTTTTTTTAAACACAAAATTCAGTGTTTCATTTCTGAAAACCTGGTATTTTGGGACCCCTTTAAAATCAACTCTGGATCCTGAAAGGAGACCTTTAGAGATTCCATTCTCTAAATCAGACAAAAAGATTTGAACATACTGAAGTGGGACACTGCTTTAAAACTGATATAGGTCCATATCTGAAAGTGAAGAATTTATCTTCTGCCAGTTCTGAGCAGATGAGATGAGACCTTTTTTCATTTGAATCCCTACAAAGTCTAAATGCATTCATTGTCCTTTGCCTTCATGCTGAACAGGTGCTAAAGGTTATGCCATTGACTTTTATTCCTAGACAGCTGTACCTTTATGTCATAATGTCATGGCTATTTTCTACAGATCGTTCCCCAATGGGTAGGCATGTATTTTATAGCAGGTTATAATCCACACATATTATAGCAGGTAGGTTAAAATCCTTTCAGGTATATAACTTCCAGCCTGAACTGGAAGGATGATCACTGAGCCAGATCCTCTGGCACCAAAACAGGCATTTGCACTGATTTTAGTGTGAATTAGAGGCTCCAGGAGCCTCAAATGGAAACCACAGCCCTTTTCACACAAGCAGTCAATTCTTCTGATTTGTAACAAAGCAGGAGAATTATGGCCAGCGTGGAAGGAGAGGAGACAAGGCAGGATTGAAGTGGTTTCCTGTGGAGTATCTCCAGGAACATTGTTAAAAATCAAATTCCTTGTAGATGAATGAGGAGCAGACACCAGCCTCGACTTCCACCAACTTCAACACCACCACAACCGAAATGTGTCAGGATCAGTGCAGTGAGTGGAGATTAACTGCTAGAGCCACTGTAAGGGAGAACTGGAGGGTTTTTTTTTGCTTGACCTCAGTTGCCTACTCAGGGTAATTGAATACTCTTCGGAGGGTATCTGAGTGTATTTTTCAGCAACTGTCCCTGACCAGTATGGGTTGAGAAACTCAGTGTGTATTTGTGCCTTCTGAGCCCATGTGCTTGTTTCTCTGTCTGGGTCCTTAGAGTAAAAATCAAAACTAGGCCCAGCTGTTCCTTATAATTAAATATCAGTAACTCAAGCTGGGTGATTTTATTTTGACTAGTGACTTAAAAGTGATGACATTTAAATGGCCTTAGCTGTATTTCAAAGTTAACATTGAGAAACTTCACACAGACATTAGTGTTATTTGTCTGTTGGCAAACTCAACAAAATACCACTGTGTTGATTTACATAGCAAAGGTTATCTTTGCTAACAGAAGGACTCAGAATTTCATTATTTAAAACATGAGTATGAATCTCATCACAGTACAGGAGGCTACAGATGCCATTACACACGGCTTACCACCTGAGTCGAGAGCAGAGGTGAAGTTTATATTGTGCTCTGAGCCCCGTGTTCAAATATACCTAAAAGATCCAAAAGCCAAAACCCACACAACATTATGTGTGGCCAAGAGAGATCTGACTGTACAATGAGGACTTTTCCTTTCTATACTTAGGTTTGTTTCTATGTGTCTGTCTTCCCTCTCTAATTTATTTATAAGATATTTACGCCATACATGGGCAGTCTGTGAAGCAATAAACCAATAATAGGTTCAGTTTTCATTGCAGTTTCTATATTTGGGTATTTTAGTACATCAAAATCTGGATATAAGAAGTATCAACAGTCTTATGCCAGCAGAAAGAAATTAATTTTATGCCTGCCTCTGCACAGAAGCCAAAAGCTTCAGGAAATAAGATCTCTTCTCATAAGCATCTTTTCAGATCCAGTTAGGAGAGGAGAAAATAAACAATGAAATGCAAGCTTCTGGGCAACAGCACAGCAGTGAAATATGATCCTTCATGTGATAATACATATGATTCACAATACGTGTCTGACTGGCACTCCAAGACTCCAGTACTTATTGGTGATCTAGGAAGAATCCAGTGCTTTCATCAAGCCTTGGCCTTTGGGAGTCCAGTTGTGACAGGGGTCTATGTACAGCCTGGCAGTGCAGAGAGGAAGAGCAGTCTTTTAGAACCTGAGCATCCCTTGTTGTGACACAAATCCTTGGAACCAGCATGCACAGCCTAAAGCAAGCAGCAGTTCCAGTGCCTGGGTGGGGACACGTTTTCTGCCCGCTCCTCCAGCAGTGATGGCAGCACCATGACATGAAGCACTCTTAGGAAGCTGGCTTTATTTTCTTCCTGCAGCTGTTCAAAACCCAAGCCTGAGGCCCTGGAGAGATGCGTGGGGAATGCTTACTGAACCTGCCCAGGAAGACCAGGTGGTCCTTATAGGAAGTCAGGTGAGGTCACCACAGCTAGACCTGTCATGTGCTGGGTGAACATTTTGCTGACCACTCACAGCAGTGCTACAGAACTGAGTGGGAAACCAGCGAGCACAATGGAAGAAAACAAATGAGGGAGGAAAAAATCATCTTCTTGGCAAGACAAAGAGGGAAGCAATGAATGATGATTACTGATGAATAATGACTCAGAATTAATGGAGAAGGGCAACAGCAAAAGCTGTGCACTGAACACAAATATTTTAGAATGAGGATAAACAGTGACATTAGTAGGGTGGCCATAATTCACATAATAATTGTCTACACTGCACCCCATCACTGCTAGCAGTGGCTAGGGCTAGAACATTGCCCTTGGAAGCTCTATAATTTTATCAGAAGAGCCTTTGCACAAGAGGAAAACTGTTCCAAAACTGAATGAAGGGCTAGGTTTTCCTCTTGTTATTATTGGTGTTTTAAATTTAAATCCCTCTCAGATACATAGCCCTATTTGGGAAGAATGTTGAGCTACAGAGGCTTGAGGGCAGTCGCCAACTTAAGCACAACTAAATTAAGCCAGAAATGTTGAGCAGAAGCAAAAGCAATATCACAGTGTATTAGAAGCCAGGATTATGAAATCTCTGCCTATCAAAGAGATCAGAAGAATGCAGACAGCTCTGTATTATTATATTTAATGCAGTAAAGTTTAGAGGCTCTAACCAATTACCAGGCATGGAAAGGAGGTGGTGCCTGCTTGAACACAAGGAGGCACCACAAAATAAAAACAGACCAAACCCTATCCCCATGCCCTCTCGGGAAAACAGAAAGGCTTATTGACATTTTATCTTCCTGTCAGTTCAGTGAATGTAAGCAAACCTTGACTGCCACACTTTCTTTAATCCTACATCACTTCTTGAGAGAGTCTAACTAAAGATCTGGGACAGAGTTTACAAAATCTCAAGCACCACCACTGTTTTTTTTTTTTTTTTATCTCAGGAGATCTGTGGGTCTTAGCACATCTCAAGATCAGGGCACCTTGCCCTGTGCTGAAGCAGGGAGGAAGGGGCTGTCCGTGCAGGGCTCTGGCTTTCCCACACTGCTGCGCAGCCCTGGCTCTTCTTCAGTTCAATGCTTCTCTTCCTAGAGTTTCCTAACCCCTCTGGGCCACAATGGGTCCCCTCCAGCCTCCTCTTGTGGTACTTCCTTGATCTGCATCCTCTCAGGTGAGCCAGTCTCTCTGGTTCAAGGGTGACCAACAGGGCGCAGAGGTTTCTCACCCTGCCCATAAGCTCGATGTCCCAGGCAGAACACTGCAGTGCCCATAGCTGTGTGGTGCTGAGTGTAGCCCAGAAAGGACGGAACCACAGGGAAACTGTTTGCTTTTCCACCACAGAGGAAACCAGCCAGGAGGAGATATCCAAGAGGGAAGTCCTTAGAGTTTACAGGGAACTCAGGCATATAGCAGCACGTGGAGATGTGCACAAACATGCTTGCAGACTGAAAACGCTTGTCTCCTCAACTGAATTTCTCGTGGTATCTTCGGGAGATTTAATCGGGCTGGAGCATAGACATCTCACCGAGCTTGGAATTATCCTGACCCAGCAAAAAGCAAGCTCGCACTTCCCTTTGTGCGCAAAACTTTCCTGCGGCTGCTGAGAACAAACGCTGGCAGGAGCTGCGGGACCTGGACAAATGTGTGCTCCCGCTGCTCCTGTCCCCGCCTGCCGAGCGCCGGAGGAGCCCGTGGGGCACATCAGGGCTGCTCAGCCGCGGGCGTGCCTCTCCAAGCACATCAGAAAAATAAAGGAAAATATATAAAAAGAAGAGGGATATGATAAGAAAGCCTGAGCCCAGAAGACACGGGATTACTAGAACTGTAAAACAGGCGATGTGATGCGGTGGGCCGCGCACCCCTGCTGCAGCGGGGCTCGCTGCGCTGCGTAGCCCCTCGCCCGGCGGTCAGGGCGGATGGCCCGAGATGCCTGCCCGCTCTGGCTGCGCCCCTGTCGCGCGTCGTCTTGGTCACCCCGGTCTTTCCCGCACGGCCAGTACCGGCACCGAGCGGCACTTGTAATGCCGCCGAGGGACGTGGCGGCGGGCAGTACACCCCGGCCACGCCGGGCTCCTTGGGGAGCCTGGCATCGCCCAGCCCCACGGCGTAGCGGGCACGGCGCGAGATAGGATGAGAAAACCGGCAGGACCAAGGAACACCTGCATCCGCCCGTGCCGTGGCATCCCTCGTCGGGCTGGAAGGGGAGGGGCTGCTCCCCGCCTGGGCGGGGGGCGAGCTCGGGCTCCTCCCGACGCCTGCAGGGGCAGGGGCGGGGGGAGGGCGGTGGGGCGGTGCGCGGGGCCGGAGGGCGCCGAACCCCCCCCGTCGGGCGGCTCGTGGGTGCGGGAGGGAGGGCCGAGGGAGGCGGCGGCGGCTCCTCCTCCGCGGGCAGGCGGGCGGGCAACCCGCCCGAGAGCGGCACCGGTTGCTCGGTGCCGGCGGAGCCGCGCCGCGCCGCCCGCTATATAAGGGGCGGCGGCTGCTCGCCGCTCACTCGCACCGGTCCCTGCCCGCGGCTGCCGGCGCTGGGCGGAGGCCGGGCCCCGACAGCATGGCCCGCGGCCGGGCGCAATGGGAGGTGGTCTCCCCCCCTGCCTCCCGCGGACCCTCCTCCTCCTTCTGCACCCGCGGCGTCGGCTGCTGCAAACTTGCTGCGGCGGGCTGCGTGTGAAGGCACGGCCCGGCGGGGCGGCTCCGCTGCCCTCGCAGCCCCCGCCGTCGCGCCCGCAGCCGGGGGGGCGAGGCCGCCGCCCGCGGGCATGCGGCGCTGCCACCGCGCCCGTCGAGACACGGTGTGGAGCCGCGGGCGGCCGGGCTGCGCTTAGGGGCGGCCGGGGCGGGAGCCCCATGTCCGGGGCTCGCCGCGCTCCGCGGGCAGGCGGCGGGGCGATGAGCTGCCGGGGCGAGCGGGCGCGCCTGGCCCCCGCTTTGCCCTGCTCCCTCGCCTGTGGGGAGTGAGGCTCCGCGGAGCCCGCTCGGAGCTCCCGGAAGGGCGGGCAGGCGGGCGGGAGGTGGTGCCGGCGCGGCGATGCTGCAGCCCTCCCCCGGCGCCGACGGGGTCCTGCCGGGGTAGCGGCCCCGCCGTGCCGCGTCGAGCCCCGCCGTCTGCGGGGGCGGCGGCCGCGGAGGGATGGAGCCGGCCGGCCCCTGCCGGGCGCAGTTGGGCTCCGCCAACGACTCTTACCGAAACTGTAGCGCCGAGGAAGTGATTTACCAAGATGCCACCCCCCTCTCCGGGAAGATCGTGCTCGCCGTCGTCCTGGCGCTGGTCACCCTGGCCACGGTGCTTTCCAACGCCTTTGTCATCGCCACGGTCTACCAGACGAGGAAACTCCACACGCCGGCCAACTATCTGATCGCCTCGTTGGCCGTCACCGACCTTCTCGTCTCCATCCTTGTCATGCCCATCAGCACCATGTACACTGTGACCGGCAAGTGGACGCTGGGTCAGATCGTCTGCGATATCTGGCTGTCCTCGGACATCACCTGTTGCACGGCGTCCATCCTGCACCTCTGTCTCATCGCCCTGGACCGCTACTGGGCGATCACCGACGCCGTCGAGTACTCCACAAAACGGACTCCCAAGCGGGCAGCGGGCATGATCGCACTGGTATGGATCTTCTCCATCTGCATCTCCATGCCCCCTTTGTTTTGGCGGCAGGCGAAGGCCGAGGAAGTATCTCGCTGTGTGGTGAACACGGACCACGTCCTGTATACCGTGTACTCCACAGTAGGAGCCTTCTACTTCCCCACGCTGCTGCTGATAGCCCTCTACGGGAGGATCTACGTGGAAGCCAGGTCGCGGATTTTGAAGCAGACGCCAAAGAAAGCAGGTAAAAGACTAACGCGGGCACAGTTAATTACGGACTCCCCCGGGTCGACCTCTTCCGTCACGTCCATAAACTCCAAGGCTCCCGAGGGATCCAGCGAAACGGGCTCGCCCGTGTACATGAACCAGGTGAAGGTGAAGGTCTCGGACGCCCTGCTGGAGAAAAAGAAGCTGACGGCCGCTAGAGAGCGGAAAGCTACAAAGACTTTAGGGATTATTTTAGGAGCCTTCATCGTGTGTTGGCTGCCCTTTTTCATCATCAGCCTGGTATTGCCTATTTGCAAGGACGCTTGCTGGTTCCACATGGCCATCTTTGACTTTTTCACGTGGCTTGGATATCTCAACTCCCTCATCAACCCCGTCATCTATACTATGTCTAACGAAGACTTCAAACAAGCTTTCCACAAACTCATACGTTTCCGATGCACAGGCTGAAATGTTGAATGCGATGTGTTCCCCGGGGCAGTCCCCATGCACGCCCGCGCCCGGCGCCACAGGTAGGTCCGCGCACCCCGCCCTGCCCGGAGAGCCGCGGTACTCGGGGCGCGACGGGCCGGGGGGAGGCGGGGGATCGGAAATGGGGCCGGGGGGGAGGCGAGCCCACAAACAGCTGGTGTTCAGACTCTTCGCAAGTGGCGGCGAGCACTGGGGATGCTCCACGCTTCTGACATTTCACGGTGTGTGTGTGCGCGCGTCGTGTGTCCCGTCCGTCTCTCCCCCCCCCCCACCCCCCCTCCTCCCAGCTCGCGGGGAGTGACTCACGGCAATCTGCTTTTTATTCCACCGATTAAACCAATCTGCCGCCATTTCGTATTAAAATACCCGTGTTTCGGCCAATTAGTGCTAAGTGACACTTGCTTTCCAAGCCCGCAGCCGAGCTCCCCGGAGAGCGCCGGGGCCGGGCCGGTCCCCCCGCCCGCGGCGGCTTCCCCGGTGCCTCCTCCCGCCCCCCGCTGGCAGCTGCAGGCA
The DNA here is from genome assembly GCF_020740725.1 of Corvus hawaiiensis. Classification (NCBI taxonomy): domain Eukaryota; kingdom Metazoa; phylum Chordata; class Aves; order Passeriformes; family Corvidae; genus Corvus; species Corvus hawaiiensis. Next base: position 33,553,072 of record NC_063215.1, on the reverse strand, counting down.
CCGCTGGGCAGCTGGGCGTACAGCCCCCTTGGAAGGGAGTCGATGCAACCCCAGTACCAGTGGCATTTTGTGTTTTGGTTTTGGCTGTTTGGGTTTTTTTGCGAGGAAGGGAGGTAGGACAGGCCCCAGATGAAGGCTGCTGACAAAGTCCAGCCCTACTTCTTTCTGGCCTTCTCACGGCGCCGGCTCTCCTGCGGGAGCGGAGCCGGCTGCGAGCAGGTGTCCCGAGGGGAAAGCTGCCCTTTAGCCACCGTGGGAGACTCGACACCTTGGTGTGTCGTCTCTTCACACGCGGAAGCGCTTTGCCTTTCCGCGCTTCTTGACAGCAGTGGCTGCCAGCTCATCGCTGAACTCAGCGCCACGTTCTGCAGAATGCATTCATGCCTTTATTGTGATACTTTAATAATTCTGCCAATCTTTTGCTTTTTGTCTGCAGAATCAAGTTGCTATTGTAAAGACCCACTGCTTGAAACTTCCCCAAGCCCAGTTGCCAGACTCATGATGCTGCAAAAACGTCAATACATTCTGCCACCAAACTGCTCAGCTCTGCGTTTCAGTGTAATGACTCTGGCAGAGATGCTGTTCCAATAGGCACGCAGATCAGTTGCAAAAAAAAAAGAGGGCAGCCTCGAATCAAGGTCTATAATTCATCTGGAATGAAGAAAAAAAGTTTGAGAGTAAACTCCATTTATTTTGCAGGCTTAACTTCTTAATTTGTTCTCTGGCCGGTTGTAGGGGTGTGCACAAGAGCACAGTTGTCTCTGTCTATGTTGGTAGCATAGTTGTACTTCTGCACACCTGTAATTTCTTTCTTTCAGTGGAAAGAGTTGCTCCCTTCACTCATAAGGCCAAGAGGAGAAAAAAAATCATGTTTAAAATAGGAGCACCACAGTAAATTCTGTAAATGACTTCTCCAGCTGAACATCCGTGAGAAGTGACAGTGTGCAAAGGTTTTATATTTGTATTTCAAAACAATAGCAAATGCTCTAGAAACAAGAGTTGTAGACCTGTTCAACTGCACTGCATATCTGTAGTCTGTCCTCATAGTTGCCTTTAGAAAGTAAATACTTCTTGCTTTTACTCCATAAGGGCAGAAATCAAGAAGTCCAATGACCTTTTCCATAAACCAGCTGGGAATAGAAGTAGCAGTTTGATGTTGTAACCATGTTTTCCATTTTGTGTCAGTTGCACACCCTTACCGCATGAACCACTGCGAAATTTAGAATTCTCTAAGTACTTAACATTATTTAGTGTATTTTGTAAAGAAGTGAAGCAGTTTGCTCTTTCAGAAGAGCTATTTCACCTGCAAAATAAATACCCATGAATCATGAATTAACTGATGTTAGTGAAATTTCTTGCCTCCCTACTTCCCTCCTATGTTTTTTTAGTTTCTTCTTGTTTTGTTTTGTTTTTTTCTCTTTTTTTCTCCTGGTTGGACCTTAAGACAGGTCTACGCGTGTTCAGCAGAGTTTCAGGATATGGTCCACCTGCTGTGATAGAACTGCATTGATTGTTCCTCTTATGTGTAAATGAAAATGAGTATAAACAATAAAACGCTTGACTGTGTTCTCAAGAGTGGTAACAATTTTGTGACTGAAAGGAGTATTTATTGGTTTACCTGCTTTCTCAGTATTGACTTTTTAGGTAACACTGATTTGATGAGTCACTCAAGAAAGCACTTAATGAAGGTTGAAATTACAAGCTTCAATTGGTTGTTAGTTTTTAAACAGTCAGCTTTACTTTCATTGTAGCTAGTTCTGGTAGTCATAATTCTTACTATTTTCATGTAATGTCAGAATAGATGTTTAGAGTTTTTCCCAAATATTTTTATTACTTCTTTAAAAGCAAACAAAACTTACTTTAGCATTTAGTAGACACTGTAATCAATGTTCTTTTAAGGATGCGTGTAGGTATTCTAGATGGGGACTGTTAAAAGACTGGAAAAATCTTACATGATTTATCTCTCTGCTCTTCTTTAGAGTTATTCAAGTAATAAGGACTCGCTTACTTAACTGGATGGTAAAGAAAGTACGTGACCCTCTGTGCTTCTGCTGCTCATAGGCAGACGTCTGTAAGATACAAATTAAAGCAGTGGAAAATAAACGTATTCAGTAATTCGAAGAAATCCAAAAGAATTGCCTTAAAATTCCATACCTCTCAAAAAGAGAACTGCTATACTATGCTTCTAGAAAATACCCTCTTAAATTATTGCAGACAAATGTGATAAGAGGAATTTTCTAAAGTTTTATCTTACTTGATTAAAATGCCTACAATAATTTTAAATGTAAGGGTTTTTTTGCATAGAGGGTGTGGATAAAAAGCAAGGAAGATAACATAAAACAATGCTTAACCAATTCTGATTTGTCATTTTCTGATCTTGTAGAATGAATTTTGTTTACCTCAAATTCTTTCTTACTAAGCTTCTTACATGTGTGAAAAATGGAAAATGAGATTTAAAGTGAGTATTTTCAGCATTTCCAGAGAGCTGAATTTTCTGTCAGTTTTGCAGAGTTAGGGGGTGTGGAAAACAGGGAGGTTCAGGAGTTGGACTTCGTGTTCTTCACACTGTTGGAATATACCTTCATCTTCAGCATGTGCAGAATATACCTTCATCTTCACCGGCAGCAAGTGCTCCCACCTCCCTGTTGTGATGTGAGGATTTTGCTGAGAAGCTAATTCATCAGGAAAATATCCTTGTAAGTTTATGCTGAGGCTCTGAACTTTCTGCACAAGCAGACATTTAGATAGCCACACTAGCTCTTGGGAAGACAGACAGTGTGGAAGCTGCCCTGAGTGACCTGGGGACAGAGGAGTGGAGGCTGACTCGAGCCCTGCTGAGGTACCTGGTAGTTAAAGGCCTTGTGCTACTGGAGCAGCAGCATCTACTTCAGAAAACCATTCTCACAGGGGGATAGGTAGAGTGAGGACATGCATGAGGACATGTTCGCAGTGAAAGAGAAGAAATGTAGGGCAAACATTGCTCAGTGCCAGAAAATATAAATATGTAAAGCATGTTCCAAGATTCATGTAGAGTGCTTTAGGGTGGGAAGAGTGTCCTGTGTGAGCTTAGCATCTCTGTGACTGGCAGAGTGTCCTGGTTGAACCTAGATTTTAGAAGATGCTCAGAGATGTGGTGATAAAGTTTTGACTCTCTCTGAAGAGGTCTGAGAATGTTGCTGTGCTGCTTCTCTGCTCCCTTGCTGTGCCTGATCACTGCACTCTGCCTCTGCGAGGATGGCACATCTGAAATTTTTCATAGGAGAGGCTGTCCTTTCTGTCCACCCTATATCTGTATTCCTGTGGAAATGGCTCAGTGAATCCTGCCTCTGGGTGTTTTCTCACGGGAGCCTCTTCGTGACTCTGCAGGTAAACTCCAAAGGTGCCTAGCCCATGCTGTTCCAGTCTTTCATTACAGAAGCAGCATGCCTTTCTTTTATCTATTTCTTGTCTTGGGTTCAGACACTCAAATGATGCTTTTGATACAAATCTCTGCTGGGCACTGAGGTTTGAAGTTGAACACACGCTTCCAAACCTTATGTTTCCTGCATTTCATGGTAAGGGATATGTGTGTGACAGTGTTGCTGACTCCAAGTGCTGTGAGATACGTGGCAGTTCAACAGTCATTGCCATTGTGTGAACAGCTGTTGGCAGCCCCAAAGCTGCACTATTTCCCTAGTATTTCTCAGTTTTATTTAAGAGGCATTTCTCACTTTTCCAATTAATAAAACACAGACACAGAATATAGAAATTGAGAGGGGAAATCCCTTGCAATTAACCTTCTATGGCCATGCAGCAGCCAAAAAAGTTCTGCCTTTTCTGCATGAATAGGAAGAATAAAATGCCTTGACTAATGTGCCACGTCTCCATGTGATAAAAGGGATCTCAGCTAATTGTCTAGACATTTACACCATATTCCTTGCCAGAGCATTTGAGGAAGCTGGCCTAGCCTTCAGCCTCCAGCAGGGCCATGTAGAGTAGGGATGACTCCATTTGAAGCAGCCCCTGCCCAAAAAGCCAATCTACATTCCATTGCCCCTGCCTGCAAAAAGCCAATCTACATTCCATCAGGAGAACACCCCAAGTGCTTTCTGACTTTAAAATGCTGCTCCTCTGTTCCCTTGGCCAGAAAGGACTGGATATGGTTAGAAGTAAGCACTTTTACATGAAAATCCAGTTCAGTCTAAAGCTCTTCTTTCTGGAAGTAAAGCGAAAATGACAAGTTGTAGTAACATTGGAAAACAAGCATTGTGGTTTGTAGCAGCAAATCAGGTTGAGTAGGGTGGCTGAGAGCAATTCTGCAGGCAAACAGTAAAATTCCACTCAAATTGAAATGTAGCAGAGATTGAAGAACAGGTTTCTCCACCAAACAGAGGCTGTACCACAGAAAGACTTCGAGGAAGTCATCCAAAATCTCCAAGCCTTTACCAGGGTATAAGCAAAAAACCCAAGTTTACTACCCCTGCATCTCATGACCCCAGCAGACAGGTGAGCAGGCAGTTTCAGAGAGGAGAACCATGCCTAGAGACATGTAAGAAAATTACAGGTGTGCATTTATGGAATGAAGTAGATGCCAACTCGTTTTCGTGTGTTGGGAACCCTTTTGTCTTTAGAGGAACCAAATGTATTTGAGATATCCTTAAAAACCCTCTCTATGTCAGTACACAATGATTAGTGATTTGTATTAAGAGTTTTTACATGCCAACAGTTAGTACCTGAAACACAGAAGCAGCTTAAGTGAACTGTCCTACAGCAGTGAGTCTGGCTGATAATGAGCTTGAAACATTTAAGCACAGAATAATCATACAGAGAAGCAAGCAGAAAATGAGGCTTTTTAATCAATCATGTGTTAAGCTTGAAAGATGTAATACAGCAGGCAACTCAATAGGTGAGGTGAGGAGGAGATCCAGGATATCAAATTTACAATATAGAGATCAAAATCTCATACTGGGTCATTTTCAAGAGCTGGAGAGAGAAAATCTTTGCTATTCTTTTCAGAGATCAAACTACTTGCAGTCATCCTTATAAAGGAACAAGACTTTTTTATTGCCTTTATACAAATAATACTTTGAAGGCTACAAACAGTTGGAGTTCATTGCTACAGGGCTTTCACTGAGTAATCATATGTTCTGTCTTTTAGGCTGAATGGCCTTAGAAAAACAGGAAAGACATGAGCAAAGGATGATTATGTAAAACAACCCCTTTTTGGTATTTCCCTGTGCAGAACCAAGACAAAAATAAGACCAAAAGGAAAAAATAAGATCTGGAAAATTTAGGTATTGATGATGTTATATCAGATTTCAGGAACATGTTTAGGGCTGAATGGGGCAAAAAAGAATAAATACACTTCCAGAATTCAGAAAAGTGAAAATGAAATAAGAAGTTTTCTTCCATCCAGATACCTCAGGGGTCCCACTTTCCTAATATTACTTGTATAACACCATTTCTAAAAATTTTGGTATTCTCAAATATGTTCAAATTAACATTTTTTAATACATTCATGTCCGCTTTTATATTAAGGCATGCGCTTCCCAAGCTCATCCACTCTTTTTCCTGTAGATTTAAAATTTCAATTCATGCCCTTTGCTACCTGTGTGTTGTGTTTAGAACATAAATCTCATTTGGACTCAGCCCTCTAATATCCAGTCTCTGAAAAGATGAGAAACACTGTTTTCAAAAGGAATATTGGGATAAGTACATTTAAGAGAATTAGTGCAAAAGCAAGCAAGGTTCCTTGTTCCTATCTTCAGGAGAAGGCTGTTCTTCCCTGAACTTGGTTCCTAGAAGAATCTAAGGTAGATTTGGAAGATGCAGATATGATGGAAGTAGGACCATAAACCAGTGCAGACATAGAGAACAGCCAGGTGTTTGGGCAGCAGATAAAACATCAGCGCTAAGTTCATACTGAGACAGGTCTCTCTGACACACAAGGGACATACCAAAACTCTGCATTTAGCTGGGTCCAGAAAGATTCAAAGGGGTAGTATATAGGTGAGAGATGGTGAAGGAACACACATTCTGTCTCCCCTGGGCCTGTGTGACCCTGGCTCAGAGCAGCTCTGACACGGGAGCTGTGTGGCCATGGATTGGGCTACTGGGAGAACAGTGTTAGGGGAGCCAAATCCAGTAGCCTTGTAGAGGTGAGGCTGCACAGCTCTGTGCCCCAGGTCCAATCAGTAGTGAGGCTGAGTCTGTTTCCCCAGCTACAAGCAGACATGTATGTATGTGCAAAACACACACACATATATATGTACACATACTCATTGCAAGCTACACACAGCACAGACAGAGGCGCTCAGTGCTCACACAAACACAAACAGTACCGATGGCCTCATGGTCCTCACCTCTCTGGCTAGTCGGGTTGGAGGTCCACTAGTAATAATTACATGTATCTGTCTATGTATATGTATATGGTGGATCCCTCTAGCAGCTGGGCTCAAATACCAAATCCCAATGTCCAGTGTTTTCACCTGGACATATAAGTCCCCAGTGCTGCAGTCGCACTGCAGCTGCTGGTACAGGCACATACACACACACGGCACACATTCATGCACATGTGCACATACACCCAGTAGGGGTGTCACAGTAGCACACACACATGCACCTGGCTCCCAGGGCACTTCACCCACTCTCTGGATACTCTGACTCAATTTTTGCAAGTGATCACGCAACTCATGTTGGCCTCACCAGTTTTTGCACTGCAGACGTGCAACTCCTCCCACCCATGAGCCCACCGCAGTTACTGGCTTTTAGACCTCCAGCCATGCATATGGACACAAGATAGAGACACAGGAGGTGACCAGGCAATTGATACCAAGCAGCCCTCCTTTACACAGGGCCAGTCCCTTTTATCCTTTTATCACTCATCGTGTCATTTGTTCCTAAACTTGTTCCTCTGCAAATCGTCTTGATCCCTTCCATTCCTCAGCTTTGGTTTCAGTGCCAAACATCGCATTCTAAATTTTGTGTTATCCCCAAATGCTCTTCCTTTGCATCTCATAATGCATCCCATATCCATTGGTAATGATCTCCCCTGGTCTTAAAAGTGCTCCTGTTGTGTTGACTCCTTGTTATGGGTTTTATGTCTGGACACAGGGGCTTGTGTCCCCCAGAACCACCTGCCACTGTGCCTTTGTGCTTTTCTGGGCTTGTGGAGATGGGCCTTTGATGGCCCTTTGGCCCCTCCATAATGGGTCTGGGAGGAGCTGAGGGAGGGTATTATTTGGCTTGCCTCATCTGCCATTGTCCATGTGCTCCTTTGTAGGCTTGCAGATGAGCTTTTTAACATGCAACCTAAGATTTTCTCTCTCTCAGGAAAAAAATAGAAGGAAAATAGCTGGCAGCCACTGTTCCAGATGTCAGAAGACTAAATGTCTAATTTAATTTGAATTAATTAGGATGTCAGAAACTACCTACCAAAATATAGCAAGAGCATAAAAAAAATCTCTTGTGAAGTCTTCATGATGAATGAATGTATAGACTCCATAGGTGATTATTTAAATGGCCACTAAGCAATCTTCAGCAGCTCACAAATGCGTATTTCAGGGCTATTCTCTGTTTTGGGACCTTGAAGAATAATGATCTTTGAGTGTCAGGTCAGAACCAGATTTTTCATCTCCCAGGTTTAGATCTTACATATCAGACAGCTAGTTCTGAAGAGCCTTTGTACAAGGTTCTGTACTTTGATCCACACTAATGGAAAAGATGATTGAAGGAGTCATCATGATAAGTTAATTGGTCTCTTTCATTTATATATACTTGTGCTTTGGCTAAAATTTTAGGAGGAGCCATCCTTAGTTTCTTATGAGATTGCCAGTAAGGCAGTGGTCAAGTACGGGTGCCTGGGTAATGTACTCACATACTTAAATATACTTCAGAGCAGTATATTTACATGCAACTAAAACAAGAAACCAATAACCTCCTTGCTTTCAAATAAGAGAACAGATGATCTCAAGTGTGTGATCTGGGGCCTCACAGGAACCTTCGGGAGAAGCACTGTCCTCCTCTTGGACAGCAGCCAAGTCCCACAGATGTATATGAGACATAGAATATTCAACATTTTCACTAGAGAGGCTTGGAAAATCAGTGAACAAAGGCAAGTGATGCTGAGAAGGGCAAAAAATAATGAAATATGGGGAAAAAAAAATTCCACTTATAAATGCACAATGAAATCATGAAGACTTTTTTAGACACGCTAGGAACACTTCCCCGTGAAAACAACTGCAGTCAAAAGAGCAAACAAAAGATTGCATATAGAAAACAAAGCAGAAGACAGCATTGCTTCTACTTGTAAATTCCTGTCCTGTAGCCTGCATGCCACAAGAAGGTCAATCTGCCTCAAAAATGTTACAGTAGAATAGAAAACATTCAGGAAAACAGAAAGTATCTTTAGGGTGTGTCTGGAGCCTCATCTGAACACAAGGAATCTCATATTCCAGCTGCCAAGATAGCTGAGATGGTGCTTGAGGCTTCCTCTTCATGCCATGCAAGGACAACTCAACAGCACAGCAAGGGAAAGCACTTTCAGAGTACTATCATTATTATAGGAAACAACACATTTCCAAATGCAATTCTGTTTGGTCTGATTCCACTCTGTCTGAAAATCCCAAGGAAGGAAGCGTTTCTGATGCTTTTCTTGTCTTGAGTTGTACTGATGAATGCTGATTCCCCAGCCCATCCTGCCCTGCTTCTGCATTAGGTCGAGAGGAATTAAGACACTTGACTACTCTGACAATTTTCCAGCCATTACTCCTCTATTATATGTTAAGTTGCAGCCAAAAAATGGACACTGGATGGTACAAGGATGGTTGCATTCAAATGAAACATCAGCTTAGGTTCTGCAGAGTGGGCATCCAATGAATGAATTTTCTGGAGCTGGTAGACTGCTTTGAAAATCCGGTGCCCAGTTCCTGATACTCTGGATTATAAAGTGGATCTCTACACATACACAAGAATGAAATATTAAAAAAAAAAAAAAAATAGTAGTTATTGTGCAATTTCCCAGAACTGGAGACTCCAGGGTATTGTAAGGAAAGAAGGCTCACACATGCTCCTCTGTATTCTTCCTCAGCTATACACAATTAGAGGGCATTAGCTTTCATTTATGAAGGAAGGATTTTATCTCTTCTGTTTTTAATTAAATCACAGACCTTCTCACTAGTTCATAAATTGTCACTACTGTAACTCAGCTTCCACAGAAAGAAGTTGGCTGTCAACACCCTGTAGGATACTCTTGCCCAGCTAGTCTTTAAAATTGCAGTTATTTATTTCAATTAAATAAAAGTTACTAGTACTGGGAGTTTTACATTTTGCTGTAGGAACAGTGAATTGATTTCTGCCTGAATGACAAGTTTCAGTCACACTTCAGTTACAGTTCACAAAATATTCTGAGAGGTTTGTCAGCAGATATAATTGAGTTCCTTTAATCAGGCTTAGGGTAAGATCCTAAAGGGATTCCTCCAGGCTTTTTCCAAGCTGCATGGTTACTAGTTCATTTAATAGAAGGAGGTTCTTCACATTCTTTCGACTTCCTTTACATATGCGACTTTTGCCTGAGTAATATATGTGGGTTAAATCCTTGAACTGGCTGGAGGCAGTACTCGTGCTTAAAAGATAAGAATTCAGACCTGTTATTAAAAAGGCAGTAGAAAGAATGATGCAGTGTTTCCCCTGGTGTTTAATGAAGCAGCTGTTCCTAAGCAGAGGAGCAACACTGGTGTTTGTTTAGCTGCATATAGTTTTATAAGAAAAAAAGTGGAGATTTTTAATGCTTTTAAAGTAATCCTAAGTGTTGTTTTCAGTTGTTTGAAAAGTTGACGTTTTTGAAGCTATTTTTTTCAAACCCAAGATTTGTGTCCTTCCCTGTCCAAATGTCTTATGTATTAGTAAAAAAATGACTTACGAAACTGAAAATTATGAGAAAGGAATAACACAAAGGAGTTTCAATACTGGCAAGGAAAATTACATCTTCTCTAAGAGATTCCCTTATTGTGGCAGCAGCTCCTTATTTGAGGGACCTGCATTTATCAACATGAATACTTCCTAAGTCCCAAGGAAAACTTGCAGGGCTAAAGTCTCATTTAGCTCAAAACTTCCTATTTTCTGACCCACTGTATTAGTAAAGAAGTGCAGTTGTTCAGTACTGCTGTGGAGTTCATGTTGGCGTGTATTTATTTCCTTTAATATCTGAAATTACTGCAATTTTACTTTCATGTACTGCATAAAAGGCTGCTGGAGGCAGTGGAGGATATACCACTCGCTTTGACTGAGGGAGCGTGGGCTCCATTAGTGACCAACCATCACTCTTTGGGAAGGATTTTAGACCCCTGGCTGCCAGTAGACAGTGATATTACATCTGTAAATCAGTCAGCTCTCTGTCCAGAAAGCTCTGGGCATTCAGGGGTAAAAGCAGCCATGGCCTCCAGTCAGCTGTTCTTGGGCTGCACATTGCACACCATGGAGGGGCTGGCAAGACTGCTCTGGGACTGTGGGGTTCAGGAGCTGGTCCACAGAACCAGGCAGCCCCACACTAGGCTCGGAAGGGCTGTGAGATGCTGCCAGGAGCAGGACTGGGACTGAGGGCGCTGCCACAGCAGCCCATCAGTGGGAATGCCTGAGATGGCTCCCGCTGCTCCTGGGGAAGAGGTACAACCAGCTCCCGTTTCTCGAGAGAGAGTCACGAGGCTTTGGAAAAGGACTTTGCGAGCAGCCCAGGAACAAGAAAGATAGAGAAAAATGCTTTTTCCTTCATTTGATTAGCATCTGGCAGAGGCAGGGCACAGGGCCTATCTGAAGGACAGCTGATGTTTAGTATAAGCAAGCCTTGTGTTTGAGTGTCTGGACACTTCACGATGTTATGATCAAAAGAAACAATAGATAGATAAATCTTTTTATGTTGCTTGACCTCGATGAGCAGCCGAACAGCTCACTTTCCCATCCTCACTGCATGTAAGAAGGTATTAAATGAATTTCATTCTTCCTTGAAATGCTCAAATTCAGTGTGAGGCAATCTCTCATCATACCTGCTGAGACCTCCTATCCCAGGGAAAATAACTTTTGTTCTGCTCCCCATGTGTTGCTACTCTTCTCCTTCCCAAGGGGCCCCAACTCTCCACTAGCCCCAGTGGTTGCCCAAGCTGTATTTTTCAGTGCTCTTCCCCTGCACCAAGGCCACATCACCCTCCACAGCACCCATGTCATGGGCACTGCCCCATGCCGTGATTACCCTGAGGCCGTGTAGCAGTTTGCTGCCCAAGAGGGACTATCAACTAGACATGGAAAAAGAAGAAACACTGAGTTTGTTTTGAGCTGTTAAGTGTCCCTGAGTAACTCTGTGCCTTAGATCTCCTCTGTTAAGGAAGCCAATGATACCAATCTTCTTTTGGTAAAATAAGCATTATTATCATCCTCTACTTTAAAGAACACGTTTGTGTCAGTGCTAGGAGAGCTGTTTTCCAAAGGAGCATGAATTCATCAGAGTATTCACATGATTTGGCCCTTAGTGTTTCAGAAACAAAAATGATGAGTTGCAGCCTCCCACCCCACCCACAGTTCCAGAAAATGTGATATAAGATGACAGCTGAGATTTTTAATCAGATGATGTTGTTTTCTGGCCTGTTGCAGGCCAGTCCTAAAGGTTCAGAACTCACATCCCTTTTCTCAGTACCTCAAAGCAAGTTTCTCTGCCCTGAGTTACCTTTTTCCATGTTTCAAGATACAGTGCAAAATGCTACTGAGAGTAGCTGGTGATTTACCTATAATCTGACTGAGAAACAGCAAAATAGAGAAGATATCAGAACCCTAAACCTGAGCAGAAATATCCATCTGTAATTCAAAAAGTGATGGAAAGTTCAGCCTGACTTCATTACCAGGCAGAGCAGCCCACTAGTCCCCTAGCTTGCAACTCCATAGCAATGCCCCTGATCTTCAGGTGTGAGTGCCACTTGCTTCTCAGGACTCCCACGGTTTGTGCATGCTCTCTTCTACCTTGATGGATGTTACAAAGCTTTCTGAGCTGTGTTTTCTTGTTACAAGCTCTCAAATCATCCCTAAAGTATGCCAGGAGCTTGATTTTGAGGGACGTCAAAGATGGAGGGATAAAATGTGTTGCCATTCAAGAGTTACATTTTAAACTCTAAAGGTCAAAATAATTTTAACAGAAGTATTTTCATGTATATGTGTCAACATTAGACAACAGAATGAAATAAGGGCGTGTGTGCAGAGTGCCAGTAAGTATCTCCACACTTACAAGTCCCTTTGATTAGTTTTAACACTTTCTTACCCTACATGTTTCAGACAGGAGACTCATAACTATCCCTGCTGTGGGCTGGCATCCACTTGCCTTTCGGCAAACTCCAAAAGTGTCAGGTCCCACTTGTTTTTTTTGTATTCCAGGCACAGACCTGCACTCGGCAGTCAGTTCTGAGTTAGGCAAATGCTCATCACTCCCGGCAGTTGCTTCATTCTCAACTCAGCCAGGAAAGAGTCATTACTCCCTTTTTCTTCCTGACAAAGCTCTTATCTGTTCCCTCTAGCTTTGGAAATGCTACTTTCCTTTGGGTGTTGAGTTGCTGCAGTTCTTTGCTTGGTCTAGACAGCAAGTAAAGAAAGTTCACTGGGATTTCTCTGCTTGTCTAAGCCCCTAGTGAATCATGAATCTGCTGAGAGTACTCCTATTGAACAGGGTAATCTAAGGAAGGAAGCCTTTTCATCCACTGATCCTTGCTTTTCTTGTATATTTGTGTATTAACCATCATACTGTACCCAGCAATACAAATACAATAGATATGATAGAAGAAAATCCATGCAACCTAAAGCATGAGGCTGGATCTGTGTTACTGAAATTGTTATCTACTTTTATTCATTTAGAATAAGACTAATAGAGCTGAAAATAAATAGTATCTATAAATATTTCCTCCATTCATTGACTTACATGTGTTTTAAAATGGTTGTTAAACATACAGGCTGAATGTGCTAATTGAGAGATACAGTGAAAATCTTCATGGAAACTTTGGGAGAAGAGGTGGGGAAAGAGTAAAGTAATTCCATGTCCCTCAGTTTTGTGTGGCATCACTCACAAGCAAAGAGGAGGAAAACTTTCTTCCAGAGATGAGACATTCTGCTTTGAGATGAGTTGGAAAGGGGTTCTCATCCTTTGTCCTGTGCTCCTCATGTCCAAGTGGATGTGAGTGTGGGAAAGAAGGTCTGTGGCAGACGCAAGAGCCATTGTGACAAAATCATCCCATCTTAACTCAATAGCAGTAGGTAAGTTTTCAATTAAACCTAAGAGAAAATGAAGTACAGCATAGCTGCTGTTGAATTCAGTCAGGGAGAACATTTTGTTAAATGTAATCTTAATGATGCCCTTGTAATTTTATCTTTTGTGACTTTATTTCATGACTGAAACCTTATGTTTCTTAAGTAAGTTTTAATCAGTAATCATGTTGAGAAGTAAACCTGGCTGGTTCTCTGACATATAGCAAATCATTCCTTACCCCAGCCAGTTACAAATCTGAAAACTGTGGCATTGGGCACCTTTAAAAATTGCTGAGGTACACAGTACATTATGTTTCTCTTATCTGAAGAGCAGTAGGATAAATCCCTCTAGAGGTTCTGTGGCAATTTATCACAAGACTTAGGAGAGAAAAAATTTTTCTTGGGACCAGTGATGACTAGTGAAATTCTCTGACCAGCAATAACATGCTGGAAGTATGACTGGTGGGCTCCTTAATGGCTTTTAAATGAGACCAGACATGACTTTTGGGGCAAAGGTGCATTTGGGGTTAACTGAACACCCAATCTCTCTCTCTCACCTCTGAGAATACTCTAAGTCATAATGTTGGTTTTGATCTCTGTATGTCTTCTTTCTCTCCTACACTTTATTTATTATCACTGCAAAGTCTTTTGAAATGTCCTCTTCTGTACATTATCACAGAGATTACCCCATCTGAGGACTGAATTTCAAGTGGAGATTTTAAAGGCCAAAACAGTATAAGGTCAAAGGGCCATTGACCGAGATGTTGAACTGGTGTGCCTGTTTTCCAGTGAGTAGGGATGTCACAGTGTTATGCCAGAATCATGCTTAGATCCCCTGAATACACAACTTGCATGGCCACATGTCTGTTGTCAGCTGGGTGCACACTGTGCATTCTTGGAACGAGCCAAACTCATGAACCTGGAGCCACAGAAAAAGTCAAGAGGGCCTTACCTTTTCATCAATAGAAGAGCAGTGCTGGTAACAATTTGTGCAGATTATGAAGGTTAAAAGAAATAAAAAAGAAGATACATACTATCTTTTGGTAAAGAAAAAAGAATAAATGAGAGTTTAAAAATCATTCAGGATGTCATCTGAAAATAACTACTTGGACAACAACATATTGCAGCCAGACTGCAGACACGCGCATAAACCAAAGAGGAAGTATTTGTCAGTGAATAAAACATCTTGTTTTGGTGCTACCAGCTAAAAGCACTCAGATTTTTCTAGCTGCTACACTTCCCTCAAAAGCTACTATAGAAGATCTATGAAAGACAAAAAATATATAGTGTTTAGAAGAACATGATACAGAGAGGAAAGAGTAACATTTGCCTGAATGTACCTCTGCCCATGAGTCAAACTCTGAGTAGGTGCAAGCAACAGGTGGCTTATATAATTTTGCTGGGGTTTTTTTTCAGTATCAGTACCTACAGTTTACTTTTTTTCTGGTCTTTCTTTGATTGCATTTAGCCCTAGCCCATCCTTTCTTTCTATCTTTATACAGTCCTTAAATTAAATCTTTCCTTCAAATTTGTTCTAAACCATAACTATTAATAAATAACTCTGTTTCAGCTGGACTCTTGATTTTCTTATATTTTTTTCCACCTAAAAATAAGATTATTTTAACTTTTTTCTCATGTTTGCATTCACCCTTTAGTTTTGGGATTATCAGCTAGAGAAACTGCTGTTCCCACAGAGTCAATGGAAGGCTTGATTTGTATCACTGGAAAGATGCCATGTGCTTAAACCACGGGAAATACTGGAAAGTGATAGCTAGTGGAGAGGAGTGAAATTCTAATGACTGGAATGAATTTGTGCCAATGAACATAGCTGGAAATGTTAGGAATATGTGTAGTTTGGGTTTGGGGTGGTTTTGTTGGGGGTTTTTTGAGGTCAGCAAATATGTACCGTTACTGACCTACTGAAGCATTCACATCATTCATTAATAATCCTCATTGCAGCCTTTGGCTTGACCAGTCTCATATGAAGTGGCTTGTAGTTCAGGTGGAAAAAGTGTTTCCACACTTCAGCCTGCCAAAAAGACCAAGGAAGCAAGCTGGGCCTTGACTTTGGCTGCCAGCAATCTGGCTGCAGTCACCAATGGATAATTGAAATTGATCTATTTAGGTGTAGGGGAGGAGAGAGAATCTGCGGGAAGGTTGATTACAGGGATGTGGCCTTTAAATATGATAAAACAATAAATGGGAGAGGATGGATCAGTCAAAAAGCCTTGAAAGCACTCTGAGCAGCTTATGTTTGTTGTTACAGAATACAAGGAGAAGAATGGTACAGTCAAAACAATGAGCTAAGAAAACTAACTTTGCTGCTGACAGGCTAGAAGCAAGGCAAGATGGTATTTGTCAAAGCCAGAGAAATGAATATTGTGGGAAGCAAGTAATGAGATCGTGAGTGATGTGGTTGTAAGTTTCTGCTGTGAAGAAGTGTTATGCAGTGAGAATTGAAAGGTAGACATGGATAAGGAGGTCACATCTAAGATTATTCACAATCATAAGTCTTTGTGGTATTTTCCAGTGGTAAGGCTAAAGGTAATGGGAAGAAAGACAGGATTTGGCTTTGAACATTTTGCACTTAATCTTAAAGTCTTAAGTCAGAGCTCTAAGAGGAAATGTCAGTGAAGCAGACTATTAGTTTAGTTTAAGTTAAGTGAGACACGTCTACGGATGGGTAATAAATCTGTTGGTCACTGACCTAAAAATGATAGATTATTTTTTATTTACCAGTATGGCTTATTTATGGTCAAAAAGCATAGAAGGAATAAGACTGCAAAGTTTTTGCTGAGTGCTGGGTCATGGAGAAGATGAATAAGCACCTTCAGAGCTCTGCTACAGGAGCAATTGCAGAGGGAGAAGGTTAACTGTGTGAAGATTAAGTTACAGACATCAAGTGAGAATATTCTGCTGCTAAGAGGAAGACAGTAAGAGGATGAGTTAAACACCAGTTTTGCCATTTGATCAAGAAAATGATTAGAGGTTGTCTTAAAAGGATTTTGAAAGGAGTACAAAAGGCACAAATTAATTTGTATGGAAGAGGAATCTCATCTAGATATTGTAGACAGCACTGAAAGATAATAGTGCACTAGTGATGAAAACGTTGGAGTAAAGAGTGAGTTTTCCTCAGATGAAAGAGATTAAAGCATTAGAGGCAACAGCACATTTTTTAATGTCCTGTCTCTGTTGCACATATGCTCATTTGGCAAAGGTCTCTTTCCTTATGCATGTATGTCTCTTAAATGGAGATCTTAGATACTGCTTTAATATACCTAATAGTGAGGCACCAAAGATCTTTCATACCTCAAGAAACTGTCTACCTTACATCCATATGCGCTGTCATCTGCTCAGAGTAGCTTAAAAATTAAACATTTTTTAAATAAATGTTTAATCTCTCAAGTTCTATTGTATCATTATGTCAGTGTCATCTTCCAGATGTGGCCTCAATGATGGGCAATGGATGTGTAGTAGCACCATAATGTCAAAGGCATGGAACTTCAAACAACAGCAGAGCTATGCAGCAATACTGCTGTGATTTTGGTGTCTGCAATGACAGCCTTGTGCCCTGTTCTGCACGGACAGAAGGTTTTGCAATCACTGCCGCTCTCCTACACTGACAGAGCCAGGTCAGCAGTATCTGCAAGGCCTCTCTGCTCCATGAGGCTGTGAACAAAGGCTGCAAACTGGCCAGGCTTCCCTTTGCTCCCTGATTGCACACTCACCTCTCCCCTGCAGAGAGCCAGAGGGGTTACAGAGGAGCAGGGCACAGAAAGGGACCATCTTGTGCTGGAGCAGAGAGTCCTCTGGGAATGGGAAAAGCAAACTCAGCCCTTGTGCTCCTGAACTTCAGTGTAGGGTCAAAGGCCTGTGGGAACAGCAATTCTTCCCCCTTCCCCAGCGGCGTCAGATCCGCAGGGAAGCTGTCTGAAATCCTATTGATCGCTTGTTCAGAAAGTTCAATAGTGTCAGGAAAGTTGCAATACCTTTTCTTCTTTTTGAATTGAAGTCATGAAAGAATGAAATGCTTTTCTGCTCTGAGAGGAGTTCTAGCTCAGTGATTCTCAGTGATGTTTTTTTGGGGGGTTTTTTTGAGTGGAGACGCTACCATTTTTCTGGTTTGTGTTTACTGAGTTTAAATGTATTGTCAACAAGTTTGCCCTTCTTAAATATTGTTTTGTGAAATCCTTAGAAATAATCACCACAGCTACAGAGATCTACAGCTTAGTGGCTCAGCACTGCAAAGAGGTAGTGTTCCCCTTGCAGCCTCTGCCTACCGAGGAGGTGAACATACTGTTATGCTTTCTCTTTGGGGATGACTTGCATTG
This sequence comes from Corvus hawaiiensis, assembly GCF_020740725.1. Lineage (NCBI taxonomy): Eukaryota > Metazoa > Chordata > Aves > Passeriformes > Corvidae > Corvus > Corvus hawaiiensis. The sequence continues at coordinate 33,535,490 of NC_063215.1, read as the reverse complement.
CACGTGCTGGGGTGGGCAACACAGATCTGCAATGTGATCATCTGAACCACAGCATCTGGGGACTCAAGAAAGATGAAAAGGGCCTGTTCAGTCTTTGTGGAGGATTGCAGCTTGGACTGCTGCTTTGTTTGACTGGTAATGGGGGGGAGAGCAGTGTTCCTCACACACCTTCTTCACCACTATTTCTAAACAGTCTCTGGCACCCTGTCTGACATCCAAATGTGCTGCAAGTGCATAAAACAGTCAAGTGGATTGGAAACTGGACATCAACTCCATATGATACATGACCCAACACAAACCACAAAGAACCACTGGCATCCTCAATCAATGTTACCCATTTAATAACCAATTTCCTCTATAGAATCATGTCTATAGAAATATAAATGGCCAAATCCTGTTTCTGATTTAAAGGAACAAGAGCATGTCTGTTTCCACTGTAACAAATCAAGTTTATGGCATAAGTTGATAATATTTAAAGCACCCCTAACAAAGACAGTAGAGCTTTAAAACATTTAAAGAGATTAAAATACTGTTTTTGAGGAACCCACCTTTCAGTCCAAGTATTTTACAAGTAAAGATTTTGAGTTACTGGGTTGTCCAATTGAATGTGTTCTTCTAGTCCTCAGGTCCTGTGTTTCAGGATCTAGACACAAGACTTTTCAGGGTTTTTTGTTTGCTTGATTTTTTTTTAACTGATTTTTTGCTTAAGCTGTGGCTGTTTGTGAAAAGGCCATGTCCTGTGTCAGAGCACTCGGTGAGGCAACTCTCTTGGGGATCGTTTTGAAGCACTGTAGGAAGTACTGCCCTCAGGAGAAGTTGACTTCCCTAAAGTCAAGATGCCAGAACAGACAATCTGAGTGCCTATTTCAGCAGAAAGTCATCTGGGTCAGCTTAAATCAGCAAGGTAGGTTATTCTTAAACCATTTCTGTAGGAGGACACCTGCTTAGGCCCCAGGGGTACATGTTCACTTTTAATTTAAATTATTTTGAGGGCGAGCTAATCAAAATATGAAAATATTTGATGGTGATTAAATTTAGAATTCATGGATAATTAGCTGAGGGGGGGGTGGGAGGAGGGGAAAAGCTACCTGCAGATGCTGAGTTCAGCATGTGTCAGTAGAGCTCCAAAAGCACATCCTTCCTATAGTCTTCAGAGCTGCTTTTCTGGGGTTGTCATGCAGTGTTTTGGGAAGACACTGCCTGAGCACAAAGTATGGTAAGTAAAGATAAGACAGAACATCAGGGCCCTCCTTAGAGATATCTCTTATTCCTCTGACCTTGTGAAGCCACCTTTAGAGAGCTATTCAACTTTTTAGAAATTCTTTCCCAGCTAGAAAAAAGCAGTTCCTACTGGGAGTTTTGCTGTGCTCCAAGAAACTTTTGTCAGGTTCCTGAATAGTGGGGAAGTTCCTAATTGCTTTAAACCATCTCTGTCCTCCCCTCTGCTTTGTTACCTTTTCTCTGCTTTTGATTCCCGAGATGTTCTGGAGCGCCTCTCAGCTCTCAGAGGAAGCATTGAAGCTGATACAAAGATCTCCACAGACATCACTATCTGCAGTGTACATGCTTTATTGACCTTAACCATAAGAACCATATTCTCAAACTCTGTCTCCTGGTATGTTATCTCTTAGCTGTTGATGTAACTACAAATAAAGAGGATTCCTGACACAGTTTATATTCTTGCCCCCACTATAAATGGTTGTATTTTTGTTTAGATGGGATGCAGTTCTTGACCATACTGTAGTTAGCAAGCAGCACTACTGTGGCTGGAGCTGTTATTCTCATGGACTCTTCAACAATCTCTGTGACGTATATATGTTGTGGAGCCAGCCAGCCCCACTTTGAAGCTGCTGAGCCTTTGCACTGCTTTGGTCTGCCCTCTGCAAGCTGCTTCTTTGTCGCTCTGGTAGAAGGGATTGGCAGCATCAGCCTCACCAGAACAAAATAAATACAAAAAGACTTTTTAAATAGGACACATCCACACACAGATTGAGGAGGTACTTAAGAAAGCGATATATCAATAAATTACCAAAATAAGCATGATTGCCCTGCCTGAATCCAAACAAAATGGGGTTAATATTCTTTCAAGGTGAAGGCAAAGTCTCCTTGGTTATATGAGCAGAGGAGGGACGGAGGGGCAGTAAGGACCCTGTCTGCAGAATTAGTGATGTTGCTCCTGGAAGACTGGCTGCAGTTTGAAAGCACGATGCAGAACTGAAGGAAATTCAGACAATAGCTGCATAAGGCATTTAATATCTGCAAAAGCAGCCTTTTTAATGAGAAACTAGGGATGCCGATACATTTTCAATCACCAGCTCAAGGCTCATTAGTGGAACAGGCAGATGTTAATTTTGACATCCTAAGGCTGGGCGAGTGGAGCCTGGTTTCTTCCACTGTGGAAGTGAGATGGAGCCTGAGCAGTGGTAGCAAGACACTGCTGGGGTTTGGGCATGCTGCTGCTTCTGCTCCTGGGAGACAAGGAAAATGGGGCTGGTGACTGCTCCCAGGAAGCAGGCTTTTCCTCACCCCAACAGTATTTTCTATCCCACCAATTAATTTTATTTTTTTCTCAGGAGAGGCATAAATCTGGTGGTTTTACATGGTCCTAGATGTGCATGCTAACGTCTGTGATGCTATTGCCTTTTTGGTGACCTTTTCTGTACTGCCCTCAGAAACAATGTAATCTGTCTGAGCCTAAGGGGACATCCCCACAGCTTCCAAGGGGACCAGAATGGTGCTCAGGTCTCCCAAAACAGAGCTGGAACATGGTCAGAGCATATCCAGCAGAGCAGGCCTGCAGCATACCCTGAGGAGTGAGTTAGTCCTAGTGTGTATACACCAAGCTAGTGGTGTATACTTATATTTTCACTCCCTTTGGACAAAGTTTTGTCTCATAAGAAATTTCTCTGAAATATTCTAGGAAGCCCTGATAAATCTAATCTTCCTGAAACTTATTCTTTTGCTTCATTATCTAAGAAACCATCTGATCATTCTTCTCAATTAAAATAAGTATTTTTACCTCAGCTCCTTGGAGATGCAAATGTCTCTTGCTAGAACAAATTCCTTGACTAGCTAATTAATAACTTCTATGAGCTGGGAAAGCTCTCCCTCTTCCTCCTCCCTTTTTGACTCTGACATGGTGAAATTATAGTAAGCTTACTTTATATTCTCTAATATTAGGTATATGTCAAAAATGTCCAATACAAATACCTAACCATGAAAAATGGGTCTTGACTGAAAGCAGACACAGTGGTGATTAATCACTTTGGGGTGATGTGATCCCAACAAGCTCCTTACTAAGCATGTGTGGCAGTCTCCCATGGCAGTTACTTCCAAGGGGGATAGAGAGTGATGACGGGCTCCAGAGGTTTTGATATTCCAGTGACTCTGTGAAGGCAGGTAACTAGCTACTGTGACACCATAAACAGAGTGGAAAATTCAGAAATAAGTTTATATCATTATGTAAGCCAAAACCTGCTTCAGGACATTATAGCATCTTGCTGAGCTTTGTTTGCTGAGACAATTTCAGGCAAGCATAGAAGCAGCTAGTCCTCTCTTTTTGGTATAAACTGTGTACTTTATGTCATGTCTTATTCTCGTCTCATATGGAAATGTTTTTCAAAATTAGCAGGCATGCAATTCAGTAAATGTGTTACTGGAACTATTGCAGTGAATAGTGCTTCTTGTTAATAGAGTTGCTTGGGCGTTTTTTGCGCTGGTAGTTTCGTGACATTGTTAAGAGCTTTGTACCATCATCTGTGTGCTGTTCTATTGTCATAACAAAGTTCAGATTATTAAAGGAGTGTTAAGATTCTGGGGTTTTTTTCTCCAGATTTTTTTTTAACGTAAATGGAAAAATTAGATCTTTTCTGAACAAACTGTGCACCCTAGCACATCACTCTTCACACTGTTTTTGGATAAAAACCTACCATCACCTCAGTGTTCTCTGGATCTTTCCTGAGCTGAAGCTTCTGAGATTGTTTCTTTATAGTCTTACCAACTACTGCAATGTAAGTAGTACAGCACTAGATTATTTGTCTTTGTTCTTCATGAAGTTCTGAGGCAATTTCTGCAAGAAGTAGCAAGCTATCTGGAGTCCCCATCTGGTAGCAGGGACCACTCCAACTATGGGCAAAGCAGGCAGTGCCAGATTAGGTAAACAGCCATGGCCCATCTGCCCCTTTCATCTGTCCTTAAGCTGTGCAAATCCAACTGGTTGCTGCACCAGGGAAGGGCTGGTGGTGACTTCATGGAACCTCCTTCCTGCAGCAATGGGAAATCTGGCTCCTCACTCTCTGCTTCTTGCAGCAAGGGTAGACCTGTGTCCCACCTTCAGAGGGACCAAGTTCTGGGTGCAGAAAAAGTAGAGAAGACACACAGAAAAATCATGCACACACACACAGATCAACTTTAAACCCAATTGTGCCTGTCAGCTTACAAACAACTTATAAACTATGATATAGGTGTATAATTATTAAACAAGGTGCATATTTTTAAAGGCTGAATCTTGGGGAGATACGAAAGACCCATTGACATTTTTTGTCTTTTTTTTTAGAAGAGCAGCTAAATTCTGTTGACCTTTTTATGTGATGGAAATAAAAAGTTTGTAAGCCCTAGAATTAGTTTTTTAAAGTCAATCAAAATTTTGGCATTTCAGTATATCTGGCATTTCGGTATCCTAATTTTCATCACCATAAAGATCAATACTCCATCCTTCTCTGTTTATGGTATTTTATTTCCTTCAGAAGTTGACTTGAGTGTCAAAGAGGATCTCTAGATCTCTGCCAAGCAAGGTTTCAATAAGAAATGGTGGAAAATATTTGTTGTGACAGATTATTAAATATCAGCCATTTTGTGTGCCATCCTGACTTCATTTCCCTCAAACCTTCAGCAGCAATAGGTACAGGAGCTCATGGGCCTAAGAGCAAACATAAATTCTGTAGCAGACACGTAACTGAGTTATTGAGTTTTTAGATGATGTGATTCTGTGAGATGGTTTTCTGACATAAAATGCCATCTGCTTTTACTTAATTTTCCTTGTTTCCTTATCTAAGTAAACAACAAGAGAACATGTTTGTCTGAAAGGTAGTTCCTTTGAGGCCCATTATTTTCCTACATCTCTCTAAAAAGACAAGATATGAATTTGTTGGTGAGTTACCAGACATTTCAATATACAGCACATCCAAGGAGCCAAATAAATGCACTTCATTTGATACATCCTGACATAGCTGAAAGTTTGAATTTTAAATTCAGATTTACCAGAAGGCTTCTGGGGCCATGGTCAGGAGCAGCTAACAGTTTTATTCTCAAATTATCTTCTCTGTTTTCTCCAAGGAAGATGTATTCATGTTTTGCAGACATACAGTTTGTATTGCAGCCCCTTATTAATGTTATAGGGGGTAAGACATGTCAAAAGAATCAGAATAAAATAAAGCTTTTAAACTTTTCCATCTTCACACCAGAACAGGATAATTTTGCAGCTTTTCAACAATACTGGCTAGCAGCTAAAACATACTTTCACCAAATCAGTGTCAGAGCTTTAATAGCTCATAATGTTTTGATGTCTTTTAATATATTAGATTATTCTAAGGGTACTATAATATACTAATATTGTTCTCAATTAACACCTAAGAAAGATATTCCTTGCAACTTACTCTTTCTGTACTTAGTGGCATTTTCCAGACTTTCCCTTACACTGAGGGGGAGATTTGATTTTCAAATGGCCTTTGCAATGTTTGCTTTTGGTTGAAAGAGAGCTGTAGTGTCTGCTGAGACATCATTAGCTGTGGGGACATATTACCACACAAATACAAAAGGATCTGATTAGACAAGAGTTGCCTGATCTGTGGTGTAGTTCAAACTGCAACTAATCCTATGGGTAGTTGCAATTAAAAAGACTTTGGTTCCGTGTTAGGTTTGGAAAGTTAGTAAATTGAGACTGGTTATTCATCTCCACTTACCTCTTGATTCCTGAAGTCTATTTAAAAGAACAGAAGTAGTACTAGTAGCAATAGTAATAATAATAATAAATAATATAGTAAGTTAAATTTTGAATTTTTACCAAGGACTGCAAGGTCTGCCTTTTAAAAAGCTGAAATGCAGTCCATTTTTTCAGAATTCAGAGCACAATGACAACGAATTTCTATATTCCATAAAGTTGTTAAGGTCCTCTGATAAGAATCTTACAACCAATATGAATGAGGTACAGGCTTCAAATTATAGGAGAATGCGCCTGGGAAAAACAGGTAGCTTAAAACACTCTGCACTTACTTCAATAAACTTATTTTAGAGAAGGATTGCAGTCAGTGGGACATTATGGGGCACCCTGTGTGACAACAGACTTCCTAAGTCCTTAGCTTCAAAGAGTTTGCCCCATGCTGAGCATCCCTTTAGCTTGCAGCCCTCTCACAGTGACAGGGAGCTGAAACCAGAGACTGCTTTGGGCATGCTGGGTGAGAAACCATTTCAAGGAGCCCCATGGCTGCAGAAATTGTCTGGGGTTTAGGAAGCTGAGGCTCAGGCCTGTTTCGGGGCTGTGAGCACATGCCCCCCAGCCCCGCCAAATGCAGACACCCAGGGTTGGTGGTGGCTGTGCCGTGGGGGTCTCCAGACCCTTGGTGGAGTCACTCCTTTACTTATGAACAACCAGCACCTATTTGTAAGGTCAAAGGACACTCCACAGTCTAGGCTCTCAGGTGGCATGTGGGGACTCAACATCCAAGCCCACAATGGTAAATGTTGAAGACCCACTGTCATATTTTGACACTAATTCAAGCCCTTGTTGCCAGGCACAGCAGAATGGACATGGAAAAGGCAGTGTCCTCTCACATCTACATTGATGTGTCTGATCAATTCATGGGCAAAGAACTTTGATGATCTTAGAAAGTTTATGCCATCTTTGTGTGTACTCTGGCTGTTTTGCAGTTAAATAAAAAGTTCAGAATTCAGCAGCTGTGAACAGATTTTTCTCAATACTAAATCTATGGTGCTGTACTTGAAAAAGTGCATTTATCATAGACAAAACTGAGTTTCTGAAAAACATTTATTAAAAAAGACTAACTACAGCTTTCAGTAGGCTTGACAAGATTTCATATTTCACTTTTCATCTTTACCAAGTGCATTAATAGCTTTTAAGGCTAAATGACATGAGTGCTAGATATTTCAGCAGTGCATTAGAGATGGAGAAAACAGAATTTTATGGCTTTGTGTACATGCCTGGTGATCAAGAGAAAAAGCAAAATGGCTAGGATTGTTTTAAAAATGGGAGTTTTCCCCCAGTCTAAACAAATTCATAAAGAAATTTGTGATTAAAGACCTGAAATTAAATTAAATTTGCATTGGTCAGCTGATATTTCTCACAATATCGTGAATACTGGAATGACTCAGTATTCCTGAAAATATCTTCAAAGCCCCTAAAACCAAGAAGTCAATTCAGAGGTTGTTTGAGTTAGTATGCATTTGTCACCACCACTTTCACCACTTCACCATTTTTGCTTGCCTGATGGGACACCAGAAGCCTACCATGTGGTCAAATGTTCAGTAGTGAACTGCAAAAGTGAACAATTTTTGAATAACTCAAGTCCTGAAAAATCACTTATTCTCTCCAGCTTATGAACATTTACAAGCAGAGCAACCGACCTTGAATAAGTAGATCCAAACCCCTGAGAAAACCCAAGATACTTGCAACACATAAAAGCAGTAAAGCAGGTGACAAAACATGCAGTATTTCCTAAAATCTTTTCCAAAGACAATCACTGTTCAAAATGGGTCAATGTCTTTTTTAGGTGAATTTGCCTAATTCTAAGCAGCCACTCATGTCTTTCTGTTGTAACTGTACAGTACAATACGACTGGTTGTCTAACACAGGTAAAAGAAATAAAAATAGCTTCAAGTAAAATAATTTTTCCCAGCTGAGTCCCACATGAGCTCTGGCGGATCTTTCTTTCACTCAAGTTAAGACAGTAATTTTCATGCACGTTACATTTTTCCTTTAGACACAAGAGACTTGTTTAATGTGTTGCCTGAGGTGCAACATCTTTACTTTGAAGCAAATTAAGCTGCTTTCTATAACAAGATGTAGGGTTGGTTTTGTGTGTGTGTGTGTGTGTTTACTTTATTGCCATCACCACACTGTTGTGTGTACTTATCCTACTACAGGCTACTATTCCAGGCTCTGCACCAACGTAAGGATTGGTGCAGGCCAGCAAGGGTGACTCACTCGCTGTGGAGGCTGAGAACATGGGAATGTGCCTGTCTTTCCGTATCATCCAGTTTAGGGAACTAGCAGGAATTCTAGGCTGAACATTGGGTCTCTTTATACAGAACATGACTGGCAGTAGGGCAGCAGAACTGATCTTCCAAGCTGAGCTCAAGCAGGTTGTTTCTGGGAGGGTGAGCAAGGTATGCGGACTTCCAGGTGAAGGGAGTAGTAGCTGCTGTCTGGTGCAGTTTGCAACAGGGATGAGTTATAGTAAATGATTTTATCAGTTTGAATGAACCAGAACAGAATGCCCTGCATATTCTTTAAATGCTAACTAACACCTGTTCAGTTTCATGTTCTGCTTTTGTCCACTGTCTATGGGAAGAAGGAAAATTGCATGTGATCTTGACATTGAGCTCTGCCTAAAGGATGCACATAAAGATTACTGTGTTTTCATGAAGGTGCTCAAAGCACATAAATGAATGTGTTCTTCACTGTGACAGATCTGGTCTCAAACAAGGATAAAAGGAATTTGGTGGACATTCCCCACAGGGAAGAGATTCAGCTTTACAGTGACATAATCATCAATCTCAGCCCACCAGTCATACCTGGCAAGTTGTTCAGAGAGACAACACAAAGGCATTTGCTGAGCAGGACTAAAAGTTGTTTATGCTGTGAGAGTCTCAAGTGTCCAGTAATGCTGTATTTGCATATTCCAAACACCACCTCCCCACCAGCCAGGTACAGTGTATTGTGTCCTTCCTTTCTTCACAACATTCTGAACCACAACTTCAGAGATGGTAGGCACTTTAGGAAAGTTTTGCAGATGTTTTTCCTTCCTTAATCTTGCTGAGATAGGTTAGGAATATTTTCACATGTGAGATTCTCCATAATATACAGGCCAAGCCATCAGAAAGTATTATTAAATTAACCTAATTCCTCTCTGTGGAGTGCTTCACTCAGACCAGTTGAGTGCATTTTATTTCTATTATATTAGTATCTGCTGTAAAGAGTTATGTTAGAGTGATTTCATTTTTTCAACAAACCTACTCACCATCTGCATTTGGCAAAACTCATTGACATCAGTCTTTGTTGCTTAGCAATAAATACTTGTGCCGACTCCAGTCACAAAGAGTGTTCATTACTTTGTCATTCAGACATTTTACACAGCCTCCATGGCCTCAGAAATTGTTTGTTTACACTGGCCTGGGGAGAGAGGTGGAAGAGCTGAAAACCAAATGTGTAGAATGAGAGGAAAAGCACACAGATCTTGAAAGGTGTTGGAGACAAATAGTAAAGAAGCTGTAGTAGCTCCACATGCTTGATAATGAAGAGAAAGATACCAAAAAGAAATCAATGCAATACTATTACTATAAAACATTAAAGCAATTATAGAGCTTGCCAAACATCAACAATCTTGAACACTATTAAAGTGTGTTTTGTAACTGCATCAATGATCACATTCCATCAATATGTGCTATTCAAGATGTACTAATCAGCAAGAATATATGATATAAAAATGTTCATTGTGCTTGTGTTCTGTGTCTGTATGCGCAGAATACCTGGGTCAGGTACACTTGAACAAAATATCTAAAAAATTTGCATTTCTATAGAATTCCATGGTAATTGTCTTGTTATTCATAACTCCAGAATTAGTTGGATTTGGCAGTAACTTTTATAGTTAGTATTAGCTCAGAATTGATCTTTGTTCAAACCTTTGAGGAAAGTTTTATTTATAGAAAGTTAGTAGAAGAAATGCTTAAAGCTGCACAATTATAATTGCTTTATTCATTTAGTAGTGCCTATGTCCCACTTCTGTTTAGAGATCTAATTTTAAGATATTAACCTTTGGCACTCAGAAAAGAAAAAAGTGAACTAGGAGGGTCCAAAAAGGCATAATTAGAATTGAAAATTAAATGGGTCCCTTGTCACAGAGCGTGTTACATTTAATAGATGAACAAGCTAACAAATGAATATGACAATGAGTCATCCGAAGTCAGAAAACAGCACACTGTTGGAATGTCAGATGATTTATAAAATGCATAGGTTTTGCTTTTATTTGTGGATACATTGTGCAAAATAAGTTGATCATTTTACATGGATAGCAGTAAAAATGCAGAAAAATTCAAAACATGCAGTAACAAATCTGTCACAGACAGGGAGTCCACAAAACATACAAGATACTTGGCATATTTTTCAGGAAATGGAAAAGAAAACTTCCCAAAGGAGAACTTCATTCAGTAATTTGGGACTCAAAAATCTCTGTTTACTTTCTTTATAAGTGATGAGTTTGATTCTGGTCTGCCAGTAGAATTTTCACTTTCAGTCTTAAGCAAAACAATAATAAAAGTATCCAACAACTATGAACTGGGAATTTCGAGTTAGGCTGCTGGTGAAGCACATTGACCTTAACAGATACTCCAGTCATATCTAAGAAAGATTGTGCCTAAAATGCTGATCAGGCTTGTTTAAAGACCATAGCTGCCATGCAACCTTCAAGACCAGAACGAGAGATTAGAATGTGAGCTTTGTTAGAAAAGTCACACTCTTTCAAAAGGTGCAGGAAGCTTGAAGGAAAAGTGCCCCTTCCATGCCAGCCTTAAGTCAGCACATAAGTTCCTCACCTGCAAGGGACAATGCCACAGTGTCAGTGCAATGCTGACCTGAATTGATGTGGCAGAGGCACGATGATATATTCCAGACACTGGCACAGAAATCCTGATTTTGAATCTCAAATGGCTCGTTTGCCATTTGCCAAAGTGCCAATCCTGCTCACTAGGATTTTCTTTGGGAATCTGCAAGGCAGCATTGGGTTGCGTGGCCATGCTCAGTCTGCTGAAGGGAACCTTTAGAGCTGTCTGAGTGGATTTCAGTTCAAACACATGCAGCCGTTAAGTGCAAACTTGAAAGTCTGACCCTCAGCCTTTTTTGGAAATGTCTCCTATTAAATGCAACATGCTGCTGAAATAGAAAGCAAAACATAAAGGGACCTGTGCTGATCCAAGATAAAACTTTTTCCTTCAATATGAAGGATAAAAATGTAAAAGCAACCGGACAGAAGGGGAAAAAGCCCTACTCAAAAAGTCACATCCTGACAAGAAAATTATTTGAAAGATGAAAGATGATACTCTGAGGAGTTAGAGGCGGGGAATAACAAGAAACCTAAGGCTCCTTTTTGGGCAAGGCTGGTATTCTTCAATACCCAAGAGCATCTGTAAAAGTTTTCTTATGGAAAATGCTGACTTTTCTAAAAATGCAGTCAATGGAGGAGGAACAGTGTATTCTCAGTGAATGATGGGTTAAGCTCTGTGCTCCTGACAAATCCAAATTCAAGCTGAATGACCAGTTGCCTTGATACAGGCTTGGAACAGCTCCATCTCTGCAGCACTGATTATATTGATAATTCCCTTCCCTTTTCTGCTCCTTCTCTCTCTCTCTCTCTGGGATTTGTTTTTATTTCTAACTACTTTTCCACTATTTTTGTGTGGTAAAGAAAGGCTTAAGCATCAACAGTAAATAATTTTTGAGGACAAAATAACCTGTATGTCAAATTCTGAGTCCTAAATTGCTTAGACAGCTCTGAAATGATGTAGAAAAATACCACCCAACTAAGCTTGAGGTGGGGCAGAAGCCAATTATTTTTCTCTCTTGGTTCAATCCCCTGAGAAAGTTCTAACTGTGTAATCTAATGGTGTGTTCTGGATTTCAACGCTGCAAATAAGGTTAAGGAAATGCTAATGGGACCCCAAGTTGTGGTGACAGAGTTATCACAGCCACATTTCAGCCACATGGGAGAATGGATAGACACAGGTTCCAAGAGGCGGTCAGTCATCGGTGCAATTTGATACTCCCCTTTCCCCGGTTTTCTGGGAAACGCCAGCTGCAGCAGTGCCTCTCCCTTACCAGGGCTCCTTGGTGCAAACTCGTGGCATTAGGGTGCAGATTGCATCCTGATGTTTCTTCTTTTGCCCACAAACTTGTTAATCAGCAGGCCCACAGCTGAGCTTCTTGAGTAGGAAGCACCACATTAGGGTTGTAAGGAGCTGTAGGGGATTCAAGTAATGGCAAGAAAAAACACATAAGAGGCATCTTTACATGCAAGTTATGCCGTTGGGGAACGGTGCCTACAGCTTTTATATATTTTTCTAAAAGATAACATATCCAGCAAATATTTTCATCACTCAGTAGAATGACTCTGTGAAACTGGGATATTGGGTACTGCCTTGAGTAAAAACACCAAACCAGGCATCACAAAGATAAAATAAAAAGGGTTATAGGTAAATAGAGCTGATTAGCTGTCATTCCTTGATTATGTCTTTTCCATTATGTATTTTAATTCATAATTTTTACAGTGTTTCATGTGGACCGGTGCAGCAATAGAGCTGCAGAAAAAGAATTTTGCCCCTGCTGCCAGCAAAGCTCCAAATTCAAGTTCGTTTCCTCCTTGAGGGATACTTTTTCCATACTTTTATCAACAAAGTGGATCAATGACTCACTGCTTGCCAATACAACTCACACTGCGTTTTCTCATTTCCCTAGAACCGAGACACTCAGTATAAAAATAAATGTCTGTTCTCACCACTTCCTGTCCTGCTCTCTGAAAGAAGTGTTTCAGGGATTTAATTTCTCATCTTTGGCTTTCCCAATCTCTCTCTCTCGTTATTGGTGGGAGTGTCCTGCAACAGAAAACGGCCCTGTCATGTAAGCTTCAATGTGTTAAGGACTACTTTCAGCTAAAAATAGGTACCAGAACTATTTTCTAGTTTGCTCCTCTTTTGTGTTTAAATTCCAAATGTCATACATAGTATAGAGCTTAGAATAAACACAACCTTTTATGCCATTTAAATGCAACAAACTGCTTTTAGCAGCCTGGTTTGCAAGTGTACTTGAAATCCTATTAAGTGTTTGCCATGTGGCTCATGATGTGTCCATGCTTCAGGAAGAATCAGTACATGATGCATATGCTGACTTGTTTCAGAGATTAGTATTTGTGTTAGAGAAGCACTTGGGTGACAATCAAGAATGCGGTCACACTAGCATCTGTGTATGGCCTTTGGTCCTCAGAAGGGAAACACCTTTGAGTTAATACTTCAGTGTCCCAAAATCTCAGTGGGTTAATGGAAAACCTTGGACACTATTAGTGTTGTTACCAATGATATTCAAATCCAAAATATCTAATTGTATATTGAACCACTGTTAATCACCCTAACATTCAACACCATGTATCTGGGTACATATAGTGCATATTCATCCTGCACATGAAAAATATGGTCTAATTAGCTTCTTCTAATAGAGATATAAAAGACACGAAAAAAGCACAATGCTTGCATTTGTTGTATAAAATACTATATAATTGATAATTGCTGATAGTGAATGGCTTGGGGAAAAAGACTTCGAGCTAAGAAAGTCATAGATTCTGATTTCAGCAGAATCTAATTTTATTTGGATACAGTTGTTATTTGACCTCTCTTTTCTGTACATTAGTCAATATAACTGGAAAACCCATTAAAAGCAAGGCTCTTTGGAATTGTTTGTTCAGCCTGAAGATAAAAAATTGTGGTTAAACACATCCAAATGCTTTCCACTGCGAAAAGAGTCCCTCTTCTTTCTGGCAGTTCCTTAGTCATCAGGACTTAAGCTGTGAAAAAAAAAAAGTGTGACACCAATGCCTTTTTTAAAAATACCTATTAATAATTACAGTTTTAATGAATGGCGTGCTGAACATTTAAAATCCAAATTCAGTGGAGCAGCACTAACAGTTTATTCCTCCCACCAGCACAATTATTAGGTCAAGGCTGCAGAGAGGGAGAAAGGTTTAATTTTTGGAAGTGAGTGGGAGCGAAGGTTCTGACTGTGTGGTCCTGCAATGCATGACACTCTTTGAGTTTTCTCTGCGAGTGCGACTGAGGAAGAGGACCTGTTTTGGAGCTTGGCCATGACAGTGATGAAAAGCAAAAGGAACCCTTAAGGAAGAAGGGAAGGTGAATTTGACAGACACAGTGGGACGTCTTTGCCAGTTTCCACACCGCCTGCCACAGCTGATGAGCATCATTTGGCCAACACGACAGAAACTTCCATGGCACTATCTCGGTTCAAGCCATTCGTTACCAGTACAGCTGCTGGGGTTGGCTCTGTAAGGAGTACAGTGTTGAGCATGTCAGTTTTGACAGGATTTCACTGGAAGATTTCCTTTTAACTTTTGATCGACTATGGGTGAGCCCTGTGAATTTTTTATGACGGTGTGTCTAAATCCACTTCTCCCCATGTTTGTGGGATTGCCAGTGCTCCCTGCAAACCATCTCTTTGTGTCCTGCATGCCTTTTTTTCCTTCTTTCGTCTGCCCATCCCTTATTTTCAGGAGTGCTTATTCACTTTTGTGTGTCAAATGTCCATACTTTCATTCGACTTTTTCTTACAGTCAGAACTCCTGTCAGAAGCCTTTATTTAGACAACAGGAGACTGTTATCCCTTTTTTACTTCTTTTTACTTCCAAATTTCGCTTCAGTGTGATTTTACTAATACTACATGTAAACTGTAAAAATCAAAATGGAAATAAGCTAAAAAATAGGATTTGTTCAATCATGAGTACATCCTGATTTACAGGGTCAGGCAAGTGATCTGAAGCTATATTACACTTTCCAGCCAATGTCAGACAAATTGCTTAATGACTTGCTTCTAGGAATATACAATTTTTATTGCATTAATGGAGAATTTTCACCTTCTTGACTTCATGAATAAGCAGATATAGAACAAGTACATCTCAGTCTGAAGATAATCAAGTGCGTGGTGGGGTGAAATTTGCTTCCCTCCTGCTATGCTATACCTAGTGATGTTAAATCCTGAATTAAGATGCATGACTGCACAGTTCCTTTGCAGATAAGAATGGTTTCTTTCCTTGAATGCTAAAATAGTTCCATGGCATCAGGTAGAAAATTTGTGGTACAAAATATCTCGAGAAAATAATTGACTCAGTGAATAATTTATTGAATTTACTGAAAATATTGACCTAGATTTAATGTTTCCACATTCAGAACACGAAAAATGAGTTAAATTGGTATGTGAAGTTAGCCTAGAGTGAGACAGTTGCAGCATGATTAATTTACAAGTGTGCATTGTTACTCAAGAAAAGCCACTTAGCTATTAAACACTCTGCTTGGGTTAAGCTGACATTTTCTTCAAACTAAGACCGGTGGTCTGATATTGCCAACCATTAGTGAAGACAAGCTGTGAAAAAAGAAATTGGGAGTGACTATCATGCTTGGGGATAGGTAAGGACTGCAATTATGGGCCTTCTAAGTCTTCACTTTTACATTTTTTTATCACATTTGAACAAATCTGATACCGGGTGCCCATCAGCCTGGTGTCTTAACGACTTCTGTATTCAAATTGCAGAGGCTATTAGAAAGTCTGGTGCACTGAAATTTAAAGTACCTTAAATAAGTACTAGCCTGCTTCTCAGAAGAGTGGCTGCTAGACCTGCCTATGCATTTTGTAAAAAAAAATCATCAAATAGCAGGCAAAATTCAGAATAGAAAATTTTATTGCATGTCCAGGAGAAAAGCAAGAGCTGGAGAGGGACAACAGCACAGTTAGGTAATACAAAAGGAAAATGAAATAAAACTGATAGATGAATGTAGTTTTCTGTTCGTTGTGTAGACTGATGTAATTTCTTTTGACAGAAACTCCTTATGTTAGTGGACATCAAATAGCCAAGCTCATATGCTGTCACACCTTTCTAAGATGCAGAATGTATCAGACAAAGCTTTCAGACTGGACATGTACTGCACCTGCAGCCATCTGCTTGTGTAGACATACCCTTTCTCACCAGAAAGCATTTTGTCTCACCTGATTTACATGAATTGTGCAGTTTTTGGTTATGTACAGCAATCATTGAGCCAGCCTTGCCCAGCACCAGGAATGACTGTTGGCAAAAGCATCCAGGAAAAAGAACTACTTGCTACCATCTGTCAGAGGGTTGAAGCTTTTAACAAATCTTATTTTGCAGAAATGTTCTTTGCAGGAAAAAGTTCACAAAAGGGGTCATGTTATTTTCAATAAAAATAAAAATGCTGGTTACAGGGGAAGGGCTCTAAGGGGTATTGGATTCAAAGTGTTGTGTTACTCATGAAAGGAATGGTGGAAGTGTTTAAGCTGAAAGAGAAACTTAAAGGGAGATAGCACAAAAGTTGTGTGGGAAGTAGTGGAGACCTCCAAGATTGTAGAGGGATGGGAGGCCAAGCTTGGATACTTGCCAGAAAGGGGTCTGGTTGTGGTTCAGGCTACAATATCACTGTGTTTACAGTCACCCTTTAAACTTCCATTTGCAACACAGAAGTCCATAAGCAAACTAGGGAAAACAACTCTCTGTGTGCTAGCAGCTTCAAAATGATGGTGATTTAAACAGAAAGAAAGGATGGTAGAAAGGGTTATGTTTTGTAACAGGATCATGGGAAAGCAAAAGGAAAAGGCATTTTAATCTTTGCTTCATAAATAAGCGACCAGTAGTGGGAAGAAAGATTAAGAAATCCCAGTGTCTCCTACTTTTGACAAGAGTACCCCAAGCACTCATGTGCACCACCCTTAACTCCTAAAAAAGCATATCTCTTTCAGTGCAATGATATCAGGAGTTTCAGGGTGTCCTTCAGTTTGCAACCGAAGACAACCCATCCCAGCCATTTACTTATGGGTGTTATGATTTCAGATACAGGTGTCTGAGCTCTCTTCAGTCAGTAGGGAGAGCCTAGGGACTGAGACTCTACCTCAAGTTGAGCTGAGTCACTTACTAGACGAGTTGGTTTTCTAGGAGACTGGTTTTGTATGGGGCACTGGACACTTAATTTGCTTGTAGACATAAATCAAAAATCTTAATGATTCTCAATGTAAAAAAATGCATTGGATTATCAAGTAGTACTTAGGATATCTATTTTTGGGGAGATGTTGAAATCTGTTAGAATGTCTGAAATACTTATCAAATGCCAGAAAGCAAGAGCTACAGTAGTCTCCAAGTTCTTTTAACAGTGTCTTCTTTGCACAATGCTGCCCTGCACCATCAATCCATATTTTGATTCTGAACTTTTCTGAACAGGAACTACCAATTATAGGCAAAAGAACTCTCCTCAAGACACAGGAATACTGACTTCTGCTGAAGATTTTCAGAACCTCTTCCCCTCTTTACCACTTTTACAAAACCTGTCACAAGCTGAACACACTCATGGAGACAGTCCCTGTAGTCAGGCTCTTGGCCCTTGTAACCAGCAAGAGCTGAAAAAAGAAGTACCAGAGATAAACCTGCTGGGTCCTTTCAATGTATAAGAATCTCTTTTTCTTGGATTGTGTGTAGGGCAGTCAGCCTGAGAGGATCCTCACAAACCAAAGAGAATGGCATGCCCACACTAACAGTTTCCATAACCTCCAATACGTGGCCTCTTCTGTACCACCGAACTGCTGCTGGTGTATCACCAAGATGCAACACTTAAAAAATTTCAGGAATGGCCAAGAAACCTACAACTGAGCATCAGGCACTGAATATCTTTTGGAAAGCACATCCTTTTTAGTTCACAGGTGTCATGAGGAGAAACAATTGACTTGAAAATTACAGCAATTTCTTCAAATTGACATAAATCAAGGAATAACTACTTAGAATAACCAACTCCTTACTCCAGGACATGATCAGAACAAGAAAATTATGTTAAAGCTGGAAAGATGAAGAGATGTTTGGATATGCTGAGATCACAGTTTTCAGCTGTAAGCACAGGAGTGCACATTTTGACAATGGAGCAGATGCTTCCAATTATCTGCAATAAGGAGAAGGGACACTTGAAAATCTAGCTGGTATTAGGTGGCTGTCAGAAGGCTCTTGGATAAGAAGAAAAGGATGCAAAGTGCAGCAGAGTCATTTTACTTTCATAACACATTAATTTTAAGACCGCTCTACAAGTTGAAAAACTCGTGTATATTCTGATGACCAAAAGCAAAACAATCAAACTGGAAATCTTAATGTAGATTGCTTTTCCTATTTTAAACCATGACAAACTTTACTCATGAAATATTTCCTTTGATGTTCTACAATGTTATTCAAATTTAAATAGATTTACATGTTTAACTGTGCCTACTGCTTGCTCATGTAGTGCTTATATATGAACTGAAAATAAGATTCCCATAGAAAGGGACAGCTTGTAAAATACAGAACTGTACAACATAGAAGAGAAGAAACTGTACAACCTGGAAGAAATTTAAATGTAGCCCTTTTATTCACTCTTTTGCAATTTCTGCATGCCACATCCTGGGGCATGATTTTGATTTGCTATGTGCTTAGCAGGATGATGTTCAGGAAGGCTGAATTTTCTGCCCGAACTATGCATGTGCTGACAGGCAAATTCATGTCTTGTCATTTGTTCCTTGGTCTGTTGTACTAACTCAGGCTGCCTGCACTCTCTGCTGAGGGCATGCCTGTTTTTTCTCCTGAGCCTCATGAAGAAGACAAGAACCACAGACAATCCTCCACTCCAGTGTGTCAAGCCTGTGTTCCAGACACACCTTCACACTTTCCCACCACTCTGATAGCTGGGCTATCACCATCTTGTCCATACGGCACACAGATCAGTGAGGTGCTATCAGAAGACACAGTGGTAATTGCAGATACACGTTTTGGATAAGGGTGCTCTGAATAAGCCAGCACCAAGCTCAGGATCTCTCCACATTCACCCGTGTAGCCACCAAGCACTCTGACCATATCAACAGTATGTGCCAAATGATCCAACAATGAAACCACAGTTGTGAGTTTGTTCTCCTGGACAATCCCAAATACATTTTCATTTGTGAGTTCCAGCACTCTTCTTTCTTCTTTGATTGTCTGGGGGGGTGGGGGGAAGTCAGTAAAAGAGAAACAAGCTTTTGGTGAAAAATTTGTGCTTTTAGCCTTGTTTCTATTTATAATGCATCCAGCTTGGCTGTATGGAAAAAAACGTTATTTCAATTTTCCTCCACAAGAAAGATGAGAAAAATACATCAAAGATAAATTTTGTAGTAAAAAACATGAACTTATTGACAATTGAGATAATATTTTGCTGATAAAATAAATATACCTTTTAAAAAGATATATACCTCTTTCACTCCACTGCTTTTAAATGTGATTGCTAATTTATATGCAGGACTTGCACACACCAGAGCTTACCCACACTTCAGATGCAACTAAAAAATCCTGCAGGAAAATGCTCTTTCCTTGGCAGTTTGTGCAAAACCTCAAATACAAATGACTGAAATTAACTCGAAAATCATTATTTTGAGACTATATGCAGTCAGTACTACTACCTAAAATTGTGTCTACAAAAAGGAGTGTTGGAATTGATTTAAGGT
Source organism: Corvus hawaiiensis (assembly GCF_020740725.1). Taxonomy (NCBI): domain Eukaryota; kingdom Metazoa; phylum Chordata; class Aves; order Passeriformes; family Corvidae; genus Corvus; species Corvus hawaiiensis. Next base: position 33,515,935 of record NC_063215.1, on the reverse strand, counting down.
AGCACATTCTTCATTCAGCAAACTTCTTAATGATTGCTTTGAGTCAGATAATTGTTCCTACTCTTGGTATTCTGCTAAGTTCCCCAGATGATTTGACATTGGCCTTTCCTGGCTAATTTGTGGTGCCCTGAAGAAAGAGTGGATAATGAATTCTACACTGCAATTAGATGCCTCATTTCATTCTTCCTCAAGAACCACAGAAAGCTGCTCAACAGTGATAGGGAGTTAAAGAAATTCTAGGCAGCTGGATATCACCTCTTCCTCCAAACACTGATCCACTATGGGCAAGCCAAGGAAAGATAAGTGCTTGCTCATTTGGATTTGTGGACAGAAGTCTTGGAGGTTATTATTAAGACTTCACTGTTTGGTATCAATGTCATTTTGTAAAGAGACTCCAAGTCAGTAGACTGGGTACACCAGGAACAAGTAGGATCCTATATCCTGATTTACCTTCTTGGGAAAAAAGACAAGAAGTTCAAGGAAGGAAATCCAAAAAGGTATGATAAAAATGTTTGAAGTTTCCTGAAAAACTTTGGAATAGGCTTTTCAAACATATTTTGAGGTTTGAACTTTGCTGAACAAAACAAAGTTCAAGAATGACTACTGCAGAAAGCTAGACATGCATGATCTGCTGAAAGTGCTGCCAGTATTCTGCCCTGGCTTTGTGCGCTTTACACACCAGTCTCTTCTGCCTCAGCAGCATACACATCCAATTTTTTCTAAAATATTGTATCTCAAGAAGTTGAAAATAACAAGATACGTGAAAATTAAGACAAAAAATAAAATATAAGCAATGGCATTATTTTAAATTTATATTTCAATTGAAATTTAACTGTGTTGTAGTATAATACCAAGAGTTACAAGGAGTACTTGGAGTTGAATTCATAGGCCTTTAATGGCATTTTAGACATCCTGGAGTATCTGAGACACCTGCACATAGTTTACCAGATAATATAGGACCTATGTGAGACTTCCATCTTTCTGGAACAAGGAAGTAGGAAGGATGTCTTAAAATGATGCTAAATATAATTTTGACTACTAAATTTCACCCCTTCTGTCTAGGATTACATTTGAAAGGCAGCTACAGATAAAGCTCTTCTGTGTATCTGTTCATGTCTGATTTCTACCATACAAAGCTGCTAAGCAGCTTTACTGATATAGGTTAGTAAAACAGTGGAAACAGAAGTATCGGATCTTCTTTTCATTTTCAGAGCTCACGGGAGGTACATTATCTTCTGAAATTCTGCATAGGTGTATTGTATAGTATTGTATAGTTAATATTCTTTAATGACAATTCTCTACATTAAATAGAGGTACTGATTGGTTCACTATATAAGTAAGTGTAATTTTAATCAGCTGGATACCAACCACATCTACTGTCATGTGACAGAAAAAATGAAAAGGCTAGGGAGGATCAAGCTGGGACTTCTCTACCAAAATGCCAGTTACAAAGAGACTGTAACCATCTCGTTCTTCCAGGACAAGGCCACAATAAATCAGAAGAAAAAAGTAACATTAGTGATATAATATGATATGCAAGGTTATGAAGCACTCCATATATTTTTAGCCTGAAGACGAGAAGACTGAGAGGGGATCTTGTCAATGTATACAAGTATTTGAAGGGAGGGTGCCAAGAGGATGTAGGCAGGCTCCTCTCAGTGGTCCCAGCAATAAGAGTGAGAGGCAATGGGCAGAAACTGGAACACCCTAACATGAATGAGGAAGAGCTTTACTGTGTAGGTGACTGAGCACTGGAACAGATTGCCCAGAGAAATTGTGGAGTCTCCTTCTCTGGAGATATTCAAAAGCCATCTGGACACAATTCTGAGTAAGGTGCTCTGGGGGACCCTGCTTGAGCAGGGATGTTGGACCAGGTGACCTCCAGTGGTCCTTTCCAACCTTACCAATCCTGTGATTCAGGGTGTGATATGCATTTGGCATTCAGATTAGACATTTAATTATGCTAATGTGCTTTCTTTAAAATGACATACTGAATATGTCCCAGGTAGAGGGATATGGGGAAGAGCACATTAATTTGCATGTTTTGAAGAACTTCAGCATTTCTAAAGCCATTTCAATCTAATGCAGGTGTTTCACTGTGGCTTGTCAACATGCTTGCATCAAATATGTATCAACCAACTTGGTAAGAGAAAAATTATTTCCCTACAAATTTTTCCACAATGAAGATATCATAAATCCATATCAAAACTAAGAAGTAAATATCTGAATTTAAATTTGAGAAGCCAGAAGTAACAGAAAATGAGAATTTAGCAATTGACCAGATTCCTTCATACTAGGTGCAAGCAAAACAGTGAAAGTTGACAGACAACCAATTTTTGAACAAGATAACCTTGTTGCTTTATTGAGTAACTCAAGGAAAGGAAGTGTTGAGATCTGTTTTCCAACTTCCTGGTTTGGCTACTAAATACTAATAAAACTAAAATACTTTCTGAACCAAATGCTCATATTCAAGTGGATAGATCACTTCTATCACACAGGAGTCAGGGTAAGAAACAGTCAATACTGTTAAGAAGAGGCCTGGGCTTTATTGTCATAGATAGACCATAGCACAGCTTGCTATGTGAAATTGTCAAAATCAAAAGAAATTTAAGACATGTATGCAGTACTATCCAAATTTGGGATTTAAAAAAATATTTTTAAGAAAATGTGATTTTCTAAAGCCATCTGAAAAAAACCCTGACTTCTGGCAGTGCCTGTAGGATCAAGACATGTTTGGGGTAAGATATGATGAAACTAAGAGTAGTACGAGAGCATCAAGAGACACACTGAAAGCTAAAATACTGAGATGGTAGCAGCTATTTGTATTAATAATTTTCTTAGTCTGCACACATCTTCAGTGTGCAGATTAATATCCTGTGTGAAGAATATGGCCATCCCAAAGACTCCCTGGGTGGTTCTTGCTGCAGAATTGATCAAACTATACAAGATAAGACACTTGAAAATAGTCAGTAGAAGGTGTTCCTTCAGCTGTTGAAATGATTGTGTAGGGCAATCTCATGCAGATACTTAGAATATCTAGGATATGCTACTTATTTAGTTTAAGGTACTCAGTGGTGGATCATACCCATGCTGGAGCAGTCACTCAGGACCACGGTTCAGCTGTCTATAACAACTGAACAGAGCAGCACTTTGGGGAGTGTCTCCTGATCCAGTTGGAGGGGCTGCTGGAAGAACCTTTGCAACAGAGACTCTCATTACCACCCAAACTGCAACTAGCCTGCTTGTTTATGAAATTTGTTTTCCCCACCCTATGCCAAAATCCATCAGTGTCTATGCTTCTCTGCACTTCTTCTCCAACAGCAAGTCAAAGTCAGTCTAAGCCTAGACTGCTGCAGCAGGGATTTCTGCAACATGTATAGACAGCAAAGCCCGTGGAAATAAATAGGGACTGATTCTTGAGAGATGCTTTTCAGACATCTTTATTCTTCAGCCACATACCCAGGGTCCAGCCCAAGAACTGAGCAATCAGGGGACAACCAGGGTCCTCCCCCAGGCAGGGGAACACAAAATAACCAATGGGGAACAGGATTAGGGTACATGTGACCAGGGAGCAGGGAAACCCTGTGCCTCTACCCCAGGGTCCCCTCCTCCCATAGCAGAGGGGAGGAACCCCAACACCAGACTGTGTAAAATATCAGCTAAATGTGAACAGGCTGGCTCAGCCCCTGGAGAAGTGCAGTTGTGTTAATAAGGTGCGTTCCCTGGGCTAATGGAACTGCTCAGGCAGGAAAACAGACCTAGGGGAGTACCATGCTAACACAATTAAAGCACTTCTAGCATCTGTGCTGGTTGCTTAGAGGTAGCCTGAGAATTTTTTCAACACAGATATTCTCTCTGAGACATTATAAAAGTAGGGCTACATTTTCTTCCTTTGCAGGTATTTTTTCCTCTCTTTTTGTGCGCAGATTTTTACTGCTTTGGCTTCAAAGAAGCAGGACTACAAGGGCAAAAGATGAGAACAGATTTAGTCTACCTAAATTAACTTCATTCCTTTTCTTCCCTAAAAAGGCAATTATTATCTTCCTAACACCATCTGAATAAGACGAAATTATTTATCTTGAAAAACCGTTCTTTGCATAAAACATAAAGACAGAGGGGTTTATCAGTTTTGGTGAAATGAAGCTCTTATATTTCAAATATTTTTATTGATGTATTTCTTCTAATTCTATATGTTTAACTTCATATTACTCATGGCGGTAGCATGCCGAAGAAAGAAGCAGGCAAAGACCTCCGTGTTTAAAGACAGGAATCTTGCTTAATTTAGTGCAATGGTAGGCTTAGATAAAGACTGTTTATTCTTTGGAGCCAACTTCTTCCACTAAATTTAAGACTGCAGAGTGCAGTATCCCTTAGATAGGGATTGGTTATAAGGACCACTGTGAACACCTTTCTATGATGTTGTCATTAATGTCAGTGCAGTGCTGTGTTTAACTCCCACATAAACTTGCAATGAGTGAGAAGGGACAATCTTATTTTATACACTTTGTATATAGAAAGTTTTGAAACCCTAACCTTGGTTGGAACCCCCAGATAATATTGGAATAGCATAAAAAAAGTAAGGATGATAAAAGTACAGTAGCAATTAGGGCACGTTGCTGTGCCCTACTGTAGGTCTCCAAGGAAGTGTTAGATCCCTGCCTCTGTTACAGCATGATTTTTCAGTTATGCTACCTACCTTATGCTATTTATTGAATACCCTTCTTTAACAAAGGGGAAAAAAGTTCCACATGGCACAGCTATATTCTAAGGGACCTTCAGTTCCACTACAGTGATTTCTCATACAAGAAAATAATTTTTGGTCTGCATTCATAAAAGAAGAACAAAATAGCCTGCCTATTTTCTATCTTTGGCAGATTTTCTGAAAATAGCTTTGAGTTACTCAGGTCAGAGTCCCTAACCTGCCCTTTCTCACTAAACAAAGAGCATGAAACAAAAGGGAATGACAACAGACTCTCACCTTATTGGGAAAAAAACAGGAATTTTGCTGTCAGGTAACGAGTTGCTCTATCCAACTGGAAAGATATGACTAAAAAGGAAAATAGAAATTGAGGTGAAAGATATTGAAAGGTGAGTCCTTACCCTAGAGGGCCTGGTCTGTATAGGAAAGCCTGACAGTGGGGGATATTTTCTTAAGAAATTTAGGCTTATGCAATTGCTATGCAAAAGGAAAAAGCTCAGAAGTTTTCCAATAAAAAGACAGCACAAACCAAAGGCAGCCAGTGAGTTCCTGAATGAGAAAATTTACAGCAAGTTGCACTCAGAGAAGGTGGGTGCTGAGGACTTTCATTTATCCATGGGTCTGGGGACCTTCCTGCTCCTTGTAAGACCAGGATGGGTACAGAGAGGTAGAATGGGGTGGAGCTCCCTTTGTCCAAGGTTGTAAAGACTTTCCAGGTGCCTGTGGAACCCTGATAGTGTACAGACCGGGACTGTGTGTGTTTTCTTATCCTTAGGTCAATATCCTTTCAGAAACTTGCAACATTCTCCAACTGAGTGTCAGAGGAGGTAAGGGATAGGAGAGTGACATGGTCTGGTTTCATCCCTGTCCAGGCACCCAGCTGTATTAGAGAGGAGAATTAACAAAGGAGAAGCAGCCACTCCCCATTGCAGTGGACATCATCTCCTGCCAGCCCAGGCAGCCATCCTGCACCCATGCCCCTTGTGACACAGCCATCACCTGCATTCTACCTGCAGTGACTCAGCTATGGCATCAAAAGGGTTGGTCTCTGGAGTTGGTGCTGCATCACTGTAACATGGCTATTATTTTTCACCGTCCAAGAAAGAAAAAAAAAAAAAAGATGAATAATCACTACAGTAAAATCTGGGCAACTAGTAATTCTAGGGAGGAAAATTAAGTAGCTGTAGCAGCAATGTAAAGGACTGCAGGTCAGCAAAGGTTGAAAGAGAATTAAAAGAAGGTGGTCCTACCTACTGTTCACTTTTTAAGATTTATGGGGTACTTGCTGCTGAGACTTGTAGGTTTGAAGATTAATGTTGGAAGAATGATGCTTGTCAAGTTGACTGAAGGTAATATTTTACAGTTTTCAAATTAAAGGCATGTCCAACAACAAACCTGCATCTATGAGAGGATGACACTGCTGAGGAGGTTTCATCATGCAATTTAATTTCTTTCCCAGAAATGACCAAATGTTTTTGACAGAGACTCTCATCTTTAGGCATCACTACATACTTCAGTTGGACACTACAATGAAATACATGGATTAGCTTGTTCACTGCAGGATATCATGTTATCTTTAATTGACAGGAGAAGAAGCGATGGGCGCAAACTACAATACAGGAGGTTTCATCTAAATATCGGGAAATTATTTTTCACTGTGAGAGTGACTGATCACTGGCACAAGTTGCCAAGAGAGGTTTTAGAGTCTCTATCCTTGGAGCTATTCAAAAGCCATCTGCTCATGGTATTGGGCAACCTGCTCTAAGTGAACCTGCTTGAGAAGGGGGTTGGACCAGATGAACTCCAGAGGTGCCTTCCAACCTCAACTGTTTAATAATTCTGTGCTCTTTGGTGCATGAAAACAATTTCTTTCCCCATATGTAATTCCTCCTTACTTATTTTAGTTTGACAATTGTTAAAGTAAAATTGGGAGCAAGGAAAACTGATTATGTACAGAAGAGAGGTGACCTTTAAGTAATCAAGTTCAACCGCAAATTATAATAAACTTCCAGTGAAATATGGCACATCCTTTAAATGCTTCAACTTCTGTGTTTGCCAGCTGTACCTACTGTTGACATTCAGTGACAGGCAAGCAGGGAAGTGGTTGGAAATTACAGGATCCTGTTGGTTAGAGATAGGGTAGAGGAATATTTAAAACATACTCCCGGGCACCCTTAAGGATGCAGTATCCAGCTCACTCAGCTGGTGTGCAGCATATTTCTAGTTGGTTTCTATTCTCTTAGCACTTGAACAGTGCTGCCATTGTAGAGAATGCGAGCACCTTTCCTGCTCTGTTCAACATTGACCTGAGAGCAGTCACTGTTGGCAAGGTCATCCCGGCTTCTCCTTTCATCATTGTTCTGTATCCTTTGCTTCTAGGATGCCTTGTCTAACAGTGTCCAAACAATTGCTGGGTTTCAAGAAGCTCCAGGCATTTTGGCTGCTATTGACTGCACTGTACTTTGCACATTCTACACTAGACAAGGCAAAAAATGCATTAAGAAAATCACTTGTTGCTGTTGGCTACCAGGTAACGGTTTCACAGTAGATGCTGAGAGCTCGTGAGATCATGTGATGAAGTGTAGTGCTTCCCTTCTGTGGCTGTGATGAATTCATGATGATCACTACCTTCTCAGCCCATTGTCAGCGGCAGCATAAAATAATCAGGTGTTTTATCTCCCAGCAAGCATCACACATTTTCATTTTCTGTTTTAGTTCAGGTTTTGTTAGGTTTTTTTTGTCAGGATTGGGTAGGAAAACTTAAAAAAACAACCAAAAATAAAAATGAGAGAGCAAGCACCATCCAGTGCATTACTGCCATTCCTTAGTTGCCTCAGTTTTGTTAACTTTATCTGTTGCTGGCATGTGCAAACAGTCCCTGGGAATGTGGTTGCTGCTCAGGAAGCAAGGGTTTTGTAAAAATAGCCACAGTAGTAATAAAATGTGGTGGATGTCTACAAAGATGGAGAGAAATTTGTTTCTGCTATCCAGGGAGACTTATGGTCCTATAGATTCGATCGCTGCAGAGTAGTACTTACTTGAGAGAATTTTAAAACTTGCTTATCAGTGTACAAAAAAAAAATAATAGTTTCCAGAAGGGCGAGGGTGGGATAGGATATAAACAAGAACAAAACACAACAGAAACCACAGAAACCTACTGAACAAAGTATCGGTCTGTTTATTTTGGCTTTAATTGGATTCTCATTTCCTTCCAATCTATGGATGATCTGGCTCTTGGGATGGTTTGAAAGGACGGGCATGGTTATGTCACCAAAGGCTGTGACCTACTTCAGTCCTCCCTCCTTCCATTCTTTTCAGAAACTGGTGTTCTTTCAAAAGGAAATGGAAGAGAAATGGGCTTGTCAAGATTTAATGATGCAGAAAACAATAAGGAAAACATGTTTTAATGTGATAGTCTTTGTATTTTACATGGGAAATACAAAAAGAAAAAAGGGATTTAAAGGATCACCTTTAAGGCATCCAGTTCTAAGGTTTCAATAAACACACAGAAAAACAAGCTCTTTGATTATTTTTCTAGCCCCCAGAGAAGCAGCAGTAAAATCATGAGTACCATTATAAGATGTGAGTAAGAAGCAGCACCCAAGGAAATGAGAAAAATATTAGAATTGTTATTATCTATGCTTACAATAGAAGTATTGCATAGTAGATAAGAACACTGGAAGGATGCTTTTTTCATATCTTGCATTATATCTTTCTGAACAAAACCCATCTGTAGACAACAGAAGCTTCTTCTAATAACAAAAATGTTGGCTGAAATGAAATTCTTGACATACCAATCATTCTCAGTAGCAAAGCCATTTTTCATAGAAAACATGCTTTGGAGTAGCCGTTAATGAAGGTCTCAAACCAACTCATGTAGCTTATTTTCTCAGGGATGGGAGTATTTAAATAAATTTAATAGAAAATCTACCATAGACACACCACAAATGTGCCCTGCCAAATCAGATTATGTATTTTTAATGGACAAAAGGGTGCACACTTCCTTCAAACCTACTCAAACACACATTTTTTTAGCTAAAAGGGATGATGGTTTTGATTAAAATTAATTGCCCACTGTGAAAACTCCTCCCCTTGCACCACAATCAAGGAGAAAGTTTCCAAAATAAACAGGCTTCAGACCAAATGCTGTGAAAGGAGAAAATTATTTCTGCTATAGCTACAGCTTCTCTCTCACTCTAAAGGAACGCTTATAGACTAACATAACATAGTTGAGTAACTCCTTATATAATCTGTTATCTCGTTCTCTGAATTCATTTGCTATTATAACTTAATGGAAAATTTTAAGTGATAACTCAGGAGTGAATTTTCTAAGGTCTTCATTTTAGTAGTGCTATAAGTGAATTTGGTGCATGTTCTTTGGAAAGTCCTCAAGGTACTGCTTTGCAAGAGTACAGTCTGCTAATCTGTGTTGTAGTTAAATCAAAACTTACAAACCAGAAGTTGACAGCAAGTGTAAAAGGCCATTATAAGGATCATATCTTTAGATAAAAAAATCATCAATAGATGACAATGAATAAGTCCCCACTTCTAGGAAGGAAGGAAGGAAGGAAGGGAGGGAGGGAGGGAAGGAAAAAAGAGAAAGCAAGAGAGAAGAAAGAAAGAAAGAAAGAAAGAAAGAAAGAAAGAAAGAAAGAAAGAAAGAAAGAAAGAAAGAAAGAAAGAAAGAAAGAAAGAAAGAAAGAAAAGAAATATCCCCAGCAAATAAAAAACATGGTTTGATTTCTGTGTGGATAAATAGAATGCCAGATTACACCTCAGATAGCTCCTAAAAATTCACAAGAAAAGTTAACCTATGTGTACAACAACCGTCCCGAAATGAATAAGCCACAAAGAGTGGTCTCTAAGTTCAGCTCCATTTTCTGTCAGTGGGTTCTTCAGGAGATATTTAAAAACAGGACAAGGAAAGTAGAAAATAGAAGGCTTTTTGACTTTCCAGCTAACTCAGTGCTTTTCAGAAAGACAGAAATTAATTCAATTTACTTCATATTAAAAAGTAAATCAAATTTTCTATATTTCTTGAAAAATAAAGATTTTAGCTTGTAAGCTATAGCTTTGTTGTACTGTGTGTCTCTCAGAGAAAGAATACCTCTGTGTTGTCTTTCTAGATACTTCAGCATTCCTCAGGAGGGAAAGAAATCAGCAAAGACATAAAGAAAACTGCCCTGTAGCTCAAGGCTGTAAGGGGCACCAGGAGACAGCACTGACAGGCAGTGCAGTGCACACAAGAGTAGGTACAGCTTCCTGACTCCAAAGCATTCAGGCAGCTGTGTTTGTCTCATAAAGCAACATTTAACATGATCTTTCCCTGGCCTGTGTTAATAGTAAAAACACCATTAAGACAAAGTAGCAGGCCTTTTAAAGACAGGGAACCTATGCCAATTGTAATGATCATGCCTGCCTGGTAGATTGGGGAATATAGGAAGGGCAGCAGGAAAGGGTGGCAAAAGAAGCAGAGATTTCTGCAGTAAAAATCCACAGAAAAGGAATCTAAAAATTCTAGCAATTTAAAAGGGGAAATTTCTTTGTGTCACATTGCACTTACATTTTATGCTGGAAAGTAAAACAGGTCTCTGAAACACAACAGTTGGCCGCAGCAGCAAGTTCTTCCTGAGCTGAGGAAAAGAGCCAGATGTCTTATAGGTAGGCAAGCAGCTGCTCTCCAGACATTTGATTGCTATTGTGTATCCAATATCTAGCTCAAATGTGCCACAGAGCTATCATTTATTTATATCGCATGGCTCATACTTACAGGTTAGAATCTGACTTTTAAGTTATTGTTACAAATTTGTGTTCAAGCCTTCTTCACCTGCTTTGTTTTACACTCCATCTGTCCTAAACCAGAGAACAAAACAATTATGTTTCTCTATTTAATAAATGTGTAATTTAAGTTCTTGTTCATCTTTACCTAACATATTACTTCTTATTGGGTTTGGCTATTGGCACCCTGTCTCAAAATGTAAAAATATCTCAGTGTATTTTTTTTCCTTCAGCAGGTCAGTTCAGTCTCATACACCATATCCATTTATTAACTATCCTTGTAGTTTGAAAAATGCACATAAACACATTGGGGAAAAAAAATGTGGAAGATTCAAGCCTGTTGCACAAATCATTATGTTGGCCCTAGGTGGCAGGTTCATTATATCTCCATCTCAGAGGACCAGCCTGGCAGGTTGCGGACTTTTGGAGGTCAGGAAGGGTTTGGTAGATGTGCTGCTTTCAAACACCTGATGAAGCAATAAATAGATTTTCTCAGTTGTGAAAAATGTATAGAGTTCCTCAAAGTCTTTCATACAGTTACATAATGCTTCTGATTCTCCTTCTAAAAGAAAACATCAAAATCAAAAGAAAACGGTATTAAAACATATGCTTCCTTTGTAAATTCTGGTTTATGTCTTTTAGATATACGAACGGTACAATTTGACAGTACCTTAAGTTTCAGGGTCACATGACACCAATTCATGATAGCACTTGTTCTCATCTGCCCACCAATCTGTCATCTCTGATTAATTTAACATCCCAATCTCTTAAGCATCTTCTAAATGCTTCCAGATTTAAAATGATAATAATAAGACAAATTTAGAGGAGTAGTCTGCTAGAAAATTAATTTCTCCATTTTCTTATCAAATAAATGTTTTTTCCCAAAGATATCACGTTGTCTTGAGGACTTGAAATGGAGGATTTAATGTGATTTATTAATGTTAAATCCATATTTAAGGCCCTGTTTTTTCAGAACTTAGAAGCTAAATCCATTTCTGTAGTAGGCCTTATCTCTGACTTTTAAGGTTGGGGGTGGAGAAGGTAATGCATTATACAGTGACTTGGTCACATAGCAGAAGTGCTGTCTCCCTTTATAACACTTTCATATATCCCCTTTAGAGATGGACTGTTTTAGCTGTGCTGCAACTAAACTATCTTTTTGAGAGAAAGAAAGGAAATCCAGGATTATTCCAATGTAAGTCATAAATACCTTTAAAACTTTCCTGAAAACATTTGCTGTAAGTTTTAGTTCACAAACAGAACATGCTCCAATCTGGTGTGGTACAGTAACCCTCGAGATATCAGCAATACTCTGAAAGCTTATCTCACTTCTGTGACTATGATATAGAAGGGGAATGGCAATGGCAGCACTGTTCAAAATCTCTCATATTTTTAGAGTGTATCTACCTGGTGAAAGGCTTTGCTGGAGTTTGGAGCAGTCTGCCCCAGTGATAGCTCAGCTATCTGTTACTGAATTGCACTGTGACATTATTCTTAATTGTCCCACCCTCTCCCTGAAAATAATATTTAGCCATGGTGGCATTCTGGGGATTGAAATGCCTGGGAGCAGTCTTTGAACCAAAATCTGCTTCCAGAAACTACTTAACGGGTAGGTCTGGATAATGGATATAGCTACAGAAGGTGATGGTAAACAACTGCTCAAGGACAAGCCTTAAACAGAAAACAAAAGAGAGTAAACTCCTTATGAAAAGTTTTAAGAAATTCTAATAATGAAATTATACACTTTTCAAAAAAGACCATGTGCTTTTCAGCAAGTCTGAATCCAGTTCTAAGGCCCTCTTTGTAATACACACTGGTGACATTGTTACTCGGTAGGACAATTACAGGATGCTACCACTCCTAGGCAGGACTAAGCTACTGCATAAATATAGGAATAGCATGTTTTCCAAAGAATTGCCAGTTCTAAATTAAAAAAGTTGGGACTTTAGTAGACCAGAAGCAAAAGGAGGTAGTGCATAGGTTGCTCGTGAGAATATCTGCAGTTTGAGATGTCACAGGATCTCACCAATGCCCAGCACCAAACTGCAAGGAAAGTGGGGTCAAACCAGGGCAGGCAGGGAGCCCAGGGAGCTAGAAACGGATTTCTTTTCCTTCAAGATTATCACCACAATGCAGATAGCAAGTGGTTTTTTAGAGGTGCATGGTTTTTTAGAGATGCATGGTTTTACCAACTCATGTTCATCTCATAATTTTCAATGAGTTCCTCACTCATTTTCTGAAAAAACACACAACAACCACTTGAGCACTCTTGTCCAGTGCTTAGATAGATAGCTGTTGTTGTCCAGGTACAGATCCACAGACTTTTTCTTACTGAATTCCATCCTGGTTTGCCTCACATCTCTTCTCTAAATTATCATGAGTGTTTTAATCTGCTACTTGCATTTCCTCCTAACTAGGTATCATTTGCAAATATAAAAGGCATTTTCCATCAGCCAAGTCATTGAAGAAAATATCAACTAATTCTGGAACAAGCACAGATTATTCCTGAAAAAAACCCCTCAGTGTATTGCTGTAGTTTGATTTCTTTCCTTTGCAGCCTTTTCATCCAGACCATATGTTCCTAGCTTACGTACAAGAGTGTTCTAGGAGACCGTGTCCAGAGACTCACTAAAATCAAGATGTGGTATCAGCTGTTTTTGTGGAGCCATGTGAAGCATAATCCTATGACAGATTGAGATTATTTGGGCTCAACATGGATTTTATTGACCAGTCCCTTCTCTTTGCATACTATTTTCTAAATGTTCATAACCAGTATGTTATTTTTTCCACTATTTCTACAGGAATTGAAATTAACTCTATGTCTTAAAATTTTAACCTCTCTCTTCTACTTCTTTTTAAAGATAGGCACCTTTTCCATTCTAGATTTTCAGAATATTATTTTGGACTAGCTGATCACAAAACAGTTCATTTGCTTGCATAATTTCAAGTGTTTTCTTTACCCTTTTCCTTTCTTTTCTTGCTCTTTTTGTCATGATACCATCTGCTCACAACTGACCTTTTAAGTGAAACAAAGGAGCTAAATCTATCAGCTTTCCAGGCATTTTTTGCAAATGTCCTTCACCCTGCAGAGAAGTGGGCTAAGTTTTTCTTTAGTTTTCTCTACCTGTTGGTGCGCCAGCATGCTAAGAAGCATGCATCAGCTATGCACCACATGGTTTCACTCTCTGCTTTTGACTTTCTCTCTCTGGTCTCACATGTTCATCCATTCATCTTTCTTTAAATTCTTTTCCTTGGTGAGTGATCTATAGCTCCTTCCCTTCCTCCGCACTGTCATAACTTGCAATTTTGCATAGTTTTCTTTTGCATAGTTTTGCATAAACTTGCATTTAACATAGTTCCTTTAAAGATCTGCCTGCTGCACTTAACTCTGTCTCAGAATTGTCTCCCACAGGATCTCACTTACTAGTTCTCTGAATTCCTATAATCTGCTCTGCTGAAGCACATTGCAGCTCTTCCTGTTTATCATGAATTCTGCTGCTTCATGGTTGCTCAAGAAGTGCCTGAGTTGCTTTTAACTGTTACTTTTTCGTTTAGGCTCTACCAAATTAGGAGGATCATATTTGGAAAATGTCATCTCTCTTTGCTATTTCCAACTTCTACATAGAAAATTTCCACTAAAACTTTTCAAAAATTAGCCAACTGCCTGATGGCAGCTGTATTCCTTCTCCAATGTACAGATTTTTGAAATCAAAGTATGCTGATGGCACCGAGTGCTGGGGTTTGGATAATTCTTTTCACAAAAGGCTCATCATGTGAAGTCCTTGATAGCTGTCCAACTATTGACTCGCATCAGAATATCAACACTTTTTGTCCTTTAAATTGTACTCGGAAATTATGAGACAACTTTTGAGCCTCTTTATTCTTAACCTTAGAGTAAGAGATGCCTGCGTGTACATTAACATCTAAGGTAACACCTACATCCTTTTCTCTGTCTACATGCCCTGAACTAATTCTACTGTTTGTAATAATGTTCCTGCTAGATGAATCATCCCATCGGGTCTTTATTAGGTCTATTAAGTCATAACTTTGAAATGTATTTATACTGCTACTTCCTCTTGCTTTTTCTCCATGCAACTGCTGTTCAGACATTCCAGGGACAGAAAAATGAACCTGATTACAGAAGACAGACTGAGACTCCTAGACTCCTAGAGAACAGCAGACATCTGGCTCTAAGAGACACACAGAAGAAAAAGAATGTCTGGTTGCATTGAACGCTTGTGGAAGAAACTACCGCTCAGGCTCCTTGACAGTCTCCACCCATTCAGTCCAAGATGCTGGTGGAAGCCAATCTGCTGCACCCAAAGCAGAACTTGCTACAACCAGCTCCACAAACAGATTCAATCCTTATGCCTACTTTTGATGCCTGTTCAGATTTTCAGTGGTAACCCAAACCCTTGTATTAAATTCTTCTCCATCTGAGAATGATAGAATATTTTCTGTCAAGAACAGTAAAAAACATCTTCTGAAGATCAACATCAAAGAACTAACCCCAAATCCCTGAAAGTGTTGGATCATTCAGTAATCTGAAAAGATCTCCGATGTTAATTTATAATGAATCCTAGAATATCAGATAAATCTCAATGATTCAAAAAGTATCAATCTTGTACAAGACAGATTAAAGAGATGACAGCAATACTTACAGGTTAGCAGTTTGCAAGTGGTATAGGAATAATGATGGAAAAGAAGCAGGATTAGGAAATTGGTAGAAAAATGAACTACAGCACTGACTCTTAGATGTCTCACTTATGAAAAGACACATTAATAGCCAGGCCATTCTTGTAAATGAAAAGAGGGTTATACTGGATTAATCCTAGTTTCATAATGTGTTCACTGTGAGCAGAAGCTGACTGAACATTTGTTTTTATTTACTGGCATAATCTGGTGTGATTTGGGAGTCATTCCAATGACATCAAGAGAGTGAGGAGATTCAACAGGATAAAACCACACCGAGACTGAAATCAAATATAGACTGAGGAAATCAGACTTGCAGATTAACACTTGGAGCATTCCTGTGTCACATGATGATCCTTAGCACTGAGGGAAAGGGAGGTTGTTGTTCTGACAAACAAGTGAATCAGGGTGACTGAGAGATTTCCTGTCCCTTCAAGAGTTTTTGGAGAGGATTCCATCTGCAAAGCTCAGTCTTTAACAGTTGAGAAAGGAATCACCTTCCTTTCTGGAATACTAGAATGTCACCAATCCTTGTACCAAATGAAATGCATATGTTTCCAAATATATTTCCAAATAACGAGCTTACATGTTAGGAACAATACTATTTTGGATAATGTACATGAGGAACTGTTACTAATAAATTTTTCGTAAAAGTAAATTGGAGAATTGCTTTCATTCATAAAGAAATAAAGATGTGTATGAAGCAAAGCTTGCATTCTGCCTTCCAGTGTCAGTTTTTCAAATTCTTTAGTGCTTTGGAAAGGAAATAAATGCTCTGCATTCTTTGACAGTATTGATCTTAAAATAATAAATTTTTTTAAAAATCTGTAATTCTGTAATGTTGATAACAATTCAATATTTATACCTGGCAAAATGTAAAGACAGCATTTTATAAATTAGTAATTTTTCATGCCTGGAAATTGCTAATTACAAATCATACTGTATCTTTCCAAACTATCTATTGGAAACAACCCAAACCTAGCATACCGGATTGAATTATTTATTTTAGAGACAAATTTGAAATAAAATATTGCTATAATAGTCTCACTTTATTCACTAGATACTACCAATTACATTAAAAGTATAGTAAGCAGAAAGAAATCAAATATTCTATAAATAAACTCTATCTTTCCACACTCAAGATATTTGAAGTACTCACTTAATTATAAAAGGTTTCTGGTGAAGTCAAATTTCAGAGTGTGCTGTAGCTGCCCAGTCCCATTCATAAGTTAAAATGCATCACCTTCCTTGCAGTCTCTTACGTGTGCTGGACAGCTGGTGAGCAGGCCAAACATACCAAACAGGTATGTGCTGCTAAAATATCTCCCAGGAATTTTCCCTCTGCTTGTGGAGCTGGCCTCACTCTTTGGATGACTCTGAATGCAGTGTTGCTGGAACGTTTTGTAGAAAAGGTACCAAAAATGCGCCATCTTCCATCTGAGGCAAACCAGAACATAGTGTTTTATCCTAGCAGACCTGACCACAGCCTTTATGGTTTCTGCAATATATATATATATATATATATGTATGTATGTATGTATATGTATATGTATGGTAAGTATTTTTTAATTTAGATGTCTTGAGTAACCTGTTCATGCTCACACAGTTCACACAGGCAGAAGGATATAAATCAACACTAAAAACATGACCACTTCAGGAAACCACACTTGTCAGGTTTTTATATGCAAATAAAATCAACATTTTGCCGGCAGCTCTATGACAAAAATAAAAGTATGTAGGGTTTTGCACAACCCAACAGATGCTATGCCAATTTGGGTAGTGTTGTCCTTCTCAATAGCTGAAGTGCAGCAATACAAAGAAGCTTGTTCAATAAACAACTCATAGCACATGCTCATGAGGAGGTGAATATACTGGGATATTTATTTCTACCCATCAATCACATTTGGAATTAATCCAAATAACTGAACAGGCTCTTTTTTGAAAGCTATATGAAATTCATTGATGATCATCATTTTTAGTAGATGCATATTAGAGCCACTAAGGTACTCAGCACTAGAAGACATCTGAACTTTTCTTATTAGGCAATAATTCAGTGAAAGCAATAGAATTTATCTCTAGGGCACTGCAAACAGTCTGAATGACCATCTTTCAGACACAACTTTTCTTTGGGTAGCCAAACACAGCAGTCTGTATTCTATTCTGGAATAAGGCACAAGCACCCACTTCACCATCACGACAAGTTCAATGTTTGGTCTGTTACAGAAGTTTGTGCCACTTTCAGATTTAATTTTGACCAGCAAAGATTTAAGCATATAAAAGCCTAGTTAAACAAACAAAATCTTTAAGTGTTCTGATCGAGCTCTCTTTTTGTTTTTTTAATAAAAGGCATTAGATATTTATTTCTTATTCTGTGACAACAGAGGGTTTTTGCCTTTCCCAAAATGTCTGCCTTTGAACTCTGGCCTTGTAACAACATCATAATGCAATTCAGTAGGATCTGTAGAACTGTAAATAAAAACTAATTTTGGAGATGGTAAAAATAAGTTTTTTAACATTTCTTAGATTTGCTCTTAAGTATTCCATGCGGAATATTCATTATCTATTCCAAAGTCCAATCAAATTCTTTAGAAATATTATATGAGCAAACCATCACCTCTAACCACTCCCACTAAACCCCATAAGTATTTGTTGCAGAATACATTTCAAGATTCCATTTATAGACAAGTCTTTCCACAGACTGTATACTAATTTACATTAATATGCAGTCATAATAAGAATGTAAAATAAAAATTGAAAGACAACCTTTGAAGGAAAAGACACATTTGAAACTGGCCACAGCCTTGGACAAACCTTTTTTTACCCTTAAGCTGTCACGATCATTTGGTGTCTGTAAAATACAGTAGGATTTGAAAAATGATCCAATACATCACTATCCTGTTGATAGATTGCTTGTGGGTTGGTGATTCACATATATTTGTTTATCACCTTGCTTTTAGAAGGTATTTGCCAATTATATACCATATATCTCAGCAGATATACAGTAGGAGCCAAGAAAGAAAATGCAGCAGTCATCTCTCACTTTAAATGTCATTAACACTTCACAAAAATCAATCTTTCCCATTAAAAAGGAAAATATGTCCAAAAACTTGGAGCTTGCTTACTTTTCTAATGTTTCTTGAACGCCATCTAAGATTTGAAGCCTGGTTTTTTTTTTTTCCAACCTTAAACCTAGGCCAAATCCTGTGAACCTCAGTGAAGAAATGGCTTATCCAACCCAAACATATCTACTGCCACAGATGCCCTCTCTGCCATCTGTAATTCTACTGTTTCTAGGCATCTGCTCCACTGTAGTCTTTGGCTAAGTCTGTACCAATACACAATCAGGGTCAGTGGATCTGTCTACATGTTGGCATGTAGTTGTTAATTGTCTATCATGCTCTATGGTTTTGCCCCAGGCCAAATGGCATTTTTCCTGTGTGGTACCTTACAATGAGCAAGTGACCACATCCTGATGGTGGTATGGATATTGCCTCTTTGTTTGGGGATGTAAGAGAATTCAGTCCTGTGGACATGATGTGCCAGGTGGCCCAGGGACAG
Source organism: Corvus hawaiiensis (assembly GCF_020740725.1). Lineage (NCBI taxonomy): Eukaryota > Metazoa > Chordata > Aves > Passeriformes > Corvidae > Corvus > Corvus hawaiiensis. The sequence continues at coordinate 33,497,208 of NC_063215.1, read as the reverse complement.
AGACAAGCCCTTGACCTGCTTTATTTACTACTGGAGATGTTACCATATATTCAGGCAGTTCTTACACTTCTACAAAGCTATCAAAGTTCATCCCTACCAGGATTTAGTGGAAAGGTATGTAAATTGTGTTCCATTCTTGGTACAGCACATCCCTTACGCTATTACATCTTTATTAAGAGCTTTTAGCTCTGCAATGTCTGCTGCAGTACAGCTCCAAACCAGTTTCTCTCTGGGAAGACTGGTTAGGAAGGACTTGCAAATTAATAACAGAACACTTAAAAAGTGTTAAGTCCTTTATTTTCACTCCTAGCTTGTGTATCTCTAGGCTTTTGCTATTATCCCTAGGCTACAAATCACTTCCAAAAATGTACCCCCACAAGCCTAACACTATTTCTAAATGGACTACCCTTTAAAACCTGGCCACCTAGCTTAATGTGTTTCCTGTCTGAAGTGCTGATTGCCTTAGGATGCATATATTTAAAGCATTCTCCACAGTTCAAAGCCAAAACGTGTGGTATGAATTAAAACCCAGTGCGCCATACAAGTTAATGCCTCTAAATACTCTGAACCACTAGGTCCGTAGATAGGATGCCAGTTCATGCTGCTTCTTTGCTCTTGAAAATGTACCAGATCTTCAGAAACTATTTGATAAGCTATTCTAGTCCTGAGGAGCCCTTGCACAGTTACAAGAGACCTATTTCACTACTGTCTTTGTTATGAAAAGTCATTTTAAAATGAGCAGGAAAAAAAAAACCCTAATGTACTACAGGCATACTCATAAAAACCTCCAGCCTTAGTTTAAGCAGGGAAAACTAACAAACTCCAACCTACTCAGGGTGATAAAATGTGCCAAAACTACTGAGCCCAGAAGAGGATGTAATTTACATAAAACAGAGGCGTAGAAATAATTTTCCAAGTTATAACCCGGACTGTCAAAGTCCTATAATGTACAGACCAGGGAGTCATGATTTCAGAAAGTGATTTTAAGACACTGTAGTTACACTTCATTTCTAATATAATTCTATTTCTTTGTTCATTTCCTGCATGACATTTACCACACATGAAGTCATCGTGGGATGTATTGTTATAATTATGTATCTACTGGTGAATTACATGCAGTTAGTCTCACAGAACTGTTTACCCAAAAGAAGTGACTGTTTATAAAGGATGATTTTAAGTACTATTCACAGAATTGTTATTTTTAAGGGACAGTGAATCTGAGAACTGTTCCCTGGCTTCTTGAATAAGTATTGTAAAGAAATCTTGTATCTTCCTCATGCCAAGCCTGGTACTGAAAATTCCTGTCATTTTCAGTTTCTTCATGAAATACTAGCCTGTACTTTGTAAATAATTCTCAGGCAGATGAAGAAATAGATAAAATTGAATGCCAAAGACATTCGTTATATGATTAACAGTAAATGTACTTCTGTGAGGCCAATTATCCATGCACGGGATCCAATCCAATTTCCACTCACAGTAGCTGTATCTGGAATCCTCAAGGCATCTTTCAGTTGCTACTTTTTCATTCTATTTTCTAGAAGGATATATAATTTACCTGTGTCATAAATATTGTGTATACTGATGTATCCTATTTTCTGGCAATAATTTAATCTTTCATTAGCATTTTTTCTCACCCTTTACAGCACCTTTTTTGCTTAATTTGCTGCCAACCTAACTAGCCCCTATCACACCCTTTTCCCTATAAATAAGGATTTTTCTGCAGGCTGTCTACTGTTCTACTTCTCTCTCAGCCCCCAGATAATTTTCGTACTGAACAGTTCAGTTACACCTCAAGCTGTAGCTTAACAACTAATTCTTTAAGCAGAAGTCTTGTTTAAGCCACTATTGGTCCTTCCTTCACTTGTTCCTACTCCAGTTCTGTGCAGCCACACAGTGAAACAGTTCAGCAAATGTACTCACATTTTCCCGTGTTCTTTCTAACACTGCTCAGACCCCAGCTTGACTCACTGTGCAGCTGCCCAACAGCCAGGCCAGCAGAAACTGACAGCACAAGAACAAGAGCTAATGACCAAGGAGCAAGTCTTTGTAGAAGCTGGCTCTTCTACCAAAAGAAATACCTATTGAGAAGCACTCTTCACTACTGTTTATTCTATTAGTACTACACTCTTTACTATTTTACTCACATTTCAAGTATTGCCATCTTGCAGAAGCACAGAATATGCTGAGTTGGACAGGACCCACACAGATCATTGAGTCCAGCTCCATGCTCTGCACGGCACCATCCCCAAGAGTCACACTATGTGCCCTAGAGTATTGTCCAAACACTTCTTGAACTCTGTCAGGCTGGTGCTGTGACCACTTCCATGGAGAGCCTGTTCCAGTGTCCAACCACCCTCTGGGTGAAGAACCTTTTCCTGATATCCAACCTAAACCTCCCCTGACACAGCTTCATGCCATTCCCTTGGGTCCTGTCACTGGTCACCAGAGAGAAGAGATCAGTGCCTGTTCCTCCTCTTCCCCTCATGAGGAAGTTGTAACTGCAGTGATGTCTCCCCTCAGTCTCCTCTTCTCCAGGCTGAACAGACCAGGTGCCCTCAGCTGCTCCTAATACAGCTTCCCCTCAAGGCCTGTCATATTGGAATACTTCAGTATTTGTAGGGAATTTGCCTAAAAAACAAATAGGTTTAAATTCAAATACCTAATACAAAAATAGGTTTAAATTTATTCTATAGAAGAATAGAAATTCACAGGGAATTAATTTTTTTCCAAACTATTTAAAAATCAATGACTGGAAAAACATCTTATGCAGTCAAGACATGATGGTGGCACACTTCTTCAGGTGATGCCTGAATTTCTACCTAGCATGAGACTGGGTTGAAGTCATGGAAAATAGACATGACCTGGAATGGGGACAGGAATATCTTCAATCTTTGACAGCAATCTAATTTGCCGAATTAATATGATCTTGTTTCACAATGAGACTGTCGCTTGTGGGTGGGCACACTGGCAGCCCTCTATGGATTCCATGATTGTGTCACTCAGGCTGATAATCCTATTTTGCTGGAGAAGTGAAGAGTTGTCACTCATCAACACAGAGACAACACAGAGGGAGGCTGAAGGAGAGATGCACGCATGCATGCACACAGCTTCTTTTAGGCAGACTTAAGCAGCCATTAATCTCAAAAGATCCCTCTGAGGTCTGCAGCGGCAAGACTGTGCATACACTTTTGAGCTGTGTGCCAAAATCATGGGAGTGAGGGAAGAGAAGCCTGGGGTGTATGTAGGAGATGCTGTGATATGACACTGGCCCACCCTGGAGGCCTTGTCAGACACCTCTGAGTGCAAAACTGGTGAGAGGTATTTAAGGCACTAGCATGTTGCTTCTGCTCGTCAGGAAGCTTGTAGTATTTACAGGTATAAAAAGCCAAAAGCCAAGACAATATGCATTAAGGGCTTAGGTCTGGAGCCTAATTTTCTTCTCTCTAACCCCTGTAGATGAATCTGGTAAGCTAAATAACTGCCTACTGTTGCCAGTGCCTAAAGACGGATTTGCAGGCAACTACATTGCATAATCCCTTTCATAAACTGATCAAACTCCACTCTAAAATGCATTAATTTTTTTCCCAGCTTCTCAAAATGAAAGAGTTTTTTTGTATTTCAATACTCTGTTAATTAGGAATGTCAATTGAATTTCCCACTTAAGTCTATTCACGGCTCATTTAAACATATATATGTAGACAGCTTGTGCCAAAACTGTCCTTAAGTAGCTCTTTTCCTTCCCTGGTGTTTATCTGTCCTCCACAGTGCATTGATGGACAAAAAGCATATCTGTTCAGTCTTCCTTTCCTTGGTTGAATAATTTAAGGTCTTCTAATATTTTTTCTTAGACTGTCTATTTACACAAGCATCATAATATCCTGCCTCTATACCTACCTTGGTCTGAATTCACCTTTCCTAAACACTGGCAACTAGAGTTGCATACATCTTGAAGGGCCAGACAGTCAGGGTTTTGACAAGTCAGGCATTATCTGCCTGTCTGGCTATAACCCAGCAACTTAAACACAGTCACAGACAGTCTCTGTGGGAGAGCAGTAACCAACAGACTTTGAAATATCTCCCTGACTTCCCCCTCTCACTTTCTAAAGTAAATATCCTTCTGATCATGCTGAAAGAATTCTAGAAATCTGGCATCCATTTTTTTTTCACAAGAGCTTCACAAGGGTTTCACAAGGGACCTGTCTTCATTACACGTTCTTGATCCTTCCCCTGACAATATAAATTATGCTTCTCTGTTAGAGTGCTTGTTCCAGATCAGTTTTTGAAGACTCAAGGAATACAATGTAGGCAAAACTATGAGTCCCTTGCTCTAGGTTGGATTTTAATGAATTTTAAATTTAGCAACAATTTGGTCAAGAAAAAAAAATTGAAAGGAAATTAAAGCCTGTAGAATTCTTATCACTTTTTCTTGTCTGTTATTCCCTTACTCTTATCTGAACTCAACCCCTTTATGCAACAACAACAGAAGTCTGGGATTTGATTTTGCTGTAGGTGCTTTGACTGCTTGACAGAGTGCTAAGCAGAAGAGAAACATCTTCAGGTCCAGTATTTGGACAGCCATGCTGAGACTCAGCAGCCTGAGCTTTCCACTCCAGTCTTCCTGAAACTACCGAGGGAGAAAATATGTCTCTTTGCAAGAAAAGGAGCTAATATTTACACAGAGTAATGAGGTGATCACAGCTATAACTACCTAATGTCCAGTACAAGGATCAATTTATTGGTAGGAAGGCACAAGCTGAACTAGTGTTCCAAGAGCAGAGTTTCAGGCCCAGAAATATCAAACTAGAACTGTAACTGTTTTACTAAACAAGTGATACACTTGTATTGAAGGCATGACTAAGACAACTGCAAATTTGGTCCTTTACATTAATAAAGCTGTCATTGTAAATATAAACCATGAAATGTCTTAATTTCTTTCATCTGAATTCCAAAGATCCTAATTAACATGATAAAGCAATTTAGTTTAGTTAGATGTACTAGATAAGTGCTTATTTTTCTTTCCCTTTTTATTTAAATCAATCTTGGTTGAGAACTTCTTTTTTTATCAAAGTACGTCTCATGATATTGCAAAACATTAAAAAGGAAATGAAAAATTACTTTAAGAAAAAACAGAAGCAAAAATTGTCCATCAAACACTCAACAACTAAATCTGCCCAGAAACAACAATTTGAAAGGAAAATCTATAAAGTAAGATGTGTGGACACAGTTTCAGGTTTTTGTTGAAAGTCAATCTATAAACTCAGTGGAGCAATTTTAGAGGAAAATCAAATTCAGCTGGAATAAATACTGTCAGTACCCTTTAAATTACAAATAGTTCCAGTCACTGATTTTGAGTTTAGATCTCTTTTACTTTTTTTGATTTTGAAACTTTTATTCAGATGTAACTAATTTTCCATGAATTATTTCTCTGCATTCTCATGTGTAGTCCATTATGAAACATTTCTTGATAAATGATGAAAAAACTGTTTTAATTGCAACAGCAGTCAACATCCATGTTCTACCTGCACCACTGGAGTGCAGCTAAAAACCAGCTTGAGACTGTTTCAGTTTACAGCTTGAATAATAAATTAATCTGAAGCTCACAAGAGTTACAGGTCATTCCCAAACCTGCAGTGCCTTTAAGATGCAGCAGAAAAATTCTGTAGCCCCTTTTAATACAGAAGAACATTGAAAGGTTTACTTAAAAAAAATCCCTTTCCTGATGCTACAACACAAGCTCCATTAGTTGAGATAACGTCCATGTTGACAATAAAAACAAGACTGGGAAGTGAAATTGGACTTCAAATTACTAATTTCCAGAAGGTTTGTTCTGCATCATGGCAGTTTTGGTCCAGGCCAACTAGCAATCTCTGGGCAGTGCAAGGCAAAGTTTGGGAAACACAGAGGATCAGGAACTATCTCCAGTAGATACCAGGACCTGCAGAGGGTTTCACCAGATGCAGTGGGTAAGCTTCATCTGGTCCAATCTCCCTGCTCAATTAAGGGTTCCCTAGAGCATGTTACTCAGGATTGTATCAAGATGGCTTTTGAATATCTCTAGAGATGGAGACTCCACAACCTCTCCAGGCAGCCTGTTCCAGGTCTTGGTCACCTTCACAGTAAGGAAGTTCTTCCTCATTTAATGTGGAAGTTCCGGTGCATCAGTTTCTGCCCGTTGCCTCTTGTCTTATTGTCTACCCTACACGGTCCTGCAGCACAACTGCAGGAAGTTTATCACCACCAAACATCCATGCAGTCTTCAGCCATGGCCTGGATGTACTACATTAACCAACTTTCCTCCTAAGGGCTGCAGCAAAATCCCAGCATCACCTCAGTGATAAATAAAATAAAATAAAAAATAAAAAAAAACCCCAACCAACCAACCAAACAAAAAACCTCCCTGCCCAACTGAGAAAGCCATATTATACACTTTAGGTCTGGAAGGGCCCAAGAGAGGTCCAGAGACAAATGTGAAACATCTAGCCTATGTAATTTGGCATTGGGACCAGCACTGATGATGTTAAACAGAAGTCAAAAGGAGTTATACGTGGTATCGTATATAAATAATTTTCTGAAAGCTAGGAAGAATACCAGGGAATTTATGAGGGTAGAGACACAATGAATATTATATTCTATGTAAAAAAAAGGCTTTTCCATGCTAGAAGAAGGCAGCTTCTAATCCCAGAGAAGTGAATCAGAGATCATCTGTTCTTTAGATGCAATATTCAAGAAAGGACATGGAGCATCCCTGTTAAAATTCTTTACTCCACACTCACTCTCTGTAGCTTCAGTGAATATGATCCTGTTTGTGAAAATATCAGAAGGGTGAAAAAAAGGACATGAGAGATGTAGAAAAAAGCATTAGTGTGAGGGCATGTCCCTGTATTGTGCCCAAACAGATTGATTCTATCTTAACTGAGAGTCACGGTGCCATAGGTGTTCAATAGTTCCAGTGCTCTCAGCCTCCTCCTGCTCCAAACCCTCCATCATTTTACCAGCCCTTCATTGACTTGCTCCACTACGTCTCTGCTTTACTGGAGAGCCCAGAACTGGACTCAGCATGACAGATGTGTTTCACCAGTGCAGAGTAGGGGGGAAAGATCACCTTCCTCCACCTGATGGCAATGCTTCCCTCCTCATGCAGCCCAGGGTGCTCTTGGCTTTTGCTGCAAGGACACTTTGCTGACTCATGATCAGCTTTTTATCAAGAAAGTCCCCTAGTTTTTTCTGCACAACTTTGCCAGATTTTAAACAAGATGGGAAAAGGATAGTTTAGCAAGTGAATTAAGAATAGCGAATATTTGCATGTGTCTCTCTAGCTTAGCTTTAAAATGATAAGCCTGCTACTGAACCAAATGTTAGAGCAAGAAAGACTGCCTTCTGGTTATTTTCAGCAAGTCACTAATGTGGCCATGTAATGCACCATTATGCAAATGTGTGACATAGTTTGGGATCTAATCAGAAAGGCATTTTTCCTTGAATGAGCAAAAACAATTGCACACCAGTTGTTCCTATTCTATGAATAATATTTCCAAAAATATTACTTCATGAATTATACCTTTATTCCACAAATAATATTAATGATAATACTTAGAAACCTGTGAAACAGATAGAAAGGATCTTGGTGTATTTTAAGAGAATCACATTTTTCCATTTCTAATAGATGTTAAACTTACATAATTCTCCAGGTAAAAATGGAGTTCTTGATTCTTCCCTTCCATAATCAAAAAAAAATAACACCTGCTTGCTCAACATTAAATTTTCTACACACTGAAGAGCAACTTGTCTATTTGTTTTTCTCCAAGTCTTTTATAAAAGTCAAATCATAGAATTATAGAATGGTTTATGTTGGATGCAGCCTTAAGGATCATCTTGTTCCAGTCCTCCAGCCGTTGCCAGGGACACCCTTCCACTAGACCAGGTTGCTCAAAGCTCCATCCCACCTGGCCTTGAACACTTCCAGGAATGGGTGTCCACAGCTCTAGGCAACCTGCTCCAGTACCTCACAACCCCCACAGTAAAGAATTTCTTATTAATATCTAATCCAAACTTACTCTCTTTTTGTTTAAAACTATTACTCCTTGTTCAGATCTGATAATTTTTTGCAGACCACTAGAGCTTTGCTACATTGCAAAAGTTTCAAAAATGTCACTTTGTGAGCCTTCAGTAAGTCAGTATCTAACTCCGAGTGGTTGATGGTGAAGCTATAGTTAGGGGATGGTAATTTTGATGATTATAATATGAACATTTGGATAAGAATATTTAGGGAGATAAATCTAGTTTTTAAGGACAAAAAAATCAACCTAGTACAATATTGCTTGAAATATGCAAGTGCTTGGAAGTATATTAATTATACAATTAAAGCAAAACCTACATACAGTTCAGGATGTTAACTTAAAAAAAACTATGGATTTTGATTTTAAAAAGAGGCATCAGCAGCACCCATGTTCCTGCAGACTGGAGGCTGATAAAACTGCTGGCTGGATATGCCTAAAAGCCTGGGGTCATCCCAAACCCAAGTCTTTGCAGAAGCAGTGAGGACACAGCTATGCTTACAGCACATGAGCACTGACAGCCACATAAGCTGGCAAACCTGACCAGAGACATGTAAAAGAAGACACAGCATGGGACATTTTAAAAGAGAAATGTTAAGTCCTACAGGTTTATGAAAAAGAATATGATAAAGCATTCATTGGTACAGCAAATTGCTTTCAAGTCCTACCAAATGATTCTGGAAAATGGAATAACTGAGGTGAAATACATGTTTAATAAATGGAATATTAGTTTAATTCCTAACGAAATTAATATTGTCTCAGACTCACATTTGCTATGTGTCATATGCATTTATAAGACAACTGATTATTTTTTTCTTACTTGTTTTAAATTTTTTTGCAGTATTGTTCTGCCCTGTGTTAGCAGAATGCCTCTGCAGACTAAGCACTGCCACAGTCTAAATATTGAATCTTAGTAAATGAAATGTGACAAGCTGGTGTGGTAATTGTACTGTAGATGCAAAATCACCACTCCAGAGTAGCTTGTATATATTTATACAGTCTTCAGGGATCAGATGGTTTGCGGATGAAATTTTTCTTTGTAGGAATACGACTGGGGTTTTTTTGTCTATCCCATTTCAGTGATGTTGCAGGTCTCACTGGTAACTCAGTAACATCATCATACAGTCAGGAACAGAGTGGTCAAACAAGCATCAGAATAAAAATGAAAAGAAAATAAATCTGTAGTAGGGACCATATAGAAAGATTTTTGTTTACAGAGACATTTTAAATCCTCAGCTTCCCTGGTTAAGAAAGTTCTGGAAGGCATTTACTGGGGTCCAAAAAAAAGAAAGGCAGTAAAAAACCCCCCAGCCAGTTTGTCATAATTCATTATATGATGACGATAACAATCAGGACTAATATTTCACTCATACAGCCCATTGCCAGAAAATAAAAAAGGAGTCAACGGTTGTGTTTTGTTTTGGATTTTTTCAAACTAATTTAACAAATCTGCCAGCAATAGAATTACAATTCCAATTAACTTTGTGCCTTCATATGAAAAACAACACTTATCAAGAATCTAGTAATTTTGAAGCCCTTTACATCAAATATAAAGAGAGGGCACTCTTTTAGGTCTCATAACTCTGTATTACGCCAGTTACTGCCAGAAACAAGGAAGGGATGGTTCACACAGATTTGTTTCTGTTCTCAGTCATCTCATCCAAAATGAAACTTCCACCTTTTACCTTTACATGTCTTCTCCCAGTGCTGTGAGAAGAAATGTGATTCCTTTTGCTCATTTTCTTCTCTTCTAGTGCCGTTGTCCTTAACAGCCATTCTGAAGAGGTACTCTAAATGGGAAGAATTTACATAATAAAGAAACATGCTTTGTTCCATAATGTAGATGCTAAAGGTAGTATCCTGGCTTTGCTTTAAAGCACGAGAAACTTATCTCTCAGTGCAATGTCCTCATGTTTCTATGCTGACATACCATCAGATTTTTAAAAGTATACTTTTTTCCAAAGCTAAGTCAGTTGTTCATGATGACTAAAAGTAGCTCGATTGGACTGTATGACAAATAATAAAAAGTTTCTTGGATATCAAGTAACAAGACAAACATATGTTATTAATGCTTATCAAAGTAAGACAGTTGAAACGTCATTAGCAAAGTAGATTAATCATCCTCAGAATAGTTATTTATTGCATATAAGAAGAGAGGCAAAATAGCTTTTCTGCTGAAGCCCTTAAAAACATAGGAAAAAATTCAAAGGACTCTAACAGACCCAATAAGAAGCTGGATTTTCCCCAAGGGATTTCTACAAAGCTACATCTGGTAAGATATGAAATTACATGGGATGAGGTTTCAGAACCTGGATAGAGCAGAGTGTTAGTCAGGCAAAGTGTTATTGTACATTTAAGCATTTGGAAGGATCCACGTTTTTCAAATAGGTATAATTTTTACAAATTCTCCTAAGTGGCATTTCTGTTTAAGTAAATCTGCTGCATATAACTGTTAGGATTTATGTCTAAGAGTGAGTGAGCTTAGCTCTGCCTTCTGCTATGTGCTTTGTTTCAGCTTGCCTACTCAAACAGAAGACAACTAGCCCCTGCAATTGGATTTCAAGAGAGCAATTTAAAGCTCCTAGGAGGAGCTGTACTGACAGTCGCTGAGCACGCAGCATCCCTCAATTGAGGCAAGGCACGGCACCGCCAGGGAGATTGCCTGGCTGCCTACCTGCATACATTTCTCCACTCCTAAGGAACACGAGGTTTATTTCTACTACGGGAAAAAAATCTTTGCAAGATTTACTCAAAGGCGACAGCTAGAGTATTGCCAGAAGATTAGAAGAAGAGAGAGCTTCAAAAGATAGACTAAACAGAAAGAATTGCCCTCATCCCTAGGATGGGCCCATCCATACTTAGCGAAGTTGCTGTCAAGGCTTTGCTTGGTTTCATTGCCTTAAAATGGTCCCCAAAGAGAGCTCCTGTTAAAACATATTTTGAAGAATAAAAGCCTTACTTTGAGAGTAATGCCACCTACACAGGCTTCAAATACAGGGTCTAATGTCTCTTGGGGGCCTAGGAATTTTTTAAACCCTTTCCTTTATGTAAGAAAAATCAGAATTCTTTTTTCAGCACCCTTCTTAAACATTTACTGGGAAAAGGAAATAACAACTAACAATGTCAGTGATGCTATTGGTGAATTTTTCAAGAGACAAGTGAGTGGGTTGTTGTGATGTTAAGTGCCTGATGCAAAGAGTTTATTCATTTATTTATTATGATATATATCCACAGTAAATCTTCCAATGTTTTGGTGAAAGACGTAAACCCAAAAAAACCCCACGTATCAAAAAATCTCAGGACTGAGAAAAAAAAAGTTTTCCAAATGTTTTATCATATTGATCAAAAATTTATAAAGAAAAATTGAACATAACTGCATGCAAAAAGCAAAGCAAGTGGATCTTTTTTACTGAGAATATTTTCATTTTTGAAGAAACAGGAAAAAAGTCTGCCGTATCAGTAAGGGAAGCGAAATAAATATTTGCAAACCCAGAAACATGGATATTTTGAATGCAAAATTAAGCTCATAAATTTTGGTCCTTGCTAATCCAATTCCCAACGGCTAGCAAAAGTATATTTCAGTGCATTCAAACTTTACAAAGGAAAAAGATTAACAAAAATGCTTTGAGATATTCTGAAACATAGAAGGGATTCCGTATTGCAATACGTGATAAAAACCAGACCATATCATATTTCAACTTTATTTTAACCCCATTCTAAGCTTTTGCCCTAAACTACTACTTTTTTCTACTTACTAGCCTTGATAAACATCTCCTTGAAAATTCCCAGTGCTGCTCCTAAGTGTGCTGGGAAGGAATTAACTTGGAATAAGCAGCCCATGGGTGATGTGCATTAGATTTGTGGCCAGAGCAACGTTGATAGCACATCAGTGATTTAGCTGTTGTAGGCTGAGGGTGCACAAGTATTTGGGAGGAGATTCAGTCAGGACACATGACCTGAACCGAACAAAGAGATGTTCCCTCCTCTACAGCACTGTGCTCAGGATTACAGCCCAGGAAAGTAGCCCTTGCTCTGAGACTGGCTGGGCACCAGTCTGTTGGTGACAGCTGACAAGACCTTGCCTTTGCGTCACTTGCTTTTGGTTTCGTTATTTTTCTTCACTTATCATACCGTTTTTATCTCAACCTATGAGTTTTCCACACTTTTACCCTGTGATTCTCTCCCCCATTCTGCTGTGGGGGCGCAAGCAAGCAACTGGGTGGAGGCTTAGCTGCTATCGGGGGTCAGCCCACCACACTATTTTTGTCCCTAATGATGATGTTAGGTCTTTATCAGAGCTGCCTATGGCTTCTCAGGGAAGCAAGTTGAATTTCATTGACCTAAAACAAAACCTTGATGCTCCTGCTCCTGGCACAGGAAAAGCTGGGGGAGACAAAGGTAATGTGAGAGCCCTGAGAAATCCATCTGTTCTTTCCAGACACCTGCAGGGATGTAGACATAGCAATTGATGGTGCTCCCATCCTGAGTCCCCACCCTCCTCCAAGAACAGCCTATTTTGCACATGCCTTGCATTTGCAGGAGCAGCAGCAGCAGCCAGCCTGGCTTCCCAAGGGGCGGAAATGGGGGAAACAGTAATCAGTGCCTCTGCTGTGCTGATGCCCCAACAGTCTGTTTTCCTGGGGAGCAGCGTGGTTTGCCCAGGCTCATAGCCAGCCTTGAACTTGAGGATGCTTTTAGTAGATGGAGTAATCTTCCACTGCCTTCAAAGTACCATTGCCTTGAGAACAAGGACTATGCATCACCAGCCATTTTCTGTAAACACTGTGACAGTGATGACACCACTGCTTCTTGCCATTCAGGGATTCTCCTCTTCAGAGAGAACATTCTGTCAGGAAAAAATGAGTAAAAACCCATCTAATCTTCATAACATGAGTCCCTCTTGACATGTAACTCATTAGCAACTAACAGTCTGGCAATTTTATGAGCTCTTAAGATTTGGAAATGGGTTAGTGTTTTGCATTGGAACAATACACTGTCTTTTTGGTTTTAAAAACGGCGCCCTACTGAAGACATCTTTTTTAGATCAATATCAGGTTTTCATTTCCAATCTCTATTCCAATCTGCCATCAGAAGTCACCAGACTGCCTTGGATCTCCTAAACATTTCTATTGCAAAAACTTCCTCAAAATCAATACCTCATTGCAAAAATGGCTTTCCAGACAGTCCTATTTTCTCTTGGATAATCTTAAAGGGATAGAAAAAGGTTTCTTTTATATGAAATGATAGATGAATATTTCAGCACTGGTAGAAGGCTTTAGTAAATTTTTTTGGATACTTACCTGATGAAATGTTGTTTGAAGAGTTGAGTCCTTAATTCTGACTAACTTATTTCTAAAAAGAGAATGTCACCAAACTGGTGAGGCAAAAAAAAAAAAAAGAAGCAGGACAAAAATTCTCAAAACTGAGAAACAGGATGAGAAAATTTTGCAGTGGTCTGAAAAGCCAGGGGGAAGAATAAGACCAAAACCATCCAGGTGGCTGCATTTAAAGTAAACAACAGATCACAATTCAGATTGACATCTGACTGACTCCAAGAGAGAGGAGTTAAAGTACAGATTAAGTAACTCAGACAACAACTTTCCAGTGCAATTTTAGCTGGAATGAGTATGTGATTGCAAAAGCCAGTGATTGATAAATTAATTCTTGAGACAGCCAAAAACACTCAGAAAGACTTAAGGAATTCAACGTCAGACTTACTAAGGAAGCTACTGGAGAATGCAGGATAATGACGTTCAGCAACGTGGTTATATTCCTGGTGCTTGTAGTGGCAGACTTTGACCAGGCATATCTATATACAGTAACGGAGAGGAACATTTCTTGTAATTTTTTATATCACCACCTACAGATGATGTTCTGTATATTTATAACAAGATTCTCAAGCCCTTGCTGTTCTCTTTTTCAGCCTCCCACTTCTTTTATTCAAGTAATAAGAGAGAGATAGGCTAAAAGATATGTGAGAAAGATCACAAATGTTTCAAAAATGCAAAAATTTAAAAGTACCTCCTGTGCATTTTTAAAATGTGATTGGCAGGTTATTCACCAATTAAACCTGGATGCCAAAATGCTGATGTAGAAGCTGCTGACTGAAGTGAAAATAAATTCCTAACACACATTCACTCCCCCCTTCACCTCAGAGCTCAGGATCTGATTGATACTGACACATTCAGAGTGAGAAGTGCTTATAGGATGATAGAATCAAAGAATGGTTTGGGTTGGAAGAGATCTTATAGATCACCTTGTTCCAAACCCCCTGCCATGGGCAGGGATACCTTCCTCTAGACCAGTTTGCTCAAAGCCCTATCCAAACCTGGCTTGTTCATTTTCAGACAGGTGTTGCCAGTGGATGTGTCTGCTGGGCTGGGCAGCCCTGTGTGTCCAACCATCCTGGTCCCCATGAATGTGCCCTCAGCCATCACCTAACTCCAAACCAACACGAGAGATAGGTCATTCCCTGAGCTGTCTAAGGCAGCAGCGCAGAGCTGGGGAGCTGAGCTGGGGTGCTGTGGGCAGCTGGGGCACCAGTGTGTGGGGAGCACGGGGGAGTGTATTTACTCTGCGGCATAGCCACTCCTCACTGCACACTTTCTATGCATGCTACTGATGACTCACCTTGTCCTTTTCATTCCTCAACCATGACAGCAGAGTGGAACACAGCAAACAGGTGGAGTGGATTGAAGGAACACAAGAGAATTTATGCTGGAAGGCAGAGCTTCAGCCATTCATCCTTTCCAGGCCCTCAGCCTTTCACCAGTCAGAGCAGATGGTCAAATGAATTGTTGTTGCCCTCCCCAGATCTGATATATTGCTTGTAGATTTTTGGTTTTTTGCTTTTGTTATTTGTTTAGTGTTCTGTTAGTTTCATTTTGTTCTTTTTTTTTTTTTTTTTAACCCTGTCCCTGTCTTTCCTCCTTTAGTTTTGACATGGCAGATTGTATTGGGTTTATATGGCTCAGGCCATGATGCTCTCATAATATTTTCTTCCTCCTCCAGTTGAGGAAGGGGAGTGATAGAGTGGATAAGTGGGTACCTGGTGGCTACCCAGAGACTATGCAACACATAGATATAGTATTTTATTGCTGAAGATCATCTGTTTGAAATTGTTTCATGTTACGTAAAGTCTAACTCAGGGAGTCTACTCTTCTTGTGTCCTCATGGAGGTGAAATTGGTTAATAAAAATAACATTTTGAACATTTTGACATTAGGGAAAAATAGGTGAGAAACTTCACTTTTGTCCTAAAGAATTACTTGCCTTCAGAAACATGCCTTCCCAGCAACTTTAGTGGCTTACCCCCACCTCCTCAGCATCCCCAGCTCCCTGCGTTCAGTCCATTCAGTACAAGGAAAGCATGTGTGCGTGAGCCAGTGGTGCAAATGCAAATAAATTTCTCTTTGGAATTTGCCCCTTATCTCTTGGGATGATAATTCATCTCCTCTGAAAATTTATTTCTTTCCTGTGGACCTCTGGATCTAGACTGGTATATTTCCACAAAATGTTTTAGACTGGAAGACACTATGTTTTATGAGGTAAAACAGTTTTTCTGAAAAAATTACAGTCCATGCAGAACAATGCTGTATTCTTTCCTCCCACTTGCCTCATTCCCTAGAAAAAAAAGAGAAACCAGTTGGAAAGAGTTTGATGTCTTTTTGTGAGAAAACCACTTGGGATCTTCCTACGAGCAGGAAGAGAAAGCGTGAGATTAAAGAAACTGTGCTGCCTTTCTCACCTCCTCTGTAATACGCAAGACTGGATTCATGTTGCCACCTACCAGTTCAGTTTGGCACTGATGTAGTTTACAGATTTCCATTTTGTTAATTCTCTTTCTCTTACAAGCCCTGTGCTGTTGTATGCTTACGGAGTTGAGCCTGGACAAGTCTCAAGCAGAGTGAAAGTAGTGTTAACACAAATATCATTAAAATTTTCATCAAAATCAAAAGCATTGTTCTGTTTACAGGTCAGAAGCCATGTTACTTTTCCATTCTTTCAAAGACCCATTTGAACTATTTTCCTCTCCCTGAGCTATGGAATCTGTACATTTGGGACTTCTCATTTGAGAATATTTGAGCAGATCTTCCTTCGTGCTTGGGACATCTGCTTAAGCTCTTTAAATGTAGAAACAGAGCATTTTACCAGCAATAACTTTAGATGAACTAAATAATATTTATTAGCAGCAGGAAAGTTCTTCTCTGTCACCAAGATGAATAGTACTAGAGAATTATGCTAAAATTTCAGATGAATATGAAGTCTTTTTCATTTCAATTAACTCAGGTCCCTGTTAACACTGCTTCCAGTTGATAAATTACTGCAGCTTTGGGACTACAGCGAAGGCTGTACCTATCTTCTACTTTTAAATTATTTTAATTAATTAGTCTTCTGTGGTTGTTATACAACCACACTCCAAGGAATTCTCTGGCTGGTCAGTTGGATGACACATCTGACTTCCAGAACTCTAAAATATTTCAGATTAGTTATACCAGTATTTAGCTAGTCATCATAGTCAGCTGAGATGCAAAAAACTCAATACACAAAGAGGAGAGAGAGAATAAAGAGAGCAGCTGAAAATATTAGATGTCTATTGTTCATATGCTAAGGCATGACAGATATGAAGATTATTATGAATAGTACTATTCATTCTTATTATCCCCACTAAGCGTAGCATCATTATTTCCTTAACTTTCTTTAGAATAAATGTGAGGAGAAACTTTAATGAATTCTCCTTAGAAGCCAGTTTTGGTGGCGGCTACTGTTAAAAAAATCTAGTAGGGCTTTTTTTTTTCTCCAACATAACAACAACAAATAAATGATTCATAGGAAAATGTCATGAATTTTCCTGTATTTCAGTCAGCTCTTTAAATACATATAGTTTAGAACATTTACTCCTGGAGTTTATGAAACAAATACGTAGTGCCCTCTCTCTGAATCTTCTTTAAAAGTTTACAAAACTCGATTAGATAGGCTTTGATCATAAACTTGGATGCCTGAGTACTGTATGGGCAAATTTGCAAACTGAAATGGAAACTAATTTGCCAAAATATTTTTAACATATTTTCTGAGATACAGAAAATAAAAATTCACATTTTCGCTTTGAAATCAGAACATGCTTAAAATGACTAAACAAATGACATTTTCAAGACATATGATTGGATTATGAAGCCAAAACCAAAGCAATGGGAGCACACTGCAATAATTCATATCCCTGCTGAAGTATTTTTAACCTAATTGCAGTCTTACTTTTTCTGACAGATCTTAATTATGCTTTTTCAATGCATAAAATAAGAGGCAAGACAAAAAAAAGGGATCATGGAGACACCTGCACAATTTTTATTCAGTGTCTAACCAGAGCCCCCAGTAAGAGGAAACATTCCTCTCTGTCTTAAGTTTGGTGTTATATCTCTACATAAATCTTGTAGATAATCACATATGGCACTATTCTGCAAGATGGCAGGTGCTCTGTGTGAGATGCTCTGTTTTCTGAATGTTGAGTGGGAGTTGAGAAGTGGTTTGGACTGTGTTACACTATGATGAGAAACTGAGCAAGAATTGTTTATTTTCATGTTTACAGTTCTGACTTATTTTAAAAGAAAAAAAAAAGAAAACAGACAGAAAGGGCTAATTAAACTCAAATTCCTGCAATTATTTGGAAGGAGACAATCCGTGTATCTCTCATAACTGATTCAGAGTGCTTAAAAACAGAGGCAATGGGTATGCTTAGGCTTTTTTAGAAATCCCCTTCTCGATGGATCTTACAGAAGATCCAAAAACTTTAATACAAAAAGTTCAGAACATTTTGTCCAGCTGAAAAGATGAAGTACTTTGAGGAGAATTAGCTTCAGCAAGAGACAGAAGAGGAAAAAAAACCAAACTGCTGGCTAGGAAATATTTCTGTACTTTCTTAGCCTTTGATATCAAAGCAGGAATTACAATTTGAGTAAGATGAAAACATGTTCTTGATTTTCTGGTATCCCTGGCAAGGATGGGCCCCATCTCAGAGACAGCAGTCCAGGAGCTGAACTGACTAAACTTAATGATACTGAAGCAGGGAGCAGGTGCCAGCAGGCTGGAAATCTTCATGGGAGAATAATGCATTCTTGTTCAGTCACCAAAAGGGAAATTATTGCTAACAAGATAACAGTTGTTGTTCTATTTAAATTATCCTGGTAAAATCATTTTTTCTGACACCTATTCCCTATACTACGTCTAAACAACACATGAACAGGCACTGTGCCATCCAATAAGCTAAGCAAGACAGTTGTAAGTGCAGGCAGCTTGCAGATGATTCATTTTTGTGATTAGTGGTAATGAGCAGTGCTCTTTCTAGAAATGCAATGATTTCTGTTGACCTTGTTTCATGGGCATTAATATAAGTTTGAAAATAAAAATCCTTATTCAACGCTTGTTCTGTAAGCTGTGGCACTATGACTGGTGAAAAACTTGCATTGGATTTTATGGTGACTTTAACACACAATCTGCTATAACTCAGACTCTGGCCATCAGTGGGGGATGTCAGATAAGCTCTGACTCACTGGGAAAGTTGATGTGAAAGTGGCAACTTAGACATATTTTGGATGACAAGACTGTCTGACAGCTTGAATCCCACAGCTGGTCTTATATAAGACAGGTTGTAGCCCATCCTTCCTCTGTTAGGACAAGCAGAATTGCTGGCCATGATCTCTTTCCCACTGTTGCTCTGAGGGTGCTGGGACAGACAGTGATCATCTTTCATACAGGTAAGGGAAAAGGCATGGGACCAAACAGGCATGCCTCAAGCACTCCTAAAAGTCTAATTGTAATTTGCCTAATTAAGTCTGCATCTGGCTTTGTCTACCCTCAAGCCTCTGACTCAAAAATCCTTAAAAATCATTTTCCTGGCTTTACCAATTCTCAGATCTCTCTCTTTGCTGGCTTCATGTAGCCTTTACCATGACAATGATGAGAAAAAATATGTCCATTAAGAATGAAAACTAATTTATTTACTTGAATCTCTTGTTTGCTGAAAGTAAACCTCCTAGCAGGCTGCCTTCATCCTTTAAAATGTGCATGTTTTAGTAACATTCTTATTCTTTAAGACAATGACAACTCAATTATTTCTCCATCCATTTGCCTAATTATTACAGTTATCAATTGTAATAAAACAGACTTTTTAAGAAGCTCATCTGGAAAAATAAATCATCCCCTCCCCTCACAACTAATGCCAAAATCCTCACCTAAAGAACCTTCATTATCTAGCAAGAACATAGCAAAGGTATAACACTTACAACATGAAAAATTCACCATAAATAATTCTTTTAGTAGTCAACACATGAATAGAAGGGCTCTCTAAGCCTGAAATACAGAATAATAGAAGGTCACTGTTCAACAGAGATGCTGCTAAAACATTCCTAAATTATGTGGAATTCTAAAGCATTTAATCACATCCTTTTTGATCTTGATTTTACACAAATCCAGTTTTAAAGGAAAATCTGGTTTTTTACCCTAAACCAGTAATTTACGAAGGAGTTCTGAATCAATGAAAATTAAATTCTAATAGTCTTTTAAATCATATGTTATGAAGAGTTTGCCTTTTTAGCCTTGATGATAAGGTTGCATGGGCTCCATATAAAAGGTTTTAACTGAAATTTGGAACATAGGAGCAAGACTGGGGTATAATTTTTGCACTGCATGAGGCCATTCAAAGTTTTAATGTCTGTGCAAGGTACAGTGATTATGAAAAATGTCAAGCCTCTGTTATTATCTGGAAAATTACAGGTACTCATAGGGGAATTCCCTCTGTTTTCTCTCTTTTGTTCCCAACTTCTTAAAAAATTGAGAGCCAGGGACAAAAATCTCCGCACCTACTGGAAAGCAAAAACGTGAATAGCAGAAGCTGGCAAGCTTAGTTTTTTGGATGTCATGCTAGTTTAGGCAGGCTTTCTAAGGGTGCAGATAATGAAAATTCTTTTGTTTGAGCAATGCAAATTTCTCAAGAACTCCCACAGAAGTCAGATGCTGTACAAGAAAAACTGTCAGCAGAACCTGTATAGAATACCCAGCAAACCTCATGGAGACAGGAGGCCCAATCACAATACAGCAAATATTTGAATCAGGATGAAACAGGAACGTGTCACCTCTCCATTACCATAAAATCTTGCAAGTATTTTCATTTAATTTGCAAAGGCAACAAGAATTCATAAAGTCTTCAGATGAATTGATGCCTTGTTAAAAAATATGTTAATCTCAGAGGAAATTTGTGTTCATAGGAAATATGAGGTGTGCATTTTTTAAAGAATTGTTGGTATGGTACACAAAATTGGAGGCATGCAGGCAAGGAAGAAGGGCAGAAAGAAGAAACTCTTTTAGGAAGATAAGTGAAGGTGAATAAAACTCTCAAGATATCTGCTGGAGAGCACAGGAGCTGACTCAAGCTAAGGATACTCTCATGGGTATGTAGGCTTTGTAGCATTCTGGTGCATTACTACTGAAAACTCTGTTTAAAGACAGACATAGAACTGAATTGAGACAAACAGCAAGGGCATCTTTATGCATTAAGCCAATGTTTGAATCTGCCTCACTAGGATGACCCCACTCTGGGGAAACAGGCTATTTGAGAAGAAGGAAAAGATGCCAAATATATCTTACTTCCATGAAGTGTGGTTTGTGTGGACTGTTTGTATTGCCAAGCTGGAATAAAAATTAAGAACCACCTAAAGCAGCTGCAGACTATAAGCAAGCCAGTGGCAAACAGAGCTGTACACAGTGTCAGCAGGACCTGGTGCACCACAGCCATTAGCAGCTGAGCACAGGAATCCCAGTGTGACCTCTGTAGAAAAAACTGATGCTAGTGATGCTAAGGTAGGTTTGGGTGGATCTGGAAGCAGGCTATGCTAAGGGACAACTCAGCAGTTGGGCTCATCTGAGTGTAGAGCTAAATAAAATAGTGTGGGAGAAGCATCTTTATTTAAGTTACTGCTTAACTGAGTGCACACTGTTGCCTTAGTGTTGGGTGACACTCAGAGGAATAACTGAGACTAAAACTAGCACACTCTGACACAATCCCTGGGTCCAGTTTAAGGGCCAGTGTGTGCCACAGACCATTGCAAATGCAGTATAGACAAGACAGATTTGCATCCCTCCACAGTCCTCCAGCACGGTCCAAATACCTCCAGTTTCATGCTATGAAAACAATAACCATAAACCAGTTTGACAGGCTGGACGTAGCTTTAGCATTATTTCAGAGACTTTGAATTAAAAAAACCCCTAAAATATATACACAGACAACAAGCAGTGCATCACAGGATCATAGTGCCACAGGAGCATCGTACAGAGGCAATGGGGAGACTCAGAGCCACTGCGGTGGAGTGTGGATGCAGTCAGTCTATGCCACTTCATTGAAGGCCACCTCTGGCAATGCTTTACTTGACTTTATAAGCACAAACATTCAGAGACAGTAGTGAAGTCTTTTTGGTGGCCACTCACAGCATGGGCCCATCCTGTTCCTGCTGCTGAGGTGGTCTGGGACGTGGATGCTCTGCTCTCCGACAGCTCCACAGAAGGATGGGTTACACCCCTCCACAACTCTGCCAAAGCTCTGTTAATTTAAAGCCATTTGTTTAACTCATTGCTTGAGACTGAAAAAGGCTCCTTCACTACTGAGAGTCCCTCAGTTTTCTGTGGGGACCCTTCAGCCAAAGAACCCTAAAGATTGACTGCAGGCTTCGTTGCTGTCACATTCCTGGCAGTTGTTATACAGAGGTCATCAACTGACCTGTGGAGAAGTGAGACTTGAGGTGAGACTTGAGTCTGGAAAAGACTTATTTTGAGGGACACACTAGTTTGGGATTTATAGGATATAGTGGGTAAAATAGGAATATAAGATATACAAAGAATATATGGTACCAGGTACCAGACAAGAACTCCTATTAATCAGCAGGAAGGAAGCAGTAGTTTAGTGCAATTGCCTGTCTCTTCTGAGTTGATCCAAGGAAATTAGCTTGTTGGCCATATGCTCTTTCCAGTCATACACATCAAAAAGCTATCAAGCCTTCTGCATGGTCAGTGTTTTTAAAAACCTCTGCTCAGTAGACACCCAAGTCTGAAGTAACAGAGTAACAGAGAATATATTAGCAGTTGTGCAATCAAATTTACTGCACTGGGGTCAGCTCACTCTCTCAGTAAAATCCCTTCCATATTTTATAGGAAATACAAATGGTATAGTATGCCAAGTATTTCACAACTTCCTAGCTGGAGAACACCAAAAATCAAAAACATAAACATGAAGTGGATATTTACAGAGGGTGCTTTTTTCATATTGAAGCTCTCCCTTGTGGCCGCAGGGATGTCCACTCAGTGGACAAACAGGATAATATACACCAGGGAAATGCTATCTTGCCATAACTGTATATATTCGTAATTCACTAAACTGTATATATTTTTAATTCCCTAAAATAAACTAGTTCTGACTACAAGCACAGTAAACCCACTCATTTCAATGGCCGTGACAGAAACCTAAGGGATTAAATATGGGACAAAAATCATCAATTAAACAGTACATTTTGCATATATATTAGACCAGCATACTTTAAAAGAATCTGAAAAACACTGTATCCATTTGCACTTTACAGATTAAAGACACAGTAACGGTAACCTTTAAATTTGTGTTTTGTTAGGAATAGTCCCCATAGGTTCTTCATTTCACTTCAGATGCAGTGTTTTAAAATGGGATCAAAAAAGATTGATACAATGGCAGTAAGCTGACCACTGCCCCTTCTTTTCCACTTCCACCTACCAAAAGAGTATTTGGAGAGTTATTTTTCCTATGCTACAAAACTGTGATCCCAAATTTGTAACATCCTACAGCTACACCAGGACATCCCAGAAAGAGAGAAGAATTATGAGGACATATTTTTCTTGGTTCTGTTGTCTGATGACTTCAAGGTTTATCAGTCTGGAATATTTTATAGGCAAGAAAGAAATACACTTGCCACGGTCCACCTGTTAACCTTGCCCCCTGTAGCACCTCAGGGTCCAACCATGGAGCTGTGCAAGCACAAAGGAATGGATGGCCCCTGCTCTACACACCTTAGCACTGTGAAATGAGGCTGGAGCACATAGGGCCTCAGGCACTGCACTGCAGCTTTAGACCACATTTGAGACAGGTGTACCCCATCTGATCCAGCAGCCCTCCTGTCCTGCAAACTGACCCACAGCCAAAAATCTCCCTAAATTCTGCCAGTGGCACTAGACTGAAAGTCAGGTATTGATCTGCTGTCTCTTCCTGTTTCTTCTCTCATCATTCTGTGGACAGGAAGGATAGAGGAGAACATTGCTTGTGCCCCTGATCTGTTAAGCACGCCCTGCAGCTGACACCTGGGTGTCAGCAAGCTCTCCCAGGAGCTCTCCCTGGGCAGCTGTGTCAGTCACAGAGCGTGCAGAGCTCAGAGAGGCCATGGCTTTCTGTGAGGTGGATGCCATTGCTCTCTGGCTGAGCTGGCAGGCCTTCAGCATCCTTCCTGCACACTCTTCCACGTGAGCTGCTGCCCGAGCTGCCACGCCATCCCCTTTTTAGCAGCACTCCTGGTCACCAGAGCTCTCTAAGGGCTTCTTTTATACAGCTTGGCTGCCATTGCTCCTGTCCCCAGAAAGGTCTCATCAGTATGAGCTGCAGGGTCCTGGCAGCAGCACACATATTTAAGTTTAGGCAATCTAGTCATATTTAAATTTGTTATTTAACTAAGTTGTGTGATTTTTTGCAGCGATAGTTTGGACCAATTACAGTGAAACTGTTTTAAACTGCAGTCAAAATAATATCTAAAGCTTTGCTTTCTACTTCTTCCCCTCCTGAGGGAGGCAGGGAAGAAGTATTAGAAAGAGCTGCAGTTACATTTCTTTATTTCGAAGAAAAATTGTGTATCCTTTGAAACACAAGAAAGCGAGAAGAGATTCTTTCAAGACTCTGCCTTGTTCTCCTTCCATGACCTCTTTCATGGTTTACAAAGAGGGTGACAATGTGCCATAGCACAAGAATAGCAAAGAGCAAGATGAAGGACTTTCTTTTGGTTTGTTGCTGTACAGTCAATGGGTGGAGCATCACAATCAGAGCTCGCATCGCACATCGCCTGCAGCAACATTCAACTCTATAAGTATGTACAAGTGAAGAAATAACTCCCAGGTAAAGAAGAGAAGGTGGCAGTGTTTGATGTGTTTCTTACTTCATGTGCTTCACAATGGGAAAATGTTTCTTTTCATCACATTCTTTTTTTTCCTCTTTTTCTGAGAGCTATTAAGAAAAAACCGGAGCTTGAGATGAGCTGAAAGAATCAGTCTGAATAATGCTTCGGAATAGAGAGATCAAGGATAAGGAACAAACAGAATAAAACCCTTCTGAGTTACAGTGGTAACATTTTTTAATTATTTGTGTCCATCAGCTGCGTCCATGCCTGTGTTCACTTCACATGCACCAGCCCCAGGTAAAAATGGGACCTACTAAATTTGGGCGTGTACTATCCAAGATATTGGAAATGGTCTTATTTAGGAAGTACTAGGTCAGTAAGAGTCAACTCCTTTGCTGGCAGACAATGACATTAAAATTAGGACAATTTCCTTTAAGGTCTGTGGCTCTTGAAATGGTCTGGCAGCATCTTCTACCCAGGCTGCTTTGGGGATCCCACTTAAAGATCAGCATGGAAGAGGAAGTGTAACTCTCCTCTTACTACAGATGGGGAGCAGTACAATTGTGTTCTCCATCTCAGTCCCTCACACTGTTTAGTGTCATTTAAGGGCAGAACTAAGGAACAGGCCCCACTTGTCATTACTTCTACACATGAAAAACACAGTAGGACCTCTGGGGCTGTGCAGTGCTGTTACTGTTACAAGCCATCATCTATTTCTGCATTCTCTTTGTTTATTTTTATATAAGAAATATTTCAGGTAATTGTTAAATATTTACCAAACCCATGTACTTTCTGTTAGACTATTCAATGTGGAAAACATGCATACAGAGGTTGTAATATCCACATGCTTTAGACTTGATATCATTGGGATGAGATGTCAAAGGCAGCAACAAAAGCAGAAATGTTATTAAGTGTCTCTCAAGAGTACAGTTGCTCATCAAGCAACAGAAAGTAAGTTTTTTGCGTTAGTAGTGCTACAATTCAAATGGCCTGGGATGAAAATAGTCCTGTAGGTGTAATAAAGACCTCTATGTACCCTGTAAAATTATTATAGCTGCAAATAGATGGTGGAGCAAATGGAGAATTATTCCTTTAATAGTATGGTCATGGTCCCCTATGATTTAGGAAACATAATTATTCTGCATGGTCTGGAGGATAAACATAAAAGTATTAATGTATTATTCTCATTTAATTATTCTGCTCTTCTTATATTACTGTAATTCAACACTTATTTTTATCCTGAAAGCTAATAGCTTAGTACAGTAAGGAATTCAATTCAATTCAATTCAATTCAATTCAATATCTGTTCCTTTGTCCTGGAAACTATATTTTAACAAAAAAAGACCAACATAAGAGTGAACATATCTGCAGAAATACCAAAAAAAAAAAAAAAAAAAGGAAAAGAGAATAGGTGAGTGTTTTAGAGTAGTCTCAAAATTCAATTTTGTATTTTTTCTGCGCTAAATACTATTTGAGAAAGAAAAATTAATTCACTGATGCTTCTGATGAAAGATAAATAGTGTGAAGATTTGGAGAGAAAAAGTAGTGATAAAGAATGCCATGCAAGTAATTCAGAACAGTCACTCAAGGCAATTCTTAAAAGTATATTGCTTTGTGGTCAAGAAATCACACATTATTAATTATAGACATTAATAGCGGTAGAGAGACGTTATCCTGATTGGGTGGCACAGTGAAGCAGTCAGAAAGCTAACTGATATTATTTATATTTGCAATTAAATGTAACAAAATTTTGCTACCATTATTGGTAAGGACAAAAGGAAAGGCAAGTTTGGAAGCCAAGTTCCAATAGCCAAATTTCCTCTTGAAATCAGTGTAAGTGTGGCCTAAGTGTCAGCGTCACATTTTGGCTTGAGATCAACTTAGTCTGATGAGCTTCTGGGTAATGTGTCTTAGGGAACTGAGTCACTGTGAAGATACAACGCTTACAAACTGGGAAAACTCTGCACATGCAATGCCTTCATCACCTGGAGCCTTTTAATAGCAGTCTTAGAAAGTATCTATCATATGTATGAATAGCCAAAAGTGTGGGATTAACTTCTGATATCCACAAGGGAGGCAGTTTGCATTCACTGCAACTCCCAGGTAGGAAGTAGAAGATTGAAGGTGAGAACATAAATATCGTAATTCTTGTTCTCAAGGATATTGCTACACAATACCACTAATGTTCTAAACCGTGCATCTAAACTTAAATAGCCAAAGCTATACAATTACAGACTTTTAGATATACTGTGAACATCATGGTGTACCTTTATTTAGGAACAGGAGAAAAACATCCATGTACATATTTAAGTAGTAAGATGATTATGTTTTGTCACAGTGACCAAACATTCGGGTTTCAGGATTTGAAATTTCAGCAAATTTATTCTCTTTCCCTTTGCAATTGAAACTCATAATGAAACAAAACACTTTTCTTGTTTTGGTTTGTTTTGTTTTTTTATTTTAGTCAGAGCTACATAATTAAACACTCATACAGAATTGTGAAAGTTTTATCCTGTAATTACGGAATCACAGAATAACGAGGTTGGAAGAGACCTCCAAGATCATCGAGTCCAACCCACGCCCTAACACCTCAACTAGACTATGGCACCAAGTGCCATGTCCAGTCTTTTTTTAAACACATCCAGAGATGGTGACTCCACCACCTCCCTGGGTAGACCATTCCAGTACTTTATTATTCTTTCTGTGAAAAACTTTTTCCTAATATCCAACCTATACCTTCCTTGACGCAGCTTGAGACAGTGTCCTCTTGTTCTGTCAGTTGCTGCCTGGTGGAAGAGACCAACCCCCGCCTGTCTACAGCCTCCTTTCGGGAAGTTGTAGAGAGCAATACGGTCACCTCTAAGTCTCCTTTTCTCCAGGCTAAACAACCCTAGTTCCTTCAATCGTTCCTCATAGGGCTTGTGTTCCAAGCCCC
The DNA here is from genome assembly GCF_020740725.1 of Corvus hawaiiensis. Classification (NCBI taxonomy): domain Eukaryota; kingdom Metazoa; phylum Chordata; class Aves; order Passeriformes; family Corvidae; genus Corvus; species Corvus hawaiiensis. The sequence goes on along the minus strand of NC_063215.1, from coordinate 33,470,057 downwards.
TCACCAACCTTGTTGCCCTCCTCTGGACACACTCAAGCATCTCAACATCCTTCCTAAGCTGAGGGGCCCAGAACTGGACAAAGTACTCAAGATGTGGCCTCACCAGTGCCAAGTACAGGGGAAGAATGACTTCCCTGTTCCTGCTGGCCACACAATTCCTAATGCAGGCCGGGATGCCGTTGGCCTTCTTGGCCATCAAGGCACACTGCTGGCTCATATTCAGCCAGCTGTTGACCAGCACCCCCAGGTCCTTTTCCACCCAGACACTGTCCATCCACACTGTCCCCAGTTTGTAATGTTGTTGGGGATTTTTGTGGCCAAAATGCAGAACTCGGCACTTAGACTTATTAAACTTCATCCTGTTGGACTCTGCCCATCCATCCAATCGATCCAAGTCTCTCTGCAGAGTCCTCCTTCTTTCCAATAGATCGACACAAGCTCCCAGCTTAGTGTCATCTGCAAATTTACTAATGAAGGACTCAATACCCTCATCTATGTCATCAATAAAAATATTGAACAGAATTGGCCCCAGGACAGACCCCTGAGGGACACCACTGGTGACTGGTCGCCACCTGGATGCAGCACCATTCACTATCACTCTCTGGGCCCAACCATCCAGCCAGTTCCTGACCGAGCAAAGAATGCTCCTGTCCAAGCCATGGGCTGCCAGCTTTTCCAGAAGTATGCTATGGGAGACAATGTCAAAGGCCTTGCTGAAGTCCAAATAGACAACATCCACAGTCTTTCCCGCATCTACCAGGCGGGTCACCTGGTCATAGAAGGAGATCAGGTTCATAGAAGGAGATCAGGTAATTATTTCAGGACTCACTAAAACTTCCCATCTGTTAAAAAGATTACTACTATTGATAATTCAGGAATAAGCTGCACACATCTTTTTTCAAACACAAGGCCATTACCTGACTTAAAGGAATTAATATGTATAGAGAGAGGAGATTAAAGTCCTTCATAGGCCTTTTCTGCTAAAGGAAGTTGACTAAGACACTTAGTACATGCTCACATAACTCTACAATTAACAGTGGAGTTCTGCTGTACTATAAGTGAAATAAATCTAAATTTTCTCTTCACACTTCTTCTTCCTCCCTATTTAAATACATTCTGCACTGGAAGGGCTTGTATGTTCCAGATACGAAATTTGCTTTATGCAAAATGCAATTACAGCTGGCACTTATCACCTCTGTGTGCTGCTGCTCTTGTCTGCACTGAGAAGGGTCCTGAGTATTCCAGGAAGAACGGTGTTTTATTTGCTGGGGATGTAAGTCACAACCCAGCATGAACAGGGTCTGTTCATTGAGCAACTACTTTCTCTTCCAGGTCTTTAGTTTTAAGAGGCCTTTGGGATTATCAGGCCATTGAGCAAAATAAACAGTAAGTATTTTAAAGAAGGAATCTGTGGCTTCACAATCTGAATCAGACACAGACACTTGCAGCTCTGGGAACTGTTTTATTAACTATCCCCTTCTGGCTCTCTCAGGCAGTATGCTCGACTTAGCTTCTTGATGTTTTGTGAAGCTGAATGGATTGCTGATTAGTAAAGCATGACTTTTACCTCCCATTTTATTTCTATGTCTAGCTTTGACATTGCTCACACCCCCCTTTGCAATCCACACCCCCTCAAAAAATGTTCTGACTGAAGCCATAAGGCAACAATCTCATTCTCAGGCAAGTTTCAGCATCTCCTTATGGTTCTTGGAGAACGTCACATTTCTTGCCAGGCCTAAGTATGGATGGGAGTGTGAGAGTAGGTGTATGGGTCTTTTCAGCCAACCCTGCCAGCAGGAAAAGCTGACTTAGTCAGAGGTGCAGAGGAATTGCATGTGACAGGGAGGGCTGAGAGAACAAGTTGTGTGCAGAGGTTGGGTGTACTATCAAGAATCCAAAAGCAAGAGATTATTTTTATGCATATTGTTCAAAGCCTGAAAAGCTTGCACAAAGGGCTCGATCAGTGTACGTGAAGGAAGTGCAGAGTTGTTAGGAATCTGCTTCTAAAAATTCCTATTTCAGCTCTTTCATGTAGAGGACTGGCTAAATTTGCAGGCTGCTTTCTTGGTAGATTAGTTTAGCATCTGTTGATTGATTTTAAAAGACTCACTGTTCTTGATAATAAAAGAGACAAGAAAAAAAACCAAGATAAATATTAAATTAAGGACTGAATCACAGTAGCACAGCATAGAATGGTGGGGACCTGCCTTACTTTAGAATGGACACCATCCCAACTGTAAATTCCCCAACGGAACCTTACCTGTGATACACTTTTGCTCTTAAAAGAAGCTGTTCTGAACTAAAGTCTATAGTATTACTTCTCAGGTCCTTTCTTCTCATGAGAGAACATGAAAGCTGGGCATGGTTTATTTTGACAACTAAAGATTTATGATCCACGTGCACCGTGGGAAGCGCTTACACTGTTGGCTGTCATTTTAAATTGAGCGCATGGTGAGCCCAGTTTGCATTTATCAATTCTGCTAGGTTCCTTCCTCAACTGTCACACTAAATCTGTTACAGAAAAATCCTGGTTTTAAACGGAAGTCAAGGAGGAATATTATCATTGCTCACAAAAAAAATGAACTCTAACAAAACAAAAACTTGCCGTCAGTTTGCTAGGCATTTCATCCTCATAATATTAGCTTGAAAAATTACAATGGCTGAGAGATGTTAAAGATGTCAGCTTGCAGAAAGCACGAAGTAATCACTTACACATATCTTTTCATAACCCAAGCCATTTAATTTGCATACTCACAGTTGAAATGGGTCATAAATTCTTTTTATATGGGGGGTACTCTATTCAATTGGTTAAAAAGTAATTTATTTGCATATTTTATCATTTCTATATTTATGACACTATTAAGATCACAGTGAATTTATAAATCTTCAAAATACCCGCTGTAAGAATGAAACCTCACAAATCTCTTTTTAAAACAAAAACTTTCAAAGGGTACCACCTTATCACTTTTCTGCAGTCACAAACAAATATGAAAAAAGGCTTTAGGACCTTTGTATCCATTTAACAAACAAAGAAATTTTTTGGGTCCAAACTGATCTTTGCCTCGCTTTAATTTCTGATATACAGAGCACTCCTTTTCCTAGGTGTATACTCCCAGTCCTCTCTACTTTCAGCTCTGCAGCTGGAGTTTGCACCAGCATTCCTCACCTTCCCCAGCTGTAAAATGGACAATATATTCTGTGACACTGGCCAGGCACCTCTACAAAGTGCAGAACTCAAATGATTTCAAATATATACAATATGTAGAAATGTTTTTAAGATGAAGCATTAATATTTTCACTACAATAAATGTCATAAACTAATAGAGACACTTAAACATGATAACACCACAAATAGTACATTGTATTCTATATATATCTCCTATGTCCAGTACAAGGTTTTTGGAAAGCAAAAACTCTCCTCTGTCTCTCTTTGAAGCTAAAAGCACATCGAGTCTGTTATCATTCTGGAAATTAAAATGCAGCAATAAGTCTCTATTAATGTAAAAATAAACAGAAATAGGGAACTGTCAGTTTATAGGGAAGAGACATAGGGACTTAACAGATTTACCTTTTTTTTCAGAGTTTAACATACAGGAATGCAATGTTTCATTTGGTTGTGGTTTTTTTGTTTTGGTTTTTTTGGGAGGGTGGGGGAGTTGGTTTTGGTTTTGTTTGTTTGTGTGTTTGTTTCAGAGAAAAGAGAAGGGAGCAAGATGTGGTAAGGAAGTGATGACTATTGGGATTAAAAATCTGTCAGAAGTCAGTCAGAAGAGAATGACAAACTCATTTGCATCACCTTTCAGCCAACAGAACCTTTCCAAAACCAATTCCCACAACAAGCAGATAAAGTTCCTGCCCTTCCTGGAACAGGATTGGCCCTCCTTGTGCAAACCTCTTTCACAGAGTGTGACTACATATGTGTAACATATAAATGTAAAATAATAAAATTCCTATTATTCCTATTGCCAAAAACAGTGCATAAAGAGTAATAGTTCAAGAGATCCTCCTGTGCTTCTCACAAGCACCATGAAGCCTAGGATGAGATGTGCCCCTGTGAGAAATGGTGAGCCTTTTTGGTCTGGTGGTATTAGCCCTTGGGAATTCAGCTTCATCCAATCCCATCCCACACCATCTGGGAACCTTTGAAGAGCAGGCATCTCCTGCCTGGGATTTACTTACAGTGCTCCACATCCCCTCAGCTTACTGGAGTATGAGTTATGCTGATATTCATCTATCATAAATAAATAATCCATGCAAAGGCTATACATTAAATAACAGCAGATCTGTACTTATATTCCATTCTTACTTCTTCCTACAAGTTTACTGCCTCTCTATAAGGCATTTTGTTAACCATTGTGTCAAGTGATCAAAGGTATAGCACAAAAGAACCACCAAAGGTAATTCCAAAAAGCACCCCACAGCCTTTTTCATTACTCATTGAAACACTTGCAAGGGTAAAATATCTGGACATAACCAAATATGTCCATCAAAGAATATAACTCCAAGATTGCTTCAAGGTTGGTCCAAAACATCTCTAAATATTTCTGTTGGGCAAACAAAATAATTTGTTTCAAATTACCTTAAAATTAGGTTCCATCAGTTTTTCCTGCTGCAGTGCTCAAAGAAAGTTCAAAGGCTCATTCTCTCTGGTTCCCTTAGACTGATCTCTCATAGTGGACTACATTCTTGCTGCTGTGCCATTACCTGTAGTATTGATTGCACCTCACTAGTCCAGGCAAGTTCACAGAAGGAAGAGAATTCAAGTTGAGCGGCTCAGAAACATCTGCACACAGTGCCTAGATTTGAAAACCCCACATCTTTCAATCTGAGAACAGAAAAATTATTTTCAACAAAAAATGAAAAGTAGATATAATTAGTGAAAAATACCAGATAGTAACACCTCCCCAGCCCCCAACCCCCGATTTTAAATCAAAAAAGAAAGTTACTACAGGAAATTTCTCAAGGTGTAATAGTATTTTCCATTTACATTGTGAAGAGAAAGCTTAAAATTAGAGTTACAATATTAGAAACATATTGTAGAAAAACAATCATCTTATTTCATAAAATTTCACTTTTCTGCCTTCTTGATGTACCTTGCCATCCTTTCTTTTGCCAGTTTGCTGCCTCATGGAGCATTTAACACAATGCTCATTTTAATGGGCCTCTCTCAGAGTACAATGTTTCCATTGGAATAGCTAACGCCTACGGATAAGGCTTGAGTCAGTAATGTAGTCAATTCTGAATATAAAATAGACAAAAGAGGTTTGATGTAAGTTGGGAAATACTAATCAAGCCCTGTGAATCAAGTATTAAACACCACCATTACTTTTAAACATATCAACACAAAGTACAAAATTACTGGTTTACAGGACTCAAGCAATGAATGCATGACTTTGGAGGAGGTTTGGTTACACGAGATTAGGAGGAGAAAATGCAGCAGTTGAAACAAAAATACACCATGAAGACAATTTAAAAAAAAAAATCACTAACTTCTCTTTACCAGGGTGAATTTCAAGCGTGCTGAGAGCTTTACAATCAATCAGAATCATATCTTGATGAAAGGCAGACAAAAAAATAAGCAATGGCTTGCTTCAGATTTGTTTCTAAGTCTCTCTTTTCTACTGAAAGAAAAGTCACACATGTCCTTAGGGGAGAATTCAAATTTTTCTCTGATGTTGTTGGTCTGAGGAGAAAAATGAATATTGAGACACCATGTTCCTAAGTTCTGGAAATGCCATGTGGACCTGAAATACATGGTTTGCATTTGTAAGTGCTGTCACATGGACGTTGCCTCTCATCTGAACACCACAAAAACAGAACAGCTCATGCCACCAAGGACTAATGTTTGAAGGGAGAATGTAATTTGACACAAGGTCTCTAAATCTGAAAACACAGAGGATTTGAAAGAGTTCAGTTTCCCATATCTTTTCAGCTTTAGCAATTTAGACAGCCTTAAAAGTTTCGATGACTAACACATTAATTGGGAGTGGGGTTTTGGAGTCACCAGATACATTTTGACATGTTTTGTTTTGTATTTAAATAGATGGAAAATATTTCTTTTCACCCCCAATTTCTAGCAATTATCATTCTTAACAGCTGTGTTGTTAGAACCTGCAGCTGCTTACTAAAATTAAATTCTTGGCAGTCAAAATGTTAATGTGATAAAGAAATCAATGGGAATCTGAAAATATTGCAATGAACTGAAGAGTATTTCAAGGTTCTTGCCTTTGAGACAATCCATACGGTAAGTTAAAATGTTTGCAGGCAGTATGGAAGCTAATTAGTGCCAGTAGTGAAGGAAACACTAAGGAACATCAATTTTGTGAAGCTGAATGTGAAATAACTGTGTTGTGATTTTATACCTGCTGCTAAAAAAATTAAAAAATAAGAAAATTAGTAAGGAACTATGAGTTGGCTCAAGAGGAAGGAAGGAAGGAAGGAAGGAAGGAAGGAAGGAAGGAAGGAAGGAAGGAAGGAACTATTGAAAACCAAAATAAATATATTGCTATTTGCTCCCCAGAAATGTGGGGAGGTCTTACTTTTGTGGGCAGGAGGAGTAGTCTCAAGCTGAAGTATGAGAAGAAGAAAACTTGGGGAAAAAATGCTCAGATAAGACTGTTCTGAAGTAATTCAAGCATGACATTGCTAAAATGCTAACTGTGATATGTAACCAGTGCCAAAGGATGGAAGGTGACAATCATACCATCAGACTTTAACTTTTGGAGGTGTCCTGTGACTGACACGATATTTTGAGAAGTTTGAAAAAACAGGATAAATAAAAAATATTTGAATGTGTATACATGGGTAATTATTATATCCTTTAGAGTAGACAACAAAATGTTTGGAGCAGGGAGTCAAGTGCACAAATATGCTACAGTTCTGTGAAGTCCATAAATGTGTGAAAAAGGTTACTTCAGGGAGTATACAACTGCATATAATTTCTATTTTCAAGAAAGTTCTTCTTCAGATTCTCTTTAAGAAGGTACATGGACACAAGAAAGGAATTGTCTCTCAAAGGTTCTTTCACTGGTAGGAAAACAGGTGATAAAGGTCACACATATAATTACTACAAATTTTCATCTTTGTGGGCAGCTAGCAACAGGATGCCCAGGAGATTTGCTCTGCAGCCTACATTGTTAAAGATACCCTTAACAACTATGAAGAAAGAGAATGAAATAGTGTCATGACAAAGTTTTCTGACAAAAGATGATAATTCAGGATAAGAAAAATTTGAACTGTCTATAAGATTTGCTTGACGATCTTATAATTCTTTCTGAATGGCAATAAAATGACAGATTATTCAGTGCTGAAAATGCAAAAGATGAAAAATGAAATGAAAAAAAATCCCTAAATAAAGATACGTAATAATTGGTTACAAATTAAATGTTACCACTTTGGATGAAGATCTAGGAGTCTTTGTAGATGGTTAAGTGGAAATGTGGGCTAAATGATTATCAAAACTGTAAAAACAAAGACAGGAATTATTAGGCAAGGAATGGAGAATAAAGCAGAAAGATTCATTCTTCCTCAGTATATCTCCTTGATGCAGAAAACCTCATGACTGATCGAAACAAAGGCACGTAGTTGAACTGGAGGGATGAAGAGAAAGGATTACCAGGAATCTCCAGAAAAAGGATTAGGGTTCCTCAATTTGCAAAAGAGCTTTTAAATGAGGAGCGCCTCTCTATTTCTCATGTTATATATGTTAACAGGCACCTAAGGAAATGAAAAGACAAAGAACTTAAAAAGAACAAGAGAAGGGACATTTTCACAACAAAAATCCTACAATCAGATTAGCTTAATCTCTCTCAAAACCCCCCAAATTTATTAATGTCCAAAACAAATAGTGAGAATCTTCACTTCTGTGAGTTATCAAAATACCCTTTCACTAATTGTCAGTTTTGAACTAGAGTTATTGTCTTTTAGCACTATTCAGCATGAGCAAGGGCTTGAAACCTTCCCACTAGTTATTCCAAAATGTCACAGAAGCACAAATGAGCTTATTGTAATGCACTAATATTTCAACATATAAAAAAGAGAAAAAAGCAGTTCAAACAAGTAAATAAACAAAAAGAATTACAAATATCCCTTTGCTCTGCAAATCCATTTGTTCAAGCAAAAAAGACATTTTGGAATGCTTGAAGTCAAAGCTACTGCCAGATGAGGAGCTCCAAAAACTGTAAGAGCTTCCAGAAAGGGGAATCAAAGAAAATTACAGGCATTTGCAGCAAGCACACTTTCAGATGTACCTTGACATGGGTCAGCCAAATCAAATGTCTAAAACCTGCTTGTATCAGCTGTTTAACAATCACTATATGCATAATTTATATCTTCTAAGTTAAAGTCATTGAAGCATTTATCACCACAAGAATGAACCTTTGAAAATAATAAAAAAAAAAAACCTATATCATGCTTCATTTATTCTTTTCCCTGACGGAAAAACTGACCCTTGTAGTCTGTTTTCTTCAGCCCTTGATAAAACAGTGAAAGTTGTCCTGAGACTTTCAGGTTATTGGCCTGACAGAAAGAGTCACATTGTGGCACATTCTGGATGTAACTTCTTTTACACATATGCCTGCAACACTTGTGCTAGGCAATCTAGTGACATTTAGATCATCGTCTCATTCACAAATCTCAGCTGAACTCTAGTTTGTGGTATCTCAAGGAGCAACTCTTTTCTTAAATGCTTACTCTCTTAAATAGTCCCTCTAACAAGATCAAGAAGCTTTTGTCTTCCTCTAATAAATTCTAATAACCTCACTTTGCAACACTGAGTAACTAGCAACAAGATAGCTGTTTTGCACTCCTAAGCCAAACATTAGCTTGCCTGCAGAGGAAAAACCTGTGACAACATATGTGTGATTCAGCACAGCACTTGGAGACATCTGGCACTGTGATATGTTTCACCATCTCAGACCACCAAGGACCAAGTAAGAGCACTAAGTTAGTCATCAAGGCTAACTGTAAGACGTAAGTCCCTGGTGCTGTCAACTCACAGCTAATTTAGGATATGCCTATTGAGGACTGAGTGTTGTGAATAACTAATGATAATGATTGCTAAAAGTTGAGAAATTTATTTTTGGGAAGTAGATTGTTAATGAATTTTAAGTTAGCACAGTTTAGTTCTGAAGTGCTAACATGGCCCAATTTGCCATCCTCTGCACACTTGTGACAATTCCAGAGTTTCTAAATATCTCAATTAGCAAACAAAATGATGTTTCTTCCAGCAATATTGCCAACTCTGTGCTTCTCTGTTTCTTTCATGTAACTGAGCAAACCTTTTACAATATCCATTCTTGCTCAGGTATTTCAAAGGACATGATTAATCACTATTTTCTTACTTGACAGGAGACTATTTATGTCTACTGTCCAGCTGCTTCCAGTTTCTGCCTAAAAGTGTGACTGTTCCTTTTAGCCAAGCTCTTCCACTTTGTGAATCTGCACCTTAATTCAGACCTAATTTTTCTATTTCCCTCATAGAGATTTACTTTATCTTAGCATAAAAAATTCCCTAAAAGGGTGTGTTGGGGAGCTTCATTTTCTAATTTTTTTGTAGTAATTTTTCAGAATCTCTTAGAAATACCAGATAGCTTACCACAAAACCTCTTAAACTTCAGTTTTTATTTTTCCGTGTTTTTATCACCTCAGTGTTCTTACTACAATCTGAACAATTTTTCAATTGTGCCATTTTCTGTCTTTTCTCCTATGCTCTTGGCAGTTCTTGGTTTTGTTTTGCACTGCCAGTCTGAAGATTGAAAAGGAAGGAGAAAACTATCTTTGTCATAGATTGAGCACTAATGGTGACCTGAAGTTTGATGTGTGGGCTAAAAATTAAATTTGTTTTATCACCAGACTGTATTGGAGAGTTCCTCTCTGAGCTTGCTATACTGTCTGATTTCTTCTGGAACTTAGGAGCCATTCCTCAGCTTTCAAAATGTCAGTCTACACAGGAAACATTTCAATATTCCCAGCCAGAAAATGTCACTCTGAGCTGGATTTCTTTGTGAAATTATGTAAATAAAAGGCCGTCAAAGCTGGTGAAATTGAAAACTCTGTGAAGTTAAACATGTCTCAGAGGCCTATTTTCTGCCTTCTGGCACTGATCCTAAGGAACACAAGTTCTCTGAGCATATCTTCTAATAGTGTATGCTAAAATTAATCTATAGTATTAGTAGCAAGGAGAGGTGTGCTGGAGATAAGATTTGTTTGTTTTGAACACTGTGTTTCACTAAGATGTAAAAATACCAAGCAAAAGAAGGAAAATAAATAATCATCTCTGAACAAAGGGAACCTTTGTCAGACAATCTGCAAGGAGTATCTATGCAGCTAGGATCCTTCATAAAGAAATAAATGTCCCTTTAAGCAAGTAAAACTCAGCCGCAGATAAGAGGAATCCTTCAGAAAGCAGAATAATTACTATGTCATATTAAGACACAAAGAAATTAACAGAATGTTTGGATGCTTCCTTTAAAATTACTTTTTATAAAAATACATGAAAAATATGTGCACATACACACACACCCGAAACTATGCAGTGCAATTAGTTAGTACCAGTAACTGATTTGCTTAATGACCTTTGTGGGTTTTTCAGCAATCAGTATTACTTTGAATATTAACGGGAGCCTTGAGATGGGGCACTAGAAGGTTAGTGCCTTCTGAAGTAATCACCCATTTGGAAGGAGACTAATTAACAGATTGCTTTCAGGACCGTGGGGTGTTAAAGGTCTGTGGGAAAAGGTCTGAACCTACTGGTCAATACAGAAAATAATAGGCAAGCTTTGGGTTTCAAAGACCCAGAAACTGAAAATTTCAAAGTCACATATAAGCTGAGAAAAACTGCTTTGAATTTAACTAGACAATGCTAGTTCAGCCACCAAAGGGAAAAGGTAGCTGTATAATGCAAGCCGTAGGACTAGCAGAGAATAATAGCAGGAAAAGGTGAAAAAGAGATTATCTCCTAGAGATAAGAGAGTGAGACAGGGTATTTATCACCAGTGGTAAATGGAAGGGCTGACAAGAGCAGGGAGGAAGATTACAATGTGCTTTAAGACTAATATTCCTCTCCAGTCTAGGATTTTTTATATCTCATATAGTTGAAGCTTTCTTATGCCTGTCTTTCTGGAGGTTTTTGCTCTTTCTCCCTTGAGGATCAGCAAGAGAAAAAATGATTGTTTCATAATAAAATGGTAATTCCCCGTTTTTCATGCTTTATGAGATACCTGTAAGAGTTAATTCTGATGGATGGAAATTACATCAATTTTTCACACCTCTCACATTTGGTAGGTTGGTGGAGTGCACTGTGTTATGGTGTGCATGTATTAGACCTGCCTGTAAGATTTTGGTATTGCAGTAGCCAATACTGGAGCTGGGGACAATGCCACCCTACCTGTCACCTGCAAGGCTACACAAGGTGCTTTTTCCTCCCTAAACAACCTCTTGTTGAGGAGAAAATAGAATACAGCAGGATAGATGGGACTAAAAGATTGATATATCCTTTAATAAAAGGAAGTTGGGAAGTGAAACTAAACTCTATTTCTATGCTAGTACTGTAGTCTGTATAGATCAATAATGTGCACAGTGAAGAAACAATCTTGATTTTGCATACTAAAGACAGGTTTTGCACTAACTGGTACAGCTCAAGAATGGACTCTTGTGGCTGAAGTATTTTGATGAAAATGCCAGTTCAGTGCTGATCAGGACTAAGCAGTGCAAACAAGAAGTAGAAGTTGGGAAGAAATGAGTAAAAAACTATCTTAAGACTGTGTAAAGCCCACAACATCTTGAATACTCTATGCATTACTGGTCTATGCATCTCAGAATAGTACAATTTTACTACATCTCAGTGTAGTACAATTGTAAATTAAACCAGGAAGGGCAGCAGGGATAATATAGAGAGAAACAGTGAAATACTCAACAATGACTCTTTGGCGTGGAAAAAGAGAAAATAAAGGAGAATAAAACAATTATGAGTGACAAAGATGCAGGCAATAAGGAACAGTTAGTTGTCATCTTCCCAACCAGAAATAAAATGTATGAAATATAGTTACTGCTGGGCAAGTCCCTACTGATAGTGCACAGTTATGTGTGCAGGAGATGCTGCTAGCTAATATGGCTTCAAAGGTTCTTTGAAGCATTAATGGAAGAAAAAATGCCTTGCAGATAAGAATGCCACGTGATATATGAAGTTCAGCAACTGCTTGGGCTTCAGACGACTAGAAATCAAAAGCCATCCCTGGGTACTGAACTAAATTAGACTCCTGCTTCATTCAGTAAATCCATTTTTCCGTCAAGTTCTCCCATATTCCATCAGGATGGCCACTGAATGATATCAGAGGCCTCAGCAAGTGCCTTGATGTCTTTGTAGAGTCATACATACAAACTGATAATGGCACCTCTTAGGTATTTCCCTAGCAAAGATATCTGTGTCTGAAGGGAACTTACAGGAAAGTTGGGGTAAGACTATTTACAAGAACGTGTAGTGACAGGATAAGGGGGAATGGGTTCAAATTGAGAGAGAGTAGGCTTATATTGGATACTGGGAAAAAAAGTCTTCACTGTGAGTGTGCTGAGGCACTGGGACAGCTTTCCCAGAGAAGCTGTGGATGCCCCATCTCTGGAAGTGTTCAGGGCCAGGTTGGATGGGGCTCTGAGCAATCCAGTCTAGTGGAAGGTTTCCCTGCCCATAGCAGGGGGGTTAGAACTGAATGATTTTTGAGGTCCCTTTCAACCCAAACCATTCTAGGGTTCTAGGATTCTATAATCATGATATCATGAGACCTAACAGTATTAGATGATATTATAGGAGTAGTCTTGAAGATAGCAAAACCTCATTGGGGTACCAAATCATAGTTACTCTTATATCACTGGTCTTTACAGCTACTGTGATTATCTGTTGATGCAATAATCTGAATTTAAACTAAGACATTTTAATTTTGATCAATTTTTTGTCCTTTTTGTATAGCAAAAAGTCTTTTACAGGGAAAATAAATATTTCTGCCTCTTGTACATTTACAGTGAGCCTTGAAAAAAACTAAATATTTTATATTAAGTCCTTGCTTTGAAGTCACATGATTCTTTAAGAACCTCTGCTTTTATTTAATAAAAAATAAGTTTCTTGAAGCTTGGAAAATGTGCTAGATGATAAATAAAAAGAACCTAGTAAAAAATACCCATGATTTCCCTTTTTAAAATTGTATGCTGAGGAACAAAGAAATTGTAAATGTCACAGTTTTTAGTACTGAATAAAATGTCCTTTACCCACAACATATTATTGATATTCCTGGTAGATGCATTTTTCCCATTTATGGAATGAAAAGTCTTAATAATGACAACAAAAAAATCAACTAGAGTAGAAAAAAAAGAGGGTACTTGGCAATGAGTTATATCTGTGTTCCTTACATTACATAAAATTCCTTACATGATTCCGAAAAATAAATACAGTAGGGACACATCAAAAAAATACTGATGTAGGTTTTATGAGACACTGTATAAAATACATGGTCTTTTCATTGTCACTTGGCCAGAAATACAATGCTTATGTACACCAGGGTCATTTAATGTCCCCCACAAGTGCCTCAAGGCTTAATAGAATATTTTTGACATGTAGATTGCATTGCATTTTGTTATATGACATACAGAAATGCATAACACAATATGAAGTACGTCAAACGTATAACTTGTACACACCAATAAAACATTTTGCCTTTAATTTCACATAAGGAGAGATGTAGAAACAAAATGCTACAAAAATTTTGTAGGAGAAATATGTCAGCCTGTTGCTCCTCTCACTTAAGTAAATACCAGTTTTGGCAGAAGTATCACACCTGCTCATAAGGCTGCTGAACAAGTCAGAGATGCCAGATGTCACTCTTAGTTGTACAGAGTGGAGTAAAAAGCCTGTAGCACCAGAATTATGTTTTTGGCATCTGCCTAAAATCTGAATGACAAATAATGCATTGTTGTAATTTCTCCACACAGACTTTCTCATGAAATTAAGTGACTTCCCCATCAAGTCTGTTTTTCTGTTTCACTCCGCAGCATTAGAAGAAAAGACATTATTTGCTTGGTCAAGAAACTGAAACCAAGTGGTATTAATGGTCTGTTCCAACATCCCATCTGATAAATTTAAAAATTTTGGACAATGTTTATACATCAGGCAAATTGAAAAGGGGAACTGTGACACAGACTACATAAACACTGTTGAAAAAAATAGTTCCAACTCTCCCTTCAAATCTAGACTTTTCTGTGTTCATAATGTCAAGCGGACAGAAGGAGGAGAGGTGATGCTTGCAGATTCTCCAGAGGTAGCTTTTTCAGTGGTACATACAGGCAAGGGGGAGTACAAAAAAATACCTGTAGGTGGATTGTTTGAGATAGCTAAAACAGAAGAGGGAGTGAAGGATTCAAGAACCTCCTGACCTGGGAAGGAAAGGAGCATACTGGGACCTATGTGACATTTTTGGGAAGTTTCAAAATATAAGAAATGGAAAAGGGGATGAAGAGAGCACTGAGATGAAGTTCCTGATGCTTATCCATCCCCTCAATCCCAGCAGCTATGAAGTATGAGGCACAACAAGTGCTAAAATGCTATTAACAGCAGCAGCAATACAACCATTGCACTACACTGATGACATTCACATAGAATGTTGGTAGTTCAAGCAGCAGGGTGAGACTTGGGTGGTCATCTGCTCAAGGATTCAGTGACTTTGACTGTTTAATATCTGACAGTCAAGTCTGTGGACGCAGAAATCAAATTAGCCATTCTGGAGAAACTAATTAGAGAGTTGCAAGCTCTTGGTGATTGCATTCATTTTAGATTTGGAAACAGCTGAAGAAAGTTTGTATATCACAAATGTTTGCTACACACTAATTCACTAATCATTATTGGCCTTGGAAGATTGCCAATAAAAGAAAAAGCAGCGGTTTCAACAGGTGAGCATAGACTTCTTTAGCTCAAGCCCCAGTTCTGGGGGATTTTGTTGTGGTGTTGAATGTCATAGTGGTATGCTTTTTTTTGTAAGGGACAGATAGAGTCAAGGATATATTGCAGGGACAACTCCCTGAAAATTTCGTTAAACATGAGCAACTGGTTAAACAAGAAACAACTCCTATTCTAGGGACATTTCTATCAGACAATTTTCTTATTACCTTGTCTTCACTGTTTTGGTACCTTGGTACCTTGTCTTTTTCCTAAAAAAGAAAATAGGACCTTGCCCAAGCTGCATGATAACCCCTTGCAACATTCAATGGCATGACTAAAAATCAAGAAGTTTATTTTTTAATGAACAAAATAAAATTGATTATAAAAATTATATGGAGTATTTCCAGCCTAGATATTTCTTGCTTGTAGAAGTGAAAGTGCAAAATGCTTGACTTGATGGCAAGAGGTTGAATTTTCCTCATAAAAAAGACCAAACCAAACCAAACAAGTAAAAACCAAAACCAAAACCCAACAAACCAAAAAAAAATACCCCAGACAAAATCTTCTGCACCCATAACAGCTAAATGGAATTGTCTGAACTTCCATATTCCATAGTGAGAAGGAAACTGTTTACCACAAAACCAGATTTAAAATCAAATAATATTGAAGTGAATTTTGCCCCATTTAAATCCTATAGCAAGTTATACTTTGTTTATTTTATTAAAATCTGACTGGTTCTTAAAATATGGCAAGTTACAGATCCAAATCTCTTTCCAAAGAACTTGCACTTTGCAAAAAGACCAAAGTAAGGAGTCTCTCATCTGCTCCTCCTTATGCCTAGTTTTCCTGTTGCAACTTCCTATGAAAAGTACATTTTTCAGGGAAACAGAAGAGCAGATGGTTCAGCCAGGCCAGCACCTTGCATAAAAAGAAGTTTTCCATCCACAGAAAAATACAAAAGACTAGGGACTTGAGATAACAGTGAAAAATTCAAATTGTCAGTAAGACTTTCACTAGAACTTAATAAGATCCTGCAGTCAGCAACAAAATAATGGGATCAATGCAGCTATTGTAATACATTTATTTTATTTTTGTCCTCTTCTCACATTAAACAATTTTGTCCCTTTTTTTGTCAGCTATCAGAAAAGCTCTAGCCAAGACTGAAAAGAAAAACTAATTTCTGTAGGATCAACAGGGCCCAAACAGGATAATGCATGACTTGTACTTGCATCATACAGGAAAATTAAAAAAGGATGGTTTTCTTTATAGCTTTCTAAAACAACTGTGGAACTGTATCCTTGCCATAACCCTAGGAAAGTTCAAACTTACAGAACTCTCTTAGATCTGCAGGTTTTAGTGTAATTTACATAGGCTTTTCCCCCTTTTTTTTCTGAAGAACAATATTAATTAGTTTTTTATTTTGTGTGAGACACAAAAAACAACAGCATGCTTACAGATAATACAACTATAACAGGGATAATGCCCACAAGTGTCACAGTCAACAAAAGGTAACACCAGTATTGTTTTCAAGACATCACAGTGTAAGTAGGCATTTATTTACTGGATCCTGAATATTGGCTGACACTAACAGTAATTAATTAATCAGCAATACTTCTTGCACTAAAGAGATCAGTGCAAAAGAAAATACTTCCATGACCACCTCATATCCACATGCTTATTCGCAGCAGACATATATCAATATAGATAAGATTTCAGCGCTATTAGGCCAGAATTTTGTCTTTTGTTGTTAAGATCCTCCCCTATGGAAATTGAACGTAAAAGCAACCTCATAAAACATCAAAGCCCTGCTTTGAGCAGGAGGCTGGAGAGATGAACCCCTGACATTGTAAAATATCCTGTGTTTCTGTGACTATAACTGCCCTACATATATACATAGTTTCAGAAAATCACAGTCGCAACAAGTGTGAACACTGATATAAGCTACCCCAAAAGATGCTGGGTTTTAGAAATGTGATATTGTTTTGTTAATGCCTTCAACCAAAATATAAAGAGAGCCCAAGGGCCTTGAAGTAGGTCAGAATATTTGATACTCTTCCCACTGCCCTCCTTCTGTGTCATTCTGAAGTACAGCTACTTTGATCCTGTCTTATGTCTTTGATTTTTCTGAATAATAAACATAACTTTGAAAAATAGCCTCTATAGAAAAGTTTGATGCTGTTGTACATAATATTTCATCCCTCCCAAAATTATCAATTCTATTTCGTTTGAAATAATTAATTCTAAATAATTTTATCAACATCCTTTTAAACTAGGGTTTCTATAGGCCCCAGTAATAGACCGAAACAAACATTTCAGCAGGAACACCATTAATGACATTTACAGAGGCATATTTGGTTCTTGTTAATCCTCTCTGGCATCACCCTGCAAAATAAATAGCTGGCCAAGAGAAGACTGATTAAGTTTTCAAGTAATTTAGTAGTTCATTTATACAAAAAACAATGCTTCCAGAAAAATACCTTTTTAATCCATGTCTGTTTGTATGTGAGTCTTTGAGGCCACATGCTAAGTTTGATGTTATTGCTCTGTTCTCCCATAACTTTCAAGAGCCACACACTTTACGTGCTTAAATCACTAGAAAAGTATTGATTTAGGAAGGTGTTGGTGGGCATTAATCAAAAAAAAAGGAAGGATGGCAATAATTTCCCACCCCTTCTCTGTCTCTTAGATCACAGCCAGCCCTCTAAAGCAGGATGACAGAGTACAGTTGCCAGCATGCCTGGAGCAGACCTACAACTCTTCTAGGTCAGCATAAGCTCCATGTCTCCTAACCACAAAGCAGCACTGTCCGAGGCCCTTGCTGACCACAGCTGACTCCAGGTGTTGATGCCTTGTTGGATAACACCCCTAAATCATACAGACAGTCCTTACCAGAGAAAGGAAAATACCCATGAACCAGCTCTGCCCTAGCAGAGAGGAAGGAGCATCAGTGCGGGGGGAAGGAAAGGTGGTCAGGAAAAGTACAGAGAAGAAGGGATTTAGGGATGGAAATGCATACACTACAAGGGAGATGCTGGATTTGAGGGAGAAGATATGGTGTCTGAAAACCTGGTGGAAAAAGTCCTTGAATGAAAGATGTCTTGGGGACAGAGGGCAGGAAAGGAGCAGGTGGATGTATTACCTGCAGTGGCTTCCCTAGGTAAAAAACTATAAAAAGAGATCTGAAAACAGTAATCTTATTTCTGACATGCTGAAGTGGTCTTATCCTCTTGCACAAAATTTTTCCAGTAACACATACACTTGTCTCTGAGGTGCAGATCTTTCCCCTACTAGTCCTCATAAAAGACAAAAATCCACATAGCTATTTGAGCTGATATATTAGATGATATTTACCTTTGGGACTGAGATTTTCATACAGAAGTTTCTAAAATGAGCGTTATGAAATTCTGTATGAATTATCTCACTGGATTAAAGACTTATTCCACCTCTGCTGTACATTTTTACAATTTCTTTTTACTGCAAAACCAGATAAGGTTCATTCCTCTTTCTGGATTGTGATACCACACAGTATGCCTCTGAAGTGTTCAGGACACAGAGCAGTGGTCACCATTCCCTAGTCTGCTTTATTCTCTCCTCCAAAATTTCCCAAGAAGTGGGAAGAAATTCACTCTCTTCACTCTGTTTATATTTAGAAAGTTGATGTTGTTGGGGAAGATGAAACAGGGAAGCCTTATAAATATGATTGCCTGACAAAAGATTTTGGGAATATGAAAACTACAGGCGACATCGAAATGAAAGCCACTTTTGAAATACCAAGTCTTAGTTACTGAACAACTGGAAAACAATGGTATGGCCAACTGAAGGTAATCCCCTCTTGATGGAACAATACCCTCTGCTTGCAGGCAGGTCCAAGGGTCAGAGCAGATCCTACTAGCTCAGCAGAAGGGGTCCAAAGAGTAGTTTTTAGAAGTTAAGATGTAACACTCTATGGTAATATAAGAACTCTTATAGGCTGTATGTAAATGCTATAGGATTTGTATCTTGTATTAGATTGGTTAGTGACAATTAGACTATTCAGTACAGAAGATGATTTATTGTATTGTAACCAGGACTTCTACTTTCTTACACACTCTTTACACACTCTTACTCTCACTCTCTCTCTTACCACACTCTTACTCTTACTACACTCTCTTACTACTTCTTCACTCTCATTCCTCTCTCTCTCTCTCTACTTACTCGCTTACTCTCTTGCTCTCTTGGGCCTGCTCAGAGCTGCAGCTGGCAGCTCTAAGCAGTGCCCCAATACCCACGCCCTTTGCAATAAACCGCATGTTCCAAGATCTGACTATAGAGATCTCTCGTCGCCGTCCGTCTACACCCGGTCCAGACTGAACCCACCAAAGTCCCACAGATGTCACATTAGTTTTCAAATATTTTCAAGTTCATTCAAACTGAGTGAATCTTTTATCTTTAAAAATGTTAGGGGTGCAACTTAGGCTTTATGAAGCCAAAGATCAGCTTTTGATGACTACTAAATTTTTGGTATTTAAAAGTTTCAAAGTAAGATTGCAAGACTCTTTCCAAATTCACATCAAAGTTTTCAATTACTACTGTTGAATCCAATTTCTACCTCACATAAGATGAAGTTTGATACAGTAGGATAGAACTAAGTCTCAAGAGGCAGAAGAATAAGTACATTTTATTTCCTCCACAACTAAAGCAAAACAGTAAAAGATGTAAATTAATTTTCTCCATATTAATCCCATGTTATTTTCTTTTTTTTCTGTAGAACAGAATTTTAAAGTTGCTTCAAATACATTAAATAAGCTGAAGCTTATAATAGCTGAACATTAAACAAAGGATTTCTTTTTCTGAAGGTACCCTTGCCCCAGTGTCCCCAGTCCTTTCAAAATTGCTGTGGAAAGTAATCTTTGTTTTTGGCAACACTACTATAAATTCTATCAGGATATATTTAATACTCCCACGGAGTTAGCTTCAGCTTCCTTTCTCTTTCAAAGGGCCTCCCCACGTGCTTCTGCCTTCCAGCTGGAACATGTTGCCAGCATTGACCTAAAAGGTTAAAGTGCTGTTTGTGAAGAATCGATGGTTGTTCCTGGTAGTAAGGCAGGGAGCTAGATGTGCCACCCTCCACATGGGTTAAAGAAAAGCAGTAATAGGATCACAGGATGGTTTGTGTTGAAAGAGACCTTTAGAGGTCATCTAGTCCAAGCCCCCTGCAATGTGCAGGGACATCTTTCACTAAATCAAGTTGCTCAGAGCACCATCCAACCTGATTCTGAATGTTTCCGGGGATGGGAGACTGCTGTGGTTTGACCCCAGCCAGCACTCTTGCTCACTCCCCCACCCACAGAATCAGGGAGAGTTGGAAGGGTAAAAGAGAGAAAACATGTGGGTTGAGATAAAGACATTTTAATAGGGAAAGCAAAAGCTACAAAGCAAAGCAAAACAAGGAATTAATTCCCTGGTCCCCATGGGCAGGCCAGCGTTCAGCCATCTCCAGGAGAGCAGGGCCCCATCACCTGTGATGGTTACTTGGGAAGACAAACGCCATCAGTACAAACGTCCCCCCTTCCTCCTTCCCCCTACCTTATGTACAGAGCATGATGTCACATGGTCTGGAATATCCCTTTGGCCAGTTAGGGTCATCTGTCCCAGTTGGGTCTCCTCCCAGTCTCCCAAGCACCCCCAACTTCCTCTCCAGTGTGGCTGCATGAAAAGCAGAGAAGGCCTTGGCTCTGTGCAAGCCCTGCTCAGCAATAACAAAAAACCCTCCATCTTGTCAACCCTGTGTTCAGCAAAAGTACAAAACACAGCCCATTTTAGCCCCTCTGAAGAAAATTAACTGTATCCCAGCCAGAACCAACACAGGCACCTACCAGCTCTCTGGGCAATGTTCCAGTGTTTCACCACTGTGATCACAGAAAAAATTTTCTTATACCTAATATACCATCCTTTAGCTTAAAAACATTACCCCTTGTCCTATCACTGCTCTGTTAAAAAGTCTGTTCCCATCTCTCTTAAAAATCTCCTTCAAGTATTGGAAGGTGAAGAGGAGCCTTTATCCTCTTCAACAGCAACCCCACAAGCCTAATGATGGTTTAATTTTTTTTAACATATGGTCTGCCTGAAGAAGGAGAGGGCAAAAAATCAAATTTAATGAAAAGGGGAACTTTCTTTCTCATTTATGTGACCTGAGAAAGGCAATGAAAACAAAATTACATTTGACTGAAGAGAGAATAATAAGATCTTCAGGTTACAAGTGGAGTGGGAATTCTCTATGCCCTGTCCTGATAATGGTAATTAGAAAGGCATTGTCACAATAAAACCAAGTGTTCTCCAATAGTCAGGTGCAATTCTAGTGTGTGCTGGTGCTGACACATCACAGTCCAAAGGCAGAGGCAGATCAGCTGGTGTCTGAGCAACATCTGAATAAACATTTTCTTTAGAAAATTTGAACAAGAAAATACACCAGTTAAGGAGATAGTTTAGAAAAATAATTAGCTAGCAAGGACAAGAAAAAATGGAATGAATGTGGAAATGTTTGTCATAAATAGACATTAAAATGTTTATAAAGTGAAAGTCCAGTAAAGCATTATCTTTAGTCATGAGGTTGCCTGTGCTTCTGAGGTACTGGAGTGCATGGAGTGCCAAACACTTGATCTGTCTGAGAAACAGTTCCTTCCTGGTCAGAAGGTGCTCTTTCTGCATTAATTTTCCTTTTGAAAGAGTTTGTTAACTTTTATACTTCTCTTGAATTGAGGGATGGAACTAATTTTTTAATGATACCTAGTGGAAATTGTCCCTGCCCAAGGGAGGGGGACTGGACCCTTTGAGGTCTCTTCAAAGCCAAACCATTCTATGATTCTATGACTCTATGATATATATAAAAAACACGGTTAAACTTTTTATAATGCCTTTCCCAGGTGGTCAGGAAAGCCATGAGAAGACTGAAGCTAGCACAGCATTTTTGGTATCGAGATACCAAAACTAGAGACATTTTTTGCCATCTATGACAGCTGTGTAAAACCTGGCAGATGATTTATGGCCAAATTAGCATGCTAATAAAGCACTATCAAATCATCTCTTTTATCATGTACCTATTCACCATCATAGCTTTAGTAAAATTAGGCTCTTGCACACTCTAGGACAAGGCACATATGTCTTTCAGGACACAGGACACTCATCTTCTCCAGGAGAAAACATAATGCCTTAGGGACTCACTTACTGTTTTCACAAGCTCTGTGTTTGCTTCCCTCCTTTTGCAAGATTATAGCTTTACCATCCACATGGTTTTTCATGGGTGTGGAATTACCACTTTAGTTGTGCAGTTGTGTTTATAGCTGTCCTCCCAGTCTTTTCCCCAAAGAAACTGAGACTCTTCCATGAATAAGAACTCTTCTTCCCCTCCTGACCCTGCAACTCCTGCATGAGAGATGACAAGAGTAAAAAGTCAGACCTCAGCTTCTAAAAGTTCTCAATTTTCAGACTAAAGATCCACCTCTGACTTCTGTGTCAAGAATATTCTTGTTTCATACACTTTGCAGTACTCAAGGTGTGCAACCAAACCTGTTCTTTTGCATATTAATCACATAAGAGCCATGTGTGTAGTGGAAGAACTAAGCCCAAATTTGAATAGAGAAAGGCCTCTGAAGACAGGCCAACAACTGCTGCTGCAGTTACTTACAATGCAAAACAGAATTAAATAGGTCAGTACTTTGCATAAAAAACACGCCTTCTACTCAAGGTGAAAAAGTTCAGCTCAAGTGCTTCATGAAGCAATTTCTTTATTGATATTAGTCTTAATCAGTAAACAGGAATAGATTCAAGGTCTACTATACTAATGAAAAATGGACATAGCTATTGTCTTGATACTAAAATTTAATGCAAAAGACAGAGGCAGAAAGAAATTAAATAAGAACATAAAAATTCAGATGAATATAAAAATCAGAATAAAAAGTGATTTTCAAGTGGTTAGAGAGACAAAGTGGGAGCTTCTGAAAATGAAATCTGACTCTCATAAAACAAAAAACCTCCCAACATTTAGAAGAATAACAGGTATGTATTCAATCAACAAGATTAACAGGAATTGGAAAGGTAAGAACTATGGCATCGTGAGAAAACCAGATAGACTTCACATTTTCAGAAAAAGGAAACCTTTCTATGAATAAATCATTCAGATGAACTACCAGGAAACAGTATAATTTTGGAGAAGCTAAATTGTAACCTGAAAAGTCCTTGCTCCTCCTGACTAATTTCTTACACCTTCAAAAGCCCCAGTGATTGCAATTGGTGATCTCCTAAGGAACTCCAGTGGGAAGTACTGTATAAGGTGATTATCATGAGCTAGCCCTAATAATTTGTTTTCTTCAGACCTCTGTGTTTAATGGAAGAGAATGACAGGAAGACATTTGTGTAGAGAATACACAGTCATTGCTGGATTAAATATTTTTGTTTCTGCACCCACATTTTGCATCATTCCTATGGGCCTTGTGAATCAGAAAATGAATAAAAAAACATAGGTGAGCATTATGTTAGCCTCAAAAGGTCTTAGTTATATGAGTGATGTCTAAAGGAATAAACCTATCTTATTCTTAAGGTGCAGGCTACTTAGCAGCAGTTTTATTGAGAGGCAATCGATTTGAGGAAAATATTTAACAATATTTGTCTAAAAATTAAGATTTTATTGACACCAACATTAATCAAGATGTTAAACTAAAAGTGTACTTAAGTCAAGCTTTTACATCAAGACATAAAAATGGCATAACTATGAAATATATTTATTATTAAATGAACAGTCATTATTATTGTTGTTCTTAATAATTCTTTCTGGAAATATTATTTTGTTTTCTTTTCAATAAGAAATAATCACAAGTACATAACAGGCATCTACTCTTCTTTCCCCAGAATACAATAAAACCAAAATGACAACACAAGAATACATGAATTAAACTCTGTGAGCATTTTGAAGAAGATTCAAAAGTCTATTAAAGGCTCTTGGTCTGGTATTGTTTGTCATGAACTCTATCCTAAACATAACAGATAAGATCAAAAGATGAAGGTACAAGCCAAAACAAGGAGAAAAAGCTATTACTGTAGTGCAGAGGAACAAGAAGCTGCATGCAGGTTTGTTATGCAAAGGGGTATTCTGAATGCAGGCAGAAAACCCCTGTATTTTATTCAAGGTGAAAAAGTTCTCACAGCAAGGGGTTGAGAAATATAACTGGAACAGTGTGAGAAGAGAATGAACTGCTGTGGAATAAAACAGAAGCTCAGATTCAGTGGAGGTCAAAGTCTCACATTTGTCAGTATGACACAGCTCCGTGATAATTTTCATTACATCCACTAAAACCTCACAAAATAATGATAAACCTCCTTATCACTAACCTTTTTAATTATCATTCTGGTGGTAATTTTGGGCTGCTTTTTCTTCCAAGCTCTGTCCATCATTTAAACAATGTTCTTGCTCTTATGGCATTTAATTTTAATTAGAAAATAATGAAACATACTATTCATTTGCTTTACCTCATAAAGTTTTATGTAATTTTTTAGAATTATAATTCCAATCCTAGATCAAGTAAAAGCCATACAGAACCAATTCAGTGGGTGAAATGGGCAGTGGTCTCTCCTTCCAGTGCAGCTTTTCTTAAATAAATTGGATAGACAGCTACCATGAAAAACCTCTTAGCATTCAAAAAGGAGTCTCCTTTTACTAATGCAAGTCTCAAGTCTCAGAATGTCTGGAATGTCCCCAGCTGCCTTCAATGCAAAGATATAAAGGTTTCTTCAGAGATGTTCTTATCACACTGAGATTTGAGACTACATGAAAACAACACCAGCTTTTGCCTGAAGATTCTAGGGTTTGCGGTGATTTTAGTAGCTTCCTTCCTGCAAGAAAAAAAAAAATCTGTGAATAAAAGAGCAAGAGACAGTCCCTTATTGAGTCTGGCATAATATTTATGTAACATATCTGGGGAGTAGTCACATTTATTCTCCTTTTAGGAATAAAGTTTATTTATTAGGTCTATAGATAACTTTCAAATAGTTTCACGTTACAGTTGGAAGATGACTGACCCTCAAATACATTATACACCTATGCTTACTGTAAGATGTGGCATTTCAGGCTATTATCTCACTTTAAACAAAATCCAGCTAGACCCTCAATTAGGTGTCCAGAAAGTCTGTTCTCCAGCCAACAGAGAGGAACACTCTCTTTAATATTTTTTAATGTCTTACTCTCTTTTATATATGTTTTTCTGCAAGTTTTATATGTGAAATTAGAGGTACAATTTTTCTCTATACCTTACAGGCAGTGAACACCCATGGACACAGACATGGGTCTTTGCAGTGTGCACAGCGCACAAGCTTTGTGTTGACTGAGTGTGAATATCAGAGTCATCTTGGAATGAAAACAAAAAAGGATCTTAGAGAGCAGCAAGACTAAAGTAGACATGAATATATCCACAGTTGTCTCCCTACAAATCTACATTTATTACCTCAATCCCACTTTGCTTTGGAGATACAGTCTTTTAAACACAATATCAGTAAAATAAAAGGGCTAGACAGTCTCTAAGCATGAAATGTTTTATGATGAAAAATAACATCTGCAAATTACTATAAAATTCTGATGGTACAATAGGAAAGCTTGATTTGAGATCCTTTTGAACTTCCTTATTGCTTTTTTCTGTCAGCTCTATAATTACCAGTTTCTTAATGCATGCAATCAGCATTTGCTGCTTTCAATGAATTATGCCTCCCTTTGTTGAACTGATCATGTTATTGTTGACTCTGTTTTGTTCATATTGACCAGTCTTGATAGGAAAACAACTTTATTTCAGAAAGAAGTCCTATCTATTGCTGATTTATGAGGAAGATCTAGCTTTTGGAGCTAGATTTGCGTCAATGTTTGGATGATATTGTTCAATTTCAGTGACAGATTGCCCAAAACCTGATTTTAAAAAGGGGTAGTCAGCAAATAATTCATTATGATAGTTAACAGTTTACATACAAGAGATATTTTATATTGTCACAAAAGAGGCACCCTTCATTAAATATTGCAATTAATCTGCTTTGCCTTCTAAGTCAAAAGTCAGCATCCATTGACAATATTAATGCACTTTTTAAACTGAATTTTAGAGAACAGCTGAATTAAGGCAAACCCAGTTCAGAATTGAACTGCTGAAAGAATTTACATTAAAATTACAGACTATTAAATATTACTGAAGTTTTCCAAAGACATTTTAGCAGTAAGTTACTGCTTCAAAATAAATTTAAAATTCAGCATGTTAAAAATGCTGTACTTAGAAGAATATATATATTTTTTACACTGGGTTAACAACTTTTTTACATTCTAATCAAACATTGGGAAAATCCCAAGAAGCAAGTAAAATTGCCAAATTCTATAGTCCTTCTATGAAGGAAGTCAATGTGTTATAGAGGGTGCAATACAGTTCTTGACTGTATGTCAAAAGCAGCACATTTGTTTATAGAATAACAGGGCTTCACAAAAGGGATTAATTTGGGATTTCATCTTGGTTGCTTAATAAGGAAATTCAGCATGATTCTTTCTCCTTTGGTCAACTGGTCTTTGCACACCTTTTTAATTGAATCGACTACTCACAGCAGGGGGATTGGACCAGATGGCTTTTAAGGTCCCTTCCAACCCAAATTGTTCTATGATTCTGTGATTTTGGATTTTGAAAAGAAATATCTTTATTTTCTTCTGTCTTCTCCAGGCCCCAGTAATGTATATGTTCTAGATGAGTGACTAATAAAGTATTCCACACCCAAAATTGCAGTGGTCTTGAATATTAAAGTATTCAGACTACTCTGGACAAGATCTATGCCAGTTACACAGTGATCTTGGCTACTAAGGACTAACTTAATGCAAAAATTCCTTTGGAAGCTGCTCATAAGAGGTGTTTTTAACTGTCAGTTTAGCCAAGTGAATCATCATTTTCCACAGAATTACGTAAATTAGCTATAATAGGTTCAAGAAAATGTCACTCTATCCCAGTGTCATGTCTCCTAAAATAATTGCCACCAGATACAGAGAAAAAAGTATAAGACAAATGCAAGAATATAATGATACTTTCCCTCATACATAGCAATAGGAACAGGTGATCATGGGGACAGTAATGGAGACCAGAGCTTTCTGGTCACTGTTCAATGGCCATGAAGAGACCTGCTTGGGCACAGCCATAAGAATTGCCCTGAGCAGAGTAACTAATAAGGAATGGAAACATGAGAGTTAAAGAATATTTCAGCGAACTTGTATGAAGCTTCTGATGAATTTCCAGAGAGGGTTTGTGGGATTGTGTACAATATTTGCATAAAAATGTTTAGGGAAAGGACCAAAGATGAGGAAAGGGAAGGCTGTAAGTCACAGGCCTGTAGCTTTATGTGCCAGTAATTTGCTACTGGCCAGACTTGCACGTCTGCTGGATTTGGCTGATTCTGTAGAACCTTTAAAAAGAACAGTCTGTTGTAATTCTAAGATCTCTTTCTGGAATGGTAACAGACAGAACAGGTACAATAACTACCTATACAAAAGACAGGATTTTCTTCGCTCCGTATCTTGAATATACCTGTGCCAACTTCCATTTTATTTCAGTCAGTCAGTCAGTATCACAATGCCCTTCTATGACTCTGCAATATGTTGTCATTGTTTGTACCCCAGATAACTTTGTGCAATCTGTACATTTTGCTGCACTGAGAAAGCTGACCATCAATTCCAGTTCTTAATTTTTAATGGGATATTTATCTATGTAGCAATCATCTCTATTATCCCAATAGCACCAAAGTTTCTTTAAGAATCGTTTTGAGCCACTAATCAGAGAACACGTCACCTGCATTCTGCTTGATCACGTTGCCCCTGATTGCTTCAAGCAACTTACAGACTTGTGAAGTGTTTTGTAGGAGCAATATTGACTCTCCAAAAAATGTATCCATGTTTCTTCATTACAGTCTGTATCCTCCCTTCTCTCCGACCCTTCCTCTGCCCTTCCTCCCTTTCGCTGAATCATCTTCCGTTGATTTCATCTTATCTCTATGTTCATTGACATCTTGGGCAGTCTTCTGTCATAGTTCATAGACTTTCTTATTCTAAAAATATGCTCTAATTATTTTTAATATTCTCCCTTATTCCTCTGAAGCCCTCCCCTGAACACTCTTCCCTCGACGGAGATAAAGTTGCTTAGTAGTATAAACACTCTTGACTTTGGGAAACCCTGGACCTCTTCTGCACTCAAATGCTGAATTTTTCCGTACTTTTTTTTTTTTTAAATTCCTTCTGGAAATTTAAATCTGGACAGAACCAGTCCTCCTGTTCATATTTTCACCAAGGTAAACAATCAACTTGCAGAATGTTGATCCAAACCTTTTTGCTTATAGTTAGATTATAGATGAACCGGTTAACTAAAGCAGGCTCAAGACAGGGTTTCCTGTTCTTATATTATGACCCCATTAAAGAAAAAATGAAAAATACCTTGTTAGAACCAGAAGTGTTAGACCTTAATATTAGGAATAATATGTATTGCCTAACAAGTGTTTTGGTAGCTAATGTTTCTTGTAAGGACAGCATTTCTAACAGCATTTGTCTCTGCAGAAAATTAGCCAGGTCTGATAGTGGTGTTCAACAGCAGGATCCAATCACTCACTACTGCAAGAGAGTTCTTTATTCCTCCCCCAGTTATGCCTTTTTAGGAGGTTCTGTTTTAACTGTGGAAATGCTTCCAGTTTTGTACTTCCAATTAAAGATAATAGAAGAGGATAGGTAACCTGCCATTACATTCTTCATGAGCATCACACAATTCATAGTTCTGTTCCAGTCATGGCTTTCCAGGCCTGTTTCTGTAAATCCACCCTATACTGAATTTCAACTTGTTCACACCTCCTGTTAATTCTTCCATTTGGCTGCCTATAGTCTTGCAATTGCTTTATAAATACTTTAGGCACTGGTGTGTTTAACTGACCACTCTCTTTTCCCATCTTTCATTAGGCACTAATTGCATTGCAGCACAGTTTTTGCTCTTATCAATATTAGCACTGTCTTCCTCATTGATCTCTCATTTTCTTCTTAATGATATTACTTCATCCACTGTCACATTTTAATTCCTCTTGGTTTTATTGGAGATTTTATGTCCTTTTTAAACTAAGCTCCTTGATCAGCCATCATGTAGTCTAGCTCTGCCATGCTCCATTATCCCTCAGTACTCCTTTGGCTGCAATCAGAGGCAACTGATGCAAAGACATTTAATGTAAATTTTAATGATCTAAGAAGCTTGAATAGGTGCTTTTGAAATCCAGGTACTGACTAAGCTAAACACACCACAAAAAGATGACAGAGTGGTTTGCAAAAATAAAGGGACCATTTTAGTATTATTTAAAACTGTGAAATTTTTTGACTGCTCTCAGGTTGAAAAGAGACTCCTTCAGAAATGCAACACTGAAGTTTAGTCTATTTGTTCTTGATTGCAAGGGCTGAGAAAGCTGGGTAATGAAGATTAACATGGGACACATTATCTCATGTTAGCTGTGCCAATGACAGTCTGTAATTAGGAGGTACTTGAATTAAGGACTAGACCAAGCACCAATGAAGGTAAGAGAAATGTTTCTATTGATTATTAAAAAAATATTTCTATTGGTCTGTAGTAGCCAGGGTTTGATGCAGCTGTTGATGACGTTAATGCTGATAAAGAGGAATAGACACCAGTTTAAAATACTTCTCAGCTGACCTACAAATCTTGGTGTTCTGAGGCCTCAAAAATGTCTGAATAAGGATATGCACAATATTAAGGCTAGAGGGTTGCTTTTCCTATTCAAGTTTCCTTAAAAATTGCAGGAATCCTTTACAGGTTTTGGCAATTGAGAAATTTATTACTTTAACAGTAGAGGTTCAAATCTCAATTTTCCTTTCAAATTTATTTCTTAGTCTCTTGAAAAATAGTTTTAAAGAGTTCACTTTTTTTTGAGGGATCAGACTGAAGAACAATATGTGACATGAATGATGAGGGTTCTAGAGAATCAAAGAGAAAGAGAAAGCCCAAAACCTACTTGAGAATCTATCTCTTTTCAGAAACCCCAAGAATACTACTCTGAAGTATGAGATTTGCTCTTGAAGTCAATGCAGCAGTTCTGTTAGGAGTCCAGGTCTCAGTTCCCATACTTATTTAGCTTTCGCTTACACATAGCAGATGATGCTGTGAAGTGTGCTCTTCCCACAGAAAGGGAGTCCCTCAGTAAAGAAATTTTTTTTTAGGTTTAAAGTCATCAGCCATTTTTTCAGTATGAGATGTATGCAGTAGAGAAGGCTTCGGAAAGAAAACTGCTTTGAATTGGAAGTAAAATTAGGTCATTATAAGTTTCTGTCAAGAACTCAGGAGTCACGTATTTATACCCTAACATAACTTTTGGGCTAACCCTTTACTGAAAACTCTTAATAAGAAACTGTGACAATTCCAACCAGTAAATGGCACAGTTAATTATTTTAAACATATTTTCACCTACCAAGTTATCATCTTTATTAATTAGTCCTGATGGGTTACTTTCCTTTCACATGTTTTAGTTCTGAAGGAAACCGCTAAAATAAGTCTAAAAGAAGAGAAAAGATATTGAAATGAAAAGGTAAAAAATAAGAGAGCAAGAAACCTGATTTTTTGATTTGCAAAGTTATGTCTTGGGCCTAAAAAATAGTTTCTGAAGATGACAGCACAAGGCAAATTATATTTTTTTCTGCCACAAAACCAGGATTAAAGCTGTGAAAATAGTTTTAAAAAATGCATTCCAACCATGCTGCATACCAAGTGGACATCAAAAATTTATCTTATGGCTATAAGCTACACATATAAATAATCTGATACTCCTTTTAGAATAAGAATCTGCAAAATATAATGAAAAGACTCTTTGTTGTGATCATGACAAATATATTGTGGGGTCTGCTGACATATTCAGAGCCAGCACACTGACTTTTTACAGATATATTTTGTTGTGACATTCTGAGTCAGAAACTAAAGAAAAATGGGTTCCTTCAGGAAACCTCCTATGACCCTCTAATCCCTTCCAACCTTCTCCAGTTCAGGAATTCCAGCATTTACCCTTCTGATTGCTGTCTCCTGCAGTTTCTCCTACCACCGTGTCCTAACCACCCTTTCTCCTCACCATCATTTAAACTGCTCCCACAGCTCCGGGCTGGCGAATGCATCCTGCTCCTGGTCACATCTAAAACTGAACCACTCAGATCCTGGTGGGCTGGTTGGACAAGCCCAAATTTAACAGCCTCCAGCAGCTATTCCTCTGGTGGGTGAGGGAAGAGGGTATGGCAGCAAATGGAACAGAGATCTCTCTCCTCCCTCTGTCTTTTATAAGAAACTAAAGGAGCACAAAAGCTTTGTGATCTCTACTGAACCATCACATATGGCTGGAATTATTCAGTCAGCTCCCAGGTTCTCCAGGAAATGAGGGAAGAAGATAAAGAGACAGATATAGTATGATTTTAAAAGCCCATTTTCCTTAGAAAGCAACGTAAAAAATATATAAAATTATGTTCTCAGCGATGGTGTTTCTAGCTACATGCCAAGTAGTAGAGCCAAGTTTTCTTTTTTGAGTAGATTTTGCAGAACCTAGATAGTAAAGCGAGCATCCAAACATCAGTGCCTAACTGTTCTCAAATGTGACATCTTTTGAGGGTTACTGTATTATTCTGGCATTGACTGACCTAAACCCGCACATTTTATGCAGAACAGAGAAATGTTGGACTCCAATGGGCTATTTCATCTAGTGGAGAAAGGCATAACAAGACTCAATGGCTGGAGCTTGCAGCTAGACATATTCAAACTTATAATGAGGCA
Source organism: Corvus hawaiiensis (assembly GCF_020740725.1). Classification (NCBI taxonomy): domain Eukaryota; kingdom Metazoa; phylum Chordata; class Aves; order Passeriformes; family Corvidae; genus Corvus; species Corvus hawaiiensis. The sequence continues at coordinate 33,438,314 of NC_063215.1, read as the reverse complement.
ATTTTTTAATTGCAGTGGTGATTAACTATCAGAGCCATCAAGTAATGTGATGATATTTCCCCAGTTGTTGAAATCCTCAAATCAAGACTGACAGATGTTCTGGGACAAGCTTGAGCCCATTACAAGTTATCTGGCTTACTACAGAGCTTAACTAGGTGAAATTTTATTGCTGGCACTATTGCTGGGTTTATATTTAGCTCAGTCTAAGTGATCTAGTGTTCTCACTTGGCCTTCAAATGTATGAACTGAAGAAGTAAAGCTGACATAAAAAGCTGGAATTTGCAAACAGGCAGAGTTGAGGGAATAGAGGATGTTTCAGTTTGGTCATTGAACAGCAAAGAGAAGAGTGGCTTGAGCTGACTGAAAGAAGTTTTATGCAGAATTTGAACAGAGCTAAAAAGGCATGAGGAAGAAAATAGGTTAATCAAAAATACTTTGTTTAAAAGCTTTTGCTGTAAGATTATTGTCTTTTCATTGTGGACAGTTATGAAATTATTAAAATTTTCCTTCAAAACACTGAAATTAAATATCTTGTATATAAAAATTTATTCACAAAAAAAGCTGTGATGAATTGCCTGCAAAACTGCAATTAATAAATACCTGGTTTTTGTAACTCCTTTTTTGCTGAATATACATTTTTATATACACTATATTCAGTCAGGCAAGCATTGAAAAGTATATTGGTAAGAAAGGTCACAGGTGTAGCAATAAACACTACCATGGCATGTCCTGATTGAGAAAGAAAAGGTGGATTGACAGCTAGAGATTACTCTAGGGAAAATGAAAAATATCAAAGACTATGAGGAAGGTCCCAAACCTGCCCATTTAGCTACTCTGCCTATAACAGTCTCTCAAGAAACTCACTGAAGAGACCAAACGTGTAGATTCTCCAGCTCACTCAGAGCTGCCTTCAAACTTTGACATTGTGCTGATACAGAGTTATATATTCTGTCTGTTGTCAGAGCCAAATTTAAAATCAGTCCTGTTAAGTCTACTTCCAAAACATCTTTATTTCTACTCAATAGTAACAAGAATTGTTTTCATGTATTCATACCTAACTGAATTCTCAACAGAAACCACATCACATCAGTAGGCAGGTTCACAAGCCATCATAAAACAAGGGTCTGCTTGAACATGTCAGCCTTGTCTCTTTTCTTTGATTTTGGTGATCCCTGTGTTGTACACACAACAAATCTAACACTTTAAATTTCTAATAGGTTTTAGGCCATCAGTGAAAGTGTTTGCAGATTAAAACACAGTAAAATGGCAAGGAAAAAGAAACAATTACCACAGAACTGAGAGAGTTGGTATATGAATTAAAACAAAAAGGAAAAATTCTACTTTCTAGTAATGTAGGATGCTTTTTCCTACTCTTTGTTTTTCATCTCTGACCTTTTCATCCCATAAATATTAAAAAAAAGATGTAATTGAAATTTTACCTTATGCTTCAACTGAGAAATTGCACTCTAGATTGCATGAATATTTTCTCATTGTTCTCCAAGAGAAGCACATGCACATACAGAACAACCCACATAGATACAAACTGAACAGCAGCAACATTTTAGTTACCCTAAAGTGGATCTTCTGTACATTCTTATTTACGAAGGATAATGGGTCCTATTTTTTTTTTTAACTATTATTATTTTTCACATCTGGAAAAAAAGCCAAAATTCATAAAGGTGGATTAAAAATCCCCACAATATGTGTTGTCTTGTATGGCTACCCACAAATTTTAACAAAACATCATGGAAACCCTTGTTAGGGCTCAGTCTTGATAGTTTTAGATGAGTTTAGCTTTGTCTTCTTATTATACAATATTTCAACTTCAAGCATTACCTTTCTGGTTCCAAGTTCAGCACTGACATTGACTTTCTTCTGAATACTTCAAAATACTGCCATCACAGATCACTTGAGACTGCCCCTTCATTCTTCAGGTCATCATCAAAATAATGATTTTTTTTCCTTCCAGTCCTCAGAAAAAAACCACAAGTGATGATGACCTTGCATTAAATATAACCTCGACTAGAAGTTCACTTAGAAACACTCATAGAAAGCTTTCATTTATTATTGGAGCTAGCCATGGGCATCTTTTTTTTTGCCAGGGAGATCTATCAAATCTTACTAAAACTGTGCCTAAAGTGGGAGAGGGGTGTTGCAGACGCTACACAGCCAAGTTTTTGAGAAGAAAATTGCAATCTTCCATGAAAGCACTGAGATGAAGACCACACTGAAAATTTTCGGATAATTCCTGACAGTGAGTTTAACCTGACACACTGCAGAAATTAATCAAATTGGTCTAGAGAAGCATAAAACCAAGGAAATAAAGACATGGAAATATCCTGCTTTGGAAAGATGGTGTTTAGTACTGCAGAGACAGAAATCTGCCTGTAATGGACTGCACTGTCAAATGAACTGCAAGAGTAACTAGTAGTCAACTTCTAAAAATCAGCCTTTCCGTAGAAAACACTCTACCACCTTGACTGATTAAGAGAAAGACAGCACTTTTTTCCCTAATGCAAAACATAAGTGTATACTTAAGTAATTTAAATACCCCATTTTCTGCAGTAGCAAGACTAATTTGCTTTAAGATGTTTACTGTATGAGATACTGCAAGCACAGTTTTGGCTGGGTCTTCTCCAATGCATATCCTGACCTCAGCAGATCAGTGTACATGAAAACTGAGGAAGCCAAAATTTCCAATCATTTTTCCCTCATCTCTCTTAAACAGATATTGCCCAGTTTGCTGAATGTCAAACAGATACAACATAGGTGAGAGACTGCTCTTTGCTCAATTCACCCTCTTGAGAACTCTGAAAATCATCCAATGATATGAAGAAAATCTCTGCTCCGTGTGCTAATTCACTCTGTCTCCGTAACCCCATGCAGATCCTTTTCATTCACACACAGTACAATTGTAACTTGACACAGCTCCATAAGAATCACTGATCACTTTCTGCTCACTCAGTTCCTATATTTCAGGCTCCCTTTGACCTGCATTTTAACAAAACATTGGAGATGTTGTTAAAATCAGACTACATCTTTTCCTCCTAATCTGACAGTCCCATGACACACAGCACAACCCAGCCCAAGGATCAAGGTTAAATCCACACACCATTTTTGGTGAGATGCTTTACTTCAAGGACACCACATCAATCTGGAATCAAACTGGGCAAGAACAATTCCTTGTGCCATAACTTTGTGGGACACTTTGCACTATGCTCTGCATGTGTCAGCAACTGCACCCACTGAAATTGGGGTATCATAGAATCATAGAATAGTTTGGATCAGAAAGAACCTTTAATGGTCCTCTAGTCCAATGCCCTTATCCAGTCCAACTCCCTTATGTCATGGGAATTTTCTTAAGATATACAATTAGGACAACTGTCTTGCTATAAACCAATGTGATAATGATTTAACTCACCTGGAAGTAAAAATCTCAGTTTCAGTACCTAATTTAAAGTCAAACCACCTTTGATGCTACTGCATGATCAGGTTTTTTGGGTGGTAGTCTTCATTAAGAAACATAAGTTTCTAACAGATGTATTTGGTATTTCTTCAGAGGGTCACTTCAGTTGCTCAACTATTCTTCTCATAAAGGAAAAATAATTACATGCTGCTTCAAATGTGGGTCTATAAGTGCATTGTGAATCACACAAATTACTACTTTAATACTCCGTGTCTAATAGACAAATGGATATTTTTGGTTGGCCAAGCCATAGTTTTAAACTGTTTTACACAAGTATTCTATGTTTTGTTATCTCTCAATCATCATCATCTCATCATGTAACATGCAGTTCTGTTGATAAATCTCTCTGGCGACTTCCTTGTATTATTTTGAAACTTCATTGGTTTTTTTTTTCCAGCTTGCACTTAATTCTTTGTTGGTCTCCAAATTTGGAAGGTGATACTGTGTTCTGTAAGTATTGAATATAATTGAGTGGCTGCATTCTCTCCTTAAAGATCATATTCTCAATATGTCTATAGGTCAGCTATCTCACCCTTTGTGATTCCCAGCCTTTTATGTATCAGAATAATTTATTTTAGTATTTTAATGATTAGGTAGCCTGTGAACAACATAGGGGATACTTTTACAATAGTCATGTATAATTTTTCTAAAACTGCAACTCCTTAGCCTTCTGAGAACATTCTCTGATTATTTGATGCGTGCCAGCAAAGGAAATTATGTAATTCCACATACATCAAAATAGTCTAAAACTAAAAGATTGTTAGTAGCAAATTACACTGGCCTAAAAATGGAAGGAGCAAAGGTTTTACGAATGGGAGAATATGCCATTTTTGCTAGACAATATTTTTTCCCTAGCAGATTCAGGAGCTCTCTGAGCAGCCTGAAGCAACATATATCTTTAGTTATGCAAAAGCATCTGAATGTTCTTTAATGAAGGCAAATAGAGATGATACACTCCCAGCTAAGTACCAGAGTTTTCTAATTCATAGTCAGTTGATTACTGACACCAAACCCAAAATTTCCGTTCAGTAAAAACACATCTCTTTGAACAGTTCTTATCCCACACTCACAATAGTTATTTTGTCTGAATTCAGAAAAAGAATAGCCAGGAAGGGAAGACAAGATTAAGGAAGAAGGCCAGAAAGAAGGTCAGCATGAAAGCTCCCAAATATGCTCTAACGACTGTTATTCCAAAGACTCATGCATCCAGACTCCTGCTTTTGAGTGTGACTAGTTGCTGAGATAGAAATGAAGCAGACAGAACTAAAGAGCCATACTCCTCATGGTAAAGACTTACAGTAGCACAAGGATTTCCTGAAACGGAAGGTGTATTCAGACACACTTTTTAATAGCCATTAGTGACCGTATTGTCAAAAATTCTTATCCTACTAAATGAGAATCCCATTGTACTTTGGCCATCTGCAACATCCTCTGATTCAGCAATTACTTGTATATCAAGGTTATGTTCCTCTTCATTCTTGTAGTGAAACCAAGGCAAAACAGAGCCTAGAAAGACAAACCAAAAAGCCAATACAAGATACTTGGGTTGGTTGGGATTCTTTTCTATTTTTGACACCAAATCCCAGTATTCCAGCTCACTGTTTTGGGGCACCTTGTCCTGGCACTACTGCAGTTTCCAAGAGCAAGTACAGTAGAAAAAACTCAGCCCTCAAATGACAGTTTTGTAGAGATTCTGAGAAAGATAACAAAATAAGAAAATTTCTCTGCCAGGAAAACAGAGAGGCGTCCTCAATTCTTTGTGTGCATGAAAGAAGAATCTCAAATAACCCACAGAAACTATACAGACACTCAATATGTTAACCATAAAACTGCAGCTTATTAACTATAATAAGCTTACAGGAACATTGTGTACTAACAAGTGCTATTACCACTGTCAATGCAAGGATGCCATATGAGAATAACAATGAGGAAAGAAGATGATATATCATTAGACATAGAAAACATTAAGGATGTTCAGTTTCATTTCTCCTCCGCTAAATAAATTTCAAAACTAGTGTTTGAATCAAATCTTTGCCTAGAGCAGTGACAAAAAAAACCCCTAAAACCACATGAGTTTTCTGAGAAAAAGGAGAGCTAGTCTAAGATCAGAACATATAAAATCAGTAAAAGTTTTTAGACATATAAGCAATAGCAGCAGGTAGGCTTAGAACTAGAAAAAACCCACTATATTTGAGCAAATGATAAAATAAAGAATACAAGGAGAGACAATTGCACATGTTACAGGCAAGAAAAACCTGAATATATTTTAAAACAGCTTCACAGATATAGCTGAGAAATTAATGAAGGGAAAATTGGAGGACAGAAACAGAAGAGGAGAAGAAAATTACAAATCTTAATAATAGAACCTGTCAAGAGAGGGATGAAAGTCAAGGTGCAATACTTATGACTTTATGCTTACTGAAATGGCTTGCTAGTAATGCATCATCTTTCCCTTAAACCTGGCAAATGCTACGTGCTCGACAGGAAGTCACAAGAAATCCTACAGTAAACAGCTGCAGAACAGCTGGGTGTTTTCCTCTACTCCATAAAATTCATGACTGGTTTATTCTCTGAACAAGAGTTCACAGTCCTGATCCATCCTCACCGATTTAACAAAATGATCAAATACCACATTCCTAATAAAAAAATAATCTTAGTCCGGTCTAATGTAAGTATGGATGTTCTCTCCATCCACATAAATGCTTCATCATTTTTCATACCTAGTAAATTCTTGGCATCAGTGATATTTTGTGACAGAAGGTTTAATGGATTAAAAAGTCCTGAAGGAAATGTTGTTTTTCAAAACATATAATTTAACTTTAAATTGTATTTACTGAATGGTAGTTGTCAAGCATATACTTTACCTTGTCAGACAGTATGATTAGTTGTGTAATGCTTCAGTGCTTTAGTGCATCTCTAATAGGCTATTACTTAGCAAAAAGAAAGGAAAAAAAAAAAATCTTCAATGGTCTGGAAAAAATCATTATGTAGTTTGCTCTAAACCTTTGACATCATGCAGTCTGTACCTTCTGAATTGTGGTTGTTCACTTTCTGAAGCCTTTTGTCAATAGTAATTTTGATGAGGATTTACTATTTTCAAAATATTCACAGCTTCTTTTCAAATTGAAATCAATAACAAACATTAGAGAAGAGAGAGAAAAACAGCATTACACAATCAACCCTGCATTTTCCTTGAGAACAGAAACCCATTTTATGCTGGATGGTGTCATCTAAGATTTTATAACAAACATTGGTAATCTTGTTAGTTACCAAGTACTCTGAATGGCCGACCAATAAGGGATGTATATATGTTTTGGTTTTTTTTTTTTTTGGCCAGGACATGGTTAGTCTGGGAGCACTGCAGCATGACACAGACAGATTGAGGACTGCAGCCTTGAAACACCCTTAAACAGAATGTACTTTTTATCTCTCCAAAAGCAAATTGTCTAATAAGCAACAAGTAGGTAATACATTTTATCACTGGTGTGGTTTTAAGTTACTTTAATAACACAGAGGAAAATTGCATATTATTTTACTGCTTGAAAGGTTTTTTTCTCGTCTTTCTTCTGTACATTCAGTGCAGGTAAAGATGCATATTTCACTTGTCCAGACAGACACTACTTTAAAAGAAGGTAAGTCTCATCCTGTCACCCAATGCAACTTGTAAGGCTGATGGGCTTTTTTAACCTATGCAAATCTAGACTGAGTCCAGCATTTGTCATACATGGTGTTTGTTAATTTGTTCATCGCTTGCTATGTCCTGTACTGTGTTTTCTTCATGGTGCAGGACAGCAGGGAGGAAGCCTTGTCCCGGCAGCTATTTTGAATCAAGTTGATCCCCCTGAATAGAGTGCAAGAGCTTGTCTATCATGGAAACTACTGAGTGTTCCAAGAGCAAGCAGCTTCCCAGGGACAGAGACAGGCAGAAGAAAAGGAGGTGCCATGCAAACTCAGAGATAGAGACTGTTAGGAATGAGGAAACCTAGGGCCAGTCCTTCCAGAAACAGTGGAAAGACTTGTCTTCAGGATGAACAAACAACTGTGCAGAATTCACTTCATGTCTGAAGTCCCTTAAGAGCAACCCTAAAGAGGAAGAAGCTGTCTGACAATTAACTGATGTATAAACTCTTACCTTTGCTTTAGTCATTGCCCTGAGTGCTTGTTTAATTAGCTCATCATTGGTCTTGTTCTGTTCACCGAAAACCTGGCTGAGATTCCGAGTTCCACATGATCTCTTCAAGAAGAAAACATAGACACAATTATCCTGTCCAGCTTAGGATCCCTGCAGGCCTTGACTATTTTTAGCTAATTCTTTAGCCCTTTGCCAAAGACAATCTGGCAAAGGGATATGAATTAGTCTTCACATGTATCAACTGACTGCTATAAGCTGAAGAGACCTACAGAGACCATGAAATTTCACAGAAGTATTAACTCCTGTAATATGATGTAGGTAGGGGATACAGTTTCACCTGCGCTGCACAAAGACCTGACCTTTTTATCTTAGGTGTAGAGGATTTAGCTCTCAATGGAGGTAAGCTTAACTGAGGTCTTTTATTAATCCAAAACTCATACCTTGACATGTTTTTTCCAAGTGAAAAAAAAAAAAGTTCAGTAGGGAAAAGTAGTAAGTTAAAGCCTGGTAGCTGAAGGCACTAAAAAGTCAAGGTTTTGTGGCTGTAGATGTCAGAGATGCTTGCATCAGCTGAAAAGAAAGGGCAATAACTGTTCACTAATAATTTTTAGTGTCCTTTGGCCTCATTTTGAGACATGGCCTCTTCTTAATTTAAGAGGAAAGGATAGGATTTGCCGAGGAAAATGGAAATGCAGGGATTCACAGTTGAGAAGTGTTGGCAGAATGTGTCCCTAGAAACAAACATTTTGATGAAGACTTCAATACTGTTCTATACTCCAAGCTTTATAAAAGGCACAGCTAACTGTGTGTCACAAATGTGATAATAAAATGCAGCCAAATAGAAACAGTCAAATAACAGTTCTGCAAACAGTAAAACAAATAGAATATTTTTAGTCCTTTTTCTAAAACAGACTAGAGATTCAGTTGATAAAAAGCACTAATTATCCTGACTCAAGGAATCCAAGGATACCTCAGGAAACGCACATTACAAAAAGATGGTCTGGCCATATGCATTCTGGCAAGGTCTGAGGTTTTGGGCTGATTTAACTGAAGGAACCATCATAATTAGAACGCCTAAATAAAGTTAGGTAGTGTCAGGACTAATATCTCATTCTTGAAACAGATAAAGGTCTAGATTGTGCTGTAAGGATAAAGCAGCAAGCAAATGAGGACACTGAGAAATATGATTGTGCAGCAACCGGAAATCATTTAAACTCCAGGAAGCAAATCCTGTGATTTCAGCTATCTTGGACTCAAAAAGGATTTATAAATAAAATAGAGAAGCTTGCCTGCTGCAGGCTCCTGGGATATCAGAATGCAAGAGCCCTGCTACTCTATCGCAGAAAGGACAAAACCATCGTGCAGAGGCACAAAACCTTCCATTCCTTTCAGACACATTTAGCTATTATCTGTACTGAGGTACTAACCTTTCTCACCTTTGTGCTTCCTTGAAAAGCATGGCAGGAGGCCAGCAAAAGGATGTCTTTAATGATACCAGAGTCCATTGCAAAACTCAAAGACTTTAGAGATTACAGCAGTCATAACTAGTTCCACATACAACGTGTCCCAGGGGAGCATGAAAAGTGGGAACAATAAAGGAGGCATGCAACACAAACAGTGTTCAGGAGATGCCACAGTAAAAGGATGGGAGTTTGAAGAGATAAAAATTTCCCCTCAGAGCAACAGATGACCTGCATACCCTCAGCAGAGCATTCAGAGTACTGTATGCAGATGTAGCACATTTCATAACCCCCCAAACAACCACAATGAATCACACTGAGCTTTATACCTGTGCCTGTACTCAGGTTGTCTATCAGTTTTGTTTTACACCCCTGTTGTGTGCCAAATACAATATCCTAGAAACAATACTACCTGCTCCACATGGTGCTACGTAGACAGGGTATGAAGTCCCTTGTAATTAGGGCATAGAGTAGTGACCGACTAATTAGAATTGCAATGGAAGGTGCAGGTCACACCCAGGTTTTCTCTTCTCTGACCCTTCTCAGGATAAAATTAGCACCGTTCTCTGAGACATCTGTTATAATGGACATTGGAGCAGATTATTACACTGTAAACTACCCATGGAGGCACCTTCTTCCTCTTCCATCACTAGCAGAGTTGACTGTGCCCTAAGAAAGCAGGATGCTGCATTTTTGCAGATGGAGGTCATAAGGAAAGGATCAGATCAACAGGGAGCAGCTCTCCCTGAATCAGAAAATTCCCCTTTACACATGCCAGCAAGAAGATTATCTCACAATGCTCCTTTCTGAAGTGTTTAAGGTTATCAACCTGCTCTATAATACCTGAACAAAGTCCTGGCTTTTCATCTGTAACTGTTACAAGGTGCTATTCATCACAAAAGGTTAGTAGCTGGAACTTAAAATCACTGATAGGAAAACAAAAAACATTTCTTAAAAAAAACCCCAACCAATCAACCAACCAAACAAAAAACCAAAACAAAACCAAAAAACCCCAAAAAAACTCCAAACCAAGCAGACTTCAGTTTTGTTCCCTGCTCTCTGAAAGAGGTCAATCACAGGAAGATTTAGACCACAATACAAACCAAAACTTTTTACAGATGTGAGTTAACCTTACTCTTGTAGTCACCTTTGTCAGCAATGGACTAATTTGGATTGTTATAATCCTGGAGCATTTATGATGCTAGCCCTCACTGCTGGCATTTTCTGAGAAGGTTCATTGCCACGGCACAGTCTTTGTCTTCCTAATGGTACCTACAGTGTTGTGCTGCATGATATTCAAGTCAAGCACTTAATACAAAGCTTCTCCAGAGGTTCTGAGTGTGGGATGCCATACTAATTCCATAGAAAGCCAGGGGACACAGATATGTTCTCCACCACTGCCTTGTCAGTGTGACAGAAATGAACCAAAGTTAATTTCCAAAAATGTAATGAAAAAATGGTATCATCAAGTCTGTGGTTTACAGTGACAGTACTAGCATGCTTAATTACACTTACTGATAATTTCCAGAGGCTGCAAGCTCTGAAAACAAGGACATGAGCAAACGCACATATTCAAAAAGGAAAATATTGCAAGTCTAGTAGATTATTAAAGGAAGTTTGCTATGGGCTCTATTCACAAGGTCTCATCTTTGCATCTGAAGACACTGTGCTAAAAAGGGGAGTTACTACAAAGGAAATATTGACTCCTCCATGCTCATGGTGATCATGTAGGTCTTTAGAAGGAAACTGCCTGCACTGCTCCCAGATGCTTGTCCTTGCAACCAGTGCTGTCCCACCCCACTATGTCCCCCTCCCACCTTGCCTTCCCTACTGGATCCTTCCGATCCTCTCCCTTCTTCCAGGGTTGGGCAAAAATCATGAGTCACCAGTTAACCATGGGTGTAACTGTGATAGGTGGTGTGCAAGTAGGAGACCCATCTGAAAATCTAAATAAACAGAACTGGGGCAAGGGGGGTGAAGCCAAAACTCAGTAAAAGATACACTACTGACCTGCAGTGGGAGAACTAGGACAGCAAGATAGGCAGAGTGTGGCTGCACAGGACAACTGAGATAAAGCTAGCATTAATCCTACCCATCTACTCTCAACCTTGCACCTGCATGACACAACCCCATTTATCAAGGCTCAGAAAAAAAGCCTGAGGCTGAAGTTCTGAAGCCTGTTCATGTAAATAAAAATTATTTTGGATCAACCTCTCATTTGTAAAAGCACCAGCTGCCGTTTTCACGACTCAGTTTTCAGCATCAACTATCCAGGTCCCTTGTGACTCTCAAAAGAAATCTGTGTAAGGTTCAGTTTTGGCAGTTCTGAAGATCAGTCGGCCCATTTATTTAAGAACTTAAATATTGACTCAGATCTGAGCAAATGCTGAGTCCATCAGCACTGACAATTCTTGTACTGAAACGAAAGCATTTTTTACAGTGTTTTGTGCAGATTTTAACAGGGTGAGACATCTTAGCTGTTTACTCTGATACTGCTTCTTCTTAAAAGACTGACCACATCATGGTCAGTGTGGGTCTAACAAAAACAACCAGAAATTTCAGTCCTGCATAAAACCCATGACTTCAGTTCTGATTAATGTAATTGAGATACAATTATCTTGAAAGAAGCATGATGAGTATCAGATCTTGCATTTTTAGAGTGTCCAACCAGTACTTTTTTCCCCATACCCACACAGGATTCGTTAAATGTGACAAAAAAGGAATGAATGTTTGTTTAAATCAAAGCCCCACAAGTGATGTTGGAAACCATGAGATCTTCAGAAGAGGCTGTAGTTGATTTAATACAATTTATAACACAGACAATGTTCCTTCGTCCCATATTCCCTGCTGCATTAGGGTTTTTCATCCACAACATTAGCTGGTATTCCTTCAGCTGTTCTAAGACAATGACTCTCATAACTGAGTTTTACAAAAAGTATAAACTTCTGCTAATCTGCTGCTGAATACTCATACAATATCATATACAATATCAATATCAACTGTCATTCCATATAAAAAGAGACATTCCTCTAAACTTCCCAGAAAGTAGTATCCTGGTTTCAGGTGAAAATATATGAAAAAACACAAAGAATTCAGACTGTATATATCTGCATTTTATGTTAAATACCTACTGCTTTAGGATTTAAATGAGATATTTATAAAGTATATATACGCATATGTATATATAATTTAAATTTAAAATATGCATATAATAATATCTTAAATTTTATATATACATGTATATAAAATTTAAATCCTGAAGCAATAGGGTTTTTTTTGTTTTCACTTTCAGATGTTGTTTCATTATTAAATTTGGCTAAATGAATCTTAAGAACCCACTCCTACATATGCAAAAAGCTGCCATTTCAGCTAAAATCTTGATAAATTTTCATTACAAAGTGGAAACTAAAACCAGAATTCATCCACCTCCAGACTCATCTTATGAGACTCAAGAAAAGCTTTGTTTTGCCATGCCGAGCATTCAGCTTTTCTGAAGATGCACTGTCTTAATCCACCCTATAACTCATCTGATGGGTTCTAATTTAGTAAGCCAAAGTGACTTGACTGCTTGCAAGCCAGAATTTACCACATTGTATTTATGAAGTAGGATGTTCAGTGATATGTTCAATTTAGAAGCTCTTTTTTTGAATCTGTCCTAATCTGAGTTATCTTCCTTGAATATGGTATTGCAAAACTGCACAGGCTTTGTAAAACAAGTCCTACATACTGCTGTGATAGAAAGCAAACAAAGGAGATTAATTCTCCTTTTTTTGATATCTACAAGAACAGACTAAACTGATTTTTGGGTAATACACAACCTCAAAAAATGTTCACCTTCAGCTATATAACATGTTTTATCATGGTTTGCATATCTTGCCACCTGAGTTTTCCATGCCCACATTATCTCAGTGGGCTGTCACCATCTTCTGATGAGTATGCCCAGTGCTGCTTCTCTGTCATTTTCAATTAATAAAAACTTGTGCTATAAAACAGAGGTTCCTTCTTTGTAAGCTTTTAATTGATGCTATTACATTTCAGCCTACTGTCTTTGTTTCATTCCTCCGTTTTTAGCTGTTCCAAGGGAGGGAGGGAGGGAGGAAGTTAGGAAGTCAGTTAGGAAGTCAGTTAGGAATTCAGGAAGTCAGGAAGTCAGGAAGGAAGGAAGGAAGGAAGGAAGTCCAAGAAATAAAACTACATTATCTTTTGTGTGGTTGGGTTTGGTTTCTTTGGTTGCTTCTTGCACTGGAGTGCATAGGACAGGATGAGTGGAGACAATAAGGAATTTTTTTTTTTTTTAATATTATTAAGTTGCTTATGTCCCTATTAAAATAAAGATACCTTCATGCTAATTGCAGTAAAGTCTTAATTTCTAGAATGAGAAATGTTTTTACCAATTCATGGATGAAAACAAACAACATCTGTGTGCTGTATTTAGCTTCAGAATAGGGCACAGAATTTCATTGTGTCTGTTTGTAGTTTCCTCCATCTCCATCAGGACCAAGAACCCTTCTGAGGATCTATACACTTCTTACAGCGTTGGTTATAAATGACATGCATTTATTTTCTGTAGATTCTTTTCTATTGCTGAAACCACCACTTGCCAAGCTTTTTATGTCTCTGGGTAGCCAAGGTTTCTTAAAATTTGGCAGTTCCCTATGCTTTTATGACCTGTGGTTTAGATTATTTGAATAGACATGACTTGACACTCTAACACTTCCCAGAAGCCACAGCAACTCTTTGGTGGTGCACTTGATGAAGTGACTTTTGTCATGTGCAACTACGTTGTGACAGAGCAGAACTTTAATCTGCTTATAAATGCAGTTTGAAGTAGGTTGGTTCTCCTTCAGAGAATCTTGTGAGATTAGCTGTCTGAGAAAATTGCTCTCTGCAGGCTTTAACACAACAGCAGAGATCAAGTGAAGCACTTTCATGCATGGTCTACAACTCATACCTAGACTGTGGTCACCAGAGACTAACTGCCCTTAAAATTAAAGCAAGTTGGGAATGTAAAGGGAAGCATCCCTCAGAAGCTGAGGGTAAGCCATTTCAGAGAAACACATTACACATGTTCCACTATGCTTTCCAAGAACATAAGCTAGTGAGCTTATAGTAGATATAGCACAAGCCACTAACTGATAAAATCCCCATGCTCTGTTAATCACAACACTTTGTTTACAGTCTATGTGGGCAGTACAGGCTTCCTGAAGCAGGCACAGTGATGAGGTTCCTCTGAAAATGTCTGAAAAGGACATCAAGCTCCAACAGTGTGCCAACTTCGTTCACTACAAACACATGCAAAGTATTTCTATAATAGAAGCAGTAGAAAACAATATTTAAGATTTCCCAAGATCCAAACAATATTGTTTTGCTCTTAAAACAAATGGAGATACAATTCTGGAAACACAGTCAGCCTCCAGTTTTGTGCTGGTGATGTTTATGGCAGGTGCACAAGCTACATGTAGGTGTCTAAGTCAGGTGAGTCCAGGTGAACAAGGCACATTGACTTAAACTCATTTAGTTTGAACTCAATGCTCAGTCAATGTGATTATTCTCCTTCCAGATCAGTCTTAGGTCCAGTGAGAATGTTGCCCATGAGAGGTTAAATCCAAGCTAGAAGGACAGCATTACTTGAGCTTTTTTCCTTCAGCTGGACTATCTGAACTACTCATTTTCCTGGGTGTGGGAAACCTAGTAATTTCCACTGGACTACAATATGATTTTCCAATAACACTTCACTCCTGCCCGCAGTAGAGCCACACTGTTCCTTCAAAGTTGTTTTTAAAGCAGTAGAACACAGCTACCCTAAGGCTTTACAAATTAATTCAGAAGGTTTTTTTACAAAGCAGCAGTGCATTAACCATGCTGGAGTTGGTTGTAAGAAAAAAGTTTTTAAGCTATGGCCATAGTTCCCTTCCTTTGTTTAAAATCTTGTTTACAATCTAAGTCACCTGGAACAATGGATGAAATCAGAAAACACTGCATTGGGAGTGTGTTCTTTCATAAGGTGCTCTTTTTTGCACCAAAAAAAAAAGCTTAAATGCTAATCAGGGACCACATGTTACCAGCCTCAAGAGAGTTACAAGTTTCATGGTCTAGTTGTGCACTTTTCAAAATAATTTCTGCAATTTATCCAGCATGTCATGTTTTTATAAATAGGTAGTTGATCAGGCATCTCTTTACAAAGTAATTAGACAATTTGTTCAACATTTGGAATCAGATTTGCATGAAGGGTTTTTTTATTATTTCTTTGATAAAGAAGCAGAACACTGCTGTAAAATACAGCCGATATCTGCTGCTTTCGGTGAAAGACATAGTTAATTGGTATGACTCTGGAACTGACTATCTTGTTACTTAACCCTAGATGCATTTACAATTTTAAAGTACTAAAGATCAGCAATGTTCATCCCTCCCCACACCAGTTAGAAATTGTTATGTTTTATTAAATTACATTCTATTATATACATATTTTATTTATATACATGTCCTCCCCTTTGTCAGTATTAATGGATTTACAAAGAATTACTTGCTGACAGGAATAATTTTTCCATAACAGAATTAGTTCTGCAAGCTTCCATGAACCACTGTCAGCAAGCAACATACTTAATATAAAAAGTTCTCAGATCAGGTGCCAAGATTTGCTAAAAATTTTAGTTTTTCTGAGCATATTCTGTTTTATTTTCTGGTTGTGAATGGCTGTTAACATTAGCAAAACTGCTGAGTGACAATTTCAAGGCCATTAAATTTTATCAGTTCCCTACTGTATGTAGGTCTGGCAAATGTAATTCATGACAAGAAGTTTAACTTCTCTTTCAGAAATAAAACACAGCAGTGAAGATCCTATCGTTTTATGTCTCTGGACTGTGAGGTAAAGCTTATATATCTTACAGTGCTTATCAAATGGCAGCCTTCTGAGAAATAAAGCTGATAATTGAGTGTGAAAATTAGATGAGTGTAAATTCTAGAGTCACTGTCAATATACTGATTATAATCCAATAACTGAAAGCTGTTTCTTGTGTATGAAAATATCCATATCAGGTCCAGAGGTGTCAGTAGACCATAACAAGTAAATATTATATACTAATTAGAGAATGAGGAGTTAAACTCCCCATCTGTTGAGATCATGTTCTGCACACAACCTGGAACTTGCCCCAGCACAAGGTCAGTGGAGACAGATGAGCAGTTTGGCAAGAGCCTGGATTCAAACTCCCTGCTTCGTCATCACAGTGAATTTTGCCTGCATTAAACCATTTGTAAGTGTCAGATCCCACCTCTGCTAAGATCCCAGCCTAAGTGTAAAGAGGGATTAGGAGTGGTGCAGTTATAAACTCACCGGCACACAGGTTTTGGAATCTTCAATAATGGCATTAGTACACTGGCACATAAGGGAAAATGACAACATTTCACAGATTTGCAGAACGCTTTGGGTTGGAAATGACCTTAAAGACAATCTAGCCCAATCCATTTCTGGCAGCTACAGATGGCATCCTCTCACACTTACCTTTCCAATCATGCTTCCCATTCCATTTCATTTTTTCCAAACTTGAACCAACTATACCAAGCGTCTGGTCTAAGCAGGATTCAATAAAGAAGGTTTAAGTAGACTTCCCGGAGGCAAGAAAACACCTTCCACATCATAAAAAGAAGAATTTGAGTTTTGAATGGAGAAATAATAATTCACCCTTCTGAAAAAAAGACCAGTTAGGGTTTGAACATTAAATCATTGCTCTCAGCATGAGTTTTTTTCATCTTCTCCATCACAAATCTCATGCTTTAGAAGCCTTAATTATTTGAGTTTGACAGCATTCCTAACTACCTGGTCTCATCTTTGCTTTACCCCCTGGGAACTAAGGCCCAAATAAGGTAAAGCCAAAACTGTCAAAAGCATTCACTAATGTGGGGCAATTCGAGAGCATTAAGCCATCATCCTCCTGAACATTTAGCATTTCATAGGATCTTGTATGTTCAAAGCACAACTTCAAGTGATTTCAGCCGCAGTTGTGTGCTCAAGGCTTCCACAGATCTGTTCCTGGATATTTCATGCTGAGCACATAGAAATATAAAACTAACTCACAGTTAGTGGCCAACTGTGAAAGAGCCGACTTTTTGCTCTTGGCTCTGTTTGAATTTGCTTTGCTTTTACAAAGGACTAAACCAGACCATCATGCACTATACAAACTACTGATTCATTTTTAAAGAACAGTTAATCTCATCGACTAACTACTAGTGGAAAGAAGGACTGCAGGAGGCCAGAAAGTATTGGTGACGTTTGGATTTGTTTTTCTATTTGTTTTAGAGGGATAAGGAGCTCTGTGCAAAAGCAAAGGGCTCAAAAATGTCAGCAGAATTTTGTCAGTGGGGCGAAGAACAACGTATGAAAAGCCAAGAGCATGGGGGAGTCTGGGTGAGCTCTGTAACATCTCTCATGAACCTTCGATCCCCCATTCCAGCTGATCTGATCTTTGGTGGTGTCTTGTCCAAAGACTGACTTACCTGCCTGTGTTCTCCAGGCTACTTCTGCAGCAGAAAGTGACCCCATAGCAGATGGCCAGGACAGACCCTCCCAAGGGATAAAAAGAAAAAGAATGTGGGAAGAAATCACAAATGCCACTGGGGAAGCAATTTCCCATTTCCCAGAAACACACAGCACTGCTTTATGCTCCCTTAGCAGCAGTAGCAGCAAACCTGATTGTGCGTGAGGCTGTGCAGGCAAGAGGCAGCCTGGCTGGCCAACAGCAAGTGCTACTATGACAGATGGTCCACGCTGCCTTGGAGAAGAGACAGAAATTATATAGTCAACAAAATTTAGGACCCTTCTTAGGGTCCCAATATAGCCTTTCCAAGGGACATCTAACTTTAATTTTTCCACTATAGGTAACCATGTACCTTGTGCCCAGTATTGACCTTGTCTCCAGATGCATATCCAGAATGGAAGGCAGGTGGGTAAAAGTGCATAAAAGAGCCTTTCAGACACTTCCTCATTCCCGGCCACTTGATTTTGCAGAGAAACATACTTTTTAATGTAAATTATTTTGAATGCATAGACACCAAACATATCTAACAAATATTAGAAATCTCACAAAGCCTTGAAGAATGCCATTATCCCAGAGCCTGAGAAAATACATGGACAGCCAATCTGCTCTGCAGGATCTTTCCATCCATCTCTGATTAAAATTCAGAAAAATCCGTGATACCCTTCATCCTGGTTTCAAACTAATAACACTTGCATACTAAAGACTCCCATTAAACTTAACAGTTGTCTTGATCCTGTACAGTGCACAGGAAAGGGGCATAACAGAAGAAAGATTACCTTCTCCTTTTTTTTGTGTACTTTGTAGTGAAGGTAATGCTATATGTCACAAATACTTAATAAACCTGATAGACAATGTCCTCTGTCTGCAAAGAAATGTGCAAGAAGACACTTTAGAAGCCCCAAATGTATTTATATGTATTGATTCAGCTATATTTTCACTTCTGTGCTTTGAGAAAAGCAGGACTGTCTAAAACATGAACAGCCCATTAAGGAGATGGTACTGCATGGGTCCATGTGCCCAGTTCCTTCATCAGGTTTCCACTGTTACTGTATATCTGCAATTATCATTTCTTTCTATAGAGTTCTCTACTGTGATGTTTGTTGCTAATTTAATATGCAGCAGAGGTTGATAGCTTTGTGTACGTTGTGCTCTGTCATGAGACATTTGGGACCAGAAGATGCTATTGGAGCTTAAGCTCGTTAAAATGCCTATGACATGAATGAGAGCTTCTTGCAAAGATGAGAGACACAGGGTGACCTCAATGAATACAAAATAAAACAACTTTAAAAGAAGGTCTTCCTATAAGAAACTGGATCATTAACTGACTGTGTAACTTGAAATTGTCTTTGGGGACCTATGTATGCATACATGAAAAGAGAATGCTTAATGCATCTAGCCTTGAAACATCAGTACAAGATTGAGAAATGATTGAACTTTATTATTTAATTTTTTCCCTTTGAGGAAATTCTAGATTTTTTAAATTTTTTTTTTCAATAGAACAGGAACATTCTGTATTATAAAAATCCTCTCCCCAATATTCACCCATGACAAGTTGAGATAACAAATTTAAGGGGAAAATGTTCTCATTACAACAATCAACTTTCTTTTCTTTCTTCCACTTTCAGTCATGCTCCTACAACCCAATTTACATCTTCATATTGCCCATGTTTTCTCTTTATTTGTTTTAACTTCCCTCTCCTGTCCTTTGAATAATTTAGAGATGGTTATCGAAATATATACGGTATGATCACAAATCTCTTCATAAAGACTGAATAAAATGTCATTTTTAGATGCACAGATCTACCAATTAGGATCAATTTTTCATTTTTCAAATCAGATTCCCGCATATAATTGTTCCAGAATTTCTTGCACAAACTTATTTTACTAAGAATTGCAGTTACTTAACACTTATCAATTCTTACTCATATTCTCCTTCTGATTATACATTTTTCTATCCTTACAAGCCCTTAAATCAGAGCCTTATCTCTCTTGGCACTATATCAATGCTTAATACTCTCCTTTTCCTGACTATGTAGCAGGACTTTATAACATTAGTATTCATTTTGGCCCCTGTTTCCAAAGCCTTATTTTCAGTCAACTTATCCAAACTTGAACTGAGGCAAAATTTCACCTGCCATTTATAGCTAGTTTAAGATGACTTCTTTATAAAGCTCCAATAGACTGTCCAAATTGCAGATTCATTTCACATCTCCCTTTTGCTCCTCTTAAGTGCCAGCTGTCAGTGAAGGCTCTACGTAGATTTGTCACTCTGCAAACTCAAGCTCCTTGGGACCTTCTCTGCTATTGCAGCCCTGGATTGCTGTGAGCTGCTACAGGCTTTGCTGGAACATAATTTGAGGGACACGAAAGTTGGAACAGAAGTCATTTACTTCCTTATGTCCCCCGTGTAGCCTCAGCCTATTGCACCCTGTTTCTTAAACTGGCTTTTAATATGACAACACATAACTGGAAATGCAGGAGGAGAGAAAAATTGAAAGGAGAAAGAAAACTTTTCTAGAAACCTTAGGAAGAAGGAGGAAGACTGAAAACAAGGATGATGGTGGAATCAAAAACAAAACAGCATTTTCACTGAATGTGGGGAGGAAGCAGGGGAAGCTGAGCTGAAGAAGGGAGGGAGAGAGAGCAAGACCTCTTGGTAAGAATGAGTGCAATGGCAGTCACGAACAGGGCAAGAATCTCTAACACAAGAATAAAACAGATTAGGAAAGTGTAAATCTGTAAATGCCTGGGAGACAAAAACTAGGACTGGAAGCCAGGAAACATAAGAACACAAATAGCTTAGCAAAAAGATGAGAAGGGATGAGAAGCTGCAATACAAGAAGACAGTCTGGAGAAAAGGGAAAGACCCAATATGAGAGCCTTGGAGGAAACAGTGATCAAAGACCTTGTGATACAATACAGAAGTTTCTGTGCTCACCAGTTCTCTGCTATCAGCAGCATGGCACAGCAGCTTTGCCCTGCAGGGACACAGCACCCTGCCCTCCTTGAGCACAGGTCCAGTGATAACAGTTTGTCACATTCCATTAGACACTTTGTTAGTTCAAGTGGGAGAAGTCTCTGCAGAGGATGAAGAAACACTCATTCCTGCTGGTGACCCCAGCAGGTGTAGATATAATGCCATATGCTCTAATGACTTGAGTGCTTATCTTTTAAAAGCCATGTACAGCTTATACAAAATTAAACTATGCATTTTTAAAATACTGCAGAACTAAATTTTTATAGATTATAAATTCATCAGCTCTTTTTATATACAATATTTTCATTCTTCTTCTCCAACATTGAAGGCGTATATTACTTTTTTTAAAGGATCCTTCCTCTCTTGCTGTACTGAAGGACTAATATTTTGGGAACAGATGATATGCATCTCCCAGAGAAGACCTGCATATATAACACCTGCCTCATTTGTTGCAGAATGGTAAAAGAGCATGACAAGGACATAAGAAGTCTTTCTCCTGGGGAATTGCATCTGCCATAGACTGTATGAGCCCACATGGTACAAGAACTACCCTATAGCAGAAGGGCAACATAAATCCTTTCATATTTTTCAATCAATTTCAAATGTCGTCTTTCCAATGGCAGTCATAACATGGTCAATATTTTTGCTGTTGTACTTCTGAAAAATCCTGATAGAAAATCTGTAAGGTAGTGAGGAAGCAGACTGCAAATTAATGCATTAATGAGTATTAAAAGTTTTCAAAAAGAACTCTCAGTGTAATTAGGATTCAACTTTCTAATGATATAAAGTCAAAGCAAACCATTACTACTTTGGCTTTATACTCTATCAGTTTATACAGACACTTGAAAATACCTCTTAGTGCTTTTGCCAAACTTTCTCCAAGTTCTAAATAAATACTTCAGAGTGAATATGGCCTAAACCCCACATTTTACATATTTAATTGCAAATTTTTTAGGGATTTCAATGGAATGAGTATGCAGCAAACAGCAACAGACATCAAAGGAATACAAGATCTTTATGTCAAAGCTCAGGTGAAACCTGGACTGTTCATTCTCCTAGCCCCTGCCTCTGCCTTCTGTGACAGGGGCAGTGTGACTGGAGGACTTGTTGGTGAAGACTGAGGTAAAAAACATTGAGTATCTCAGTCTTCTACATATCCTGGGCAATGAGGTCTCACGTTTCCTTCTGGAGAGGTCCAATATTTTCTCTAGTTTTCCTTTTATCACAAATGTACCTGTAGAAGCTTTTCTTGCTGTCCTTTATGTCCCTGGCCAAATTTAATTCTATCAGGTCTTTAGCTTTCCTAACCATTCTTCAAGGCTGAAGACTTCAGTAAGTCTCTGGGCAACTAGTGCCAGTGTGCTTAGTCACCCTCACAGTAAAAGAAAGAAAAAGCTTTTTCTTATGCTTAAATGGAATTTCCTGTAATTCAAACTGTTCTTGTTTCCTCTGGTTCCATCACTGGATACCACTGGAAAGAGTTTGGCTTTGTCTTCTTTACTCCCTCCATCGGGTATTCATACACATATATATCTATCATAGTGCCTGTGAGAACATGGTGGGAGAGAGGGAGTAAACCCTGTGAGAGAATGAGCATGAATGAGAGAAATAAGTTTTATTTAAATTTCACCTGGCCTTACATATGGTCTTACATTGATTTTTATTACATTAATAGCCTAAATGTTCTGCTAAACAGCAGCTTAAATTTTTTTCAGCCAAAGAAAATAAGTAGCTATGAATGTGAAAGATGTATACCAAACACTGAACAGCATAAAGAGAAAACATCCATGAACAATGTGACATATTCAAGTCAAATTGCAATCGATTAGTCACTGCTGAAGCAGAAAATGAATACAGGTGGTAAAGTGTTGATGAACAACTTCCAGTATTTGTGTGGGCAGCCACAGACAGACACACAAACAAGTTTAATAATACACGTTCCTTTTGAAGCTTATTTTTTTCACTTAATCTTTTATATTCAAGAAGTACTGAGGACATGCTTTAAACACAGTGGAAATTGCTGGAAGAAATCTGGACTTTCCTGAGCCATAGATTAAATACTTTTAGTTGTATTCAAATAAGTGATCTGTACAATTCAGCAGAAATGTAGATTTCAGATCTTACTATATACCTATAACATTCTTTCCTTTGCCTATGATTCAAGGACAAAACCACTCTGCTGCAGCAGTGACTTGCCACTATATATGCAAGTGACAACTAGAAACTGTGATAAAATCCATTTACACAGATATGAGATTATAAATTAAAGTAAACATGCCACTGTTCAATCTAAATTCAGATAATTTTCATCACTATTCATAACAGAGAGGAAAGAATTCCGAAAGTTTCTTTAATACATTGTATAACAATGAATATTCACAAAATAAAGACATAATAAAAGATCTAGAGTTCATAGTTTAGAAAGGACATTTTCAAGTGCTGTAATAGTGTATTAAATTATTTGACATTTTTTTCACCCATGCCTTGTATCATCTGAGTTATAATAATGCAATTACAAATATGACCATGTACCTAACAGGTTTACTCTGACCTTGTAAAACCACTAAAGCCATTTGCAGTGTTCAAATACAACACCACATGGCATGAGCAAGCTGAAAACTAAAAGGGAAATAAATGGGAAACCTAAGACTTTGTCATCAGGCTACCCAACTTGCATACCTTAGCTAAACAAAATAAAGCTACTCTATCGAGCAAAACCAGTGTTATTGCTACAGTCTTCCATCTTGAATCTATTGATTTGGCTGATTTTCTCTGAAAAGTCTAGAAGCCATATAAATGCAACTTTTGCATATAATTACTTGTCAATATTTCTTTCAAGAAAAAATATTTATGATATCAAATGCTTAAATGTTTTCAGATGATGAAAACATAATAAGTGCTCTTATAAATATCTATTTAAAACCCTGGAAAGGCTTTGCAAACAGGTCATGATCTCAAGGTCTACAAGTCTCAAGGGCTTCACGGATGTCCACCGCATATCAAAACTTGACTTTGCTGAGCAAGTTAAATTATTTGA
Organism: Corvus hawaiiensis; assembly: GCF_020740725.1. Lineage (NCBI taxonomy): Eukaryota > Metazoa > Chordata > Aves > Passeriformes > Corvidae > Corvus > Corvus hawaiiensis. Next base: position 33,414,711 of record NC_063215.1, on the reverse strand, counting down.
ATTTTATTAAAGGACAAAATCAGACTTCTGTTGCCACAAGGTTTTACACTGATAGTCATATAAGAATTTGAATCATTTTAAGCACTATTACAATTATTACATACATTGGTTAGTATACACTGAATTAAGTATACGTTAAAGGGAATCCCAGTGTAATTGACCTACTACAGGTCCATAAATTTGTAAACACATCAATTCAAGAAAGTTTTTTTTTGCAACTCTACCCATTCTATACATTAATTTTGAAAAAAAAATATTTTCCATATCTAAAATTTTGTTCATAAAGGTATACTTAACACTGAATTTACTGTGATATATATGTCCACATTCTGCTTTTGCCATGGAATAATTACAGCTCTCAACATTTGATTTTGTTAAAAAAATATTCTGGAATTTCAAAATTATAGGGAATCAGCATTTTCAGTGGAGAATTTTCTGTTTTCTTCAAAATTTACAGAAGACTGAAATATTGTTGAACACCTTGGCTTTTGAGTTCCTTGGCCAAATAGAGATTCTTCCCCTAGAGTGATTTTGGCATTTCTTGTCAGCTAATGAAGAAACAATTATGGATGCTTTCAAGCAATTGAAAATAACAGTGGTCAGTTTAGTCAATTACTAGACAGCTAGATGAGATTGCCTATCATGGCAACCTGTATGCCACCATAGCTATACATGAAGACCATAAAAAAAAAACCTGCTTAACCAAAAATTTACGGAAATGTACATTTTATGAACAGTTTAAGGAACAGCTCAGGCAAAAAACTCAAATTCTAAATATACTCCCTTTTCCTACTTACCTCCATATCAGCTATAAAAAGGGATTACTCTGGTACCCCCAAAGTCACTGAGACTCTCAGGACAGGACAGCCCTTCTCTTCTGTCATGTGCTTGTTTGCTTTTGTCCCTCAGCCATATCATGAGATGCTCAGGGTACCAAATCTGGGGATTAACACCAGGAGTGTGGCTGTGTAGAGACTGCAGTAAAGAAAGGTGGGAAGCCAGCAACAAGACACACAAAAAGGCATGCAGGTAATGATGTGCACTTCTGCTCCCACTGCCAGACACAAAACTGACACTCCTGAATCATCACAACAGGGTCTTATAGAAAGAAATACTGCGAAAGCACAAGAGTGAAAGGCACTGGCCTCATCTCTCTGCCTTTCATCTTTCCCCTCCCTGCTGGAAGCCACAGGGGTGAAGAACATTCAAACAGACTGTCAGAAGTGTCTAGATGGCTTTTCCATATCGAGGTACAATGTAGATTAAAAACCCACAGTAAACCAAACCAAGCCACAAATAACCAAGCCACACCAAACCAAACCAAACCAAACCAAACCAAACCAAAGCACAACAAACAAATAACAAACTTAAACCACAAGGCCAAAAAATTTATTTGAGCAAAATATTATGTTGAATAATTTTTGTTTCTTTTTTCATGATGTTATGAGAAAGAAACTGTTGTCCTTTAAAAGCCAGTTTGATACAGGTTTGTTTCAAAAAGCAGTTAAGGGAACAACCCATATTAAAATGGCCATAAGTATTTTAATTTTAACTAAAACAGATGCATAGATTAATAATTGTACTATGGCATAATTTTTCTTGCTACAGGTATTTTAGTTCCCTACTTTGTAACAATGCAGTCAGTGATTAAATGCAGAATAAGACCCAAACTTCCAATTTAAATACAGCCATAAGAAAAACAATTTCAAAAATCACATATTAAGGCAAAGTATTAATTTTGCTCAATGAGAATGAGAATAAGCAGATGTTTCAAGTTAACAATGCTTCAAATACTTCTGAAATTCTTAACTCTTCATTTGTACAAGTCTTCTAAAGGAAATTCATAGTAACCAGAGTTCCTAAATATTTTTCCAAGGAAATACTAATAGGCATGCTGATAGTGTTATACACCCCTAAGCCCCACCCCTTAGATAGGTAAACTAGAACTATATAAACAAGGGATTTTTCAAGATCAGCAACAACAAAAAAAAAAATGTAAAGAGTTTGTGTAGGATTGATGAATTAACTTGAATCCAACACAACCTTTTTTCTACCCTTCTGTTAGTGAAATTGAAAAAATACTTTCTGGTCACTCTGAATTAAGAAAAAGATAACAAATGATTAAGGTGGCAAACTCAGGGGAGCTGATTGTACAAATCAGTGGCTGTTACATCCAGCCAGGTCACCATAGAAATAAAAATATAATAACTCACAACCCAAGAGAGCCCCTAGCTGGTTGAGTACTACGTCACTAAGCCTCTTAACCTTATCATTGGCAAAGTTTTTCCTGGAGCTGTCCTTCCTGTATCCCATGTATGTGTGTTTCCTACCACTCTCTGTGAAGAGGAAAAGAAAACATACCACTATTACTGACATTTAGTGAAACTGGCCTGAAACAGGGGTTCTCTAGACTGTTAATGAAATTCCACCAAAGAGATGGTTTTTTATCATTAAACTATAAAAATGAGAGGAAGATGCAAAAAGAAAGAAGGAAGACATGCACTCACCACTCAGCTGATGCTTCGTCTTGGTGGGCAGATTCCATTATTTCCCTTGTCATCACATTATGTGATAAACTTTTCTGTATACTTTCTAGGCAAAGGTCATCTTGTGGGACTGGTGATTTAAGGACAATATTTTTTTTTTCCCCATAACACAAAAACTACTTTTTTCGGCAAAACACAAGGCCTGTTCTAGAGAACTTGCTTGCAAGAGACCAAGTTCTTAAAATTTTTCATCTGCTTTCTGAGAAGCACCTGGAATGGCTGGATTGTGGAAATGTGTTGTGAATGGCTCAAACACTTAAACTTTAAAAATTATATCTAGATGATTTTTTTTAACTGAAATTCAGTGCTACATTTTTTCATATGAATAGAATTTAATTCAGGGTAAAACTTATCTCCTTCAAAAGTTCTGTTCACCTTCTGCTTTCTACAGGGAGCTATAAGGAAGTGGGAGGGAAGATTAGCAAAAATTTCAATTAACTTATTTCCTGGAAGTTGTGCTGTCATTTGGGATACACTTTTAAGGCAGGGGAATTTTTGGGCTGCAGCAGAGCTGACAGCACAGTGGTGGCTGCACAGACATTTCTACCACCCCAAAGGTCATTTGCAAACTGCAGTAACTCTAAAATGTCAACTAACTGATGATGGACGGATGCAAGTACTCCTAATCTTTGGCGTCTGGATTCTGAACTCTGTAAATTGCAACCTGGCCATAAAATGAAGGAAGTTCTGTGTCAAAGTGTGCATAAAGGAGTTAGTGAAAAAATACAAGTACTGCATCTTGCTTGTACTAATTGCTCATGTGGGCTAAAGAACTGTTACAGGCTGAGCTTCTGTGTCTTTTGTTTCTTAACACAGGAACGTCAGAAGGGAAGGGGAGATATTGTTCTAGTTTGGTTTGGAAAACAAAATTATCTGTAGAAATAGAACAGAACATTTTTATACATCCTGTCATTTACCCCTGTGTGGGGGAAAATGATGTGTTTAGTGTTTGCATACTAAGAAAACAGCTACCTGTTTTCAACTAACAATTATCTGATCAGTTGAGTCAGACTCAAGTTTGAAAATGGTTTTTATACTGCATATATGCAAACTCATGGAAAATTCTCATAGAAAAATAAATTGCAAAAATCATACTCCTTTTTCAGCCAAAACCCCTATAGAATAGAACAAAAATTAAAACAGTGGAGTTCTACAGAAGTGGTATGAATTTCTGAACAAATCATGAGGGAATCTACAGCATTTAACGATAATTTGAGGTGTCTGGAACACACAAATATATCCAGGGGGTCTCAGCTCATTGGGCCTTTAGAACAAAGTCTCTCCCTGACTTCAGTTTTAGTTACTTTATCTTAATGTGAAACAACCCATGTTCAGCACTAATAAATTAGTGTTTTCGCAGGTTACAATGATTATAAATGCATTCTATTGTGTAGGCAAGGAATGAGTACAATTAGCAGAATCCCAGGGGACCTCAGAACTAGCATATAAATCTCTGCACATTTTTAAAGTGACAGTACTTTGGCAATCACTGCTAAGAGGACTCTAAGGAAAGCCAGGGGCTGCAAGACTCTGTACTGAAGGAGCACCGAGAGGAAGCTGAGCAAGTTTGCTTTGTTTGAATTGGATTGCAAATTCTAGACACAGAAGTATGGCCCACAGCTGTTGTTAAAATATGATTTCATAGAGAAATTGATTTCAAGAAGTGTTATTTTGTTAAGAAAAAGAAACAGTGTACTCTGTAAGCCTAAGTAGCATTTCTCCAAAATGTCTTTACAAGTACCTTGTTGCAAATGTTTCATACACAGCAAAATACAATTTTCCAGTCATGCTTCAGCATCAGGGCCCTGACCCAAAAACAAAGTAATGTTGAGGCTTTTTAGGGTAAAATATTATATTACCATCTCTCATGGTGTCCTAATCAAACCATGTCCTCTCGAATGCCCACAATCTCTGAGACAATTTAATTAACACCAATAACCTGCATGAAAACATAGGACTACCATTTAGTTTCACAAATCATGCAAGTCTGATATAGATCCAATTTCAAGCAAAATCAAGGAGCAAGGAGGTTTACTTATCCCATGGCTGAGACATCTTACTCTTCTCCATTTTTCAAATTGGCTATTTCAGGGAGGGTTTAAGATTCAAATTTATTGAAGCCAGAAGGAAACAAGGTCTAGAACCATTGCATAGATAAAGAACATTAGTTTAAAATTCACATTACAGCTCTTCTACAAAAAAAAAAAGAAAAGGCAACTGCAGTAACAATAGAACAGGCAGCTGAATTCTATCCCTACTTAGAGTTTTAAAACGGAGGAACTGAAACAAAGATCAGAGACTGCTGTATCATAGGTCAAGTTATCCCCAGCTGAAAGCCTTGGTACAGAACAATCACTGAAATGATCAGTCCTCAGAAGTGTCAAGTTATACTTACAGAAAAACACTTGCAGAATTGGGATCTAAAACATCTGTCTCTGAAGTAATTCAAGGAACATTAGTCACACTAATCTTTTTCAGATTGCATTTGCACTTGAAGAGATATATTAAAAGTATTCAACCAACAACAAGCCAGTTGTTCTGAAATGTACTCTTTGAATCAAACTGCACTAAATATCACTAAAGCAAATCCTACACAGGGCAGATTGTTATAGGATTCGTGTTTCCCCTGCAAATTCTCCTCTACAAATTACCTGGTTTACTTATTCGGTAATAAAAAACACTAGAAACATCTGCTTCTGTGTCATCATCTTAACCTTCTCATGAAAATTCACCCAAATTTTTAAAACACAACAGCAAGGATTGTCTGTTGAAGAACCTGAATCATTTGCTTGGGCCACATTAGGAGTGTTATCAGTGGGTCAAGGGAGTTTATCTTTGCCTTCTACGCAGCACTGGTAAGACACGCTTGAAGTGCTGTGACCAGTTCTGGGCACCCCAGTACAAAAGAGATAAAGAGAGACTGCAGGGTCCAGGAAAGGGCCCAGAGACCTGGGGCTGTTCAAGGTGAAGAAGAGTAGGCTCAAGGGAGTTTTATCAATGTTTATGAATTTCTGAAGGGAGCGTGTACAGAAGACAGAAGAAGACTCTGTGTGATATCCAGAGACAGAACCAGAGACAATGGGAACAAATTGAGACACGGGAGGTTCTGTCTGAACATCCCTTTTTTATTATGAGGGTGATTTATCACTGGCAAAACCCCTGCATAAAGCAGTATGGGAGGTAGTGATAGGAATTATAGTCAGTTGTCTTCCAGGGGAGTGTCCTGTCTGACAGGATCATATCACTTCTTGTTGACGTTACCTCCTGTCCTTCAAATGCTATAATTCTTTCCATAAAATGGGGCCAGCACACCAAAACTAATAGAGGCTTGAACCTAGATAACATGGATCTAATTTTAAATCAGGGCTGAGCCATGACAAGTAAGGGTTGGAATTCTTCCATTGGTAACAGTTTTACCTGCAGTGAATGATGAACTACTTGCCTCCAATCATCAAATATTTAAAGACTCTTGTACTTCCTGCTCTGGGCATCACTACTGTGATCTGCTATATTGCTTACATTTTTTCCAGATAAAGGCCCTTCAGGGACTTTGGAGGGCTGCCTTTCCTGGGAACCCTGAGGAGCAGAAAACTGCCGAGATTCCCCACTCTGCCAATAGGATGGCAATTTCGCATGCACGGCCCTAGGATTTTAGCCTTTCGTAAGTCTTCTACAGAAAGGGGAGTTTCTTGTAAGTTAAGTATGATGTTTAGGTAAGTCTGTCTGTTGATCTTTTCTGGAATGCCTGACAACAACTCTAATAATCTCAGTATTTCTGGAAGGCACAGCATGTAGTTATAGCAACCTGGTCTCAGAACACAAAGTTAGACATACAGTATTTCCCTATTTGCCATTCAGCAACACATTTTATTTTCCACTTGTTTGGTTTTGTACTGGAAAAATCATCCAGAAAGTTTGTGTAGTTTCCATCCTAGGCAGTTTTCAAGGGCTGCCTAGATAAATCACTGAGCAGCTTCTGATCTCAACCCTGCTGCTGCTTGGAGTGAGAGGTTGAACTGCAGATATTTTGAGGTCTCTTTGTCTCATTTTTCCTATGACCCTATGTCAGGTTTTCTGCTTTATCTAAATTTTGCCACAACTTTTGCTGGCGCTTCTACAAAGGTTGTAAGAAGAAGATAAAATCTGACTGTTCTAGTGTTGGATGCATCATCAGGCCATCTGACTATAAGTGTAATTTTATTCTGACAGAAAATGTCTGCTAACATGGTCCTTTAGTTTTGTTTCTGATTGACCAGGTTTTTTTACCAGATTGGACAGATAAACTCAAGACAAATTTAGCAATGGATTTTGTCTGTACAAGCAAACGCTACCATGGGCACTCACTAAAATATCAAAATATCATTTGCATTTTGAGTTGTGCAAGTGATTGTCTGCATTGCTCAAAACAGCTCCTGCTTCCTTCATTAGATGGCAGAGACCTGGAAAAGAAAAGCTGCCAGATTGATTTCAAGTTTCTTATGATTCTGCTGAGAGAGATAGAAAAACAAATTGGGAATTATCACCAAAAAAAAAAATTCTCTTTCCGTTTGTCTAAGTAAATTAGCCCAGGTGAAATTTTCTGGAGAATAATGAAATGGAAGATCTCTTCCAATACATGTCAGAGCTCTTAGCTACTTTCAGCACTGTATATGCCATATCCTCCTTTAAAAATGTGCTTTTCCCACATAAACTTGCTGTATGGTGCTGTAATAATGAAGTTGATGTTGGCCTCAAGAGTTTCTATGCCTTGCCTTTTCACTTGATTAATTGCATCCAAATCTGACAGTTGGCATTGAGACTGGGAAATCTCAGTCAAGAGCTTTCTTAGCTGCATTTCAAAAGCCATTTTCATGTCTTTCAAGAACAAGACATTAACTGGACCTGCTACTGAAAAGTAAATTATTCTAACAGAAAACATGTTTTAAAGCACAGTTTAGCATAAAACCCTAACACTCTGATAAGCATGCTGATGGTGTGTCCCTTACCAGGTTAATATGGCTTTATTCTGCTGTCAGTTATTCAGGATGGTGAGCATCCTTTATGTGAGAGAGAAGTGGGAATTAATGGATATTGGAGGGATGATGAGCCAGCTGGGAGCCTGGGGAGTGAGGGGGGGAGACAGACAGGTGGCGGGAGGGGAGGACACAGGGCTCTTTCTGGATCTCAGTAACGAAGACCTAACCACAAACGGCTTCATAAAATAGCTTAAGACAGAATAAAGAAAGGCAGGCAGATATTGCAAGTAGTATCTTATATCCCTTCCGATGGCTGGAACCCCATGTTGCTGCTGCATTGATGGATGGGATCTGCACAGCAAGGTGTGGGAAAGTCCATCTAGGTTTTGTCTCTGTCACCTCTCCCCCATCTGTCTTCCTACCCTGCACAGTGCAGAAAATGGGCGAGGCTGGTCAGTGTTGCACCATTCCCAGCAGTGCCTCTCAAAAATATGGACAATGAGCACAAACTGAATTACAGGAAGTTACAGTAAAACACAGTAAAAACCATGTTTTGCCATGAGTACAGACAAACCCTGGAACACAGTGTACAGAAGGGCTGTTGAGCCCCCATGGTTGGAGATACTTGAAACCCTGCTGGCTCTATGCAGTCTGCGCTGGCTAAGCATGCTTTGGGCAGGGCAGTTGGACCAGACCATGTCCAGAGGTCACTTCCCACCACCCCCATGCCCTGATTCCATGAACCAGAGTAAAACATGTTTTGTAGCCTTCACAATCTAAGTCATTATTAAGACCAAGTTTCTAGACAGGAGCCAAATCTTTTCTACTCCAGCTAGAATGTTACCCAGAACATTAAAAAATGAAAAGAATGTAGGATGTGTCTGAACCAAATTATTCAAAAGCTGAGAAATGTAAATTATGTGACTGCCTTAGCAAACTTTTTTTGACACTTTCTTGAAAGATGATTTTGAAAAAGTTCCTGGCTATCCTTACCCAATCTTTTTAACTCTTTAATCAGCATTAGTCATTAGATCTGTCAGCTCTTCTAATGAAACAGTGAATACAAAATCACCTATCTTCTTGTGGGCATGTATTTTGATGCAAAAAGGAGATGGTTCAAGATTAAACTTTATTTTTCTCATTTGTACAGGTAGCGAACAAGCAATGAGATTCTAGTCACTATTAGCTTTGCGATAGTAGGTTAGAAATACTTTTGTGTCTTTAAGATGCAGAAAAAAATCTTCATAGCAATTTATATATTCAAAGCACATCTCCAAGCAACTCTGCCTGCAGCTGTGATTGCTCAGCAATTATTTAAAAGAAGCTTCAGGTATCACAAGTTGGATCCCTTGATAATCCACTTTCAATGTCCAGATCTGAGATATCTGCTTAAGTAATTTGCCCTTTCTCATATACTAACTTTGTGTCAGAGGCAGGGACAGAAAGCAATTTCCCAAGTTTACATTTATCTTCTTTAACCTTTCTAGTCTTTACTCTGTCTAGTATCACTCATATTCTCTTCATAACACTCAGCTTCCTTATCCAATGAGGCAAGGAAGGACCCATGTACCTCCGCTATGCAACCTTAATTCACCTGAGTGCACTGGACAGATGGACTCCGAGCAGTAACAGACACATGCTGTCTTTTGGAAAAACTGTGACCACTGAATAGAGATTACTAAGTACGCTAAGCTAAAACATATTTATGCTAACAAATCTGAGTTTCCTGAATAGTCACTACAACTCCAGTCCTTCCAGCACTGGGTGGGTGTATGGAGAAATCCCCTGTGCTCCTTAAAATTTAAAACCAGCATGAGAAGGAATATCATAGAGAAACAAGCTGAGTTTGTGTTCCTTAATTCAGAAAGCATTTTAGATCTTCTGCATTCACCTTTTAAACCAACATACAGCTGTAGCCACAACACTTTTCCATATGGAGCAACCACAAGATGGAAAAAAACTGCACTCCTTGCTAAAATGTCAGTGATTTGTTGGTCACAGAGAAATGGCAAGGCATGAACTCATGAGTAGCTTATTTGTAGCTATACACTATTTTTTTCAGGACATCAGCCCTACTTATCTGTTTTGGTTCTTCTCCTACTTTTGTTATTTTTTGTGGCTAGTGTTCTTATACAACAATGAATATTCAGTGCGGTTTAATCTTTGTTCTTGGGTACTTCGAAATTGTCATGATCTCCACTACACCCTGAAGGAATTTTCACTTGAAGTCCAGGATGGTCTGAATTTTATCCAAATACATAGAGACATTTCCCCCCACACACACTTTAAGATTGATAATCCTGGTCAACACATTCATAGGTCTAAATTAGAACTCCTCCAGTCATCCTCAGTTACCTTAAGCTGGTCCTCAAGGAGTGTTTTTTCCTAGGATATCAGTTGTGTGCTCAACAAATGTGTTGGTTTAACACAGCCTGGTTTTTGGTGGGGGCAGGAGAAAAGCTGCTCAAAACTTCTATGTCTGGCACAGAGGCAATTGCTGAAGGCTCTGATGATGGGCAGGTTACCAGCCCAATTAGAGAAGCTGGTAATGCCTCTGTGAGGACATATTTAAGAAAGGAAAAATGGCAGGAAGCTCTCCTTCTTCTCCCGAGGGGTGGTGAGGTGGCTGCTGGGGCCCGCACAGCTGGGGCCCTCCTGAGGGGCCACGTGGCCAGCAGCGAGAGCCATGGAGAGCAATTCCCCGATGTGGAGCCCAGACGAGATCAACCTCTCAACTGAAACTTGCAGACACCAACTTTCTTCCAAGTCAGGGGAAAAAGGAAAAGGAAGAACTGCTCCAAGCGCCGGAGCTGAGATTCTCCTGCAAGCCGTGGTGAGGACTATAATACAACAAACTGTTTCCCTGTAATTCATGAGGAGCACAGGGGGGTGCAGAGATCCACGTGCAGCCCATGAGGAAGAGTACTCACGCTGGAGCGCATGGATACTGAAAAGCTGTAATCTAGTGAGGAACTCAAACAGAGAGAGATGACCCTTGCTTTTAGAGCTAGAGGAAGAGAGCCTTCGCTTCCAAACTAGAACAGCTCATCCTTAAAAGACTAAACCCCATGAACTAAAGTGAGCCCTGCTAGGCAGTTCTGGGAAGACTGCTTGGCCCATAAGAGGGACTCACGCTGCAGCAGGCTCGGGCGGGACTGCTGCTTGTGGAAGTTAAAACCACACTAGGAAGGTTCGCAGAGAGCTATCTCCTGTGGGAAGGATCCCACAGCACAAAAGAAGAAACTCTTTGCTTAAGCATACTGAAGATTTTTAAGAAGTGAAATACTGACCAAAACCCCATGTTTTGTTTCCTTGCATGGTCGGTGGAAAGAGGGAAGGACTGGGAAAGAAAGGTGTTCTGAAGGTTTGCTTTAGTTCTCATTACCCTTTATACTTTTAATTCTGTTAATAATAAATCTTTTTTATACTGTGTAAGTTTTAAAACTGTTTTGCCTTAAAGTTTTTTTTTTTCAATAATCCTTAACTCACGAAAATGAAGTTTTCAATTCCCCCTCCTCTGCTCAGCTATAGCAGAGGAAAATAAGTAGATGGTTTTTTGTAGAGCTTGGTGCTTAGCCAGCATCAAACCGCGACAACAGAGAAGGAGAAATGACAAAAAAAAATGTGGGGGAGATATGCTAACAAATGTAGGTGAGATAATGTACCCCTGTATAAGTTCCATTACACTGGAAGAAAGATCGTTGAAAAAAAACCATACCATAATAATCCCCACTTAAAATGAGGTCCCTAGCAGCCAAATTCCATGTATATTTATAAGAACAGTTTGTGATGATAGTTAGATTTCCCAAGGATATTCTAGTGAAAAAAAAAAGGCTACATGCACACCGAGTGCAAGCAAAAAGAACTGCAATGCTCGGTTGTTCTGTTCTCCTTGCTGTACTGGAGCAGTATTTATTTTAAACTCTGTTTGACTTGATCACACTTCCACATTGAAAATATCTCTATTACTTGTTGCATGTGTGACTCAATCATTATTTATGGTTTAAGTTTAAAAGTCTTCCTTTGACTTAACCAGTGAATTATCTATTTTTAAGTTTTGTCAAAATCTTCCATCTAGATATAAAATGAATAGTACTTTATTTAAAAAAAAAAAGTTTATATCATTTAAATTGTATTGCCAGCATTTGCTTATTTGTTTAAGACTCCTGTGGGCCAGAATCACATCTGAGCTAGGAAGTTCTACATTCACTGGCTTAATTTTTAAATAAAATGGCTCAGTGTAATTTCTAACGATTGTAGATGACTGGTAGGAGCAAATTTCTGATAGAGTAAATTTCACAGGAACAAAGTGAGTCCTTGTTAAACTAGCAGACCAATAGAAGAGGACTGTTTTTAAAGAAGCAAAACTGAGTTCCTGTTTGCAGCTAGGAGTAAAACTAGAATAACTCTCCCTCGATGAAGAAAAAAAGGGTCAATAGCTGAGTAATTTTGAGTAGAGGAAGCAGAAAAGAAACTTGATATGCTCAAGCTCTGTGGTACCTTTTATGACAAAGTTCATTGTAAATAGTTTGTTACCTTTTAGCTCACTGCCAGTGACTTTCAAGAATTCCTCTAGTTCCTTCACAATAAAAGCATGATCCAAACAGCAATAATGAAGCTCCAGATTGAACCACACACTAACAAAAATCACGTTATCAGTCAAGGGTCTCAGTGTCATAGAATCATTTGGGTTGGAAAAGACCTCTAAGACCACCAAGTCCAACAATTAATCCAACACTGCCAAGTCCATCACTAAACGATGTCCTGATCTTGAACATTTTTGTTCTTTTGCAGAGGCCATTCTCCTTCCCTCGCTGTTGCTTCAAGGCCCTTATTTCTGTCTCTGCAGAAGGGTCTTTAGTGGGCAAAGAGCCCTCATTTATACAGGGAAAAGTTAATAGCTGAGAGTGAAAAATAATTTCTGTGCAGGTGAAGATTTTCAGGAGTGTTTAAATGATTCAGGAGCCACAACTCTAAAAATAACACTGGCTTTTGAAAATGCCCACCTATTCTTTCTTTCCCCTGAAAATTGACTATGCCTGAAGTTGGTTATACAGAACCAAGACTAGTAATGGGTGGTTCAATGTTTCTTGATGAAAGACTCATCTGATGAAACATGAAATAACTGAAGTTATCTCAAGTCAATGCATATAAAAAATATTTCATTTCACAAAATAGGTTACATTTTTCTGCTGAAGAAGTTATAATTTTGCCTAAGCAATCAGCATATGATTGAACAGAAACAGCCTGAAGTGAATATTTCATTATAAGGAATTTTTCCCTCAACTATACTCAATAAAACAAGATTTACTCTGACTTGCTTGTAAAACTAAAACAAATTTGGTCTTTTATACTCCTGTTGTCTTTCAGCTTTAGTACAAACATTCTTTCCAGGCAGCTAGCTACAGTTGTCTGGTAGCTCATATCTCAAGTTTAAATGCATCAACTGACCAGTGTAAATAAATTTCAGGTATATAAAATTACTATTGTTATGTTACTATTCTGTCTCAAAATGTTTATAACTCCATTAAAGATACAAGAAAAATGGCAACAGTACCTCCTGAACAACCATTTCAAGTGCTGATGTGTTATAAATTAACACATTCTTTTCCAGTGGTTACGTAGAAATAGTAATCCTCTTTTCCTGTTCCATATTTAGTATCTTGGAGCAAAACACCAATCACCTAAATTCCATGGATTTTTATAAATAACTATATAAAACCTCTGAAGGAAGAAAAGGTTTCACTTCTGTTTCTGGTAGCAAAATGTGTGCATTCACATTCCTATTATAGAACCCTACATCACAGAAGTCAACGTGGAAGACATATGCTGTCATCTCTGCTGCAAGGCAGCACTTCTTGAATAAACATTTGAGAGCAGTAGGTAAAACAGCACTGTAGGACCACTTATATTCCACACAAATAGGGATATTCATATATATATATATATATATCAGTTAATTCCCATGCTAAATATTGAAATAGATGGTAGAAGGTATTGACATGAATATTCCTATGGGAGAAAGTTATTTCCTTTTGTTATATGAAGTATGAAAAGAATGACCCATGTGTTTAAATAACATTAAATTTGAATAATTTTTAAGTTTTGTTTAATGAATCCTTTTTTTGTCTTATGTTAATTGTACTGTTAGGAGTATGAATTATTTTTTGGTAATATTTAACTTATGCAAATCTCAGTAAATGCAGTTTCATATTTTAGCTCTTACAATTTCTTTTTCCTCAGCCTATCAGTTAAGATCTGTTAGTTGAGCGCTTCCATTACTTCTGGGATCTTTTTTTTACAGTAAATACATTGGCATAAAAGGGCATCTGTCTTCTGCTTTAAATCTCATTTACACATATTTGTTCTTCCCACACTTTTCCTTCCCATTGTCTCCTATACAGATGATTACCACTTTCATTTCAAAGGAAAAACAGGGTGGAGGAAAAGAACAGTTCTTAAAAGCTAGGTTGGAAATTAGTGAGCAGCTATTTTCACAGAATTTTTTTCCAAAATCTTTAAAAGCACTCCTTCTCTAACTAACAGAAAAAAATAATTGCTTCATAGGACAGGCTTATGAAAACAAAACAGGCAAAAATTCAATAAGGTGCTGTGTGGATATCATGGTAAAGGAAATATTGATACAATTTTTCTTTCACAAAAGGATCAATTCTATAAAAGCCTGCCAACAAATCAGGGAAATACAGTGTTTGATCACTGAGGATAGGACAAGGACTAATGGGTTATATTACTAAAGTGTTTGATATTTAGGATACCCCATAAAATACTGAAGTTAAGCTGTTGGAGTTTTCATCAGTGGACCTCTCCTCCCTCCCCTCCACTCACTTCTCCTCCCCCCCACTCTACTCCTTTCCCCTCCCGTCTCCAAAGCAGAGTAGTCCTAGTTTCATGAAAGGAGTAGGGAACAAAAAGGCTTTTGCGGACCATTCATTTTTAAACTAAAAAAGCTTTTAGTTTGAAGTTCATCCATTTGCAGTCTCTTTTTTTTTTTTTCCAACTTACGGAAGAGCCACATATTTAATTCTATGCCTTTAGGACATTATCCCCAGTTTGCTGAAGTGAAACAAACAAGCAGTACTCCTTCAGAAGCCTATTACATGCATTTTCCCATCCATGCATGATGTTGGAGCTAATCAGGGATTCCCCATGGAACAGTCATGGGAGACTGTTGTGGCCACAAGAGAAGCTCCCGGTTCTTACAGGGAAAGAAAGATTCTCCTGAAAAAAAAATCTGTGCGTTTCAGAAGGGGCTGCACGTGCGGGCTTCTCATGTGTGGGGTCTGGGTTGACCTCACTACCTCCTCTGCACTGCTCCCACCCTCAGCCCCAGCTTCCCAGCTCCTCTGGGGGAGCTACCCCTTGCAGCACCCCGACACCCTTTCTTACCCACTATCTCAGAAAGCTTACATTGTTACTAAAATAAGGACACAAATATCCAGAATTTTGGGGAACCCTTGCAGTTCCCCACTTCCCATTTGCAAATTCTCCTGGTTTTCTTTTTCTTTTTTTCTTTTTAAATCAGATATAATTTTTTGTGATAAAACTTTAAACGAAAATAGAAAATGTTTGGTATTTTCACAAAAAGGCGGTAGTGGATGGAAAAAGTGATTAAAGCTGTAGCATTTTCATGCATTGTTCACTGGTGAAGAGGTAAACACTGATCTGTCACAGCGTGGCTGCCATTTCCCCAGGAGTAAAGACATTCTCACTTCCCTCTCAACTCCACCCAGCTACCTTTTATATTGTTTTTCTCAGTGCAAAGCCCTGCTAGCCATTGTTACTTGCAATCTATGCCACACACAGAGATAGTGACAGACCACCTAGAGCAGATATTACATCTGCTAAAAATGGGACATGGCTCCCAAAAGCCCCAAAGCACTACAATACTACTACAATAAATGTTTTGTCATAACCAAAAGAAAGTACGAATGTCAATGAGGAAATTCTTCTTGTGCTCAAAATTAGTACTGTAAATCTTTTCTTCTGATGCCACCAACCACATTTTCAGGTTTAACAGTAATTACTACATGTTCACTAAAAGAATAGGTTGAAAGTTTTGATAGAGTCTGTTGCTTGCTTGGGAAAAGTTATGCTGAACCAAGAAATGAGTGGTCATGCAAGAGTGACTGGAAGAATGAGGAAGGGTTGGGAATTGCCACAGGGAAATCTCACCCCTGTGTCTTCCACACTTGTTCAGATGTAACATCTTCAGAAACTTCCTATCCAGAAATCCACCATATGCAACAACAGAGTCACTGAGTGGATGGATGCCAGCAGCTGTTTTCAAATGATCATGCTGTAGACACCACGAAGAGGTTTTATGAAGGAAACTCAGAAGTAGACCTGAAAGTTTGTTGCATGCAATGGACACAACTAGAAGTCTATTGAAGTGTAGCGTATAATTGTATTATGCTGTTGTGGTTTAGGAATGGTATTCCTCAATTTAGTATTCCCACTAAAACCACAATGCCACTCCCCCCCCACCCCTCCAATCAGAAGCGCAAAAGGCAAAGATCATGGGTTGAGATAAGAACAATTTGCTGGAAACAGCAATGAGATAAGAAAACAAACCCTAAATGGCAAAAATACCAATGACAGAGAGTACAAAAAAAAGAAATGATTCATGCAGAAAAGCCCCGGATTATAATAGATAATACCAGATGGCTCCCTCCACCTGACTGAACCCCTTCTCCCTGGAAGAGAATCTCTTTCCCCTGCTCCCAGCAATGACGTAAGGTGGTATGGATTAACCATGTCCTGGCCATGCCCCCTTCTGGCTGCTGCAAAAATTAACTCTGCCTGGCTGGAACCAGGACATATGTCTAAAGACCCTACCTATGTACAAGTCTAGGCTTTCTATTGTAAATGGAGCCCTTAACACTACCGCAGTTCTGTGGGAAAGTTCAGAGACAATGGGAGAGGCAGGGGGAACTCACCACATAAACCCACTTAAAATAATCACATTGAGACTTAATAAGACAGTTGAAATGTTTTTCTGAAGAAGAGGCATCGGAAAATTTGAGATGAAACTCGATGCTCTGTGTGCTTCCAGAGTTCATTGCAGCAGCACGAGATCAGTGCCAGCACAAGTGGGAGCAGACCAGCTGCTGCAGTGTGACATGCCAACCAGGCTGGTACACCCCCTGCTGCATAGCACAGGTTATTTGCTTAAGGAGCACACCAAGCTGGGTCTTACCTATCACTGGGTACCTCCAGCAAGTGGATATACATCTCCCTTCATCTCTCTGCATGCTGTTTTCACATCCTCTATGTGAAAAGTCAAAAGAAAATATTGCCTCTATGTTCCATGCTCTAGTGCTGCCCAGGCAGCAACTACAGGTTTAGAAGTCTTCATTCATTTCTGAACTTCTTAATTAAATACTCAAGAGGGAAAAGCGCAGTCACCATCAGTTCTGGTACAAGAGGTCAAATGAAGTATTAAATGGAAAAACTACAAGGTATGTAACTGTGTAGGCAGAACAGAATGAGATACAGAATCTTTGACCTCTGCGTTTCTGGTTAAAATCTACACACAGCTTTATAGTCAGTCAGTTATAAAAAGTATCTTGCCATTTGACTCATTTCTGTATGCCAAACTTCTGAAGGAAATTTATTCCTAGTTATATTTGAATCACTGTCTATATGCCTTGACACTTCAAATCAAAACACTAGAAGAATTTAATGATTTTAATTCTAATGATTTAAAAAAAGAATTAAAATTAAGTCCTACCTGGCCTTCTGTATAATTTTTCCACTGGGAAATCTCTCAGGAATCATTTCTAAGTCACAGACTTCAAAACCTGATGAAGTTTCTAGACTGAAAAATCATCTTCTTGCTCCAAAAAACCAATATCTTTTTGGTTATTCCTTTAACATTGTCCATCCAAACTTGATTTGCTGTTCTTCAGGCTTTGTACTCTTTGTTTTCTCACTGGGGGCATGCATTTTCTTAAAAAGCAAA
The DNA here is from genome assembly GCF_020740725.1 of Corvus hawaiiensis. Classification (NCBI taxonomy): domain Eukaryota; kingdom Metazoa; phylum Chordata; class Aves; order Passeriformes; family Corvidae; genus Corvus; species Corvus hawaiiensis. Next base: position 33,397,228 of record NC_063215.1, on the reverse strand, counting down.
AAAACACCAGTAGCCAACAGTCATAATATCCACGATACAACACAGAAGATACATATATCACTTCTGTAGACTTGAATAGCCTTAAATTGATTTGCCCTTTTGTCCATAACAGAACAGCTGTGTAGTTCAGTGCAAGCTGAAATCCATCTAAACTTGTATGCAGAGCCAATTTTACAGGGCAGTCATCCAATGTGAAAATGTGAGGCCCCCATACATTAATTTCACTTTTTCTCCCAGACATAATGCTGTCTCTGAGCCCATGTCTATATTTAGGTGTCTGCATCCAGGATGTCACAGGTGTGTCATCCTCAGTACCAGTTACAGTTTGTTTAAAGTCAGTCCATATACACAAACGGGTTTCAGATACAATATCAGCTAAAGCTCAGCTGAATTAAAACACTTGAAAATATTTAAATCTACTTGGAGATTTGGAAGACAAAAATGTAATACAAACAGCTCCAAGATGTCCAAGTTTTATGTTTGTCACGTGCTTTTAAGTATAGAGCTATACTTCACAGAAAAGAGGGAAAAAAAGGTGTAGGTAGCTCCAAAACATCCTGCAAACATCCATGCTGTATCTCAGAACAGCTTATAGCATATATAAAGCCTATAATAAAGCACAATAGCAGCCCCCATGAGGCCAGAATGACAGTAGAGCATCATCAGCACCTTTTTTTGGTGTGCAGTTTTGGGAATTTATCAGAAATCATTTTCAGATAGACTGTGCTGTGTTCTACTGTAGAAAACTACAACAAAACAAACATCCTCTCTTAAAAGCATCTCTGCTAATCTTATCGAGATAATACTTCTTCTCAAGTTAAACCTGGTCATCAGTTAAACTCTGGACTGTACATGAAGGGCAGACCTGGTTATCTCCCAAGAGCACTAGTGCCCATAAATCTCCAAGTTATCCAACCAAAAGCCTGTCCTCTGCTGAAGTCATCCTTCAGGGTCTGTATTTAGCATGCCTCCAGAAGCAAAACCAAAGACACGAGTTTAATGGCTGAATGAAGGAAAAACACTCATGTAATTGGATTCTACCTCATCTGTACATCCTGCATAGCAGACACCAAACTCAAGTGACAGGGGTGCTCCCCTTCTTTAAGTGACAGTGTTCATGTCCAGTACCAGTTGGTGTCATGCAGACTTTTTGAATTTGCAGAGAAAAGCAGAGACCTTCTGGGAAGGCTGACTTCCAAGACCATTAGCTGTGAAGTTGTGCTGCTAACCACCAAAGCTGTGCTGTGTTCATATAGTTCTTCCAAATTAAACAGAATAAACTCATTAAAATTAATACTAGCTGTTTCCACTCATACTGCAACACTCAAAACCTCTTCATAGAGCCTAAAGTACAAAGATCCCGCTTCTCTCACTTTAATCCTGGCACTGCCTTTATCCAAAAAGAAAAAGGGAAACATTGCTCTGAAACGAACAGCCAAAAACTGTAACAGGTGAGGACAACACAGCAGGATTAGATAAACGCTTGAGAAGCAGAAATATTTTAGTCTTTTCATGTAAATATTCCTAGTGCTAGATAAAAAATTAAAAGGCATTGTTTGCAGGGGGCTTCTGAATTTTTGAATGCTGCTTTTGAACTTACATATCAGTTAAGCTTATTTATCCTTTTAGTGCTGAATGCTGCCATAAAAAGCAGAAGAAAGAAGTTCTTGCAAGCTCTCTTCTCAGCAGCCTTTTTTGCAGCACACTGGAAGCAAAAGCAACACAGGGACTGGAGGTGCAGATCCAATCCTCACATGTTTTTTGTCAGCATGGAGAGAAAACTAACCCCTTCTCAAGACTGTGCTATCTATTACTTCTGTAACTCACAGCAACAGCGTGAAGATTTCTCAGACTTGTCAGAACTTTAGAGAGAGGCAAAGGCTAAGTTTTATTGTTATTAGCTTAATTTCTCTTTTTCTTCACACAAACACTTACTACTGGGCCCTAGGGAAACATTAACAACAGCAGTCTAATTTCTTGCTCTTAATACTGGCTTTAATTAAATATTGCTTTTTCCCTACTTAGCTAGGTGGCATGGGACACAGGAATTATTTGAAAGGATTTGGGAGTGGACTCAAGTACTGGTACAGTGGAATTAATCATTTCTGTGCAAAAGGAATGACTAATTTTCTCTCAACTTGTTTTTAACTAGTCCCTGTCCAAAGCACTGTGACTTGCTCCTGCAATGTGTCAGCAAGATCTCCATCAGGTAAAGAAAGCATGATTGCAGCACTACTCCTATGCTTGGGAAAAAAAGGAATATCAGATGTTTGTGACATGGTCAATATTGTTTGAAACCAAAATGCTGAGATGCCTCATTTTTCACCTTTATTAAACTTTTATCATACCTGAAACACTTGTCTGGAATTGGTCAACCTAAGATAGGAAAAAAAGATAATTCACTGCTGCAAGAACAGACTTGCATTAAAATCTGCCTTCCTTCTCAAATTTTTAAACTGGCTTCAATTAAGAAAAAAAAATTGAATTTTTTCTCTCTTTCCTTAAAAATGAGGTAATGAACAAATCCCTAACTGTATGCTTCTAGGCATTTGCCTGTAAAGAACTAAAGCCAATGTTTATATGCATGGCGATATCTTTTATTTAGCCAAACCTAATGGGAAAGAGGCAATACATAACAGGGGAAAAACTCGTTTCCAGAGATAATGTGGAATAAAGTTCATAATCTCTTTCCATTAAAAAAAAAAAAAAAAAAAAAGAAAAAGAAGGAAAAAAGAAAAAAAAAAGGAAAAATATAAGCATAGAATTCTTTTCAGAAGAAACAGCATGGGTTCTAGGTACCTGAATTTCTGATAATTTATGGCAGCACTTTTTTCCAATGACAATTTAAATAAAGTACATTGAGAGAAATGCCTATACATTCCAGGAACATCCTTTTTTATTTTTCTTCTTAATTTATACTCCCAGTCATCATACTAATCCTAACTTAACAGGGATGGATATAAAGAAGAAATTTGTATTTCAAGTTTAGTATGCTAGGAGCCAGGAGACTAATGTAAGCTTAGTAAACAACAGAAAAAACAAGCCACAGGCAGTTTGGCCAACAGTTCTTGTGATCCACAGAGGTGTACAGACAACAGGTGTCATTATTGGAAAAACACATCAAATCATGCTCTAACTCCTGGCAACACAGTATTCAGTCTGTTGTCTTTCTACTAACTTTAGTGGGTTGCTTCCAGCAGCTGCTTCTATCCATCAATTACCACCACACTTTCTGAATTCTGCACTGCTGCTTTTGCCACTGAAATAGAATCACCATTTGAAATGGGTTTTCTCTTCTCACTGGTTATTTTGTGGGACAGATACTGTTGTGACAGTAGCTGTGACAAAGGATTTTTGGGGTTTTGAGAGCTGATGAACTGCTGGACACGCATCACAGAGCTGAGCAACAGGGACTTGGCTGTGCATTAGTGGGCTGCTGGCAAGTTCCTAGCGCAGTTGGGTTGCAGTTACAGGGCTGGAAAGCATCTCCAGAAGTCATCTAGATCAACCTCAGTCCACATCTTAACAGTTGTTCTACCAACTTGGTCTTGAAATCCTGCAGCAACAGGGATTCTACAAGTGCCTAACACTATGGAACTTTTGGTTTCTACCATCAACAGAACTTATTTACAAATCATCTTCTCTCAACAAAAAATCTGCTTCATTCATTCTTCTGTTCTGCATAAGGAAAATTAGACTGAAAATTTTGCTTTAAGGATCTTCTTCATCTATTGAAGCACTTTTCATTTGAAAGATATGGGGTCTAAACATTCCAAATCTAGGAATAAACATAGAAATTTTATGCTAACCCAAACAGAACCAATAGACCTGTATGCATTGCCACTACAGTGCAGATTATTGCACATTTAGATGTCTTTCTCTTTATTTCAAGTCTTCCCAAATATTACCTGTTAAAATTGAGAGCAGAAATAAATGAAATGGTTCTGTCATAATAGTGCTGTGTGAATACTGATGTGCAAGGATGATGGGGACACCTCCATGTTCCATCTGTCTAATTACTTCTAATGTTTTGATAGTGTAGAACCTGTCAAAAGAGAAAATTTATACCCACAACTGAAATCCCTAGCAGTCTAAAATAAGAAAAAAAATCTTCTGGAATCATTGTGTTTACAATTATATGATTTCAATTAAAATAAAGCAGAAAAAATTAGAAATGTTAAAAATTAAACAAATTTAGAATAACTAAAAATTAGAAATTTTTCATAGTGCCAGGTAAGTTTTTTTTACTAGATGACTCTTTACATGTTGTCAAAAGCTCAGTGGAGTGTGCGGTTTTTGTTCTTCTCCAAGTATTTTGGAGTTTTAGTCTGCAAAATTTTGCTAATTAATTTACAATTAAAAATACCTTTAGACAAACATCAAGATTTATGAATCATTAGTGCTCTCCAAAACACATTTCCCTTTGCTAATTCTTGGTTTCAATCAAAATTTCTAATCACATATATGTACCTGGGTCAATTTATGAATAATTAAATAATGAAGGGGGTGGTATGATATTTTTTAATGCAAAATACATTCAGAACCCATAGATAAAGCTGGCTAATTCTTAAAACTCATGAGAATGAAGATGATCTGAGTATTTGAGAGGCCACAGCACCGAAATTCTCAGAATAAAATTACATTTGGTCTCTTAAACAGGCGGGTGTTAATAAATACAGAAAAATTAACTAATAAAAGCCAGTAGCAGCTGTCAAGTCTGCAACCGTTCTTTTTTCATCTTTTAATTTGTTCTATCTCATCTGGAGGAAAAATGAAGTGCAAGCCATGTTTTGCTGTGTGCTTGTGAAGGCAAACAGTAACAGGAAAACGAACTACAGGATAATGCATGTAGGGATGCAGAATGACAGGTACATGACTTTCTATTTTTGTTCAGTTTTTCCTTTTGTTTTATTAACAACAACAACAGAAGCTATTCTGATTTTGGCAAATTGAATAAATCAAAGCTCTCATGTAAACTGTAGTAAGTTTTTTACCTGCCTGGTTAGTTTCTCTTCCAAGGACATTTTAGCATTGTCTACTAAATCTAGAGCAAGAAATTAAACGCAACTTGATTGAGGCAGTTTAAGGACCTGTCAGCACAGACTAGTGTCTGAGATGTTATAAAGCCAGGGACAGCTGCTACAGTAATGTGCTGGTGTAGTAGAGTATAACCCACATATTACACAGTGGTTTAATGTTGCTTAATAAAACTGCCATGTTTTAGTCCTGTTTTAATGGTGTTACATGTTGAAGGGCATTCAACAGTACGTTTGTCTTCCACTTGACAAGTAGGACCATCCTCACTGGTCAGTGGAAGGGAGGATTTCTTGCTTTTCACCAGTGAACATGCACAAAATGTATATTAATAGCAACAGTTAAAAAGGCAAATACTTGTCTTCAAATTCCTATCAGCAGTCAAAAATACACCTCTGACCATCGAGGTTTGCCACAACATCTTGTTAGGAATCAGTTAAAATAGATTTATTTTCTTGATTGTAGACATTGTTCTTCAATAACTAAGAATGACTCACAGTCTAAGACTATTAGTAGTCTGTTACTGGCTGGTATGTACACAGTCTCATCAGAGCTCGTTGCAAAAATCAGGACTTACATTGTTACACTAAGTTCCCTTCACAATGAACTATTTTTAATTCCCTCCAAACATATTAAGCAAATTAAAGGGGGGAAAAAAAAGAAGAAAGAAAAACCCCACACTTTTCTTACTTTTGTAGAAGCAAAGCAAGTGATACTGAATATATGTTCAAAAAGAGCTACATTTATTTGTCTAGCTATTGCCTGTACACCACACTGATAGATTGGGCACTGTTTCTTCCAACCACCTTAGGTACTTTCAAAGAAAAAATGAAGAATACAATAGTGGAGTTAGAAAATATGTTTTTCATCCAAGTAAAACTGAATTTTCTGTGATATAATGAGCAGAAGTTTTTCAGTTATTTATTTTTCTCTGTGAAATTACAAAAGATTTATCTAAGACCTGAGTAAAGCACAGAACAGAAAGAGGAGATATACTGTGAAAACACAGCTATATATCTTACAGGTGATGTTTTGGAGGAAAAATTTTAGAAAAACAAAAGGAAATACTGTGTAAGATGCAGTCCTGCTTGAATGCCTGAATATGGCAATATGACTTGTGTGTCCTTGGAAGAGCAAACCATACCTGAATGCATGGTCAGATGGTGTGGTGCCCCATTGCACCTGCTTTAAGCAACTGCTAAGCATGAAATTTTGCCCAGTGAATAATATTGAAGAAGGTCTCTGGAAAACTCTTCCCTCTGTCCCTGTCAGATTTTAATATTCAGAAATAGGTAGATCTCTATTTACTCACAATTATTTACTCACAGTTGTTTCTTGATTACATTTAAGACAGGCTGGTTGCATCAAAGTGCATGCCTGAGGCAAGCTCTGTTACATCTTTTCCTTACAGAAAGGGACAAACTTTGAGGAAATGTATGTTAGATTTCAGAACTGTCTGTGTTAGTCATTTGTCTGATCTAGAGCTTTTGTAAACTTGATAAACACAGCTTTCAGTTAGGGGTGGCACAAAGATATTTCTTACCAAAGTAGAGACAGGACCATGATTTTATAGGTCTCCAATTCCTGCACATACTATTTGAAAGATAAAATACCTCAACAACCTTCTGTAGACACCATGAAGAAACAACTACTGAGGAAGATGGAAGTGAAGAGGGTATCTTTCTGAATCAATGCAGATGTTTAAATGGATTCCAAGAAATCCTCATTTTAGGATGAGATCTTCTTTAGCACATACAGAAAAAAACCTACATCTGCACTAAGAAAGTTCTGAATGATTTAGACAAGCCCTCAACTCCTTTCATCATTGTACTTAGCTCCACAAATAATAGAGAGGCGTAGCACATCCACAGTCCTTTTTGCCAAAGTGACACCTGAAAGGCTTTCGCTCATTGTACTCTCTCAGGTCAAATGTCAACAGCAATCCTAAGCTTGTCCAGTAATTGCAGCTACTGGAATCCTTTATTGCTGTTCTGGCCCAAAGAACCATCTATATTGACAAAACCAGAACCTAACAAAATTCCCATTCACTGGATTATAAATAATGTATGAGGTGAAGCAAAAACAGTACCTCTTTTGAGGGAAATGCTACCTGCTATGGGAAAGGTAGTCATTACTCTATTGAACTTTGACAAGTATTTTGCATCTATTGCTTGCTAACAAATTCCTGGCTTAAATATCCCCCTCTGAAGTTAAATGCAGTTACAGCACATTGTAGTGTGGGTTTATTTGCTTAATACATTCTATCAACCACGGAGTTTTCTAGCCTAAAATATTTTGTCAGTTACTCAGCTATTGGTTTTCAACTTCGTCGGTGTTAACTTCTTGCTATAGTCCAGTTACATAAATTGCTAATTGATCTGCTTGGTGATACTCACTGAAGAACTTTTCCATTACTACTGGGAAGGGACTGAGGCAAACAAAGACACACACATATATAGGTATTGTCAGCAGCAGAGCTTCATCTAGCACTTTACTCCAGTATCTCCTCTACTGACGTTAGACTCTTCAAATTTCTTTATTGCACCTGAAAGACCTTATTTTAGTTAAAAAATGTATTATCATGCCTCATGAAGAGAACAGAAAAATACTAATACTTACATTTTTTTATTTCAACTTTTAGGGTGTTCCCCATACATTCACTTTTTATACTGCTAGCTCACGTATTTTATTGGTGTGAGGATATACCCTCAACCAAGTTGTTTATGAGACTTCAACAACTTCACAGAAGAAATTATGGTCATTTGCTTGAAGTACTTGCCTCTAGAGCTCAAAACTTAAAAGGAGTTATAGCAAAATGATGGAGAAACTCAAGTGACATTGAAAATCCATAGTACAATACTGTGGTGTACTGACCCTCAGCATATAAATGTCATATACCTTCCCATCACCTTTTATGAATTAGCTATAGCTGAAAAAGCTGCCAATGTTTAAATTTCTAAACTTTTGTCAGCATATTCTGATGCTGAAACGAGACTGGTGAAATAAATCTGAGTGACTTTTAATAATCCTTTGGTACTGAAATGGATATTTCAGCCCTGTGGATTTGTTACTTCTTGTTAAAGTATCTTGCCTCCCTATTAACAGCATTTGCTGTGAAGACTTGTTTGTTTTCATGATGATGACAGAGAAAAGGAGAATATTTTTCCTTCACTTTTTTTTTTTTTACCAACAACAAACCCAAAATTTACAAATTTACTGGTTTGTATATCCTTTAAAAACAATTACTCTGAAATCACTCAAATTTAGAATTTCTTTTGCTTTAAATTGTCCCTTCCCATGCATAAGTCTCATGTAGGCCATGATTATGCACTGTGCGAAATGTCTCTTCTCTCAAAGCAAACCAAGAATCACTCAAGATGTCTTCACTCTATGCAGCACCTCAGCTGTTGGCCTTTGTTTAATAAACACCTACTAGGAATAAATCAGAAATAACCAGAGGAGCAGCAAGGCAGACATCAAATATTAACAAGGCTGCAAGGGAATACCTGCCCCAGCAAAAAGGATGGTACAGCATAGGTCTCCATCTCCAAATTTTTGTTAGGGGGGAAGATGAAGTAAGAAAGAATGGTGTATTTCCATTTCAAGGATATTGATGAGGCCCAAGCAAAGATTATGAGAGAATAGAAGAACCAGAGCCACTGCTTTTTTTTCACCAGGGGTGTTACAAAAGGGGAAATATAACTGTGTGTAAAAAGGGTTGAAGGAGGAATGATCTCTCCACCCACTCAGTCAGCCAAAAAAATAGGATAAAAGAGCAGCAGGAACTGAGATGCAGACTGAATTAGTGAGGTTTCCAAGTACTGAGTATAACTTCTTCAGCCCCTTTATTATCTCATCCACTGTAAAGGGAAAAAGGAAGACCTTTGAGATGTGAAGAATTATCTCATAGATGCTCAGCACATGGCAAAACAAGCACTGAGTCAACTTTGTGTAACCTTTCCACAGCCCTTCTTCTTCACTTCTGCCTTTCACCTGAACTGCCCTCATGACCCTTAGCTACAGCTCATGATCAGTCCTGCAGAATACAAAATGCACTTACATATTTCACAGTTTAATGGAAATAGTACAGAATTTTAAGAAGGTTTGGTTGGGGTTTTTTTCCCTTCTGTTAATGGCTTTGCTCCTTCCAAAATGGCTCTTAATGTTACAATATTTATAATAAAAATTACAGGATAGCTGTTTTTCTGTTTTGGAAATTGTTTCAACATTACTGTTCAGACCTGAGAAACAGCAGGCAACCTGATCTACTTTTTTTTTTGTCTGGGTGGTAAAGTGTAGTCTAGTTCTGGCAGTCTCCATGCAAATCCATAAGAGAGTAGAATGCCTTTTAAAACATAAAAGCATTTAGAAACACGGAAGTCAAAATACACCCTGAAAGCAAGTTTCTTTCAGCAGCTCTACAGGCTGTTTGTGACAACCCAGCTGCAAGCTTTTTATTTTTCTCTTAAAGCTTTAAAAAATATGAAATATAGATGAAGGTCACTTTTTATTACATGTCCCCTCATTGTGAATGGGTTTATTTCTTTCTGCTTTTACTGCTAAGAAACTGCCAGTCTCAGCAGCAGAGATAGTAAAACACTTGTATTTCCCCATCTATACTGTAAGATTTTTAACAGATGGGCTAGAAAGTGAAGGGGGCTCTTGATTCACCAGAAGATAGATTTAGGAAGCAGTACCAAAACACAACCTTCTTTTATCCTCTAATATTTTCTTAAGGACTCACATGAAAGGAAAGCAGCCAAAAGCTGAGAGACAAGAATGACTGCAAAGAAGAAAGCTTCCCTGCCTGGGAAAAGGAACCTCCTACTTGTCTTTGCTCCAGAGCCATCCACACCTCCCCAGAAAGCTCTGAATGCAAATCAGCTGCACCTGCACATTTTACTATTAAGGTTAAAGCCAACACCTCTCCCTTCCAGAATAGGGGTTCGTGCTTAACATAGGCACTCTTTTTTTTTTTTTTTTTTTTTGACAAGTGTTTTCCCAGTAAAGTTTCATTTCTTTTTTCATGTGTTCCTGGAGGTCCATTGTGCATGCATGTGCAGAGGTATGCTGAGAAACTATTTGTGTTTGGACCTCAGAGGTGAAATTTAGATCCTATTAAAGAGCTACAAATTTTTTTTAATACTAATTTTTTGGTTTGCTTGGTGATATTATGGAAAAATTTCTCCCTTGAAGACACACAAATATTATTAAAAATCCAACATAAACAAACCCTTTCACCTTTCTGTATGATTAAATCATGATTTCTTCTCTCAAATACAAAAGAGGATCAGTAAAAAATTCAAAACTTGTAACTAAAGTTGCAACAAGGAAAGTGCCCAAATCTAAGTAGAATCAAGCAAAGAAAAACAGATTCCTTCCTCTCTTCTGTCAACTACAGCTGTTGCAATTCTGGACAGGGAAAGACAGTCCTGAGGTAGTAGCAGCAACAAAGTCCTGAAGGGCTAAAAATGTATAATGTGTATATTTGTATGCATAGGGCTGCAGTGCCCCAAATGCCTTGACACGGCACATCAAATAGCAGTTGTTACAAAAGGCTAATAGTTTAACTACATTTACATATGATTATACATACTGCAATAAATATTATAAATATTTAAAATAAAAATGGAGTGTCTTTTCAACTTTTGAACTGCTTGATGCATTATCATGAAAATCCCTCAGTTGACTGGCAGAGGTTTCCCCAATGCTGAAAGTGGCTCCGAGTTTACAGCTCTGCTGTTAAGAAATGCAGCTAAAATATATAGAATAGAAAGTGAGTACACAGAGCAGCATAGGAGATCTCCTGTTGTGGGTCTGCTAACAACATCAGATGCTGAAAAGTACAGCAAGGTTTCGAGACAAAGAGAACCTAGAAGAGTTAGATTTAACAAAAGGTGACGGCAAATATCTAATAAGTATGCTTTCCATTTCCATAGCAACTTGCATCAAAGAAGTGGAAAGCACTTTAAACATCAATCAATTTACCCTCAACAGTACTGTATGGAAGGCAAAATATGTATTAGAAGTAAAGTTGCTTCCTGGTGATTGTTGGGCTGTATTTTAGGAGCCCTTTTTGCTACCTCTGCACTAACTTCCTCATTAACATTCAGATTTTCAGTCTTTTTCATGTTCTCTCACACAGATTGTTACCTAAGAGGAGTGATCCGAGATGTTGGGACAAAAAATGAAGATCTTGGGAAGTAATGAATTTAGCTATTACTGAACACCAGATCAATGTAGCAATGTCTAAGCAGTCTTAGTAAGTCATCACTGCAAGAAAGTCTCTGCAATGGCAGATGTCAGAACAACAGTGGCCTCTTTCATCAAGTATTTTGCCAAAGTACTTACACAAAATCTGTATTTTCACTCTCTATACCAGGAAGGTACAACATGCATGTACTGCCCTGTGGGTAGGCACCATGACCCAGTATATGCGTGTAAATGATGGGTGGCTTTAAAATATTTTAAAAATAACTTTCAAGAGACATTTTGTCTAGAGATATGAGATAAACTTAGCAGATCTTCAGTTAGGATGCGTGACATGCCTGCCCCCAAGAAGAGGAAATAAGGTCAGCTTGGTTCCTCCAGCTCTTCAATTTTGGCAGTTGGGGAATCTAAGGCCTGAGAAAGTAATTCTTCTGCTCTGAAGCCCACACAGACTGAAATTGAAATGGTCATCTACTGGCAAAGAGTTGTGGTAAATCTTCATGCTTTCTTTTATTATTCAGATGGCTCTGCTGGCTGGAATGAAAGTGAAGATGACAGAGAGGATTTTGGCCTCTGGAGAGAGATCTCACTGTAAGACTGGATGTTGCATGACCTCCACCACTCAGGACAAGGTTAGAGCTGGTACTGGCCAATAAATTACCTCCCTTTCACCATCTGGATGGGTTTGTTTGCTAGAGAGAAGAAGTTTAGGGTTAAACCAAGGGAGTCTAAAGAATAATGAGAAGTTTTTTCCTTGTGTATGAATGATTTTAAGAGGTTTTGAGGAATACAAAGGCCCTTTCATACAGTACTTAATATCCACTTTTCCAGAAGAAGGGGGTCCTCTAGGTAAAGTCAAGCTGACAGCTAATGTTAGCATTTGGAATTTAATAATTTAAGAGTTTGGCTGAATGGCATTTCAGAGTTCAAATGAAAGTAAGTAGATGCCTCTGACAAGCAGTATTTCGATGGGTTTACTACTCACAATGGATCCCTGGGACAGAATGAATTTGAAAGTGTTAGGGCTTGGATTTTTAAATCTAAAAACTGAAGAGTTCCTTTTCTTTTGCTGTGTGCTAAATGGCTCTGACTGATGGGAAGAAGGCAGGCAGTATTCACTGTTTCAGAAGAGAGGGATTCCCTTGGCTAGAATGGAAAGGTTAAAGTTAGGAAGGGTGTCAGGATTTGCTAATCCAGAGATAGAAAGATGCAGATGTTTAGAGTTAGGCAGAAGTTCCATGTCAACTCTAGCCAGTATGAGATAAATTCTTTCGTTGCTGGGGTAGCTCTCCTGCATTTAATTCCACTAAGATTTAGGACAAAGTAGCATAAAATATAAAATAAACTCTGATGAATGATAATGGACCTGAGAGTAGTAAGAAGTAAGGTATTTTTTAAGTCCTGTGCCTTAAGTACATATTTTCTGAGGAGATGGAACCCTGGGCTATAACTAAGGTAAGAGTTAGGGCTATTGCTTTTATGTCAAAAGCAGAGATCCTGACTTAATGCTCAGTGCTGCATGTCCCATGGTGAAGAACTGCACTGCTGCTGTCATTTGTGGCTGATTATTTATGCTTCCTTTCACTACTCAGGTAGTTCTGCTAGCTATAATGAAGGCAAGAGCTGGTTAAAGATTCAAAACTCACAGGCTGAAGAAATTATCTCCTTGAACTCTGTGCGCTACAGAGGTTTTGTTATGTATTCCACAAAACTTGTTTCAGCAAGAGTCACCAAACCAACTTTTGCCCAGCGTATTAAATCTCATACTTAAGACTGAATGTATAGATAGAACTAGTTCAAAGTTTAGATAACAAGGCAGATGTCAGAAATTGCTCTCAAAATAAGCAATGAAAGTCACCAGGCTTCTTTTTAGCTTTGAGATGTCTCTAAGCAAAGGAAAGTGTTTGGAGAAAAACGTTTCTCAAGTTACTGCCAGACACTGTTGAGTACTGCTGTTTTCTTGGGTTCCTTGAAAGTTTTTAGGTCTTGTTCAGGTAGCAGCTTCTTAGTTAAGTGTACATCAAGCCTTTGTTTTAATTTTTATTTCAGAGAACACAGAAAATTATGGTTTCAGGGTTTGTACCAGCTTTCAGCCTCTGCTCAATACTAAGGAAACAGAACAAGTCATTCTCAGAGACTGAGAGTATGCTGTAATTTACAGGTCTAGGGGAATGCACTCAAGTTCATGGTATTGTAAGGTTTAATAGCTTTTATTCAAAATTAATAACATTCTCATGTTTATTTGCTTGATACAACACATGAAAATACACTACAAAGCAATTAAGTTTTTATGTATGTTGATTTTTGTAATCAACTTCAAAACCACATTTCTGTTATGAGAATGTTTTTCTTTACAATTAAGGTTTTACCATATTTGAACTGAGAATTCCTGAAAATGAACATACACATGAAGGAATAACCAAATGGTTTCAAAATCTACTAATCCTGTCTATATCTTCATCACCAACCTTCCTCACAAAGCACATCCGACAAACCACAGAGTAAAGAAGAAAAAAAGAAAGGAGGCATTGTTTACCTGCTTGCATATATTGTTCATATAGATTATTGTTCTAGTCCATCTATAGCACAAAAAAAATGGCTTTATTATCTACTTCCACTCATAAAAGAAACACCGTCCCAGTTAGAGCTTATCTGAATTTATGAGCTATAGATACCACAGCCTTTCAGAAAAGAAAGGTGAAGCATTGATGTCACATGCAGTGATGATGTCACAGAAACAACTGTCTCTGCCTTCTGTTGTTAGGGAGATATACATCCAGCTTCTCTCCTGTGTGATCTTCACTGAAGACAAGATTAGGAACTGATCTCCAAGCTGTTTTGGAGAAGTTCAGTTCCAAGAAACCTTTTTTAACTGAGGACTTGAAATGATCATGTTTGTTTCATTTGGGTTATTTTTGAACAAAAGCGTGTAGATCACTGGAAGACAGGACACAGCCTATTGTGATACAACCAAGACAATGTTGTACAGAAGAGCATGTGCATATATATTAAAAAAACAAGCAAACAAAAAAGGATATCAGGCCTTTCTTGTTATCTCCTGATCTTATTGATGAGAATTGAACTATGGGCACACTAGGGCAAAGGAACCATCTGTCGTAGTTGAGGCTCTGGTTTCAGAAACAAAGTAAACAAGGAAAGAAAATCCTGCAGGGTTCACACCAGACTTGATCACATTTCTACACGTTTCAGATGACTGATTTCTGCATTCTCTAAAAACTGTTCAATTGCTGAAATTGCACCACAGGCAATAAGGAAGATCTGTGCTGTATTTGCAAGTGAAATGAATGGGCACAGAGCATGCTACACTTTTATCTTTGCAATTCATCATATTAAAAGTAATCATGGCAGGTGTAATTACATGAGCACCAAAAATAAATAAGCAAATAAATAAATAGCTCTCAAATTTTCCTAAGCGTTTTTTCTTTTCCTAAGCATAATAAATACATGGGTTGGAGAGGAGGTTGCAATCTTCCTTGCAGCAGAAGATATTTTGGGAAGAAAATCCTAGTTAGGAAAACTGCTAAGATTCTCTTATCACAGAGAGAAAGGAGGAAAGGGAGAGAGAGAAAGGGAGACAAAAGGGAGAGAAAAGGGAGAGAAAGGGAGAGCATACACGACTTTAGAGTCAGCAGTTTCTCAGTGTATAATCATTTTTGACAGAATAAGCCATACCTCTGTAGTATATTCCAAAATCAATTTTGTTTTTTTACAATTTGAGTCAACTCTATTCCAGCTGCAAACATTGTGACAACAGCAAGTTATTTCACAGACTGAGGCTGACTACTCCATGCTACATTAGTGAACAGAATAAAGTCTTCCAAACATCTCACTTAAATCCATATCTATTTGGTACTGGTTTTTGCACTCTGTTCACACTGAGTACAAATTGAAACAGCATATCTTCATGTAATCACTGGAGGTCCTGAAACAGAAGCTGCTATGAGGGGTGGGTTTTATTCCTTCAGAGAAAGGGAAACAACATCTTGAAACTAGAAACACAAATGTAAACCTTTTTGTTGTTGCAGAAAGACAATTATTGCAACACCTATATCAAATGAAAAAATTATACCTTTTAAAATTAATTTTCTTTCCCTTTAATTATGGTTAGGAGCTATGGATTTGAAAGAAAATACCAGTAATTCTTCACAAGGAAAGCTGTATTTCAGGCAATGGAGAGTTCTTCTTTTAAATTGATATATATAATAATATGTATGAAGAAATTCCTTAGAGTGGATACAAAGAAATGTGGAAGAGTCTCTGCCACCAAGGAGTTTATAAACAGGAATATTTTGTCACTGTTGCATGCAGGGACGGTGAAAAACTACATAAATTCAGGTCAGAGAAGATGGCCGAAGCCGACCCTTTAATGCCAAAGCCCCATCTTTTTATAGCATGGATCACAAAAGAGAAATTACATGATTGGCCCTTTGGCTAGCCACCCACCACAGTGAGTGGCTGAGTGGTATAACCACCCATTTCAAAATATTATTCTCAGTGAACCAAAACCATTTCCACTATGTTCTCCCAACAGCCCTGCACCTGCAAATGTTTACCAAATAGCAAACCATCAGACAGATAGCTTGCGTGAGAACGGAGACTTTCACATGAGACAGTAAAAAGTGGAGAATTTTTCTCTGCTAGCCACCTCAGCATTTACAACATTTCACTGCTGCTTTGCTCCTCCATAGTATTGTACAGGGAGCAAGCTCCTATATTTTTTTTTTCCCTATCTGCTGCTTTGCTGGCACATACTGAATTTTCACAATGAGTGAGAAGGCTGAAGATGGAGTTACATGCTGCAAAGTGGCAGTGAGAAGAGCCATGTATCATACTGTGTATAATGATCACAGTCTTTCTAAAGTAGAAACATTCAGGAGATTCAAGGAGCTATTCTGTCAGGGGTGTTGCTGAGCAAGTATGGTCCATGGTCTATCAGATAAACCCAACATTGTTGTGTCAGATCTTCATCAAGGCTTCTTCCACACACATACAGAAAGTAATTTTAAGCACTGCTCTCATCACAGTAAAAGTCACAAGAGAGGATGTTTCCTCTGACTCTTTTTAGAACTTGGGTGTAGACTGAAATCCCTAAAATAGATTGTATACTGTGATCCAAGGTTAGCTGAATGCAAAAGATCAGCATTTTGCTGCTTTCTTTTCCTTGTGAAATTCCCTGCACCAGAGCAAAGTGTTGTGGACAGAAAGCATGGTATTTGAAGAATACCTTTCTGAAATATATGATGCCCCTGAAAATATGGTACTACTGGATTTTGGAGGTAATATTTAAAGTGTTAGTGTTTAGTATCAAAAAGAAGACATTCCATCTAAAAGATAACAGCACATCAAGCACAGAAAGGACTTTAGGATTTTTTAAATAGCCATATATCTGGACCCACAGTTTTCCTGATGAATACATACCCCTCTGAAATAAAAATAAAACTTCTAGGATGATAGACATTATAGATCTTAATGACTGGTCATAGCTACAAAATGTGCCTGCATCCAAAAACCACAGAACTCCATATGTTACCAGAAAATCCTTAGCTTATCTGAACTTCAAGAAATATATTAAGACAACTATTTAAAATACTAAATATCTTCAGACTGAGATCTTCAAAGTTCAAGAATCTGCTAGATTTTTCATGCTTAGCAGTTAACACCTACCACTGCAACCAGTAAGTAAGAGGCTTGAAAAACATATTTTTCAATCAAATATGTGTATGGTATGCCTTCATTACATTTCCTGATGCTGCCTACAAATATGTTTAGCTCCCTTGGAATATATATTTCCACAGTTCTTTCACAAGAAAAATATGATAATCAAACCTGACCTTTTTTTAAGTCTTAAAGAAACTCAAGAATATTGCTCACCCTGTCAGAACTAAATTAATTACTGTAAAACTTGAAGCTGGCTAGTAGTTTTCAAATGATGAATATTTACCGGTTGTCAATATATTTAGATGTTTTATGAAAGCAGTAAGTTTTCCATGGAGATATAAATAATTATAGTGTTTTCAGTTCAGACTTTGATAAGTTACTTGATCTGAATGCTAAATTCATAAAGCTAGTGATAATTCTTTGCTTTTGGATTTAACATTTCATTTCCTATTGCTCATCATGGTAGTGACTATTCCTCACTGGGAACTAAGCTGTGCCTGAATATCTGCAGATGAAGGAATGTAGGAGAGAGATGAATGTCTTACTTATGGTAACCACCCAGGTTGAGCATTAATCCATGGTATGCAAATTGCAGAGCTAAATATCATCCGTACTAATCATTATATCTGAGGTTGACTGAACTGAAATCAATCTGTGGTATGTTGTGACATATTAGTGCTCATTGTCAGCTAATTTCAGAAGAGAACTCTCACGACATGCTTCTGTCTCACATAAATAACCAGATAGTCTTGTCTGTGTAACCCTCACTTTTCTTAATTTTGCTCATTCTCTACTGGTGATGTTACCTTACTAAATAAGTACCAACTCAATTAGGGCAAGTAAAGGCTGGATTTTTACGAACTTTCTTGATATCTTGTTTGATGCTCATGGGATATTTTCTAGATTGTTGACTGATTTGATGACTGTATTATCTAACTGATCCTATTGTTTAGGATCATTTTTAGAGATGCCCATACTGGAATATGCATACATGAGCCTCATGGTTATGCAAATAACACAAACAATATTTGTTTTGAAGTTTGTATAAGTACAAAATGTTGGTGTTTGTTAGACATTCACTTTTAAAGGCCCTGGACCAAAATTTCAAAATACAATGTATCTGCTCATGATTAACTTTCTGTAGGACTTGCTGCACAGTAAAATAACCTCTGGGTACATATTAGTTTGTCAGGCAATTTCATGCTTACAAATTACCCACAAAGAAATTTTTTGATCACTACAAACTTTTACACAAAAAAAACCCCACATGTGATTGCGTTCTATTTTTGAGTGTTTTAAATAAGTTCTACCAAAGGACCTTACATGTCACCATTTGTTTTAGCCAGTTACTAATAATGAATATTAGGCAGCCTCCAGTTTGCATCAGATATGTTAGAAGAATGCAAGACTGGACACACTCCAGTGATTTAATTATGTAAACAGACAGTAACACAATAGCAGACAGAGGAAGAAATTAATCTAATATCTTTTATGTCTTTTTTTCTTTTTAAAAATTTTTATATACTAGTACACGCTAGAAGAATCCCCTTTCTCTTTGTTCGTAGATCGCCCCCTTATGATGCAGCGAAGATGTATGGTGAGACGCAAAAGGCAGTTAATGTCTGGCCCTGCCACACCCAATGCTGCTCTCAAATCTCCCCGGGAAGAGAGAAGGCTCTTTGGTAGGGCTCCTGGTGGCTCCCTGAGGAGTGAGGGAAACCTTAGGTGACTGCAGCCAGGCCATAACTCCTGTAATCTGGTGCCCTCACTCTCTTCCCCAGTCGCAGCTGCTTTACATTTCCCCTTTTAGCTGAGTAAAGGCTCTCAAAAGGCAACTGGTTGAGAAGAACAAAAGCTCCAAATGCCTGCTTTTTCTTGTCAGGGGAGGAGGCTTCCAGTGGAGCTGTCTTTACTCAAAGGCCCTCTCTCCAAACTGACATACAGGAGGAGGTTGTCCCTAGACACTGTCCTTTGTCCTTTTTATCGTTGTCCTCTCAATTTTATGTTACTTAGGATGATTAACACAGTGAAACATGTAAAACATGAAACATTCCCATACAGCAGTGTTGAATCAAAATCCCAAAGGTGTCTGCTATGGCATAAGCAACCTCTTCGGAAAAAAAAATAATTGAGCATACAGAAACTTGTGTAAAATCAGCACAAGGTAAGCCTAATCATAGCTGTGTTTGAAATCCTCTATTCTATAAAGTCAGGCTGATCAAATGAATTTATCAGGACACCACAGGCTCCTTTCCTACGTGGCACTGACTGGCAAATGAGTGTGAACTGGCAGTGAGCAGGGCCACTAAGAAACCTCCTCACAAAGAAGATTCCTGAAAAACATGGACCAAAACCTCCTCCTTAGAGGATCTCCACTGGAGACTTTTCAGGCTCTGTCTTCTGTGAATGACATCAGTGGGTACTGCACTGGCATTTGGCCAGTGTCTATGCCTTATGGCCTGGATTGCAGAGCACATGAGCATCGTTAGTGCTACTTAAGGGAACAATAACTAATCAGTTTAGGGAAGAGATGATAATGCTTTCTGTAATTGAATGCATGCTTTACTCTCTAACCTAATCATATCCTCCTTTTTTCTCAAGAACACAGGAACACTTCACTGGAAACTGAATGGAGATGAAAATGTAAAGTGGAATGAGAGCTGGATTTAAAGCTTATGTATAATCAAGCTGTATGAATGAGATGAAGGCTCACTTCAGTCTCCTCCCCTCTCCCTGCTCAGCGGGTGCTGACACAAGAGCAGAATTTATTGCACAGTAACTATACTACAATTGCTATTTGTAGTAGTCCCCTTTCAAGTTATAACACTAAGAAATAATATTTCAGGGCCAGATGTTCTATTTAATCACTCCTCTCCATTCTTCTTCTCCATTTTTGTAAAAGTTGATAGAAAAATAGGATGGTGAACAACAAATTAACATAAGGCCCTGACCTGGATTTTGAGGGAGAAGTTGTTTTATTACCTGTCCTTCTCTTCTGTAATTTTCTCATCATTTCATGCTTCAGAAGGCATGAGTTCAGGAAACTTTGATTTAAGAGCATTCATGCTTCCAGGTAACATTCTGAACTTGCTTTATGAAACCCATTTCAGAGGTTAATCTATAGCAACTCCTTCAATATATACAACAGGAGAAAGCTGTGTACTGGTTTTGACTTTGGTGGTCACCTATGGGACTGTCCATCCTAGAGTCTGCATACATGAAGAAAGCTGTTTGAAGATCTGAAAACTGAAAATTAGGTATGCCACTGTTTGCTAGCCTGTTTTAAATCCAGTTTCCTTCTTTTCAAGGGTTGGAAGGATAGGATGGCCAGGTACACAATGCTCATCAGCCTGAAAATGCAGTAAACAATAGCCAGAGCTATGCCTGCTTTTTGCACTGATTAAAAAACCCAAACAAACAAATATCCCCCCTGCCCAAAAAAATATAAAAATGAAACAAAACAAAACCTAAACAAACAAAAACCCCAGCTTATATGAAATCTTATTTTTCTTTCATCTGCAGAGAAGGAGAAATTATTTCTCCAGTTCTCTGCAGAACAATTATCTATGAATTACGGGAGCTTTTATCAAGTGAATCTAAAACATTAATTGCTATCCCTGGAGCTCCTAAACCCTCTCCTTGTGAACAGTACCTCATTGCAAAATACTATTTCTATAGAAGATTTCCTAATCAATTGGATCTTTGTGATTTTAGTTCAGGCCATAGAGCATCAAAAAGGTCTGGGTTCTTTTTGACATTCCAGGAAGAAATGGAGGGAGAGAAACATTCAACTTTTAGAAAAAGCAATCAGCAAAAGGATACCTTTTCTTCAATGTTATGTACAGCAGAAACTACCCTGTGAACTGCCCTGTAAAGTCCTGTGAAGATATAAAACATCCAGTAGACATCAGTAAGAATGGGGAGTTTCCTTCTAATCTTCTTGTCAGGTGGTGCTTTCAATTAGCTGCAGGTGATCTGACACAATATCAGCTTCTGTGAGTTAAGGGCTTAATAAACAAGCCAAAGTGTGCAGTGGCATCAGAACTACTCTTAAAGCACAATCTCCAGACAGCAGGTACACTTCTGAAGGTCAATGTGACATTTTTATCAGCACAATAGGCAAGTGGGAGCCAAAGATGCTGTATCAAGACAAAGAGAAGCATATGAAGAGATCCAGAGATAAAACACTAAAATAAATATTTTCTCACTAATAAATAATATTGCATTTAAAGAAACAAACATGAGAAAAAGGTCTGTGGTTGGCCCAGTGAAGTGACCCAGTTCAGGAAATCCTGCTCAATCGATTAAGTTCCAAAATTTATGAACTAAATCAGTTTGAAGCATGGCAGAGAGATCATCCCACTCCCATAGCAGTGTGGCCCCCTAATCCTTTATGTTTTTTTATTTAGCCTGAGCCTCTGAGTCCCAGAATGAGGAGAGGAGGGGCAAAGGATTTCCTTGTTTGCAACCATACTAATTTGTTGACTCCAGCTTGTCCTTGGAAGGTTGGATATAATCGCAAACCCTGATATCTTTTTCCACAGAATTAAATTACAAAAAGAGATTAAAATAAAGGTGTGTTAACAGTGTACCTTAGACTTATTGCACTAGCTGCTATTGTGTTAAAAAACAGAGCTCTCATTTCTTTTTCTTACTCTGATGTGTTACATCATCCCTAGGACCTGGTCACTCTGCTATATGGTGAAATACATCTAAGAAGAGCATTAAGATCAGAAACTCTGGTATAAATTAAGAACGTGTGACTGCAGCATCATCAAAACCGTGCTAACCCATAGCACCTTACTCTCAGGAATACCATTTCAGTCTTGGAAACATGATCCATAATCTAGTCCTGATGCTTCTCTTCAGCCCTTGCTTTCTGAAAGGGATAATAAGTCTACTGCTGTGATTTTGAGCTCTGCCTGACTAAAGATTAAGACCATATTTCATCCCTGTTCTTGAATGACTTTTGCAGTGGAATAAAATAAATATCTACTTCTGTTAAACAATGCATGCAAAGCAATAAATCCTCTCCTGGTTATAAAAGGAGCAGGGATGGGTCCTATACACATGCAGGAAGACAGCAGAAGCTGGATGAACAGAACTTACACGTGAAGAGGCAAATAGTGTGCAATGGACAGTGTTGTTCTGGGCAGAGAACCCAGAGGTTATGCTGGGCACTGCCTGGGGCTTTCTTGTGCAAGCAGCCAAACTGAGCACAGGGAAGCCATGCTCCAGAAGGAGGGGGAGGGATCCATGCTCCAGAAGGAGGGATCTTCAACAAGTGTTGCAATGCTCAGCTGAAGCAACCTCTGCTTCCTCAGACAAGGTGAGTAGACATCATACAAGGCTTACAAGCAAATGCAAGTTTTTGGGCTTTAAAATTTCACAGGAAAGTAACCAGGGGTATGTATGAAGATATTTACTATCTTTGCATAATTGTTCCGCCCAGTCTAAATTCTCACCTTCTTTGGTATGCCATGTAAGATATTAATGGTAGAAAAAAATAGCAATGAAGAGCACACTAATTCAGTAGTGTTTTCATATGAATTTTGTAATCTCAAGCAGACTCAAGATAAAAAAATGGATTATAGAAAATAGAAATAGAATAGAAATAGAAACCAATGACAATTTTCTGTTCATGTCCAAATATTTCTCAGGGAGAAAAGACATAGGTTATGTCTGGACAAGAGTTCCCTTCCATTGTCTTATGTAAAGACTGTTCTGCTTTACAGGAAAAAAAGATGTGTTTCCTCTTTGGTCTGAGAGCTGAACATTAAAAGAAACTTACAGTCGTCTATGGCGTGGCCATGAAACTGATTGATACTTGATCTAAAGAAGAAAGTTTAAAGGAAAAAATTTCCTTTATACCTTATGAACCCAGATGTTTGAAGGGACAGAACTGAGAGCGGAGGTAGTGCTACATGAAATACAGCAATAGAGGTGTGTCAGGACAAAGAGCTGTGTTCTCTGACTTGGTCCACAGAAGCTCAATAGAAAATACAAAAATTAGGAATTGCAGTGTTGAGACTGCAAGCAGTGCTGGCTGTGCTGATGCTAGACAAGGCTGCCAGATGGACCCAAAGTTGCATATCCGTATTGCCCGCAAATGTCTTTTCAAATCAAGTGATACACTTCCAAAGCCAAAATCTGGAAAGCCACAAAAGTCTCTGACCTCTGCATGCACAGCAGCCGTGTGCTGGCAGACACCATTGTAGTGGTTTTGGTTCAAAATATTCATTACTTACTTATTTTCCTTCTGTGAGATAAGAATTAGGAGAAAAGCAAAGCAGGCACAAACCTTAAAGAGTTGCAGTACAATGAAAGAGTTTTATTACTAATAGAATTAAAAGTAAAGAGAAAATAAAAAAATTAAAGCAAATCCCCCCCGCCCCCCTTTCCAGCACTTCTCTCCTTTTACCCAGCTCGCACAAGGATAACAGAACATGGGATGTTAGTCAGTGTTCCAGTTCTTGAAAAGTCTCTCTCTTATGCTTAAGGAAAAAAGGGTTTTTCTTCAGTTGCACGTGGTTCCCAAACTGCCACCAATAGCAGACCCGCCCGGAAACAATCAATCTGCTGTGGTATTAAGCATCTCTTCCATGAAAAATCTCACAGTTCCTTCACACTGCAAAACATGGGCCATCACATGGGGTTATTAATCTTTTTAAGGATAAGTTATTTTGGCCTGCACACAAAGGCTTTTCTTCGTCACAAGTCTCTTACTACTTCTATATAGCCTGGCATAGGCACTCTTCACAATCTTCACAGGCCACACGAGGATTCTCCATCCCCCCATGTTCTTCAAATGGATTAGAGAGACAAACAGTTTGTGGTATTACAGTTTCTTACCACCGCATGCAAGAAGGTTTTTTTAAGCTACGCGCCAGAATCGCGGCACCGCCCTCCTTTCTCCCGTCGCCATTTTCAGCTTCGTCCCATGTGACTCACTTCTCTTTCTCTCTGACTCTGACGCCACCATGTTGAAGAGTGTTCTTGTTCAGGCTTTACGGTGGGGAAAGCCTCGCTCCCTTTGTGCTGCTGGCTGTGTGGTGTCCTTCTTCAGTTCAGCACGAAGTGTGCTGGCTGCAGACAGGAGGCTCTGCCGGCTCCCGCTGGCTCCGCCGGCTCCGCATGGAGAGGAGAGGGACCCGCCTGTCCCCAGAAGCCGCGCTGGATGGGTTTAGCTGTGAGCAGTCCATGGCTGGTTTTAGCTGCCTGTGGCTCTGGGACAGTCTCCCCCAGCGACCCAGGGTCCGTGCCGCAGTGTTGGGAAAGGGGGGAAGGGGCAGTGGCCCCGGCCCGGCCCGGCGGGGCCGGGAGGCTCGGAGCCCCCCCCACCTTCCAGCAGGCGAGCTCCGACAAAAGGGGAACTCCCGCCTTTCCGTGCGGTTTAAATATGTAAATTGTGAGAAGCGTCATTAGTCTAAAAGACTGTCCATCAACTCAGGGTCAACCCAATACAACCATGTATGAAAGCAGACCAGTAGAGGTGTTAACAGCAAACCATCTCTTTCCATCTCACTTCCCTATGAACTGTGAACAAACACACAGTAGCCAAATTGCCCAAAACCTAAATTTTTACCCTAGACTAAACATTTGACCTTTACTTAGCCAAGGGTAGTTGGTGTTACCTGTTCTTCTGTGGCTGCTACCTTAAGTGTAAACCCACAGAGCTGTCACAGGAACCTGTAGAAGTGACTCCCTCTCGAAAACACAGCGTGAGCCTCTCCAGTACTAATAGCAGCTTTACTTACCCATGCTTGGGACTGTGCTGAATAAACAAAGCCTATAAAAAGGGAAAGGTGCTGTTCAGGAGCACCAGAGCAGGCCTCAGATTTATTGCAAGTTATTGTAGACAACGTACCAAATAAATAACTCCATAAACAAATCAAGTTTCATCTTTAGGGATTTAGGTTTCCTACAAAAAATCTTGGTTTGCATTACTGAGTGCTTTACTGCTTCAATTTCCTCACTTCTCAGGGTCACCCATTTCCTCCTGAATGCTAACCCAGTTCTCTTTTGAAGTGACAACACTTTTTTAAGTTTGTGAAATGGGCTCATCTGGTATTCTGTGTGCAAACCTGAGTCTTCAATTATTCTGCTAACCTCCAGCTTCTCTTTCTTAAGAAGAGGGGTGACTTTATGATGCTGTGTCCCCTATTGCCTGCTCTATGCCACAGACTCCCCCCCCCACTCTCACCACTGCAGAGCCTAGGAAGCACCTTCCTGCTTTTCCCCAGTTCTCGGCTCCTTTTTTCTCAGGAGAGAGACAGAATTAAAATGTTTTGCTTTTTAGCTAGCCTGCTAGCTGAGGCAAGAAAGTTTTCCTGGGACTGTGGCTTTTTCTTCTTCACCTGGAACTGTTCAGCTCCGGTCCTCAACACCATAACCGGGAGGCCCCACACTGCGGCCCAGAGGGGCCCACGCCACACCCCAGCTCCAGAGAGAGCAGGGCCACACCTACAGAAAGGACTCTGAATCTACGAGGTTGAGAAGTTTTATTATTTAACATTATTTGTTGTCTTGTGCCTGCATGCACCCTGCTTGTTAAATAAAGAGCTTTTTTTTTCACTTTCCTCCAAGAAATTTCTTTCCAAACCTGGTGGAGGAGGGGCTGCTGAAACCTGCCTTCTATTAGAGGATACGTTCATTTCAGACATTTCCTCCCAATTTGTCTCAAACCAAGACAACCTGATAATTTTTCTCGCAGCAATCAAATCAAGCATTTTACTGAGACTGAAGCAAATTAGATTTAACTCATTTTCTTTTCCTAGAAAATTAAATTTTCTCTAATGTCTTAACTACTGACCAAAAACAAGTCTAAAGGGGCATCACTTCCTTGGATCAGGGTTTCTTTTGGTCAATAGATCTGCCACCTCTTGCATCAAGGAAAAAAGCTGGTCTTATATTTATTTAATGATCTGTTCCTCAGTACATACCTGGAAGGTTACAGTCTTCTGTAGAAATTTTTTAAAGACAATTTACACACACTTGACTCCTCATCCTCCCATCACAGTTACAACCAAAATTCCCCATAATTATTCCACAATCTGGCAATGTCATGACCATGTTTTACCTGTTATATCTTGCAATTACTGTCATTATCTTGAATTCCTCTAGAGCCCCACTCTTGAGCTCCGAGGCTGGCCTTGGCTGCCAGCCAGGTTCCTACCAAGCTGCTCTCTTACTTTCCCTAGCACTGCTCAGCAATGACCAAAACACTGGTGTGTTATCAACATCCTTCTAGCTACAAATACAAAGCACAGCACTAAAGAGGGCTGCTCTGAGGAAAATTAACTCTGTCCCAGAGAAACCCAATATAATATTATAGCATGAAATGTTGCTCTC
Organism: Corvus hawaiiensis; assembly: GCF_020740725.1. Classification (NCBI taxonomy): domain Eukaryota; kingdom Metazoa; phylum Chordata; class Aves; order Passeriformes; family Corvidae; genus Corvus; species Corvus hawaiiensis. Next base: position 33,370,954 of record NC_063215.1, on the reverse strand, counting down.
ATGCAACCTAAACAGCAGTTACCAGCTTAGACCAAATTTAAAGTATGTGTCTCTGGGTAAAAGTTGTAAAGAAGCTAAGGTGTGAAAGGGGGGATCAAACATAGACCAGAGTGGCCCAGTTTCATACCTATCACTGTAGCCAAGAGCAGAAGTTTGTAGGAGTGGTGTAAGAACTGGGAGAAATATTGAGTAGTCTTTTCCCTTGAATGAGGAAGTCCGTGGCCTTCCTGAGGCAAACCAGTATGTGTGGAGAGTAATCAATAGACCTATTCTCTCTCACTTTTAAGGTCCCTAGTATCCAGTGGCCCAAAACATTAACAATCAGTTTCAGTATGTAAATATGCATTGCTTGCAAACTGCTTCCTTTACCTAACAATCTCAATGAGTACTTCCTAAGTTTTGGATTGCAATAAACAGAATCAGTATTCCAGATCCAGTACCTCCACATGTTTTATGATTTTATGGTCTGCTGTCATATCTTTAGTCATTCTCTTCCAAGCTAAGGACTCCAACCGTGCTGGGATTTTTCTCTATGGAACTGGTTCCAAGCCCATGGAGCATCTTTGTTGCCTTTTCAGTGCCTTTCTTAGTTTGTCTGCATCATTTTAACATCTCCAGTATAATTTGATTCATTTTTTTCCTCACAGTCTCTTAAAGTATCTGTGGGATAATTTATAGGAAGCTTACTCTGTACATTTCACACTGATGACTTCCGTAAAATTTACATTAAAGCGACATACCAAGCTGCACAATTTTAGGATACTTAAGACATGGAACTGACTCATTTGAGATTATGTATTTACAGTATAAATATTTATCAGAAAATATGTTTTTTTAAGAGTCAGTAGTAAGATTCTTCTGATAATTTTAAATATCACATTGTGTCTTGAATGTTTTGTATTCACAACAACTTCCTTTTCAAGTTACTAGCTTTTAAAGGAATCCTACATGGTCTGCTACTTTCTGAATACAGTGCAAGGCATTTTGTGTCTGACTCAGACTCATATCTTGTATGTATGGCGATGCTTCTGGTCAGTTCAGGGACATTCTTGGAAGAATCCCATCAGTTATGACCCCAGAGACAAGAGAAGTCCAGGAGGGATTTTTAAGGATCACCTTCTCCAAGTTCAAGAGTGGCACATCCTGATAAATAGGAAATCAATCAAAGGTAGCAGGAGGCCTGCAGGTATGAACAAGGAGCTCCTGACAGTAGAGGTGGAAGAGGGGAGAGATTACTCAGGAGGAATACAGACATATTCTCTGCATGCACAAGTAGGAAAGCCAAAGTCTACTTAGAATGAAATCTGGAGAGAGGGACTTCTGCAGGTACACTGACAGCAAAAGGAAAACTAGGGGAAATGTGCACTGATGCTGAAGAGGAGGAGGAGGCTGAGATACTCAATGGCTTCCATGCCCCAATTACAGACAGAAGGTAGTACCAGTCTTCAGGGACCCCAGGTCCTGGAGAATAGTTGGAAAGTTCACAGCAAGTAAGGTGGAGGAGGATCAGATTAGTGAACCTTTCAATCAGCTGCACACAAGTCCATGGGACCTGACGAGATAGACCTGCAAATGCTGAGGAAGCTGCCTGAGGAACTAATGCCATTGTCAATTATTTTCAAGAGGTCATAGTAATTAACCTCACCTCAATCACTGGAAAGGTAACAAAGCAAATAATCCTGCAAATATTTCCAAATATTTCTAAGGCAAGAAAGTAATTTGGAATACTCAGCATGGATTTATGAAGGGGAAATGATATATGAATAAACTGATGTTATTGTACAATGGCATGATGAGATAAGACAATAGATATTCTTTACCCTGATTTTTAGGGACACTTTTGTCACTGTCCCCATAACATCCCCACTGACAAAATCATGAAACACAGAGTAGACACATGGACAGTGAAACAGACTGAAAATGGTCTAAAATGTAGCTTTTATTAAAGAGCTGTGATCAGCAGCACAAAGTCCATCCAAAAGCCAGTCACTAGTGGTGAGGGGTCAATACACCTAATACTGTTCAACAGCTTCATGAATGACCTGGATGATCAGAATGAGCCCACCCTTGACAAGTATGATGGAAAAATAAGAAGTAGCTGATATACCAAAGGGTTGTGCTGCCACTCCCCCCAGGTCTGGAGAAATTAGTTAGCAGGAACTTCATTGTTGGTCTCTTGTTGATGTAGTTCAACAAGTGAAGTGCAAAATCCTGCATCCAGGGAGTAACAAACTCACTGGAGCCAACTGTATGGAAAGCAGATTGACAGAAAATATCCCAAGAGTCCTGGTGGACAAGAAGTTGACCATGAGCCAGCAACATGCATTTTTATCAAAGAAGGCCTATATCCTGGGCTGCATGGTGGAAAACACTGTCAAGTAGGTGATTCCTACCCTCTATTTATCACTGATGAAACACATCTGGAGTTCTGGATCCCATTCTGAGCTCTCCAGTGCAAGAGAGACATGGACATACCTCACTGAGTTCATCAGAGGCCTTGAGGATGATTAAGGTACAAAGACATCTGACACATGAGGAGAGGCTGAGAGAGCTGGGACTATTTAGCCTGGAGAAGAAAAGGCTCAGGAGGATCTTATCAACAAATATAAATTCCTGATGGGAGACAGTAAAGAGGATGGAGCCAGACACTTCTCAGTGTCAAGGGCAAGGGACAATACTTACAGGAAGCAGAAAATTCTATTTAAACACAAGAAAAAAACAGGTTGTTGTTTTTTGTTTGGTTTGGTTTGGTTTGTTTTATTGTGTAGGTAGTCAAACAACTGGAACACGTTGCTTGGAGAGGCTGTGAAGCCTCCATGAAAATATTCAAACCTCAGCTGAACATGGCCTTGCACTACCTGCACTAGTTCACGGTGCTTTGAAGAGGAGAGCTGAACTAGATAATCCTCAGAGATATTTTCCTACCTCATCCATTCTGTGACTCTGAGAATGTCAAGATCTTCCAGTTATATCTGATCTAATAAATTAAAAAAAAGATTGTATATAAAATATCTCCATAAATATCTTTATCTTTGATTTACCTCTGACTGCAATAATCACAGTTCAGTCAAGTTTATACTGTAATTCTTTCCGTGGGGTTCTTCCACATAAAAACTGCTATTTTCTCCAAATATTAAGGACATACTACTTTGTCACCTAGAAATTTCTTCTGTGTCACTGTATCCTTATATCACGTCATTTTACCCCAGATAACTATAGGAAACTCTCAATGTAAGAAACTCCCTGGGTTACTAGAATGAGTTGGGCCACTGACACAGAGGTAATATGGTCTTAACTGAACACTTAGTGAGATACATATTCATTTCCTTGTTTTCTGAAGTGCTGCCATTATGAAACATCTTTAAATTATTCATAAATCTGTTTTAAGAGATGAGACATTTGGTGTGATGTTAATTGCTGCCAAAGAAGGGTCCCTCAAGTTACCAACCTCTCTCCATTATCCTTTATTCAAACCTAATACTTCAAAACCTAAGGTGCATATGTAAATATAGATAAATATTTCACACCCATTAGTTTAATGGAGAAATTGACAGATTATTTCACGCAGTCTTCATTTCTCCCTTTTGCTTGACTCAGATTCATACAAATTCATGTAAAAGCTACTGGCCTTTTGGTTCTATCCATTATCTCTCCTTCCAAGCCCAAGGAGATACGGAATTATTACCCAAATATAAAATATATGGAGAAAAATTCCATTTTGGTAACTACCAGCTGCTCTTCTGTCCATCTGATCACTATCAGCTGTCTGCCAGAGCAGAATTTTTTTTTTTTTTTTTTTTATATAAGATAAGGATGTTTATAGCAGCAACAAGGCTCATAGTAGTTATTAATAGATCAAAACCAAAAAGTGTCAAGAGCTGTAATCATTTTGTACCTGTTTGGACCGTAGGTCACCAATCTGTAATGACTGCTCTGTTCCAACAAACATGAAGAACCAGAGCATTAGCAGGGCAAGGCAGGAAGCTGAAAGATGTGAAGATGTGCTACTGAAAAACTCTGGGTGAGATCCAGTTTGGAATGAAGGCACCTGAAATTAGTTTCCTGTATGTGCACTGGCTGTCTAAGCACCTATTAGTCTGAATGGATTGCTACTCAGTGCAGTTAATGGGCCTGAAAAGTGCTCAGCATGCACTAAAGTAGATGTCTGTTGGATGGCCATTTGAATCTCACCCTCTGGAAAACAAGGACAGAGTAGGACCAAACGATGAGGTGGTTTGGCTTTACACTGAGCACCGAGTACTCCAGGCTGCATGAAGCATTCTAGCTCCCAAAAGTCCTCCAGGTGAGAACACCTGAAAAATACAACTTTGTGTAAAAGATTCATGATTTTTCCATGGTCTTCTAACACATCAAAGTGAGAAACCTGTGAATACAGTTAGTTAGGCAGCAGGTGCCACCCATCATAGACAAGCTGAAAGTTCAGCCTCATGAGGAAAGGAGCAACGACCTGGGCCACTCCTAGCCTTCCACCATGGTGAAGAATCCCAAGGGAATTTAGACCCTTTCCTAGAAGTGAGAAAGGCCACACCTAAGCATGATTTTCTAGGTCTGGTGCCCTGTGATAACACCTCACCTTATGGGAGGTTAAAAACTCCCAGAAGATGTGAGCAAATGAACAGCTATGTGGCCATTTCAAACCACTGCAAAGAGAAAGTGGAATTTCACTAAAGACAACATTGGTGTGACTAATATTCATGGCACAACACTGAAGAAATAGTGGTTGCAAACCTCCTGTTGGTGACTCCTGCATTGTGCCCCTCAATCTTTCTTGCTTGACTCAACAGTGATGGATTTAAGAGAGGAACAGCTTGAGATTTCACGCACTTAGCTATAGAAACAGGCAAAACAGCTGTGGCTGCACTGCCAGAAGACCTCCATGTCTTTGTACAGTTCCTTTGCACTGCAACATCTTTGCAATGGAATCTGGCCTCATTTGTGGCTCCAGCTTTGCAGTTTCTGCCTCTGTTCTCCAGCACAGCTATGTGAGATCATAAACCCGGAAGTGAAAGCTTCACATAACAGTACAGATGCCACATGCTAAGCCAGCTGCCATGCAGTCTGCCAGAAATTCACTGGACTCCTTCTGCTTTGATATCTAAATCTATTGGCTGCTGTTGTGCCAATTCACTCCCTGCTGACCAGAAACCATGCAGTGCAGGGTAGAAAACCAAACTTCTCATGCAATTGCCACTACATCTGGGCCAAGACTGTAAACTATAGAATAAAGAACTCTAGTATAAAGTTTCAAGCGTCCCAACACCTGCAATATGGCAATCTCTGCTTAAATATGTCCAGTGACTAATACTGCATGAAGTACATTGCCTCCAAATGCTCTCCAAAGCGTTTAATATGCACATGAAGAGATGTCTTCTGTGACAGTTTCAGGTTGGGTTTCTGCCTAAGTAGCAAGACAACTTTTTCTTCTTGGATTCTGATACAGATCTTGAGTATGAAATTATTTCAGATGTCTTTGGCAGCTCCTCTTGTTTATTTGCAAGTTATATAATAAATTAATTTTTCATGTTTTTTACTGATAGAGCTGGGCTTTTCACAGATTTCAGCTTTGGCTAAAGTAAGCGGGAAATAATTTTAGCTGGAATATTTTTCAGTGAGAAATACAATTGCATCAAATAAGGAAATCTTGTAGATTCTTTTTCAATTTTATTGTGGAGAGAAGAGGGGAAAATGTTCAGACACTGTCAAAATATTTTGTCATTTTCTTATAAAGGGATTTTAAAATTTCTTTTATTTTGTATGGAATCCTGTAACATAACATTTAAAATTGTCAAACATCAGAGCATTTTTGTCAAAATAAAATATTTTCATCAACTCCAAATGATGTTGGGTGGGGTTTGGTTTTTTTTTTTTTTGACATTATGAAATTTGGAAGTGTGTTTTAGGCTATCTTTTCAACATGAAATATACCATATAGAACATTCACCTTCAGTTCAGCAGTGCTAAGCATGCCCATCTCCAAAGGACAACAGGGTCAAGGAAGCACCAAACAAAGACAGCTGTAAGGTGCATGTGACTCCTAGTACTTGAACGTGCCATCAGTTATAGTTGTGAGGAGTTGCACCTGATTTCAGACAAGCATTTTAAGAGAGAGAGAACAATATGTCAAGATGGTGCCAGAACAAAAAAAAGGTGCACGATTAACAGAGAAGCTGATGCAGGTGAAGAGCAGCACAAAACTTGTATAATTATTTGTATAGAAAGATTTAGTCTGACATTGTGAGACAGCTATGAAAACCTCATGCCACTGTTATTCATGCCAGAAGAGTTATGTAGCTTCCAAAACACAATAATTAAAATAGAAAGGACTCCAGAAAAACTGAAGTAAAACAAAAATGTATAGTTCTACAGGGGATACTATGTCAAAAAACCCCCTGTTTATATGCATTTGGAAATATATGCCAAAGAAACAATTATCTTTGTATTTATCCATACTGGTTTTTTTCCGTATGTTTCAAACTGAAGCATGTGGTGCAAAGTATATATGCAGCAGCATGATGTGATAATTACCCTGAGAAGACAGAATAGACATATAAAAACACTGATTAATTTTATACAGAATAGAAACAAGAATTCTGCATCAGCAGTCAGCAGCTACAATCCTTAAGGAATGATTGTGAAAATACTACTGGTGTCATGATTATTTATAGACTTACAGACATATACACATGCATATGTGTCAGATGTTTCTAAAGGCTTTTTTAAATTATGGCTGTCTGTCTTACTGGCATGAGCAGTCTTGTCTGCCAGCATTTTTCCCATGAACAGTAATAAGGGCATCCTGCAGCCATCACCAAGGCACACAGGCTGTTACCAGAAAACAAATGGCCATATTCTAAGCAATTCATCAAGATTATGTTCCATTCATTACACTACAGCTCATATTATTAATAAAAACTCCTTTGAGTGCTCAAAATTCATTGAAACATAAAACATACATTTATATAGTAAGCCAAATAAATTATTTGGGCCAAGATTCATCCCAACTAACTTCAACTAGAAAACCAGTCACTCTGGTCTCTCTTTATAGTAAAAGAATAAAAAACACTGCAGTAGAAAATACAGGAGGGTCCAACAAAGGTCCATGTCAGGACCTGGGGGTACATCTCTCCCTATTGGCTGCATTGCAAACCTGAAGTGACTGCACCTAAGATATGGTGTGAATACCATCCTCAGTGCCATTTATGGAGTCTGTTTGGAAGCACAATTTCTCTGAACTCTTTTAGGAGCCTTATTTGACTTATTTCCAGTCATATACTCCAGAAATACCTTTTGAATCCTGAAAGGTAAATACGCATGTAACTAGTTGTGTTCAGGAGGAGGCTCCTCTGGAAGTGTCCAAACTGAGCTGTTGGGCTCCACAAACCCTGACTTCCTGCTTTGGTCCGTTGTTTACTGCCTCAACTCATGGTGATAGGACGCCACTTTGATTCATAGATGCAGATTTGCATAAAGCTGCTAATGACAGTGTAAACATTTTGCTTTTGCTTTCCTTCTAGAACAGTTACATGCAATCTGAGTAATGGAAACAACATCTTTAACCTGTATAAAAGGCAGAATGCATAGGGCAGCTTAGCTCTCTGGCCCATGGATTCTTCTACTCCACTTCTGCTGCGCTGCAGGTCTCCAGTTGGCTTGGGCTGCTTCCCAGATAGCCTCACAGTCTGAAAAGGAAGACTCATTAGCATCTGACTTCTTTCACTTCTGGTCTCCCAGGCACAAACTGTTCTAAATAGTTTTCTCCTTCAGTAACAAAACCAGAGACAAATAACTTCAAAAGATTCAGACCGCAACATGTGTTAATATTAATGGGTAGTAAATAAAAGGGACTTTCAACTAGGTAATGAATACCTAATATTATTTAACCAAAAGTGATGCCTTTTCTTAATTACCACGGTTACGTGCATTTTTATAAAGCAGAAAATTGTAAAACCAGGGAGAAATTGAAGTTTGAAAGCCCCAAACCCCCTAATTGTTTTACAAAAAAAAAGAATTCTTGAAGAGCTTGAGAACACAGAAATATATTGTACCCATTGAATTGAAACCATGTTCACTGATTCAGTGGTCCACAGTAGAGGTCACCTTGCAAATATCCCAGAGTGGAATCAATAGTTTGATTGTTTGTTAAGACCTTTTATGTTAAAAAAAAAGACCTTTTCTTCTGTTCTGTGGATCTTTAAAACAAGGTACACACACCTCCTACAGCATATGTTTTCACCAGACTGAGTAGACAACCGCCACAGTATTGCTGCTTATATTTGTTCAGAATTTCAACAAGATGGAAAATTCCTCTCTGTTCTGTGTCTGAAAATTTTCCTTCTTGCAACAGGGTTCTTAGATCCATGGCAATACTGTCTCTTTTGCAAAGCCTCAAAGCAGGAAAAAAACACCATTAATGGCAAAAGATACACAGCTTGACTTTTGAGTTGCTGCCATTTATGACATCTTTAGGTTCGGGGAACTCTAACAACTCTATTAAAAAAAAGAGCTGAAAGATAAAGTAAAAGACTTTCCCTACAATGAGAAGCTTGATGACTGAGAAGTTTTTAACTGAGTATCAAGTACTCATCTCATACAATTTTAAGTAATGACATGTCCTGGATGGTTTGTATCTATGCACCTTATTATTGCAAGGAAGGAAATTTTCAGGTACTAGCCATGTAAGACATCTCACATTTGAATGTAAAGACAGTTTTCATATGTAATGGCAGCTGAAATGTCATGAAACTGAGGTTTTCATAGCCAAAATCCACTCCGCCAAGGACTACTTAGTGTTCTACACATATGTAAAACTAATTAAGCATTGCATAGTAGCAATTAAAGATGGTACTCATCTGTTGCAATACCTACTGTAGCTACACCTGTACTAGTCGCCTGATGCTTCCTTTACAAATATGTTCTTCCCAAAAATGATTGATTATAGCTCACCCAAAATACATCAGATGAAATGAGGTTTAAAGCACATTTCTTTCTCCTGACTATAAACAGTTCTTATAGCAACAAGCTCAGATGAACGTGTCTAGGTAGTGGGTGAGATGAATGCCATCACAGGCTACTACGACAAGGAATTCTCTACCAGAAGCAGGGAATAATGACAGATTATCCATCTAGAAGCATTTGGGGATTATATGAACAAAGGTATAGTTGACTGCTTTATTGAATTTCTCTTATAAGACACATGATCTTTTTGCCTTACCAGGCTCAGAGAAGAGCTCTTGCTGCAGAGGTTAAAGAGGGTGTGCTTCTGACATACAGTATCTTTACTCTCAGGAATCAGAGGGTTTTGCCTCAATTTTCCACTGAGGCTAGATAATAAAATATTAATAAAGCTTTTTTTTCCTTTTCCTTCTTTTTCATCTAAACTGCACAGCATAGATATGTAGAGTTGTATAGAAATACTTTGAAAATTCTGAATACATAAAGGTTGCTGCAGGTTTTTTGGTAGCACAATGAAGAAAACCAGGATGTTGTCATCCAACTCTGCATGGTCTTAGCCTTTATCCTGGATGCAAAATCTGACCCTGTTCTGAAAACTTTATCATTATGAAAGATGTAGCATTGACGTTGCAGGAAAAGAGCTTCTGATGCAAAACCAGTGACCTGATGCAACTGTTAATAAAAAGTCCACTTTAATGATTCAATTGCAATGAGTACCCTTCATTAGCAATTTAAAAGGAAGCCTATAACAGCATTAAAACCCAAATGAGATTTTAATGCATGACACCTGCATTCTGAGGACTCAGAAGAGACAAGAAAAAATTACTTTATCTCTAGGCTGGATAAAATTAATTGCCTGACGTACTATGACACAAATCAATATACCCACTACATTTCTGAATGGCTTGAGTTTTCAGAATTAGTTTCCATCGTACATACATTAGTTGAGCTACCTGTTCTCAGGAGACACCCAAATTGTTTTGGGGATATATGCTCATTTCTCAATTGCAATTACTGTTCACATCCCTTCCATTTTTTCATAGCCACCCTTGCTGTATAAAAGGTGGCTGAACACACAATTACAATAAAGAAGAAACAGCAACATTAGTTAGAAGGTCAGTGTAAAATTTAGAAAAATACTATTTCAATTAAAGGAACTGTGTGAATGCCTAGCTGAAGAGAAAATGTTGGTGGAGATTAATTTGACAGCAGGAAAGTAAACTTTACTCTTCAACTGACTAAGCAAGAAAATGATGCAGATGAGAGTTGAGGAAATTTTCCACAATAGCATGGAAATATACATTTAGAAATTATTACGCCAACACTGTGAGCTTAGCCTAAGTCTGAACCTGTGTCTATCCTTATCTCCTCCCTCTTAACACAACTGTAATTAACATATCTCAGCTTGCAGCAGGTTTACTGTCAAAGCTAAATTTGGTGGAGTTGTCAGTAAGCTGAAGGCCAGAGCTGCTGCTCAGGGTGGACTTGATGGGCTGTGGGCTGAAGGGAACTTCACAAACCTTAAGAAAAGCAAATGCAGAGTCCTGCACCTGGGATGTCATAACTCCATGCAGGAGTACAGGTTGTGGACCAACTGACTAAAGGGTAGTCAGGCAGAAAAAGGCCCTGAAGGTGCTGCAGCAAGCTCAGGACAAGCCAGCAATACAACTTTGCAGCAAAAATCAACAGCCTCCTGAGCTGCATGAGGAAGAGCACATCCAGCAGGCTGAGGGAGGTGATTCTTCCCTGTACTCTGCTCCAGCGAGGCAGTGAGAGTGCTGGGTCCTGATCTGAGCTCCCCAGTACAGGGGAGAAAATGAAAACACAGACCTTTGGAAATGCACTTTGAGCGCAGGGTGTGGAGCACAGGACATAGGAGTTCAGACTGAGGGAGCTGGATTTCTTCAGACGGGAGAAGAGAAAGCTCAGAAAGGTCTTACTGCTGTCTGCAAGTACCTAAAGGAATGGTGCAGAGCAGCCAGAGCCAGTCTGTTCTCAGAGGTGCATAGTGGACGTACAAGAGGCAGCATACACAATCAGAAAAATGGGAAATTTCAACTCAATATGGAGGGGAAAAAATATCACTATAAGAGTGGTCAAATACTGGTGCAGACTGCTCCGAAAGGCTGGGAGGTGCTCAGAGCTTGACTGGAACAGCCTTGACCACTTGCTTCACCTAAACCTGCTTTGACCAGGATGTTGATCAGAAGACCTCTGGAGGTCCCTTCCAAACCAAATGATTTTACAGCTCTTAAGTCTGATTACAGCAATCACTGCTACTGTCTCTAAATCCCTGTCTTCCTTAGGATAAGGGTAAGGCTAGTGTGCAAGATGAAGTTGGAGGCTAAATGAGGTTAGACACAACACAGGACAGTGTCTGTCTCTTCTCCAGAGACACCAGGGCTTCTTCTTCTATTCCAGCTCAAAACAAATCAGTTCATTCAAAAATATGTGCACTTGATTTTCTTTTTTTGCTGGAACAAAGAGGAATAGATGCTTTATACAGCACTGACATTGGTTTTGATGTAGCAATTATAATCCAAGAAAAAAGTCTAGATCCATGTCATAAAAATCACTGCCAGACCATAAGGTGTACAACCTACCTCACACATGTGGGCATGAAAGACTGAAAAGGAATAAAGCTGAACTGGAAAGAGGTAAGTTAAGAGAGGAAATATGTGAGGAATAGGAGAAATCTCGCCACACGGTAGCACAAAGCAATACAAAGCATGTGATGGAAAACAAAAATCACTGAAAATGTCCTGCAATGCAATGTTAACCCATGGAATTCATTACCATGTACAAATCTGAGGTCAAAATCTTAATGAGATCAAATCCTAAAAAAGGCTGGATAACAATATCCAGAGTTTTGGTAGTTATACAATAGGTTTGTACAGTGTATGAATCTTCACACTGAAATTTCCAGCTAATTCTCTTGAAATATGTAAAATTCAATGCCTACTGAAAAGTTTCTTCTTTCAGATGCAGCTGATGTTTAGCTTTACCTTGATCCTCTGTGACAGTTCCCATGTACCAAAGGAGACAGGACTGAGAGCAGAGCATGCTGGGAACCAAATGATTCCTGTCACTTGGATGCATATTTACATTCGAAATAAACCAATTAACTCTTGGGAAGGAAAAAAAGACTGTGCAGTAAAGTAGCTGCAGGAGAGATTTTTTGATGGAATCTGAAAGCTCACAGACACATAGCAGAAGCTGAAGATTTGGGCATTGATGGTGAAGGAAAAACTTAGCAATAACTATTGGCATAAATCAGTGGAAATGAATACCAGTCGTGGTTCTTCTTCTAACCTGGGAGCACTTCTCCCAACACTACAGGGACAGGCAGGTTCTTTTAGGGATCCTTGGTAGAACGAGGAATGTTTACAGGGCTGTAGTTAAAACTAGAGCTTTCTTGTTACATAAAAATTTTAGTTATCAGCATAGCTTATTGTTATTTTTGATTTCTAGCAATTAATGTAGTTTACTGCCACACAGAATTTCAAGAAACTATCACAGCTTTCAGTTAAACAGAATTTCTAGTAATCAGGGTAGCCTTTGTACCATCTAGAGTCTTCAGTTACCTAGTCACTTGTCACCTGTGCCCTCTGCAGATGGGGTCAGATTCTTAATAACCAGAAAGAGATATGATAACCCCCCCTCCCCCCTCCCCAAATCTTACTTGTTTGTAACAGGAGCCCATTAATAATGTTGACATGTGAAAGAACATCTTGTTGTAAAGGTACCTCTTTTTTAAAGACATGAAAATATCTAAAGGTCTCTTAGCTTATCCAAGGGTATTGGCGAATGTAGGCGAAGTGACATACTCGTCAGGATCCATTATCAGTGTTACATTTATCATTGATAAAAATGGCCAACTTAATGTTTAAAACAATTAAAAGCAAAGAAAGCCATGATTTCCTCTGCACCCTAAATTAAAGCTACTAATCTTCCTTCCATTTCTGACAACAGCTTTCTACACATGGTGATTGAAGTAATCTGCAGTAGTCTGGTTAAAAAAAGATATTGCATATCCCTATTACGGGCAATATTCTGAAGACCTGTCTAGCCTTGAAGTGTGGCTGCTGTACACCCTTGCTAATCACCATATCTGAAATTTCTGGATAAAATTCATTCTATCTTTACACACCTTTACTGAACTGAAACACAACAGGGCCTTACAGGGTGGGAAAGAGGAAGAAAGAGTGTAAGTAATTTTTTTTGTTATTTAATTGGTGAATTACATAAAAGTGGGAGGTTGACAGTTCTAGATACATTCTGAGTCAGTTCACAATGATGTATGTAATACCTCCAACAAATGCTGCTCATGCCACATCAGTAACTCTTAAGAAAAATTATTTTTAATCCTCTGAATATTCATATATACATCATATATAAGTAAGCCAATACAATCATAGGCAACTCATGCGTCTGTTGTTTGCTAAAAGTAGGCAACTATATTTACAGTATCAAAAGTCATTGCAAACACAGTTAAATATATTGATTATAGACATGCAGACGTCCTGCAACTTCAGAATGCCGTTCTACCAAAGAAAGAAATAGTTCACCATCTGCTATTTTATTTTCTGAATTTGATTTGCATTGATATTTTTATTATTGCATTTGCATTATTAATGAAATGCCTATCCAGCATGTGATTTTTAGAAGGTGAAGGTTGCTATAAATACTCAGGAATTGGAGATTTCATGAGGTGAACACCACCATTTTTTTCAATAAATAAAAATTATAGACAGGAGGTTTTCAAAGCATTTCGATGTGTATTCTTGTCCCATTTATATTATCATTTTGTAATAAAAGTATAATTCAATCATAGGAGATCATTTATTAAAAAAAGTGCTGGTAATTCAGGATGGTTTATCTAGCGAGATAAAATCTCTATGACACCCAGAATATCAAAGAGGATTACATAAATCTGATTGTATTGAAATAATAATTACTGTTCTATTGCTGTAAAGTAATGATTAAAGAGGTATTGAATTGTAGTCATCTGCCTCAGAAGCCTCATAAAATATATTGCATCAATACCAGAATCATTATCTAGGTTGAGAACTTTTCCTACTTTTGATTTGAACACCATAAAATGTCAAAGAAAATAAAATTATATTGGTGTTTGATTAACTTAAGGAGCCTAAGTATTAGGAAAAGAAAAACAAATTATGCAACTACAAGCAATTGGATTACAATATGAGATTTACATATATCTTTATAAAAACATTCAAGATAACGTTTTCACTCCCATTTTAATATTTATTGGTTATTATCCATATATGTTCATTCAAGTTAAATTTTCTATGTTTTTCTGTGCTTATTGTTACTCTTACCCATCCTTCTTCAGAACTGCCCTTGCATTATCGGCCTGAGGCTCTGCACACAGAGCTGAACAATAACAAGGACAAAGGTTTGTCTGGTGTTGAGGTGTCACTGTGGTTAAGGCCTGTGTCAAAATTGTTTCCACAAAGAAAAAGAAATGGGACGTTGTCATAGGAGACTCCCTTCCAAGGGGACAGAAGACCACATATGCAGACTGGACCCATCTCTTTGGGAAGTCTGCACACGTGGGCAATAGACGGGAGATGGAAAGCAGCTGGAAGCCTTTGTGGTCATTCTTAACTGACTCAACCAGTAGACCTCCTCCAAGAAGATGGAAGACCCCCTCAAGCTGAAGAAGGAATTTCTCTCTTCTTAGAAACATAAGTACTTACTATTAGATAAACAAAGGTATACCATCACTACTCCTCCTACTGTTTGAAAACCTATTGCAAGGTTTTCAAATACTCTGGGACTAATTCTTTAAATTATTGTGAGGGACTGAGTAAAGGAGTGACTGGAAGAGGAAGTGCTGTTTGGATTTTTGTCTGAACTATATGTGAAAATGCTCAGCCCAGAAAAGACAGCCACTTATTATCATCATATACAAGCTCTAAGTACATGAGAAACTTTACAATTAAAATGTAAGCACCAAAGGTGCAACTTCTGAGTTAGGAAGTAAATCTACTTCTTTTCCCCTTTGCATTGCCGGGAGTAAGCTGTGACAGCTGAGACAGTGTATCCCCTATCTTGAAGTAGGAAGATCAAGGAAGAAAAGTTACTCACTGCAGTGAAATTGTAGTCCTGGAAGTACTGCAGTGATACTGCCCCATACCTCTCTGCATGCAGCCATACCTTGGCAGAATTACCGTCAGCACAGTTCATAGTCTCAGTAGCTACACAGGACACAAGTATTTATAATGAAACTTTTATGAGGTCTCTTTATGTTTTGCCTTTAAAGCACCCTTCTTCCTGGCATAACAACAACAGAATATGAGCACAAACATGTAATTACAGTAATGACTGCTATCAGTAAAAAATGTTGCTGTCAGTTAGCTGCTCAGAAACTAAGGCTATTACCAATCCCTTGTTAGAGCTTATTCTGTCAAAGAAGAAGAGATCTCAGTCATAGTGGATGGAAGCAGATGGTCAGGATTATATACCTCTGGGGGGAAGGGGAAGTAATCCATCTGTAAATTAAGGATAGAGGGTGAAAGGGAAAAGATTTATTTGTATGCACAAAGAATTCAGTGACAGGAGTGTAACTCAAGTTCATCCCTATAGGGGATTTCTGACACAAACCGAGAGAGGAATCACACGGATGGTGTCACTTTACAGTATTTACCATTAGGTTAATTTACATAAATGCATGCTGTGTTCTGTTAGAAGTGGTACAATCTTGTGCAGTATATATACTCTAAGCATTCTTTGCTTCAGTGCTATTGGCATAGGAAATACCAAGTAAAATAAATGCATCTGCTTAATTATACTGGTATTTTTGAGAGTTAAATTCAACCTAAGAAAATGTATCACTATCCAAATCAGAAGACAGTCATCCACTACACTTGCTACAGTTTCAAGCACTGCAGCATTGCAGAAGACAGTAAGTCAGCAGCAGCAATCAAGCCATATTTTCCAATCAATTACTCCAGTAAACGTGGTGTAACAATTAGCAACTGAATATGTGAGGCTTCTGTGAACCAGTTATTATAAAAAATTTACAGTCATTAATATGCAATAGAATGGTCTTAGCTGAGAATGAGCCTAGAGGCTGCATTAGGACTAAAGTAAGTGTTCTTAAAGACTTCTTAAGGAGATAGTTTAGATTTAGCTGCAGTGCAATCAGGAACATGAAAATCACTTAAATCAACCACCACTTGATAACTTATGTAGGACATGAAAAGCCTGATTCAATTTAAACAGCACCATAAAACTCTGGTTGTACCAATACTTTACCCACAGCTGAGACTGAGTCCTGGGCCCCACAGTGTGATCCTTTCCACCTTTCAAATTGATGGAATGGTCCCTGGCCATTTTGGTACCAAATTAAATTATGCTCTATTGCAAACAATTCCTGTGCATCATTGAAAGGTTAGAAGGCTGGGGACCACTCTTTCAGGTTTTTGATAAACTGTGCCTTTCTTTTTCTTTGATTCATGAAAGAACACAATAAAAACTTATATTCAAAATGCGTATGTGCCAAGTGTTAAAATAGAGCATTTCAACAATGTAGTATTTTTTTAAATTAAACAAAGTTTCTGACATTTTCTCACTGCAACACCATTAAGCAAGTTCATGTATTAAAGGCACAATAAGATTTTACTGTGTGCTTAAATTTTAATAACTAGAATATTAAATGTTAGGAATATATGTATATATATGTGTGTGTATATATATATATGGTAGACATTTTCATTCATTATTATAGTACACATCATATGCACAGTATGTATTGTATAATATATACATCGTATATATATAAATCATATATATCATATATAAATAAATCATTAAAATAGAAATAATATATATAAATAAAATACATATAATTTAAATAATACAACATTTTGAAATATTTATGTGCATTTTAGTGTAAAATTGTAAATAATTTATATCTGGCGTTTTGCTGGTAGCACTGCCTGTCAGTTAAAATAATTCTGATATTTTCTTGGTATTTATACTACACTGCGTTCACAAAGAGCAATCATATCCACTTTTGGACAACTTACCTAAAGTGAAACATGAGAAACTCTTTTAATCTCCTCCTGCTAGATACGATCTTTCTTCCTTGATATCTTACTAGTTGCTTTCTTTATCCAGAGTTTGACTTGTTTATAACATTCTACAGGAGATCTTACAAGACTGAGTAAACTGATACTATTATTATCCAGAAATTAATTGTCTTAGGATCTCTTTGGCTTTTCTTTTGTCCTCTTAGTCACCCATATGCATCCTGAACCAAATAAGATTACTGGATTTTTCATCAGTTCAAACTGATGAGATCTCCTAATTTTAAAGAAACATGTATTAGCTATAACCATACAACTATTTTTCCTCCCATTCCAACTATAATACCAATGAGTTCCCCACTATCTAAACAGTGGTCCAAGTTTGTGCCATTATCAGTCATCAGCATACTCCTAATTTTTGCACCAGCATGTTAAGGAAAACTTTTGATAAATTCTGTAGCACAATGAATCCTTGACAAATGCCCGGCACCAAGCTCTGCTCAATTCAATAAGACCTGTTTTTGCTGTTGTCATTTCCAATACAGAAAAATTTCTGAATACCTTTCTTTATGAAGTTGAGATAAATTTTTTCTGTATAGTACTCTATGAAATTTATCACTGAAGTACCAAGATAGTAAACCTATGGCATTTTCTTTGCCTTGAAAATGGCTTTTAAAAGGAATTTTTAAAAGATGCATGGGGAAGACAGAATTTTATTAACAGGTAAACAAGCCAGAAGACATGAGAAACAGTTTCCTACATAAAATTTCTAGAGCAGCTGTTTTTGACTATCAGCAGCACTGTAGGGACATAGAGGCTGGCATGGTTTTATATAGCCCTGCAGCACCAAAAATCACCTCTACTTATCAGGAAGATATGTGGTGTCTTACTGCCTGGGTCCAGTAGATTTAAGCTGGAAAGAGAAACACTCCTTGCTATTGCAATTAAAGAGAGGAAGGAAGGAATTCGAAAGGAATTCGGAAGGAAGGAAGGAATTCGGAAGGAAGGAATTTGGAAGGAAGGAAGGAAGGAAGGAATTCGGAAGGAAGGAAGGAAGGAAGGAATTCGGAAGGAAGGAAGGAAGGAATTCGGAAGGAAGGAATTCGGAAGGAAGGAAGGAAGGAAGGAATTCGGAAGGAAGGAAGGAATTCGGAATTCGGAATTCGGAAGGAAGGAAGGAAGGAAGGAAGGAATGAAGGAAGGAAGGAAGATCTTTTAGCTTCTCTGCAAATCGTAATAGTACTTAATGGATTTGGGCTTGAGTAGGGAAATTCTTCCTCTTTATAATCAATGTCAGCTTCATTTACAAACATGTTAAATCACAAAAAGGCCTGTTTGAAAGCTGTCCAGGTTGATCTCAAAAGCTTTTTGGTAATCAAGAAAGATTAAAACACATTTCATGCTGACACCGTTCATCATCTCAAAATTCTTTGCAGTGTTAGGAAATGTGTAAAATCTCTTCTTGTTACACATTGCACCTAACTATAAGTTATTTTACCTCCAAATGGGCTTTGGCCTTCCTCCTTTGTCTCAGATTGTTTGAACAATGCTTTCAGATACTTCTTTAGTTGTCTATCCTTGATTCCACTTTTTATGTTCTTTTTCTGAATTGTAATCCTCCTCTGATATGATCTTTTTATATTCATGCATGATAATTATTTTCTTTGGTTATATACTAAGCATGAAAAGAACTAACCAGAAGAATGTCAAACTTAATAGGCAATAAAATATGTCATATTTGACCAGCACTCATTTTAATCAGACTAGCATTCATTTTATTATTTCCAGCAAGTCTTTAAACATCAGATGAAATCAAAATTCCCTAGTGATAGATATCTACCTCAGACACTGTTAGATGAGCAAAAAGTGGTTGGAATAAGAATGAGTCAGTACATCTGAAGAAGTTTGATTGATGGATCTTTGAAACCACAACAAAGTACACAAATTCAGTTGAATCTGTCTGCAAGATTTCACTTTAAAAGAAGCTGAAACACTAGCAATTAGGAATATTCACATACAAGCATGCCTGCACAACCATTTCCCAACACGCAGAGAGATACAATGCCAGATTCTAACTCTGACTACACTGATAAGCTGAATCATGGGATTCAAGATTGTAGTTGTCATAGGATTCAGGAGCGCTCGTGAGTCAAAATCTTTCAGGTGTTTATTTGTTGAGTTGTTTTCAAATAAGAAGGTAAGAGAGTGTACCAACACTCTTCAAGTCACATGTCATCACAGGTAATTTTCTCTAGATCGTTCTCCTTCTAGGTAGGAAAAAACATGTTTCCTGGAGTGTATGTGTTTGCATCTGAAGCTTCCAAGAAGGATAGAGTTGGACCTCTGTCCTAGATACGTCTGAAAGGAACATTCACTAAGAAAATATGTACACAAGAATCACTGCAATACACTGCTTTTGAATGTGACAGTTCAACACTGAAAGTAGTAGATCTGTTGGGGAAAACAGTCTTTGGAAAATAGCAACAAAACTCACATCTGGGGGGAAAATTTGTGAAAATCACTAGTGTATCTGTCTTGTATTTCACAGATACTGAGTAATGGCAGAGCATGTTTCAAGAGAGCGCTAGAGATGCCATTATCTCTTACAGAAAAAAATACTGTCACTGACTTAAATAGATATCACTGCACCTGTCATAAAGCTGTAGGGAGTTTTACACACTTCAAATGTATCTAATTTTAGCTTGTTTCAACTATTCTTTTGTTTTAATTGTGTGTTGATTTAACTGAGTTGCCTCCCACAAACACAAAACCAGTCCTCTCTTACTCAGTATGTTTACTAAGGCATACTGTTTCCTTGGTTCTCCTTGGATGTTAGTGGCACTTAAGTGGTTTTTTTGTGCCAGACCTCTAGATCCAGGAAAAAAAAATTATGTACCATGGTACTCATATAACTGCCATTTCATGTGAATATTTTGTGTGATATTTTGTATTTGTATGACAAGCACTCTGGAAGTGATCCTGAATTGTCCACTGGGCAGAATAGGAAGCCAGTTCGAGTAGTCAGGAGATGAAGACCTGCCTGGTCTAGAACACTTTTTTATAAAGGCATTAGTTTTGTTGCTTGGTAGGACAGGCTGTATGCAAGCACAGAAACACTATTCAGACATGTAGCAGTTCTAGTCATTCTTTTCCTAGGCTGGCCAGAGCACTGTTGGATCCTTTTGTGCAAGGAAAACAATGTTTCTTTTCTCAATACAGCATCTATTGTTTAGGGTGTCAGCTTCACACACCAGTAGTTTCCCGAATTAAGCAACAATTTTTCATTTAAAGAGTCATATCTCCTGCAAGGTGTGACATTTAGCATTCATCTTCAGACAAATTATTTTTTAATGTATTTTTAAACATAAAATTCAGTTTTATTTTAGTTGTAAAAGAATGAAAGCTAGTATGGGAAGCAACCAGAAAAACTCAGGTATAAGTCAGAAGTCCTCATATAGTACTGAAAAGGACCCACAGTCCTTGCCAGCATCAATTGGTGTCATGCTGAGCAATTATGTGTATTACTTATGGCTTTGAATATAGATCAAGATTCTCATAAACTTTATATGTAAGAGTTGCAAAATGATAACTGAGAAATATATCCTGGCATGTTTTTAGCCTTTTGTGTGGCTCAGCAGGCCGTGCTAAAGGAAAGAAAAGAGGTGGCAGGTGGATGTGAGTGAAAATGGGTAGCTCATCAGAACTGGAGAGTGAGCCTGTTGCCCATCAGCTTTCACTCAAGGATATGTTGACAGTGTTTACTTAATTGTACTCAGGTAGTGGTTTCCTTTTAGAAACCTTTAGAAAGCACAAATTTCATTGATATCGGACAGAACTGGACTTCACAGTAGTAAGAAAAGGGCAAAACCAGCAACATGAATTGATTTCAGTTCATGCTGGCACAATATATTGCATACTTAAGAAAATTAGTCCAGACATCAGACAAATGGCACCACATCAACATGGTTCAAAATTGATGTTCATAGCATTCACAGTATGGCATTTGATTTCTGCCCATTGCTTTTAGTGCTGAATGTCACCACTTCTTTGTCATTGTTCCAAGACTTAGCAAAGTCCCTCATTTCTACAGTCAGAAAATGAAACTTCCCAAATAGTACAATATATGTCAAGTTTAAAGAAGGTGACAAAAACTCCTGGTGTTATTGAAGGAACATTGACAAGTCATCTTACTACTCTGTTAATTACCTGCATAAATCCAGTCATCACCCACCCCTCCACTCTTCCATATTAAATAAAGGTGACCCTTTTTCTAAATTTGTTGCTGTACATCAAATGACAGACCATCAGAATGCAATCAGAAGTCCTCACTGCCCCAAGAAACAGCCATTCAATGCTTAATGAAATGGTGTCATCTTTGGCGGCTACACATTTATTAGACAACCATTTTGATCTCAGAAAGTACAAGATGTCAGCCTTTTGAATCTGCAAGCAAGGCAGTGACGGAAAGTAAGAAAGGGGATAAACATAATTAATAATCTAGGGCTTGCCTACCTTCTGTCACAGCTTCTGCTACTGTGGAGGAAGTCGAGCATGCTTTATGTTTCAAATCACTTGTTATCATATTGCTCTTTCTGGGCCATATCACTTTTGTCCGTTAAAACTTTCCAATGATAAAAAACTCTCTTAGCTTCTGTCAGTCCTCTTTTTTTAATGAAATGTGCTCTGCTTTTGGCAATGTTAAACTAGATAGAATCCAACTTTGGCCTTAAAAGGTTCCTATATCCTAGATTGCTCTTCTTTCCAGAATCAACGTCATCAGGTGAGGTCAAATCATGTATTTTACTTTCAATTTTGTTGGGGTTTTTTTTTCTCTCCACCACCCTTAGCTGAGGATTTCTTCCACTCACCACTTCACACAGAGGAATTTCTTGGAGGTCTGTGGTGGGCTGGAAATATGCAGCTTGCTTTGGCTTTCCCTTTAGCACAACTCCCCTTATGAGCCTTTCCACAATCCTGCTGCTGTGCTGCCGAAGTAGTAAAGCCTAAGTGCCCTCTCCCTCTAGTGGAGCACATACCACAGTCATAGCAGAATGTGATTACTATGACCACCCAAGATTTTTTCCTTTTAGTAAACATCAAATCTTTTACATTTGACTGCTCCATCTTTGCATCACTCCTAGAGAGACTTTACCAAACCAGCTGGCAACAGGATCCAGGTCCTTTCTGATATGATCCAGTTTTCTCCGAGTATCTGAGAGACTGGCAAGGAGGTTTACTCGAGTGTCTACTTTAGGTAGCCTCCTTTTCTAGAGGCTTCCTTTCCAAGTCAATCACCAGCAAACTGGATTCTCTCTTCTCTTGAAAAGCTAGTATGATTTCCATATGTAGGACTGAATGAATCTTAACTAAGTTTCCTGCCTTTGGGGGATATGTACTTTCATAGGGAATTCAAAGGGATTTCTACTAACATTGCTATTTACATAGGTCAATACAATCCCATGCAATTGATTCTCTTGGTTTTTCTCCCCTGTCATAGTGCTACTGCATTTTTAGGCAGCTTGTGAGTCATGGGAACAATTCACAGCAAATACCCTTTAGTTGTAAAGAATGCATGACCTGAAGGAAGTGCATGAAGAGAAAAGCCTCAGGACCAGGAAAGTGCCTAGCAGCTCTACTTGAAATTCTGTTTTTATCAAATCTGCCACACAACAGAGTGTGATAATAAAAAAAAAAAAATCACAAAGTGATCTCTAGGCTTCATCTGAACGGTTTCCCAGTTGCACTTAAGCAGCGACTATGCAGTCACGATCAATTAGACTAATTTTAAAAAGTTATGAGAACTAATCAGAAAGTTCTTCTAAAGCCTTTTAGTTATAGGAAACATACACACAGGATAAGGATGGAGACTGGGAACTGTGTTCATTGATAAAGCCAGAATAGCAAAAAGTATACTCACTTCTAAGTGAATTCAATCAAAATAAAGAGTGAAGGAGAAAAATCAAATCCCCACTCTGTTCATAACAAGGAACTCGTAAAGACATAGTAAGTGCAGTATTCTAGGCAGTTCACCTAGATCCTTTTACAAGGAAACAGAGGCTGACATCATGCTACAGATAAATCATATTTATCAGAGCAGAAAACTTTACAGTTGCTCAGTGTCAAGGTATATTCATCACACATGTCTATTTTAGTTTGCAATTTTGTTCTTCTAC
Organism: Corvus hawaiiensis; assembly: GCF_020740725.1. Lineage (NCBI taxonomy): Eukaryota > Metazoa > Chordata > Aves > Passeriformes > Corvidae > Corvus > Corvus hawaiiensis. The sequence continues at coordinate 33,347,751 of NC_063215.1, read as the reverse complement.
TATTTTCCCACTTCTTTTGCCCCTTTTTCCCATTCTCTGTTTTATCAAACCTAACATATATTTAAAAATTCTTGAAAAAATATTATTTATTATTTGTATTAGTCTGTAAAAACTCATGCCAGCATATGAGATTATTAACTTCCTCTCATTCTCTTAAAAAATTTCTGTGTCATATGGTACAAAAAGCAAATTAAAGTAAGATTAACATTGCAATCAGCCCTCCTGAAGAAAAGCAGCAATTTACTTATGAACTTCTAAGGCTTCTGGGCCATAGAAATTGTTAGAGAGGAAAAAAGCAGCTCTGCTAAGGAATGCATGTTCTCTCTTTTCCTGTTCACACAATCTTACTCAGTCTGTAGTTCTTAATGAGGCTTCTCCAAAATAAATATTTTGGAAGGGTTTGTACCTTGAGTGTCTTTGTTCATGTCTTCTTAGCTTTCCCTGTACGTTGTGTTTGCTATATTTCAGATACTGGCAACATTTCTAACTACGTGTGTATACACAGAAAGGTATACATTCATTCAGTCGTTTTTTGATGAGTATCTTCTCTACTTATTTTTTCCTTAACAGTTCCTTTTTCTTCAGGGCTTAGTAATACTCCCTTATTCTACTCTACCAATGTTCTTTCCTTCATAACAAAAGACAAATTTACTGATAATATAAAACTACTACTATTTTTAAGCTGAGAGTGAAACCCTGACCCAAATGAAATCAACAAAACTTGACTCTTGCTGACTTCATTAGTACCAGGATCTCATCTGTAATTTCAAAAAGGAGCATGAGAAGTTGGCTACCATATACTTAGAAGAGTATGTCACGGGTTAGCAAGCATAGTCCTGGAAGCGATGTTCTTGCAAAGGGGTGCTTACAGCTTCCTCTGTGACCTGACAGAACCTATCAGATGGCCAGTTTGAATATGGACAATTCTTTAAACCACTTAAATTGTGACCGCCTCTGTGATCCACACTTAAGAATAGAAACCCTCCCCCCCCCACAGCTCTGTCTCGTTTCTGGTGCTGGGACAGGTGGCTGCGGGCCCCGTGCAGGGGCCAGCAGGCCGGGCCCAGGCCCTGTTCGGGCCATGGCCATCCTGGAGCCGATGGGCCCTTTTCCACCCATAGAACCCCCCCACAGCCCTGCTGTGGGCAGACGGCCGGCTCCCCCTCCCCACTGAGGCCAAGATTCAGCTGAAGCTGCACCGCTGTCCGGCAGAGATCATGTGACCAACAGTGATAAGCTTCATTCCAGCTGCAAGGCTGAGGTGAGATTAACCTTTTTAGTGTTGTGAAGAGCTGAAAACCTGAGGGAGAAGAAAGAGGAGATGCTTAAAGCTGATATTCTGTTGTAAAGCTATGATGTATCAGAGTACCCATTGTAATTTCATGAAGGCATGGGGGGTGGAGCGTTCAACTTGTACTCGTGAGCAAAAGCACCTGCGCTGAGATAGGCAGATGCTGATGCAGATGTAATTTCTTAAGTTTTAACAGGGAGAGATGGAAGTGATGAGGACTTTTGCTCCAAATGGGAAAGGAGAAAACCTCAGTTCCTAGAGATGCTCCCAGAGATAGTCCTAGAGACGAAGATAAGGAGCATCCTTTACTCCCAGGGAAGGAGAAGGGCCTCTGTTCTTAGAGATGAAATGCTCCCAGAGATGGGAGAAGAGAACTTTTGTTTCTGAACGGCTCTGAACCTTAAAATTGTATCCCAAAAACCTTCAAGAGTGGACCCTCAAAAGCAGTTGTGGGAAAAGCTGCAAGTCGGGGGAAGGGACTCACATGCGAGCAGAGAACCAACCCGGGCGGTTCTCTCGTTGTGATGCTTTCAGAGCATGGGCAAGAGAGACTCCTCTTCTTAAATGGACTGAACAAAGTTATTTGGAAGTGGTAAACAGACTGAACATCTCAAGGGTTGTCTTTTTACATTGTCAGTGGGAGAAGGGAGAAAGGTGGGGGGGAAGGAGAAGTGTTCTGAAGGTGTGGTATGATTTTATTTTTTTTTCTCTTCTTTTAGGTCTGTTAATAAACTTCTTTATATTCTTTCAAGTTTGGTGCCTGCTTTGCATTTCTCCTAATTCTTAACTCACAGAAGATAAACAGCAATGAGTATTTTGGACCAAACCACTACAGAGTGACAGAAGCATTTGAAATCAGACTAAACAAGTTTGGCTGACCTATTTATTTTTCCTTATATAGTATAAATGCAGGTGCAACTCTAAGTCATGGATTTCATGACGATACTTCTGGTATAGGCATATTTTCAAATCCAAAATTATACTTGTAAGAATATACAGATACGCAGTGGTATGCGAGGTCAATACACACATTTATTTTTAAATGTGCATTTACAAACCCATCAAAACAACTCATTTGTTTACAGTACTTACTGACTTGTGTCATGTTTTATTGATATATAAAATTCTTCATCAAAAAAGTTCTCTTTTCCTTTTCTTCTGATTGTACTAACTAATGGAGAAAGAGACCTAAACCAAAATTATTGATGTGTTGCCACATCGTTAGTGTCACTAAGTTCTTGAAAGCTTTTTTTGTTCTGATAAACCTTGACAGGTAATCCACAGAATGCTACTAGAAAGACTATGTAGTCTTGAGATAAAAGGCAAAAAAAAAAAAAAATCATCAATTGATGACTAGGTAGGAACTGCTAATGAAATCAGAGCATTCAACAGCATTATATTAACTCCTTCATTATAACTTTGTGACAATGTATCTTTACCTTCTGTACCAGGTTTGATATTTAATACACATGCAAGTGATTTAGAATGTGGCAAGAGGAAATATCAAGGAAGCTGAGTTTGTAACGAGATAGAATAGTTCAGTTAGAATCAGAAAGCAACATGAAAAGCCTTCAAAAGGCATGAAAAACTGCAGTGAATCATAATGACAAATGAACATCCATACCAGTAAAAACAAACATTAGAGGCAAAACAATGAAATATTTTAACCACATTTAGGGTTTAAAGTAATGATTGCAGGTCAGGAAGTAGACATGAATGTCATTGCACTCTAGTGAATTAAGATTTTCACCCAGTGTACAGCAGTAATTGGCGGCAAAGGAAATATTTAACAAGATTACTGAAGAATGGGATAAAAAATAATTCCAAAATTGTTCTAATACAATAATAGCAGGCAGTGTTTCACCCTCAGTTGGACTGCCATCACCTAGTCTCATGGTTAATGAAGCAGAAGTGAGTTTTCCATGAACATCAATGCAAACTAAAATGAGTACATGACTGAATATTTAAATGAAAATTTTAAGTCTTTTAACTAATGAGAACAGAAATGAACATGACAAAATATGCAAAGCTATTATTTCTACAGAGAAGATCTATCAGAAATTTCTATTTGCCCTGTTTAGATTGCAAGAATATCAGTTAGTCATAGAAAAGAAAAGGTGGATAGGAAAGAGAAATTCTATACAAAAATAATTTTCCATACAATATACAACCACACTGTGAAATCCATTGTCAGTCAATAGTACTGAAAACATAAATTTTAACAAGGCTAAAAATGTATTGGAAAGTCATGTGAGTAACAGCAACATCAGGCATGTGGCAGTAGCTCAACTTAACCCTTCCAAGTGTTTTCTTCTGGTAGGCTGGAAATGGAAATGTACAGGCAATCACAACCTGTATGGGTTGTTTTCATGCGATGGCAATAAATCTGCATTTGAGGGGCCTGTGCTGGCCACTGGCAGAAAGAAGGGGGAAAGATAACCAACACAACACCCTATTCTTCTAATATCAGTGATCTACTTAGTGTGTTAGAATGAACTAATCCATCCACAGAACATCTAAATCTAGGACCTTGTGCTGACAAAAGTAGAGGTATTTTCCAGTGCACTTTCTTCTCTTCCCTGCTATCACCTCATGTCATCTTTCAGATCCCTGGTACAAATACATAATCCCAACCACTTCCATTCACAGTTCTCCCTCAAATATACATACTGTACCTCCTGGAAAAAAGAAGAGGCCACTGATAGCAGAATAATCAGTTCTTCTGTAAACTCATTGCATTTATTGCCTTGGTACTCAGCTGATTAAATAAGCAATTTCAACAGAAATTCAACTTTTGCTTTTATTAGACTTTTTAAGTACCTTTCTCACTATTTTGGCTGTGGTGAAAAGCTGGAAGTCTTAAGTCAAAAGGTACATAAACAAAACTACTCCTCAAAAGGAGTACTATTGAAGAAAAAGTCTTTAAAAGTCTTGGGTTTTGTTTTTTTTTCAAGTTGCATGAGGTTTGCATGCTTAAAGGAGATAGACTTTGAAAAAGTCTGCAGTTCTTTACCTTGAGGACAAGCACAAGTTCAGAAAGACAAAAGAGACTCACTTTTTCACAAATTTTATAGAATAAAAAAGTAGTAACTGCATTACTTCTACTCTCAGAGGAAAATAAAGCTGAATTGCAACTGTCCCTTGGCTTTCTCTCTAATGTAATAAAAAGCCTTGGACTATATCTGGACTAGTGCAGACTTAGCCTTCAAATCTCCATGGCTAGGCCATAAAAATGAAAAGCAAAATGAACGTTTGCATGAATTAACAGGTGTTTTGGTGTTTTGACCCTGGCTGGATGCCAGGCACACACCAAAGCTGTTCTATCACTCCGCTCTACAACTGGACAGGGGAGAAAAATATAACAAAAGGATTTGTGAGCTGAGACAAGGACCAGGAGAGATCACTCACCAAATATTGTCACAGGCAAAAGAGACAGGAATTGAGGATATTAATTGAATTTATTAATGGCAAAATCAGAGCAGGATAATAAGAAGTACAATAAATCTTATAAACACCTTCCCCCCACCTCTCCCTCCTTCCCAGCTCTACCTCAGCATTCCCAGCAGTGCAGGGAGGTAGGGAATGGAGTTTAAGGTCAGTTCATCACAAGTGTCATCCACCCGTGACATACTTTTTATGCTATTCTTTCTCCCACAGAATAAATCATTTTCCTTTGACCTGGTCACAAATGGCCACAACGCATAGAACTTGTTACAAAGAAAAATCAAAGGGTTTTTCTTAATAAAAAAAAAAATTCCCCAGTTCTTAAAGGCCTCCCTTTCATGTTTTGTACTTCAACATTAAACTAGAATTGTGTGTCTGCTACAAGTCAAACAATTTCTTCTGTAAATAACACTCATAAGAATTGTAATTCACCAGAAATCAGTTCCATGTCTTTTAATGCCTTTCCTCCTGGATAATGTCACAGGGATGGGGAAATGGATATGAGAGGAGGATGGGGCATCTGGGATATAGATCTGTGACAGAGAGTTTCATACTATTTCTTTCATTTCTTTAAGAGTGGCCTTCAGTTCAATGTTTCATGGCTCCCGTATCAGACAATTGTCTATTCCAGCAATGGGGAAAAGGTGACAATGTCCTTGTCTTTCATTTCAGCGGGTCTTGCGTTTCAGGGCAGACAGACAGGGGAGACTAAGGTTGCAGGTCTGCAACTTAGCTGTCAAGCTGAACTTTTGCCATGATCTACCACCATCTTTCTGAATTTTAGCTACTCTTCTGTAAAGCGAAGCTTCCAAATCAGCCATATGGAAGCATTTTTCTCCATAGGTTGTCAGGGACAGCCAGCTTCTCTTTCACCTTTATGATAAGACACAGCCTCTTTTTTCTGACCTTCAGTGCTAGCTTCTTTAAAAATCATCTTTGCATACATCCAGAAAAGGCTACATACTGGCTTGGAATGCCATGCTTTCTTTTCAGATGCCTCTGAAATATCAGAGTTTCTGGTGGGCCAACACAAAGTAAAAATAAACAACCTCCCCTGCAACAAGATAAAGGTATTTTATGAAAATTATACAACCCCACAATGTACCTCCAATCAAGATTTTTTTACTTCCTGGAAACTAAAGAGACAGAAAACCTCCAAATACTTCCTTTGTTTTGAGAAGCTATTTCCTTGCTCATTGTTCATTACCCCTCTAATATAATCAGGTTCACAAATAGGGGAAGGTGAAATACTGTAAATAGTGTTCTACCATGTATGACAAGTGTGGGAGGAAGCATATTTTACAAACAAATATCTTGAAGGACAGGCTCCATGCCCTGGAGCCTGAGTACACAGACAGTGCTGCAGGGAGGAGAAAGAAACCAAGTCACAGACAATGCCAAGCAAGCAACACCAAAAAGTAATGAAGCACCTGCTCAGACTGACACCAAACCCCTGAAACCCCCACATGGACTCTAGACTTTGGGCACATCTCTCTGCTTGATTAAGTATAAGCATGAGCACACCTGATTCAATAAAAGCATCATTTACAGACAAACAGCCCCTGCACCTTTGTTCCCTGTGCAGATGAAAGCAAAGACTGGAAAAGAACAAAACCAGCAAGAGCTTTTCAGGCAGCTGGTTCCTGCACCAGTTCCTGAGCAATTTGTAAATATTCTCGGCTTAGTTAGTATTACATTTTTTCACATTGTACCTTATCTGACAGTGTAAAATTCCATTTACTTCTTGTTAGCAGTCAGTGGAACTAATGCCAGGGCTCTGAATTGTTTTTCACATACTTTTAAGCATAAGAAACCCTGCCATTTTGTTTCAGTACTTACTGTTTTCCATTCAGTTGCAAGAAATGTAGCTGTGTTAGGGTGTTTCAAGTATCCATGCAATCCACACAAAACAATTAAAAGGCTCACTTGAAGTCCTCAAGTTTTCAAACATAGAGAGTTACCCTTAAATTTACGATTTATTTAAAAATAAACAATCCCTTATACAATAAATTAGATTAAAATTAGTCAAGTTCAATATGTACTGGTTATTGGTTTCCTCCCAAATCAGTACAAATATGCATTGAACCTTAATGCTTAAGTGCAAGGTGTTCCCTGTGAATATTCTTCTATTCACAGTTGTAGGTACCTACAGCACCCCTCCAGTTTTCTGCCCCAAAACCCACTTTTTTGTATTTGGCATGAAAACACAATTGACACATCTATCTTGTCCTTCCTGCATACTTTGTCTACATCCATTGCAACCAGAATTTTACTGGGAATGGATCTTTACTGGCAGCTGCAAGCATCAGAAGTGGTAGTCTTATCCTAAGAAGACATCTTTTCAAAATAAAAAAGAAAATATAGTTTGACTAGTAACAACCCCAAAGCCAGAGCTATGGAAGACAGCAGCTGCTAGAGTCAAAAAGAGAAGGCAAATCATCTTACACTGCCTAAATTGGAATGACTCCCCATTATCCTAGAAAGCCTGTGGAAATGCTAGTTTGATAAATGAATAGCCAGCATCTCCAGAATAAATGAAATAGGCAGAGTCTGACATACATAAAGTATAACAGTGTCTAAATGCAACAGACAAGAAGTGGTACATTTGGATTGAGCTAATGGTTTTGGAGGATAGACTCTTTACAGAAAATCCTACTCTTAGTCTCCATAGCCTAAATACATCTTACCCAATTTATGCTATTGAGCATCTGGGTGGCCGTCCCCAGCTAGACATCTGTTGCAGCGCTTGGTTTGGTTTAGCACGCCTCAACCTTCCCAGAGAGCTCAGCAGGGCTGCTTAGGACAGAGCAGCCATTCTGCCCTCCCGCAGTCCTTTTTGGACGGCCCCCCACTCTTGCTCCGGCTAGCTGGGCTCTGTAACACGGTGATAGTAAAGGAGGCAGAGGAGGGACCCTCATGGTGGCCTCAGAGGAATTTTATTGTTACATCTTGCCCAGCTGGTCCCCTGAGGCAGAGAGACCTGGTGGTCAGGGAGCAGGGGGGTTTTCTCAGATCGCAGGGGTGGTACATGGCCAGAGTTGGGGTACAGGAACCAATAGGGAGAGCCCAAGGGAGTGGCCAAGGCTAGGACAGGGGAAGGGGGCAGAATACAGCACCACAGACATCTAGGGCAAGATTCCTTTCAAGATTCATATCCCTACATTTAAGCACCCACATGTAGGTGTCTGCAGGTGCACTAGGCATTTACATCTACCTTGTGTAGGACTCAATTCAGTTGCCTGACACCTAAAATCAGTTCCAGTCTTCTGCCTGGCCATCGACTTATACTCCAGAGTGTGCAATTCCCCATAGGAATGCAGTGTCTGCCTGCCTTTTCTCCTGGATCATGTAGGTGTTTCCTTCCTCTCACCTATCTTCTCAGCTGTCTGTCTACCTGCTCCTCAGGTCTAGTTTTGACACAGCCCCACTGCATAACAACAGCTCAGACTTCTGAAGATATTGCTAAGTTATGAGGAAGAACTGTGAGAATGTGCACAGACCACAACTCAAGGGAAAAAAACTGTGATCAGGAAACATAGCTTTAGTGAAACAGCTGGGAGTCAGAAGATGACAACTCAGAAGCAACAAGGATCAGGGCATTCAGTGAACACCAGAGGCCCACTCTTCCCTTCCTGACTTACGATTTCTCCCTTCTCTTCTTAAGATTTCAAAAACTCACTGTCAGCTTAGTGGAGATGAAAAGCATAGTAATGCCTACCCTAGGAACTCATTAGTCCTGACTATCTATTGCACACATTCAACAAAGAACTGCTTTATGCCTTTAAACATAGTACCTTGTGCTATAAATGTCCCTCGCTTACATGCCTTAAACTCACTTGAACAAGCCAACGCAGAGGGAGGGTGACACAAACCATCCAAAACAGCCCTAGAAGACCCTGTGTTCAGGCTAATGTCCATACAGCAAAACCTCAGTGCAGCTAATGAAGGCTGGGCAGATACACCCCTAGATGTTGGCTGGATCTTCACTGATTAAAAAAGGAGCTTAGATATGGAGCATCCAAGTAGATGTTGAATTTCAGGTACCTGAATCTCACCCAGCCATGGTGTCAGAGGCTGATTTACAGCATAAGGACATGATAGGGCCTCTTTTAGGCCTCCTTTATCAACCCTAGTCTCTAGCTGTAGCCCCTGCACCATCCTGGTGGTGTGTACCAGTTTGGAAACAAACCAGTGGGAGCCACCAAGTCAGAATAACAATTTAATGGGGAAATTAAAGAAAAGGAAAAAAAACTAAAAGAAAACACTGGTTCAAACTGACAGAGTCAAGATACAACCTGAGTCCCTGTTAGGCAGGGTGGTGGTAGCAGTCTGGTAGAATGGTGGCTGCAGTCCTCTGAAGTGGTGATCCTGTAGAAAAAAAAGGGTCTGCTCTTCCTCAGAAGGTCCAGTGGTGGCTGTGTAGCTCCTATCCTCTGGAAATTCAGTGGAAAGTGTTGTCTCTGGTGTTCAGAGTCTCAGATTATATCCACGATGGGATGCTTGGTTCCTCCCTCTGGGTGGAGCATCTCACAATGGGGTAATGAGTCATGAGGCCAAGTGTTGATTAGGCTCATTAACAGAAGATAGTCCGGAGGGAGTTATCTCTGAGTCAGGTGGCAGGACAATGATGGGCCATTAACAGAAAGATAGTCTGGGGGGAGGAGGCAAGGAAACACTGCCCCACCTGATTTCAACAGCTCATGAGGATGGTGATAGAATACACTGCAACCCAGGACATGGTGCAACTGCTAGGAGGCAAAAGAAAAAAAGACAAATATTGTGGCTACAGCAAGATGGGGCAACTCCACTCTCTTCAGATGTGTTGGTCCATGTCAGGAGATGGTTCATCCCAGCCACATGGCTTCAGCCTGCTGTAGTCATGACATTCACCATGCCTTCACCGGGTCTGGGCTCAATCCCATCCTGTGCTCCGTCCCAAAGTGTTCCTGTTGTCTCATGTGTATCTGCTTCCAGGTATTGTAAAGTAAAAAATTATAAACCCACTAAATGCTGGTAATTTAAGTCACCTTGAAAGAAATCTATGCAGTAGGAATTTAAATAAGTCTTTATGCAAGGTCTTTTTTATCCAGCCATTATTAAATTCTTATGCCAGAAAATCTAGCAATTTTCTTAAAAGATGGTTTTATTCCCTGTAGATAATAAAAACAGTGACTTTTAAAAGTGTTTTTCAATATACTATTGTCATTTTCTAAACGAATAATTTTCTGTTATCTGTTATCTCATCTGAACATACTGGCAATTATCTTGTTATATTACTGCTTTCTATAATTTAATATTCAATTTGATTTTTGGACATAAGCCACTCTTTATATCTGAGAAATCAATTTTTTATGGTCACTATTACTGATTTTCTTAACAGCCTCTATCTGCAAGCCATTTTTTTTGATCAACTGAAGCACATACTGAGAGAGAAACTATCACCCAATAATCTTTTTTTTTCATTAACTTGTCTCTAAACTTCCTCCACTTTCTGTGTCAGAAACACTCCACTTTCTTCAAAGGTCTAATATCATAATTCTGTTTTTCTTTTCCCTTTCCCGTCCTTCCCACTCATAACTTGTAATTTGATCTGTGACAGCTTAAGGAAAAAAAAACAAGTCTCATTTTAGTAACTTTCTGTCATTCCATCTTTTGCTAAGTAGTTATGCAGAACTGAGATCCAAATACTCCCAAATTTGGAAAAAAATCAAATTCACATTCAAATTGTTCTGCATTATGTTATAGAGAAATCTTTCAAAAATCCTCTGTAACACAGGGTGCAAGTCAACACACTTTTAGGAAGAGATTTATTTTTTCCTAACCAAAAAAGACATAGTTTGCTAGTAATGACAACTAAGGGAGAATGTACAAGAAGGATTAACATTTTTGGGTACAGAAATACCTATCAGAAACAAATCCAGGTTTCATAGCCACTGTTAAATTTACAGCTGAGACCAATGTAACTGCCTCTTTGTATGTATTATTTGCTCTGCTATCCTCGTGAGAACCAAGTCACCCTCCAGCACCACCTGCTGCGAGTACTTTGATCATGCTGTATAGAAGATGACCAGTTTTTTTATGGAGTCATTTTGGTCCATTCTGAACGTCTTTCCCCAGAATATCACCCCCTGCTACTTGGGTTATTAGGTACTTGGTTACTGGCTTCTTCTGGGACACTTTTGTTTTCTGTGTTGCCACAACTCACCTGATGGGAGGGATCAGACTCACCAAGATTGCACTGGTGACCCATGGATGCTGTCAGAGGCAGCTCATCTTTTGTACAAAACAAAACTAACATGTTTCTTTCAAGACTTAGGCCCTAAGACAACAGTGACCCATAATTCATGGGTGCAGCCCTCCCCAACATACTGCAACTGAGACATTCAGTTAATAGAATAAGTCCATTACAAGGCACAGAGTTTAAAACTAGAAAGTATTTGGTTTTCCTAGAAATCTTTTGATAACACAGAAATGAAAGCAGAATGGTGCATTTTTCTAAGGTACAAACTAATGGTGTAGGGAAGTAATGATAGCAAAACAGCTCTCTCAACAGAAATACAAGAAATATCAATGACTCTACAGTGCCATGTGCCCATGGCAGGCATTAAGATGGAACTAAAGGATGGCAGGACAAAACCCTCCAGTGTTCTTCAGAGTGAGAAATTTGAAAGCATGAATTGTGCAAGACACAATGTTGCTGAAAGGGAGATGCATCTACAGTGGGCTTCATATCAGCTCATATTTGAAAATCTACTATGTATCTCTCTCCTAGGTGAATTATGACCTGTCTGAAAACAGAGCTCAAGGTAATCATACAGATTTTTGACTGTAATGTCATTTGCAGTCCCCTTACCAAACGCTAAATTTGATAGGAATCTGTTTTGCACTATGATCAACTGTTATTTCTTCTTGAGATTCCTTGAGACTGACTTTTTTATGTGCAATTATTACATATATAAGAAATTTCAATTGCACTTTCACATTCACTGCATGCACACTCAATTTCAGTCATCATGTGTATAGAAACAATCACTTGTAGATAAAATGATCCCACATTAAAAAGGTTTTACTTATATAATATTCTTGATTTGTCTTAGACAAAGTAGATTAAATAAACTTTGAAGTCTCCCTTGATTGAGTTACAAGTTGAAGAAAAGAACTGGGAAAAAAGAACATGTTTTGCTTGTTTTGTGCCAAGTTAATGTTTGAGTTCATCCTTATTTCTTATCCTCCTTTTCCCTTCAAATTTTAACTTGTTTGCCTCACCAGAGTCAAATTACTTTGGTCCTTTAATCATCTGAATCATTTTTCTGTGTTCCTTGTTTCTCTGCCAATCATTAATTCATCTTGTTGTGAACAGACTGCTAAAAAATTTGGGTTTTGCACAGCATGGCAATGAAGTATAATATGCTCAGCTTTTACATCCAAGAGTTTGAAGACTTTCTGATTCATCGTATGAGCCAATGAACATGTTTATCTAATGTTTTGCAAAAGGGATAATCTTGCTTTGTCTGTTGTCATTGTTTCCCTTTTGACTATCATATTCACTTGAGTGCCACTGTCAAACTGGCTTCTGTCAAAGCTAATTAATTCCTCGGTGATTGTACCTTTAAAAGAAACACTGCCTCTCTCTGTCATGATGATAACAATAAACCTCAGAGCTGATCCTCTTAGTGTAAACTGCCAAACCTGAGGAACTGCTCCATAAACTTGACTAGTTGTGAACACCATATGTTTCAGACGTGTCCTGGCAGGTCTCTGCAGTTATAAGTAGTTTTTAACTCTCTACTAGATATTTAACCCTCCCTTCTTCCCCAGTCATCAGTTTGACTTCTGTCCTTCTATTGCCCTTCATCACATTCTCAGCCTCTCACTGTCTTACATTTCCTTTTCCTGTTTTGGAAAATTGCCAAGTTCCTATACTCCTTTCTGACTCCTTTCTCAAACACTGATTCCATTTTGGATATCCCCCCAGTCTCTAAAACCATGTGATGTACTGCCTACAACAAATGCAAAAGCTTCCTCTTCTGCACCCAGTTACCTTCCAGCTTCGCTTCCAGTATTTCTGCTCCACTGAAGATATTCTCATTGCTATCTCCAGGACCCTTCCCAAAGTCAAACATCAGGACACTTTCTTAATAACTTTCCTTTTTACCTACTCTTTTGTTTTAGATATCAATCACCATTTTAGCCTGTCCTGGTTTGGCCAAATTTAGAAATATATCCTCTGAGAGAAGGCAGGTCACCACCCCTCCCCAACCAGGTTTGGGAAAGAATAAATTTTCCTCGAAGGAAAGTGAAGGAGATAAAAACTATTTATTTAACAAATACGTGGGAAAAGGAAAATAATGCTAAATACTAAAATCTTTCACTATGGAGGAAAAACCTGGGAAAGTGTCAGAGTCCTCCCTTTGGTCTCCTCAGAGCTGGGGCTTGGCCCAGGGCCAGGCCCTCTGTGCTCGGTGGAAAGTCCTCCCGATGTGCTCTGAGGTTGAAGCAGTCCAGCAGAAAAGGGAAAAAATCTGAAATTCCAGGGAAGGAAAAAAGTTCAACTCTCAGTCTCCCTTCAGAGAAAAAGAAGCTGAAACTGGCCAAAAGCTGACTGGAAAGCAGCAAGCCAGGTGCTTCCTCGCTCCCCTGCCGCAGCTGGAAAAAAAAGTTGCTATCTCTGTGTGACCTTGAACAAGCTGCAAACTGCTTTGAAAAAGTTTTGCTCAGTTTTTCCTTTCCCCTCTCAGGCTTAGTTTAAAGGCATAGAAAGGCACAAAAATTAATTTCTGGGCATAGGGAAGTGATATGGGAGACACATAATAAAGTCACCCCAAGACATTGCCTTTACTTAAATTTTATTCTGGTACATATATAAAGTGAGGCCTTTTTCCTTCTGCATCATCCCATGATTTCTTCAGCAGTATTTCTTCAGCAGTCCTCAAGAAGGTAATTTTTCCTGAGAAGATTCCCAAGGTTCCTAAGCTGGTAATTTACCTTTTAAAAATCCACTTTATGATCAGTCACCTGAATCAGACCTTCAAGGACCATGAACTGTCCCTTTTTGAGAGATGCAAAAAGCATACAGCATGTACTAGAAATTTTGCAATCTGATATTTTTACCTGAATTTGTTATGAATCATCAGTTTCCCCAAGGAAATTTCTATAATTTGGGAATATTTCCTATATAAGAATTATTTTTAAAATCTTTGCATTTCTAGATGAGGAAGTGTAGAAAAGAGGAGATTTTCCCCCATTTGTGTATTAAGAAACAGAAACAAAATTATCATGGTTGATTGGAAAGTCATTGTTTGTTATTAAGACTGAAAAAGCTGCAAGAAAGGTGTGCTATTAGGAAAATCAAGTTTCAATAGTGAAAAAATAAATGAAGGCTAGCCTAAAAGAAGAAATGCAATGCCTTTGACAGAGCTAAGATTTTAAGGAACATAATGTTCATGTTAGCAAGAAAATTACAGCAAGATTTTGATTAATTCCTAAAACTGAAAGCAAATTCTAATGTTAAAAAAAAAAGAGCATAAAGAGACCAAGGAAACATTTGTCAGCTCGAGGACACAAAAGCTCTGTCCAAATATGAGTCAGTTGGTATGAAAATCCAGCAGTGGGGATTTTCTTTATATGGGTGTAATATAACTGATCATGTAGAATTTACCTGGAAATATAGCTAAGAAATTGCTGTGTTTTAAATTGCTTAAAGAATTAATTTTTATGTATTAAGGATAATTTTATGAATTTAAGCAATCATTTCAGACATGATGCTGCAGACATACTTTTAGACTGGTCCAGTAAATACTATTCATACACAGTGGTTAACTATAGAAAAAGTGCATCTCTCTGTACATCAGTCTTCATTCAATTGCTGTTCCACCTTTTATGTACAGGTGATAGAAAATATCTTGATGGTGAAAGGAGGGTGAAAGGCTCTACCAACATTAGACATTATTTCGAATATATGTTTCAGTGTTTATGATACAGCTTGAAAGAAATTAAAGGCAGACTGCATCTGACCTGCAGCTCTGTCCCTTTTAATTCAAACTAAAGAACACGTGATAAAAAGACTTACAGTTGTTCAAGGTATTTATCAAAACCTGTACAGGCTGACATTTTCAATATTTTTTGCTGACAGTACTAATTACAATGATGTACTTACAGAAAAAATACTTGGCCAGATGCTGATCTCAGGTAGCCAAGCATAAATCCGGAGTAATCTGATTGCTCTTGAGAGCATAACTCCAGATTTATGCTCGTATGCCTAACAGTTCAATCTGGTCACAAGCTTTAGGAACTAGTAAATTCCTTCTGTTCAGGATTTTTCCCATTTCTGTCCACACCTTATGTTCTGCCATATGAAGTCTAAAAATATGGAGGTATTTTGATGTTTTAGATGATCATCTATTTTGTTATTGAATGCACTGAAAAAGGACACATATAAGGAAAACAAAAAAATTGTCTAGGTCAAAGATTTCATTCTTATCCTTTCAATTTTTTCTGCAAAATAAAGTCTTCGAGAAGAACACAAGAAAACCTAGTAAAATCTGGGAACATTTTTTTTTTCTTAAGGTTAACATTTTTGGAATATGTTTATTCTGTTTCAAAGAGCATTTTGTTTGCTAGGTATTTTAAACCAAAACATCAAATCCAATATGACTGTCCAAATATTGGAAATTCTCTGTGCTGGTAGAGAATCAGCAGAGGTAGGAATCTAGTTGTGAGTCCTGTTGTTTTACAGACAGACTCATCCTGAATGTGTAGCCAACATCCAGCTTGCTGTGCCTGCCATCACAATACAAATAACAAATAAGCATGGCAGAAAGAGTATAGGAAGATATTCTTTAACACTGACTAATTCCTCCAGAATTCATTATTTTAATAATGAACACAGCCCATCCATGATAGGCACAAGACTGAATTTTTATGCAAATAGATTAATCAGTTCTGGAACCACTCTAGCCCTGAAAATCAAATTAACAATATCCATCATGAGCCATAATACAATTGCAGCAGAAAAAAAGGAGGTGTTACCTCCTTTAATAGCTGGGAAGGTTAGAAATATAGTTTATGGTTGACAATGTCCTTTTATAAGCAAGAACAATACCATAGCAACAGTTGTTATTGTTTAGGTATAGATGTTAAAGTTTGAGTACAAGAAGTACTAGATGAATGTGAAAAATAATACAATTGAATAATTTAAGATATAGCAATATTGTACATCTAACACTGTTCATTATTGATTTAGCTATAAAATTGTGTGAACAGACACTGAAACATTACATATATCTTCCTAAAGATGCGTCAGCTACAAAAGACATGAATCCTAGTAGAAGCATTGCAGTGAATGACTTTAATTATGCAAAGTTAAAAAGTTTAACTGTTTAAAAGATGTCTCTTCAGGACCTACCTGTTAGGAAGAGAAAGTCTGAATGACTCATTATGGTGAATAGGGATGTGAAAGGCAAACTTACTTTTGGTCAGTTTATCCTAGGGATCTGCTTTACTTGGGTAAACAGCTGCTGTTAAACAAATTCATGAATTCTAGCTGGGAAAGGGTAACGATGTCTAATTTCAGTCTGACAAGGTTTATACAAATACATCAAGTCACATGGTTCCAACACAAAAAGGGGATGTACTGCCTTTTTTAAAGACTTTCACAGATGAATGTGTGGAGGTCTCTGCCTATTAGAGCAGTTCTACCGGCACCAATTGTCCGTCCATCCTTGGCATCCATTCATTTCTTAAAAATTACTTTTTTCTTTTATCCCTCACCTTCTAGCTGTATGTCTGACTGGAGCAAATCTAAGACTGCAAATCTGCCAAAAGGCTCTAGGAATTAGACAACCATCAAGTGGACAAGACTGGTGAACCAACATGGAAGTAGCACAGAGAAAAAAAAAAAGGAAGAAGAAAAGAAAAAAACCCCTGTTTTTCTCTCAGACTAGTGAGTCAGTCATATTCAAACTACATTTATGGGATGACTAATGTCAGAGCAGGAGACACCATGCCAAGGCTAGAAGAGGATGAGACTGTTCAGCCTCAGTGCAGACTTATATCAGCTTAAACTGCCCAGAAAGCCCAATCTGCTTCATCTTTGCATACCCTTTAGGAAAAATGAGCTCAACTGCCATGTCCTAGTGTTAAAAAATCACCTTTCTGTGTATAATCTAATGCCTCATAAACTGACATAACCCTTTAGGAAACCACATCAGCTATCCCTCTGCTTCCTTTTTGTCCTTCATGTGGATTAAGATAAAGCTTCTCTGCAGAAGTGGTGAGAGAATGCATATTTAAGATATCTAAAGTTACTTGTTTCCTTGTATTCCAAATGTTTTATTTGATACCAGTTGCAGGAGAGAGAGGGAGGGAGGGAGGGAGGAGAAAAAGAAAGCTAAGGAAACAGAAACAGACAACTGTATAAGGCAGATGCAATTTTTTGGTTTCCTGACAGCATCTGAAGCCATGTCTCCTCAACAATGACCTAGCTACAACATTGTAAGATATTCTAGAGGTTTGTTCACAGTCCCTCCCACTGATTCTGTTCCATCTTGCACGGACTATTTAAATATTCATTAAGCCAGTGAGAAGGAAAATTACTCACTATTAATGCACTTTCTTGAGCACTTTCCTGGAAGGTGACAAATCTTGGCTGAAGTCCATGTTTTGATTCAGAGCAGAATTTGGAATCAAGGTCTCCCTTTTCTCAGGAATGTACTCAGACCAAGTTGCACTTACTCTTTTTTTTATTTTCTTAGAGAATATTTAGCCTCTGTAAAATGGCAGAGAGTCAGTGGAAGGTGTTGTACACACAGTACAGGATAACATGGTAGTTAAGCCATCCTAGAAGCTGCAAATTTAAATCTCCAGATGAAGGGGCTGGTGTGAACATGAGATGAAAAGGACAATTTCCTCAGCTAGAGGGCATGCAACCACAGTGTAACCAGTTTTTCCTCCATCACATTTTCAATTTTTCAATACCTACACATGCTGCTTTGAGCCTTTTGTCAGAGTTCAGCCCTACAGCAGAAAGCAATAAGTATTTTTCTGGTGTCAGTTAAGAAAAAAAGAGGTCAGGTTGTTATGCTGTAACTAGAGTGTCCAATATTTCACACGAAAACAGACTTAAATTTTATCTCACAGCATTAGGATTTCTGAGGAAATAAGTGGTAGAAGCAGTCAAAGAAAAGGCCCCATTTCACTTCAAGGCCTATCAAGTGGAAAGGCTGTTAATAATCTCTGTTTATGCTAATCTGTGGTAAATGTTAATACAGTACTGCTGTAAAAGCTGACTCTGTCTGCCATCAGCAACTGTGATGGCAAAACCGAAGACATCACTGCAGGACACATATGTTAGTCAGAGACTATGGAAGGATAAAAGAGCAGATTACTTGCCATAGCTACCATATCCCTGAAAGCTAAAAGAAGACTTTAGAAAAAAGCCCCAGCATTTCAGCTCACAGAAGAAATGAGATCTGTTTTTTCTTCAGTATCTTCCTTCAGGAAAAAGACAGAAGGATATCTTGAACAAGAATGCACAATTTTAGATGTTGATATTCTGAAACATGAATTATTTCATTTATTTAGGTTGCACTAGTACAAGTTTTTACTATTTTAAATGTCTCTGATAATCCTGACTGAAAAGTAATTTAAGATCCCTTAGAAATTATAAATGGAAAACAAGCAACACCC
Source organism: Corvus hawaiiensis (assembly GCF_020740725.1). Classification (NCBI taxonomy): domain Eukaryota; kingdom Metazoa; phylum Chordata; class Aves; order Passeriformes; family Corvidae; genus Corvus; species Corvus hawaiiensis. Next base: position 33,329,330 of record NC_063215.1, on the reverse strand, counting down.
AACCCCCACCCTCCCAAAAAAAAGGCAAACAAACACAAAAAGACAAAAAAAATTACTCCTTGAAACACTATTTATCTGGAGGAACAGTCACATTTTCAGCCAGGTTACAGCAGAAGACCTGAGGGTAAGAATCTTTGTGTTCTTCCCCTTGCCTCAGCGCATAAACTTGGAAGGCAAGAAGTCACCCTATGCCAGCAGAGGGACACCGCAGTCCCAGCCTGTACACAGACAGAAGAAGGAAAATGAGGTCAGTTATGCAGAAAACATCAACATCGCCAGGTCTGCACTGCCCTCAGGGGACTCTGCCACTGCACAGACTCAAAGGCACCCAGACAGCACAGGCTTCCCTCTGGCCTGCCATTCCCCTGACCTCCTCCCAACCTCCACCTCTAGCACCACAATGTATTCTGAGCCCAGCAAAACCTTGTGGGAGATCCCTGACTTGAGTTTCTGCTTAAGACTAAATACTGACTGCTCCAGGGTCTTGACAATGAGAATCAAGAGGTGGAACAGCAATTAGACTGGTTTCTGGATCTGTGTATATATTAGAGAAAAACTTTGCCTTTCATTGGTGTAGAAAGCTTTGCTTTCCTTGCTATTTTTTTATACTCGATGTTGATAACTTGGTGGTAGTTTTTAGGATTTTTGCCTGTTTTTGCAAGAAAAAAGAAGCATTTTAGTATCATGCATTTTAAGATCTTTTTTGATTTATTCAAGAATGACATCTCTGAATGTAAGACTTGAATTTGCTCTTTCATATATTTCTATTGAAGAGAAAGTATACTCAGACCTCTCTGTAAATTGGAATTGTATTTACCATATCAATGACATATGATTAAAAGTTTCATTATTAAAAATAAGTGCTTATTCCCATCAGTTGTAAGTTCAGAAACAGCAGATCTGATGAAATCTTCCTTCAATCTACTGCACGTGAGTGATAGTGTACACCCACAGACACATCAAGTCTATACTGCCCAGGCAAAGAGCCCTGGAATGCAGACAACACACTGGCACAGCAGAGTTCCAATCCCTACACTAAGTGTAAGATATATGCCTTAAGTGGGTATGCTTGCCCTCATGGATTACTTAGATTTTTCTTTTTTATGCATAAAAAATAGTTTTTTCATCAACAGACAGAGCCTGCAGCAAATGAGCATTACAGCAATTTCAGACTTTCTTGCTGACAGAAACTCTCTATTGAAACCTTCTGAACTCTGTTAATGAGTTGGAAAAGGATGTGTTGCTCTTCCACTACTCCAATATTTTACCACTGAGGTTCCACTGAGGCTGAATTTTGCTGAGGGTTCAAAAGTGTCCAGCTGCCAGCTGGAACCCTGCTAAATGAACATCATCAGAGCAAAGTTTTACAAAAGTTGCCTTAGAACATGAATGTGTTGCAGTGAGCTCCAAACATAAATTAAATTCAAGGCAATTTTAAATAATTTATCTAAATAGGAAAATAACATCTAGTTTTAGAACTCCTCATCTTGCTCAAGAAAATAAATTTAGGAGAATAGATCACATCGAATTATAATTACTGCAACATGAATTGATTTCAATTAAAGAAAATTCCAGTATCTTTCTGGCACTATGTAAAGCAAGTTTTAAATTTAGGTATTCTCTTCATAAAGTAAGCTGAATGTTAGCGAATTAACCTAAGTATCAGTTTCAAAAAGAGCCCTGACAACCGCATCTACAATGACAGGTCATGAAGACCAATTCAGATCATATTCAAGGGCAGAATGTAGTTTCTGAATTATATTGAAGTCACCTTAGAAGCTAGTCACCAGATAGAGAACTCAGGAAAAATGTAAAGTATGGTGAACAGCAGTGAAACTTACTCATTTATTTCATTCTGTGGCTTATGCAGGTAACAGTTCTAAAGTTCCATGCTATCTACAGGTTTTTGAAGATACAGTTCATTTCCTACACAAGATAGACTTTTGTAAACATTTAAACATTATTCTCACCATTTAAAAGTACAAATTCAAGCCATAATATAATATAATATAATATAATAATCTGTACGTATCCACACAATTAAAAATACAGATTTGGGCTCAGTTTTGTCAAACCACTGATAACTAAATGGCATGTGGATATGCAGAGGTGAATGGGATGAGATTAATAAATTTATTTATTTATTTATTTATTTATTTACAATGGACATAACCATGCTTCAAAAAATGGTTTAAAAACTCCAAATACGGACTTGACAAATTTGTTTTCTGTTGGGGAGCGCACACAACAGAGGCAGCATGCCTTGGAAGGCTTCATTAATCAATGAGAACACGACATGCCATTATGTCCACTCTCATGAGCCCAGGAAGAAGCAGTAGCCATAGTAGCACCACATTCATACTCCATTGGCTATGGAGTGCATGCAACCACAGCTCCAGCCTCCAGGGCATTTGTGGGGACAGATCTGTGTACCATCTGAAGGTGTGTAAAGGGTGGACACTGCAACTGATTCTTCCCTTATCCATCAAAGGTCAAAATTACGGTCACGAGAACAAAGGTTGAAGGGCTTCTCTCTTGATCATAGAATCATAGAATAGTTTGGGTCAGAAGGGACCTTAAAGATCATCTAGGTTCAGCCTCTTGGCACAGGCAGGGACACCTTCCACTAGACAAGGTTGCTCAGTGCCCCATCCAATCTGGTCTTGAACACTTCAAGGGATGAGGAAGCCCCAGCTTCTCTGGGCAACCTGTGCCAGAGCTTCATCATCTTCACAGTAAAGCATTTCTTCCTAATATCTAACCTAAACCTATGCTCTTTCAGTTTCACATTTAGTGTCCTATCACTACATGCCCATGTAAAAAATCCCGCTCCAGCTTTCTTTTAGCCTTCTTCAGGTACTGGAAGGCTGCTATAAGGTCTCCCTGGAGTGGTTTCTTCTCCAGACTGAACAGCCCCAACTCTCTCAGTCTGTCTTCATGGCGAGGTGCTCCAGCCCTCTGATCATCTTCATGGCCCTCCTCTGGACTCTCTTCAACAGGACAAGGTTCCTTGTGTTGGGGTCCCAGAACTGGAAGCAGCACTGCAAGTGGGGTCTCACTAAAGAGGAGTAGAGAGGCATGTCTTAGGTTACAATGAAAGATGTAACCAAAAGTATGTATTCTATCACCATCTGTTAAAACCAGGTGGGGCAGTGTTCTTTATCTCTTCCGTGACACATCCCTGATAACTCCTTCTGGAGTCTATCTCCGCCAAATGGGCCATCAAGGCCTCACTGCATGACTCATAAAATTACATCATCCCATTGTGAGATGCTCTGCCCAGGGGCAGGAACCAATCATTCCTACCTGGATATAATCTGAGGTTTGGAACACCACACTCAGCCCTTACCTACTGGATTCCCAGAGCACAAGAGCTACATAACCACCACCGGACCTTCAGAGGAAGACCAGACCCTTCTACAGGATCACAGCTTCAGCAGTCCCACATCTATCACTTCAAAGAGAACTGCAGCCACCCCTTAATCGGACTGCTACCACGACAGGGTGTCAGGTCGTATCCTGACTCTGTCAGGTTAAGCCAGTGTTTCTGTATTATTGCCTTGTTATATATATACTAGTAAAGAACTGTTATTCCTATTTCTCATATCTTTGCCTGAAAGCCCCTTACTTTCAAAATTATAATAATTCAGAGGGAAGGGGATTACATTTTCCATTCCAAGGGAGGCTCCTGCCTTCCTTAGCAGACAGCTGTCTTTCAAACCAAGACAGGGCAGAATCCCCTCCTTCAACCTGCTGGCCATGCTGCTTTGGATGCAGCCCAGGATACAGCTGGCTTTCCCAACTACAAGTGCACATTGCTGGATTGTGTTGAGCTCATGTTGATACTTATTTCTTATTAACCAGTTATATACTTTTTAAGTGCTTAATCTCATTTGGACTCTGATAATTTTTACTGGCATTATAACTGAGCCACTAAAGCCAAGCTTGCCTGTCAGCTAACATCAGCGGTAGGCATGGCAGCAGTGCACTTCCACTTGGGAAGGGAGCCCAAGTCACAGTTCAAGACACCAAGCAGAACAGTGCAGGAATGCTTGAACTCCTAATGCTTAGGTTTTGCCTGCTACACAAGGGAAAAGAAAGCAAGTATTTGGCTCCATTGTCAACTAATCACAACCAAAGAACAGATATCAGCTGTCTAAACTCTAAACTTGTTTCTGAAATGGAAACTCCATGGTTGCATTTTTTTATATATCTGTCTATTAATATCTGCATTAGCTGCTAGATAGCTCCTGATACTACAAAAATAAAGGGTCTCAGAAAACTGAGACTACTTTTTCCATGGTTTCAGCTTCATCAACATCATAGTCTTCACATTTTTCCTTTTTCATTTCATTTCATTTCTTTTTTTTTAGGAAAAAAGTTGACATTGTACTGGAATATATTAAATTATTAAAACACTTGAAGTAATCCCTTCTCTCTGATCAACACTAGTAAGGACTCAGCTCTCTCTAGTTTCAGGCATTGTCCTTCAAAAAAGTTGTGGATCAGCTGAGCAGAATCCTTAGGAAAACAATGAAGAAGTCAGGAAATCATGATCTATAAAGAAAGGTTGGAGGATCATTTAAATTAAAGCATACCAAAGAGCCCTGCAACATATAAACAACATACTTGTTTAAGTACATAAAAGTCTGCTGAAAGGAGAAATAAAATAATTCACCGTGCCAGTGGCGGATTGTGGAAGAATTGATTTGAAGTAGAATGAAGGATTATATTAAATACTAGCAAAAATTTTCTGATGTTAAGTGTAGTTTAGTAGCACTAGAATCAACCTGAAGAAGCTATTAAGGCTCTGGAACTGGAGATCCTTGAGAACTGCTTAAACAAGCATCTGACAAGAATGACCAAGACCCAATCACCCTTATCACAGAGCAGAAGAACCCTCTGAGAGTCTCATGAACTCCTTGCTGGTCATGTGCTGTGATGCCCATACACAGATTAGAGTGTTCCTCCACACAGCAATTTTGGGAGGAAATGCAACCTTAGCTGTCATGTTTAAATTCAGTTGTAATTGTTATAATTGATGGAAAACTGTCTCTGCTGGAAGACAAAACTTGAAAACAACTTTGCATCTTTTCTGTATTAAAAAAGTTCTGTGATCATGATCAACAGGAAAGAGCCATAATATTTCATCTACTTATCTATTTTATATTTTAGAGTTTGTGATTAATATCAGCTCACTTTTGACATGTAAAAGTTAGATAAGCACTATAAGGCTCCTTCTTTAAGATGCAAGACATCTCTTCAGGTGAATTCACCCTACTCTTACCACCTAAATGAAGCAAGGTGTTTACTGTGTATCTCTCTCTCTCAGCAGCACAGGGAGCTTCATCAACTAAACAAGTGTTTCTGTGGATTGCCAAAATAAGCCTCAAAGCAAATTAAGAGATTTTGAAAGGAACAAACAGCAATCCTAATGTGGAAATGGCAACAGCATCTCAATTCATATCACACTACTCATTAAATAGCACCAGTGTAAATGATCAAATCTGCTTTAGGGGTCATGCTGAGAGGGTACTGCTTCTTCTGTATATCTAGTTATATCTGCAATGTTTTACAACTTGACAGGGATTTTTTGAATTAGGTTGTGATGTTATGAGTCAGTACATTCAAATCAGATGGACTGTTAAAAGAGGAGCTTCCAGAAGGCAGACATGCAAAACAATTTCTCCCTAAAACCAATATATGATTGCTTCTTCAGCTCTAGGGCTGGATTCAAAAGCCTAACCCTCCAGCTATACCACTCCATTGCCCTCTGCAGTATGTGGTGCTTCAGTGTGCCTTCTATTAGAAGAAAGCATACCTGATTTCAACAAGGTTGACAAAGTCCTTTAAATTGCTGACAATATTTCATAACAAAATGAAAGCAATGTACATTTGAATGCAAATATTAGTTTAAACAAAATAAAAGCTCCAAATGGTAGCCCTTATGGATTACCTGAGACATCTTAGGCTTGATAAAGAGATTTCTAATTAATCTGTATGAATAAGGAAGATATACATTTATATTTGTTAGGGTTTTATTATAGTGCTGTAGTATTAGTAACCTTACTTTAATAGTAACCTCACTTTGAAGCTGAATACATAATTTTAAAAAACAAATTAGTACAAGTTATGTTTTGTGGCATGGATATTATTAAATCAAATTTCATTGTGTGAGAATGTGGGCATACACGTGAATCAGTCTTTCATAAGTTATAACTGATGTTATATACAATATGCAATTAACATAATTACTTTCCCTAGGGCATGGAAAAATAAAATATATTTCTTAATTTTTCATACTGCGTTGAAGAGTTATCATAAATGCTGTTAAATAAAATTTAGTTTTGGTTTGGATGCTCTAATATCTTTCATGACATGAGCTCTGAACTAATTCCAAAATCAAAACACAACCTAGCAGGGAGCTGCAGCCAATAGGCAAAGATCTGCTCAGTGCCTGATATATTAATTAACAACATTTTAAGTGTGCCCCTGCCACTGAATACAATATTAAATGAAGGTCCCACCCAACACAAAGGTAGAATGGATGAAAACATAATTTCACCATTTGAAAGGGTCAGTGGAAGCAATTTGGTTGCTGTCAGCTCAGATGGCATTCCAGTAATGTATATATACTCAAAAAAAGTATTTATTTCCTTCATAAAGCCTGAAGATATTCAAAACACCGCTGGACAAGAGACTGGACAATCTGCTTTTTTTAACCCTTCATGGGCAGACTGGATGGGTTCCAGAGGTCTCTTCCTACCCCAGACATACTGTCCTGCCATTCTGTGAACAGGCAGGTGAACCGAGAAAACGCAGAGAATAACTGCAATGTATTAATGTGTGAAAACCTTTCCTTTTCTGGAATGTTCACTTTCCTTTGGAAAAAGATCATTATTTTGCTCAGCTATCGAGTACTATCACCCCAAATCTCATGTTTGCAGATAAACTGGCTGTCCCAGAGGGGATTATATCACAAAGAACAAAACCCAACACATCACACACTACACTCATAACCCTATAAGAGGAGTACATATACCTAAGCAAAGTGAAAGTAGTATTCTCTTCCAGTTTTATTACCTCAAAAATTGGCATCTGTTATAGCCTAACCATTCAAGACCCCTCTGTAAAGTAGGTGGGATTAAGGCATCTGTAGAGGATGATAACTTTACCAACCTAGAAAGGACCTTAGGAGACTGATGACTTGTTTAAACTGGGCACATAACTTTTAGATAGCAAAGGTTATGAAAAAGGAATGTCATTGAGAGAGAAAGTCATGCAGAGAACAATCATCTTAAGTGAATTCTAGAAATGTGGTGTTAGTTGGAGGGAAGCCAGTCAAACACATATCTTACAATAGATTTTTTATGTGTTCAAACCTCCACACAGATTTATCATCTGTCTTTGTAAATAACTAGACTTGAGTAATTCTACTGCAACAGGCATTTTTTAATTGAGACTATGCCCCTGCTTTGAGAAGTGCTCAGTAATAATTCCCCAGGACAATATTTTTACAGTGTTGGATATGCATTTTCACCATCTTATTGTTTGAACGCTTCTGCTCCTGTTCCCATTTGTTCAGAGCAACAGCACAGCCTGCATGCTCCAAGGCAGACCCAGGCAGACACAGATGAGCATGTGCCAGTCGCCAGGAATGCTTTACAGAGATCAAGTCAGATTTGCTGTGAGAGCATCTCTCCAGCACACACTGCTCTGTAACACTTCTCAAGGTACAGCACCTTCCTTGTGTGTTCAGTCATTTCCTCTGAACAGATCCAGACAGCCTGTCTTGGGGTGACTTTATGTTGTATCCCATATCAGTGCCCATGCCCAGAAATTAATTTTGTGCCTTTCTATGCCTTTAAACTGAGCCTGAGAGGGGGGAGGAAAAACCGAGCAAAACTTTTTCAAAGCAGTTCTGTAGTTTTGTTTTCTTGTTTCGAGGACGCAGAGATACAGACTCCTCTGGCTTCTAACAGCAGCGGCGGGAGCAGGAGGAAGAAATTTGTTTTTTCCAGCCAGCTTTCGGCCAGTTTTTCAGCTGCTTTTCTTTTCCAGAGAGAGACTGAGAGTTGAAATTTGTTTTTTCCTGGAATTTCAGATTTTTTCCCTTTTTCTGCTGGATTGCTTCAATACCGAAACACATAAGGAGGACTTTCCACCAAGCACAGAGGGCCTGGCCCTAGGCCAAGTCCCAGCTCCAAGGAGGAGGGAGACCAAAGGGAGGACTCTAACATTTTCCTAGGTTTTTCTCCACAGTGAGAGATTTTATTATTTAGCATTATTATCCTTTTCCCATGTGTTTGTTAAATAAATAGTTTTTATCTCTTTTACTTTCCTTCAAGGAAAAAGTTTCTTTTTTCCCAAACTTGGTGGGTGAGGGGTGGTTGTAGCCTGCCTTCTCTCAGAGGATGTATTTCTAAATTTGGCCAAACGGGCACATAGCCTCATGAAATGCATCACACTCCCTATCTCTTTGTTCTACCATCTAGCATCTCTTTTAAATGAATGTCCCTTTCCCCCCTCTTCCTGTCATTTTTCCAGGTGGAAAGGCAGGTCCTTTCACCACTGTCAGCCTGCAGAATACTACCCTTGAGACAAAAGAAAACCTATGAAACCTGAAGACCTTCTCTGAGGAGAGACAGCAACACTACTAGGTCTGAATCATCATTCACGATTGTGGGGACTGGGGAAGAATTTACATGCATTTGGTTATGATATTTCTGCAAATTACTGCCATTTTGTAAGCAGAGTATAAGTATCAAAATTAAAAATGTATTTCTTGTCTCCATCATTTCCATGTGCTGTTCACTGGAGCAGTGCTTCTGGTCCCAAAGGCTGCAGTTTGAGGAGAGCACTGGTGAAAAGGGATGTAACACCTGTGACTGTGGTGTGCAGGGGACCTCAAGGAAAGCACACTAAAAATTCTGAAGCAGTTTCCAATACAAAAGAAGACATGGAGGTGCCAGTGCTTTTATACCTTTCCCTGAGATAAGGCTTGAGAAGTTTTAGGCACACTGGTTAGAGGCAATTATCTGGATCTCCAGTGCCCACCTCTACTTCCCTTGAGTGCTGCATTGATTTTAAGGAGCATTGTAAAAGATTAAAAGTTCTACATGCCAAGAGTACAACCTGACCCTGCTGCACTGCAGTAACTAGCAATTACAGAACATGACACACTCAATGGACAAGCATCTGAAATGTAAGAGAAGGATTTGTCTGGATGGTAAAATTCAACATTCAAATCATGCTCCAGGGAGCTCTGTGGGTCATAGTCTAATAAAATGGGAAAAGTCAGCTTCACCTTAATTTTGGTCGTGTTTTGCAGGTGCCTCACAGCAGGAATGGAGAACAAAGACTCCTGTTCTTATTAGAAACCAATCCTGAATGCAGTCTTGTGGCTGGCACCCAGCAGTTATTGGTCTACATGTCAGCTGCAGCAGCTGGGCAGAAACTGAAGCACATGGCAATAAAGGAATCATGGTGAAGGAGGGTAGTTTTCTATCATCCACCACTCTAAGAGACACAGCCTTTTACTGATGGAAATCATCAAAACTGAACACAATCTCCCTCAGACCCCAGGCTTTTTTCCAGAGATGTGCAGGCAAAGAATCTAGTTGCACACCCAGTTGGGCACCTAATATTCTATAAGTGAATTTCATGCACAGTAAGTTTTGATTAGGATTTCAGCAGATGTGCACAGTGTAGATACAGATACAACAAAGGGGGGAAAGGAAAAGGGACTGCTTAGAAAGGGCAGTCAGTGCTGATTTTTCTCCTGGCTCCTGCACAGCTTGTCTTGAATAGGAACCCCTCCTGGGAGGCTGTGAATTCACAATATGTCTCCAACAATGCGTGCTTTTGGGAAAGAGTAGGGAAGGAGGGACAGATTCAAACTAGAATTGTACTGCAGATTCCTTCTTTCACTGTGGCACAGCGAAAATTATTCCAGAGAAAATTATGAGGATGAAAAATGGAAAGTCATTCCATGCAGGATTTCTGAGCTTATGAAACTTCTATCAGTTCTACTTCATTCACAAAGTGAAACGAATCACCATAGCAAAAACGAAATTAAATCTTATCAGAGTATAGCTCTGCCATGCACCATGAGTCAATGTCCATTACACATGGCACTCCTTCCCTCTGATGGTGAAGGGATGCAGTAGGACTGGCTGTCTCACAGAATGAGTTTCCCACTGCCCAGGCAATTCACCACTCTATCACTGCAGCTCAGGTGGGCTCTCCAGAGGTTCGAACTGCTTCTTGTTGCTGCATAAAACACAATTAATTATTCGTGCGTTTGAAAACTTTCACCCATTACTTCCAGCTCAGAGTTTCCATTTTCTCAGAAATGACCACGTTTTCCTTTGGTGTCAATTTTTTTATTTTAATATCTGACCAAATGCAAGTTCAAAAATCAGGACAACTGGGAAAATGTTTTCAAATGCCTTTAAAATGAATGTGCTGTTGAAAAACCGGGGTTTTTTTTGTGAAACAAAGCTGTTCAAGACAAGGGATTCCAAGTAGTTCTTCTAATCTGATTGCTCTTCCAGGGATCTGTAAATATGCCTGTCCTGAACTGTTCTCTTGCAATGCTGCTCAACTGCACAGTACTGACATCTACAATTTATAATAGGTCAGCCAGAGTTTTTTTTTAATTCATTTACATAATGCTTTTGCCACTACTTGTATTTGTTCATGCAAATAAGCAGAGCAAATACACCAATGAGCTCTAGTTCTGGATTATATGCTCAAAATATAACAAGCCCCATCCACAATTTTTCCATCATGTATTTTCTTCATATAAACATTCAAATTACATACACATAGGTCACAATTACTTAATTGCTTATAACAAAGTTGAAGTGTCTATTTTGCAATTAGTCTTACATTGTAAGAATGTAATTAAAAGCCAAGTTGATAATCATTTGAAATTTTGAGTAGAGATATATGGATGTCATGAAGTTTATATTGCAATTGGATTGTTTTAGAAGAAATCATTGTAAAGTGCTATTTCTAAACAATACAGGACATATTTAAAATATTCTTAAGTTGTGTCAATTTACCATTGGCCGCTTGCTTTGTAAAACAGTCACATTCCAAGGATTTTTAATTTCTTGTTTTCTCAAGTAACAAAATTAGTAATGTTATATATTATAATGAGTTAAATATTTTATCACTCTTCACTTTTTAAATATATACAGCCTTATTTTAAAATATCATTCACTCTCCATTGGCATAACCTTCCTACTTGATATTTGCCTGACAGCTATTCATTTGCACTGTCAAAATACCCAGGTATATTTAAGTATTTAATTTGGAGTATTTAGTGATTTGGAGAGCATTGCAATTTTCTGCATCTACCAGGAGGCATTCAAAATAGATGTGAATACTTTTGTATCAGCAGTTACAAAATTGTCATCTGAAAACATGCCTGTGGTTAGGAATACAAAGCCAAGACTCACTTAGCAAATTTAGAAAAAATTACCATAGTTGGCTACTTCATATTCTTATAAAATACATTTTAATGAACAACATAGATTAAAAGAGGTATTTGGAATGCAAACAGTTGGACTTCTAGGTGACAATGAAAATCAAAGGTATATCCATAGGACTTCAGTTCTCTCTCTGTCCATGATTTAGTGTTTTGCCCCAGTCATGCAATATGAATTTGGGTTCAAATAGAAAGGATTGTTAACATCACCCAAGGTTTTAAGCAGAATGAGATCCAAATCTCCAAAGGAAGGCTCAGAAAAGCCAGGTGTCATCTGTTTTAGCACAGAAGTCTCTTGCAGCCTTCTGGCTTGAGCACTTACAATGCAAAATCTACGTTGTGTGGACCAGCCTACGTAGGAAAGGTTACAAGACTGACTAACTTCATGAAGCACTAAACTCACACAGGATGTTCCTGACTGAAATGTAGTACAGGACTAAGCCTACTCCTTATAGTGTTGTGTCTAATTGCAGATGGTCCCCAAATGCTATGTGGCATCAGAAAAAATGGATGGCATTAAAATCACAATGAAACTAGGTTGAGGGGAGAGGAAGACAGAAGGAAAACAGGCCTTTTTTGAAATGTGAGTCTCACTGTCAACATTGCAGGGTGTGCCACTATGCTGGGTAATACACAGTGTGATCACATTAATTCTAATCTTTATTTTCATAATCTTTATACTCTTGGATGAATTATTTTTAGGCAGCTGAGCTTTGCTATTATGAATATTTCTCAGAAAACAACATCGTACTATTTAATTTACAATTCTTGGGGTAGACATTCTAATCTGTTAGGAAAAGTGAAACAATAATTCCACCTTTGTTGTAAAATACAAAGAACCACAACAAAACAACACCAGATTTCAAGTGAGAGGGAAAAAAAGATGCCTAATAAGTTGATAAGTGCTTTTGAGCAATGAATATTTTTGAAGTGTTGCAATCCATTCAAAAATCTACTTTTAAACATCAATAAGCAAAACTCAAATATGTTTTTCAACAGAAATAATTTTTGAGCTCTCACAGTAACAATTTCATCACCTAATAGGTAATCACACTTTTTTTTCAGTCTTTCTCCTGAAGTGTGTTGCTAATCAAGTTTCTGTCCTGCTGAACATGGTGAGCATAAGGTTACAGCAGTTTCCATGTGTCCTGGGAATGGGACCTGTAGTACTGTACTTCCCCACTCCTTTTCTTACTAAATGTCTGCCCTTGCCACATTGTCCCCCCCTTCCCTGCCCCTAGTCCTGGCCATTCCCTCCGGTTCTCCCTATTGGTTCCAGTACCCAACTCCACCCATGTACCGCCCCTGCGCCCTGACACCAATACTCCATGTGCTCTCTCCGCCCCCCCGTCCCCATATAAAACCCCAGGCTCTCTGACCATGTGGACTCTCTGCTTCAGGGAGTTGCCGTGTCGTCGTGTGGATAAAGCTCCTCTGAGGCCCCCATGCAGAGACCCTTCTCACCTCCTTTATCGCCACCGTGTTGCAGAGCTGATGGCTAGCCGGAGCAGGGGCATGGGGCCATCCGGAAAGACTACGGGAAGCAGAACAGCCGCTCTCCCCAAAGCAGCCCTGCAGCGCTCTCCGGGAAGGTTTGCAGCTTGCTAAACCAATGCAGGAAACCACACACCGCAACAGGGACCCTGCCCAATTTTCATAACTAGTGTAAAGCCTGCACATTTTGACAAAAGTCAGAGGATTTTGTCTCATTTGTTCTTTATTTACATAATGTCCTCCTTCAAAAGCAATCTTGGGAACTTCTTTGTTACTATACACAAAGGTAATATTCACCATAGTTAAACATGGTAAAACACACTTTCAAATTCTAGTTCATGATTTTACAAAAATGCAAGGAAAGTTACGTTTTAACAACTTCAGCAGAGTTAGTTGAATTACAATGACTAAAGGGGTTTAGATATGAATCTAAATTCAATTTTATCTGGTAATAAGATGATGATTGTGACAATGAAGAATGTGCTAGAAAGTTTGCTAATAAATTTAGAAATATTTCTTGAATGAATATTGAAAAGTTTCAATGTTTCATTCAAACTCATTTCAGCATCCTTGGTAAAAATATGTCAGTATCCTTACAATATTGTAATTTTCTTACTTAAGTGATTTCTGCTTTGTCTTTGTCTGGCCTATCATAGACAAGATATACCAAAAAAAGTAAAAGTATTCAAATTTAAAACCTGTGGTTTACTTCGTTTCATTAAGCACAAAAAGCAAGTTGTATTTATTTAAATTTTCTGAAAGCTTGTGCATTGTATCTCACCAAGAAAACCTTTCCTCTACAGAAAAATTTCTAAAATACCTACCAATAACATGTGAACCCTCAGGGTTCATCTTGTCTTTAGTCCATGTTTATATGTTTGGTGTTTATATCATGAAAATATCAGAAAGATATTCTGAGAAAATTATGAAAGAAAGATTAGAAGTATTTTTCTTTTGGTTTAGATTAAAGTTTAGGGATGGGGCAGGGAATTGGAAGTAAATCATCTAGATTCCCTTCCAACCTAAACCATTCTATGGTTCTATGAATCTACAAGCAGAAACAAATAATTTTACTGATTTTTTCTGATGGTTGTTGGATTTCATTTATGTCAGTAAATGTTCATTAAGCACCTTTAAAATACAATGAAACACATTTGTGTAGAGGGTTGGAGAGATAATTACACACTTTAAACGCAAACTGCCAACATAGGGATAATTGCTTGCCTTCCCAGGTTTCCAGTCAGTGGTGGTGAGAATATATATTTACCAAATAATGGTATCTTACCTGGGATTTTCATTGATTAATGCAATGACTGGGGACATTACTGGGAGCTTTCTTGTCCCCAGTTCATATCCTAAGGTTCTTAATAAAAATCTATGCCAATCCTTTCAAAATAAGTATATGCTTCTGTAGATTGAGGGTGGAGGTTTGATGCCAAAGGACAGAAGGTTCAGCTTGGCATGTACATTAAAAATGAAAGTCACAGTTTCTTCTAATTATACAGTTTATCAAAATCTCTAGTTCCACTTGTTAAAACCTGGCTTCATTTTCACATTGATGTCCCTCATCTCTGTTGCTGAATACAGCTTTCTTCTTTCACAAATATAGATTCCAAATTAGGGTGTACATTCTTATCTGCACAAGGGAAATTAATATTCAGCACAGTTTTCCAGTTTTTTGGAAGCTAGCAAGATCCCTACTGAGTTGTGTAGGCTAAAGTGGCATATTTAGTCAATCAAAGGGAAATATAAAAGGCCGAACAAACCAACGCACTCTGATTCTTTCTGGAACAAGAGATTAATATTATATGAAGCACTTATTTGTGAATGCATATTTAGAAAAAAAAGGGTTTTTGTCTTGCATTTTAAAAGCTGAGTTGTATTCTGGGTCCCTAAAAGTATGCCAAGACTGAATTTGTCGAGTTTCTAAGAGGTTGACACGTGAGTAGAGGGGGTGAAGGACACAGTTCAGTTGAGCTGAATCTTGTGACATTTTATTTAGGATCCTAAGACATTCCGAAAACTGGTGCAACCCAAGGCCTTTGGGACATTTGCATGTTACTGGTCTTGTAGGTACAAGAGTTTGGACAGTTATATTCAGGCCAAGATGTCCCGGGAGTTTAAACTACGGTATATGAAAAGATTGGTTTTGAAGCCAAGAGTTGATTGACCCTCATGTAACAATAACCACAATAATTATTCTAGGTCATGTATCTATTGCCGTGCTAGTGCATTCACAATGTCCGCCTCTAGTTTTTAGTTCAGAACTGCCTCTGGCACAAACTGACAGGTTCCTCAGAATGTGTAAACATTTCTCATTTGTGCTGGCTTCATGTTTATCACAAAATGACCTGATTTGTACCTACAGGCTACAGCTTGTAAATTGGATTTTTCACCCAAACCATACTTCACCAGTGAAGTTAGGCAACATTCAGGCTCCAAAAACCAGGAGGCCCAGAGTGGCACATATCCATACAGTTAAATGTTTCAGTCTCCAGAAGCATGAAATAATCCACAGCACCAAATGGAAATGGTGTTTAACCTGTGATAACTCCCAGACTATGTCAAAAATTGTTTGGTGAGACCCTAGGCATGAGCCCAAAAGCATGCTAAGGGCTTGTCTAAGCCCTGTTGCAGCCTGTGTAATCCTATAGTGCCTGGGAATTCCTGACTCAGGTACCATTCAATTTACTGGTACAGAGAGTCAGACACAGTTTTTGAAGGAATTAATGATATTTGCCAGCTGGGCAACTCATCTGGAGCTGGCCAAGCATATTTTGCCTTTCTAGTCTGTAGGAAAGAAAGGGCATCTTTTTTCATCTGGTCTCTTCTTCACAATGCATTAGAGAATATAATCTCTAAATCCTACTTTCAGAACCCTGAGCCAGCACAAATGTAGAAATAGGGAACTTCTTGCTGAGTTTTATGTGGTCTGGAAGAATTTTTGCTGAGAAAAGATAGCCTGGGTGTCATGGTGAGCATGCTTAGGTTAGGCACTTGAGCAAGCTGCATGGGGAGCTTCTGATACCCCACTTTCCAAGGAAAGGAAAGGGAAATCTACTGCCTTGACTGCTGAATACACCAGCAGAATTCCTTGGGAGTCTGCCCTATACAAGAACCAATTATCTATTCCAATTATCTTTTGTTCAAAAGGCTTCAGGGAATCATGTTTTGGTGTGCTCATGGGAAAAGGAGCACTGGGTATGACACAACCTTTGGTACAGAGCACCGTACCTGAGCTTTTATGTTTCACAGTTTTAGGCACACATTTGCCAACCAGCTGCTGCCAGCCTGGAAGGTGCTTCTGGTGACTTTTTGCCAGAATCTCACAGCACAAAAAGGCTATGGTAAACAAGTATGGTTGTTCCACAGCCATGGTCCATCTGCCATAGCTTTTGCAGAAATGTGGTCGATTCATTTCAGGCCTGAAATGAGCACTGACACCCACAAGTGCCAGGAGAGTACTTTGGAACTGATTTTCTCCCTTTTCTGTGATGCATGGACTTACACAAAAATGATAGATGCCCTCAAAACTGCCCTCCTGCTTCTGGCCACACTGCCCCTGCATCTTGCAGCAAGAGGCAGTGGGTTCAGCACAGCAGCTGAACAAGCCATGGGTACCAGGGCCTGGCAAGCCAAGAGCGCGAGTAGCACAGACAGGCTGGGAACAGCATAGGCAGCTGGACAGCTGAGAAGCCTGAAGCTGAGTCAAAGTGTAACATTGATGAAATTAAATGAAACCATAGGCACACATAAAAAGTGGTAAATAGAGGTATGGCTTTGCAATCACAGCAAAAGTGGCAAGTTCTATCTCCAATAAGATGATTCACAACAGAAATTAGTACAGCAGTAGTACCAAGGAAAAATTAATTTTCAATATTGCAAAATGCTATGATTTCTGAAGCAACTAGATGGAAAACAAAAACTGATTAGTAGCTTGAAAGGAGTGACTAATCAAACTGCCTGAATATAAAACTGGCCTGAGACTTCAGAAGTGTTGGCATAACTGAGAATCTGCAGAATAGCTCAGAAGAGGAAAATGAGTTTTAGATAAGCAAGGCAGACCAAAATCACTTGGAAATCATGCCAGCAGCTGCTTAATAACTTACATATTAAGTCAGGGACAGCTGTTAGAAGAAGCTTTGCCTTCACCAAGCTCAAATGAGAAGTAGATGTGACCAGTCTAGGACAGAACTGGTGTGCCTTGTTCCACAGATCCTCACTGCTCATTTTTCTGTAATTTGGAAGATAAGGGGACTGAGCATACCAGGAGATATGACCTTGTCATAGAAGGAAATCAGGTTGGTTAAGCAGGACCTGCCTTTCCTAAACCCATGCTGGCTGAATCTGATCCCCTGGCCGTCCTGCATGTGCCATGTGATGGCACACAAGATGATCTTCTCCATCACCTTCCCCAGCACCAAGATCAGCCCAACAGACCTGTAGCTCCCTAGATCCTCCTTCTGAACCTTCTTGTAAATGGCTCCTGTCATGATGAGACTCTGTCAACTAGACTCCTAAACAGACCAAAGTCTGCCCCCAAGAAGTCCAAATCAGATGGCTGTTCTGCTATCCCCACTCCTTATGAGAATGGAAAAACCTATCATTTGATGACCACTAAGAGGCCTTCAACTGCCACATCACCCACCAGTCCTTTTCTGTTCACAAGCAGCAGGTCCAGCAGGGCACCTTCCACAGTTGGCTTCTTTTCCAGCTGTGACAGGAACTTATCTCCCACACATTACAGAGACCTCCTGGACTGTTTACTTTCTGCTGTCTTTTATTTCCAGCTGACATCTGGTAAGTTGAAGTTCCCCATAAGAACAAGGGTTAGGGATTGTGAGACTTCTCCTGGCTGCTTATAAAATATTTCATCCTAATTGAGTAGTCAGAACAGACTCCTACAAGAACATGTGCCTTATTACCCTTCCCCCTGATTCTTACCCGTAAACACTCAGTTCTGTCATCACCATCATTAAGCTCCAGACAATGCAGACACTCCCTAACAGACAGGGCTACCCGACCCTGTCTCCTTCCTCCCCTGTCCCTTCTGAAGAGTTTATAGCCATCAATTGCAGCACCCCTGTTTTGTGACTCATCCCAGCACGTTTCCATGATGACAACTATGTCATAGTTTTCCTTCTTTGCAATGGCTTCCCACTCCTCCTGTCTGGTGCCCATGCTGCATACAGTGGTGTAGATGCACTTCAGCTGGGTGATTGGTCCCACCACCTTTTTGGGCGGAGTTCCTAATGTGACCATTCTCAGGTGTATCTAGTTTCTAACCCTTAAATAACCCTTGCATCTTTGCTGCTGCGTGGATCTTCATCTCCTGTCTCCACTGAGACAGCAGACCAAAGGGCCTCACTAGCACATTGCCCCTCAAACACTGGTGTGCCACCCCAGGCTTATCTCTATCAAGCCTGGTTTTATCCCCTTCCTTTTTGAAATCTAGTTTAAAGCTCTTTCAATGAGATCTGCTGACTCCTGTCTTTTTACCTTTGGGAGAGGAGAATTTACTGCGAATCCCTGTGTTGCATCCTTTCCTCCTTTACTCGCCTTCTCCCTCATCTTCTCTTCTTTCAATTTTCTCCAACATTTTTATTTTTTCCTTCTATTTACTCCTGCCCTACCTAACATAATTACAGTCTTCATTCTGAAATTAATTTGCCATTAACATAGTTAATACTTGCAGCAGTGGCAGCTTCAATGTTTATAACCCACACAATCCTCAAAAGAAAATTTCTTCATGTCTGTTTGTTTGTGTGTGCCCACACCCATAATATAACATGGACTTAAGTGAAGTATATTGTACAAAAGATCAGCATAGTGTAGTCACAGCCAAAGTAACAGTAACAGGACAAGATCATCAGAAAAACTAGAAAAATTGCCTGTTTTCATGAAAAGGACCAAGTTATTTTCCCCTGTGTACCTTGCTGTGCTCAGCTTAGGCTGATATACGTCCAGCTCTGTGAACTTGGGATGACCAGTGAGATCCCAGGGGATGTGGACCTTGCAAACACAAACGTTTAAGAATTAGATAGAGCATTTAAGTGCTATTTAAAATGTATTTGTCTGAGGAGATAGGTTGCATCTGTAACAAACCTGTACCAAGTTTGCAATACCCCCTCTTGCATTATGCCACTACTGCATGTCACTATTGAGACAGACAAAAAAATCTCCATCCGCGAAAACCCCTGGTTTTGACTCAGTTTCTTCTCTGAATGGTGATCACCCAATGAGATGATGCAGAAACAATTAATTTCTAGTCCCAAGTCTTGCTTTGTCTGAATGCAGGCTTAAGGAGACCACATGGTATCAGTTACACAGGTCACATTTGGAAATTATTCTTCCTAATTTTAAACAGAGATATTGATTTCTGCGCAATCTGAAGGTGGCACGTGGATTTCAAAAAAAAACAACCCAACAACCCTAAAGAGGTGCACCTAATGCTATCTAATGGGAAGTTAAAAACAAGATTCATCTTCTCATGGAACAGATTCCTTGGAACATGATGTTTTCATGGAACTGTGAAGAGAACAAAGTACCACTTGTCTCCAGCTAGTCACCTCATAACAATAGAGATGAGGGCAGCTAATCTTCACTGTTTTCTAAAAGTCTCTGGGCTCTTGAAATGATTTGGCAGCTTCTGTGCTGTTCATCATGCCCAAATTCTGAATATTCACAGTGTGCTCTCACTGGATCACTCACCCCTTTACTGAAGGATAGTTTTGCATATGCATATTCCCTCTGTCTCGTTGAGCTAATTTGTAAATAATGGTGGATTGTGCACTGGAACTTTGCATCAGCACTAGTTATATGATTACTGTTTTGTGGCCAGTCATTCCCTCAGTGATTAACCATTCATCCAACAGGCACTGAAGGGGATCCTCTTGTGGTTCCTTGGAATATCCTAACAGACAGATAATGAGCAGACAGGAAAAAGAAAAGTAGAATATGAGATATCCACAGCATCTGTCATTTTTAATCAAGTATTCTTCTCTGTCAGAAACACAGACACATGAAAACACAGACACTAGGCACAAGTCTCCCCCCTTTCCTTTCCTTTTGATCTGCAGTAATGGTAAAAATTAAACAGTGACTGTTTGTTCCTGGTTGAAGCTTTATTTTATGGTTAATAACTGCAGTCTTCCTTGAGAAATATCAGAACAGGTTTTTCTCTCTCTGATATTTTTGTGCTGTGAAACACTCCTTACTCAGACCAAGTGGAAGCACTCAGAGAGACTAAAATATGTTATCTAAAAGAGAGCTATTTACAAACACCCAGAGAAGCAGTGCACGAAAGGCATGTGGCATAAAGTACACAAATTTGCAACTGCACATTACTCACAGAATTCACCCCAAGTCAAAAGAGAGGAAGGAGCTCATAATTAGCAGGCACAACACTTGGACTTATGTACAGATGTAATGAAACAATTTATAAAATGGTAGGAGGTTACAATCAAGGCCAACAATGTGTAATGTAATTCTTCTAGAAATTGGAGCACAAGGAGGGAGAAAAAGAGTAAGCATAAGGCTGGACAGCTACTGGAAATTGCCACATCTAAACAAACACTGATGCTAAAGGTCAGTCTGAGTATGACATTTGGCTGAAGTCAAAAACAAAGAGCTAGTTGAGTAGCAGTAGTTGTCACAGAACTTTTAGTCTGTAAAATGTTTTTCAAGTTTATTTCTTTTGTTTAAACAGGTTCTTGTGTCAGCTTTTTTCTAATACATCAATAATGCTTTGAAGACAGTTGTTATTTTACAGACAGCATCAAAGGCCTACAAAGACCTTTTCTAGAATTGAGTTTACATGTGAACACATGTGGTAAAGTTGTCAAATTTAAGAGTTTCAGATGAAGGCGGCATCCCATCAGTCAATACAATATTTTTATAGAAGAAACTTGATGTTTTGAAGGACAAATAATTATTGATACAAGATTTATACGGAAGCATGTTAGCCAAGTCAATCCAATATCAGGAGGTAAAATGTGGATGCCATCTACTACAGAAGAAAGGTGTGGGTCCCCTGTAGGCCTAACAGCATCTGTCAGTTTCATATAGGTGTCTCAAATACCCTACATCCTCTGAAATGTCACTGGATGTCTATTTTTAGGCACTCACATTTCTTAATCATGCTCAATTCTTTTCACATTTGTTCTCCATTCTCTAAAATCCATTTCAAAGTAAAACTTTTGTTTTAATACCAGGTTTCCATCTACATTGGTGAGGTTTTCTGTTACACCACAGAACAAAAGACACATGAAATTGATGCCATGAAGATCTTTTGCCTCTCTTTTATACCCCTGTTATACCTTTTTTACAACTTCTGTATTCTTAGTGCTTTTTGCCTACTTTCTTGGACTTGTTTGTCAAGCTGAGAGACTAAACATTTTAGAAGCTTGGTAGCTAGGGATCAGTGTGCCCCAGACCCCAAGGTACTCTCCAGAGCACATTCTGTAAACTAAGATAGAACCATCCAGGAGAAGGCTCCTTGGGGAGGGGGGCTCACTTGAGCCACTCATTGGGGAATCTTTGATAGGTATGCTAATTAGTAAAACCTATAATGTTATACCAGATCTTTTGGGGGTGCATTTTGCAGTGTGCATTTCCGTGTATTTGACCTAGACGTGTGCACCTAAGGATCCTTAAAATAAACACCAAGGTAAAATCCCTTTTCCCCTTCTAACCATGTATGACACTTGATTTTAAGACCAGGAAAAGGCATCAAAGTAAAACAAAAATGGAAGTTACCATGATCTCAGAAACTCTTCTTTCACAATGTTACTCAAACAACACTCAACTTAGCCTTTATGGCTGATCTAAAGAAGGAGAGAGATCAATTGATCAAATACAGTACTGCATGTAGTTTTAAAAATCAAACTTAATAAAAATCCACCAGTAAATTTTGTCAGTTAAAAAAGTTCCAAACTGGGATACAGACATGGAATTTTCTTGCTTTGTAATGGTGACAAAAAACACCCCATGACTCTTAATTGATCCTTTGGTGACATGAGCCGGTCACAGTCCAGACAGGTAACAAGAAGTATATAATCTATTTGAGTTGTGACAAATCAAGCCCTTCAATAAAGCCCTTAGACATTCATTTAATTAAGGTCCCATTGATTTCAAGATCCTTTATGTTGAGCATTTGGGTTAGTGCTTTGCTGATTCACTAGATGATAGTCATTTCAGTCAATACAAAAGTTTTAGGGGTACAATTACATCTGCTCAGGCAGAGAGTGTCAAAAGAAAAAATATAACTAGAGGTAATGACATAAAATAAAGCTAGAGACACTGAAATGAGAAACAGTACATACATTTTTAAATTGAAGGTCATTATGCACCAGCACCAGAATATCTGACTTTTCCCTTATTAAAGTCATCATGTCAAGACAGATGAAGTTTAAATTCTATTTAATTTTACTTCATTTATCATGTTGCTCACAATCTCATAAGTCCTTCTGGTATTAAAGCCTAAATATTATATCTTTTGACTTGGATGTATTACAAGCCTATGCATTAAAACCTGTACATTATATCCCTTAATTCAAAGTTCATGGTTTAGTTCTGAGTTATTTGAAGGTCTCTTTTTTAAAAACCCATATTTCATTACAATTTTATTGATAAATACTGCATATTTCTATTTTTTAAAATACATTGTTACATTAAGGATTCAATTCAGTAATCCCTACTCACAAATGTAGAGGCATATGAACTATTCATCAAGTGTATGGAATCATCAGAACTCCAAACATTTGCAAACACAAACTGTGTAGTTCTGCCTGTAAGTGATAAAATGGTGAACTTACAGGTAATGCACTCTGTCTACCCTTAGTCTGCAACAAACTGTAGTATTTTGTAAAAGCATTTCTGTTCTAGATTATTTGGTCTTCAGCAGGCCTCATGCACTGTAAATGCTGTAGCTGTGGCTGCAAGTAATGCTAATACTAAACTGGTTTGCACTCATATACCTTCAGCCGGAATTATCTTACTATCAGTAGAAGTAACATCCTGGAAATCTTGTACAGAATTTTATATTTCAAAAGCATTTTTGGGAATGGAAGTCCTCATTCTGCTTTCTATTAGCATTGGACTCTCTCTGATAACTTTCAAGTTTAACATTAGAGGATTATTCCATCCCTTCCCCTGCATTATAAGTTGTTCAACTTATTTTATTTATTTATGCACTACTCCAGCGTTACCACAGAGTTATCTTTTCCCTTAGCCCTGTTCCCAAAACCCATTTTGGTGTGAAAAGAGCAGAAGCATGTGCATGAAAATGAAGGTGCAGCAGATGCCACCTCCACAGCCTGTGCATGAGAAGAACAAGACATACATAGCCAGTTTTAATCAGATTTCAGTCTTATTTTCGTTGGTATTTGCCTAATATTCTTGCATTGCACCTACCCCACACTAGGTGTTGTGCTTATTGACAGCACAATATGAAATTAAGTACCTTAATACCAAAAAATAAATGTAACTTCAAATTATGAGAGAATGTGAAGATATAAAATGCTGCAAGTTTCCCAACAGTGTCTTTTTTTTTTTTTTATGCAGAGTGGTAAAATACACTCAACTCTGCAAAACAAGATAACGCCTCTAGGATAACAGCATGCCTGAATGCACCAAAACAGAAAAAGTGATGGAGCAATGGGAAAAGGGATGAACTATTCAGAGACGGAAAGTTGCAAACAAGCAATTAAATTGGCAAAAAGGGGAAAACAAAAAGAAAGAAAAGGAAATATAAAAGGCTATAGTGTAACTCGAAACTTTTAAATACATAATTTAATCAGGAGAAAGTTAAGGTTCATCACAACAGTATTTATGATTTATTTCTGTATATATTGCAGACTATTAAAATAATAACTACACTGTCTTACATAAGTTTTTAAGGACCCTTATACTTTTAGTTCTGTATCTCAAGACATGGATTTGATAAAGAATTATGAGCTCAGTAATTTTTCTGGGTCTAAGATGCCTGAAAGATTTCTTTACTCAGTGATGTACTTTCAAAAATCTTACTAGTCGAGGACATGTTCTGTATTGCCCTTTCCCAAGGGTTCCCAAGTCTGGGAAAATGAGCAGCTGAAGAGGTGAAATGTCTGAGATTTCTCAGTGTTGTTTTCACCTATAAATGAATTTATATTCTTTATTTATTGCTTCCCTAAGCAAAGAGAAAAAACAAACCTTTCATCTTTTTCATTCAAATCTCAAATACTACTAATAAAAAGTACATTTCTTCCTTTTATATCAACTTTTTTTCTCCCCATCATTGTTAACAATGACCATTTCGGGTATATTTATTTAAACAAGAAAATCCTTTTCAAGGAAATCAGGTCAGCAGCAGCGATGGAGACAGAAAATCAATAGGGGAAAAGAACAATACTTTGGCAAAGGGAAGAAAAATTGCTAAATATTTTTGCTGCCACTTTCCTTGTTTGTTACTGTCCCACATCCAAGATAAAAACTGAAAATTAAATTCTGGGTGTCAGCTCCTATCTAATTTTCTTTAAAATTTGGACATATTTATCACCTAGGAAATAATGGAAAACTAAAGGAAGAAAAAAAATCTCCTTCCTTTATTTTTTTTTCCTGTGGAATAATGGAAGAATATTACTGAAAATGCTGAACAGCTCTGGCTACAGTATTTCACAGAAATATATGTCTAGGCATTCACATTGGAAAACTCCAGTTAGCATGACTGATAACTTTAAATACAATTCTTGAAATTGTTCAGTATTGTTCTTTTCCCTTTTCAGAACACAGTGTGAAAAAATATGCAGCAAATTACTTGCAACTTTTTTATTTTTACATATGTGCATGTCTGTATTGCACTGGTCTGAATGAATCTGTTTCAAATAAACATTTAAAGCTGTCATACAGATAGGGCCTGCCCTAGACAGACATAGGGTAGGTGGCTGCCTCTGGTAGCAGACTGCTTGGAGAAAGGTTTTTCCCAGCCGCTGGCTCTGCTCTGCCTTCACCATTGTGTTTTCCCAGCTTCCCTAAACCATGCCATCAACACAAAACTTAATTTTGCTGCCATTTATGATGAGGAAAAAAGCCTTATCTTTGTCAGCCTTGAGGTGACAGAACTCAAGTTTCCCTGAACACTTGAGAAGCTTTGGGTCAGGTCTGCCTCACCATGCCTACTTATAAACAGGAACAAGCTCCCAGCTCATACTTACAGTTGCAAAAACTCCTTTTGAAGCCACTCTGACTCCAGTTATCAGTCTGGTGTAAAGTCAGTAAATACAGGATCCCATGAGTTCTTACACAGTTTTCTCTACAGAGAAAGCCGAATTGTGCCAAACAATAGTATAGAATAATCATAAATACAACAGAGATTGCACCCTTTATTTACATGTCAGTTGACTTTTGAGGAGGAAAATGAGGGTTAACATCTCCAGAGATTAAGATCCAGATCAAAATTACTGAGTACCTTTCATAAACATCAAGTGTTATTATTTAAGCTTGTGTTTTTCACTGGTTGTTTCACATTTGAATATGAATATCCTTAATTGTATGTTATCATATTTTCCCTACATCATAGAAGAAGTGTTCCTTCAAATTACTGCTGCCATAGAAATGCTTTTAAGGGTATTTTGGTTTATAACATCATTATTTTTTCTATATTTGATCACATTCAGATTATTCAGGATTAATATAATTGTAACACATTTCAGAATATTCATTAATTTTGATTCTTGAACATCTGGCAATCTGGCAATAAAATTACTAAAAGCAAACAAGATTTGTTAGCTAGACTCCTCAGACACTAGCATTCAAACAGAAGTGAAATCAAATAAATGCAAATTGAAAAGACTGCTGGCACTTTGAAACCAAAATGGTCTTCTAACACAAAGTTAGTTTTAGAGCCTTTAACTGCCTTTTAATTTCTGAGCTCCTCCATGAGCTCTGGGGATTTTTACAGTAACTTTTGTATGTTTTAAAATTCTACCTTTGTTGCAATATGAAAGATCTACAGGAGCTGCAAATTAAAAACTTGTTACTATCCATGTGTTCAAGGAATCAGAGGAGATTGGTTACCATTATAATGATTTCCAAGCGTAAAGTATTAATAAAAAAAAAAGCGATCAATTATTTAAAATCTTATATTTACTTCTCATGGCAAATATGCTAATATAATTGTGTGGTTATGTGACATATTTATTCAAATCTTTTGCTTTTGTTCAGTCTAATGATTGGAAATTATGAACAGCTTAATTAGAGAGAAGCGATCAATTTGTGATTTATGTCAAGTTCCATTTGAAGTTGAAATTGGAATTGCATTTTTGCCGTTAAAAGCATTTTTCTGTTGATCAGGACAAATTTTAGACCTAAAGCCAGTTTTCTAACTAGGAATGTATTCACTGTAGTTACACAGAATCACAGAATTAACTAGGCTGGAAAAGACATCTGAGATCATCAAGTCTCACCTATGACCCAACACCACCTTGTCAACTAGGCCATGGCACTAAGTGCCACATCCAGTCCTTCCTTAAACACTCCAGGCATGGTGACTCCACCACCTCCCTGGGCAGCCCATTCCAATACCCAATCACTCTGTTAAGTATAACTAATTTATTCCCTTTTATTTCCAATTCAAGATTTCAGTGCAACTAGCTACTACCTCTCTTACCTCAATTCATTCATATATTTGGAAGTTCTGTCTCTCCAAGTCAGTTTGTGATTTTTGCAGTGGCCACAGCTTATGCAATGCAGGCCTTCTGCATGCTTCCCACCCAAGCTCTTTTGCCTGACGATGAAGTCAGCTGGAACTAGACTTGAGCCAGAAGACCAGCCAGCATGGGACAGTGTGGATGAACACAGAGCCTGGGTTCCTTTTGCCACAAACATTAAATGAAGAGTTGAGGCTTTTATCATAGGCAGCTAATTGTCATGGGCAGATGATCTGCAACACAAACTCATTATGCCGCAAACATCACACCCTTGCTCTCTGCAGACTCCTGCTCAGTGCTGAACACCGCTATCTTACTTCCACTGCCAGCTACAGCTGATGGGCAGGATTGCTATGTTTGCCCAGAGCAGATCCTGTGCCAATAAACCTTGAAGACAAATGCTGGCTCTGCTCCACAGCATAGAATGGAATTTGTATTCATGCTGTCCCCAGATCTGTTGGAGAAAATTGTATGCAGGGAGGCCCATAAGCATCTCTGCAGAGTCAGTTTCCATTCTGCAAGGCTGGCACTGACTTGCACCAAGTACATGCAGAGAATTCTGGGCAGAGCCCTGTGGCTCAGGCTGGCCACACACCCACATTGCTCCAGCTTCCAGAGGGATGCATTCGCTTGAATGCAATGCCAGGTTTACAATGGCTCCTTGTGCTTGTCTGGAACATGATGCAGAGATGCCCAAGTGACTTTTCAGGGGCAGCTTGCAGGGCAGTGCAATAACGCAGCCCACATGGCAGCTCTAGAGTAACCAGCCTTCCCGTTACCCAGGGACTCCTATCTCCCACAGAAGTGCAGAGATGACTACAGCAAGAACATGTTTTTACTAAGTGTTTCGTGACTGAACTATCTAACTTGTTGTTATTTATGTCGTAGGATATGTAGGCTGGGGGGCACGTATGGATGGAAATCATCCATTCCAACTCCTGTTCAAAGCAAGCCCAAAACTGAACCCTAGGCAAGCTGTATGGTTGGATCTACTTTTAAGACACTCAGTGCACTGCTATTTCAGTTGTTTTCTGTTAAATACATATGAATATTTATTATTTCAGGATATAGTCTTTGTGATTCAAAGCACTCCTGCTCTATGTAAATCTAAACAGAAAATGCTTACCCCAAAATCACTGGCTCATCGTTATACAGACAGTGAGCTCTGTTAGAATCTGAAATCTCTGTTGGAATCTGAATCTCTTCATCTGAAATTTATACACGGAGCAATACACACTCATCAGCAGAACAAGACTTCAAACCCTTGCAGATTCATACAGGTTGCTGTGGTGTCTGTACAGCCAGGCACTGATCTACACGATTTCACATGCAGTGGTGCACGTGAGCCAATGTACAATGTACAGCCAGCAGCATCTATGAGAGAACATGAACACATTTTAGAGAAGAATAAGCTAAGAAATCTGGTAGTACTTAATCACAGTACAGAAAGCAGTTAATCTCCACAAAAATAGCACAAAACAAAACATTAACTTGACAAATAAACAGTTTAACTGTTAGTTCTTCTTTTGAAGCATTGCTTCCTACTAATATCAGGACGATTAATGCAAGAGCTTCTAAAGTGGATATGGCCCTGAAGTTCTGGATGACACAAGCACACATACAAAGTGTCTAATGGACTCTGTCTTGCATACAGCCATATTCTTTTAATTATTCATGCTAGACGACCTAATCTGTTTTAGAAATCTCAATGCATTTTAGAAGAACCATTCTAGACACAAATTTAGGAAAACAAACACTCTCTAGATCAGCTTGAGAAGGCTTTGGCATTCTGTACAAATTGATCAATCAATACATTGTTCAACAAGCAGAGAAAAGCACACTACCTCTTCCTCCAAAAATTAAGTGCCTGTGAGATAGCAAAGAATAGCACTATTTTCACTGTTTTATTTGTAATAGTGATGTCATTTCAGTTCACTTGTTCACTTCTTCCATTAAAACAGCTGCCAGCGTTTCTGAAAATCATACAGTGTCATCTGACACCAAGAGCACAAAAACTCTGCAGCAATCTCCTTAGTGTTTTCTTGTCAGTTGAATAAGGAGCAATTTCACTTCAAGGCCAAATTGATTCAAACAAATCAAGAATCTTTTTCTCAGATGTCCTACATCTTTGAAGCATTATTTTGTTCTCGCAGCACATGCACTT
The DNA here is from genome assembly GCF_020740725.1 of Corvus hawaiiensis. Lineage (NCBI taxonomy): Eukaryota > Metazoa > Chordata > Aves > Passeriformes > Corvidae > Corvus > Corvus hawaiiensis. The sequence goes on along the minus strand of NC_063215.1, from coordinate 33,300,487 downwards.
CCACGGATTAAAAGTATTGCTGGGGCCTTGCTTTGTTTTATGGAATTGCTTCCATATATTAAGGTTTTTCAGGGTGAGGGAGGGAATATCACGTTCTCTAGTTTGCACATGGTGGCACTCAAGAACAGGTTGATCAACCAGTCAATGCCAACAATAGGAGCACAGCTCCTGCTGTGGCCTGAGGCTGTCCTGGGCTCACAGGTGGTGTTACATGCTCAGCAGGTGGGTGGCTTGTCATAGGTTAGCAAGCATAGTTCCGGAAGGGATGTCCTTGCTAAGGGGTGCTTACAGCTTCCTCTGGGACCTGACAGAACCTATCAGCTGGCCAGTTTGAATATGGACAATTCTCTAAGCCACTTAAAGTTGTGACCGCCTCTGTGATCCACACTTAAGAATAGACAAACTCCCCCCCAGCTCTCTCTCGTTTCCAGTGCTGGCACAGGTGGCTGTGGGGCCCGAGTGGGGCCCAGTGGGCCCGGCCCAGGTCCTGCTTGGGCCAGGCCGGGCCGGGCCACAGCTCCAGGATGACCCCCCCAGCCCTGCTGTGGGCAGCCAGAGCGGCTCGGAACCGCCCCCCTCTCCACTGTGGCCAAGATTTCAGCAAAGCGGCACCGCTGTCCAGCAGAGGCCAGGTGACCAACAGCGATAAGGCACACAGCTGCAAGGCCGAGGTGAGATTAACCCTTTTATTGCTGTGAAGAGCTGAAAACCTGAGGGAAGAGAAAGAGCAGATGCTTAAAGCTGAAATTCTGTTGTGAAGCTATGATATACCAGAGTATCCTGTTGTAATTCCATGAAGATATGGGGGGGTGAAGTGTTCAACTCGTAAGCAAAAGCACCTGCACTGAGATAGGCAGATGCTGACGCAGCTGTAATTTCATGAGAAGTTTGGACAGGGAGAGATGGACCAGATGAGGACTTTTGCTCCAAATGGGAAAGGAGAAAACCTCAGTTCCTAGAGATGCTCCCAGAGATAGTCCTAACGATGAAGATGAGGAAGACCCTTTGCTCCCAGGGAAGGAGAAGGGCCTCTGTTTTTGTTTCTGAATGGCTCTGAACCTTAAAATTGTATCCCAAAAAACTTCAAGAGTGGACCCTCAAAAGCAGTTGCGGGAAAAGCTGCAAGTCGGGGGAAGGGACTCACATGCGAGCAGAGATCCAACCCGGGCGGCTGTCTCGTTGTGATAATGATTTCACAGCACGAGCAAGAAGAGACTTCTCTTTCTAAATGGACTGAACAAGGTTATTATGGAAGTGGTAAACAGACTGAACATCTCAAGGGTTTTTTTACATTGTCAGTGGGAGACGGGAGGAAGGTGGGGGGAGGAGGAGAGTTCTGAAGGTGGTATAATTTTTTTTCCCTCTTTTAGGTCTGTTAATAAACTTCTTTATATTCTTTCAAGTTTGGTGCCTGCTTTGCATTTCTCCTAATTCTTATCTCACAGAAGATAAGCAGTAATGAGTATTTTGGACCAAACCACTACATGGCTACATGCAGCAGCCTTGTAAACAGCCTGCAGACACTTCTGCTTTTCTCTTGGCCCTGCAATTTAAGAAAAGCAAAGGTATACCCAGCAAGGCCTTCAAAAATTGTGTATGTTAATTTCCTGTCTTTGTAATATACTTGTAAGGTTGGAGGCTCTAACCCTCTATCTCTTTCCTGTGTTCTGAGTACTCCACAGAAAAGCAGTTTATTCCAATTACCATCTGGCATAGCTGCTTGCTTAGCTTAAGTAGCAGAGCTTCATGTATGGGCTTGGAGGTTCCCAGGTTCAGGCACTGAGATGCTTTGAGTAGAGAATTTTTTTACTCTGTTTTAGTTTGGGTCTGCCCAAGGATGAAAGAGAGACATTACCCTCAGCACACTGTGAATCAGACCTTTGTCTAAAATATAGTATTTTTAGTGAAAAACATGAAGTTCTGTTACTTGAGCACCTCAGCAGAAAGACATTGAGACTAAAGCACTACATTACTGCCTTGGAGTATTTACAAAAGGGTGGTACAAGGCTCACTTGGGCTGCTGAACTTTGCAACCCTCATTGAATGGAAAATGGAGATGTGCAGTGCAGCTGCAAAGTAGATGCTATAACACATTGTAGCACCAGACAGTAATTGAGTCAGGGCAATGAGGAGAAACAAAAACTCAGTTAGCACTCTGCTTTTCCCCACCAGTAAATCAGCAGCTGATTTTGCCAGTAAATTGCTCAAGTATATGCATACTACAGCAGTGTCCAAAAAGAGCATATAGAAAGAGAATATAGGTACAGCATAGGGTAGGAAATACCGTATGAATGTAGAAATAAGCCAATAGAAAAAGAAAAACATTTTTTGTGTTAAATTAGCTAAGAGCTAAGTCAGATGCTGTTTAATCAGTAAGTGAGCAATCCAACTTAACCCCTTTTTAAGGTAATTAATGATGGGAGACTTTTAATCCCACAGTTAAGTTCTGCGCAATATCTGAAACGTGGCTTGTTTCTTATCTGGTTTAGATGTCTTACACTCAGCTCATGGTGAACAAAGAAAAAAGTTTGAGCAAGAAAATTTATTCTTATTCTAATGTTAGTTTAGTGAATTTTTCAAGTATACCTTCCTAATGGGGCCAAACTCCAAATACATCTCATCCTTCACCCTTCAGAAGTTCATACACAAAGGCCCACCTAAGGCTCATGGTCACTCAGAAAAATACAGGATACATCTAGTTCCTTTCCTGTTCTCTCTCGCTGGTAACTCTCTCGGATACAATTCTTGACACTTATCATACTTCTTTTCTCATTTTTCTTAGCAGTACCTTTCCTTTTTAACAGTGATGCTAACCCAGGGTTAGGTTAGTACAGACAATATGCTTGTACTTCTTACTTGCAGGTGCATCACCAGTTCCTAGTGAAGTTCTACTGGAACTTAGCTTTTCTAGCATCCCTAGGTAAGTTATTGTAAAAAAGTTTCAAACTAAAACAACCTCTAGAAGAACCTCTATATCTTAAATCAACTTCTAAAATTAATTTCCAGAAATGTTGACAAACAAAACCTGACAAAGAGGTTTAGGCCAATTAAGTTATTTTATTTTGTTACTGTTGACTTTGATTACTTTGTTTTGTATAAAATACGTTAAATTTGAATATATTTTTAAAATCAAATAATAAAAAAGTTTTTTATTTTCAAAATAATGAGGCATCAAGAATTTGCAAACAAAAGTAAGAGAATGTCACTGAGCAATTACATTAAACCAAGCCCTTCCCCTGAGGTGGCTATGGGTTTGACTATTTAAAATTTTTGACAGAAAGGCTTCATAAAAAAATTTTCTTGATAGCTGTACTTTACACATTTTTGTAAGCATCCCTTCCCTTGATGCTTCCAAATAAGACATCACCAAGCTACTAGTCAATAGTAAAGCTTAAAAGCAGGAAAAATTTCACAGAATCACACAATCAGAGAATGTGCTGAATTGGAAGAGACCCATGACCATCATCAAGTCCAGCTCCCGGACCTGCACAGGACCAGGTCCTAGAGTCACACCATGTGCCTGAGAGCATTGTCCAAATGCTTCTTCAACTCTGACAGGGTTCATGCTGTGACCACTTCCCTGGGGAGCCTGTTCAATGCCCAACCACCCTCTGGGCAAAGAACCTTTTCCCAATATCCAACCTAAACCTCCCCTGCCACAACTTCAGGCCCTTCCCTTGGGTCCTGTCACTGGTCACCAGAGAGAAGAGATCAGTGCCTGTCCCTCCTCTTCTCCTCATGAGGAAGTTGTAGACTGCAATGATGTCTCCCCTCAGCTGCTCCTTACGAGACTTCCTCTAAAGGGCTTTCACCATCTTTGTTGCCATCGTTCGGAGGCTCTCTAACAGTTTAATGTCTTTCTTACATTGTGGCACCCAAAACTGCCCCCAGCACTTGAGGTGAGGCAGCCCCAGTGCAGAGCAGAGCGGGACAATCCCCTCCCTTGCCCGGCTGGTGATGCTGTGCCTGATGCCCCCCAGGACAGGGTTGGCCCTCCTGGCTGCCAGGGCACTGTTGACTCATGTTCAACTTGCCATCAACCAGGACTCCCAGGTCTCTTTCCCTGGCACTGCTTTCCAGCATCTCATTCCCCAGTCTGTCCATACATCCAAGGTTGCCCCATCCCAGGTGCAGAATTCTGCACTTTCCCTTGTTCATACTGGATTATAGTGTTATACTCAAAAAGGCATAACATAAACCAATCCAGGCCATAAAAAAATGGAAACCTAAATCAGAGGGTGGAGCTGGCTGGGAAGATGTTATCTGTACATGCTGGTGTGGGCAAGGAACTAATGAACAGAGAGATTAAGGGCATTGTTCAGCAAAACCCTTAAGCACATGTATGAGTAATCCCACTGCTGCTCAGTATGGCATTACTGCCAAGAGGAAGGTCTGCAGCCCTTTGTGTTAATTCAGGACCCTGTTGACCTGCCCAAGGTCACACAGTAAATCTCAGATAATTCCAGGATTTAGACTCAAGCATCTTGTTTTCTACTGGCTTGCCTTGAAAAGAAATTCAGTCTCCACATTTCAGTTTAGGTTTATTACCATTTTTTGTGTTTCTGTTTAGAGATAGATAGATAAATAGATAGAATAGATAGATAGATAGATAGATAGATAGATAGATTTTTAGATAAATATTCAGGATCTCCTCTCATCTCACCTTCAGTCTCCAATCCAGTATATCTGAAATGCAGCTGACATGAATTTCTCAAATAGGTGGAAAAAATTAACAAGAAAATAGTGTAATCATAGACATGAGGAAAAAAATGTGCTGTAATGTAGGTATGCACACATTTCACAAAATTGCCATGACTTACTTTCTGTGAGATCACCATATAAGTGAGTCTTCAGTAGAAACTGAAAAACTTTATATGTGTATATATAAGTATAAAAACAAGGTTTTGCTGAATGAAGTGGGGAAGCTTCTTTTAGAAGAAGAGAATGTCAGAGTAACATATCTTACAGATACAGCCCCAGCAGAGAATCATCAGGTTCTACAGGCCTGTTTTATAGGAAACAATATCTTGCAAAATCAGACTTTGCTATTTTGAAACTGACTTTGTTGTTAAGAGGTGGTTGCTTAATTTTTATGTTGAGCGAAGAAACTTACAGAGTTTAAACTGAACTTCATTAAGTTATCTTTCCTAAATTGCTTGCTTTCTGATGAAGATATATTGCAATGCCTTCATATTTAGGTCATTTTCCATTAACAAGCCCATGCAAATTTAAAAGAGACTTTTATTTATTCAGCCTTCCTGAGCAGTTTTTAAGACAAGAGCCTAAAAATGACCATTCCTCCAAGTAATGGAGTCCCATGTACTGTACCAAGACCATTTGATCAAATGCTACAGGACAAATAACAATTTAGTTGAAGTCATGTAGAAGGCTTGCTTTTTCTCTTCTCATCTCACCTCTTTCTTTCAGACAAGAGAAGCTGCACAGGAAGTGAAGTTGTTCCTAATCCCTTGTCACAACTCTCAAAGCAAAGTTTAGATTCAAATGAAGTGATAAATAAATTTGTGATAGACAGAGGTTTGGTCATGAAGTGGAACTTGTTCAATTTTATAGCCAGGCTGACAATAGAGGAGAAAAAAATTGTGAGAGACCTGGAAATATGTTCATCCTGCAGAAGAAGAGACTGAGGGGAGACATCATGGCAGTCTACAACTTCCTCGTGAGGGGAAGAGGAGGGACAGGCACTGATCTCTTCTCTGTTGGTGACCAGTGACAGGACCGAGGGAAGGGCCTGAAGTTGTGGCAGGGGAGGTTTAGGTTGGATATTGGGAAAAGGTTCTTTGCCCAGAGGGTGGTTGGGCATTGAACAGGCTCCCCAGGGAAGTGGTCACAGCATGAACCCTGTCAGAGTTGAAGAAGCATTTGGACAATGCTCTCAGGCACATGGTGTGACTCTAGGACCTGGTCCTGTGCAGGTCTAAGAGCATGATAATCCTTGTGGGTCCCTTCCAACTCAGCAAATTCTGTCATTCTGTGGTTCTGAGAACCAGTTACACAGACAATGCTACCAAAGAAACCAAGAACCGTGAAAAGGACAGGATTCCGTAAGTTGCCATAGCTTTACATAACATACATTTATGTCTCCAAGGTCAGTAATATGAGAAAAAAAATCCTCCTTTAGGATATAAAGGCTGTCATCTTCTTAACAGCAGTGATTGAGAGATTTAGAAAGCCCTGTTGGCACAGCGTACACAGCAGGCTGCAGAGAAACCCTTCACTAGTAAACATTGCACATAGTGGTGAAAGCTCTCTATTTGACTTACTCAAAGAGCAAGGCTTCCCATTAGGCTTGCTCAAGAGTTCCTACAAATCATGTGATACTCCATTTGGGAGTCTGCCACTGAGCTTCATTTGTGTATGCATACATTATAGAATTATTATTGACCTTCACGCACGTTGGCTGACACTACCCATTACTAATGTTGTCAGGGACCTTTCACTGTAACACCTTGTTCACTAATTTTTTTAAGCTTGCAAAAATAAATGAGCAGAAATTTTTCAGTCCAGATGTTTGCCTGAGATCACGCTTTTATGGAGAGATTCCAGAATATTTCAGCTAGGAACCCATACAGAAAGAAAAAATTAAATGTTAAAAGCTGTTATCCTTTCTTACAGAAAGGCCTTACATTGGCCTCTGACTCTGCAAAAAGACCATGACATTTTTCTGGGCTGAGCTTTTTTATCAAGAATCTGTCTTTTGCCACTCTGTTGAAAATCACCCCACATGGCTTCAGTCAATGCCTCTGCAAAATTAGAGTTTGCTTAGGTAAGCCCAACAGAAATTTGCCAATGTTTCTGAGGTTTAAAAGAAAAGGTTCTGAAGATTTGTCTTTCCTAAGAGTGTTTGAAAGATCCCTGGAGCTGAAAGAAACTACATCCTCTGTGCTCAGGCAAAGAGGACCTTTCACTTTCCTTGCAAATCAACAAATTTACATCAGAGAGCTGGAACTTTTCATCCAAACAGAAACAATCCCTGAATTTTAACGAAAGAGGAGTGAAAAGAGGTAACAACTTTTGCTTCAGCACTACTTCTCTGCTTCCTAGGTATTCAATTTTCTGCAGGATAGCTATTCTGAATTTTTCATTTAGTTGGAAAGACATGGGCTGCTATTGATCATCAGCTTAATCAATTCATACAATCTGAACATCAGCTTGCAATACTGTCAGAATTTTGTGAAGCTCTATTAAATTAATAATACAATTATTTAGAAAATATGGATACTGCAGCAGCAACTATCAGTCCCTGTGGCTTTTCTTCTTGGCATCCTGTTTTTCCTCTTCCAAATGAAACTACTTTTGTTTACAGAAGTAGATTTCTAGCATATCATAAATAAACATATTTAAATCCTACCATCATCCAAGCAGCAGCTGCTCCTAAGAAGGCATGGGCTGTGGGATTTGAGTGCAAATCCAATTTAGTTCAGTCTCCAGCGGCCACTGCTCATAAAACTGAACATAATTTGTCGCAATTGGCAACTTCTACAGAAAGAAACTTGCAAGTTCCCCAGTACTATAAAGTATACATCTGCTGTCAAAGTCTGCTTTCTGCCAGGGTAGAAGATGGTGAAAACAAGAATCAAATAGTTTTCCAATTCCTTCTTCAGGATGCAGGCATACTATATTATCCTTATTAAAGTTTACTGGGAAACATGAGCAATAGGAAAACCACTAGTTTAAATGCAGTCTGACACAACAATATTTAGGGTTTCCTTGAGAGTCCTGGAAGATTTAAAATAAATACTCAATTGCTGTGTTGTTGAATAAATTAGGATGGCTAAATATATCTGGAAAGGTATTTGATGAAAGTCAACACAGGTACATAGTAGTAAGTAAAATGAGCTGGTGACCATTCTCTGGTGCTGAGGCCAGTTGGCTCAGCAGAGCTGGTACCCTGCAACTAAACCTTTCTCCAACCCAGTACATGGTGGTTTCAGCACTACTTCCCACTACATGAACAACTAAAAGCACTACACTGCTCCAAAAGACATGCTTTGATATCCTTTGTGAGGATATTAGAAGGCAAAATAAAAACCCAAACCAAGGAGCATACTGACACCTCATCTTTTTGGAGACTTTAAATATTTACCTTGTTGTCTTAGTATAAACACGAGTAAAAATTCCCAACCAGCATTTGGTTTGCTGAATAGTCTGTATTTTTGATATTGTGGTCTCTTTTCTAATGCAAGAGCCAGCCTTCCTCCATCAGGCATCAGGTGAAGTTCTCAGCAGTTACTCCCCAAAGACACTTGTACTTTAAATGACAGGAGTATCTTGGGGTAATCAACAGTGGTCTGGATGCTTCAAGACATGGAGCGTTGTCCACCTGTGTTTTTTGAAGCACAGCCTTGGTTTCAGGAAGCCTTTCCAAATGTATTACTCCCAAAGGAGTTCTCAGGAATAATTTCCAGAGCAAAAACAGGGCAAGCAAAAATTTTCCACTATGACATGGCTCCATCTAAAAGAGCATAATAAAGGTAACTACAAGAGTGCACATTGGTTATGATTTGTTAGCCGAATGTAGCAATGTCTAACACAACCTCTCCGTGCACAAACATGACACCACGCAATATTGGCCCAGCAAAGGTCCTGCTAGATAGGTGTCTCTGTACCACTTTCCATTTCATGATGTAGATTTTCCCTGGAGGTGGCAACATTAGTAAGTTCTGCTTCCTTGTGGGCACTGGCAGAGGTACAGGGAGAAAAAAAACCTCTTAAGTCATTGAGGTTTACAGTATTTTTCCACCTATGTAGAAGGCAATTTCAGCAATTGCTGATTGTTTTTCAGGCAATCGCAGCAAGTAGCTTTGACCACTGAAATCAGGAGGGCAAGGACACAGGAGTAAGGACAAGCATTGCAGAGAAAGTGGAAAAAGACTTTGCATGGAAGCAATAACGCAGTCCCCTGCTGGGTAAGCTTCTTTACTCCCTTATCTAAGTTCAACTGCAATGTGACTGAAAGTAGGCCTCTTGTCTGCAGGCAAGGTTTTAGCTCCAGCCTGCCTCTTGTGTGATCTGCACTGTATCTGTGAGACCACTTGATTCTCCAGCACTATCCATGCCTACCCATTTGCCATAGATTCCTATTTTGAAAATCTTGCCAGCAGCATTGCCCTCCATGAAAAATCTCTAAGGAGTATTTTTGTCATTTACTAGTTTTAACGAATGCTTAAAGAACATTGTTTATACATTGTTTCCTGATAAAGCTGTTACAGGTTGGAACAAACAGCTTCCAGTCTTGATATTCAAGCTATATAAAGAAAAATGTGAGTTGACTGTTACATGCTCGCATACATTTTATTGTGAAAAACAGCTATTCCACCTTTTTCACAAATTCTGTCTTGTCTGTTTGAAAAGAAAACACAGAACAGGTTAGGTAACTTTCAGGTTTCTTATTTGCCTCTAACTCGTCTCCAGTTCTCACAGAGTTGGTGAGAAATTTTATCTTTGGAACTGCAGAAGTATCAGCTTAAGAGGTTTTGGTCTGTTTTTTCACTACTCTTCAGTAGATATTCACGAGGAAACCAAATTTTACTCTCACTTAATTCAACAGGCAGGATCCACAGTGAACATTGATACAGTGTTAACAACGCTTTGAAACCAATTTTGGAAGTGCTTTTCCTTATTTTCTGATATCTGTAATAAAGATCTTAGATATTTTCTAGCAATTTGTCTCTCACCATTTAAGAAAAGGGATGCTATGGGGAGCAGACAAAAACTATGTCCTTTAAATATATATTGACCTGTTGTAGGCAAAATCCATTGCTATTTATTTGAGATATTTACTTTTCATTTATTTCATTCTTTTCCACTCTCTTCACTTATCCTTCATGCTTCAGAGAATCATCTATGAAACAATACTTTGATGTTACCCAAAGGAATTCATATACAACTCTGCAGAAGTTGCTTAGCAAACATACCCCCATATGTGAAAATTTTCAAAAACTGGAAGTCCTCCAAGAGAACATAATAAAACTGTTAAAGATTGCTAAGAAACAAAATAATTGTGAAATTCATTTCAAAGCATGAGAAAATTTGCTAAAACTTGAAAAAAGTGAATATACACTATTGTCCTATTAGACATTCCCAGGAAGTAAAAAACCCCACTGCTTTAGCCCTCTTCTACAACCTCTCATCATGGCCTGTTGGTTTCCTCCTAAAACTTCACAGTAAACTGAAAAAACAAATATGGTCTACCAGAAAGAAACACGTTTGAGATGTATCTAAGAGTGCTTGAAAATGGCATATTTACACTTTATTAGGATACAGATTTGGAGAAATTTAGTGTCTTCAGTAGATCATAATATTACAAGCATTCAAATTTATATTTAGTACGAGGTTAATAGCTAAATTAACGTTGGTAGTACAAATTAAGTCATGTATTTACACATGTTTTTGTGAGGCTGCTGCCTAAACAAAAACATTGGTTGTGATATAACCAATGAAGAGCTGCAACTCAGATGAAGACTTTAGGAAGGTAAAAGTAATACCAGCCTTCAAGAGAGATTGAAGAGAAAGCATCATATAATATACATATCTTTTTCTCTTAATATAGCAGTTTAGAGTATATTGAGTTGAATTATCAGTAAGCAAGCAAAAACTCATTGAGTTGTGTTTCTTAAACTGTGCAAAATGATGATGGATAAATCCTTCCAGGCAACTATGATTAGTTCTTATGATAAAATTAAACATACACTTACTGCTATGTGGAGCATTTGTCTACTGATCAAAGTAGACAGTGATTAGGGAGCAAATATTGATAGAATAGATATAAAGGATTTGATTGTTAAGTACTGATACTGGAGGAAAACACTTTTTACCCATATTAGATCATCTTAGCTGAAACTTTTATTTCAATATTGCTTCAATAGTAAAAAAAGGTAAACTTCAAGCTTGCAAAAGGCTAAGATTTATTGGAAAGTAGTTGTGGATCTGAGTAGTCACAATGTGCACAGAAATTTGCCGTAATCAGATGTTGAACCTATTGAAGATTTGTTTACTAATGATATAGCAACATGATGAAATTGTGCCTTCTTTTATGAAAACAAATGTAGAGTAGCTTGTCAGCACAAACAAATGGTACATGGAGTTGAAATTATCTTGGTAGAAAATGCCCCAAAAAAGCTACAACAACTAATTTCTTTCCCATTTTTCTGTTTGAATTCTTTTTCCAAATCATTTGGCATATTGCTTTCTGCTCTGTGAAGTTTGACCTTTAAAGCTCCAAGCATGAATATGGCTTGTTTGTAATTTTTTTTAAATAAATTTAATCAAGTCTTGATCATTTGCACTTAAATAATCATTTATTATTAGTTCTGTGAAAATGAATGGTTTAATCTGAACAGAAATTGAGAGCAAAGGTCTTGCCTGTAGATCTTGTCTTTTAAATTTTTTTTTTAACTTTCTAGAAAACTCTGAATACTCACAACAGAAAGCCTCCTGAATATGTTGGCCAGATTAATGTCCTCCCTAATACCAGATATTTTTCCCTTCTTCTTGTAGGTGGGCATTTAAATTATTAATCTTTCTGTTTTCCAGTCTGTGCTTAATCTATTGATCTATGCACTTCTGAGATTATTTGCTTTAGAGTTGCCTGCAATTCTGAAAAAGACAATGCTGTTTTGTCATTAAGTGCCTCTCCGCTCTTCTCTCTTGCCTGTTTGTCTATGAATTCCTAGCCAGAAAAGTTTTAGAAATTTCAAGTAATATTCCAGCTGTGTTCAAAGGTCTAGTGATAGTTAATAGGAGCCATTTTATGCTAACACAAGATGAACTCCCTCTCTGTTTAATGATTATGTTTTTAATATTTGTAAGCAAGGACATAGAAAATTTCTTTCCTTCAGGACCATCAGAACCCTGACTTTCCTGTGACACCTTGATTTTATTCTCTATCACTCATAGGACATAGACAATAGCTCCATAAAATCCTCAACTTCATGTCATGTACCATTAAGCTACTTACTGGCAGAATCTTATTTTTCCATACTCTTGCTCCTAACATAATGCAAGTACTAGAGTAAAGCTGTTTAGTTTTGTGTTAATAATTGTTTCTAACTGCTTATCCATAGGTTTAATTTTCCCCTTCACTAGATGGGTATATTCCAGTGAATGCACTAGTGTCAAACAAGAACCTGAGAAGAATAAAGTCTTTTCTTTTTATCCTAAATGGAGACGCGTTTGTATGCATATCATAGGCACAGACAGAAGCAGAGGTGAGCTAAATTTGATTAGAAAAAATCTAGTCTGTCATGATTGGGTCCAGGCAATGATAGTATTCAAAACAAGAGTATAATGAAAATAATCAAATTTGTATTCCTTCTCTGCAGCAGTGTCACTGGCTTTGGATTCCAGAAGATTTGTAAATCTGTGGTCTCCAAGGTGAACCACAATGCAGCTGCAGAGTCACCTGACAGACAGCTTGCATTGTAGCATCATCAGTTGCTGGTCTGTTAAATGAGATATTGCTTTACAGTAATGAAAAGGGCCTCAAAGTAAAATAAAACAGCAGTACAGAGAGGAATAAAGACACTTTAAAGAGTTTCTTTGAATACACAATGGTTGTGGCTATCTGATAATAAACAAAAAAATCTTCCAACCACAAAATAGAAATTGGTGGGTTTTGGTAGAACACTGATTGGCAGAGAGGAAAAATCTTACCATTACAGCAACACATTTCCTAACACTGCATTACATATTAATTAAAACTAATATTGCTTGCATTAAGGACTTCAACTCATCACTAAGTTTCCTGGCAGAAACTCTCTCTTGGTTTCAGAAAGACGTTCACATCTTTCCTGAAAATGTTCAATAAACATAGGCTGAGGTTGATAAAGATTTTTTTTTGTTTTTTCTCCACCATGCAGTCTATCCTTTTGCAAGACATAATTGCAAGACATAATTCAATTTATCTAGAGATCCAAAGATTGAAGCTTCATTTAAATGATACACAGACAAAATGTCTTTTGAATCTAGGTGCTTATGATGTGACCATCCTGGATCTGGGTTTCCCCTGCCTTGTCAGCAGCATTTCGATGCAGGCTCACATTCAGCACACTCCCTGGCTTCAGCAGGTTGTATCCTCTATATCCGGAAAGCCTGGCTCAGTTGGTATACCTGTGGCTCTTCAGGAGAGGCTGCATTTTGTAGCTTAGCTGTACTCTTCTATAAACAGGGAAGCCATTAATAAGACAAACCAGCTTCTTGAGGAAAACAAGTTGCGGCACCCAAGGTAAGAAAAGAAATTTAGACATATGATAGAACAGGACAGGCAATAGGGAGGAAATCTCCCAGGAACAGCAAGTAGCAAGTAATGTTGAAAATAAGAGTGATCTACCTTTTTTTATTACTATTTTTAAACTGCAATAAGAAGGTAATGCACAACTATCATGGACTGAGAAAGGAAGATCACTAATTATAGTAAGACTCACTATTTTTGAGAGTATCTTGGAGCTGAAACGCAAAACAAGAGCAACAAAACGTTCATTGCCAGTAAAAATTTCTTGACTAAGGATTTTATGTCAGAAGAATTATCAGATTCTTTCATTACAGTCATCATATTCATTGCTTTCAAATATCAAATATTTTTCATAATCATGAACATTTGAAAAGTTTTTCACCTTTCGCTGATGATTTTTGCTGCTCATGAGTACTTCTGGATGTGTCCTTGCCCCTCAGACATCTTTTCTGTTTTTAATGACAGGCAGGTATCTGTCTTCCTTTTGATCTGACATAGCCTTTTTCTTCCACAATGTTACCAGATATTTATTATTTCCTGTATCTATATTTAATATAATGATTTACCTTTCTGCTAGAATAAAGAACATTTTGTGAAGAACAATCAGGAAGATATAAATTTTGCTTCTTGTTTGCTCATTTATACTTTCATTTGGTAATAGAGTTTGCTCTAAGTAAGCAAGAAAGAACAAAGGCATTGAAAAGGAAGGTTCTTGTAGCACCTAGGAGTACCTGCTAATTGGTTTGCTTCTTAGGATCTTATTTCTTAATCAGAACATTTACACTCACTCTACCCATCCTATATGTGTTTGGGGGGGGGTTGTCTTTTTTTTTTTTTTAAGCAACATTTTTACTATGCAGAGAGAATGCCAAAATTGTCTCTTTGTCAAGCTTCCCATTGGCAAGTGATGTCTGGCTACTTCCCAGGAAGCAGGGCCTCAGCACCTGTAGCACTTTCTCCAGAAGGCAAACGCTAGGATTAATGAATGCTCCCCCTTCATCCTCCTTCCCTTATCTTTTATATTCGAGCTGATGTTGTATGGTTTGGAATATCCCTTTAGTCAATTTTGGTCATCTGGCCTGGTTGTGACTCCTCCCAGGATCTTGCCCACCCCCAGCCCCTTGATGGGGGAAAAGAAAGTTGGAGAAAGAACACTGATGCTGTACCAGCACAGCTCAGCAGTAGCCAAAACACTGGTGGGTTATCAACACCTTTCCAGTTATCCATGCAGAGTACAGCCCAGGGAGGGCTGTTGTGGGAAAATGAACTTCAGCTTGCCCAGATCCAATACAGTCATCTTTGAAGCCCTCTGGTGGACCCACACCAGGAGCTCCATGTCTCTCTTGTACTGAGGAGTATACAGTATGCTACGCTTGAAAAAAATTATAATACAAACTTTTGCATAATCACAGAATGCAAGATTGAAATATATTGTATTGTTTGTATGTAAAGCATTCAAACCCATTTAAAAAAAAGGTAGAATTTTTTTATTTGTGTTTATTTGATTTTGCAATCTGAACAGCACATTGCTATATGGTAATACAGAAATTTATCTACTAGGTTTGAAGAATAAGTACAGTAACTACATGAGATAACTGTAGCAGCCACCTGACATATAACTATGGTAGTATTTGCATTTGCAATTGATACAAACTGTGCTTTTGCTTCCATCTGAATTCATTTTTTGAGCACAGAAGTATCTGAAAGCATGACTTGGATATTCTAAAAGTACAGTAAAATTGTATGTTAATTTTGAAGGATAATGGTAAATAGTTAAGCCATTGGGTAATCATTTGAGAAAATGTTCTAAATCATCTTGTCCATCCCAGCAGTGCAGCTTTTCAGTTCCTCCAACTCCTGCAATTAACCTGCCCCTGCTCCCCTTCCACTGGTGAGTTTCCGGACACTGCAAGGTATTATAATCCAGCATGTGAAATTTCTTTTATTTATGAGTTTCATATACTCATCCAAAAAAGCACAAGTATGTAGTTTTCCCTCAGTACCTTTGCTGTCATTTGGAATGAAGAATGGCTGTGTATAATTGTTAGCAGTTATTTCAGATAATTCAATTTGTGAAAATGAATATAATTTTCTTTCTGGCTCATGTTCTTGTTCACTGTGTCTCTTTCTTACAGGACTGTTCATTTCTCTAAAGGCAGTTCATTTCTATAACTGAGAGATTTTATAAACAGTCACAGACATAATTTTAATTACTTTAACAACATAAGAACAAGATCAATACATCACAGTAGGCAGAAATGCTATCTAACCTTTGAGCTTGTCTTGACAACATTTAATGTCAGCATGCAGCTGGAGAAGGACCAAGCTCTGGTGCTTTTATTCACTCTTGGCAAATGCTGGAAGAGTCTTAATGAAGGTGAAAGATGTATGTCCTCTAATGCACAGGGCTGAATGCACACCACGATGCCTCACCTTTATAAGCAAACTTCGATGGTTTGTTACCTGATTAATGGTGGTTTTTTTCTCAGAAAAACACTAGTCAAAGAATCCCAGTCATCAGCAACAACAGCACACCAGACCACAGACACTACTCTGCTGAAAAGACACGGCTGGTACTTATGGCAATACCTGTTTTTTGAATCCAAAAGTCAATTCCAAGCCCTTCAGGTCAGGTGTATACTCCACAGATGAGAGCAGGCAGAAACCAAACCTGTGCCTAGGAAGGAAATGGCACTCTCCTATCCCCATGGCTGGAAGATTAGCTACCAGAGTCCAAAACCACTGAAAAAGCTCTGTCCACCCAGTCTTGCAGCTAAGCTGAGAGTTTGGAAGGAGGGAAAGGATAGGAACAAGCAGCACTTCGACAACAAGGAATTGGCCATCTGAACTGAGACAAGGTGCAAAGAAAAGATAGCACAACTTCTTCTCTAGGAACCACAGGGATGCAGCATTTCATGGATATTTGGCCTAAGTCCACCACTCTTTCACCCATATATTACACATTATCCCAACTTTTAGGGGAGCACATAAGTCCCATATCCATTTCCATTTCTTAGTGGAAAAACAGTGCAATGAAACTCCTATTTGCAGATGAATATTTGCTTAAGTATTAAAAAAACCCCACACTCCAAGGTTCAGAATTATATAAAACTACAGGAGGCTTATTTTGTCCCTTTAACAAAATTAATATAATTTGCAGCTCTTGTTGCTCTATGCCAATTTCCAGTTTTTCTATTGCTCAAATAATTTTCCATATCAAAACTAGGGCACACATTGTTACGATGCTAAACATGTCAACGTATTTCTGCAAAATTTACATTTCTAAGGCAAAATGAAGCCTCATAATATCTAAGTTTTTTGCAGAGCAAAAAATGCACTCCGAATCTTTGCAATTATGTACAATATTCCTGAAATACAAATTAATAATTTTTGCAGGTGAGATTTTCTTAAAATTAATTACCAAAATAGTTAGAAAAAAGAAATATGGTTACATTTTTTACCAAGAGGATTTTAATTTCTAGGATTTCTTGAGTTCAGAAAGGATCCTTGCTAACTTGCAAGCCATTGTGTGGAAACCCCAGAGGTACTCTGATGTGATGCTGTACACACTCGCAACCACCTCCCAGATGAAAGAAAGGTCTGTATTTTCTTGTGTATATTCAACTGAGTAATTTGGTCCTGTAATTAGTCAGGGTTCATTTGAATGACAGAAGTAGCCAAAAGGACTGACATTTCCTTGATACTTTATTCTAGCCATTTGGTTTTCACCTCTAACCAGTGACACAGCATGACTCTGATTCCAGGAGGGAAGAGAAGAAAAAAAGCACTTGTCAGTCATTTTGTTAATAATACCCCTGAGCTTTTATACACATTTTTCTACATAAAATTTACCACAACATTTTTATTAGATTATGATTGCTTCCACTGCAGACACTTTTAGCTCTTTTGTGACACTACAGCAAGCTGTGCTGTGTTAGGCTCCTGTTTTAGCAGGGTCATCACCTGAAATCACTTCAGACAGAAATTATTCACTATCTGTTCTCAGTGATTCCAGGTTTTCAAATGTATTTTACTGGCATCATGCTTGTAGTATTCCGAGCAAGTCAAATATGGAAGTGTTTGTTTCTGCTTTTGTAATGCAGAAATATCAGGTTTCACTCACCCTTGCCCAATGCATGTTCAAAGTTTTATACACTTAACAGACAGAAAACTGGTTGCGTATTTGTCAAAAGCTTTGATGGTTAAAGATTAAATACGTCTTGCAGTCACATAAATCTCCATGTACTCAGTTTTCACAAGTAATAATTATGTACAAAATTACCTGCCACCTTCAACATCTGGCTGGAACAAGGATAAAATACTTTACTGAGTGATATCAATTACCCTTAGCTTCTTGCTTAACATGACTTAGTTCTTCCTTAACTCAATAGGGTGGAGACTTGATGCTTCCGTTAAATAATGTAAAATCCATTCAGGGAGACATTCTGGTTTGTTGACCCATCTTAAATCAGCATATGCCTTCTTTGTTAGACCAGGCTTTGAGTGCAGAACTTGGCAGCTTGAAAAACAAGACAGTGAAGAACCATGTCTACATTAGTTATTAAATACCCGATGTAGTGCAAAGAAGCATTTGCCCAGTGGCTTCAAGACAGGAACTGGGAGAGGAAAAACTACTTAAAAAACACCTACTGGAATGAGAGTTATTTGTCTTCTGCTTTTCATCAACATTTTGTTCTTTCAGGCAATTTTTTAAAAGATGCTGTAAGCTCAAGTGACCTACTGAAAAGTTCTAAACTGCCTTAAGTAGGAAGATTTATTAGGCTCATGATTGACAGATGGTAAAAATTCTCAAAAGGATTTATGGAGCACAAGAGCCTTTGGTCTCCAAGAACTCCTTATATTAGATCTAACATGTCAAGGGTACAAACTGCAAAGAAGGAAAATCTTTGAAGATTTTAATAAAAAGAAAAAAGGTCCTAAATTGGAGCACTGAATGAATGAGTCTGGACAACACTGCAAAACAATGGGGAAAGAAAGACACAGTACACAAAAAGAACTTCTGTACATTGTGCAGTGTTCACTGCTCCAATGTCCAACATGCAACATTTTGCCTTTGCAGATGAATCTGGAGATGTGTTGAAGATACACTCCAAACTTTATCACAGGAAGAGAGATACAGAGACTTTAACATAAGAGGGTGTGTTCCTGGTGTTCCTGGCTCTCTCCAGGAAGTAAATACTTGAGGTTTCCCAGACCTGAAATAGGACATCTAAGTATCCTCTTCACAAAGCAAGTCAGGTCTTTAATTCAAAGACTTCGCCCTTTACCCACCTGGTTTTTTTTCATCTCATGTGTATGAAACCTTCAGTTTTCTACTTATCTCAAGCAGATATTTTCAAGCATTTCATCTTTATGGAGGATACAATAATTTCAGAGTATGAGAAATACCTATTTGTTGACTCATGGAAACTATTTCCACCCTCACAGTAAGGAAATTATTAAATGCTGCTACTCCACAATTCATGCATAAGGCTCTCTTCATGTCAGTAATTCTGGTAGAAATCAGATACATTGTAGGTGATCATCTCACCTAACTTCAGTGTTCTAGAAATTATACTTTTATTTGAAAAAATCTTGAATATGACATAGTGCAACTTACCAGCAGTACAGTGTTCTGCAGTCCTCACTAAGTGATTCAAACAAGAAAGGCAAATTTCTTTGGTCTTCTATAAGCAACTGGAAATACCAAACATAAGAATGTGAATCATCTTTTCTCTCTCTTCCTCCACTCTTATCAATGATATATCTTTAGCATTTTGATGCACTTTCATGCAGCAATTTCCTATGGGCCACAAATGAGAGGTCAGAAGTGGTCATCAGCTGTTTGCATCTGCGGCGAATGGATCCTAGCCAACCTCCTGGTACAAAAACCATTAATTCTCAGCAAAGAGTAAATTATAAAATGCCTAGAGAATTACAGAGAGGTGTTACCACTGCTACATTTTCTGCAAGCGTTCCACTGATTTCTGTCTTTTTCCTAGCTCTCTCTAGACAAGTAGCATAGAAACTCTTTGTCCATGAGTAAAGAAAATACATAAACTGAGAACAGGTGGGTTTTTTAAAATGAAAGAGGCAAAATCCCTGCAGATTTTATTTTTTTCTCTGTGTGCTGGTATCAAAGCATAAATATACAGGCAGAAAAGCTTAATTATGTATGACTGTTTCAATCCCCTTAAAGGTCTTTGTTGCTTCCAAGGCAGTGATTTTTGTTAAAAGCTAGTGACTGAGCTAGAAGCCAAAGGCCATGTAAACTGCTTATCTATTGATTAGTTAGTAGAAAGTGCACAATTGCAAAGACTGAATCGGTTTTGTAAGGAGGCACCTTGAGTTTAACAATAAATGTCAAGTGTAATTTGGGACTAAAAACAAAGAATTGAGTGGCTGCCTTTAGACACAATCTGACAGCTCAAACACATTTGTCAAACCAGAGGGAGCCTAATAAGTTATTCAGGCAAATGTGACATTATCCAGCACAGAAATATGCTGGAAATGGTTCACTTTGTTTCTACATACAAATGTTTTCTGTACTTCACTGATAGTCACTGGCAAATAGTGTGGCAAACCTCTCTTTTATTCATATCTCCTATTTTTTTTATTCTTGAAATTATACTGCATGTTTGGTATGATGAAATCATTCTTTGCAATTGAAATATGCAGAATATTACAGTACTTCTTATTATACAGACAGTTATTGTGTAAAATTACAGCAGCCAAAAGTTAAGGCTTCAATGTGTATCTTACCATCTTTTTTCTTCTAAAGACTTCATTTTTCTTACATATGTTTCAGTTTAATGGCTGATCAAAATAATGATGCTGGTAATTAATTTCAAAGTGCATCTACTCTTCACCTCCTGCCACATACTGTTAATTCACGTGTCTTTCCAGTCACCTCTGTCAAAATAGACAAACATTTACTCTTATTGATAAGTATTATGACACCATATGTGCTATCCCTGTGGTGCTTCTATTCCACAAATCATGTTGGAGCTGTACAACGGGTCTTATCCACTCTTGAAACTCTAAGTTAAGATGTCTGTTGCTTGGGGGGTATGGAAGTTGTTGTGACAGTTACAAGGCTAATACCACTTATTACTCAATAGAGTACACAATGTTACATGTTTTGATATGTCATTCTGCACCATTATGTTACAACAAAACCATTGAAAATTTAGGTGATCAGCTTTTGCTTGACCTTGTGCAAACCTCAAACATACATGCCTCGATTTCGTCTCATTAATAAGCACTGCTTATGGCAGTAATTTGGGTGGAAATTATGGCTGTTGCATGGCTGCACTTATTCAGGTTTCTATTGTGAGAAAGAAATGCTTGGGTTTGGTAAGATATTTTACAAATACAAAGCATCATTTTAGATACCTAGAAACCTCCTTGCGATTATTACATGCTCAAGTACCTAATTTTTAATTTCAGCTCTGTACAGTCTTGCTGTATTTCCCTCCATTATGAACTGAGGGATAGCCAACTCAAAATTCCTATTTATCAGCCTGAGGCAAAGCAAGAGGACTTTCACTTCCACAGCATAGATTCACACCTCAAGTTACTTTCAGTTCCTGTGTAGTCCTTTGCTGTTTGCCCTGGTGACACTTCACTTCTCCCTCCCTCCCTCCTACCAGGTGCTTCTGGAACTGCCTGTTCTCCTACTGCAAGGTCCAGGCCTGCATCTCCTGGAGGAGATGGCCAATAGGGTGATGGGAAATAAAGGGGCTGTGGTTGGGCCAGTGCAGGTCAGAAGGCAAAGTGACAGTTTTCTAACATCTGCTACCAAAGCAGCATCCTGCTGCATTGCTTTACAGCTACAAGGTTGAAGTTGAGAAACTGGAACTATGGCCTCGTCCTGCTCCCATGACCAGGACTGCAGAGTGCCTTACAGCTCCAGGCATTTTTCTCTTCTTGTGCCCAGGGGGCTGAAATTCCAGCATCATGAACTTGGTTTGGAAGACATCAAGCACCTCTAGTCCTACCAAGTCATTAAGAGCTGTGACCATTATCCTACCACTCCTCAGATGGCCTAGTTACTACAGATGGGCAAAATAAAAAGTTGGTCTTAAGAGCAAGCATGTTAGGAAGCAGGATTCAGTTCATGTGCTATGACTCCCCATCTCATGCCTCTTTTGCAAGGTCTCGTATTTCTTTCTTATCTTGAGGCTAAAGGCAGAGATTTCAGTAGCAGCAGTAGAAGAAAATGATCTCATGGAGGATTCCAGCTACTAGATTTGTGCAGGCTCAAATCAAGAATTGCTATGGAAAGGCAATACAGCAGCAAGGATAGGTATAATAAAAGATGTTTTCTAGGCTGATATTGATCACCATCATCATTCCTTCTTGCTTTTGTTTCTATTCAAATGAATTCTAGCCATTTCAAGCATATAGACTTGATTTCTCTCTGGATTCATTTCTTCTCCTTCCACTCAGATGGGTTTATTATGCAATAGCAGCGCAATGAGTGCTAGGTGGGAAGTAATGATTCATTTAATTATTTGTTTGGCTTTGATATAATAGCTTTCTAGAATTTGCTTTGGAACATAACATTTCTCAAGAGTGTTAGCAATTATTTTAAGAATGCAATCCAGTGGGTACTCAGATGGGCTGGACTAGTAAAATATGAACAAAAGCTCAGAAACAGTGAACAACCATTTGCATTGTTTAAATATTAAAAAAAGTAAGCAGCTCTTTCTGTCCTTCTCTCACCATGGAAAAAGAAAAATAAAGACCATTATTTATCTAAATTAAAAGCAAAAAAATTCCCAAATACCTCACTCAGTACATACAATTTTAAAATCATAGAATCATAGAATAATTTGAGTTAGAAGTGACCTTTAAAGGTCGTCTAGTTCAATCCCCCTGCAATGAGAAGGGACAAAACAAAAAAGGGGCCTATTTCATATGTCAGCTGTTGATTTCAATGTTAGGGCTGACTTTACCTAGGAAGTTTCAATTACAGTCTTTCTGAGGCAGCAGCAGAAAAGCAGTGTGCCACTCCTGTGCAATTCTGACTAGAACTTCTAGCAGCCTCATAGAAAAGCTAGCAGAAAGGTGATAAAGCCCACTATGTTGGAATCATGAACAAAATGAAAAGCAGAATCTCTCTTACATGTATTTCTAGTCCTTCCAGCAAGAAGCAGGCAACCTCTCAGAATACAAAATGACAGCACTGCTCCTTGCAGAGCCAGCACTGCATCTTTGTGGGGATTATCCCTGGTTACTGTACTCGCTGGGGTGTGAGAAAACCACTTTGGACCCAACTTCTGATTGTTTGCCTGTTTGGCAAGGAGGTCTTGGTCCCACTGTGTCAGATGTGAACACGTTAATATTCAGATGAATGGGCACAAAGTGCCGAGACTGTTTTCAGAGACACTGTCATATGGGGGCTGGGGGGGGGGGGCTGTTGATAATTATTGTGACAGGAGAACATCACTCTAAAAATGCTCTTCTTAAAACATTTTACTTTGTTCATGATGCTTAACACTTTATTTTCTCTGGAACAGTGGGAATGCCCTCAGATCTCCTCAGAAGGTCCTCATACTCTCTGCTCAAGACAGAAAGCAGACCGTGACCATATACATTAAGCATTATTCAAAATTTAATTGATAAAAAAGATGAATGTGTGGGTTTAGAGACAAAGAAAACATTTTTTTCCCAATAAAATAGCATGGATGATGGAAGCTATAACAATTTAAAACTGGATTAAAAATCAATAAACTTGCAAAATTATGTGCCAGAGAATAGGTAATAAAAAATGGTAATTTTACTTGGTAATGTTTTTGGCCAAGTACTAAGTTTTAGAGACATAAGTTTGAAATAGCTTAAAATGGCTTTTAATTTAGAATAAGTCAGAACTACATTCATTACATTTTCTTCAGTACAAGAGATCATTGTTTTAAAAAGACTGCAATTGTTTTTCATTATGTGAAGAGAATAAGCTTCAGCAAGTGGAAAAGCTCTTGTGTAGCACAGGTAAAAGTCATGTCAGAAAAATTTTCATACAGGAACCATATAATTGGTATTTGAAAGTAATAAAATAAGAAAGTGAAATTGTAAGAGGGTAAAATCATTCCATTCTCATCTGAAGAAAATAAATGTGTATGGGAAAAACACATGCTGTATCTGTGAGGATAATCTACCGTATTATTCTAGGAGTCAATTCTGTCAAGACCTTGTTATTCACAGTGTAGTACTTTTGTGAACATGAACATTTTTTGCAGTTCCTGCTTGAAAATCAATGTGGACTTTTACTGCTTCAAGGACACTTCATGAAGCACTGGAAGCAGAGGATCATATCCTTCCTGTTGTGAACAATTTAATGTCTGGCTTCAACAGCAGCAGAGATCCCCACACTGATTAATTTTTTTTCTTTATTTAGTTTTATTCCTTTCTGTGTGTAAACATATTCTGCCATGTAACACTTTTGTATCTATGGTGATACCAGTTTAAGGTGAAAGGAAAAACAAGGTTTGGAGATGGAAGTATTTTTTTTTACAACACCAACTGGCATATTTTTTAAAAGTAAGGGTTTTTCAGCCTCACAGTCCCTCCCTAAGGTCTTCATCACATTACAGCTGTTGCTCGAGTATGTAGTTATTAGTAATTTAAAAAAACCCAAAACCCACAATACAGTCCTTTTTAAATTTCTTCACATTTTACTAATAAAAAGTAAAATATAGAAGTTGAATTAGCAGTATTATCAATATATCACTTTTTAATTAGTTCTCCTTCCAAAGGATCATCCAATAAAACAATTTTAAAAAGAAGAAAAAAACAGGTGAAGCAACTAAGTGTAAACCTTCATAGTCCCTCTAGAGCATAAACTGTGATGTGAACTAAGGTGGACCTTCTCTATAACTATAACAACACATAAAAACTCCAGAATGAAAGCTGAAGTAGTTGGTTCTCTTTGCATGATGATATATTTGTTTAAGATAAGGGTACCACTCAGATTTGTAAAGCTTTTTAAAAAAATTTTAATTCTAAATGATCAATTTTATTTTTTAAACCTCCTATAAAAATATGTTAAAGAGAAACTGTTTTAAATAAATAATTTAAATTAAATTAATAATTTAATTTTCTCCAGGAAAGAAATTTAAATAAATGCCTAAACCTTTTCATCAATAAAGAAATGTATATTTAACATTTTAACAATGATAAAATGGTTTCACAATGAAATAAATTACAAATTCCTGTCTGCACCTGTTCATTTAAATCATTTTCAGCTAGCAATAGTTTCAATAAGTTCCATGGATCACACAAAGGCAATAACAGTGCTACATGAGACCTATAGACTTCACATGAATAAAACAGATAATATTGAAGAAAATCTGCTGTTGTTTTGCCTACACTTATTTACAAATTCTTCTAGAATTACTTTTAATATAAACAACCCCATTTCCAGACAGACTGAAATCACATCCATCCACAACTACTCTGGTGAGAGCAAAAGGCCACGAAAAGCCTTGGCCAGTCTTAGGCCAGAAATGACTTCTACTTCACACGGATTGGAATAGTATACAACATCTAGCACAGCACTTCTCACTGCAGAACTGCACAGAGCACTGCAACCTGCATGGCTGCCTCTTGAGATGTTACCTAATCAGCCTTCCTTTCTCTAGGCATGAATGTTAAATTATACCCTAGTTCTGAGAAGCAGCTCTGGAAAACGCACACCACTTCCACTCTGGATCTCAAACCGAAAAAACTCGAAAAACCCGTTAAATACGTGCTTGAATGTCCTTATTTTAGGAAGATATTCTAGCAAGTATTTAAGTATGTGCTCAAGATGTTTACAGACAACTAAAGGTTTCAGTATTTTCAGTAGAACAGAGAATACTTGGAGCTGTAATCAACAAGATCTAATCTGAAGTTAGAGGTCCTTCTCAGGACTAGTGGGTAAAATGATATGATAATGATATAACTTTGATATTGAAGACTACTCATCTTTCTTCATTAGACAGCAGGGTCTTCTCTCCCATGATGCTCTGATTCAGGTGTGAAAAGTAGTGATGATGGAGTAAAACCATTCCATCCATTACCTACCTTTCCTCAGTCATAGGAGGTGCCTTGTCAAGAAGGGTAGATAAGACACTTAGCGCTCAGATGGCTAAACTAAGTGAAACTAATTTTTTCCTAAACAATGTGGGAATAATGTACTTTCTATTTTCAGGTTTATCTGTTAAACTGTGAAAGCCAGAGTAGCCAATCAAAATTCAGAGATTATTCATTATAAACCTTAATTATGCAGCCATGGGGGAGTAAGTATACAAAAGACTTTAAAACACTAATTAACTCTCGGAAGTAAAAAATGAAATGTGACTGAATGCACATTATAATAAATGCAGGATAAATTATGCTGCAGTGACAGCTCAAACAAAAGACTCCTTTTTAAGTTAAAAAAAAAAGGTGATTTCATATTTAAACTGAACTCTCACTTTTTGAATACTATGTTTGCAAAAGGAAATTAATACAGGATATGTAAGCTGCTCGTGAAATGTCCCGAGCTTATCTATTATTTTCTCCAGTTCAACACCTGCAAAATATCATGAATCTTTCATCTGATGAAAGTTTACTCACCTCTTGTTACCAAGAGGGGAAATCTATCTGGAGAATTTCAGGGTTTTCAGCTGCAGTAGAATAGCTCACGCTTATTCTTATTTTCCTATCTACCTACCCTGATTCCCACCCCCAACTGCACCCGAATTTTCCTGGTTTTTAATTTTTTTATTGAAATAAAAGGCATTGCTCTGAACTTCACCTCCAACATTTTGAAAAATTTCCCTTTACAATACCTATCCCACCGTTCATCATCTCCTACTTTCCTATCTCCTGGTTATGGAGGTTTAAGTTCTCATTGTAGCATTCCTGCTTCAATCCATGTACCTATGAACAGCATGCAGGGAAAGAAGCAAGATAAAATACAGCAATTTGGAAATGTTTGTGACTTGAATTGATTTTCAGCACAGGTTTTTAAAAATTCTTATGACTCACAGCAACATCTAAATTCACCGTAAAAAGAAATTTAATTTAACCTACACCACCAAAATTCAAGTCCTAGGAACCACAAAGTGGGAGAAAAATTTACTAGAATGTAGTTTTTTGGATCACATCATTTCCCTATAAAATAGATATGTTCACTTTCTGGAGACCTGTCAATACAAATACTCATGAACACTCAGATTTTATATGATGAACCATAAAGGCACTGGGAAAAAAGATTTTTTTTTTATTTTATAAGAGAGTTTCATTAGCATACAGTAAATAATATATATATACATGCATTATCAATATGAAAATTCAAGCATATGGAAACGTGTCTCCAGTCATAATTTCAGCCTGTGTTGTATGTGTGTGTGTGTGTATTTTATATATATATATATATATGTACTTTGTAATACACATACTGATGTACTCAATGTAAAAAAAGTAGGGCTTTCTGATCAAATACCTCATCACTATAATTTTTTGAGAGGAGCATTACCTGCTTGGGAATTCTGAACAGTCCAGAAAGCATTAAAAATACTTGTACTACAGTATTTTACATGTTTTGGTGGGGAGGTGAGGTAAACCTGTGCTCAAATGCTGGAATATTTTGGAGACAAAATGGTTTATGAAAATTGTTAGGCTTTTCTAACTGGAAAGAGGTTTGAGGAAAAGAAAATTACAGACAATGTAGTTCTGATGTTTCTTACAAAAAAAAAAAAAAAGGCATTCAACCGGTATTTTCCTATCAAAAACAATGCTGCTTACTTTTCCATCTTTCAGACAGTTAAAGAATAAGAAGCTGAGTTGTATGGCCCTGCTGGATATCCAGGACATTATATTTTCAAGAGAGATGAAGTCCACATTTTTTGCCCTGCAGAGTTATTAAATAGGTTTTAAACCACTCCCTGTGCATGACTGGACAATGTCCCCCTGTACTCAGACCAGCTTGTTTTAGAGGTAAAATTCCTTAGCTGAAGAACAGTCAGTTTCATTTTTGAAAGATAAGGCAGCTATTTAAAGCTGCTTAGAGGCTTGGAGCATTAAATTTTTTCTAACCAAGATAGGTTCATAGACAGAAGAATGATGAAGTAGATAACATATTAGAGGCATAACAATAGCAGTTAATGATCTGATCCTGCAATTCATGACATATTTATTACTTTGCCAATAGTCACTGTCTCTGTGATAGACAGAAGTAGTCGATCAGGCCAGAATCATAACAAGCTGTTAATCTGCATTTAGGGATTATTTTAATGAACAGTCTTAAGATAAAAACACCAAAAATGTGGTTGAACCACGATGTAACAAACATAGTCTGACAAGTCTAAAAAGAACTAATGAGCTGATCCTGTTAGCACAGGAAAAGTCAGTCTGGATACCTGATATTCCTATTTGTAGTTTTTAAAAAAACATGTATTAACCCTTGCTGGACACCAGGTGCCCAGCGGAGCAGCATTATGCCTCCCATTCTCAGCTGGTCAGAGGAGAGAAAATACAACAAAAGGCTTGTGGGTTGAAATAAGGACAGAAAGATCGCTCCAGTTACTGTCACAGGTAAAACAGACTGGACTTGGGGAAAAATTAATTTATTACCATTCAAATCAGAGTAGGATAATGAGAAATAAAACCAAACCTCAAAACACCATCTCCCCACCCCTCCCTTCTTCCCAGGCTCAACTTCACTCCTGATTTTTTCTACCTCTTCCCCACCAGCAGCACAGGACGTATGGGGAATAGCTGCTGTGGTCAGTTTATCAGATGGTCTCTTCCACTCCTCACACTCTTCTCCTGCTCCACTGTGGATCCCTTCCACAGGGTGCAGTCCTTGAGGAACAAACTGCTCCGGTGTGGGTCCCCCGTGGGGTCACAAGTCCTGCCAGCAAACCTGGTCCAGTTTGGGCTCCTCCCTCCATGAGTCCACAGGTCCTGCCAGGACCCTGCTCCAGTGCAGGCTTCCCACATGGTCACAGCATTTTTGGGCATCCAGATGCTCTAGGATGAGACCCTCCAGGGGCTGCAGGTCAATCTCTGCTCCACTGTGGATGTCCATGGGCTGCAGGGGCACAGCTGCCTCACCATTATCTTCCCCATGGGCTGCCAAGGAATCTGCTCTGACACCTGAAGCATCTCCTTCCCTTCCTTCTTCACTGACTTGGGTGTCTGCAGGGCTGTTCCTCTCACATGGTCTCTCTCCTCTGTCTTCTCCTTCTTAAATCTGTTATACCAGAGGCTCTACCACCTTGGCCAGCGGCTTGTCTTAGAGACAGCTGCCACTGGCTCCATCAAGCATGGGGGAAGCTTCTGGCAGGTTCTTCTCTACAGAGGAGCCATCCCTGTAGTGCCCCACTACCAAAAACATGCCACACAAACCCAATACACACACAGAGGCTCATTTCTCCTGCTGAAATAAAGACCAGGCAAACCCTACAGTCTTAGTTGATAACATATTCATTATTGGAAATCCTGATCAGGAAACTAAAAAGGGAATGAAGTCAGCATGTGAAAGAGAAGATAAGATATGGCAAATCATAAATAAAATAGAAAAAAAAAAAGAAAAACATAATGATGTTGACAGGCTTTTTAAAATTTCCTTCAAACCTTCCTCCATCTTCTTTTGTATTATTAATTAAAAATACAGTAAGCTTAATCCTATAATTCTGAAGTACTCCAAAAATCTCTTCCCATATATCTATGCCCATTTTTGCTTCATAAAAGATCAGTAAAGAAGGAAAACACGGGGGCCTTGGGAAAAGAGAAGCGCAAGAGATGCCTCTCACAGTGCTAAAAAAGCTGCTAGGAATAAGGCAGTGAAGAGAGCAGACAGGAGTCAGCTGGGGAAAATAAAGGCCAGCTACAACCTGTAAGAGCAGAAAATAGAGGCCATAGACTTAGGGCAGATGCCATCTAAAAACATTGAAAATAAGCATTCTGTTGGCAGGAATTGAGCTTGAATTTCAGTTCCTTTCTGAGAGCTCCATTTTCCTTCCCTGACCCCTACTGTGGTACTGCAGGAGCTATAAAAAAATGCTAATGTCTTTTGAGTAGTACAGCAAAATTCAAGCTTAAGTTTGTTCCAATGATTTTAATTGTTTTACTTGCTTTATGTCTATATGCATAGTTTCTGCTGATGCACAACCTCAATTGATATTCACCATGCATGTCTCTAAACAGATTTATATTTAACATTTCTTATTTAACAGAAACACAGGCAGTAACACAGTTCAGTTACAATACAGTAATGCAGTTCACTTGAAATATGCCCCTGCTACAGAAATGATGTTATTTATGGGCCAACAACTTTTGCCAGCGTGCGTTCTGCACAAGGCAACCCTCCCTGTCTCATGCCATGCAGGAATGGAGCGAAGCTGTTAGCATCCTGACAGCAAAACACAAGGCTGTCACACTACTTTAGGAGGCATTTGTCTGGGCGAACAGCAATCAACAAATTTCCATAAAGGCCTTCTTAAAGCTAAACATTATGTTAAGAACAATAACTTTTAATTAAAAAAAAAAAATCAAAGAATATGCAGTCTATATGCATTTTTTAATTCCTTGAGGCTTACCAGCTCCTGCAGCACTTACCATCATTACCAACTGCATCAAGTCTCTGCAAGGGTGTATGAGAAACTTCCCTTTTTCTTCTTCTACAGAGAGTTTTCAACTATTTAGCTTTCCCAACCTCCAGACTCACAGATCAGTTTGGAAATATGCCACCTTCTGTTATTTGGCCTCTCACATATTGTTGCTTCTCCTTTCTCTTTCACTTCATAAAAGAAAATGTAATACCATGTTTGATAATTTCAGTTCACAGCCAATGCCATATGAAGTATTCATAAACCCAGTACAAAATTTTTTGCATTGCATGGCACATCACACGTTCATGACCTTCATGCTTCTCTCCTCTTGCAGAGCATAGTCATCTTTCCCACATAAGGAGGATGGTGGGTCAAAGCCTTGTACTCATTCAGTATGAAAATTTTTATTTGTCACCACAACTGCTGCAGTTTTAAACAAAGGGTACCACAAGACAAACATTCTCCAGAGGAAGAACTCTCAGCTTAGCTCTTTCCACTACTGAGCCACTGAGATATGCAATAATCAGCATGAAAATATCTGGCAAATGGGATTGTAAATAGGAGAGTGAAGTACTACATGAAAAGCCCAACATAAATTTATCCTTGAAAGCTCAAGTGTGCTAGTACAGGAAGGGTATTGTTTTCCATTTAGTTTGCGACAGGTCATTTACAGAATGAATGGGTTTTAAAAGCTCATTCCTAAATAAGGGAATGTGAAAGTTTTTCCTCTGGGAAGAATGTATATATGTCAGCATTCTACCTGATCCATTTTAATACTCAGGGGAAAAAACTGTATCAGTGGGTAAGGCAAGTAGATGCTATAGCAGATAACAGCAGTTCAGTGAAAAATTATTTTTCCTGAAAGTTGATGCAACACATCACTAAGAGATGGAAGACCCATAAAAGTCTACATTGCTAGAATGTCTCATTAAAACAACCAACAAACCAACAAAACATTTCCCTAGCATCTTTTTAGCGTCTTCCTTTATTTAGCCTTTTATTATTGAAATTACTTTTTTCATAAATAACTTGTTTAATTGTTTACATTTTATTACTGAAAAACAAATGGGATTTAAAAAAAAAATACCTCAGCCTGTTTACCAAGAATCCCCAGACAAGGCTGTGATAATTTATTTACCAGTGCAAACAAACATATTTTGCTTTAAACTCAGATCTTATAAAAACAGCCATAAATAAACTGCCACATCAGATAGGTATTGCATTAAAAAGAACCTTTAAAATGTTTTGCAAATTAAATAGTGTCCTCTAAATTATAACAATGTTAGACATTATTTGGTCATTGTTGTTTTTTAAAGAGATATCTTTATCATATCATGAAATCATAATGTACCTGGCTATATGAATAATTTATTCTGAATTCACTGAAGACCTCCAGTTTTATATGGCACATTTCTTCTAATTCTAGTATTTTTATCTATATATTTGCAATCAGTTATCACCACAGTTGGTTACCCGGGTTCTAAATTGGACTTTATCTGGCTGCACAGTTTCAAAATATTATTTGTGAGTGGAAAGCCTTCACTTTCTTATTTTGAAGTTCACTATTTAATATTCCAAATGCTGGTGCATAGAGGATCAAAAAATGCAGCCTATAGGTCACATGGGCTGTGGGAAGCATTTGCATGCAGACACACATTATCACGTAGCTTTTCTGGTCAGCCTTCCAAAGCCATGATTTTCTTATGCAACTCCATGTTACATCCTAGCAATTAAACAGTCTTTAATGAACAAAACCTTGAGGCCCACTCCATTAGCACCTGAATGACAACACATTCAAGCAGCAAAATCCTATATTTGCACCTGGTAGATAATGCATTATTTTTCAGGCACTCACACTCTTTGCCTCAAATGAAACAGAAAAATGTCTTTTTGTATGCAGAGAGCATTCAAAGCCAGGTGCATTGACAGTAACACATTATTTTCAGCAACAGAGCTCAAACACAATCCCATGCCCTTAGCTCTTGTTCTATCGCTGTACACCAGCTATCCCCTCACAGAAAGAGTTTTCTTTCTGCAGCACAACTCAACAGCAAAATCCAGAACAAAAGCATATGAAGCACTATTACCCTTCTGCAAATTTTCCAGATAGAGGGAGCATTTGTAGCAAAGGATGCACCTTAGATTATCATTCCTAAAATATGGTAACTACATTACCATATTTTGCAGGTTTGACTTGTGGATGTTGGTGTACTCAACTTAGTGGCTAAAGATGCTCCTGCCACAAGATATTCACCCATCTATGGTCCCTGATTGCTGTTGCTAGACAGGAAGGTAGAATAGCACCAAACCCGCTGCAGCACTGTCATGTACCCTGATAGTCATTTTCAGTTACTTTACTATGCTTGACTGTAAGTGCTTCAGCTCAGGAACTGGTTTGTGTTTGCTTCAATTCAGCCTGCCATTTATTGCAGCAAGATCTGCTACAGAACAAACAAAGAAAGCCCCAGCTGCCTCAGCCATGCAACTTTAATCCATCTGGTTTTGTCTGCATTTCATTAATATCTCAATAAATGTCTATGAATTCTTTCTTACTGCTGTAAACAGTGAAGATATCTAATAGATGAACAAATGGTAAATGCTATAAATATGCAGTCTGAAATAACATGAAAATCAGTAGAGTGCAAAGTTATAGTATATAGAGATGCTATGCACAGTAATCTGATTGCTCCAGATGTATTTGTTTTGAAAACTATGAAATTTGCAATAACAGAAACAAG
The DNA here is from genome assembly GCF_020740725.1 of Corvus hawaiiensis. Classification (NCBI taxonomy): domain Eukaryota; kingdom Metazoa; phylum Chordata; class Aves; order Passeriformes; family Corvidae; genus Corvus; species Corvus hawaiiensis. The sequence continues at coordinate 33,267,917 of NC_063215.1, read as the reverse complement.
ATCTAAGAGCAAAATGGGATGTAAGGGCAACCTGGTCTAGTAGAAGATATCCCTTATGGAAGGGGAGTTTGAAACCCTTCTTTAAGGTTCCTTCCAATCCAAACTATGCTACAATTCTATGAAAATGTAGACCACATTCTGAAACACATTTACACTGAGAAAGATCCTGGGGTCATAGTAAATGAGCTAATTAAGCATGAACATTCAGCACAGTGCTATAGATAAGAAAATTACTGTGATTCCTGGATGCTTAAGCCAGCAATACTAAGATTACTGAAGAGCTGCTACTTATCTGTGTAAAGAGCATTAGTGAGACCATTACTGAAATATTATGTCATGCTATGCAATACGCAATTTAAAAATGACTGAGTCACAAGTTAGAAGGGATTAAAAATGTTTTCAAAATAACTTGTAACCTGGAAAATCCATCTGTGAAAGTGTTAATAAGCTCTAATTAGTTTATTAATTAGAAGGCTAAGATATTAGTTGTTCAGCTTCTGCAAATACATGTAAGTAAAACATTTGTGGCTTTTAGCTCTGTATGATAACAATTTTAAAAATGTATAATGAGATTCAGAAACTAGAAAACAACGAAAGATAAAGTTCAGGCTCAGGTTTACATTAAAGCTGTGAGCCTAAGGAATCACTGTGAAAATACTAGGACAGACGTGTATTCAAGCATTTTTTGTATTTCTGAGTTATACCCTTTATTCAACATACACCATGTCTCATACAGAAATAATTCATAGCTTAGGGACTGTAACTAAAAGAACACAACAGTCACCTTTTATTCTAAAATTCATAGAACTTTGAGTATTCCTCAAATTACATGGTTAAAATATTTTTTTTTAAAAAGGAAGGGACTCCCCAGGAAAAATATATTTATTTTCCTATACATTTCTCAAGCAGATGTCATCTAGAACAGTATCTGATTGAATTTCAAGGTTCTTCACAGTCTTTTCAGAACCTGTCATATTCAGTATTCAAATATTAGTTCCTAAAGACATCATAAGAGACAAAAAACTGAGCATCAGGACTCACCAAAGAAAAGTGCAGACAACAGCAAGACCTGAAGCACATGGTGTAAGGTACTCACGGGCAGAGAGAGTTCTAGCAGACTGTTTCTAATTAAACAGTCTCTTATAATTGTGTCCCACTGCAACATATAATGCTGTAAAAAATATATCTGCTTTGACCATCCAAGAATAAAATCTTCTGCTACTATGCACAGTTTGATTCTCAAAGCTTGTTCTTGTAAATTCTTCCCTGTACAGTGCAGAAGCTCTCAACAGCCATTCTGGTGCCTTCTTTCAAATTGCACCTGCATGTCTGGGATGCTTACAAAAAGCTTGAGAACATTTAGGCTGCTAATGCTCTGTAAAAAATTTCCTTTCTTGGTGAGCAGTTTTGCCTTAATACACTATACCCTCCAATTCTGATTCCCCCATTTTACCCAAACGGTTAAACCCTCACTTTTGAGGACAAGGACTGCCTTTTCCCCAAGCTCTATACAGGCCTGGGCCGATAGAGACCTAGGACATATCTGCGTTCACTGGCAACAAGTAAGAATTTAATACAGTTAAGTGACAAAAGCCCTGCAGTTAAAAACTATCTGACATCTCCAAAACTCTGAACTGCAGATAGAAACTACAGGTCATTAGTTCATATTTACCATTGCTGCTGTCTCCAGCTACAAAGTGTCTGTCCTTTCACTCATGGTGTGCAGAGATGAATGTTTCAGGACTGAGAAATCTCACTTCAGTTCTGGAAAGTGAGTCCAGCTAACAGCAGCTACAACCTTGGTTTGCTTCAAAAATTAGTTTTTCCCAATATTCAATTATTGTACATTGTTTTCAAGTACTGATGTTTCCAGCAAGCTGAGGAGTCTTTTCTTACAAAGAGTATCATCCACTAAATATCACATATAATAATTCAAAGCAAACTTACATAATTTCTACTGTTATTCTTCACTTTTTGTCCTGTATAGCATTGTATATACACTCTGCATAGCTGTATTACTGCCCACATTGTGCACACAGTGGGCCTTGGTTGAATATCTTCCTTTTAAGTCTTGTATACAATTCCTCATTTTCTTTCGTCCTTTGTTCATTCTCACCCAAGGAACTTAGCTACAAATGCTAAAACAAATATCAACACACCCATGCTTTGTTTTAACATTTGATTCAGCCAGATTTGATATTGGTAAGCATCCTTTTGAAACTGCAGTCTGCATAGGAGAGGTGCATTAATGAAGCATGGTTAAAGAGTGCTTTAACATCAGTCTTGTTTTGCAAAAATAGGGGGCACTTTAGACTCCCTGTTAATTTGTTCATGAGGAACATTCAGCAAGATGGCCTTGATGCAATGAAGGGAGGTTCTTCTCAGATAAACTGAAAGGATGCAGAAGTTTTCAAGGAGAAACAACACTCTACTCTTCATTCTGTAGCAAATAACTGTAAATATGGTTTGACTAACTTGATAGTGCTACAAAAGCACAACACACAGAATAACAGAGGAACTTATTTATCCATGGTCATCTAGGAAGAGTAGGCAAAAAGCAATCTTTATGTTCAGTTAAAATAAAAAAAAAATATTATTCATATATTGGTGTACATTTCAAATAAATATTGAATGTATAATTAAAATTATATCTCATGAGGTCTTCATCTTACTAATTCAATTCTGGTACAAGTTTTAGGACCAAATTTTGGGAACCAAGACCATCCAGGCCTTAAGTTTATGTCCATAAGGATAATTTATGTCATCAAATGTGCCTGACATCACGTGTCTTTATCCATCTTTTCCCAGTATATTAAAAGCCCAAATCCTGTTATTTATACCCACATCTGTTCATCAGTGGATGGTGGCACAAAGTCAAGACTACTCTTAAAACTTGCTCAAAACTACTTTACATAAGCTATTCCATGATGAAGAGGAAAAAAAGAGGCAAACAAACAAAAAGCAAAGCAATTCTGCTACTTAGCACAGTCTAGATGAAATTACTTTCATAAATAATTCATTAAATCTCCCGTATTAAACAGGTTAAATCATTTTTATTTGATGGGTTTTGGTGCTATTTATCCTTCAGAATAAGAATTAGAAATTGAATAATCTCGCATTATTTGTAACTGTGGTAGAGATACATGTTTTGTTTAATGCAGTCATAAAGGAACTTTCTGAGCTGCAAATGTGCTTTATAAAATTTCCAATTATTGCAACAGATGGATGTGCTGGGAAAACTGTTTTTGCCCAGGCCATCCTAAGGACAATGCAAATTTCAATGAAAGTAGTAGCATGGTTCTTTTCAAGCTTCGTCTCCATATTTTTCATCCTGCTAATCCTGAAATCAGGCATAATCTGGGCTATCTTCTGTGTTATCTATTCTTCCTATTGAGAAATTAATTTCCCATATAAACTTGGAAAGCTATGATTCTCTCTATTCAAGAGAACTATTTTTAATTTTAATGACAATTAAAAATCAGGTGGAAAAATTGTATATTTAAATCAGAAATGTAAATCTTCATGTTTTTCAATAAAGCAAAAAAACGTAGGGTTTTTTTTATTTCAGGATTAATTACAGGTCTCTCTTTTCCCCTTTTTTTTTTTTTTCTTGAGCACCTAAATATTTACAATTAATGGGATAGACCGAGAAGAAAATTATAAAATTGATCGGGAAGGTGTGGCATCTTCTGGCTTTTTTCCAAGCAGCTTAAAAGTAGGGCCTTTCTGTAAGATCTGTAAGACTCTTGTTCAAACACGCATCTGCTCTTTTTTGATAGTATTCAGACATTTATATCCCAGGAGAGCAACTTTACCAACAGGTTTCAGTATATTTCTCAGTAAATTTTTCTCAATCCCTCTTCTTGACACCAATACTTTTCATAGAAAGTGTTTTATATATTGCATTAGAAAGGGAGTAGTAACTATTATACAGCTGATAGAAAAAAAATGGGGCTTGGTTTGGGCTTTTTCTGAAAACTGCCTCACCTACAATGCATTTTCTGCAAGTGGAATCACAGGTCAGACCATGAGAGATGACATGTTCATAATTTTCCTATGGAAAATTTGGTCAAAAATAGGCTACAGAAGAAGTTCTGGATAGCACTGTTTGTTTCTCATTTTTCTGAAATATTTCTTCCTCTAAACAATCAGAAAAATCCAGTTCAAAACTCACATAGTTTTTCATTACAATAATTTTTAATGTCTTAAATAAAAACAATAACCTTAAAATATTTATATCATGGATCAAAAGACCACCAGGTATTTCTGAAAATGTTATTGACAGTTGGAGGAAAACTCTTGCAGAGCTGGATTTTAAGAAACGTCTGTTTCACTGTCTTCAAATAGCAAGTTGGCTCAGTACTGGCTAAGATATCTGAAAATATCACTGGGTTTCAGTTAAATTTTGCACTTGAAAAAACTTGTAAGGGTTTGCAGATGTCTGTCTTATGTTCTGCTATAATTTTTTCTTGCTTGTTTTTCCTAATAGGTCCATATTAAACAAAACAAAAACAAACAAGAAAAATTCCCAAATCTTGGTCTACATACCAAACTAGGAAAAGACTGCAATGCACCTCCATCTCAATTGTATAACCACACAGACTACCAAAAATAATCACTTCTATTTTCCTGGTGAAGTGTTGAAAGAGCTATTTTGACCAGCATGAATTAGCAGACAATATTTTAACTATCAAAGTGAACCCTAATTCAATCACATGATAAACCTCAGATGTCAAAGTGTTTTCAAACTGCCAATGCAGGCCTGTGAAGGCAGAATAACCCAAGGCAGTGAAATCCCTGAAATAGCCCTAAGCCTCCCTGTATGGCAAAATGGCACAGGGCAGACACAGTGCCATGGTTTCATCTGGTGGTCCCAAAGAAGCACAGGTTTATCCCAGTGACACTTGGTTAAATGAATCAACCGCATTTCATTAACAAATGAACAATGCTTAGCTCACTTCTGCTGCATTGCCTCCAACTCCAGTTTGGTGGAAGGAGTCAGGTGAGTACTAGTTCAGGGATGTGTCTACTGGACTCCTCTGTCTGACATGGGCATCCCCTGATGAGCTGAGGGACACAGCTCCCAGCAACCTTCAATGGAGTTGCCAAAGCCCACCCTTGCTTTCTAGGTGGGTGTAAAATTTTTGCATTGGTACCACGTTAGGTACATGCACACACTGTAATAAAGAATGCTTCCCAAAGAACAGAAGCAAGTATTAGAAAGCAAAATTTAAAGCAGTACCTGTTGAAATTATTTTAGGGAATCATTCAAGAGTGCCCAAAAAACCCACAGCAACTCATCAAGACCCTAGCAAGACAGCCATCTGGCAAGCCCACAGCACTTCCAAAGCAACAGCCAGACTGTAGCAGCTGCCAGCTGATCAGATGTTGTAGCTGTTGAGATACTATTTTCCATAGAATCTCATATTTATATCTAAGTCCATTACTATCTAAAACCCACTTTTTGTTCTCAAAAATAGAGATTATGATGGAAAACTTGTCAAGAAGAAATTCAGAGGCAAAGTTAGACATTCAATATTTAAATGGCAAAGTTACATTCCACATTCCAAGAATGAACAGGGATCGGAATCACAGCTGACCACCTCTGCCTCAAATACTTCAAGGGATATAATATATGAATAAACTTGAACCTTCAAAAAAGCAAAACCCTTTGCTCTACAGAAAGGCCTTGTACAGTATCCACACAGGGCTCTGCAGAAGTGTTCTCAGGAACTGGTCATGGAAGCCCACTGGAGCAGATCAGATTATAAATTCAAAAGGAAACACTGACAAGATCAGCTCTGGGGCTTGAAACAGCATTATGGGACAGCCTGAGAATGGATACTTGAAGGTGCAGAGTCAGGAGTCTTGTGAAAGAAGAAGGTTCTACCCTATGTCCCAAGCCAAAGTCCAAATTATTCCTTGTTCTAACAAAGCCACCACCATTGCTTGAAGGAAAGAGCATGAATGAAAGGTGACAACTCATGTTCTAAGAATGTTGTTCTAAAATCAGATCCCTCAACTCAGCACTGAGTCATGGCCAATGAGCTGCATGAACTTTTACAAGGGTAAAAATGGCATATTTGCACATTGTTAATTATATACAGTAAACTAACCTCTTTATACCAGATGCTGTATGTCACTTCAGTGGCTCACTGGGCATTTATTTCTAAGGTTTTAGGAGGTATACTAAGGGAAAACAATAGAAATACTGTAAAACACTTATCCTGTCTCTTGAGGCTATGAAATTCAAATGGCCACAGATTTTTTGATGTTGATTCTCTTTCATGGGCTATGATCAGGTACCCAGGAAGTTAGCTAAAACTGTGATGTCTTCAAAAAAATCATTACGTGACATCTTGATCAAAACACTAGATGAGAACACCTCTTTTCCAAAGCTTTCATTAAAAATCTCAGTTTTCAAGTAATAACAAATAACAAATTTAAAATGTTCCTCAAAGTAATTAAGACAATTCAGAGGATGTGCACTTAAGCCTCCCAAGCACTTGAGTGTGCAGCACCAGACAGGATACAAACTCTTCAGCATAGGGATCCAAAGAGGTGAAGAATATGAAAGAAAAATTCCATTTAATTGGACCAAAAGATTATTAGAATTTCCTTGAATAGCTGTTGTCCCAGATAGTACTGGCTTTATTAGGCCCTAAGTAAACTCTGTCATGGACCACTAAGACAATTCCCTCCCAGCTTCAGCATTCCGTGTAACTCTGGGCTTGCCATCTCCAATACCTTTGGGAATGGCTTAAACTAGCAACCTATTGATTCATCATTGTCTGTGATATTTTCAGCTCTTCAAGATTTCCATGTGTACAAAATTTAAAAAGACATTTCTGAATTCAAGAGGATTTTCATTTTTTTCAAGATTGAGTGCAAACCAATCTCCTTTTTTCTTCCCTTTCCACATGCAAGGGATGCTACCTTAAGGAAAGAGAGCAAGTTACACAAGGAAGAAGAAAAGAATCTGAGATATTCCTACCTGTATTTCTTGAAAGCCTTTGATCAAGTTTTATAAAGATGAATATGTTATTTTGGCTATCTGTATTGTCAGGGCCTGCTGTGGAAGAGATAGGGTTTGAAGAAAAGGGGGGAATAGTTCCTACAGGATTAATTCTCACATTACAATATCTAGAAAGATAGCAATGTATTGGAATGGGTGCAGAGAGAGAAACAAAGAATTGGGGCAAATTATACTCCTCACTGAATGAAGAAGACAAAAGGCAGCACATTAATCACAAGCAGGTTCCCATCCTCTTGACACAAACTAAATAAATACATGTCAAATTACAGCTAGACTGCAAAATTACGAATTAATGACACACAGAAGAATTATGTTAAAAGAGCATTATTAAATCTACCATGCATCTGCTGGAATTCAGACTTAGGAAATGACAGAACTGTCTGTACAGGCATTATCACTCACTTCTCATCCTCTCCAGAAGTATATAAACTACGGCATCATTTGGTTGCATAATCACACTGTGTGCAGACTGAAAAAATCTCAGAGTAACAAGTACACAAGGGGCTCACATCCCATTCTCTCCCACTGGACCTCTACACTTCTCAGCACAACCTGGGATCTTGCTCTTGTCCTGTGACTTCACACCAGGTTCCCAGAGTACATGGATCTGAGTCATTCTGTGTGCTGCCCACAGACGAAGCACTGGGATAGGAGTTATACCTCATTGGTAATGTGCCACCAGTGGTGATTCACCACTGTTGTCCACCTCATGTCGGAGTGTCCAGATTTATTGGATTAAGAACACCAAGACGGAAAAAAAATTGAGGCACACATCATTCCTTCAACCTGTCTCATTTGATGTGCAGAATGGACTAGGCTCAGTTAGGGGACTTGCCTCTTTTCTTCACATTCTTAAAACATTTTTACACAGGCAGTATGTGATTATGAGTACTCTCTCACAATTCTTTCTTCAGAGGTCAATAGAATTTTTGAAAACGTCATGGGTCATCTTCCCAAAACACATCTGTAAAGAAGGTCAATGGCATCAGCTGTGTATGGTTGAATCTGAGGCAGATGATAAAATCATAGTTTTTCCCACACCATTCCCAGGCCTAAGATTCTGCCTCAATCAAGAGATGCCTACCTAACCTGTTCTGTAAATAGGTTACTGATGACCAGCCCAGCTCATTCTTTAACTCTTCAATTCTAATTCCTGTTCTCATCATTCTGCTTTTGAACAGTTAACTTCCAATCTCCCATTTATTCCCCCTACTCCAATCCAAACAACGCTGTATCTGTTCCTCACCAAATTGTCACAGCAAAATCCAATATGTTTTCTTGTCCTAATTCATTACCAAATGCTTTCACCAGTTCCTTTTCCAGTTTTTTGACTCTCACCCAGTCTCTGTCTAATCACACTTTGAATCTATTCCATTTCCCCTTTCTGCTTTTACTCCACTCCCCACAGCAAGAGCAGATTACTTGTTCTTCTTCAAGAGACTAGGCTCACCAGAAATCAATTAAACGAAAGCTTCTCAAGCTTCTGTAGCCCCGACCTCGAGCATACTCAAGTAATTTGTAGCAGCAACAGTTATTCAGCATGGATATTTCTGAGCTATGAGAACCACGTTTAATTATTCTATAGGGATGGTCCAGGTATACCTTTAGCATCATTTTGGGATCTGTCTGAGGAAAACCAGTTTAAAGAAAAATGACATTTGAATTTGTTGACCATTTTAACTATGGAAATTAAACAAGTCTCTACCAAGTACTTGCCCATTTCAGTTTTCAGAGAATTGAAAAAGGTTGCCCATGACAAAAAAAACAACCAAACAAAAACCCCAAACAAACAAAAAAACCCTCACAAGTTTTCAAACATCTGGGAAGACTAGAGAATTTTAAAGATATAATCTCAGAACATTATAGCATGGGCAAAACAAAATGTCTTTCCTCTGAGGGTACTACCATTTGTGGGGAGCAAAGGAGAGAGAAAGATGAAAGGAAGCTACTAAAAAAAAATTACTATATCACTTTGGCTGAAATTTTCCAAAAAATTTCAAATATGCAAAGTAAAAATTTGAAAAGCTGCATACCCATTAAGGCATCCTATTCAGAAATGTTTCCAATTGCTATTTTTTATAAGGAAATGCTGCAAAAGGATTTATATAACTCCGCTTATGTATCTTTTAACTCTTGTGCTTCGGTGGAAATGAAACTATTTATTAGGAAAAAATAACATTTTTCATACTGTGTTTACAATTTAGATTATACAATAAGAAACTCTAGGTCTTTCTAGGGTCCACAAATGCTGCCCAGGAATGGTTTGCATGCAATCATTCTTGATATGGGACAGGAGGATGGATTCAAGCTTTCCTAACTTTTCTTTCAAACCTATTTTCTCAGGTTAACATAAGCCTTTTTACAAGTCCTACACCTACACACTCTTAGAACTACAATTATGGGCATTCACATCATCGAGAGCCTAAAAAATCCATTTTACATCAGCAACATATAAAGAGAAGTGGTAACTGCTTATGTTAACTGCAGCTAAATTTATCAAACTGAGTATTTTGCCTCTAGCCATTTTAGTTACAACAACTCACACAAAGATAGCACAGAAATTAAAAAATCTGAGGACTGTTAAGGCTACGTTTCCATTAGTAAGAGGTAAAGATGGCAATAGAAGCAGATTTATAGGTAAAACAATTAGTTCTGAGGACCTACTCTTGGTAACAATACACAAATATATATATTTTGGGTGTTTTACTATAGACTAGCCCTTCTCTGGTGCCATGGACAGCCAGTGAACTGTTTGACTAGAGCAGGTGACTTCCTGAGTACACTTTCTGACTTAATTTTATCAGAAGGAAGTCGATTCATCTCTGGTCTCTCCAAGAGACTCACTCCAAAAGAGCACTCCTGGCCCGAACCCAGACCCTAATGTAGCACATCTTGTCAATAAGGTTTATGAAGCCATAGTAAAAACCAAGACTGACCCTATTGAAGTTAGTGTTGCAAAGAAAAGGTAGTAAGATCCAAATCAGGACCCTGGAACAATATTACTGAGCTCTAAAACTGAATTACAAATGCTTGCATAAAGGTTTATATTTGCCTACGAGGGAAAGGGAGGCAAGCAGGCAGTGTGAGGTCTCAGCAGGTGAATTAGAGATGATGCTCATCAACAATTTAAATTGCCAGGAATTGTTACATTAGCTGGATAAGCTAGGTAGCCTGCAAATTCATTACTATCTTAGCTGAACATATAGACTGCAGGAAGAGAAAATTTGCTTTACTTTTTGTTGGGGTCAGGCAGAGCTAGATGCAGAGAATCTGTGTGGACTGTGTGACATGAGGAATTTTCAGACTCTTACAGGGTAGGCAGAAGTTACCAATTTCTAGATTCCCAGAAGTCCCTATTATAACTGAATTCTAAAATTTAAGAGGAAACTGTGATGAAAACATATGTATTGTTGTAGTTATAATGCCTGCAGGCTAAGTAAGTCTTATCCAAATAAGACTTATAAATAATTCTTCTGATGAGCAAGGGAGATTCTTTGCTTATTTATCCAGTGTGGGTAAAAAGGACTTGTGTGTGCATAAAATGGTTTGGGGAGTTGTTTGCTTGATTTACAGCATAATTTCTGTATGGAATTTTCTAGCATACATTAAATATCAAGCAGATCATTAATTCTATGCAGAACCTCATTGAAGTATGCCCTTACAGACCTTAACAAAGAAAAGCACACTGTATGGCTTCAGAGAATTCTTGGTTTTGCTTTTCCATAGAACAAAATAAAATAAATTAAAAATCCCATAGCCAAACCTCCAATTTTATAAAACAGTATTCAGAAAATATAAAAAAAAGTATGGAGAAGAATCAGGCTCTTTCTTCATTACCAGACTTTCTACCTTCCATATTCAGCAATTGACCTAATATCAGTTTAGCAAAAAGAAATTGATGATTCATCCAGATCGCAGGCTCAATCTTATTTCTTTGGCACATTTCTGTCTCTGCCACAAAGGTTTGAAAGATTTGGAAAGTGGGCCCATGTGAATCTCATGAAGATAAACAAGGCCAAGTGCAAGGTCCTGCACCTGGGTCCAGGCAATATCAAGCAGAAGTACAAGCTGGGTGGAGAATGGATTGAGAGCAGCCCTGAGAAGAAGGACTTGGTACTGTTGACAGATGAGAAACTCAACATGACCTGGCAATGAGCATTTGCAGCCCAAAAGCCAACTGTACCCTGGGCTGCATCACAAGTGTGACCAGCAGGTTGAAAGAAGTGATCCTATTACTTCACTCTCATGAGACCCCCACCTGGAGTCCTGCATCCAGCTGTGGAGCCTCCAGATGGCAAACCTGTTTCTCTGCTAAACAGTGCCCAGCTTTTCAACTCATTTTTAAGTATGAGATCCAAAGCTAGGCTTTAAACCAGGAGTTTAAATTAAAGATTTCAGAAATGTTGAATACAGGCAAAATATTTTTATGTGAAGGCTGATCATCTAAATTGTCAAAATAGAAAAGAAAATCTGTTGCCACTTAGGTGAACATGTTTATGAGTCAGCCAAAGCCCAAGTAAAACAGAATGGTACAAACTGTATAGTTTAAAAGCTCTCTGACAAAGGGGTCTCAGAAGCACCTGGTATGGTTCTAGGTCAGCATGACTCTAGTCTGAAGGATTCTATGAGCAAAAGGAGATGTTTAATATTGGGGCCACTTAGAAATACTTTTCATGTACATTCCTAATGGGTTGTGGCTGGTTATCCCTCCTGAAAGCAATCATAAAGCACACTCCTGTGTGCAAACACAGACTGGAATTTACTGTTAACTTTGTCATCGTAGTTACCATAACCATTCTTTCTCCTCTCGTTTTAGGCAAAATAATTTTCTTTTGTCTTTGGAACACCCTTTCAGTCAAAAAGCAACAGAAAATAATGGGATTGTTTTCCTTGTAAGGTACCATTTCTTGTTTCACACTGAAACCTCAATAACTTTGAAGAACTCATCCTTTCCAGGGGAGAGGAACTTGTCAGTGTCTTACATCTACTGCAAGAACTGTGTGGTGCACAAAACAGGCAAGCAAATTGTTACACAACATGACACAGTATAAACTTGTGTTACATAACCATGGTTTAAGTAACCTTAAGATAGTCAGAAAGTGAAGAACTCATCCAGTACAGCAAAGAGAAGATAAATGGATAACAGTATTGTCCAAACGGAGACTTCTACCTGGGAACTTATTCAATAAGCACAATAGCGCTTAATGCCTATTAATCTGCTGGATCTCATCCCTATCCCATGGCGGATCCCACAGCTCCATTTTTCATTTCATTTTGTTGTAACCTCTATATTCCCCAATTCATTCCAAAACCTATCTTCTCCTAAACCTGTTGACTGACAGTCTACCTTTGCTCCCTCTTCTCTCCCTCTACGTGTTTAGGCTCAGCCATGTGCTTTCAGATATGATGATTGCACAATTGCTTATGATTTCTGCTTCTTTTGCAGGTGAGGTCAGCCACATGCTACAAGCTCTCAGCAGAAATTTGAACCACTGAATCCACTATTTCCAGTCAGCAGAGAGTGCTGCCAGTGTGCTTCAAGATGTGTCAGCAAGGGGTAATGGTCTTCACTGTATGGTATGTAGGGGAAGAAAGCTCCTCTTTTTTAGAAGACTCCTTTAGCCCGGATCACACCAGAACAGCTGGCAAAGCAATGGGGACTAAGTTAAGGCATAGGAATGGGACTGAAGCAGAACAAAAGGCAAGAACAAAGCCTCCTCAGCTGTTTTTGCTGATCAAGAGACAGATGGAAATACCCACCCATCTAGCTTGCCTGGGTGTTGTTCTGGAGAGCAGAGCAGGCACACCAGGGATGGGGTAGTGGCTGGAGAGGGCCACAGCCTGGGCCTCCATGCACCCAGAGATGCACCCTCAGCTTTGTGAAGGGATTCCCAGGAAGGGTGTTTGTCTCTCAGGGCTGTGTGCCTCCTTTTCCAAGGAAAGGGCCTCACAGACACATAAGCATTTGGAAGTTTATGGGAAAACCAGCCCTGAGGCCTGCCAGTTTCTGACACTGTGCAGCCTTGCCTTTTTATATATCCAGAGAGAAAGTCCTGTCAGAAAGATTTGTTATAACAGGAGTTGTTTTGTGAGGAAGAACACGGAAGTCCCATTTGAAGCACTCTTCTTTCTTTTATCTTCGTCTCAAGTACACTGACATGAAATTAATCTCATCTGAGAGTTTAAAGGGCTTAATTCCATATTCTTTTGTGACTGTTAAAAGAAAGAAGAAGGAGGCAAATTTAACTACAATGTGAAGTTCAATTATTTCAATTACCACCTCCTGCCTAAATGAAGTCTGTTCCTTCAAAGACATCAGCAATTTTACACTCATTTGCTCTTAAAATAGCATTAATTATAATAGCTTAACTGGAAATTCCAAAAGAATACATGAACAAATTAAATAATTACTTGCATATATTAAAAAGTTACATACATGTTTAATTTATAAATTAGTTATTTACCTTACATAATTAATCATGCAGCTAAGAACAAGTCTTAAGAAATATCTCGTGACTGTAACATGAAATTTTGGTCCCTTTTAGAGGTCATATTAATATTGGATCCCACTCTGCAGGCCATTTCACAAAACAGAATAAAGATATCTTAAGTAGTTGATACTTACAAAAAGCACAATAAAGTGATGTAACTTACAGGGGAAACTATCATATTATCACTTTGATGCTTTTTCTGGAATGTGGATGATAGGTGCTGGCGGGACTGTTTCTCTGTGTGGGAACTTGCCAGAGCATGGATCAATGAAATGAAAGAACAAAGAACAAACAAAAAAGACAGAAAAACCAGAGGCGAAAATAAGACAAGGAAAGATTGTTGCACAGTAGAAAAAGGTGTGAAGTGACTATGCAGCTGACAGTGGTGCTCTAGGCAGCGTCCCAGGATGTCCGCTGCAAAAAGCCTGCAAGGGAAAAGGACGCATGGATAAAGACCCACAACAGAAGAAAAAGGATTTAATCACATTTTCTGTAGTATTTGTCAGTCTCTATGCAAGCATTTTATTTCAGTTATGCCAACAATAGACACATTACATGAAGAAAACTCCAGTGTTACAGGTACACAGGAGTGAAGTGCGATTAATATTCTGGTTAAAGACTGCCCTATGTATGGTTGTCACTGAATTTAGTCAGAATAGAAGGTGAACTAACACAAATGGGTACATTTCTGAGAGATCCATTTTAAGTTGCAATCATATTTTGTACCTAATCCTGGAAAACTTTTTCTTCTCTCAGAAAAGGCAGGTGTTATAATTTTGCAGTGAATAAGCAATAAAGTAATTTAAATTCTGCTTAGATGGCCAGGTTCCATTCCTCCTAACCTATGGCAATCACCCTCTACATATCCAGAGAGAAATGAAATGAAGGATGTATAATCCCACGCATGAACAATCTTTATATCAAAAATTTTATTACCAGACTTCAGCCAGAAAAACTACAGTGGGCATTGACAACAAAACTGTGCAAGAAATTTTTATTTCTCTGCTCTCTTCACTGGGCTACACAGCACAGATTGATAACACTTATTTGCTGGGATCAAAGACACCCCTGCTTATTTTCACAGTCCTTCTGTGCAACGTAATTAGTGAATTCCCAAGCCATATGCAGACCTAAGGACATACTGATTCTGCATTATTACCTTGCAAGACTGAGTCAGAAAGACAGGGAAGAATCTGCTTTTTTTTTTTTTTTTTTTTTTTAACCATACTAATAGTCTTATTTAGGTCTAAGGATGGAGTTTGTCCTGATTCTGCAGTGGAAACAGACATTGAAATTCTCTGTCCAACATAGAAAAACCTGCTGTGTTAACATTTTTCTAAGCACAGTGGCGTCCTTCAGAAAATAGTATTGCATCAGATCCCAGCTGACTGCTTATCGCTAAATCAAAAAGGTATACACTGATTTTATTCATCATGTCTAGAAAAAAAAATCACAGGAATTTTTTTCTGGAGGCACAATGTCTATGTTTAGTTACAACTCAGTAATTCTCTGTAGGACATGTGTAAGCAGAGACTGGACTTTAAAGAGTAAGCCCTGAGTATTGTCAGAGACACCATGGGCGAAGAAATTGTACGCACATAACTGTGTGTACCTGACTTAAAACAACAAGCATCTCTTCCCTGTTGTTTCAAGAAGTTAACTGGTAAAGGAGATTCACTAAAGGCATATTTTCTTATCAGGAACTTGTTGAAAGAGGAGATTTAGTGTACCAGGGCCAGGGGCAGGAGATTACCCTTTCTGATTGAGAAGTGATTAATGAATGATATAAAAATTGAGTAGAAGCACTGTTGAAATTTTTGTTCCTCAGAGAAGTTCTATCTGAATAATGAGATTGCTAGATTATAAAAACTGCTGGCTACTTGTTCCTTTCCAGCTCAAATTATTCCAGAAGTAAATCTGATAAACAGTAGCTCCCAATATCTGACCTTTGATCCTTCAATCCTTCTCTATCTCTGCATTTTACTTTGTCATTCCTTGATGCTTCTCCTTAGGCATACATGTCACAGTTGTTAAAATTCTCCAAGGGGGTGTCAGAGACTGAAAATAGTTCATGCCTCAAACATTGATATAAAGTTTTGCTCATTATAAAGAAGCTACAACCAAAGAAGACTCCCTGAAGAGTGGGACTTTGAACTGAAAGTCCAACTGTTGATTAGATAAAGGGAAACTCATTGTTCAGTCACCTCAGGCTGAGGGAAAGTTATGCATCCACAAAAAGCCAAAGCCACCAGCTGTGCTGAGAGTCATCCCCAGCTGAGTTTGGGGTGGGGGGAGAGCACAGCTCACAGAAGCCAGTTTTCCACAGACTCCCTCCAAACGAGAGGGGAGGAGGAGGTTTTGGGTGCATGGTGTAACCTCTGATGAGAGGCAATAAACACCCATCCTCCATTACACAAACTGGCCCAGCTGTGGAATCCCCAACCCCACAGGGCACATCCACGGGACTTCCACGTGAGAGGCAGCTGAGGCAGTGTCACAATCCATCAAAGACTCCCTAAAGTTCCCCCCAGAGTCATTCATGAGGCCTTGAACCACAGGACTGCACATGATGCAACAGATCCAGAGTCTGCTGCAAGACACTGCCCTCCTTCCCCAGAGGGACATGCCTGGACATTGCCACCTGGCTTGAGGGTACATTAACCCATGGGATTCTATGCTTTTTGGGGGAGACCTTCACCACCAAGAAGACCAGCTGGAGAGGATCAATTCCTTGGAATCCACAGAGTGGTGATATTTTCCTTATTCTGTCCCAGTCACTCTCTTTCTGTCCCCCCCCACTCTATTTTCTATTTCTTTCTTTCTCTCTCTCTCTCTCTCTCTCATATTTACTATCAAATAAAACTCATATTATTGTCACGGGCATATGGTCTCGTTTGCACCTTAATTCGGACAGAGGAATTTCTAAAGCATCTTAATAATCAGATCCTGAGAGGGTGGCATGAAAAAAATAGCTAAACAGCTACAGTATACTTAAACTTCAAACACTGCTACACTAAAAACATAATTCTTTTGTTCACTGGATATTTTATCTCTCTGCTTAATCAGACATTGGCAGGAAAAGAGAATGATTCCCAGAAAAAGAAAGAAAAGAATACTTTATGCAAAAATATGGGGTTTTTTTACACATATAAGGTAACATTTTGGGGGAAAAAACCCTCAAATGCTTTTCCCAAATCACCTTCATTCATTCTCCACAGTAACAAAAATAATTCCCTGTATGCCCTCAATCATAGAATATAGTTTAAATAGGTTTAATGTTAAATAGGTTTAAAGGGAACTTGCTCAAGTGGGGGGAAAAAAAAAAAAAAGTCGTGATAGTTTTATTTTCTGTTTTACTTTAAAGTTACAACCAGGATAGCTCATGATATCCTCAAGAGTGGTCAAGGGGCTAGATATTTTGCACAGTCTGGACACAGGCCTCATGACCAGTTCTAGAGTGCCTGTGACTTGAATCACAAAATCTGGAGATAAAGTAACTAATCACTAGAGTAGTCTAATATTTTGAGCATGTTATGATCATTCATAATACAAATAGAAAACATTGATATCACTCAGCACAACCCAAATCATTTAATAAATTTTTTTAAATGATTAAAAAATTGAACAGTTCTGAAGATGGACCAGCCATAATTCTGCATATTGAATCCATGTTTCGAAGTCCCCATACAAATGCTAGGCCTTCCTCAAGAAAAAAGAGTACAGAGTCTCATTTCCAGTTGTCTGGAAAAGTCCAACCATTAGACAGGTCTATAATAGGATAGGCACCACATTTGTGCTGTTAGAGAGTATTGACATAGAGTATGGTTATCATATTCATTCAAGAAGCACAATGGTGGCCCTGGCTCTCAACCAGGATTCCTACTCACTTCTAAGCTTTTGAAGAAAATGCAACATTAGGTTCAGAGACAAAGAACTCAAATCCAGTATTTTTATATGCAATTTTTGCATATTTTATATGAAGTATTTGCATTCATCTAGCTCAATTTGTGGCTCTTTGAGATTGACCTAAATAACCATAATTTCTTAATTGCTCAAGTAGGGAACCTAGCCAACTGTGGAAGCTGCTGGGCTCAAAACTTAGCTCTTAGGCACTACAATATTTAGGAGTAGCTTCAGCAGGCAGAAAAAATTTTAGTCATAGCTCTTTTTTTTTCTAGGTACTTTATCAACAAAATATTGTATTAATTTCAAAGGTGATCACTAGCTAAGGAACAATCAGGTACTAGGAAAATGAGGCCAAAAACCACTTTAAATAAATATGTACATTTTTAATGAAAGCTACAGGTACATACATGTTTAATTGACTTGGCCTCATCTTCACTATTTTATAACCCTGCATCATTCAAATGGAATTTCATGAAAGTATCCAGGTCCCTGCAAATATCTGTAATGATACTTTTCCTGATTACTTTTCTGTCAAGAGAGATGCTGACATCTTTAAAAGAAGCAGTTGCCCCTCAAAACAGCATCTCTTATTATGTCATTATAAAGCATGTCTATTTGTTCCTTCACTCAATTTCCATCTTGGTAAAAGAAAGTAATGTCCTTAATATCTAAGTGAGAAGCCTGGGGAAACACAGAAATTTTTTTTAATAATTGCTACTGAATACTTTTTGCAACCTAATAGCAGACGCCTGATGATGGTTTATCATGGCATGTTGCAGGAAAGAGCATCACTTCAATCAAGAAGTTCTCAGTTGCTTTACTTAGATTTCTTAGTAGACAGCAAAGCTTAAGAAAGGAAAGAGAAATATCAATAATAGATATACAGGTCTGTGTGATGTACAGGCATTATTATCTAAATGCAAATAATACACATAAACCACTATCTTTTGACATGGCTTCAGGCCTCCTAACCTAGTCCAGAACAGGAGAACAGGACCTAAGAAGGAAAAGGCATGCAGTCAGACATGTCACCTGAATGCATTACAGAAAAGAAGATTCTCTACATGTCTGTCTGTTGCTGGGTAGAACAAGATGGGAAGCTAAGTAAAATCAACTTTCTTGCGATTGCATTTTCTGTACAATTAGCTGTTTCTGTATTTCTCTCTGTAGGAAAAAAACCCTAACTGTAATATTTTTCATTGACCCCTTTTTTATATCCATCCAGTTTTATAATTTCTTCCAGCTTCTTTTTGTCTTTGCTATCACAGGTGTTCAGCATCTCCTCCAAGGCAAAGGAAAACTATATTAAATTCTAATTAAAGGACAATACTGAACTACTGTTGGTAGACAGATTAGGAAAAGAAGAAACCAAAAATATCTTTAATATATTCTGCAGGTACTTTCTCTTTCCATATGAAATTTCTCAGCTAAATGCAATTGTAAATACACCACTGCAGAGTATAAGAAAACACTGTTAATATTCTACACTATAACTATTTATAGATATTCTGTCTTTATACCAGTATCTAATCTCAGCTTTGTGTTTACTGCAGTGAGCTCTTTGAAAGAAGCAGCTGTATGGAGAAATCCTGCCAGCCAGAAAAGCCACACAGATTCCTGGCTGGGTAAAAACCATGTTTGAACACAGAATTAAGTGGAAGGCTCCTTATCCCAACATGCTCTATCTGCCCGTGGGACAGTGACTATGCTTAAGAAAAGAATAGAAGGTGACTAAAGGTTGATCCTTTCCCTAGAGGATTCTCCAGCTTCCTGAAAAGTGCATGTTGAGGGACTGCTTCACTCAGAAGTTGTAAATAAATGATCAGATTTTAGAGTTACTCCATAAATTCATTTGTTATGAGAACCTGTATCGTATTTGGCCTGCACACCACCCCAATGCAGTAGATACCAAAGTTTAATTAAGTTTGAACAGCAGCTCTACTGTTTGTTTTGAGCATGGTGTGCAGTGGTTTCACTGGATATCTCTTCCCGCTTGTGTGAAACAAAAGTATTATTTTTACAGGCTATGAGATCTCCATGTTTAGTGTTTTCTCATATAGCAACAATCCTGTACCTCTGACTAGTTCTTTATCCCTCATTGTTCCTTTTCTTTTACATCTGGGGTGAGCTTCACTCAGCACCTGCAGATGGAGTACACCCTGTTATAATAAGCCCTAAACAGCAAAATTGATGTCTCAGCCATTTTTCTAAGCATCAATTTTCCTAATTCTAGCCTTCACCACAATTGGGCTTAAGTATGAATTTCAAACATAAAGTGCATAAATAACTTATTTTAAGGCAGAGAAATACCTTCATAATTAAATAATAAACACTGAAATTCACTTCTTTCCCTACCTCCAAGTTGTAGAAACATACTTATGATTTTCAAGGTTCTTGTTTTAACTATTAGTTTCAGAATAGGGCTTTTGTGTTTGCTTATTTTTCAGTCAGCATCTTTTTCTAACTAATCCTGCAATGTCCCTAGCCAATCCAAGGTTATTTGAGAAGATACATTCTTTCCTAGTAGAAGAGTGTAATATCATAAATATAAGAATTTTTCTTTCAAGCAACAGCAAAAGGACAGCAAAAGTTGTATTAAGTGGTATCTAGGAGGAAAGATTCCTCCTTCAAATGCACATTTCTTCAATAAGCCCAGGTGGAACACAACGAAAAATGAATTTCTTTTGCTGACAGTTTTTTCTTGCAGTGAAAGTACTTTAATGTGTAAATTCACCAAAAGAAAGAAAGGGAGGCAGTTAATCCTCAATAGCATGTTAACACTTGACCTTCAATACAAATGTGTAAATTAACTGTTAATGTCTCTACCACATATACGAAATATCTTCACAGATGAATAAATTTAACAAAACTTCAAAAGCAAGCCAGTGATCTAAATGAAATGGAAGATGTCTGGTCTTTCATGAGATGAGAGTGCCTCTGTGTCTTCTGGACAAAGTTAAACATATTCAATAGAAAGCTCTCAAACATTGCTCTCTTAAATACCATGTTGAACTCCTATTACTTGCAAGCAGGTCCATTTAAGTTCAGAATGCATTTGCATCTAGCAGATAATAACATCACTGCTTCTACTGTGAACCCTGACACAGAGCAGTTTACACATGAAAGGCAGAAAATCCTCCAGGCTGATCCTTATTATCTAGAGTTCACAATTTGTAAGTGATTCTGAGTGTAAGGACTTAAAAATATGACATAATGCCAGCATAAGAAACCACTGAGAACCTCCTCCCCTCAACATTTTTAAATATCTATGGATAAAAATAACTGTTGGAAAGAAATAAAACTATGCTTTTACCATCTTGAGAGGATAACAGTGGGATTCTGTCAATTTTCAAGTTGTAACTAAGTGATCAATAAATTTATTACTCTTTTTCAAAGACCTTCTATGATTATGCAAATGCCTGAAATGTGGCTTCTGTCATGTTAACACACAGAATTTCAATATGAATGTCTTCCAAGATGCCCATGATTGCTGCAAAGTAAAATATATTTTATAGTTGTGTCATTAAATAACCATTCAACAAATATTCCTTCACATCTAACACAGATTAATTATTATCAAATAATAAAATGAGTCCTAATGATAAATAGGAATTCTACGTTATTGTTCTAGAACTGAAAAATTTCTGAGACAGAGCCAATCTCATTTCTTTCTTTCTTTCTTTAGTTACATTCCAGAACTAATTCCTCAGCAAATAGCTTCTCTGATGGCTTGGAAAAAATGGCCACAGCAAGGCTCAATCAAAGGGCATATAATAATAAATTTGACATTACTGAGCGAAATGGGGCCTAGTCCTAACTGGAAGATGAAAGCACATAGGGCTAAACAAATATGAAATTAAGATTTAGGCTTATTCTATGAAGAGGAAACCATAAAAGTTAACCTTTTATTTAAAAATACAACCACCACTACTAAACAAGACAGCTACTCTGAATTTAGAAAATTTTCTTATTATTTTTTAGAGATTTGTTTATCTTCCTTAGGCAGTGGTTAAGTCCAGGCCATAGCAAAGCACTTTGCCACTATCACTTTGTGATACTGACTTTAGAAAAGGCCTTTCACTAGGCAGTGACTTGGCTTCTTTTTGTGCTAGCAAAGAGAAAAGGGGAAAATAATTATTAAAGTTAAGAATATTTTCCAAAACTTCTAGGGATTGATATGATTACTGACCTAGGCTGGATGCTGATTAAGTATTTCAGCACCATGGGATGAGAAGTGTGACGTGCAGGAGCTCTTCACCTCTAGGCTGATGTACTCCCCTGTACAGGCAAACGTGAGCTCCGTCTGCCACTGAATGCACTGGAATTTCTGTTTGTGTGCAGTGCTTGTGTGACCACATGCAGAACCCTGTTATGGGCTCCCAGGGCACAAGGAAAACATTAACACACTGGAGCAAGTTCAGTGAGAGCCAGCAGGGTGGTCAAGGGCCAGAGCAAAAGATGCAGTGAAAAATGACTGAGAGAAATGGACTTGTACATGCCTAGGAAAAGAAGGCACAGAGGAGGTTTTTGAATGCTGGTCCTATCTATGCCCTGCAAAATAAAGGCTTTCCAATATCAGTCAAAGGAATCTTTTTATAAAATATCTAAATTTTACTTCTTTCATAAGAAAAGCTTTAACTGACTTTGCACTACAAATGACACCACTTTAAAATGCCAGCTGACAGGCCTACAAAAGCTAGTAATTTAAAGTAAATTTTAAGAGGTATGAGTCAGCATTCAAAAGCACACCTCATATGTCTGAAAAAACATTGGACATTAGATTTTAGTTCTACAGCCTATCATTCATTTTCCCAGTTTATCTATTAAGGGCTAAGGTGTGTCTCTGTGTGTTTAAAAATAATTTATATGCTATCCAAAACTGCAAACCTGCAATCAACTTCAAATGTGGCACAAAATAAGTAGGCATGAGGTTAAATTATTTCTTTTTCTGAGTCAATTGCATACTGCTAAAATCCTATCACATTTATGCATCACAGTCTCTATGTCCCTTCCATATATTTCATGAACTTAAGTTCAGAAAAAGGTCAATAATTTCCAAATTATCACCTAAACCAGTCTGGAATCTCATAGCAGTAGTCCTTGCTACAACATAGACAAATGCCTCATCACCTCAGTCTTTCACAACACCCAAACATAAGAAATGCTGAACAGTGCTATTTCAGTGTTCAGTTACATATCTGAGGATTTTAAAGTGTTGTTCCTGAAAAGAAAATAAGAAAGACAGAAGACAAACATGAACTAGAGTTGACAAATTTCTTCTTTCAAAACATAGAGATCTCACATGAAACCCTCAACATGTTATCTTTCAAATTAAAAGGAACTTCCAATTGTGTTTCTTATACTTATCATTGTGAATTAGAATTTACTTTCTTGGTTAAAACATTAACAAAACTACACTTTCCATATACAACTACATAGAGAAACTTTACTCATAGAACTTTTGTTGTAAAATTATCAAAAAGATTTTTTAAAATGCAGTTCTGAAGCCACAAAGTGTGGATAAGTACTTCACCCAACTCCCAATTTTTCCAGAATGTGCAAATATTTCCACTTACCTTGAATGTTTTAGAAAGGTAAAATGCAAGAAAATAAACAGCCTGAAGCCAAGAACTTTTCAAGGGCTTGAAACAATCTCAAAAATTTATTAAAATCACAGCTACCCATGCTAGAATAGAAATATTTGCCAAATGAATTTTCCTTCAATGGCATGAAAGTAGTAGCTAATGTATTTATATAACCTGTGTATATGTTATTGAGAATCTCTGATTGCAAGACAAATATGCAGACTTTTTATAGATCTAACAGATGAGAGGTTTACCATAACATACTCAGACAAATTACTTCCAAGCCATATTATTGCTTAAACATTCCAACAGTTCAGACTAAATCCTTCTTTAACAGGAAGCAAGCAACTCAGTTGGACCAGTCTCTAAGCACTTCTTCAAAGCCTTAGTATTTCTAGAGTTACTCCCCTGCTACCGTGGACTGTAAAGCCAGTAATTTATTACAGGGATAGACATGATTCAGATGAAATGTAGCTCCAGAGTGCTACATCTCTGTGAGAAACTCAAGTGAAGCAAGAGTGCAGCAAAGTCTTAATTCCTCTCAGGATGTGGCCTGTGAAATGCTGGAAATGCAAGTAAATTTAATTAAATCAACTCTAATCCCCACAAAAACAGATGGAGCTGAGGCATTTATTTCCCAGATATTTTCAAGAGAGGTAATTAACCCACAAACCAACCTACAAGATAACTAGTGGAAGGGAGCTGGCACTGTTGGTGCTCTCTTGAGGAAAAGCAGTAAGCCAGGCCTTGGCTAAGACCTTGAAGATCTCCAGGACAATCAGACTCAAGGAGATTTGTTTTAGAATAGCACCAACAGCATCAACAAAATCGACTGAACATATTTTACCTCAGCAAAGCTTCACACAGTCTCCAGAATTCTTCTGCCACACCATGTTTGAGGTCTCAGGCGTGAAATGACGCAGAATTATCTGTCTGGCCTCCACCTGGTGATTCAGGAGCTCACAGGTCTAGCAGAGGAACTGTGTAAGATCTGCCAGTCAGGATCCTTGGCTGAAGTGTGAAAGTAGCCTTGGTTATTTGTTAAAAAAAAAAAAAAAAAAAAAGTGGAAGCCCATAACTGTAATTTAGGAGGTTCAGAATGTTCTGTGGACAATTACTACTACTGCTACTACTACTACTATTATTACTACTACTACTACTTATTCTGGTTTTCTACTTTTCCCTTAAACATTTGCCACTGGCTACAGTGGTATGACAGACAAATCAAGAAAAATATTTCGCCTGATCCATTGTCAATGCCCACTGTAATAACAATGCTCTGCACCTATTATATCACCCTCCAGCTAGGGGTGTTAAGATAACAGGCATCTATAAATTAAGCCTCAAAAACTCATTGTTACATCAGATTATTTTGCTGGGAAAAACCCAAACCAGGAAAATTCCTTGCTAAAATTATACAAGAAATGTTGTATAGGAAAGGTGATATAATCAAACACAATATTCCAATGAAATCTATCCCATTAAGTTACATTAAAAATTTACACAAGTTCAGGATAATTTCTTTTCTATTTGAGGTATTCTCTAACAGTTTCTTAGTTTTCACTGAGGTACAAACAGGGATGGGCAGATCTTTGAATCTTTGTGGCTCTGTATT
This sequence comes from Corvus hawaiiensis, assembly GCF_020740725.1. Taxonomy (NCBI): domain Eukaryota; kingdom Metazoa; phylum Chordata; class Aves; order Passeriformes; family Corvidae; genus Corvus; species Corvus hawaiiensis. The sequence continues at coordinate 33,243,284 of NC_063215.1, read as the reverse complement.
CAGACCCCAGTGAGAGTTAGGAGAAGTTCCACTTATTTTTTCTAATACAATTACACTGCATACATCAGCCATGAATTATATTTATCGTCTTACTGCTCAACCTAATTCCTTTAGGTGTTCCCCTAAAGGTTATTTATAGAATCATACACAGAACAGATGTGAGTAAAAATGCTTTACAGTGGCAAATATACCTATATGTATTTTTATAAAAATACTTTGGGACAAATTCTGTCATAACCTAAGATGGTATGACTCCTTTGATGCAAAAGAGACTGAACTGTGTAGAACTAAACATTTTAAATTTTTAATCAGGAAAGGAGCACAGCATTGCTGCCATCAGTTCAACCTTTCATTGCATAAAAGAATTATTATTAAGTTCTTGAATAATTTCCTTTTTCTTTTTTTTAATTCTTTCTCATCTTTTAAAAATCAACAATGTAGAAAAACTGATAGTTATGAGTCAAGGCATAAATACTCTTCCATGCTGTTTCTGCTGCCTCTATCTGCAGATCTGTGTTTGCAAGGTTCTAATAATTTAAGAGGGATAATTTTTTTTTTTAAAAGCACAAATTGCATCGCTGCAGGTAAATGCAAACAATCTCTTTGAATCTGAACATAAGATTCTTATTCTGTCTTATGTAAACAAACTTAAAACAGTCCTTATCTCTTCTACAAAAAAGTTATCACTTATGCTTCAGGAATTGCTGAAAAGATGATAAAGATGATTCCTGAAAATCCACTTTATAAGAGAAAGATACAGAGAGACTGTTGAAAGGCAAGAATTTGCTTTCGTTCCTCAGGAGAGGAATTTTCAAATAGATTTTGTTAAGAGAAAAAGAAATTTTACGGAAAAACATTACATCAATGACTAAAAAGCAAAGCAGAGAGGCCTATTCACTAAGAGAAGATGTCCCCAGAGCCCACTGACATTTCCAAGACAGAAAATATCTGTCATGGATTCCTTTTTTATTATTATTTTTGTGGCAAGTAGGAGTTTTTTAAATCCTAGAAAAATATTTAAGTTAAGCAGTCTTAATAACATCAGAGTACCATGAAATTTTTTATAACAATTCACATTAACTGTAGAGTCATCTCATGATAAAAACAGAACCGACCAGCTAAAAGTTCCTTTGCTAGTGCTTTTATTCAGATTATTAACCCAGACTTGAAGTTGTCTGATACTTAGGAAAAAAACCTCCCTTGCAAGAGCAAAAGTCTATACCATCATGATTCAATTCAGCACCTGCATGCACTTTTTGAAGTAAGAGGTGTGGTCAGCAACTACGATCAAGAACAGCATGGTACTTTCTCTTACTACCATAAAAGCACAGTTGTAAGACATTCATCCTCTCAGTACTGCCTTGAGAGAGGAAAGTTTTATGAAAACGAGTTCGACTGATCAACAAAGCTCCAGATCATCAAAGGCTTTTAAGCCTCTAACTCCCCCTCACTGTAGCCTTGGCGATCTGACCCAAGGACTCTGCTGAAGGTCACACAGTTGTCTGTAGATGAACACAGAATTCAATCCAGCTTTCTAAATTCCCAGAATACTAGTCTAATTACACTTCCCACAAATCCTTATGCCTTAAGTAGATTGCTGAGATGATTTTCCTGTATAAGCAGTACTCTGATTTTTTACATATAGATACATCCTGTCACTTTAAAACTACACACCATTCAGTTGCAAAAATACAGGGGATGGGAGCTGGTTGGTTTTAGGTTGTTTCAATTAGCTTTAATGTTGCATTGGTCAGGATTATTTCAATTACAGCCTCATTCGGCATTCCTATTCAGATAACAACTTTCTTTGTTTTACACAAAGTAATATTTGCATGCACGTGAGGTAATTTTCTGAACACCTGCATTGCCTGCACCCACCCCAGGCTCTCCTGTACACTTATTTTTTGTGTGCTCAGGTGGCCTAAGTGTGTTTAATTGCAGTCTCTGATTTGGTCATCAGATGTCCCTGCACACTTCGTAGGATACTGCACGAGATGTAGTCCCTGGTAAACAACATAAAGCTGAACTAGGTCAGTTCTGGGAAGTCTGCTTGTTGTATTCATGCTTGATACTATCCTGTTAACAGGTCTCCTCTTTAAGAAGGCCTGTTTACCATTTTGAAGATGCAATCCAGGTGTTTACATATCCAGAAATATCAGCTAGCTAATCCCAGTTAAATAGCATCGTTCCTTCTAATCAGTAGGACAAGATGCTGTGGGCTGTCCTTTAAGTCAGCTCTTTCAGTTTGTCCAGTTTGACTAATAGCTTTACCAGTGACAATTAAAGATCCAATTGACTTTTTTTATGTGACATAAGGATATTTGTACTTTCCTTTCCCTCTCTGCTTGAGTCTGTGCCTTTGTACAGCTCTGGCAGTTACTCCCTACTCATCCTCCTTATGCAATATGCAGTCTCCAGAATAATGAAGTAATTTCTGTGGGGATGGAAACCTTCTGCTTTTCCCATAAATAGATTCTTTGGGGATGAAAGCCTGTTGATTTTCTCATAAGCTGTGGTTTTTCATTAGATCGAAATTCTGGACTCAGCAATTTTATAACCAATGCCCTCTCAAATTTAACTACAAATTAGTTAAGCCTTAAAAACATAAACAATAAATCTTAAACTTCAAACTCAGGTGTAAAAAACTATACACTGATTCCCTTGAGACTATAAATAAATTCAACAGGAGCACTGACTGCACAATTAAAGTAGAATAGGCCCATTTGCATTATATCAAAAGAACTGATATTTTCTGTTCTATCAACAGAAGGAATGCATTTTTGTAATGCACTCAAAAACCAGGAATTTTCAGAATTGACCATCAGTATCGAAGTACCCATTCTGCATTTGTGGACATGAAATAAGCCTCGCAAAAACGGGAGAAAAGGTGGTTTTCTGCTCTATCACGTGTCAAACTGAACGAGTGCTGTACAGTATTTTTATATTCCCTAATGCTTCAGTAGCTTTCATTTAATTTCACAAATTCCTTTTATAATATGAAGTGGAAATATATTTACAATCATCAGAATTTCCTGTTATTAAATGTTTTTCTCTGTAAAGAAATGTCTGTAAATGTAACAAAAGCAACAACTGTAGAAACTATTCTAATTGCTTTCCTATAGCACTGAAAGAAATTATGGCTCTTTGATGGGAAGTTTATCTCTGCAATTTAACAAATATGTGTATTCTTATTATTTCCCTTATATTGTTTTATGTATTGTGAACATGTAGGACTGTGTCAGTTTCCTCACCCTCACCAAGCGCTTCAGCAGAAAGATTTTTAGTGAACCTTTTACTTGGTGCTCTTTTCACTGTTTTTGTATTCTGTATAATATGACATAAATAAGTGAACTATATATTATAACAGAGGTTCTGAGAGAGTGTCATGATACATTCCAATCCTAAATTTGCACCAACCTTTGTAAAGGTCAGAGGCATTTGAATCCTTGTGTAAAAAATTTTAAGATGTCTCTGAAACTACAACCTACTTTTACAATCCAGTCACAAACCGGAACAAATACAAATCCAGAATTCAAAACAATTAGCTAGTTTTTCTTAGTATCCTGTTTAAACCATGTCTTTGCCACTTATTTATCATTCTAAGATTTCTACTTCTGTAAATCGTAGCTGACAATCTAAACAATCTAATACATGTATTATGTTGAAGTGGAAAACTATGAACATGAGAAAGGAATGTACCCAGGGCTTCAGTCAGACAAACACATGCATCTAAGCTACACTCTGCTCAAAAGTTGATTCAGTAGATTTTGTGAAACAGATCACGTACTTTAAGTCAATTATATACCATTTCGTAGAAATCAAGCCAAAACCATGATGGAATCAAGTCTTTTGTACACAAATACACTTGGCAGACTTAGTTACAGGACCCTTCAGATTATAGCTCTCCATCTGTTGTGTGTTAATGGGAATTAGAATAAAGCTAATTTAAGAGCTGAAAGGCAACGCACTTTCACTAAAAAAGCACAAATCCAGTCTACTAAGACGGTTACAAGAAGACTCACTAAAGCAAATATAAGATACTTATCTGCTCTTGCTGGATCTGTGCAATTTTCTGGAAGAAGCTTTCTTCCCATTCAGCAGAAGCTCTGTCTTCAGTCTCTGCAAGTTTTCAGAAGAACAGTCTGCACTTATATCTGAGCTCTATAGAAGAAAATTATGAAGTCCCATGTGGGACTTTTCAGTTAGTTTTACAAAACACTTAAACTGACAACTATTCTACAGCACACTGTTCTTTGTGGAAAGTAATATAATTTAACGAATGCAATAAAATTAAGCATGTAACATAATTCATAGCAATTTAAATTTATGTGCCATTAACTGCTTTCCTGCAGAAAAGCAAAATATAATTTGAAAACATTTCTCATCCATAGTGAATAAAGACCTAATTTTGAAGTAATGATGATGCATTACAGAAACACGTCTGTACCTTTTGGTAGGCTCTATAATATTAAATAAGGAGCTCTGTATCTTTGCTTTATGCTTCTCAATCATCCTGGCAGTGATAGACAATACTTTATCTTGCACAAACGTCTTATTTTTGCCAGGTAAATCACTTATACCTAGGTCTAGGTATATGCAATCAGCATTCTTCCTCACAGTGAATTCCATTTTCATCCAGTCTGTTCCCATGAGGCATGCAGTGCACGTGGCTTCAATACAGTTTCTACAAATTCAGTAGTGAAATGTTTTTATTCACTGGTTTTGCTTATTTATTTGTTTTGCTGTGAAATTTGCTGGCTGAGCAGTGTTTCCAAGGTACATAAGGAACCAATGTCAAAAGTCTTGCTGGGAGAATTCTAAAGCATTTGAAATATTTTACCATGTTACTTAATCTATTTTACCTTCATTATCAGGAATCTTGTCACATATGTGATAAGACTTTGTTACTACACTGGAAAATTGAATACTAATAAGAGGCTATTACATATGATAAAGTTTTGATCAGACTGTCCTACTGTAGCAGAACAGAAGCCAGTTTCTGGATTTAAAGAATAACATTATAGAAGAACATGGAGTATACTAGCTCTCTTTCATAGCTGACGTAGGAATATTGACAGTGGTCCCATGAATGGATTTGTAAAGCATGTAAAGCATTAAAGATTGGAACTCAGTCCATCTCTCCCATCCTCTTGCCTGGTTTTGCAAAGTTCTAGGATATTTTAGGGAAAAAAATGTGTCTTTTTCCTGAGTGCTTATATACAGCATTATATTCCTTTGCTTTCTATTATTTCTGTTTTTCTCATTGTTGATATTAAGTGTTTGCTACTACTGGACCTCCTACTTCTTCTTTCTCTACTTCTTCCTTATGATCCATTTTATTTCATCAAAATAGCTGCATTCCAACCTCTTTTTTTTTGTAGGTTTTTTGGTGTTTTTACACTTGCTTTTATATTATGCTTCTGGATGAAAAACTGGTCATCATGAGGGATTTTTGCTAATCAGTGTGATTTTTTTCTGATCATTTCCATAACACCAAGAACTCATTCTTTTAATCTATGTAAATTCACTTCTCTTTTCTGACCTTCATGAGTCCCAACTTGTTTGGAAATTTTACTAACAGATAAGTTATACTTTATAGCACAGAGTTTAAAAAAAATACGTAATTTTCTCAAAAGTAGCCATTGATGTTTTCATATACAAACAGTGTTAGACTTTTTGTGAAAGCAAGTATCTCACCCTTAAATCCTTTCTCTGGCATAAAAAATGTCCCATATTTGTGTTGCAGAAGTAGATGTGACAAATGTCTGAGTCCAAATACAGACAGCAAAAATCCTGAAACTACAGTTCTGGAAATACCAGTGGGAGAAACAGCCCCCCTTGTCAGTAAGAAAGGCTGATTATCAACAATTTGTATTGCACCCTGACCTATATATCTGACCTGAAACCCTGACCTGGAATTCAGATCATCCAGAGACATCCCACAAGCACATTCATGAAAGCTCCTAGTACACACCAAAAAAAGTTGCTTAATAAGTGCTCTTCTGTTTTAAAATAAACTGTCTAGTTTGCATTACTACTAAGATGCAACAAAGCCAGTTCAGGAATTTTAGCTTAGTGAAGTATTCTCTTGGATTGTTCCTAAGAAGGTGTTGGATTTCCCAAAATACTGAATTCTTTCCAGCTGAGAACAGAGAGCCAACTTCAACACTAAGATATACAGACATGTTTTTCATGTATGAAAATGAGAAAATGGGAAAAATATATGGAAAGAAAAAAGGGAAAATATGAATTTGACAGTCAAGGTAGGACAGAATTTTGCTTCCACCTTGTTTATGTAAGTCTAGACAATCATATGCTTATCACTTTCCTAGGGCAAAGCCAACATCCTATCAACAGAATTCCTACAAAGCAAGACCATTTGACAGATGAATGCCTCAAAGGTATTTGAGCAAATGGGCCTCATGTAGAGCCCACAAATAATTTTCAGAGAAAACTCAGGTCCCAGGAAAGCAGGAAATTCTTCACATATCATGACCACACCTACCCATGTGGACACTCTAGGGCAAGACAAGACAGCTGCTAAAATCATGGGCTCCCTGTGACAGATGCTAACCTGGGATTTCATGTGTTCTGTGCATTAAATAAGGATGACCATGCTTGTTTTAAATTAGATAATTAAGTCACTGATAAAATGTTAATATGGAGCTTTGCACTGCCTGGCTGCTTATTTTTTTCCTTGTCTCTCTTTTCAGAGCAATGCTGAGTGTATGCTGCTACAGTTTCAACACTAGCTACACATAAACACAGATGGACTTTTGGAACTGCTACACAAGTTACAGAAGTTCTCAAAAATGCACATTCAAACTGAATGGCATCTGTGGTAAATGGAGGAAACAAAGGGCATTGACATCCCTCCAAAGACAATGTTCTTTTTCTTTCACTCCAAGTTATTCAAGCTGTTTGAGGGGGTAAGTTGGAGCTAACGCCAAGTCCTCACATGGGAAGACAGGTTAAAGAGATCTGTTTATTTAAAAGTGCTGGTCTATAAAATTCTCCTGGAACATTTTCATGGAATCTAGCTTCCAGGAAAACATCTGAGCCCAAAAAAAGCTTCCAGCCTGATGAGAATGTGGGCAGTTTCACAAAAAACACCTTTTTGCAGAAGCAGAATCCCAAATATCTCATACAGACAGCAGTAAAACAGCTGCCACTAACACCTTTGAGACATGGCAAGAGCAGCCTCTGATGACCTTTACATATAGTGTGATAGTAGCGTTTATTTGTTACCAGAATGTTTATGGAAGTGGGGCTTGTACAATACACACACACAGCATCCCTATTGCACAACAGCTTCTTATCCAAATAGATAGGCAGATAAAAGCTAGAGAGAGGATTAAGCACACAAACAGAGCAAGAGGAGTAAGAGCCAGCAAATTTCATGTCAGTTCTGCTACTTTTGTTTACTTGCCCTTTGGGCAGAGTTTAATTAGCAAGGGATTACTTGAAAAAAAGACAGGACAGAGTATAGGTATTAAAGATAGCCAGAGGGAGGGAGGAGAGGCACAGAAAGAGTCTGGAGTGAGACTGAGCTCAGAGTCTGTAAGAAATGAAGCTCAGGGGGTGGCAGAAGGTGGCTGCATGGCACAGGGCAGCGCTGTCCTGAACCGGAACTGTAAAAAGCAGTCAGATATCTATGGTGTGAACTGTCTAGGGGCAGAGGCACTACCTTGTCTTGCCTCTAAGAAGTGCATAGCACAGAGGCAGCCCTGAATTGGTAATAAGGACATGCAGCCAGCCAGTGTGTCTCACACAGGTGTGAGGCTACACAGAAAAGTTGCTGGTTTAAAGTTCTTCTGTGCCAGAATCAGCCTTTAGCTGGCTCCTCCAAAACCATTTGTCTGGCTGATCATCAGTGTGATGCAAAAAGCTGCTGGATCCTGGAGGGGGCCTGTTCTCTGCTGTCTCAGACCAGAATGCTGAGGAGTCCCAGTTCACTGCTCAGTTACCTCAGGGGTAAGGTGGGAGGAACCCATATAACATCCTCTTCCATCAGCATTGAGCAGAGCATCAAGCTCGGCTGACAACAGAGCCTGGTTTCTGAAGCCTGCATCCTCCAGGGAGGGCCCTCACTGCATTGCAGCATGAAGTGGGGCCACTGTGGGAACCTGAAGGTAGCAATGAAGATTGAGAAGCTGAAATTAAAAAGGTGTCTGAAAAGGAGTTAAATAAACCCTCATGTTAAAACAGTCTGGTGGGAGGTAGAATAAAGGTACACTACAGTTGCTTATTTTTTCCTAATAAAATATGAGCTATTTGGCCTTCTAAATTGTAAGTCTCTGGTAAATTTTGAAGACAGGAGCTACTTGTATATTGCTGTAGCCATCAGTGAAATGCAGAGGGAAAGAAGGAGGAACTGCCAGCGGATGGTGGTATTGTATAACATAAGTAGCTTCTCACTTCTTACATTGCAGTTCTCTACCAGGGGTAGCTAATAAACACAACAATCCTTTACTCCACTCTCAGCTTTCAAAATAATATACCATAGTGGGCTGGAAAGCAACTTCAGGCTGGGACATAGAGGAGATGAGAAAACAGCAGAAAGAAGCAGAATGAAATTAGGAGATGGAATGAAATAGGAAGGTCAGAAAGCAGAGAAAGCAGATGGTAATATGGGGAAAAGGGACCAGACGAGAGGCCAGATGGTGACCAGGGGAAAGAATAAAAAAATGGTAGTTGGACAAATAATTGGTTGGAAAACGTGATTTTTAAAAATGAATACAAAATATCAAAGACTGAGAATTTAGGGTTTATTCTGAGCTGAAAGGGAAAGAAAATGGGATTTTTGTACAACAGATTTTCTTCTCAGCTCCTCCCTTCCTGCCAACCATATGCCTCATCAGTGCATCTCAGGATGCAGGTCTTAAACTGGAAGTAACTTAACCACAGCTGATCCTATACTGTGAAAATATTTTTGAACTCCAATCCTATTACTTTGATCAATGCTGTGCATTCATTTCTGGGGAAGGGTAATTGAGCATTTGTACCATGTTTTTTGAAATTTTGAAGTCTTTTCTAGGAATCACAGAAAGAATGATGATAAAAAAATAAAAATCTGAACAGGTTATTAACAGCACTTCTAACAATACACAAATTTTTTCCTCATCACAATTTTGTTCCAGAAATGAACACATTCTATAATTGTTTTCTTCCCATTCAGACTGAACTTCTCCTTCTTTGAAGTGTAATTCAGCTTTCTAGACTACTAATTGTACATGAAATAGTACATGGAATAATTCTTCCTGCTCTGCGTGTATTATACTCTGAAATCTTTGTGTGCAAATATATTTGCCACATCAAAGAATCCCTGTGAAAATACTGTTTGGAGCTGACTGTGACTTATAGAGGCCCTGCAGTAGTCTGAAGCACTGCTCACTATGAGAGTGTCATAGAATGGCTGAGTGGGCAAGGGGCCTGTGCTGAGCACATTGTCCAGCCCCAAGGAAGACCAGGGTCAGCTAGAACAGGTGGCTCAGTTGGGTTTCACATGTTTCCAAGAATGTAGACTTCATAACCATCTCTAGAGACCACTGTCCCAGTGTTCAATCATTCTTATATTTAAAAAGTCAGTTCAAATAGAATTTTTATAGTTCAGTTTGTACCCATTGCCTTATATCCTTTTACTGAGGAGCCTGGTTCTGCCTCTTTACTCCCTCTCATCAGGTATTTTTAAATGTTAAGATTCCCCCCTGAGTCATCTCTTCTGAAAGCTAAACAATCCCAGCTCTATTCAGCATGCAGAGTAATACATGTATAATACATTTGGCCTTGTAGAATAGTACACTGAAACTGCAAACACTTCCAGAAATACAAATCTGCAAGAAGGAAAAAAAAAAAAAACTGGAATTGAGAGGTAACTCACATCTTCAGAGAAAAACAAGGTCACAACCTTACTAAATTATACATGACAACTTCTCAAGCTGCTTAATGAAAGTGAAGAGGCAATTTTCAAGTATGAGAACAATTTTACAATAACTACTTTTGGAAACAGTAAAAATACACCCATCCTCACATAAAATAGCCAAAAAGTATTCAATATTTTTCTGTTTGGAAGGGATACCAACTAAGAACTCATCTAATTGATCTTTCCCTGATAGATTTTCAATACCAAAATATCAAAATGAGAAAGAGCAACTGAGCAATAAAACCAAGAACTATAGCATGGTTTTAAAGAATTAGAGAAAACATTTCTATACTCTTATTTTGCATCAGCTACATTCCAAAACGCAGCTACGAGATGCAGATAAAGCCCACTTGGCTCAGAGCACTTCAGAAGTAATGGAAAATAATAACAATAATAATAATACTACTTCATTTAACAGTGGAAGACAAGGTAACGAGGGATACAAGGAACAAAGCATGAAATGAGTAATGGCAGTGTCACACTGGTAATGTTATCATGCATAAACCCTAAGGGAGTTTATTGGTGGTAACAACATTCAAGTTGATTTTGTGAGATTCCATGGAGGGAGCCAGCAGCATCAATACTGGGAAAACCAGCTTCTGCACATACACAGAATCTATTATGTAAGGAATGATAAGCATGATACTGTAAGACGTATTCCATCAAAAGTGTAAAACATCTTGTAAGATGAGAGGTCAATACTTGTACAGTTGACAGACAACCTGCTTCCCAAAGCGTCTTTGTCAGAAGACACTTTCACAGCATTACTCTGAGCTCAAACACAGCAGATTACTGAAAGCAACTGAAGCAAAACCACCAATAATATAGATAATAGTAGTGCCTAAATTACTTAAAAATTCTCCAAGTCTTGCTAGGCCTAATTACAGGCAATCTCCACATTATTTCCAGTTTTCCTATATTTTGTTTAAAAAATGTTCAAATTAAATATTTATATTTACTTTTGCTGGACTATGAATCACGGCAGCCACTAACTTTGTTAGTGACAGTTATCAACACACATATAAATCAGGAAGTTTCAGGTCAGGTCCACAGAGTCGTGCTGACTGTCACCTGTCCCTTTCAGAAAACAATAGCAACACACACCCCCTCCTGAAAAAGAAGAGTAAGAAACTGTTAGGTAAAAAATATATCCTGTTTCCACAATAAAGATAAATTTCCAAAGATTTCCATATATTTTTATCTTCCTGGGTAGGTTTTTAATTTCTCTCCATTTAATCACACCTTCAGTGGCACACAACCCAGGTACACACATTAGGGTTTTTTGCAAGACCTTTCCAGAAACTCCTGCCTACCAGCTCAGTCCTGTGCTCAGGAAATACAGTCGTTTCATACTCCACTCTCACATGGTACATGTAGAAAGTAAAACCCTGATGAACAAATGCAGACACTGTGGATGACAAGGAATAGCTACAAACAGTGAAAGAAAAAAAGTGAACATTGCTAGGCTAAGCAAGAAAGAGTAACTATTATCTTACATTCAAAGAGGGAAAAACTAAGCTAGTCTAAAGATAGAAGCACATGTAGTTCTTTAGACATCTCCCTTCTTGCCTTCTCTTTTACTGCTAAACATCTCTCTCCCATTACCATTAAAAGAAACAGAAATCTGAGCTACCAGATTTCTGCTTCTGTTTAGTGAAAATATATGGCAAAAGACCCCATCTCTGCAGGCTTTCTTCATGTAAAGAGACATATTTGATAGCTTCAGTTTTTTAAAGCTGATAACTACAATGTTCAACTTAATTTGCTACCCTGCTGAGGACAGTTTTGTGAACAGTAAAACCATCAGTTCCTCTATCAGCTAAATCTAGAAAGATCCTTTCCCAGCATCAAGAGAAAAGCAATGTGTCAAGCTCATTATGGCTCCCCATGACAGAAGCTTAAGGCAGCTCCAGGAGTAACAGAAGGTTGTGTATTGGTATGCAAGCAAGTGACCGATAATCTCTTTGAGCAGATGTACTGCAGTCTTTATCTCCATTGACTGGAAGCCTGTGGTCAGCTTGCTGTTTTGCAGCCTAATAGGAAAAAGAAATCATTTCAGTCCCATTTAGATATTAGAAAATACCAAAGAAAATTCATCAACTGTCAACATGAGGATCATTTGTTTATCAGTGATCATCCTAAAGCAGTAGTCTGAGGCTGAGGTATTTTCCTCATAATTATGCTGAATTACTCAGTTACTACCATGTTTTTTCCATACCCTTATCTCCCTTGTCACACTAAACAGCATCTAAGTACATGGATCTTTTTAAGAGTGTACAATCTAAAAAAAGTTTCAGAAGAAAGTAGAGGTGATGGGGTCAAGAAGTGATCAGAGATATATTGACTGGTAACTCATCATATGCACATGATACTTTTTCCTGTTCTAAAGGATAAGGGGTTCTAGGACTTCACAACTGTGTTAGCAACAGCATAACAGCAACGATTCTAAAGGCCCCAGAGAAACCTGGAGATATTTTTTGATTGCAGAAGTAATCTAGGGTTATGTTAATGAAATAACATGAAGAACTGCATTCATGCATCACCTGCTTCAATTTTGTGTTCAGGCTAGAATTCCACCATGGTCTCTGCAGCTGCAGTACAGCAGAACATTGGGGTCCTTGTTTTGGAGGAGAGACATGTCACAGAAAATAGACAAATTTGCTTTCAGCCTGAGCAGTAAGCTTGACTTTAATGGAAAGTTAGTCTGAGTTAGGGACTACAGTTCAGCGCCTAGAGGTAGTCATGGATGAGATCAAAGACTCAGTTAATCTACTATCTTATCTGTGTTAATGGCAAATAAATGAATAAGAAAATAACATAAAAACCAGGAAAGCTGAAGTGACCCAGTTCCTAGCTTGCCTTCATTGCATTTGACTGATTTTGTGGAATCTGCTTTTGCTGCAACTGGAAGAGCTTGTGTATCCCATTCCCTGATGGTTTTACTATTCAAAATTGTCTTGAATTCCTTCTTATTCTTAAAGGAAGGAAATTTTTATAATATCATAATTAAATTGGAAAATTGTTTGTCTCAGCAAGCTGCCAAGACCAAAAATGTAAAAGCTCAGGAAGAAGGAAGTCAATAGATGCCTGAAAATGAAATTGGGTATTTTCCTCTTCTTTCTTCCACCTTACAAGAAAAACTGAGTAATTTCATCAAATTCTCTCAACCCTTATGACATTTGTCTTTCAGGCCAAAGACTTCAAGGCTTGGTAATATTTCCTTATAGAGAAACCCATCCATTCTCCTGATAACCTTCACCACCATCTCATTTGAATTTCTATCTAATCTTACTAGGCAATATTGTTATTGCAGGACAAGAATATGAGATATGATTTAATTTTTTAAACATTTTCCTTTCCTTTTTATCCCTTTCTAATAAACCATTAATATTATATTTCTCTTTTTGATCATGGTTAAAGATTGAAAATTATACTTTCAAACTCTCCTTGCCAAATGGCTATTAATTTAGAGCTAATAATTATCTGTTCATCAATAGCATTATTTTTTTTCCCCTTAATATACTTTATCTGCATTGTTGTTATCCTCATTGAGCAGCAGGACACAGATCTGCACCTTTTCACTATTAGCGTAAGTCTTAGAGACTTTGAGAAATTATGCTGCACCATCAACAGATTTAGTTACCTTGCTGAAGTACAATTCTCCAGGTTTGGACCAAAACCTTCCTGAAAACTTAGCTTTGATATAGAGGCTGATTTAAACACTCAGTAGCACAGCCATCAACTCAGAACCTTAATCGCTGAGGTTCTTTGGAACTCTTGAGTCTGTTATTGGCCATTTCTTTTAATTCGTATTTACAGCCTTATTCTCACCCAAATTATTATTCCAATTCTGGAATTTGGTCAGGCTGAAAACTACCTTCATTTTCACAGCATTTGCTGCATTACTAATATTTTAATGAAAGCCCAATAAAAATGTGCTTTAGCCCAATGCTATCACAGTCTGTGGCCATCAGCAAAGTTGTATGGCACTTTTCCAGGATATATCAAGTGAGTTCAGTTTTTGGAAGGAATAAGTTTAAAGAACAATTGGTTTGAAAAACAAGAGAACGATTTCAAGCATGATGTCTGGACACTGATCTGTTCTTTCAGGAAGAAACTATTTTGCATAGTTTCAAACTGACCTTTCCTGATATGATCATATTTGCTCCCTGCTATTAGGGATTGTTAATGAAATATAATTTAAAAAGCCAAAACAGTAATATATATATATATCTATATCTATATATATATCTATCTGACCTGAGAGATACAGGTTTCTCTTTCTTTTATTTTTTTTCTTAATTTTTAAATTTTTTTTAATTTATAGGATAAATGTAAATCTTGTATTAGGTCAGTAAGAAAAAAACCCAAAGGTGGCTGGGCAGTGGTAGAGGGCAAAGTACAAATTACTGCTGAACTGGAAAAACTCAGAGAGCAAAAAGACATTTGTGGCAAAGTCTTTAATCAAGTGTAGGGCTACTGCTTATGCCTAACTTTCATATCTAAAATATGAAACCAGAATATCTAAAAATACATTTTTAAAACTCAAAATAGTCATCTGTGAAATATTTTATCTACATTTTAGTGCATGAGAAAGGGGGAGAAAAGCCATTCTTTCTTAGCGTGTATCATCTTGTTTGCTCCTATAGAATCTTTTCTATCTCCCCCAGGGTCATCCCTCCCTCCCATTTACAGATCAGGAGGCTGAGATGCAGCTTGTTTTGGCCAAATTCAACAGCAGAGAAAGGACCTGAAGAACCCAGGTTTCCTCACTTTTAATCAGAAGCCCGAAGCTGTGCCCAGTGTATGTTGGTTGCTAAGTATCTATTTGGTTCTTATGGAAATAATGAATACCGGAGAAAGTCTTGAGGCTATTTAAAAAGTACTTCAAAATTTTGTATCTCCCCTTCCCCAGGGTGAGAAACACCTCTCAGGTAAATGCAGTGTGGAAATTTTAAGGAAAAGAGTTAGCTAGACCAATAGAGAAATTACTCAGGGAAACTACAACCTGAAGTTGAACGGAGATGGTATAGACTCTGGCTGATGGTATAAAATACAACTTCAATTTTCAGTAATATGAGTTAGCTGGCACCCTGTATTACATACCCAGGTAGGGTACCTAAAATTCAGGACTGTGCATAACAACCTCCAGGCCATCTTTACGTGACAGTGTCTAGAGCCCCAGACTTACCAAAGGTCTTCTAAATGGAGTCCTTGAAGGCCTCAATTGCCATTTTTCTGCAAACAAAGGAAACAGCTTTAGGTGTATTTACATAGCATATCAGTGTGATTATTCTAGGTACATGCAGCAATGCACTCAGATGACCAGTAACGAGTCTAATTTAACCCATTTGTAAGCACTTATCCTGGGTGAATGGATATTTTAGCATCCAGTTTTGCCCTTCCAATGTCTTGGTAGTATATTTGTAAGGCACTATTGAATTTCAGTAGAATTTTTTTAATCACCTTTTTAACAATATATAATTATTGTTGACAGCAAACCAACTAGAAGAAACAGTTCTAGATTAATTAACAGTGACCTATAATTAAACTCTGAAGTACTTAGAGATGGAGTGGTCCCTAGATAATATTGCTTTAGTTTTAATGAGTGTTTATCATTCTTGTTTGCTTCCCTGTGGCAGTTATCAAGGTTAGTTACAAAATTTCTTAATTAAATGGAACTACATAGAAGACACTGCCTTAGCAGAAAACAGCTTGAAATATTAATGATTTAAGCATAATCTCCAAGTATGCAAACTCCTGCCCTACAAATTTTTAATCACAGTTTACCCATAGAGTTCAATCTTTTCCTTAAGTCATATCTTGACACTAAAAACAATGTCATATTTTAGGATTGTTCTTGTTCTTCTATCTCTGAAAGATAAGAATGTGTTATTAAATGTCTGCATTCTCCAGCATGTAAATGGCTCAAAAATACATCTTTATATGAAAGCTTTGATATAGTATTTCTGATTCCTAGCCCAGGCTACACTAAACAGTTTCTAGAGTAATTAAGTAAATCTCTTTATTGCACATTTTCAAAATGTAGTCTGACAAATTAGGTTCCTGATGAAATTAAAGGATCACATTCCTATCAAATTCCATGTGGAGTTTGGTATCCAGAGTGCTCTGAGGAAATAATCTGACTTTCACCAATTCCACACTCTCAGATGACACCACAAATGGCAGGTTGCACCACCCTGAGAAAAATTCTCTTTGCTTCCAACTGTTGCAGATTAAAAGTTGAAGTAACTAAAAATAAGGTAACATATGGGGCGAGCTTCATCTTTCAAATAAAAGTGTTTGCTAAAGCTTACCTGGTTCACACAGGTATGATTACACTATATACAATATGATTACTATATGTAAAACATGTAAAGACAAATATTGGTACTGCTAAAGAATGATCCTTATATAATAAAGTTTTCTTCAGTAGAAGTCCTAATCATCTCTACTGTTGCTTTGCATTGTGCTGCTGGCAAGGTACTCTTAATTTGTTTTTTTGGAACAATAAAACAATGTGCATGAAAGGTAATACACAAAAAAAAAAAGCAGATCTTGTCTGGTCACAGCCTAGTCTCCACAGTAGCTGGTCTGAGTAGCTAAAATCAGACAATCTTGGAAAGGGAGGGAGGTTACCATTGTTTAAATCCTAAGTAAAAATAGAATACTGATTGGGTTCAAATGAAGGTTGTTCTTAAAGTAACGTGCTTACAGATTCTTGCTGCCAGTCTAGATACTTCTTATGTTAAAGCACTTGGACAAAAATTTTTAAGGGGGAGAGCCCAGTAGAAATTCCTACCTGCTAGCATTTTCAGGTGTAATGCAACAGTAAAAAAGGTATTGGAAAATAAAAGGGTAAGTATGGAACATTTACCCTTGCCAATATGTAACTGGAATAGTTATCTGGGAAACTGGAGCAGAGCTGTTTGAACAGTGTGTTCACTCACTGCCAATTCTTGGCCTAGTTAGAGCTGTGTGCTTGAAACAGCATTTCTCATCACTTTCTCTTTTCCTCCCACCATACAGCACTTTCCCTGCCCCAGTCACAGTTTGGCATCAGATTGTGCCAGCCCTGAACACTGCTGCAATTCACTGCTGAGTCATCACTTCACCACTGTCAGAGAACATCACCATCACTGCTTTGACAGGAATATTGCAACAGCAACCTTGTGGTACAAGAAGGGAGAGAGGATTGCACGACATAGGCAGTGGAAGAGTTGAGCATTGTACGTTCTTTCAGGAAAAAGTTATCTTAAGGAAGTTCCCTGAGGTTTACGATCCCTGGTTTGGAAACAGCACAATTAGCTCTCACATGCCATACCTCCAGAATACCCAAAGGATCAATGTTCGAAGGCAATGGGAACTAGAAGAAACTTCTGTTGTTTATCACGGTATTGTTGAAGTCTTCTGGGGTTGACAGATGCTGCTCCAGAAGGTTAATAAGATGAAGAAAGCTCTTCCAGCTGGACCGTAAGAGGGATTATGTCTGAGCAGCAGATAAACAGATTATTCCAGAAACAGACACTGCTCTTTTTTAAAACTTCGTCATTCTTGTCTTACCACTCCAGTTCCCCAGGCTAGAAGTGTGGACGTTGGAGGGGTTCACCCAGCTCTTGCCTTCTGGCACCTGTTGCACTCTGCCTAGTTGCAATTCAATGCAGTCCAAGGCTGGAGACACCTGAAAATTAATAACAAAAAAGACCTTTGGGGATTTTTGTTCTCTAAGAAAACAGAATTCTTCTACTTGACCAAAATATTCTCATTTCCTGCATGACTGGTCTTGAAAACTGAATGATCAATAGACAGCATGCATTTGAAAACTGGATTAATATTTTTGATCATTTGCCTTGCTCTCCAAGTTCAGGGAAGCAGAGGTAAGTTCCTATATTAAAGATTTAGATGAATTTTATATTGCATATGTTGAGAAACAAAATATTTGCAAGATCAAGGGCTTTCACGTTACAGAATTTTTTGTTTAGAATGTGGTGTTTTGACAATTCAACTAGACACACTACGGTTACTGATACTGCTATAAAGCTGAAAAAGAAAACATTGATTTTTATTTCTCATGTGTGTTTTGCAGGTTTTACAGTATCTGTAAGAGATGCTATTTAGCTCCATTTTACCTGTATATGTTCTGTTATGAAAAAATATTATTTCTAAAACGAATACATGGAAAGTGAAAAAAGGCTGAAAGATCATCTAAGTTTTGACATGGTTGGTCTTTTATCCCTGAAATGAAGAGAAAGTAGCAAAGTGTATCTCCACATTTACTAGTGAAGACAGTTATTCTCGTTATTAAAAACAACTTCAAAAACTTCTAGATAGAGAGATTCTGGAGGAATACATTGTACTGTCAAATAGACAAGAAATGGCAATACTGGTAAGGATTACTGTAATAATAACTATAAAATTATTTGCAAGAAAATAGAAATACAGGCAACTGCTCTGTACTTAGTACATCAGCTAACTATTGCACTATTTAAAAACATTTAAAAGTTCACAACAATTTTAAAGCTACTTCAACAACAAAAAAAATATGGTGATGTGATTTTCCCTGGTTATTCCCATATTCAATATATTTAGAGCTTTGGGGAATGTATTTAATTTTGGAGGAGGTTTCTCATTAACTTTTCCATCTATACTTTGATATTTGTATAATTGAATTAAAAGCTAACATTACAACTGCTATGTGTGCCAAAGTCAACAACCTTCTATTTTTATGTCAGACCTGTTAATTAAATGCAAAGAATGCAAAATTATAGAAGTCTCCCCAATGTTATCTAAATATTTTTAGGGAGACAGTATGAAATATAGTCTGCTGTCAATACTGTTTGGAAAGTTTTATTTACACTTTTGGGTTTTTTTTAAGAAATTCCTGCTTTTCTTAAAGAAATACAGAAATACAGGACACAGTTCTTGTATTTCAGTTAAATTATGTAAGTCTTCTCTAGTGGACAATTAAAGTACTGAAAAAATCCTTGGGAAAGTATACTGCATTAGTTAACACTAGAATTATGTTTTGCGGCTCTTTAACTTTACTTTTTATTCTATGCAAGTAGTTTCATTTAATCACTAATGATATTTCGGAAATATCATTAGTGATTAAACGAAACTAAAAAAAAAAAAAGAGAGAGAATGATGATACTTCATGTCTGACAAGAAAACAAGTTTTATCAAGATGCATTGCTCTTGCATTTAAGTTGCATATTCTGTGATGGAAAGAGACAGAATGAATTCCAGGCAATTCACGCATGCTTGATGGTGACATTGCAGCCCCTATTTATGATTCCAACTTAGAAAGCAATAGTGGTGAAAGTGGTGTCACATAGTTTCACCTATTGTAAACTGTGATTGCATGTGACAATACATTTTCCATAACAGACCAGCAAAATGATGGGGGGCTATCTTGACAGAGAGGAATACTGAATAACTAGAAATATTCCTTGCCACCAGTTCTATAAAGTACATGTTGTATGCATAAGTGTATAATACTAACTTTTTATTGACATTTAGTCATGCCATACATAATATTTTTAAACTATGTTATTTCAAATATATGCACACAGATCTCAAAACACTTAATGCTTGTGTTAAGAAACTTCTTTTTCAGAGCAGAGATGCTTCTATGACTTAGCATTAGGGTCAGAAAATATTTTTCAAAAGTATATGGGCTCTCCCAGTAGTCTGAATACTCACATGAATCACTCCTTAGTGCTCCTAGCACAGGTGTTTTGAGACCCCTATGGTCATTCAAATTTGCAGTACATGTAAACTGTGACAGACTAGGCAATAAGAGACTAAGATATAAAATAGCCCCATCTTTAACAAAAAAATAGAGATAATTGCAAAATATTGACAGGGTTAGTCAGTTGATTTTTTTCCTAATGTAAAAGAAAAACTAAAATTCAAATTCTTTATTTTCTCACATTTATATTTAACAAAAAGTAGGTTAAGAAATATGGAGCTGGCTTAGTAAAGTTTTTTTTGGTCCTTCCTCCTTGTCCCTATTTAAGGACCAAAAGAGTCCTTCTCCCAGCCATTTGGAGGCTCTCCAGGAGCACCTCCAGTTCCACAGTAAACAAACAGGAAACTGTAGGGAGCAAAATAAACACTTTAGAGTTGCAGTGTTTACCTTTGGCCGTAATTTTGCCACTTTCCTGACAAAAACTGTCTCTAGCAATGGAAAGGGAAAGTTCGAGGGATCAAAACTTTGTGGCAGCAAAGAATCCATGCACAACGTCTGAATAGTAAACTACTGAACAGACAGACTAAATACCAAAATGCAGAGGAGCTTTGAACTCTCAAAACTATGCCTGGATGCTGGGTACATCCTAGCACTTGATACTGGGAACATAGGGGAACCAGAGTGCGTTCAAGGCTGTTTTGTGGCATTTTTTATTCAGCAAGCAAATATCCGCTATTTACTCAGCCATTCCTCAGGATACAAAGGCTTTTTGTGTGCTCTGTGAAATCATTTTAATTCATTTTGACTTTCCCCTTCCCGCTAGGCTGTTCTAATTCAGCAATAAATGTTTCAGATCTTCATTACTATAATTGCCCTCAAAAAAAAAAAAAAAAAAAAAAAAAAAAAAAAAAAAAATTAAGCAAATTTGTGCCAAAGGAAAAGAAAAATCAAAGAATATGAAGTTCCAAACAGAGAAAGAAAACAAGAGATATCTGCTTTTTGCAGTGATATTATCTTCTACTGTCATCCATAAAATAAGAATTATAATGTTAAAGTTGGCTTTCCTGTTTGGGCTTATAAAACTATGAAAAGTAAGCCTTTTCCTTTTTTCTCTCCCTTCTCAAACAAATGTACTACATATGGGGTTTGATCTTTTCTATTTTCCGGCTAAAAGCCAAACTTTAATATAAATACTAGACCATTGTCACTGAATCTTAAAGATTCATTCCAGAAATAGTCCCACCCGTGCCAGAGGGATTAGTGAACTGCATGTGAATGAACAGCAAGATATGTGGGATTTTCCTCAGAAAACACCTGTGGACAAGGTGATCATTATTAATAATCAACAGTTTTCTCCTTCTGCAGGACATTAATTTACAGGCTACAGTAAAATAACTTGGAGTCTTAACCTACTAGAAATCCAGATTGTTCATGTTCATTTCTCAGCTAATTTTGGAAAATTTGTGGTTTGAGCAGTGCACTGGCATGGCCAACACCCATTAGATATTGTAAATATGGTGTTTTCTTTTCAGAAGACAGTTTTTCTTCCCCAAAGGAAAATTCTGTATGCATTCTACTGCATTTTGATGCTTTAAAATATTTTAAATATGTTTTCCTTCCTTTTTTACCTCAGTCTAATCCCTTTGGGACTAAAATTAGTCTTCTGATCATCCTCTGTCACATAATTCTTCCATGTTAATCAGGAATTAGGTGCACTATCCTGTACATTCCATGAGGTTTGTACTTTGTAAACCCAACTGTGTTTCAATTTCTTCCCCTTTGGAATGTGTGATATTGAATAACACACTTCTCAAAAAGAAAGAAATATCTATCTGCTTTCATATACATGTCTGCTGGCATTTAGTCACTGTCAGTTGCTATTTACTGAACAGAGACTTCAGAACAGTAACCTGTCCAGAAAACATAAGATTAACAATCATCTGGGAGTACCCTGACACCTGCCACAGTGTAGGGGTGTTCACATACCCTTACATAATTGTAGCCTGCCTTATCATTGTATGCAAGCACACCACCAGTTTTACCTTTACCAAATACCTGCTCTGACAGAGAACACTATCGTCCTCATTTCACAAAGGCATGAGGACCTGCCGTGTGACACAGAAACTGAAGTCCTGGCTTGTAAGAAGCATTGCAGTCATACACCAGGACAGCAGCAGAGTTTTCTGGGCCGATTCTCAGAGCATCTGCCTGGTTACACAGACATTGGCAAATCAGAAGGGCCCAGACTCACAGCTACATAACTAATTGTGCTTAGGTCATCATGCTTGTCTTTTCATTGATGAGGTTCTGGCTTTTAAATTTCTGCTTCAGTGCAGAGCCAAAATTACCTTCTGACTGGCCACTCAAATGTTCCAATACCTCCCTCAGACTTTACCCAATTTCACGTTGACGATCTTGGTAACCCTGTTACCTGAAATACCAGTTTTAATGGCTGTGTTGTAGGTATACCTTTCATACATATGACTCAGCACAGATCATAGAAACCCCAGCAGTTTCAGGCAGGAAACAGTGATCACTCATCTTTAATTTTGTGATTTCATGATGATGGCACAAAATGAAGACATTTCTATTCAAGTTATTTTCCCTTTCCTCTTCTCCCTCAAAACTAAATGAATAAGTTGTCATGCTTAGATCAAGAATTGGATTAGGTGTCCTCCAAACCAAACTTGGTCTATGCAGCTTGATACATAACTAAGTTAAGTAAGGTTAAGTGCAAGTCACGCTGTGTCAAAATGTGTTTCAGCCAATTAGCCAGAGACTGTAGATTGTACTGCAGAATGAGTGACCCAAAACTGTGAGGAAAATCAACCAGTTCCACTTACACAAGCTGAAGTAAAGAGATGACACTGGGGCTTCTGGCACCTTTTGATATACCAGACATTCTAGTTGCTATCATATGTGAATACAGTTACCTCAATAAACCCATTCTGGACTGCAACTCTTTGACTTATACCATCAAAACTGTTGAAATGTTGACAGGTATGGCAAAGCATCACTGGAACTTGAACTTATGCTGTCTCATTGACTTTCTGAGGGAATGGCTGTACCTCTTGAGAATGACTAATCAGAAAATTAAGAGCAGAGGTGCTCAACTGAGTGTTTTATCACTTCAGACTGGATGCATATGTCTTGGGGTGACTTTATGATGTGTATCCCATATCGCTGCCCTATGCCCAGAAATTAGTTTTTGTGCCTTTCTATGCCTTCAAACTGAGCCTGAGAGGGGGAAAGAAAAACTGAGCAAAACTTTCCCAAAGCAGTTTGCAGCTTGTTCAAGGTCACACAGAGATAGAGACTTTTTTTCCAGCTGTGGCAGGGGAGGGAGGAAGCACCCAGCTTGCTGCTTTCCAGTCAGCTTTTGGCCAGTTTTTCAGTTTCCTTTTCTCCGAAGAGAGACTGAGAGTTGAACTTTTTTTCCTTCCCTGGAATTTCGGATTTTCTCCCTTTTCTACTGGACTGCTTCAACCTCAGAGCACATCAGGAGGACTTTCCACCGAGCACAGAGGGCCTGGCCCTGGGCCAAGCCCCAGCTCTGAGGAGACCAAAGGGAGGACTCTGACACTTTCCCAGGTTTTTTCTCCACAGCGAGAGATTTTAGTATTTAGCATTACTTTCCTTTTCCCGTGTGTTTGTTAAATAAATAGTTTTTATCTCTTTCACTTTCCTTCAAGGAAAATTTATTTGTCCCAAACCTGGTGGGGGAGGGGTGGTTTGTAACCTGCCTTCTCTCAGAGGATATATTTCTAAATTTGGCCAAACCAGCACAGCATCCCTCCAAGAACTACTCAAACATTTAAGTCATTTTCTTACATCTTTTGATATCATATCCATATCAACTAATAGAACAACCTTTCAGGTCAAATGCTTCTAAGATGGCCAAAGAAATACAAATAGGTACTTGCATCATACATGAACATTAAAACCAGTCATTCTTCAGTGCTGTTTCTAGTCCAGGTTCTGGACTTTAAGCAGACTGTTACAAGATCCACAAATTAGCAACAAAACCATAGATGGCCTTTGATGTTTTTTATGAATTCCAGCAGCAGAAGTTTTTATGAATTCCAGAAGCAGAGTTGATGAATAACAATTTTCACCTTTCTGTCTGAAAGAGAAAGTAAAAATTTCTACATTTAACGGGACCTATTACATCTGTGAAAACATGAGTTTCTTACTATGTTTTTTTCAGGTTGCAAGAAAATGTGTCAAAATCATGTTGACTCTAAGATTTCAGCATGTTCAATATTTGTGGTGTGTACACACAGCATTTATTGTGAATGTGGCTTCATCATTAGTATATGACAATTATATTCACAAAAGCAGGAAAATCTTACCAGTTGCATGTTATGCTTTCTGTTCTCATCTATAATAGGTAGATAATTCGCTACAATTATTTTCCCATGAATTGTATAATTAGTATAATTCAAAGAAGTTACTAAATTATCTCCTCTAGAGAGGGAGAAAAAACTATGTTTGTCTGTTATAAGGCCTACATATAAATTCCATAAAAATTGCTCCAAATTCACAGTAAACAAACAAGATTCTTCTTGAAGTTGGTTATCAATTGTATTTCTCCACTTGGCACAGAAAACCACACAGATATGTATGAGCAGAGGAGGAGGGGAACAGCTGAGGGATTCTGATATCTATTTTAGCTTCCCAGTGTTACCTACTTGCAGAAATTAAATTCTTCACACTTACTGAAATCCAAGAGCACATTGGTTGATGGCACCCATGATCTTTGGCTAAATCAACATTCTGAAAAAGAACCATTACCTAATGCCATCTCCTAGCTTTGAACATAAAACCATTAAAACAAAAAGGTTTGGACCTTTTATTAAAATTTGCACATTTACTAATGTCATTGTTATATATTTCAGAATTTATCACATTCTTCTTCAGATTTATCTCCATACATGTTCTGAGGTGTAGGTTGTTTCATTATAACCAAACATTTAGTATTTTCAACATAAGGATTACAATAGGAATGTATCACAAAGATTCATGGGAGTCTTACCTTATTAGAGGACTGTGTCAACAGAAACCAGATTCTTCACCTTTCATAAACATTTAAACATCATCATGTGTTTCTGACAAGAAGCAGGATTTATGAAAACCCACCATTTTCCTGAATTCTCAAGAAGAAAAATCCCTTGCTATAGATCTAATTTTAAAAACTAACATAGTCTTTAAAAGGTTGAAAATTACAGAACTTACCTTTTAAGCAGAAGCCTGGAACTCCTCTCCTGTGTCATAGAGAGCTTGAATGCAGCTTGTAAATATGTGAAGGTGATGTTTTGTCGTGCTGAATCCAAGCAAGAGATACAGGGATCACGCATATTTTGTCTTCAGTATAAAGTCTCCACTGCACAAGCAGAGCCTGGCACCTCCCTAAAATGTAAATGTGATGCTGAGTCTTGCATAATACAAGATATTAGTAGGTACAGGAAGGGTTCTATAGTGCTGAGTGTTAGCCATCATCTTTGTGGCACTCGTACAGGAAGTTCACGAATGAACTTTAGGCAGCTGGACACAGGATCTTCCAAACTGGAGGCCTGGACTTGCCCCCCATAGATACACGATTAGAGATCCAGGCCTCATTCCACAGGCAATGTTACTGCTTAGTCACATTTAAGACCAGCATTCACAAAGCCAACATACCAAACAGGAATTACCAAGCTCATCATTGTCCATATTCATTCTGAGAAATTAAAATTACTCACTTTTAATAAATACGTCTTAGCCCTCTTTCCTCTTTTGGAAACAGAAGCATTCTCCTCTGGCCACAAGTCCTCTTCTACCGAAGCTAAGCATCAATGTCAGCTGCTTATCTTTCAGCAAAACTTCCCCACAGTAGTGGATACTGGCCTCTTACTCAGCAGTTCACTGGCTAAGTGCACTAAACGTGAAGGAGTGAGATCCCAAGTGAGTTCCCTGCTGTGTCTCAGCTACCCCAGTCAGAGCTCAGATAACGCCCACCAGGATGTAACAACCATCGTGGCTGAGCCTTTCCTTTCAAAGTTCTTTCACTGTGTACATTGAAAACAGCTCAATAACATATCGGACGTGAAGATAAGTTCAAGCAAGCCACACAACCTTGGGTTGAAGGGCATTGAGCTCTCAGACTAGACCTGAGTAGATTAAATATTAGTACTAATTTTTCTAGTATGGAATTCCACACTGAATTTTTGAAACTGTGAGCCTTTATAGTTGTGAAAACAAACTTGGAAATGCAATGTAAACACAGTCAAAGTTGCAGTGTCTGACAAAGCACTGGCAAAGCAGCCCTGAACATCAGCAAGAGTACAAGGAAAGGGCCTCCACTTTCACATCTGCATGGGAAGATAGAGATTGCTGCACACAAGATGCAGAAAGCATTTGGTGATAAAGCCATGCCGTATTTTAGTCTGTCCCTGCTCATCTAAGCCCCTTCAAATCCAGCTAGATTCTTCCCATGACAGTGACCTGAGGAAATACACCATGGAAAAAAAAGATTTTAAAAGGAATAAAGAGAGGACATGTCATGGGCACCCTGTCACTGGCAAGCACCATTATAATGTGGGATCCTCACTACTGCCATGAATGGAGGAGAGTGCCTCTAGGGAAAGAGCCCAGGCTATTACCTCTCTTTGTACTTTCTGTCCTCCATCTGGTGTTTCCATGGATCAGCCCACTAAGAGATCTCAGGATCAACTTTTCAGGACTAGTCAGCTGTGCTTTTGTTACTGGCTCAATTAGCAACAAAAAGTTGCCCCACTATAAATTTAACTGCAATATGTTTATGGGATCTTTGCCAAATTAACCTACTTGATAAGCTTTCCTCATTGTATTTCAGCATTTCCCCTTACATAAGCCTTGTCTTTTAATTATTATTTTATTCTGTGGGCAATATGTCTCATTTATCAATCAAGCATTCTTCTCTATCCTAAGAACATCCACTGATTTTTCAGACTAATCTGCTTTTTCACACATTTGAAACCTTTTGATGATTTTAATGGTAAACTATTCAGACTTCAACAATTTTGTCACCTCAAATTTTGCTATAAAATCTTTAGTTACCGTATTTTAAATTCTTCTCTTCGTATTCAATAGCATCTAAATTTTCTCCGGTCAAATAAAAATAAACGTTTACTGGCAAAATAATGCTGTAGATAAATGTTCATATCCAGAGATCATCTATAGCGATGAAAAAAACCCAAACTACCAACTCCAAAATTTGAGGCCTTCCAAAACTAGTACTATCAACAGAGAGAAATTAATAAAGTTATATAGAGAAACATCCACTTCATTTACACAAAAAGGTATGAATAAGACCCTCTTGCTCCTATGTTTATAAAAGCAAATTTAAAAAAAAACAAAGCTGACCAATTATCAGAATAACTTTAAACTCTTTTTCTCTAGAATCCATTTCAATAACAATGTACTTTTCCTTTTTTGACATGCAGATTATTAAAGAACACATAGGAACTTTTGAAATTTGTTCCTCCTGCCTTGTAATTTTAGTTAGGGTATAAATGTGATAATGCAGGTCTCAAGAGACACAGAGGAGAGGCCTGGCCTAATTTCAAGAATTCAGATTTTTAATATGTGAAATGAATGCCATTTATCTGCCTGAAACCAAAACCTGAAGAACAGTACTGTGCACTTGAGAGACTGGTATGGATACCAAAGCACTTTGATTAGATCCCATATGAATTAGATTGCTGTATCATATTTTGAAAATTGCTTTATGGTGTTTTGAAAAAAATTTTGTTATATTTGTCTAAGTTCAGGACTAGAGGTCAGGAACTCCAGAATTTAGTGACAGCTGACAGTGACTCTGTAGGTAATTTTGGTTAAACTACCTCAATATTTTTCCTCAAGTATGTCGCCTGGAAAATTTGGACATGGTATAGATTCTTTCATGTGAGAATAAAGGAGAGTTAGACATTTGTTTAAGGCATCTTGGAGATTAGCTGAAGTAGAGTAAAGCGTTATCAAACTTCTACAGTTATCTGCCCTGCTCTAGAACTATCAAAAAACCCTAAAAAACTTAAACCTTTTAAAAATAAAACTGAAACAGTCACATCTGTCAAACAGCAGGATTAAATAAGAAAAATTCAAATTGGGCAGGGTATATTTATGGTAAACAGTAAATATTTTAATTGCATGCACTTGTATCAGAAAAAATAACTAGGAAAAAATTACAGGAATTACTTATTTCAAGAAAAGTTAATCAGCCTAGTGTTATTGGGATTACTTAAATGAGCAAATTATGTACCTGTAGAATTTGCATCACTCCAGTTTATTCGATTACTATGTTGCATAATATAAAGAAAAAGGATCAGCTAATATATATGGATTCGATTCCATAATAGTGTGTATCTTTTTGATTTCTTTTTTTCAACCCAGGATACTGAAATCAAAGCAGCTGAAAAGGTGTAGATGGAGGCATATTTTAGTAAAGTATATGGCTGAAACACCTGTGAGGCTTACGTAAAAATTTCTCAGTTCAGAATTTCTATGATGCAGGGGAAAACGGAGATCTGAAGAATTATGAGGAAATGTTTATACCAGAAGGCAAGTTTTCTTCCATTCACAATCAGCAAATATTGGGAAATTAATATTGGACAATCATGGGGAGACAAAGGCTGATGTTTTCTCCAACTAAAATTTTCTTAAGTTTAGTAAAAAAGTGATTTCAAAGAATTATGATAATAAAGGTTATTCTAGTAAGAGAAATTTACTAACCACAAGATACAAATTAAATTAAACCTATCATAATAGATATACTTTAGAAACAGATTCCTCAAAAAAAAAAAAAAAAGAAAGAAGAAAAAAAAAAGAGCATTGAAGGGAAAGAATGAAAAGAAAAAGAATTTACACCCACCCTAAATAGGGTGGCAGAATAGTGCAGCAAACTGAAAGCAGAAAAGAGCTGGTCACTTTCTCAGAATGAAAAGGCCAAGTAGGGGCCCTAACATGGAGACTTTGAAATCATTACAACAATCATTTGAGAAGAATCTCCTTTGTTGGTTTTATGAATAGTATAATTCTTAATTCATGTTAAAGACTTAGAGGTAAATCCTGGAGAAGAAGAAAATCCTTCAAGAAAGGCCTCTGCTTCATACAAAAGCTATCAAAGAGCTTAGTGACAAAATCCTCTGCCCCAGTTGGTCAGGCTGCCTGTGCAGCTGGTCGAGCACAGTTAATACACCTTGTAAAACGTAATAGACTTACAACTGGCTACTTTCCATGTGGATTTTTGATTCTCTCTTCGAGACGATTTCATGAATCTGCTTTGAGATTTCAGTGGCATTGGATCTTCTTCTCTCATCTCATACAACATTCAAATAGCTCTATGTCTCAACTGATTCAGTTTGGCCACTTGTGGTTTCTGTTGAACCCAACGCCATGTTTTCACAGGGGAAATTCCTTTTATGCAGTTTATGGTTTGTGACCCGACATTAATGTGGAAAAATTACTTCCATGTCATTTAATGTCAAACATCATATGACTGCATCATCATTTTAAATTACCTTGCAACCATTACGCAGTTATAGGTCTGCAGGTCACTGTCTCTGGCACATGTTAAAAAGTAATAACAATCACCTATTGCCTTTGTTTTATAACTTCCTTTCTCTCAGACAATATTCATCACAATCAAGCAGTCAACTTTTTCCATATCAGAGTAGCACCTCCCTCAAAATATAGATGTTACTACTACGATTTCTACACAGTAAACATTGAATGTTCATTTGGAAATTAAATAAGAACTGAGACATATACAGATAGACATGCATATATGTGACTGCTGACACACATGGAAGAACATTCCCCATTCTTCATTTCACATGCTATTCTTTTTATAAAAGTATGTTTTTCAATTATTTTTCTCTTATCATTTATCTGCCCACTTTTCTTTAAACATTTAATTAACACAATTCCAAAGTGTCAAGATAAAGTGGTTTTAACCTTCCTTATTTTCTCATGATTTGCCTAAGAACAGGATAATTAGTGTTTGTTATATGCAGCATGACATTTCTTCTTTCTCCAGCAAACTGATCATTTTTTACTCTTTTTTTTTTTTTGATACTGCTACTCCTACTGAACTCTTTCTTTTTTAACCCTGTTATTCCCCTTTATTTTTCCATTAGAAGCTTTTAAACCATTTTTCAAAGTAATTTTTTTATTTGCTTCATCAGGATTCAGGAACACACATACTTTGCTTAAAGTTTTTTAATTCTTTAAATTGTCTTCTATTCTGCTTATCATTTTCTTTATTTTTCATCTGTAATTACTGTATCAAATGTATGAAAAGGCAACCAAAATGGGTACTTCCAAATTTGCTTTAACATCTTTATTAACAAGTATATAAAATTTTGGAAGATAATCTAAAAGATACTCATTGCCCTGTCACATGATCCTGCAAAAGGCTGCATTTCAGCTCATTTAAATGTGTCGTTTACATGCTATTTTTACCATTAAGTTTTTTACATTAAATTTAGCTGCTATGTCATGTAATACTACAACAGAAATACTTAGGAAGTGGAACCAGATGCGTCCTGAATTTTTGTGATGGGTGTTCCTATGCTTGAGGTTATTTTGACAGCCTAGAAGCTTTTCCATTTTTCAAAATTGAATAGCTTCGTAAGTAAAATTTAATCCTACGTCTTCAATTCCTAGTCACTGATTTCACTTTTTTCTACTGTAGCTGTTCCACTTTGCCAGGAATATTTAAAGATTTATTGAAATAAGATGCCAGAGCATTCATAACACCTATCATCCAGTTGCAAGCAAACAATCATAGTCTGTTCTGGTTAATACTTCAGTTTATGAGGGAAGGACAGAGGAGTGCACTGTAGAGTAAAAGAGAGACTGAAACAGGTCTTTCTTTTCCCAAAGGCAGCAAAACTCCTGCTCAACTTTTGAAAGTTTCAGGGTTTAGTTCTTGGGATAGCTTCAAGATTATAAACCTGATTTAAAGGAAGATGTCCCTTGAAGCCCAAAGGAAAGATAAGATTTTAAAAATTTAAGGTACAACTATTTCTCATTTTACTTATCTGCTAGTGTTCACATTACTTATCACTGTACTGTAAATTTCCCTACAGGGCAATATGCTCACAAATGAGATGCTGTAGCACGAAGTTCAAGCACTTAAGTGTCTTTTGTGGATCTAATCCAAAGTCACTTTTGAAAACGGGATTTAGAGCTTCTGAAACTTTTACCCTGTGTGTCCTGGGGTCACGTGTTGAAATACAAGGGAATTAGTTACCAAGTCACTTGAGTTTCAGTTCCCCCATGTGGTCACAGGCCACTTCTCCTCAGCCCAATAATTCACCCAGTTCATTGACACCACAACAAAAAGAATTCTCAAGGTCATGTCCATTTTCCAGACTTGAACTTGCATTGGATACTTACTGCATAGGCAAAGTGTGTTTATGTACATTCTTATTTTTAATTTTTTACAGAAATTCCTAATAAAATAAACAGTGCTGAAGCCAAACATCTTGCAGTCACCTCAGGGTCAGACAAAACAGAAAAAACGACAAAGCGGTCCAAGATATCAACCATAAGGTGGATATTTGACATGGCAAAACACCGAACAAAGAGGTCATCCTTTTTCTCAACTGGTGTGAAAGTTTGCCCACAAGAATCAGTGAAGCAGATTTTAGCCAGTCACCAAGCTTACTATAGATTAAGAGGTAAGATGATTATTGTAGTATGTACTTCCTCCTTCAAAGTCTTTCCTTTAGTTGAGGAAACACAGTAATTTTCCAGAATCTTGTTCTTCACCTTTAGGCAGTGTATATGCTATTGACTTTATGCCTTATTTTTACATAGATAATCAAATGTTACATGTGCATCAGCAGTGTTCAAGATAGACAGTGACCAGAAGAAAATAAAACAATGCACTCAAAGGACTAATGAACTCAGAGTAATTGCACAGTGTTCTAGCATGGCTGAACATGAAGAACAAATTGTGCTTGCATTAGTATTGAAAGAAGTACCACCTTTCTCAAAAGAGTAGGTACCATCATTGCTACTCAGAATTAATAGCACCAGTGTAAGACAAGTAATGGAATTATTAAATGGTCATTGCACAGATATGTTGGTGTATCTGTAGTTATATTAAGTCTGTGGCAGTGTTTGTACCTAATAAACACTGAGATAATTGCCAGCAGGTCATGAAAAACACTTAGGGCATAAGAAATATTTGAGACATTTTAAAAATAAGACTTTCTCAACTAGGTCAGTCCTTTCCCAGCTCTTTTTTTTTACTTCCGCTGCCTGTAGAAAGCCTATAGAGTTAGCATTCCAATTTTTGGTTCAATTTCATCTCTTCCTTTCTCTACCCCTCCCAATCTTTCATTATGGAGCTTTTCCATTTGATATTACAATAATGCATGTATTTGCACTGCAGCGAGACGGTCCAAAGCTAATTCTAGAACCTAGTCATCATTTCTGGGATGCAAGTATCTAAGGCAACATCTACTCCCTAAATCACCTTTGCTTATCTATTTTTTCCTTTATCAGGCACCAACCATCCACATTCATCTGTGTAACCTGGCTGCTCCTCAGCTCTCTTTCAGGGAACCAACTAGTTCCCTCTGAAATGAGACCTGGATGTAGAGCTGCAAAAATTTTACTCCAGCAGCCACTTGCTATAGGCAGCATGGGAGAACTCCACTAAAGTCTGTAGCTATTCCCATAGATATAAAAATATTTGGTATCCATTGCAACATCCAATGGGCATTAAACAGAAATCTGAAATGCATCAAAGAGGCTGACCCAAAAAGCATTTCTTAAATAGAAATTAATCCTGCAAGTCCCTGAAACTCCCTGGTTATATCCCAGATTGGGCTGAAAACAAGCTATCCTGAAATAGACAGGTATCATTAACCTGAACTCAAAAACCTGCAACTATGACCCTTTCATTTAAAAAACTGAATATGACAGTACTACCCAGCTTTTTGGAGAGCAGCACATCAGCTGGGATATTGGACACTATAAGTCTTGTAGTGCAAGAAGCTTTAAACTCATACTCCTTTTTCCCAGCAGTGTCCTACACTTACAAAATTTTCTAAGCAGTTGTCATCCAGTTCTTCAACTGAAACTGGAGTACTTCCCAAAAAGCAAGCAACAAAACATGCCTCTGCATCTGAATAATTTGCACACTCGTTCATAATAAGGTGTTTCTGCTCCCTTGAACAATTACATGTTTTCCATTACAACATTCTTCATCAAAACGTCAAAAAATTTTCCTTCAAGGAAAGATCAGAACTTCTGATAAAGACTTCTGCCCTCCCAGTTGAGCATGTAAATTTATCTGATGAAACCGATAAATGAAAAAAAAAAATGGACACTTGAAAATGTGAAAATTCAAGCATCATCCTTGAATCTGTAACCACAGTACCATCCTTCATGAAAAGGTAATCTGGTAGCTGTGCTGGAGCCTTAGAGCCTGTACCCATCTGTGGGACAAATCTTACCTTCATTTTGTTTTGGAGATATACTTTCAGGTCTGTTCTTTTCTGTGTCTAAAGCCTAGGAGATGACCTCCCCAGCTCCAAGTCCCATGACACATTTATAACTCTAATTGCACTGTGGATCATATCAGTCTTCTAGAGAATTTTTCTGTTAAGAAAATTTAGACAATTTTATTCTTTTTTACATATATATGTATTCTCTGCTTCCAGGGATGAGCACACAACACAAAAAAGCTCAGATAAAGGAGCTCAGACAGTTGCTGTTGGATACTTGAGCCTACCGTGACCCTATACCAACTCTGAACTAACACATCACAGCTTAGGTCACCATGAGGATAGTCCCCTATGTGGGGCAAACTGGGAGAACACACTACAATGCCTCCTCAACTGGTCATGTGTCACATTTATCTGGTAACTGGATTACTTATCATCAGATGGTGTATCTTTATTCAGCAGTTACTGCTCAGAAAAACAAATACCAGAGAGTTGCAAGAAAAAAGAGGTAGAAAGTAGCTTTAATTTCTAGTTCGTAATTAATTCATCTCTTCAAAAGACAGCCTGTTCCTTTTTAATAACCTGACCACATCTGCTCCACATGCAGCTGCTCTACTGGGAGGGCAGGTCGTTCCTGAGGTATTATTGAGGGGCCCTAACACAGCTAGGTGAGTACACCCCTACAGCAAGTTTAGAGTGTACTTAGAGAAATTGACTGCACTAATTTCAGAGACGCCAATATTTTAGATAATGCAGATAATGAACTCACTCTAAGCCAAAGTAAGTATCAAGTACTGAAAATAAATGTCCCATCTCACAGTAATGAGCTTTGCACAGTAAAGTGCTAAAGGCAACAGCTTTTAAATTACTAGCAAGTTTTGGTTAAAATGGTTTTTCTAATAAGTTTGAAAATCCCCTTCTCTAAAAGCATTTTTAAACAACATTTTGAAGAAGTGTGTTCCTTCATCTTGACTGATGAATGTGTAAATGCCAAACCACTTTTAAAAGGCTTTCAAGTTTACTATTTGGTACAAAGCATCCATCCCCAACCCCTTTCTTCTTACTCAGTCTGCCAGGAAGCTGTGTGGGAAGCCTTTCGTATTTTTCTGGATCGGATTCCTGATACTTCTGAATATCAGAACTGGGTTACTGCCTGCCAGAGGGAAACCTTTTGCATATTCGACATTGGCAAAAACTTCAGCAATTCCCAAGAGCACCTGGAAATAATTCAACGGGTAAGGATTATTGACATTTGTTTAGAAAGTGGGAGAGACTTCCGAGTCCCTCCCCACCTGCATATTTAAGGGCAAAGTATTGCTCAGGAAAAGGAGGGGGCATGTCTTAGAAGAAAAACATAAAATTATAGTAAACAAAAGAGCTAACAGGCTCAATGGTTGGATACACCCACTAGTAAAATGCTGTTTTTCTTAATCTTTTTGCAGCGAGTAAAACATAGAACCTTCCAGGAAAGGTAAGTAGCCCAAGTAGAACCTTGCCACTTGATGTTACTGCCTTCTTTGACAAGATACGTGTAGATGTGTGTGGATGTGAGCAGATATTCAGATAGCTCTGTGGCGTATTTGGTGTGTGCTGTGAGAGATGTGTATACTGGATGTATCATAGGACACAGTAATTGAATTACAAATAATAGATGCAGCCAAATGTCTGAGTTACCTGTTCATTTCAAGACACCACTGAACGTTTTCTAAGATTAATGTGAGCATGAAACCCTGACAGAGACATGGCTTTGCATTAGACTGGTGTTGATTGGGAATGTGACAAAAGTTGCTCTAATTCTCAAAAGGAAAGCCAGAGATCTTAATAAAAGTTTAGCTGAGAGGCTACATTAAACAGTAACATGAAAACTCTATACCTTCACTTTAGATTTCTCCTGTATTTTTATACATCATGACGGTGTTAACTAACGTGATACTTTATTCTATAAACTCCTTGGAAAAATATGCTCCTAGCAATGCTCGGAAGTCTGAGAATGGCAGGATTAAAGCTACCATACTTAACTCTGTTGTTCTGTATATAAATACTATAGTGCAGCCAGACAAATCATAGTCCCCAAGTTCTGATTGATATATTGGTTTTTTCCTTCAGTTTTCTCTGATTTTCAGTCAAATGATCTTTTCCATTCATAGGTTACAGTGTCTCATGATCACAGAGGTCTTATGTATCTTAATTTATTCTCACATGGGAGATCTGACATATTTTTAATAATGTAGGCCCTAATTAAACTCCCCTGTAAGTTCAAAGGGAGGTCTTCTCATTCATCCTATTGCAAGCAGTGGCAGCAAGGCATTAAGTGAAGTGACTGATCTCAGAGTTCTTAGGTTCTTTGTGAACAGTACTGTTTTCCCTAGACACAACTCAGAAGGTGAAATAAATTCTATGAAATTGATTGTATTTTAGCTGGAAATATAGACAGCATTGATTATGCATGGTTGGACTTCATCTTTACTACTGTGTGGCTTAGGAAATATTTTGTATCTTCTATAGCTGTCATGTAGAGAAATCAGTCTCCAATTATAGATACAACACGTAACTAGTTAACACTGTGAAAACATTACAAATACATTAATTCTCATCACAAAAGATATCCAGAGGATGCGGTAAATCAGTTGTCATTCATGTTCTTTATTTATGTTGTTAAACATCTAGGTTGTTCCTGTATAGAGAAGCAGCTCAGACACCTGTTCTGTCTATGATACAAGATTTATGCTGTCTCAGTGAACACCACACTACACATTTGCAGTGCCCTTAGTTCTTTCACTCATACCAGTTTCACAAATACTCCATCTGTATGCACTGTAGAAAATTTGAGGAATTATACTTCACTCCCCAAATTCATGACAGAAAACTCTCAAAATGTCTCTTAGACGATTCTTTTCTAAGAACCTAAATTCTCCCAAAAGCTACAAATTAATAACAATTTGGTTTCAAGGCTATAGAATAATTTCCATTCTAAGTAGAAGAATCTTTAACATATCTATTTATTTTAAAATGTACTTACAGATAGATATTATTGCTGATTTTCAGGCAAGATAACAGTAGCTATTAAAAATGTATTCATCACCACAAGACTGTAAAACTCAAAACAGAAAATAATTATCAACAAAACCAAATCCTGTGATACATCATACCCCCCATATTCTTACTTGAATTTTAGCTGTCTTCCTTGGGGGTCATGGTAGGCATTAACCCATGAATATTACATCCAGAAGCAAACATTAACATTTCTGCATCTCAAAATAATCTGGATTCAGGAATCCGATTTGATACGATCATTATTTGGAGGCATCCTTATGGTATTATAATGCAGGCTGACAACTGAAAAATAACCCCACCCACTATTTTCTCACACCACACCATATGAAACACACCTAGAACCTGAAATGTCCATTGGCCCTAAAATTAGAAGAATCCCAAAGCTCTCACTTAACTACCTTGATAGGATGAGAAATAGCAAAGGAGACAAAGGTTGATTTAGATGATGTACAAGAAGTCTTGCTTCCATTTTACACAGGGGTCAACCCTTCATTGACTTCAAGGAGTAAAAAAAAAAAAAACAGATGCAGTGCATTGATTTAATCTCTGTGATCCCACCCCTCTGGTGGCATTGATGCAATCTGTCACAAAACCTCATGAGCAGATTCCTGACTTTTCCACAGGTCACAAAACATTCTATTAGCGATAACTTCTCTCATTTAAACTACACTTCATATAGGGGTCATTTCTATATTGTTTTGGTTTTTTACACTTTTGTCATTGCCAGTACAATATGCTGATAATTAAATCACTCATTTCTATTTGATTGATAGGAAAGATGAAATATCAGCAGAGAAAACAGGAGGCAAAAAGGTGGAAGAAATTCCCTCCATTTCTACAGGTAAAATCAAATCTGCTTGTTGTGTGTCTGCCTATTAAATAAAAAATTGCTAAGGCAAATGATTCTTATGTCTTATAAGGCTATAATTTAGTGATTGTTGTAGAAGCATGACAAGTTCAGTGGAGTGAAAATGTTTTAGCAAAAAAATCTTTGAGAAGAAATTTTTTATCTCTTTTCGACATATTTGCTACTCAAATGTTGCATTCAAAGTTTGTCTTCAAATGTATATGTTTTCCTAGTTTCAAACTTAGATAATATGGGGTTAATTTTTCTTCATTTATAAAATACCATTCAGTATGTCAGCTGCTGCATTTTGTTAACCAAAACAAGCAAGAAAAGCAAATAAAGACTGACAAGCTAAAAAGTCAGAGTGATAATAGACAATAAATTGACAGTAAATTGATCAGATTATTACAATTAGACCTACCAACCCCGTCGTGTACTACTGTTCTTTAAAATAATATTAGCAATTCACTCAGTCACAAAAATCTGTAAATATGATCTTTTTGGTTCAAGGAGAAACCATCCTGAATATATATTCTTATGAGGGCCAAATATTACAGAATCTTATTGGTAAGGACTTCCAGCATGGCAATTTTGCCTCTAGGTGGAAAACAGTGTCTCTTGTTACTTTAAATTGACCCTAAAGAAAAGGGGCTGTCAGAGAGACAAAGATCTCAACTGGCAAAATTAAGCTTAGACACTTGGTGATATGTGATGTGGTATGACAGGAAATGATCAAATATTATTAACTCACACAATTTCATTGATGCATAGTCAGTGCCATTTTTGCCTTCAGTCACACACATGCCACACCACTAATGTTTGGCCTGGAAGAAAGGCTGTCTATTGTATAAAACACAGCAGATTTACCCACACCCTGAGTCATGGCCACCTTGCACTGGCACAGGCTTGTCCTTAAACACACCCTCCCGAAGGAAAGCTGCTCCAGTGAGCTGACACCTGACCAACACACCAAGGGGAGGCCTTTTGATATGCAAACCTTTCTTTCCTGACTTTTCTTTCCATCCCCCCACAGGTTCTCCTCGCACACCCCTCTCACCTAATGGCACATTGCTCAATGAAATTTTCAATGACACGAAGACTCCTGTGAAGGTGAGGGCAGTCTGTGTTCCTACCCACTTTTTCACTCACCTTTTCCTTTTGAGCTCAGCTAGCAGGAGAGAGGGAGAAACCTTATAAACAGTGCATACAAAGCACGAGTGCTCCCCTCTGTTTCAGCTGGCAGGACTAAAGGGGTTTATAAGCATCTGTTGTATACTGGAGTAGGGCATGATGCTTCTTGAGCATGTAGTAGAAAGTACAAAAGCATGGCAACCAGCTTTTAGGTAGTTTTCATTCTTTTAAGGAGGGGCCTGTTGCCCACTTTGCACCTTTTTGTAACGTTGTTCTGTTGCAGTGGGGATACTGCAACATGCATATACCAAACCAGGAGTCCCGTGGAAAGGAAATATATATGGACAGACAGATTCTTGATAGCTGTTTCAGAGAGATGTTTATTTCTCCAGTCGCATGGCCGGGGCTCTGCCGAGGAACTGTTCCAGTCACGGGACCAAGGGTCCTTCTGCCCGCGCAGGGGAACACAAACCAACCAATGGGAACGAGGCTGAGCAGGGGCAGGGAAACCCCGTGTCTGTGCCCTCAGGGCCCCTCTCCCAGGGCTACATGGCAGGGGAGGGACCCCAACATTGTTCTTCATTAAATAATGCCAAAAAAAGCATACCTGCTGGGCTTTCCACAACACAGGAGATAGGACTGGGCCTTCCTTGCCTTTTTCTAACCAACCAGCTGTCAGAAGGCTCTCCAGTGCTATCTGCTCAGTGCAGCCATGCAGTAGAGCATTGGAGACTGCCCCTCTACACATTAACAGCACCTGCTGTGAAAGATACCTCTGAGAGAGGGGTGGGGTGCTGGGAGGGGCTGTTGTTTTCCCTGTTCTGGCTGCTATGGTCTCAGCAGAGATGTGTGGCCTCACAGTGGAGGGAAAAGCTACAAATACTGTAGGGAAACAGCAAACAAAAAAAGGAAAACTTTTAATAGCAGTAACGTCAACTCCATAAGGAAGATGTATCATGGGTAGGGATAATTCTATTCTGTTATGAGAAAAAAACAAATGCAAACCTCTGAACATGAAAGAGCTAAGTGACTTTATGACAATGGAACTAAGACTTAGTAACAGTCTCTGTGCAAGGCTTGATTCTCTTCATTTTCATTTATGCACATCAAAGGCAACTCTCAAGTTACAGTAATAGAAACTTGTTTGCAAAGAAAGAGGAATTAAGCCAACAGATATGTCTTGGAACTTTCACCTTTTGTGGAATATAGTTCAGAAAGTTATTTTGGGGATGGGCTTAAAACGGAACATTTCTACCTATTAAATACTGAATTGTGGAGGGGGAAAAAATCACTTAGTTTTATTTCTTCACTTTTTGTCCTTGCCATTTCTTTTCCAGGAGCTGGGAACAAATGCGGTCCCTGAACTGCCTGTGGAGCAAATGGTGGAATTCAGTGTCACTCTCACTGATCAGGAGTACACAGCTGAACTCAGTGATCCCAATTCCCCAGAGTACCAACAACTAGCTGCCAAATTTCAGCTACAGGTAGGGAGGCTTAGTGAATGCAAAAATGTTGACTTTGTACCTTGACTGAGATTCATACTATGAAATTACCTTCACCACGAAATAGAATCTACTGCCCTCCCTTTAAACAGGTCATTCCTGTTTTCTCAGACCTTCACCTTTCCTCCGCGTGTAGTATCAGTTTTCCCCTCATTTAAGCCATCTGTTCAGCCACCAAGCTAACAAGCCAACATCTTTGACAGCAGTAGAAGCCTCAGATAATTGATGAACAGAATAACTTTAAGAATATTGTTCAGACTTAATCAGGAATTCATGGACAGCACTTTGTCATAATTTAATTTCTACAATAAACCTAATGAAAAATGTAATATAAATGTTAAAAATAATTAGCTACTGTTGTCTGAACTATTCTTCAAAGGACTTACATTCATTATGCATTACCATAGTTTACGTAAGAATTGGAACATCTGTGGTGTTTTCATATAATTAATAATATTAACTAAATGTTCAGCTATCAGTTTAACTGATAGCAGTTAATGCCTTGGGGTTCCCAAAAGGTTTTCTTAGCAAAGTTAACTAAAGCCTCTCATCAGTTTCATGAGCATTCTTTAGTGGAAGCTCTTTCACTTTCCTGGTCCAGTTCCAGATATGTGTCGAAAAATGGTGAAGGATGCATTGACAGAGCTGACAAAAAATGGTTTCTCTGAAGATTTTCAGTATTACCCTCAAACAGAAGTGCCTGCAGACATGGTTTACTGCACACATAATGCCTCTTCTATTCAAAACCATGTAATTGTACTATTGTTAACATTAGAATTAAAAATATATTGTTATTCTGTTTGTACAAGACAGTTAAAACTGTTTAATTCCTAAATGATTTGTCAAATAATCTAAACCCATCTGCAGTTGCTTAATATTTCTAAATAATTAACAATTTACAGGTGACTTGAATCACAAAATTATTCATGAACCTAGACTGCTGAAAATGAGAAAAATATTTGATTCATGTTGTTTTACTTGCTCTGTTATGAAATAGATTATCATTTGTTTGCATTATTAATTACTAAGAAAAGCAATATTTTGTGCTTCATTTTGCCTGTTAACAGGCAATACAACAGGTATATGCAAAGCAAATATTGTGTTTAAGCTGAGCAATTATGATACCCAAAAGAGGGCAGTTGAGACTGTTTCCCTAAAGCTCTTTCTGAAATATGAAAAATATTGTCTAGGTAGTCAACTTGTGATTGATTTTAGTCATAGATCTTATGCTGAATTATTTTTTTAATGGTTTTCTAGATGAAAAAAATATTTGAGAAACTTCCAGGATTCAAAGAAATCCGTGTGTTAGGATTCAAGTAAGTAAGAAAATGGGGTTGTCTTCTTTGTTGGCTCCTAGGGTTCTCTTCTTCCCTCTTGTCCTCAAAAATGAAGAGACCTGTAGAAGAGTGGGGTGTGTATTGCTGTAAACAGAAAACAATTTTATGGGAATATCATAGAGACAGTATGAAAAGTGCAAACACATCCCAAGCGAGACTATGAGGTTTTGAATTACTTAGTAAAGTAGCTTTGATTCCCTGAAGCTTGAAGGATTCAATAAATTCTTTGAATTGTTTGTTAACAACCCTGTATTAAGGACTTTTTAAAATGACAAGATAAAGAGAGTTAGTAGCATGATTCTTTAGGTGACAACTTTTTTGTGT
Organism: Corvus hawaiiensis; assembly: GCF_020740725.1. Classification (NCBI taxonomy): domain Eukaryota; kingdom Metazoa; phylum Chordata; class Aves; order Passeriformes; family Corvidae; genus Corvus; species Corvus hawaiiensis. Next base: position 33,201,995 of record NC_063215.1, on the reverse strand, counting down.
GTGGACCCCGTGCCCTTCATAAGTCACAGTGAAGGTGCCTTGGCAAGAGAGGGTTGCACGAGGACACATGTTCACACATATAAAACTTTTTCAGTAGTTGTTTCTCAGGTCTTTTAAAAAATTTTAAAAGTTTCACTTTTTCAGTGAATTTGTGTTCTGTCTTGCCATTTGTTTCATCTTCCTCATGTGTTTACTATTAATACAAGCTCTTGTGTGCTTTTTCAATGGAGAATCTGTAGGGGAGGGGTAGCACATTGCATAAAGAATCAAATGAAAAACAAATAAGTAATAGTAAGAAACTATGCCAAAAGGAATAAAGAGCAGGGGAAAAGACAAATTTATGTGGTCTTACGGCACAGCATCAGGAACATTCAGTACTTCTAGCAATGCTTAATACATGTTGAAGAGCACTCATATTGCAATGTAATTTTAGACAAGAACATTCTTCTTCCTAGCCTTTCTCTCTGCAGAAATTTCTGGGGAAAAGAAGAGAGAAGAGCAAAATAGTCTGAAAATAAGTTGCTTATATATTTGTATTGAAATTAATAAAAAAGCTGTTTACTGCAGTACAAGCACAGAAAATCTGTAGTAGCATCTCATAGTTACTACTTGCAATAACTAACCTCTTTTAGTTGTGACTCCAGGAGGTCTGGGAGCCATTTCGGTTTCATATCTTGGGCTTAGCTGATATGAAAGAACATTCATCAGTGTGGAAGAATTGGATTGATTCCCCTTATCCAGTAATTTAGTCAGCTCTGGGAGTTACAGATCAGCAAAGATGGGTGTTGCTGTCCGTTCTCCCTTAGCCACAGTACTACATATATTAGCAGCATTTCCCACAAGGCGGTGAAGAAGGAACACATCACAGGTATTCTGGAGGCCTCACCAGGGAAAATAACAGGGCATTAGATACAGAAGGTCAACATAGGCATGTCTTCCAGAGGTATTTAATGGTTCAGGTTACCCCTGTGACTACAGTCTGAGTAGGCATCAAGTCTGTAACCATGATCATAAAAAGTACTGCCACAAATGTCCACTGCCACCATACAGATATAGATTAGCAATGACAAGGGCTCAAATTACACCACTGGATGAGGGAAATAGGAAAGCTGATATTTCAAACTGCCATGGTAAAATAAAATTCCTCTTTCCCCGCACAAACCATGGTGATTTCCATTGTTTGGAAGGGACAAAGTGAACTGATAGAGAGTAGACTGTCATTTTTACACAGAGATAAAAGTTACAGACAACACATAGAAGATAAGATCAATTGTCAAAAGACGGTTGTGATGTGTGTGACCAAACAATTTACCAGTATACATGAATCTTTGTTTTTCTTTCTTTTGCAATCCTTTCTCACACTCTTTCTTCTGGGATGAAATGAAGACAGAAGAAGGAGAAAGATGGGTAATCTTTCTGTAATTCATAATTAATAGTTTCATAGACTGATGATAATTATTATTATTATTAATAATTTTATGATGTACATAGATAAATCAGTAAATGTCTTTTATCTTGATGTGACAAAGTAAATTGATTGTGTTCTGACTGAGTACAAAATCTGTGCTATAAAGTGTCAGGGACGGGTTTTACTTTAATATGAATGGTTCATGTAATCAAATTTTGTCAGGATGTCTCTGAAGGAAACAAAATGTTTGACCTAAGAAAATTCACATCTATATGACTAAAGATTTATATCAGCCATATACTGGAAGTGAAAAATAAGTAGGGAAACTTTATATTCAAATTTTCACTTTTGATCTGATGTTTCCTAGCTCTATTCCCATGTACACGGTATTTCCAATAAGTATGTAGAATTTGATTTGTTGTCTCCATTATCAAGCCAGATAGAATAGCAAAGAGACCAGTTACCAGCTTGATAAAATGAAGGGAGCTTTTCACTGGTAATACAAACAGCTACAGAGTCAATTGCTGCTGCTGCTTGAAAGTGCTACTGGGGAATAATTTGTCTAGCAGTTTCCCAGAATTTCGCTTTTGCTCATGCTTTAAAAGGAAGAACTGTCTCATGTGTTTCCTGAATTCTTGCAATGTCATATAAATGCAAATGCTTCATAGCACATACTAGATAAAGTGAAATTCTTATCCCTACAGTTTTTCGACACTGTAAAAAAAGCAATATAGTGGAGTAGAAATGTTTACAATGTACTCATTATTTTTCATTTAATTAGGTGAATTTAACATGTATGAAAATGATGTATTAAAAATGGTGAACATTTGAGACTTCTGTTGAACATGAACATCTAGTGAGAAGCCATACATACCCATTTGGACTTGGAAAAGCTAAGTCCCATTGGGAAAAAGTGATTTGCTTGCCACATTAGGTTGCTGTACTTTAAAAAACAGCCAAAAGCTGTCTCAGTTGTGATAAGATTTTTGCTTATCTGCAGTTTTATGAACTGCCTAATCCCTTTTCAAAAGTTCCTGAATAATTAATGTGAGATTATGGCTTCTAATAACCTCAGCACGCATTTATAGCTGTTTGAATCAGTAGTCAATGACTTCAGACTACATTATGGTTCTACAGATTTCTGAGTAGTCAGATTAAATCAGATTATATTAGAAGATTTTTTAAAATTTTCTTCAATATGGGAATTTTTATCAAAAGTTATGCATAGACAAAAAAGGGGTTAGGTGAAGAAAAACTAATTTGAAGGTGACAGTCTCATTAGAAAGAAGTAAATTGGCATTACTCTTACAGAAGATAGTATGTTATGGTTGCATATTTGTTTGTTTGTGTGCAAAATCAGTTCTCAGGCAGTGACTGATTTTGCTGCTCTGGGCATTTTCACTTTTTCCCCTTGCAGATCAAGCAGCACAATAGCACGATACGTGGTGAACTTTGAGAGAGATGGCTCAGAAACCAAAGGCACAGCAGATGACATCTCGACTATTGGATCTAATAAGGTTGAAAGTGAAAAAATTCCCATTTCTCCAGTTGAAGAGGGGGAAATATCAGCAGCTAAACTCACAGTAACAGACCTTCAGCAGCTGGTTGCCACTGCACTCCATGAAGACCAGTCCCTGCCAGTGGACCTTGGAACACTTCAGTTTACTGATGGTCAGTAAAGCAGGTGGCAGGTGTCAGGCACAAGCCTGAATCTTGCCTTTCCAAACTGATGCAATTTCAGTAAGGTGTCCTTTGCTTCTCTAGCAGATTTTTTTCACCTGATACAGTCCATTCCCTTGGCATTGTATAGGATCCAAAGGATGTAGAGAAATAAGTTAAATCTTATAGAAAAATGTGTCTTTATAATTATACAGCATAACTTGCAACCATATTAGAGGATTTTTTCTTGGTTTGGTTTTTTTTAGAAAATCTAGGTATTTTTCACACTAAGATAATTAAGAGGAGAAAAATAAAAGAAATACTATGAATATTCACTGTATCATTTTATCTTCCCAGTATGGACAGCCTCCTTTCTTTAACAAGAAAAAAAGTGAGGTCTGCCTCTAGCTTAAATTAGCTTTCTGAAAGCTCTATCTTGGTTGTAAGCAAGCCATCTAACCTCTCAGCAACATCAGAGAGACCAACACTTTAAACAGCATTTGATCCCAAGATAAAATCAGTAAAGATGTGTTTCACTCACACTCTGAAACACAGAGGGAGTGCAGATAACAAGCTGGGTGTGAAAACCTCCAGCAGAAGTTGAAGGTCTGCTCCCTGTTCAGTAATCCAGCTAATAAGTATCCCTTTCTAGTCCATCAATGATTTTTGCAAAGCTAGCAAACTAGTTTTGGAGACATGGGTTAAAAAGAGGGAAAATAATTTAAAATATTTTTTCATATGCATATTTACTGAAACAGCCTTAAAACACATACCAAATTTTAGCTACAGTGTCTCCTTTGCAAACAGCAGCACTTTCTTGCCAAAAAAATGTATTCGGTTGAACTAATCCTTTCTGTAAGAACAAAGTGTCATATTTTAATGTAGATTAAAATTCTCAATAAAAAAAATTACATAGAACACTTCAATAATAAATATTTTAATCAACTGTCTCCCAGTAGTTAATTTTAATAACCAATTTATAAAAACAGTTTGCATGCAAGTACTTTAAAGATCTCCTCTGAGGGGTGAAAGGAGCAACTGAGCACTAAAGCCAAAACACTGACGTTAACAATGGTGTGGACTCCGGGTAAAGCTGGAATGACTTTAGGCTTAATGAACACAATATAATGAGTCATCATAGCCCATGCAGATTTAACTGAGGGGTTCACACTTCAGATGATTTTAAGCATTCCTCCATGGTTCAGCTCTCTGCAGACCTATCCCATTTATGCTAAACAAAGCATAAGAAGAATACTGCCTATAAAATTTGGTTTTCTTCATAATTGTCTGTTTGAATGGGAATTTATGCCTTTTGTCTTAACATGGATTTTTAAAAGCAGTTTTTTGATGGAGAACATTTTAGTACTTTTTTTTTTTTTTTTTTTTTGAGTTTATGTGTTTTGATCAGTTGTCAATGTGCTGGTGGTGAAGTATTCTGCTCTCTGTCTCTCTCTCTCTAATGTTTTTGATTTTTTTTGCAGAAACTATTATACCACCTAGTGATATTGATAATGATATCCAAGGAGTGGTCACTGTTCCTCTGGCAGGCCCTGATTTGGTAAGTTAATAACGTTTTTCATGTTTATTTATTTCTCCAAGGGAAATGAAATTATACAGTGTTAAGAGGTACATAAACATACAAAAAGTTTCTTATGCTAAAATAACATATCTGCCTTTTGTACATACTGTGAGGATGAATGTTGTATTGTTATATTGCAACAGAGGTACTGTTTAGAGCATTTACAGGTGACTATTACTGCTTGATTACCTTTTCCAGATTCAATTGCAAAGTGAACAGTGTCTCATCAGTTCAGTAGCATGTCTTAATGACACAGAGAGAGCAGTTTACAGGGCTAGTTAAGGCCATCTTTCTTTGACCATTTTTTAAATTACAGGCAATGTGATTAGGATCACATGCACATGCCAAATATTTTACACATCCAATGACTTCACAGCAGACGTCCAGTATCTGAAGGGGGCCTACAGGGAAGCTGGAGAGGGACTCTTCTTAAGGAGCAGTAGTGATAGGACAAGGATAATGGGTTCAAAGTGAAAGATGGGAAATTTAAGTTCAATATACAGAAGAAACTCTTTACTGTGAGGGTGGTGAGACACTGGTACAGGGTGCCTGGGGAGGTTAAGGATGCCCCAACCCTGGCAGTGTTCCAGGCCAGGTTGGATGTGACATTGAGCAACCTGGTCTAGTGGAAGATGTCACTTACCATGGCAGGCGGGATTGGGACTAGATAAACTCTAAGATCCTTTCCAACCCAACCCATAATACGATTCCACGTTGACTTAGCTATTTGCTAGCTCATGTAGCTAAAGATTATTGCCTTTTTAGCAATGAAACTCAAACATATTCCTGAAAGTGCTCTTTTAAAACTTTTTCAGGAGGAGCTCCCACTAGGTTATCCCAGTCCAGCAACAGTGGATCAAAGAGGAGATGTATTTGGTGATAAATCTACAACTGAAAGCCCTGCTCTAAGTGAAGAGATCAGCATCCCTGAAGAATTTAATAATTTTATTACATCTGAACCTGATTTTCCTACCAAACCCTCCAGAGAACCATTTCAGGATAGATATCCGCACACCCAAATTATTGCTACCGACCACCCAAGTTTCACAGTGCCTTTCAGTGTTCTGGGTAGCACCAGCACTCCTCCAAAATCAGAGGATTCCTATTTGCCTCCCCCAGCAGATGATTCTGCTGGCAAAGACTTCCTCACCGATGGCTATGAGTCTCCAGTGGAGCTGGCTACCACAGGAAGCTTTACCACACCCGACCTCCTGCACGCCAGAGAGGCAGACAGTGAAGCTGAAGAGAAGCAAGAACTGACTGATTTAGCAGAACCTCCTTTCGAGGATGTCGACCAAGACAGTCCATCAGGACAAGGTAAGACACGGGATTTCTCTGTGAGAGAGAGTAGGAGAGGTGCAGCTGTTGTGACACATACAGTCACGTGTCAGAGCACTAAGCGCTCCTTCCCATTGTGACAGAAAATTTTCTTTCACAACCAAAGGTGAAAAATGTACATTTCTGATGGCTTCTTCAGCAAAATCCTAATGCACCTTAGCTCAAGGTTGTCAAACCCACCAACAAATGCCTAAGGATACGGAGCACTTAGTGCAGAGTACTATGGTAAAATTTCAAAAAGGCAGAGCAAAAAGACATCTCAGGAAGAACAAAAAAACAGAAGTTCTAGATTAACATTAAAAAAATTGGTACTTAAAACATGGAAAGTATATTACTTTGGGCTCTACAGACATCTGTGGATGATAGCAGTGAGAGTAACATTATATAATTTCTTCCAAGCAGAGTACCGTGGCTCAGAAAAGCTTACATATCTAAAGGTCTGATTAATGTGAAAAGCTTTAAAAAATTGCTATTTTCTGTGTTTGTTTGTTCCATTTTATCCATGCAATAGGCATAAAGGCAGCTATCTATATGAGGAAAAATACATAATGAAACAAAAAAGGATATATATATACATATGTGGAGAAAACTCTGGTTAATGCAGAATTTCAAATGAAAAACACATGATAGACATGTTTCCCACAGCTTACCCTGCAGACTAAAGAAAGTTCAGACAAAGATACTAGGGCCAGCTTTCGGGCACAGGCAAATTAGGCTTTCCCCCAGAACAGCAAAATATCTGTAAGGCTACTGCTTCCATCACCTCCACCAGCTGCTAGAAAGCCATACGAGCCACTGTGTACAGGTAACAGAATTGTGTGGGACAAGAGCGTCCCCTGGCAAAGCAGCAAGAGCCACAATTTGGAGGAGTTGCCCCCCATCTGTCCCAGCTCTTGTCTGTTCCCTCTCCAATCCTGCTTCCTGGCCTGGCCTTACCACCTCAGTGTTAGGTCAGTAAACTTAAATTTTATTTACTCTTCAAAGCCTGTGCTTCCTGTGCAAGATGCAAGAGGTCACTACAGGGACATGGGACGAATTAGTTCTTGGATGAATATTCGTATGTGCTATGTCTCAGATTTTTGACTGGCTCTCTCAATAGAAAAGCAGAGGGCACGTAAGCACATCATGGGAGTCAGCAGGATTCTTTGATGTCCCCACGTGGTCTCTAAGCAATGCTAAAACAATCTACAGAGAAAAACAAAAAAAAAGGCAAATTCAGGGCAAAATTCCAACAGTATGTATTAGCTTGCAAAACGACCCTCGGTGTTTCTGGATGTCCAAGAATATCATGCTCAAAGCTTGCAAGTTTGCTCCCTGCTGCAGGAAAGTTCCCTGTTCCCTTAGGAGGCTCTGCTCTGTCCCAGTTCAACCAGCTCCCTCCTTGCTCAGGCTTTGGCCTTTCATGTCCCTCCTGTATTCCAGAAGTCTCTTGAAGTGAGAACAGTGAACCCTCCTCCCCCTTTCTACATGTTTTCCCTTATCCAGCATGTCCAAAATCAGCAGGAAGGGGCCTTCATCCCTGCTGCCTGGCCACATCCTGTAAGGCAAACAGGCAGTGTTTGCATAGCTGGTTGGGAACGCTCCCTGCACGGTGATAGCATCCTTCACAATGGGCCTGCACAGCACGAGTGTGGGAGTGGGGAATGCCCATGCATCGTACAGCCTATAGGATTGTTTGGCTGGATCCAGCAAATAACTACATCAGCATTTTAGAGAGTAAAGGATGTAAAAGGTGACACGTAAGAACATACAACCATCAGCTCCAGGCTGGGAAGAACACATATTTCATGTTGTTGCATGGTAATTTATAATAAATTATGCTTATAATGAGTATAAACTTCCCATTCTATAATCTTGCCTTTATACACAGAGTTCTGAAATGAGAGAAAAGCAAATACTTTATGATTAGCAGAGTGACTTAAAGTTTAGAAAAATCACTTCTTATGAGAATCAGTTGTCAAATGCTCCTGAAAATAATGTTCATGATGAAAAGTTTTACATGCAACTATTTTCAAATGCATGCTGAGAAGTCTCGTAGTGTTACTGATAAAAGCACAGCATACCTTCAAATAACATTCATTATGACTGTGGAAAAGTGTTATGTTTGCAGGGCAAAGAAAGTAATGCATTTTTCATTCTATTCCCTCATTGCACTAGGGACTTCGTGTCATAAAAACTGCATAAAGTCACATATCCATTTCCCAATTTGTTAAATATCTGTTGCCTATCAGCTCCAAATGACTGACAAGGAGAAGCAGAGGGTCTTTGACCTATACTGACCCCTCAAGAAATTATTTGCTGCATATTTAGGTTAGAACCTGTCAAGCTGCAAAGCAGACCAAACTCTAAAGTTGTAAAAAAAGCCTCCCGGAAAATAAGTCATCCTGTCTTGTTTCTCCTTGTTGAACACAAGTTATGTCTAAAATAAGCACCAAAGTATAAGAATTCCATCATTATTTCTGCAGCTGAGTAGCAGGAGGAAAAATAATTGTTCCCTGTCTAAAAAGTAGGGATGCTGTGTTAGAAATGACTCAAAGCTGTAGCTATTATATTTTCTTAAAAGCTTATAGTACACAAAGCACACTGCATGCTTAACAGTCACTAGAGCTCTTGAACACCTATTTATTTAGTTTTTAAAAAGTATACTCTTTAAAACTTTTTCCCTTTTTAAAGCGTTTTCCAATTCTGGCAGTCCTGAGTGTACAGTATTTCCTGTAGTTTTTAATTTCCTTATATATTGTGTATTTCATAGGAAGTGATAGAATTTGATCTGGAAATTCAGGTTTTATTAAAGTCAGCAGTGTTAGTACCGTTAATTTTAATATGGCAAGCAGAACCTTCCTGGTACAGAATATTTCACACTTTGTTCGTGGCTGCATTTCATAGATGCTTTTCTTAGCAATATTTCTTTTAAAAGGTCTTTAAACTGCTACTGGTGTGAAACGGCAGGAACTACTCAGACAGTGCTGTATAAGGTTGGGCAGGGGATTAGGGTCTAAACAGTTGTCTGAAATTCTACTGTACTAGTTTTCAGCCATTTCCCCACCCTACTGTCCAGAAGATGGAGCACATTTTCTTAATCATATGTTTAGAAATTTAAATTCACTCTTCTTTACCACAAAAGGAAAAACTGGCCACCAAAAATAGCATAGTCTGAGGTTCTTTTAGGTATTAGCTCTGTTTCAGAGATGGACTTTATTGCATTGGTTGTCACACGTGTGCGCTGCGGGCTGGACATCACTACAGACTCCTGAATATTGAACATCTACATCCTACACCAACTGCCTTAATTGTGCCTACCTGAGGTCACAGAGAAAGTAATAAAAAAATTTCTTTCACAGCTCCCAAAAAGATAATCAGACTCAGCCTCACACACAAAGTTCTGCATACAAACCTAGAGAAAGAAGAGAAAAAAACAGGTGAGGGATGAAGAGTCCAGAATGGGATTTTTCAGGTGTAGCAGCCAGTGGGAGGGATGAGCCAGGAGCAGGTGTGAGGCCTCTTTCAGACAGCCCTGTGATAGTACAATTCTGCGCAGTGAAGTTGTCCGTGGGCAGCAGAGAGCAGGGCAGTGAGGATTGGAGTGCTGCTCTGGCCACATGGTGATGGCAGCTACTCCACCCCCTGTCCAGAACCAGCAGGAAGATGCCAAGTGGTCCTTAAAGTAAGCCTACCATTCTGAGATTTTACTATAGAATTAGGAGAAAAAGTGTGGCACAAATTTCCAGAGCTCTTACTGAAGAGTTCTGAAATGCCTGCACCAGATGTCACCATTCAATATCTGACTTCTCACAAAGTTTTTTTCTTTGCTGCAGCACCTTTAAAATCTTGGCTATTTCTACTTTTCATTTACAACCAGTGTAAAAAAAAACCTTTTTTACCCCTACTGTCTGAGATGATACCTGATGACTTTTCTCTAGCATTCCTCTTTCTTCTTCATATTTTTCCCCTTCTGGAGTTTAAAGTCATTAATATTTCTTCTGTATGGTTAAAATTACTCTCTTTGCAGTCTTCCCATGACTGCCTAAAACAGTATGACAGTTCAAAAGGGAAGCAATTTATGTAATGTATTAGACATCTTGTTATTTCAAAAACCAAGAAAATTTCAGCAGTAAAACAAATAATAATATTTGGCTTCCTAAACAGTAAGAAGAAATTTAATTTGAATTTGTTTTAATTGTAGCTACAAACAAATTGTACAATCCAGGTAAAAGTTTATCCCAAAATCCTGGCCATCATGGAGGAGGCATTATTTCTGGAGCAGTTATTGCAGAACAAAATAAAGCTAGCAGTAAAATCCATCAGCTAGTCCATTGTACTGCATCTCAGTATGACCAGCCTGGGTCATCCTCAGGCTCTCAAGGAAGACTGAAGGGCAAAGACTCTGCAGGGTTTATTGCAGGGATTTTTTCCTATGAGAAAAAACATTGATAAGGAGTACATGATGATCACATCTCTGTATGTGTAACTGATAAAAGCCTCATTAATTATTGCCATAATTACTCTCATGTTCACACAAACCTGCCATGAGTTGTCCCCTTTAATATTATCCTGCTATTCAACAGTCAATTAGGTGTCACACTCTTCACTCAGTCTTATTTCCAAGTAATCTCTCCAGAAAAAAACTCAGTTTTCTGCATGTTTGGGGATTCTTTCCGCCTCTGGTTCATCCTCAGCTGCCTAAGCACTGTCTTTGCTTAGCACAATTTTCTATTTGGCATAACCAGCATTGTCACAGAGAAGAAAATCCCGTTGTTTCTTGCAAGAACCTCTCTGGATGTTCCCAGGATTGGAATTCACCCATTCTTTGTGCCAGGAATGCTCACCATTTTTTTCACATCGATGGATATAGAGGGTAAGAGCTCTTCTGTTCCCTTGCATATTTTTATGTTTTCCTTATGTTTTCTTTGATGTTAAACTGATAGGATTTTCTCAACAGTTTTCCCCATCAGCTTCTCTCTGCACCCTTCCACCTGTCTCCTGCTGCTTCAGATGTGCAAAGAATGGTTTTTGTGGAGGTTGTCTGACGTTTGGAGGAATGAACAGGTAGGGCTAGCTATGCCATTTTTTCAAGCACTATACACAATATTCAGTACTCTGAAAGTTGTCTATGAATTGAAGATGAGGCTGAATAGAAGAGTTTCAGCAGGCCCATATTAGGATATGTTGGATTGAAGGAAAAGTTTTGATCAGTTAGAACTGCCTGCTCAGACTGTTCCTGAAGAATCCTAAACATATTAGAATAAGTTGTTAGCATCTGGTCAGAATTTAATGAGAGAATTCTGCCCAGCTATCTCCATGCTGGGAACAGCAGGAGCAATCGAAATAGAATAAAATCTACATCATGTCTCCAAAATATACTTAAAAATGCTGAAATTAAATGACTAATCCAAGCAAAAAATTTGAGAGAAAGTGAGCACTATGTATTTTTCCAATTTAACACATGACTTGTTTAAATTATTAAGCTATCCAACCATTTCTGTTTTACTTTAAGGTTAAGCTTTAGTTCCCTCAAATATTATTTCTTATTCATGACCCCCCCCAAATACACAATACAAACTCACCAAAACAAGTGATAATTTTCTTTAAACTCAACTGGTAATTCCAATGACTCAGGGAAATATCTGTGCGAAGTACTGAAAACAACTTATATTGCTGCTAACAAAATTTGCTTATCCAGATGCAAATCTCCTGAGCCACTTGTATAATGAAAAAATGTAACACCTCATTCTGCACCTATGAAAATAGCAGGAAGGCAGACCTCAGTGCTGCACCACTTGTTCAGTCACACTTTGTAGTCAAGCCTACAACGCACCCATAATTCTTCTTCTTTGTATAGTGCATGAAGGAGGTCTCCCTCCAGGAGGGATATATATATTTGTTGCTGCATGTGGTCTGATTCCACTTTGTTCCAGAAAATTAATTTTCTTTAGAACTAAAGGGCTAAAAACTTATTTGAGGCAGTTTACAGTCTTTAGATATGACTGCAATAATTCTAATCGTCTAATAGAAAAGGAATATAAAAGGCAGAAATAAGTTCAGCCAGTAGAAGAGCCAGTATCACAAATAATTTTAATATATTAATGTCCTGAATAAAATTAATTTAAAACCCCTGACCTTTGCAGTAATATAATCAGAAAGACATTTTAAAACAAATAATACAGACTTCAGTGTTGGGAGTGTAAGGCTAACCTTTGCCATGTCATAAATGAAAGAAACTAATGAAGTTTACATGTCATGTAGTCCATTTGGAACAAATATTAGGCAAAGTGGCACCCCTGAGACTAACATGCCCCAAATAATGCATTCCCCCACTTATTAAAAATCCTTGGTCTTGCTAGAAATGCTGGCTTTGAGAAATAATGTGTTATGAGAAAACTGTACTAAAACTTTGACTTTCTAAATTGTTGCTCTCCTCTCTTTGGAGAATTCAATATCTCTCCAACTTAGGAGAGTCCATTTGACCTCAGCCTGGAAATTAATTTAGTCTGTTCCTTGACAGGGAAAAACTCATGCCCCCAGCATGAGTTATAGACAAGTTGTAACTTGGGTGATCTGAATCATCTCTGCTCCAACATCTGCTCCATATCTCAATGGAATTTTGTATCTCTGTCTACAGAGAGGGCTTGGCCTTCCAACTTTGATCTTCTCAGTCATCTTGAGATGCCTTACAAAGGTAGCACTGATGCTGATATCAATTTAAGCTGCTTGTTAGTCAGTTTGAAAAATGCTATAGTGTTTAAACTAACAAACAAAAATGTATAAAAATCTTAAAATGGAGACTTATTTTCAATAATGTTAGTACTCAATTTAATGAGATTCACGTTTATGAATATTTAGAACCTAAGCTCTTGTCAGGGGTGTCATATACTTTTTCTTTTAATTGCAATATGCAAGTAATTTCTGAGTTCTGGTTGAAGATAACATGCAATTTTTTTCCAGTAAGTCCTCTACATTTCTTTCTCAATTAAACTTTCTGTAAATTCTGTAGAGGAAAGGACTAAACTCAATTTCAAGCAATGATATCCAGGTGTAGATCAAAAGGAGACAGAAGTTTCACTTTCATTCTGTAGAATGGTAAGATCATTACATGCATCAGTAAGAACATGATTAAACCAAGCCTGGATGCAAAAGATTTAATTTCTTCTCCATTTTACTGCATTTACATGTTTAGGCTTCTCTTTCATTTTTCCCCATTTGGTAGACTTATTAAAATTTAATTATTGTAGCATACAATATTTGTAGAATAGTGGTTCCAATATATATATAATTTTATACAGGGTCAAACATTCCTTTAATAACCATCTTTATTGCCATGCAGTTTGGAATAATGGGCTTTCAAGCAGAGTTGGAGCAGGGAGTTGTTGGCACAGGAAAGCCTGCTAGGGGTTGACTGAGAAAACAAAAAGTATTACTCATGAAAGAAATCTTCATAGCTGAGGATTTTGGTTCCTAAGGTCTATCTTTCAATAGCAATTACTGTAGTTTTAATTTATCTTTCTAGAGATTGGAAGGAACGGAGTTGGAAAAATACTTTAATACATTTCAGTCCTTTCTCCTAAATGTATATGTAGCCTAGATCTGTGGCTGAAGCCCTGGTTAAACTTGTCTTAAATAATGAAGATAAGCCAAATGTTCTATTCTCATCCCTATTCTATACCATCTGTATCTATATCTATACCTATCTATCCCTATATCTTATTCACCATTTCAGAAAAAGGCACTGACACTTCAAAGTGAAACAGTAAAAATCAAAATTGTGATGAATAAATCTCGAAGAACTTCACAATAGGCCTCCATGATACTACAAAGCTTGAATAAAAAAAAAAAAAAGTAGTATGGCTTGAGGAGAATGGAAGCCTGAAAGCATCAAGACAGATGATTTCAATGGTGATACGTAGCAGGGTAGAAGAGGAGAATAGAGTCAGCATCAGCTGCATTTACAAAAATAATGATTCTTTTCCCCTGCTGGTTAAAAAGAGGTTTTGCCCTCTTATTAACAATTCCTTTAAAAACTATTGCAAGAAGGTTAGTGTTAGTAATACTTAGTAGTTATTTCATGGGGAGTGAAGAGGGTATTTTATGGACAGTTAACTACTTATTTTTTTCCTGTTTTTAGTTTCCCAATATATGTAAGTTCTATGAACAGTTAGAGTAACAAAGTTTCATCATTGTATTGTCACTGCTACTCAACAACACTTGGAAAAGTTAAATGAAACTCATGTACCTTAATCCAAAATTTTATGTGAAAACAATCTGAAATATTCATTTAACTGTCATTTTTTGAAAAACTGGCTTATGCCATAAGGCTTCTGCACCCCAGTGTTACATGAAGGTCCCTTGAGGGATTTCAGCACAAACCTGCAGCTAACGGCTGTATGGATCCATTTTACTGCACTGTGGGTTTGCCATTCAGCATCCTGCCGGCTCCCTGACAAGAGCACTCTGGCTGTTCCGGGCTGCTCCAGTCCACAATCCAGGCATTATGGGCGCATTTAACAATCCAAGTCCACACCAAGGCATCTGGCCCAAAGTCATGTTCAATATCAGTAAGACTGAAATGTATTCTTACAATGAAACACAAAGACAGAAGGATCTTCCTACTTAAATATCTCCTTCTATCTCTCTCTCACAGAGTCACTTCTTCCATTTCAAAACTTTGAGAACAATCAGACTACCTACATCCAAGGCACAATTTAGAAGAACAAAATACTCCTCATTCTATGACTTTCATTCCATGAATTGTTTTGTCATACAAGTAACTATGTAGTACAAGGGCAAAAAAAGGTGTATGCAGTGTTTTCATTTTTCTTGACAAGCCTTAAAGTGATGAGATTTTAAGAGAATCACTGGTTTTAACTTTCTAATTTCATGTTTGTCTTTTGTGTTTTAGGTCCTCAGCCAACACATTACTTGAATTTATACCATGTAACTTCTATCTTGTTTTTTGTTTTTACCATTTTGTAAACTAATAAACTTTGATACCACAAAACTGTCTGATGGTCCCATCATTTGCAAAATTTGCTCTGATTTTTTCCTGTTGCACATTTGAGAAAAATAGAGAAAATAGGCAGGAATTTGGAGAGTACTTAAGTTCTGAAGGGTATTTTAACTTGTCAGATTTTGTTTTCAAACTTTCTAAAGTAAAATAAATCCAAAAAAGTATTCCAGGTTCTCCATTTGGGGTGCTCTGAAATTGTTATGGTGTCATGCAGCAGTGTTTGAAACATTTAGATGGATGTTTCTTTATGTTTCCAGGTGTTTGTAAAGACCCAGGCTGGTTTCACATAGATCTCATTATTTTAAATTCATGAAATAAATTTTTCGAATTTAATTGAGAACATTCAACAATGGGAATAAGAGATGTTAAATCCTCCTGAAACTATTGTTTTAAGAAAGAGGTTTTTTATTTGGCTTTGATTCTATTCCTTTGTAGAAGTGCATTCCTCTTTGCAAATTCTCTATTGCTTGGTTTTGCTTCCAAGATTAGCATGGTACCTTGCTTATTTAATATCTATTTTAATGTGATATTACTATGGTAGCAAATAGTGCAGAGCTTCAATACAAAATATCTTACAATACATAATAGCCATGGTACCCCTGGCATTTTTAACATGTTTTCATGTAAATGTACTTACAAACCCCCTTACTTCACAAGAGCATTTTAATCTTGGTTGCATCATTTTTTAGCAAGGACTTTACACAGAAAACTAACTTTTAGGGTGCTTGAGCAATAGTATGTCATTTTATCTGGCAATCTCAGTAGCAGATGAGGTAAAGGTTCTGTAAATGGTAAAAGTGACTTGTCACGTTACAGAAATAACCTACCACTGACCTACTGTTCATACAAGGTACCTGATTATACACCTCACCTCTCTGTATAATATTCTTATATCCTACTCAGAATTTTGGGTATGCTTTAAACACCAGCTATTCCTGTATTGTTTAAATTATATTTGTGTTTCTGAAATGCTTAATCCTCTAAAGCTGTTGAAATATGAGAATGCCGAAGACAGTCATTAAGGTTCAACATCAGGTTTTTCAGCGTGTAAATTTGACACAGGTCTATAAAGTAAGATTTCTCAATTAATTGTTTACCTGTTGTATTTCCACCTGTTGTGCTTAACTTATTAACTTGAAGTTGAAAAAAATTTAAAAAATATTAAATGTATTGGTTTCATTGTTTCAAATCTTTACAGAAAGAGGCTTTTTCAGAAAACTTGTAATTGAAGTAACGGAAGTCCTTAATAAAACAGCAAATGGCAAGCTGAATTACTAATTTCAGCCATGCTATGGCCAATGCACGTGAAAATGATAATCAAAGAAAGAAAGAATTTTTAATCCCACAAGAAACTGATATTTCAGAGGGCTCTTATAGGTACAGTGACCAAATATGAAATTGCTAAAGCCAGATGTGACTCCATTCTGCATAGACTTCCATAAAGTCTAAGGGAGCTTCCATTTCCCAAGGACAGATGGATCAATCAAAATGCTGACCCTCAGGCACTACGTAAAGAGAATACATTCTCTGTACTGAAAACTTTTTGTGTGAGTTGAGTAAGACCAGCTAACTTGCTTCAGTAAAAAGTTTATGGACAGTCAGACTGTAGTGAACTGCATTATTCTGCTGCTCTCAGGCAGACTTGGCTGCTATGAGGGAAAAGTTTCAGAGAGTAAAGGTAGTCAGGGTATGGCTTTGTTCTCAATGGTTTGCTCTTAATCTTTATGCATCTTTGAGGAACAAGTGAAGAGTTCTTTGCTTTTTATTTCTTCAGTCACTGCAGAAGTAAATAATACTACTGACCTCCCAAAAAGAAATCATGGTAAAGATACCAATGAGATGAGGACAATGTCATAACTCAGTTTGGGAGCAAACATCCCAAGTCAAACACACAGTCTGTTGCCCTTGACAAATTGCTCAGCTAAGGAGGAAAGTCAGTAAAACAGGCTTGTCTGGTACTGAACAGAAGTTTGGCCTTTATGCCAGTGTGGAGATAGCTAAAGAATCATCTTTCTTTCATTCATAATGAACATAGGCAGGATTAGTAAGCTTTGGCTGCTCGGTGCCCTGAATTCTGTAGTGGTTTAGATTTTCAGGTCTTGATTTCACAGATTTTATCTTACCCTTTAAGTTTTCAGGGTGAGGTAGAAGTGAATAGTCCTGAGAATAATGAAAGAAGATCACCATTACTAAGAGGTATTTTATCAAGATAGAAAATACTCTTCTTGTGACATCATGTGAGAATGACATTTATTTGCATCTTTGATGCTGAGAACATTGATAATGAAGCACAGCTGCAAGGTATGGAAATTTTCAAAATATGATGACGGTTTCTGTAAGTTACACAGAACACCACAGTAGTGGAGTGAGTAGCAGAGCTAGAGCTGCCTATGAAAGAGCTAGGCTGCCCTATGAAAAATTAGACTACTCAAAAAGTTCCAGTGGGAATGCTAAGGAAAAAGGTTAAGAGAGAAAAGAATTTTTAGGACTGGAGATGGAGGAGAGATGGGGTGCATTACCAGTGAACCGAGGTTCTCTGGAGTCAGTGGAGAAAGAGTCCTGTGGGTTTATTGGACATTGAACCTAGCTTCTGGAGGGCTCTCACAGACAGACAGAATGACGGTCTTAGATCATTGTGGCTCTTTTGGCTTGCCTGTACAGTTAGAAAGATGAATGTAATCAGTAATTATGTGTTGGGAGACACTCATTGTGACACATTAGGTTAATGATCCTCTTCTCTTAATTCTTTTAATCCTCACATTATTTGTGCCCTAGTTAAAAATTAAGGGCCTCGAACATAAATTCAGCACTTTGTACACAGCAGTCCTGCATCCAGGGATTTAGTGACATTTCAGGCACCAACAAAATATGTAAATTTGAATGCAGCTACTTTCTGTATCCATCTGATATTGGTATCAGCAGAGCTGCACACAAGGTGATTCTTACTCTGTATTATGAACCAATCTCTTAACTGCACACTTTTCCCTTCTTTGGTTATTTTCTTCAGCCAGCAAGTATGCAAATATATACATATATATTGTAACACTCTAAGTTTCATATACAGAATGTATACAGAATACCCACCAGGGGACTTGGAAAATTTGTCAGTGCTTATTATGCTCGTGAATGAAAGGAAATGCCAGGACCTCTTAATGTATAACATTCTGGGCCTGCTCATTAATGCAAGCCCTCTAGAAAAATGTCTCATGACAATTTGACCTTTCCCAAACAATTACGCCTTATTCATGGTCAATTAGCAGGGTTTTCCTCATTAAAAAAAAAAAAAAAAGAGGACCAACTAATTAGATACCTAAAATAAAGTTGTTGAAATGGCAGTTGATTTTTTTCTGATAAGTCAGATCTATGTATTTCATTCCCTCAGCAGGGAATAAATGCTTGCGTGCAAAATGCCTTTTACAAAGATTTCATATAGCATGGGCACAGGAAATTGCCTCTTAATTTAATGTTTTCACATCTTTGCCAACAGGTGTTTAATTTTTGATGTAACACTCTCAGTACAATACTGACCTGCCTTGGCTATTTAGTACAAAAAAACATCTGGGGAGTTCAGTGAACAACTTTGTGGGAGGAGAAGAGGAGGCTGAAATTTGAGTTGCGGTTTTTATTGCGGACATCAGCTTTTAATTCCATGGTATTGTTTAACCTTCAATGTGGTTACTCTGGGAGTATATTTGATTTCAGTGTCTTATTTTGTGCCCTCTGTGAATTCCCTACACCTGAATGATGGTGCTGTAGACTAAACTTTATGCTAAAACTGTATATGCTGAGACTGAGTGTCTAAACTGTCTGAGTTTGTACTTGCAGAGGTTTCATAAAATAATTGTTTTCTGATGTGAAAATCCCATCTACAAAGCAAACTGGTGAAGTTTTAAAAATAATTCCCTTATGATAAATGATGTGAATTTTATACATATTTTTATGTGCATATGGATTCACAGATTCATAGAATAATTTGGATTGGAAGGGACCTTCAAAGGCCATCTAGTTCAACCTTGTCACAATAAATAGGAGCACCTTCTACTAAATTAGGTTGCTCAGAGTCCCATTCAATCTCACCTTCAATATTTCCAGGGATGCAGCATCCACCAGTTCTCTGGGCAACATGTTCCAGTGTTTCACCAATCTCATTATTAAAAAAGTGTCCTCTTTACATCTAGTCTGAAAATCAATATATATTGATGTCATATATAAACCCAGCATTTTAAATGCAAAGGGTTGGGTTTTTGTTTTTCATTTCACTGACTAGCAGGTCAAGGGAGGTAATTCTTTTCTGAATTCCACTCTTGTCACAACCAGCCTGGAGTACTCTGTTCAGCTCTGGATCCTCCCAGCACAAGAAAGACATGGACTTGCTGGACAGAGTCCAGAAGAGAGCCATGAAGATAGTCAGAGGGCGGGAGCCCCTCTCCTATGGAGACAGGCTGGGAGAGCTGGGCTTGTTGATCCTGGAGAAAAGAAGGCTCCAGGGAGACTTTACAGCAGCATTCCAATACCTAAAGGGGGCCTACAGGAAAGTTGGAAAGAGATCTTTAACAAAGTCGTGTAGTGACAGGACAACAGAGAATGGCTTTAAACTGAAAGAGTGTAGATTTAGGTTAGATATTAGGAAGAAATTTTTTACTGTGAGGGTGGTGAGGCACTGGAACAGGTTATCCAGAGGATTTGTGAATGCCCCGTTCCTGGAAGTGTTCAAGACCAGAGTGGATGGAGCCCTGAGCAAGCCGTTCTAGCAGAAACTGTCCCTCCCCATGGCAGGGGGCTTGGACTACATAATGTTTAGCATCCCTTCCAACCCAAACCATTCTGTGATTGTATGGAATGTCTGGGTCTTCTTTGTTTCATCTATAGTTCTTAACTTCTTGGGATTGAATTTTATTGAAGAGGAAAATCTTGGTAAATAGATCATTTTACAGCTGATTTCCACGTCACTTGTGTAGACAAGTCTTGCAGCAGTAACATGACACCCGTTAGACAAAGAAGAGATCAGTTATCCCTGGGTTTGGGACTGGTGCTGTGCCACAGTAGGGGCTCAGCAGCCTTTGATGTGAGCCTGTTTACTAACAGGAACTAACACAAACTGTTGGGTCAGTTGCTGTCTGTCTCTTCCAGCTGGAGTCACAGTGACTTCTAAGAACTGGCAGCTTATGAAAACAGGTGATACATGTTCAGTGATCATCTTGGTATGCCCTCAAGGCCTTTTAGGTTACTTTGCTTGTCATAAGAGGATGCCAGAAGACCTTTATAGTTTACGTATCGTCCATATGAATGTATATATATATATACACAGCTATATGCCAAGTATGCAATATATATATGCTTGTAAATATCTGCTTCAAATTTGCTGCAATTTTAAAGCCACTTCAGTACATCTTTCTCCTGTAGTTATCTTTCTAAAATATAATCTGCCTAACAAATGCCATCACCATCGTATGCTCGAGTGTGTGCCCTCATGCTGAGAGAGGTGTCTGTGGAGCTGCAGGCTCATCCCATCAGTAGATCATCCTGCATTATTACCTCAAGCACTAATGCTAGGAAAACTGTTCTGAGTTCTCTTAACTGATAAGTGACTCTCACTCCTTATCAGCATAAGTAATAACAAAGCAAGAGCTTTGTAAACAGAGAGCATCACTAGGCTTTGCTTTTCTAATCTGTCCGTATCCTTAATCACACAAGAAACATGAGGACATGGCAAGAGAAGAACATCTGAAGCTTTTAATGAAATATTATGGTATTCATTTAGAAACAAGGAAACAGAAAGGGATACAAAGAATATCCATGCCCAACACCTGTGCCAAGGCCAGGACAGTTGCAAACTCATTCAGTCAAGGATATTCTCAATGCAAAAGTTTGCTTTCCTTTCATCTTTTCATTGGCCACTGGGAGGAAATTAGCATGTAGGGAGAGTTCATCAGCTGGAGAAAAATTTCTTTCCTTACAGCCAATAGGTGATTTTGCCTGCAGGGGGCTGGTAAAAGTTCCCTGTGAAGAATGGTAGATCACTGGAAAAGGACAAAGTCACCAGTTTGGGCAGGTGGCTGTTGGTGGAGGCCATCACTGAAGTCATTGTGGCCAGGTAGCTGCAAGCCGATTTCAAAGAGAAGCATTCCTGACAATTCAGATTTGGATTTCAGCTACAGCTATCACATATCCTAGATCCATGCCAAGCCCCGATGGGGACCTCATAAAAGCTCTGGTTCAGGTGCAGTAGATGGCTTCTTAAGGTTTGAATATTTTTCATTGGTGCTGTTGTCTTTTGGGTAAATTGACACAGTTTGCATCTGGAGGGGCTGTATTGTTTTTTGTGATTTTAGCATTTTATGATTAGCTTTAACTTTTTGCAGAGGGGAACAGAATGACTCTGGCATACAAGTGTTCCAAGCAGAGAACTCAAAGCTCCAATTTCCTCTTTGAGACAATATATACTGACAGTGTGATTATGTACCTTCAGAACAAGAATGTGCTTTAGAGGCTCAGGAAATACTTGCCAAGCATAACTACTAACCACAGAACCCACAGAAATCTCATCACTCAAACATGTGTATGTGGTATTTTATTCCAGTAGTTCTTCCCTGGTGATGGAGTTAACATTTTCTTATTTAAATACTGTTAAACTTGTTAAAAATGTTTCAGTTCAAATCCCATATACATGTTTTTTTCCACGCTCAGTGTTTTTTATGCTTAATTTTCAACATGGCTAATTTGATTTTACCCTGTTTTCCTGCAGCAGTTAAGATCATGGAAGAACTAGAATCATCAGGTGATGACATTTTTGTTACAGCCAGCACTTATGACACGTTGCCTGTCTTTACTGGTCCAAGTCATGTCTCCACTGTGCAGCCTGGAGCTGTTATTACAGATGGGCTGCCATCAATAGCACCTCTGCCTGCAGCCACCAGCCCATCCTACAGCCCCTCTGAGATCATCGAGCAGTCCCTTGAATTACCAGATTCCTCGGCGCCAGCCCCTGAGGGCGTTCCTGAAGGTGGCATGGGTGAAGGGGTGCAGGACATCACTGCCGAGCTGGATCTCATCGGTGCCACGAGCACAGCAGGGCTGTATGAAGGGGAGCAGGGCAGTGGTTTTATCTCAGTGCTGACCACTGAACCTGCAGAAACCACCCCAGCACCAGTGCTGAAGTACGTCACTACCAGCTCCATGACAACTGCAGCCAAAGGCAAAGAGCTCGTGGTTTTCTTCAGCCTGAGGGTAACCAACATGCACTTCTCCGATGACCTCTTCAACAGGAGTTCGACAGAATACAAAGCACTAGAACAACAGTTCATGCAATTGGTGGGTGAAAATCAACTTGAACAAGTTCAACAAGTGTGGTAATCAGGTGCACTTTGAAGGAATACACTGAAGTGCACAGTTTTTAACAATAATCAACCCTACTATGATTCAATCTGATAAGCTGTATTTTAAAGGATACATAAGCCTGGGATGCCCTTAGAGTATGAAGACAGAGTTTATGAAGTCAGTCATGAAAGTTTTTACTTGCTCAAGAAAACCCAGATATATGCCAGCATGTAATTTATTTGGCTTTTTCTTAGATCCACACCAACAGTATAGCAGTGCTGATTATATCTAAGGCTTGTGTCTGCCTGCTGCATTTAAAAATAGGCCTTTAAAAATATATCATAGCATAGACTGTGATTAGATATGGATTTTCTCTGTGGGTACAATAGGGCACAGGTCAGATCAGTAACATGCCTATAATACTATGCCCCAACCTGCCTGGATTGAATGTTTGAAAATAAGTAAGTTGGCTTTTGAGTGAGGTAATTTTTTTCTCTTCCAGATGAATAAACTCCCCAGCTGCTATGCATTTCATTACAGGGGAAATTGCTGCCCATCCATCTCAATACATTATTGAGAAAAGTGCAGAAATCCAGAAGAAGATACTGCTAAACAGAAAAGTTAATTTGCTAGTGGAGCTTAACAATTGTATTAAACTTAGGGAAATAAATCTGTGATGTGTGTATTTGATAATGAAAATTGACTATAAGAGAAATTAATAGCAGGTAGACCCTGACAGTAAGTTAAAATAAAGGCAAGTCTCTGTTTTGCAGCTACTTCCATACCTTCAGTCCAACCTTACCGGTTTTAAGCACTTGGAAATTCTCAACTTCAGGAACGGAAGTGTGATTGTGAACAGCAAAATGAAATTTGCCAGGACAGTGCCATACAATATCACAGAAGCAGTACATTGTGTTTTGGAAGATTTCTGTGATGCTGCAGCCCAACACCTCAATTTGGAGATTGACAGCTATTCCCTGGATATTGAGCCAGGTAAGATTGCGTTACTAATGTAAGTGCAAAATCAAAACCAAGCAGACCATCTTCTTTCAGGCTGTTACAGTTTCAGAAGTATGACTGTCTTGGAAATAACCATATTAGCAACAGCCTCCCAGTGACAGGGAGTAGTAAAGACAAAAAAGATGTTGCAAATTCTCTGCAGATGTATTTTCATACTGTAATGAAAAGCTGGGTGGGGCTGTTGGGCTGTGCATGTTCACCTACTGCTTTTCAGAGACAAATAGATTGTTGTCTAGAACAAGGGTTGGGTGAAGACAGGCATAAGAAATGCTCATATGCAGTTTGCAGGTGTGACATGAAATTCTTGCACCTGAGTATGTAAACATAATTTCTGATGATTATTGCAATGTTGTAAGCAAACCATGGTCTAGAGCATCATTAAATCTTTTTTAAAGGGATACAGCATTCAAAACAAAAGGAGACAATTTTTATGAATAATTGGATTCTACAGATACTAACTGGAGCATGACTTCATGTAGTACTCCATAGATTTGTAATTCTAGAATCCCTCTGGATTTATCTCTTTCAAATGAGTTTTTAGTCTTTGTTAAACAGTAGAAAGTCAGTAACTACATGTCTAGACACTATTCTTATGTCAAAAGCTTAGTGTTTTCAAAAACGATACTGTTTTATAAAATTGAAGCCTGAATCTATTTTCAGACTCTGGTAATTATTTCAGGGTTGAATTTAATTTCATTGTCGTGGAGAAGAACAATAGCAAAGGTATGAAGATATTTTTAGGAGTTTTGGTTAAGCTGTCTTTCTATGTACAGATCTCTGACAATTTCAGAACAAAAATCCATTTATAATTCAGGCAGGCAGTTTCTAACCAGTTTTCATTTTACGTACGTCTTTGTGGCCACTAAAAGCATAGGTACCTTGTGGTAAAGAAAGTTAACAAAATCACAGTATTCTGCCCTTCAAATACTGCCATGATAAACTGATGTTTGATGAATAAAGAATTATTCATTAATTCATTATAAAAATATAAAAATTGATGAATATACAATTCATTAATTCATTATATAAAGAGTGAACTTTGGGCTGCCGCATGTCCCTTGATTTAGTAATAAATTTTCATTAAATAAAAATTCAGAAATGCAAATTCAGAAAAATTTTTAAGTCTTTCATCTTCATCTGATATGCTTTGCTGATGTGGTATTTCAACATTAATTCAAGAAAACATTATTACAGAGAGTTTGTTGAAGGAGCTGTTCTTTCAAGTCTTACAAGCAGTAGTATACAGTCAAAATAGAAGAAACTGTGTTTACAAAACCAGTATATTCCAACACAGATGTTTCAAAGCCTGATGTGTTTTCATTTCAGAAAACAAGCAAATAAATAAACCCCAACCTGGGTAGCAAATTAAGGAAATACAAGCAAATTCCTCTTTATTGTGAAACTGAGAGCCATCTAGTGGTAATGATGTTCTACCAAAGTTAAACATGGATGGGCTCTTACAGTCCAAAATACATATCAAGAGTCAGCAGCTGCAAAGGGCTGAATGCACTGGTCATAAATAACACCATAAAGAAGGACTTTTAAAAATACCTGCATGCAGTATTTCTGTAATCTAAATGAAGTGAAATCAGAAAATATAACAAAGTATGCAGTTATGTATTAACAAAGATGAAACATTATCACAAAAACTCGACCCAGCCAAATGCTCATGCCAAGCTCTCCTTGTTGTTGGAGTTGACAAGTGCACACACTCACAGTCCAGGAGCAAAGGACATATCAAACCAACATGCACATTGCATACAGCAAAGGCAAATGGTGCATGCTAAAACCCACTAGTCAAACATTCAAAGCAGGAAATAGCCATAGAATTATCGAGGGGTTATAAGTGAACTGCTCTGATGGATTCATTTCTACCACTGAAGCATATCCCAGTGTGTGTCTGAGATTTTCAGCACTCCTATAACAAATGCAATCCTCATTTTTCATTGAAATTAGTATTACTGAGCATCTAGCATAGAGCATGAAGTGGCTGCAGAAGAAACTTTAAGCCCAGTTAGTTGCTGCAGGTAACAAGCTGCAATATCCAGTACAAATCTTCCTTTTAGCCTACATAAAGGATCACATAGCCCAGCTCATACAGGTATATCTGCTCTCATTTCCTTCGCTGCTCTCTTTTCCTAGTTTTGTCCACTTTTTTTTTTCTTTTCCTTTCTGGATTCATACATCTTACTGGGACTGTTTGCTGGCAAGAACAGGATTTGTATCCCCTGGTCTGCTTCTCATCTTTTGCCTTTTAAGGTTTTTGCCCCATGGTACACAGGAAACAGGCTCCATGAGGCAAGACTGGTGGATGCAGCCCTCCTCCTCATCACCCCATCAGCACAAGATGGGTTGAGGGGTTGAGCCCTGGGTTAAAATCACTCTTTCTGGGTGTCTTTTTTTTTTCCTTTCATTTCTAGTAAGAAGCAGAGAATGGGAAAGGAGAAGCAGACTTGTGTAACAGCTGTCTCTGATTTGGGCCTTCCCATGAACATCAGCAGGGTCCTTTTCCCTTAATCTCACTGAGGCATCCCTTACTAATATGTAAAAAACAAAACAAAAACCCCAGCAAGCCTTCCCAATGTTAACATACCACAAAACGAAGAAACTTAAGCAACAAAAAACCCACTACAAACCCTGTAAGCATATATTTTCTTTTGGAATACGACAGTACTTCTATATAGCAGGTCTTAATATTGTGCAATATTCAATAACCCCATCCCTCTGTCTTGTCCTAAATTATGTGTTTAAGATCATTACAGTTGAAATTATTTCTCACTTGTAAGGCTGTAGCACGGGATCCATGAGTATGATGCTAACACTCACAGCAAAAACAGGATAAAAATATCCAACTGTGAAAATCCTTGTCAGTGAGATGAAAATAAAATCACAGCTTAACAGGGATAGGGTAAATAAGTGCAGAAGTCAGCATGAACTTGTATGCTTGCTGTGTCCTGTACAGGAAGAAGGCTGTGTGTCCTTCCATGCTGGACACATCCTCCTGTTAGCACACCCAAGTGACAGGCCAGTAAATGTGAGCTGTTTTCTCTGGCTGCCACAAGCCTTGCCAAGGCCCTTTAGGGTAATGCTTCAGTAAATGATTTACCCATCCTTTACAGCTGATCGGGCAGACCCCTGCAAATTCATGGCATGTGACAAGTTTTCTGAATGCATAATGAACGAGTGGACAAAAGAGGCCGACTGCCTTTGCAAGCCTGGCTACGCCAGCCAGGATGGGTTGCCCTGCCGGAGCCTGTGCGAGCTGGAGCCCCATCTCTGCGTCAATGGTGGGAAATGTGAGCTGGTTCCAGGAAGAGGAGCTGTCTGCAGGTAAATAGATGGTGATTGACATGAATTCAGCCCCCTGGTAATGTGCATTGCATGAAAAAGAAGGGCTGAGCTTATACTTTCCAACAGCATAAACTACACTAATAAGCCAAAACCTCGACATTCTGATGCTGTAAGTCACGCTGCAAATACCCTTCTAAAGTGTTAATAGTCTCACCATGGATAAATCCATTTCTGCCTGTTAGCATACACAGAACATCATGATCTAGTTATTTTTAAAGATGCTTCAGAAATTTAGTAGAAATTCAGCATCATTGGCAGAGATGACATACACAAAAGCGTTCATTCCTTTCGATTTCCAAATACACTTTGGAAAAATGAAATAACACATTCACAGTTTTGCTATCGATTAGCAAAACTGGTAGCATTTTAAGAAATTTTAAGAAATTACCCTTTTCTAAGAGGTATTAAAAAGGAAATCTTTATTCATATAGACACAGCTATGAAGACTGCTGTGATAGATAATAAATAAATAAAGCACATGGAGGCTGAGGCTGCTTTCAGGCCTTTCTGGGAAGGACTTGAAGATTAACAGCTCTTCCTCACCGCAAATATATTCCCTAAGGATTTTTAAACGGAATTATCTTAAGTCAATATCGAGAAGCACACAGTACCTGAACATATTAACTCTTTACAAAGTATCAAGTGTCTTCTCATTGTAAGACTAGACAATTCAGAGCATTATGTGAAACTGTACACTCGACTGTCACGCAGTAGCTGACCAGCCATGTACATAAGCAAGAATCAAGGTACAATTCTTGCATTTGTTTATTCTCTCCTAATACTTCGGCTAGGTGAATGATACATCTTTTACCTTACTTAGGATTAACATCAAAAAATAAGACCACTGGACAAATTATTCAAATTATATACACTGTAACAACCCAACTGCCAAAATTAATTTTTTTCAATGGGTATCACAGAAGTTATATTGAATTTGCCATAGTTACTGCCAAATTCCTTACTTGCAGAGCCACAGTAGTGCAGCTGCAGCATTTAGTACTAGAAATCAGCCTGTGAACGAGAAAGATCCTCTTCAAAGCTTTGCTAAGGTAGCAAGGGGTTCGACCTACTACACCAATACTGATGCACTGAGGAAAATAACATTTTTCCCATTCAGAAAAGCCCTGACTTGATGTACAGGTATAACCAAACCATCACATGGAACTATAAAAGTATTAAAAATAATAAATGAAAAGTTTTGTGAATTACAGCAAGTTACAAATTACCACCAGTGTCAAACTGACAGCTTGTGCAAATGTGTACAGTCAGAGAGAAAATTATGGCCTATTATTTGCACTTGTGTTCCACGTAAGTTCACTTTTCCCTTGTCCTGTAAAGAGGAGTAGAGCCCTGCTATTTGTCATAGAACTCTTATTTCAGACCTTGCTACTCAGAGTGAAATCACCAGAAAACAGAATATAGGCTTCAAAGATGTATTCGGACATTACCTTAAAACACACCTGAGCTTCTAAGGTTCTAAAACACAAATGTTAGCTCTGGGGCTAGAAATTTGTCAAGAGAGATTTAAAATTCATAACTTCTTTAAAATTTGTAGGTCAGCAAGGAATATATTAGTGGCTTATTATTAACTCACTCTCATGAATGTAAAAATATTATCTTTCCCTATCATCAATCACATTATTTTCATGCAGACACATAGCGATTATTTGTAGTGGAAATAATGTGGTCATATTAAATTGGAAGAATTTCCTTTGTTCTCATTTTAGGTACTCAGTATTTTTTGCCTTCAAGTTCTGTACATTTTTTCTCTTCCTTTCCTTATTTTAGATGTCCTGTACGTAGACACCAGCTTTACCAAGGACAGCGCTGTGCAAAATTTGGTCCAGAACCCATACAACCCTTCAGTTTTAAACCTCTCATTCTTGGCTTAGGAAGCCTTGGTTTTCTTTTCATCATTTTAATTATTAAGATAAGAAGAAAATGCAAAAGAAACTCTAATTTGCAGTAAGCTGCTCACAGTCTTCTTCTTCACCTTTCAAAGTATTCCTTTTGTTTCTTTTGCAATTTAAAATCTTATCTAAACAAAAATGTTCTGCATTGTAGAGGTCCTACTCTCAGCAGCTGCAATTCAGAAAGTGCTGTAAGGATTAACCCTGCTTTTGAACACGATGAGCCCCTATCTAGCTTTTGTCACACAGCCTGCAGTGTAAGTGCTTGTCTCAGTTCCTCAGAGATCCTTGATCACGAAGCATTACATGACCTTGAAAACACAATTCAGCCTGGAGGTAAACTGCATGGAAATCCCTCTCTTATCCCTCAACAAACAGCCCCACCTGAAATAACAGGTCCACCTCCATGTATTAACTCCATAACTAAATCAAACTTGAAGCTACTGTCTTGCTTGCCAATTTCAGAACTGAAAATACTAATGCATTCATTGCTTTCCACACTTACTGCAGTGTAGATTTCATACCAGGACTGTAGAACTGCTTTTCTTACAGCTCTCTTGCATGGCTCTGGCAGTCTATCCTATCTGAGTGCTTTTTGTCATTTAGTGAAATAAGTAGTGGTTTGAGGATTTTTTTTAACTCTTGTAGGTCACCAGATGAGTTTACGAAACCAAGACTGACAAGTTAGTCTCTGGAATTCTTCGTTTCCAGCATCAGCCAGACAAAACCAAGGTTTGTGGCTATTTTCAAGAATTAAAAATCTGTTGTGTCCCATTTGTTAATGTTACCAGGGAGCCTCTTTGTAGTAATTCCATACAAAGAAAAGCTCGGATTTTTTGGATGCTTGATACGACAACTACAATTTCTTCTTAAATGTTGTTCTGTAACAAAGTTCTATGTTGTATAACCATGTGGTAATGTGGCAGTCACTGGAACATGTGAAGGAAGAAATACCTGAAATGACAAATTAACACAAAATGCAAACCAAAGGGGAGGTTTAAATAGCAGTACTAGATCACTTAAAATCTCAGATCACTCAGTCTGGTTAAGCTACATAGAGTTTGAACAAGTAGGAATCCTAATTTGAGCAGAATACTGCTCATATATCAAGTATTATTTCAAGTTTTGCAACTTAAAACTCCTTGTATCTTTGTGGGGAAAAAAAAGACAGGAGAAAAGTTGAGTCAAAAATTCCTGTAAAATTGGCAGACTGTTTCTGATGTATCTGAGTATGTCCTCTTGATCGGTAAAAAGCTTTACTTCGCCATTTTCATTTTTCTGAATTACAACCCTATCAGAAACCAAAAGGTTTTGCTGTAGCTGTTAGCATCCATTTTTTTCGGGGCGAGTATCAGTACAGGAGTGCCCTTGGCACTGGCTGGACATTGTGGAAGACAGGACACCAACTACGTGATTCTTTGGCTCCTTACAGGTTTATTGTTATTAAATAAAGGAACAAGCGATGACACCATATAGAAAGATTTATTTTCACTGATCTTCATCATACCCAGGTCTGGTCTCTTCCGGTACTCTGGCCACATTTACAGACTGAGCTGAAAATGAGGGGACTGGAATGCAAACATAGAGATGAACAAAGCAGCAGGGAGCAGCAATTTGGAAAAGCTCAAGAATGAACTTGGCTTCACTGCTCATAAAAGCAACAGCGCAGATGTTTGCAATTAGTATTTTACACCCATCTTAAAAGAAATGTGCCCATGGGAAATTGTAGACCAATAAACTTTCATACTAGCTAAACTACTTAAAATTACTACATAGAAAAGCATTAAATATTTTATTAAAGTAATAAAATGGCACATCTGTGAAAGAAAACTAGGTCTGTGACATCTAGACCATATTTTAATTGTCAAAGGTACATTGACCAAACTCTTCTCAAGATCTAGTTAAATAAATTAATGTGGTGAGGAATCCAGCAACCACAAAATTGAAACGGATTTGAAAAAGTTAGGTGACTATTTATGACTGTTTTTTAAGTTCACAGTGAATGTTTACACCACCCCTACATTCAAAATGTTTTTAATGATTTGAAAAAAATCAATTCAGGAATAAAATGAATGTAGAACAGATTTCATTAGCTGAAAATAAGAGCAGCACTTTGATGTCACAATCTAGAAAACTCCTTTGGGGCCAAAATGTTGAAAACTGAGTATGGCACTTCAACTGAATTTTCAGGAGGATGTGGCTATCTAGAGCTTGTAGGCCAAATTGAAAATTCAGTATTTAAATTCTGGTTTGCAATATGTAATGACAGCAGTGACAGCTTTCTAGGATGTATTATCTACAGTAAGTACAGCTCTGTATTTATGAAGGCATATATGAAAATAGGCACAAAGTTCCAGTAGAAGCTAAAATAACCTTCTAATCCTTCCCAAATATGAAAAGATCTCTCCAGTTTAGTTATAGAATCACTGCATGGAAAGTTATTGCAAAGCTTAGTAATCAGAGGGGGTTTTGACTGGGTGGGGTTTTACCCAATTAGTCTTTCAAAAACTGACAACCTTTAACATATCAAGGGATGGCACATCCACAACTTCTCTGGGCAATCTCTATCTGTGCCTCACCACCCTCACAGTTAAGAATTTCTTCCTTACATCTAATCTAAATCTCTTTCAGTTTAAAGCTATTCCCTCTTGTCCTGTAACTCCTTGCCCTTGCAAAAAGTCTCTCTCCCTCCTTCTTGGGTGCCCTTTAGGTACCGAAAGGCCACTAGAAGGTCTCCCTGAAGCCTTCTCTTCTTAAGGCTCAATTCTCCTTACAATGAGCTACAATTATCTCTACAGATTTTAGTGTGACCTTGCCTATTAGCTATAAGACAAACAGAACATTTTCAAATTCAACAATGCTTTTCAAACGTCTTATGAGACTTTCTCTTATAGGTACTCAAGAAAGAAGGCCTGCATTATTTAAGACTGGGCTTCAGGATAAGTAGGAAAAAAAAAAATCAAGGATTCCTGAAGATAAAAAATTTTGGCTCTAAAATCAGTGCACATTAAAAAAAAATAGTTTTGCTGAAGGAAAGCAAATGACCACGTTGAGCAGCTATTTGTTCATGTCTAAAATGCCTGGTAGGAAGTCCCCACCATTAAGATGCATGCATTAAGCTTCTGGTGCTTACACATCTTATTTAAGAGCTGAATGCTAGAAACAGATCTTACTGAGCTATGACATTTTTCAATATTGTAAGTCACAGTTGTTCTGGTAAAAATGTCAGTGAACTTCACCGCATTTCTATGCCCCTTCATTAACCTTCCTTACACACACTGATGCAAATGGTGAATGGAAATAACCATTGTCATTGACCAAAGGCCACATAAAAAGCATTTGGGAACTTCTTCATTCTCTCCCTGCAATGCTCACATTGCAAATCACACAAGTTGGATTTAATTTTTCAAGGGTTTCTGTGAACATCAGATACCTATTTTTCTGTTAATAAACACTTCTTTTTACATATGTACATATACACTTAGCTGTTTAATTTCTGGTGATTGTGACACTGTCGGGTTATCCTAAGACTTCAAACTTTTTGCTAAGGCATGATATGTGGAGTTTCAGCTTTTCAGATAATGAGATTTAAATTCACAAGCACCCTCCTGGTAGTGAGTAGATTAGAACTGCACACGAGCACCTATGCTTTAGACTCAGTATACACACAAATAATTTTGAGAGGTTACTGTTAGTTTTTGTAGAAGAAATCTAAACAAACAATGGGTGGCCATTAAGTACTTTGTAGGCATATTAATTTATGCACTATGAATCCACAATCCTGATTCAAGTATGAGCATCATTTTATCTTGAGTATTTTTTTCTTGAGAATTTATCTCTATTTATATTCTGTACCAGTGTTGTGTTCAGGCACTGGTTTGCTGCTTGGTGCACACCAGAAGTCGTACTTACAGCTCAAACTGAGCTTCTACAAAGTTCATGACTATCCTGGATGACAACATCCTCATTCAGATGTGAAACTTTTGTGTATTCAGGACAGCAGCTGATTTTAGTGACAATTCTTACTTTGCACTGTGCAGTTACCACAGCAAAGACTGAACTTTAGTTTACCTTCCCAAGTCCACTCAAAAGAACTGTTTACAAATTCCAAACAACTGCATGGATTTGCCTGCAAAACCACCAGAACTGGTGACTGTGTACGAATGAAGGCAATGCACCAAGAATACAAGGTTGAGTTTTTACAGCTGAAATAGTATTTTTACTTACTTTACTTAAGTAGGAAAGAAAAATAAAGAAGAAACCTAAAATGTGGTTTTACACAGTAACACTTCAGAAGAAAATGACTTTAAAAATACTTTTTGCAGGGCACTGGAAGTCATCCTTGCCTACAAATGCTAGCTTTTCACTATTGCTCACGTAAGCTAAGAATGCATTAAGAATGCTGATAGCATTCCATTTTTTTCCATTACAAATGTATTTTTGTATGTGTTTAGTGTATTTCCACCTATACTAGTTATCATTAGCCAGATTAAAAAATAAGTAATTTTAAAATGTGTATTATAACAATGATTATTCATGATTGTATTTATCACTCTCAACTATTAATTACCAAATATATTTGCTGGAGGTAAACCTTTTGTATTTCAATAAAACACAATAAAACTATTTACTTGAAAATTTCACAGGGAATTGAATTGGTACTTAATCTTACACTAAAACACAACACGTTACTTTAAAACTGATGTAAAGTTATATCAGAGATAAAAGCCATATGGAAGCAAACAAAACTACATTTTCTAGATAAAGTATGAATTACTTGAATCTTTTTAAATTAAAAAACTACCACTCTGATTTGGCCCTTAAGACAAGAGTGTTCCCTTAGACTCTAAGGGGAAAACAAACAAACAAAACCCCACAAAAGCAATACTACATCTCCATCCCAAACATAAAGCTTGCCACACAGCGTACACCCCCAAAGCCGCAGAGTTGGTGTCACTAGTCACTGACTGACACAATCTAAAATTAAAAGGCTGCAGAGTACACAGCATAGAAAATGGCTGACATATTGAAAATGATAGCAATAAATGTTAAAAAAGAAGCAGTAATAAAAGTAAAAAGATACTTGTTTCAAAATGAGATTAAGTGTGAGATTTGAGATAACAAAATGAGAATTTTTTAATACCAGAATGTTATTTTGGAGCAACACTTACCTTAGAAAATAAAGACAAAATATTTACTAGAATAAAGCTTTAAAAAGTAGCTTTAAGCACCAAAAATATCTGATAGAAAAGCAGTAGACAGTACCAGCAAAGGAATAATTTCATCTTTCTCGTAACTTAATTAACTCTTATGCTTTTTGAAACACAAAATGGTAAGAAGATACAAGTGAGATTTCAACACAGAATGTGTTTATTTTTTATTTTTAATTTTCAGTACAGTATTAGGAGGTCATTTAAGTACTTTAAATAAAGATTTTTTGAGAAAAACCCAGAGGATTCAACTAGGTAAAGGAAAACACAATCTTATCAGTGGATAAAAGACAAGTATAGAATGACCTTAGGATCTTCAAAGTAGCATTCTCAAGAAAATGCATATTCCTGGGTCACCTAGTCAGAAATGTAGCCTAGTGTGGTGATTCTCTTCCTCTCCTTTGTTTTGTGGAGCATTTTAGGCAGATCTCAACTATAATGGACAGCTTCACTGACAGGCAGGAAGAATTTTTTTTTTTTTTAATCAAACACATAGGGAACCAAGCCAGTGTTTTTTAAAACCCAAATTATAATTTTCTCTATAACTGTAGATCAGAAGGGCATTAGGTCATCCTACAGTCCTAAAGATCAACCCCCTTGCCTCCTTTCATATTTCCTCTCCAAATCAACCAACTGTGTAATTATCTGGCACAGTACGAGGGACCACGGAAACAACTGGTAAGCAGCTAAATATTGCCAGACATGTAAAAAAATTAAATAATCTGAAACTAACTGCAAATTAACGTCGTTGCACAAAAAGGTAAGTAAAACTAAGAGCAGAAGCTGCTTTTGGTGTGTAGTAAAAAAAGGGGGAAAAAAAGCAGCCTGCTACTGTGCAAACTAGAATACCCTGATTTCTGGAATGCATCTTCTGCTTCCCTCAGGCATACTGCTGGAGCAGTGCAGAGAGGTGGGAACATCTCATTTGAGATGTCCAGCCACCAGACCCTCTTACTCTATTTACAAGTCCATTTTATTTTCATGATAGCTCCTATTTGTTAGTAGTTTAGTAAACAAAAATTTCCATATACTCCAGTCTGAAGAATAAATTTTCTTTCTGATGCCAGTCAAGGAAATCCTGACATAACTAAAGGAGATTAAAGATTGGAAAAATTCAGTTAATTTGAAGTTCCCTGCGGGTATGTTTACACACATACATACTAAAGTATTTAAGCACATATTTGTGTATATACCTACACATACACTTAAGCATTTGAGGTTCTTTGCTTACTATGTTCAGTCTCATAAAATCCATGGATTTTTAAAGATATATACACTGAGATGGAATGTGTTAAGTCAAGCAGCTAAACCCAGACAGAAATAAACACAGGTCAGGCCAGTGATTTTTATTACTTGGATCACATGAGCAAGCACAGCTGCTTGCGGTGCTAAGTGTCCAGGGACTGGAAGTTGTGACATTTTGGTTCCAATGCAGTAACACATTAAACCAGTAACCTAAATTACATAAGCTGCACCTTTAAATTCATGCAACACTGTACAGGTTTGCACACTACTTTCCAGCCAGCAGTCTGATGCACTTCTCCTTGCATCTTCCAGCAAAAAAAGCCTGTTTCAGTGAAGAATTTGGGTAAAATGAAAACTATTTTCTTGTTTGCAATCACATGACCAGGAAGTAGAGTGGAACTGCAGTGGAAGCTGAGATTCCCTGATGCAGTGGGTGTGTAGAGAGTTAACTACCACTTGAGTATCTCCACATTATTCCAGTAAGGAGTGCATTTATAACAAGCAGACTGTGGCATGCAACCACAGTCTAAGGTCAGCAAGGAGCTTTCTCCGTGCTACAGAACCACACCTCTTGAAAATTAAGTATATTTATGCATTTAAAAACTAAAGTTTCCAAGAGGTTTCATGCGGAGTAAAGAGTGAGGAAATTATTTTATACTGTATGCAAACTCTGTCAGTTAAAAAGGGGTAGAATTCATTTTTAAATCAAGCTACATAATTGGACATCAAGCTACTTGTATTTTGAATTTCTATCAGAGAGATAACAAATGGTCATGTTTAATTTGTTGAAATAATGGCCAGCAAGGTAAAGCAATGTTCACGTAAGTGAAAGAGCTGTGTCTTAAAACTGTATGAAATTAATGATTCCCACCCACAAAAACTCCCCAAACAAACTGCTTAATAAGGGAACTGTTACAAGCTATGAAACTTGACAAAGGAGATTAATATAAAGCTCAGCATCCAAATCACTATGATATTCCAGTACACTAAAAATTGTAGCTATTTCATCAGCACGTAGTATTAAGATGCATTATGTTATTGGACCAATTTTTTACACAGTCTAACAAAAAGTACAGACCTTGTATATCTCGTTACAATTAAAATAAAGAGAATTTCTGAGGCTCAGGCCTCAATATTCAGTTAAGTTATGCTGCCGGCAAAAAGCTGAACATATTTCCCTTGATGCTATCCTTAATCTTATATACCTTCAGATATAAGGCTTGGACAAATTTGCGTAATATATTGAAATTATACTACTTGGCTAAACAAACTGTCCAAGAATTGCTAACAGAAATGTGGTCAGAAAAACAAAGTCTAAAGCAGATTTGTACTTAAAGAGAAAAAAAAAAGAATTTATGAGAGAGGTGGTATAAGCCCTAATGAGCAGTACATTCTTTGAGGACCTCCAATATTACATTATATTGACATACATGAATGCTCTTCTTGGAATGCACAGAAAACCATTTCTCTTAAACTACGACAGAGAATGCATTAAATAAGAGTTTATGGGGATCTCAAGTTTAGGAGGATTTCCCATCAGGTTCTGGAAAAACAAAAATCATTAAATACAGACACTAACCAGTTTGCAAATCAGGACATAAAATGTCTCAGATTTATATAAAAGTATACTCTGACTTCACCGTAACAGAAGTCAAAGCTAAGGCCTCCCAATTCCAGTTATTCGAAACAGCATATTCTCTTTACTAGGCCACCACTTGAAGCCAACTATTCAGTGTTTTAAAGAAGGAATCTTATAAAAAAGTGGTTGCAGTGCAGTTCTTTGCAATAGGTACCCAAGAACAGACAGATTGCTAAGAAGTGTTAAGAGTTATAACAGAAACTGTTTAAGAAAATGCAACATATAAACAAAATGCAACAAACTACACTGACTGGAGTTTCTTCAAGGTCCTCATACCTAGTAAAGTTCACTACACAAATTAAACATCATGAAGTACAAATGAACAAACCACATGATTAATAAAATCTGTTCACTTTATATTAAACATCTACTCTGATTATAGAATGTTTACGCCCTCTGTAGCACAGAGGGGCTCTTCCCTTCGTATCGTGGGCAAGGCTCTCATCCGAACACTCCTGTGCCAAATGCCGTTATTTCAACAGGTTCTGCAGCATCGCCGTAGCGTAGGTAGGGCGAGCTTGCCTGCTTGCAATTGCGTTTTGGAGATACTGGATACCTCCACAGCGCTCCCAAATTTCTTCAAACTGTCTTGGTAAAATTTCAGCACCTCGCTTTCGGGTTAAGCCAGTCTCTTCAAGATTAAGCTCACACATATCCATATCATCCTTACCTGAAATGGTAAAGTGAGAAAGAAAACATTTTTTACAACATTCAAGGGTCCCATTAATAAAGATTAGACCTTTGTCAATTACATTTCCTCTCTGTAGCTCTGGTTTGCTAGTAGACTTCATAGCTTATGAGGAAGTCCTCAGATACAGCTATCTTCCGGTTTGCTGGCTTTTTGTTACACAGAGAACACTAAAGCAGTATAGGAATAAACTGGTATCAGATGGTGCAATTGACAAAGTTGTGCTTATACACCAAGCAAAAATGAATAAAGCAAAGAAGCTAAAAATTCATCACCTTGGTATATTCTTCTGAAACCCACTACAGGATGACAACTGCATTTGGATTACATATACTTTCAATTTCAGGCCACTTCACAGTGAACTGCTTTACTATTTGTTTAAATGTAGCAAAGCAACTAAGAATTCCAGACTTTGGATCAAGTAGCTAATCTGCCAGCCTACCACCCAAAACAAACATTGTTTACCAAATGGGACCAACACAGACAATCCAATGAAATGATAGGTGTAGCTCACACACTAAATTGTAATCTTATTTTTAACAGGTGATCATGACAGCAGTGCTACTTTTAGCTATGGGCTTTGGCACTGAACAGTGACGGTTGGTATAAGGAATTCTACTTAAAATAATTTGCAGAAAACAAACTTTTGTTGCTAGTAAAGCATAATTCCGAAGTGAAACAAATTGGTTATGGCCTTTTCCTCAGTCTCTAAGTTAAATACAAAGACTCAAAACACAGAACCATAAGCAGCATTTCTCCTGTGTTTTCTCCCCTGCTCATTATCCTCCAGAAAACGTGGATACATTTCACTACTAGATAAATCTCTACCTATTCATTGCAAATTTATTTTAAATGTTTTAGATTAAAAAACTATTCTCCCATATTAGGTAACATAAATAGGGTAAAAGCATCAGCTCGCTAATAGCCCCATGCTATGGAAAGACAATGTAACATATGCACAAATTGTTTTGATAAAAACTGCTTGTAATTCTTCACAGCTAACTAAAAAACCGTACAATGATAAGTAGACCTTTTCTGACTTCTGCAATGCCCAATCAAAGTATTGGAAATGATAGTGCATATCGTAATCAAAGCTAGATCAAGGTTGCTATCACCTTTCCCAGATAAATTGTGATGTTTTATCTTCACACTGTCTCCAGTTCAATGAGTAGTCTGAGGACTCCTAATAATAAAACCCTTTATAATTGTATTCCCACTATGTCTATGGCTTCCCAAATTGAAGTATGTAAAACATGTAGCCAGTTACATCTACAAATGATACATCTTAAACATTCGGCCACCATCAACAGCAGTGCCAAATACTCAAATCCTGCCCAGATAAGAACTGGAGGAAAAAAAAAAAGAAAAAAAAAAGAAAAACTTGTAACCTCAGCCTCTTTTTCTAAGGTTCGTTATCAACCCTGAACCTTTTCAAAGTTCCAATTATGCTTTCAATGCCTACCCGCTACAAGCAGAATGGGTGCCTTGTCAGGGTGAAGCTCCATCTGCCGAGCAATCCAGGGCCCATCAAAGTGTGCATACCACCAGCCCTTCTTCTTGTTCTGGGGGTCTTTGTACTGGTCTGCAGGGCGGATGAAGGGAATGCGGAAGTAGCGCTGTTGTCTGTTTATTTCAATCTCTTGTTGTCTGCCTGGTAGCTGGGCTGTGGGGTTCTGTTGGGCTATCATACAAAAAATTCCCCCAAAAATAAGCAAACAAAACAATTAGAAAACAAGAAAGCCATAATACTTGCTTTATTAATCAGCAAATTAGACAACAAACAAACAAAACAACAAAACAAACAAGAAAACAAATAAACTCCTGCCAAAACCCAAGAGATTCTCTCTGAATTCAAGGCTATCTAAGTCTCAGCAAACCTAAAAAGTACTCCCATCTCACATAATGTGCATTCTGTTAATCACAACAGCTAGAACAGTGGTCAGAAAAGGCTCATGTTAACTACTGTATCTCCATGTTGCTGAATGGCATGTTTAGACAAAACAAAGTAAATAAAATAACGCATTCTGCTTTAAATCAATATGTAAGGTAAAACTTCCCATATAACATTTCTTACCAACCAGAAACATTTATCATTAATTGCTTTAGTTCAGTCCATTTCTTTGTAAAAAACAAGGTCACAGTGCACAGAAGCATTTTCAGTTACAAGCATACAAAGCATCACTTGATAATGTTTGACAGTCAACACAAAAGGATACTGTTAGAAATTACTAATTTGTTAATAGGAATGTTGACAATAAATACTGCTTATTACAAGGCTGCCACCAAACAATTTTCTGCCTAGACTTCTGTATGTCAAAATCTCCCATTAGAGCTAATTTCTGGCTGCTTTCTTTTTTCAAGGAATTCTTTATTTCAGACCAACTGACTTTATTTCAGATCAACTGACCAAACTTCTAAAGGAGAAAGTTACATGAAATTTTTTCAAGCTTCATACATGTTTTTGGTAAATATTTTCCATACACAGTTTTGGACTGAGTTCCACATATTTCAGACTCTGGAGAGAAACTTGCTTTCAAATAAAAGCACATACTCTCTACATTAATTTATCAAATGATCAACCTTCTTAATCTTACATATACACTATCATAATTAGTTTTAAATACTAAATGCTCTTAAAGGCAAAATCTTTTCCTTTAATGACTGCCCAAACGTTTGTGACTGATCTTGTTTTAGTGGTTTACCCCACTGTTACAAATACCCTCTTTAAGAACCTTTACCATCTCTACAAAAGAAAATCAGTATTAACAGTTGCATGTTTCAGCATAAAAGGTAATTAAAGTGAATTCCAATTTTTTCCTTGTCTGTTCAGCAACAAAGGTAATTTTTGAGCTCATATTTAATATTATGAAAAATGACAATCACTTTTACTAATGTATTTTTACAGTCATGAACAGGACTAATACAGACTAATACAACTGCACCTTGAAATTTCTTCTCTTTAGATTCAAGCAAAAATAGTTTTTCTAAACTTGAAGAGCAGAACCTTGAAAACCCCCATGTGTTACACAAATCAAATCTCCTTTTTTTTATGTATGCAGAAACAATAAACAAAGAAGAAAAAAACGCAGATTTTAACAGGTGAATGCTACTTTTATATATCAACTCTGATAAAACACATACCTTACAGGGAGACAGAGTTTATAAAAAACTAATTCTATTTTCTACAAATTATCTGAACATTTATCCCAGCAGATCAGTGCTTTAATATTGTCAAATACTTTTGGCACTGCAATGGTAATTGCTAAGGCTCATTTCTACCCCTAAGCATATCTAAATCCAAGGGCAAATCTAGAGGACAGGAATGCTAAGCCGCCAATGTAGCCTCTACTCAGGGCTACAGAACTGTAGAGAACTTCTTTATTCAGAAGAAACCATCACCTGAATGTTAGTTTGTGTGCTAGGAAAACAGTTGTTATATTAAGTTGATTCCAGAGTTTTGCTACAACAAAAAGCCATGTGCAGACAATAAAAAAAAAAAGTTAGAACAAGAATGTTATTTCATGGGGGGTGTGGAAAAACACAGGAGATTATACCTTCCAAAAATTTACATAAGAAGGTTATTTCAGTCTCCCTTCCCATGACTCCTCAAATGAGTAGGATTTCATGAAGACAAGTACATTTGTAAATTACTAGAATAATGTGTAAGTACTATCAGATGAATAACACTGTCGAATTGTAATTTTTTTTTTTTTTTTTACTATTAACTTCTATGTACTTGTGTAGCAAAACACTGGATCAATCAATGT
Source organism: Corvus hawaiiensis (assembly GCF_020740725.1). Lineage (NCBI taxonomy): Eukaryota > Metazoa > Chordata > Aves > Passeriformes > Corvidae > Corvus > Corvus hawaiiensis. The sequence goes on along the minus strand of NC_063215.1, from coordinate 33,160,863 downwards.
TAGTATAGAGCTCTCAAGCGTTCCTATTCTTCAAAGTTAGCTTAAACAACCATCTCCTCACTTACTTGAGTTGCTCAAAAATGGTGCAAAATCTGTGAACAAATATTACATGTTGAACAAAACACAAAAGTGCTGATCCTTTATAAGTTATGGTTTCATTACTTCAACATTTTTCACCAATGCTGATGACAGACAAATGGGAATTCTAGTTACAAAATAAACACCGATTCTAAGTATTTCTACTCATTTTCTACTTCTATTTTCATTAGGATTTAACCTTGAAATTAATCACTTCAATAATTTGCGATGCCTGTTGCAAAGTCTCAGTGGTATACATGCTAAGCACAGACTGCTGTGACAAATCTGCTAGTTAATTAATGTAGTACTTTTCATTTTTGACATTTCTGCTAGCAAAAAAACTTCCAGACCTCTGTCAATACCAAACCTGTCTATTCCAACAATAATATATCAATCAGTGTGTAGCTTCTATACTGAATGCATGAATTTAATTAAGGATACTTACAAAATTACATTAAAGGATACTGTAAAATTACATTAAATCACTGAAGAAATGGAAAGAATAAACTACATCATTTGAAGCACACATCCACTGACACCAGAAAGACTTTTAGCTTAAACACCTAAGAAATCAGAATTCCTTCTTACTACCTTTTCAGATCACCATAATATATATATGTGAAATGCCCATGTAGTATAATTATTTGCAATAGGAAGAATTATACTGACATGAAGAGTCTCTAAAGGTCACTATCATTTTCTTCTGAACTGCATGGTCCTCTTATTCAGAAATATGATGCCATATTTCAATGGAGGTAAAAAAATGCAATGAAAAACACTGAAAAGAACGCGGCAAATGTCTGAATAAATGAGATGAGAACATGAATATTCCCAGCTTTGTGTGCAAAAATCCAAAGATCATCTGCTGTGTGATACTTCCCATCAGCAATACTGTGTATGAATATTTTACCCATTTAACTCCAGAGAGAACTTGCGAGCTCAAATTCAAAGCAATTTACCACTTTGCAGAAGTGCTTCAAATGTCTTTTCCTGCCATTTCAGTCACAAGCTTTCTTAAGCACCACCACATTTCAGACACAAGGACCTATTCTTTGATAATATCTTCTCCAGGGGTCCAGATTTCACCTGCCACATATCCATACTAAAGTTCCCTGAAAACCTCAAACTCAGGTAATGCTCAAGCAATGAATAACTCAAGTAAATGAATCAAGGGGAAAGGAGATGCCTTTGTACATGAGCTGAGAGTACATAGGGCACCTGCATACTCTGACATCTTCATTCTCCATGTCCCATGACAATGCCTTAATCTCAGGCTCATGTGACTTTGGGGAGAGCACTTTCTCCCCATCTTCCCCTTCCTTTGTCTCTCCCATGAACTGTGTGGCAGGAACACAAATATCATGGAACCAGAAGACAGCAGGAATGATCTGATTAAATCATTCCATGCATTTACTGTGATTCTTTAAATTTCTTAGATTCCTTTTATAACAGACAATCACTGGACTTTGAGGAGGGATGTTGGGAAAAGAGTAACAGTCCACTCTGTTAATATCACTCCAGAAGCTGGATACGGCATTTTCAGGTCTGGCAGTAAAACTCCTACACTTTCTTGATGCATGTGAAAGGCAGTAACTCTGATTAGTGTGTTGCTTTGACAATGAAGACCCATCTGTGAAATCAGTAGAATGAGGGTTTAAATAGAAAGCAGGGTCTACGCAAGGTTTGCCACCCCATGAGCCAAAATTGCAGTATCAACACTCAGAGAATTTTTAAAAGAGGATGTAACATGATGTATGTAAGCAGTGATGTAAAAAACAGAATTATTATTAGCACCTTTTAAACTTATCTACATCTGTGTCTACATAGCTATATATTATGAAATAATAAAGTAGCACAGCAATGAACATTTAACAAAAATGCCAGCAACTGCATCAGTAGATCAAGAGCTCTTTTTAACAGATGTCAGCTGGATGTGAGAAAAGGTTTTAACAGAGAGCTGTTCAGCACAAGTAGCTGAGTCTACCAAAAGAATTTTAATTTCTCTGAAGAATTTGCCAGTTTCAATCTTTCCAAAATATTTACTTTAAATCAACATAAAAACACTCTTAAAATTTCCAAGTTTCTTCAACCTAGCAAACCAAAAATTCATTCTAGAAATGTTTTCTTTAGAATATTATCAGAAAAATTATTATAAGCACAAAATTATCTCTCCTCACCATAGTCTGTGACTGATTTGGGAGCACGCTGTTCTGTTTCTGCATTGCGTTTCTTATTCTTGGATTTCCAAGCATGATACACCTTTAGCCTTCGGTGGAACTCTTCTCTGCAAGCTGCCAAGAGTTCAATATCTATCCCAAAAAAAGGAGAAGGGGAAGGCATGAGTGAGAAAAGTCAGAAGAATTATTTATTAAATGCTTTTCTATATTGATAGATACATGATTTGCGATCAAGCAGTAACACTAATACGCTACAATGTAATATATAAAACCCTCATTCTCTGCAGCACAGGGCCTGTGTTTAATGGCCCAGAAAGTCCCTCAGAGTTTGATGTATCCTTTTCTGCTTTAAGGCAGTCCCCAAAGTAGCTGTTGTACTGGGACATTTGGAGCAGTGAAATGCTACAAGTATTTCTGTTGACAGGATCAAAACACAAGTAGAACAGAAACAATAAAAAAAAATAAAATTGCACCACTGAACTTTATTTCTGCAACGGAAAATAAAGAAAAACAGCAATTTGACTGCTCAGATTTGCATTCTTTTTTACCTATTCTAATTTTTCTGAATTTCATTATACTGAGAGACTGAATGATGACAAGGCTTTTTCATTAGTCATCTAAAAGTATCCAAGTTGGCTTGAACTCCAAGCCTACACAGACTGCACCACCTATATAGCTGAAAATGTTGCTCTAGTCTTGCATATGTAAAAACAGTAAAAGAGGTAGAATTTGTTTCCAATTTCTACATCCAGGAAGAAATTCTGAGTGATCTTAAATAAGAAATTAACCACCTGCTTTCAATAGGAAGCAGGAAGAAACAGTAATATCTAAAAAAGGAATAATTCTTATCTGTTTCTATCTTCATAGCATTGAGGGTAAAGTGATTAATGCCCACTGTAAGCTTGCCAAAAGGAGTTACACATTTTGAAAATTAAAGAATGACATGAATATCTAAGACAGAAAATATTTTTACACTGTATTTTACGTGACATTTTTGCTTTCTTTGTGATCTGGTGACAGCAAAAAGCGGTAATAAAAATTTCTTAGAACATGCGAATTCTAGATAAAGCATAATAACTATTATTCCCTCTGTGTAAGTATATCAAACTGAGTGAACGTAATTAAGAAGTTATAACATGTATTTTATGGCCCAAGCAGTTTAATATCATAAATATATAATACCTACAAGACATAACAATGGAAATTCTGTTTCTTTAATATGGAAACAGCTTCATGTATTGTTCTTTTGGGGGTAAGAGAACTCTTTGTAAATAATTTTTTATTCACTAACTTAAATAAAATCTTTTTCTTTGTTATAGGAAGAAAGTAACACCTTTCATATAACTACAACTTGAACTCTTTCTCAAATCCGAAAAAACCACTTACCACAGGATGTGTTGATTGTATCACGAAGCTCTGCATATTTCCACTTACTGAGATCATGCTTCTTAGTACCAGCAGCAGCTTTTGTGGCTTGCACTGCAGGACCCCTACAATTGTTTTAAAAATATATATGGTTTTTTTTTCAAGTATTAAACAGGAATTGTTTTAGGAAGAGGAAGAGAGCCCATGATCAACAATGCATCATATGCTTATTACCATGCAGACCAGTAGCAGACGGACTGAATTCTAAGGCAAAATACCACATTATTTTCAAGATGTTCAAATTATTAAGAGAAAATGAAAATATATTTTATGCACAAAATCATATCGTAATCTGATTGGTCTCCTAGAGATTAAAAGGAATTGTCATTAATACTGTTCATGTATGAAAAGACACATAGTCTATCTCATCCCACACTGATGTACATTTTACTTAGTGCCGACCAAGACGCAGAAAACAAAGACTGACCATAGACATTTTTAGTTCCATTCAAAAAACAGACAAGGAAAACTATTTCTGAAGTAGAAAATGGAAGAAAAGGCCTTTCCTCTTCTATTTAAAATTGGTCTAGGACAAAATCCTTGTTCCAAAGCTTGAGAAAATAGTCTCTTTGACAAATATCTAACTTAAGATAAGAAACCAAATTAATTCTATATTCACTGTACAGTGGCTACCTGATAACAGCAATATTTATTCTGGGGTTGGGGGTGATGATACTGATCACCAAGAAATACCACGGTAAAAAAGACCACTTTTTTACTGACCAGTAAAAAAGAGACTCATCCAAACCCCGTGTTTTCCAAAGGCAAAAAGACTTCACCATGTAGGTAATACACAAGTAAGTCAACAGCAAATGCAAGTGAGAAATTATTACTAAAATCTCAATAATCTTTAAGAAAATGTAAAGGTTTCCATGTACAAAATGAACATTACATGTAAAGATACGCCTGAATTTATTTTTTTTCCCAAGAAATATGGTACGGATAAGTGGAAGAACCCTCCCTTGGGAATGGCAAACTTCCTGTGGATTATTTGCCTGTAAAGTAAGTTCAAAACATTGCAACTTTCAGTGGCGATCTGCACACCTTTTAAACACTAAGGAATTCAAGAACAGACACATGATTTTACCAACCTCTGCTCAGGACTAAGAACATAAATTGAATTATTTCAGTATCTGAGTGAATTTGTTCAAAAGAAACTAAATCGTTAACAGGGTAGCAAAGTTCTTGATGCAAGATGATGAAACCAGGCCTTTTCATTGGAAGGTCTGTTTGTGCAGTAATATCTTTGTGGGACAGGCACATTATTACAATAGGTATAATCTAGTGAATATTATTTTAACATTTATTTTTCCATAAAGGTCTCATGTGGTACTGCAAAGTTTTATGTTTATTTTCCTTTTTTAATTACTAGATTATAAATAACTATTATTACCTGAAATTTTTCTTTATGCAGATACAGCAGTTTTGAAAGCAGAGATAACAAATGCAATTTAAATTTCATTGAATAAACCAAACGTTCTTCTTAACTGAACCATCTCTTCAGTATAATTAAAACTACAGAACCTTACTGTTGCAGTAGCAGCTTAATGCCTACTCACACTACTAATCCGAGTCCATATACAGCTTCCAGTTAGAGTATGTGAGAAGTTCGACTTAAAAACGGACTCTCACTTAGCACTACTTGTGAGTGTAAAACAAAAAAACAAACTCCTTCAAAATATATACTTCAATATTTTGTTATTATTGGCATTTCCTGTAGGACATTAAGGATTGCTGATAAATAATTTCCGCTGCCTGGTGTCTAACCTTCTTGAACCTAATTTGACAAATCCTAAGGATTTTCCTTATTTAACAACACTACCCACCACTCTAAGAGTTTGCTACCTAATTCCAAGCAGCAGAACTAGGCTGTACGATCTCTAGTTAAACTAGTAATCTTTAAGAATGCTAATCCAATTGACTGGCTTAGTCTTTCTATTAGGGTACTACTCTGCACTCTGAAGATCACTTACTTGTTTTCTACATGACTTTAAGCATAACAGTCTGGCAGTAAGAGGAGCATCACACTTGACATTCAATCTTCACTGCTCCATATGAGAGTTATGTATCATAAACAGTATTTTCAGACTAAAAATACAAAAGATCAGTCTCATGTCAAAAGTTTCCAGCGTATGAAAAGTGAGACAAATTTAGTTAAACAAGCACGTAGTAAGAGGTATTTCATTTTGAATTCCACAAAAACACAGAGCCTCTGATTTTGCCTCAAAGTTTTGCCATTTTTTAGTACATTAAAAATTGGCCACTGTCATTGAAACTGTGTCACTCACTATACGCAATACAACTTTAAATTGACATGCTACTTTAATTACGCACAATATGGTTTATTCCTATTCTTAAAATAACACCGCAGGAAAAAAATTTAGTTACCAGCTGCATTCCAATTATCCATGCTACCACTAGAAAACCCATCAAACATGTGAGAATGATCATCTTCAGACTATATATACATAGCTTAGTAACTTGTTTAATAACAGATTCACTTTTAAAAATTCTAAACAATTTTTTGTCTTCTGTAAGCTTCATAAAATCAATGTCTGATGTTATTTCTGCCCTTAAGTTGCAGAAAACACTTTCTAATTACTTGCTGATATGGAAGACAATCATAAAAATTCCTTTGAACAGAGAATTAGTATTTTACCAACTACTATATTCAGACCAACACCTGCATTTATTTTTCCTTCTTCACTGTGCATAAAATCTTCCATTACCATTCAAGAAATCTCAGAAGAAATTCAAGAAAACTGTCTGGAAATCTTAAGAGGGTTTTTAATATGCTCTTACCATGGTAATTTTCAAAACTGCTTTTATTTTATGGGAACTCTAATTTGAATATTTTCTTACTAGAAGCCCAAACAGTTACATTACTATTAAATAATTTCATTAACTCTGTGCTGAATCTGTAGAAATATGCCTTTAAAAGATGCAGAGCCTTGTGTTCTATTATCACATAGGTGAAAAGAGAAGAAAGCTAGGAAAACTTTAACAAAATTACACAAAATAACGGAGTAGGTGAACTATTTTTATTCTTTTTTAATATAATCAATTAAAATAGCTGAAAAATAATTGGTGAAAAAAAGAATATTGGTAAAGGAAATTTACCTGAAAGATATAATTTGTGTATCTTCTTATCACTTAAGTAAAACCAGATTCCATTACTTTTAATTCCATAATAATTCAACCCACTTCATGTGTGATTTGTTTTTATAAAATGATTGATTCACTGGTATTATATCTCCTCACCTACCTAGACAATATTGCTGACATTTCAGTGGCCATTTGTTCCCTACAAGAAAATTGGTAAATGAGCATAAACCAAATATATTGATATAAAAACAGCCTTTATAACTGTGAAAGTCTCTTGACAATCAAACTGAAGTTAAATGAAGTCCACAGGAAATGGCTACGTATTTTAAATTATTTCCATACACACACACACATATATATACATATATACACATACACACACACACACACACAGAGTCCTGATTCTGTAAAGAGCAATAAATCACACAGGGCAGTGAAAAATGGATGGTATGTGAACAACTTTACAACAATTATATAATAATTTTTGAATATATATTATTAGGTATATTTGATTATTAAAGGGTTTATTAGACATAAGCAAAGTAGTGAATATAAGGTATTACAAACTGATTTAGACATTCCAGATGCATACTAATAAAGATTACGCTGGGGTATTAGTATATAAGAGGACAATATAAATTTCTTTTGATTAATTAGTGTGGCTTTTATCTATTAAAGCATTCAAATGGAAAAAAATGCCATACGCAGTCATTTGTGGCTTTGTTCCATTGGCTCTGCAAATAGAAGACATTTATGTTAGACAGACTACTGCCTAGTTAATAGTCCAATAATCTGAAGTGAGAAAAGGTGGGCCATAGCATTTCCTGCTCTCTCACATCTTCTTTATTATCTTACGAATTTTTTTATTATTATTTTTTGACTGATTATATAGACCTTTTTTCCACCTCAACTTTTGCATTCAATGATGACTGAAATTACAATCTAGAAAAAAAATGCACAAGTGAAAACTTCCACCAGCCTTTCTTCCCTGTCTGATCTTTCAAAATCAGAGACTTTGAGACGTGCTACTGATGTATTTCATGCTTGGATAAGCTTATCACAAGAAATAGCAGCAATCCTCCTGTAGCTACTCTGGGAACAGGACGGATGCTCTTCCTGCAAGCTGTGGACAGACACCGAGTCTATCTGCTATACTGGAAACCCACAGGTGGACACACGTAGCACTAAACATGCTACAAATTAGGACTTTTCTGGATTGTTCTGATGCAACACCCAGAACATATACACTCACAACACTCTCTGAGACTAGCTTCTTTTGGTGTTATATGCCATACTGTATGTTTCAATAAGCCACAGGAAAACACTGCCCAGTTGAAAGCAGATACCTATTATTTAAATTATTTTTTTCCTTGAGTGCTAAGCACTACTGTTAATTTACCCCCAGGTGCAGTAAATCAATTATTACACATCCTTTCAAACTGTGGATGAGTAGTAAAATTGGATAAAGCTAGACAAGGTCCAGCAGATCCAGCACAGAATAAGCATGAATGAAAATGCTGAATCTGCTACCAGAACAACCAACTTTTCTTCTTTACAGAAGCCAACAAATAGATTTTTCAAGGAAACTGCTAATACTTACACTCCCTGAAATACCTATGAAAGCTAACGGTGAATGCAGCAAGGTATTGAGGAGAAAAAAAATAAAGTAGAGGCTAGTCATGTTCAAATATGACAACACTAAAGTGTCACATCTTCCTTAAAAATAAGCACATAAAATCCCCTTTTTCTTACTCTTTTTACTCCACAGTTAGCACCATACAATGGAAAATACCCTTTTATTCATGCCAATATGTGAGCATGAAAACCATTTTTTGTAAAACTGTGTGAAAACACTGCAGAACCAGCACACTGCATGAATTCAGTACAAAGTCATACATGCTTTATCTTACTACAGCAAAATTTAACAGAAAAGGTATATATACTAATATAAAAGTAAATTATTTTAGTGCATCACATATATGTAATATGTCAGCCTCAAATGTGGAAGATGGCAGACTAGAACTTCTTTAGACTCTGGTAAAATTTTGATTGACATTATATAAAATAAGCCCGAAGCATTTATTATTTAATTATTAAATTGTGTATTTTGTTTTAACCAATAGTTTTAATTTCACTGAATTTCCATAGCTGCTACCTTTAAGCCAACTCCTGAAATTACATGAAAATCTATCCTCTGATTTCAGTAGAATATTCTGGAGTCTGGGGAATGTTTTAGTATTTTGGTTTTAAACAAACCAAAATAAAATCAAATCAAAAATTAAATTAAAAGTATTCTATTCAGGTTTTTAATATGCTTTAAACTATTTGAAGTAGACATTAGAAACAGAAGGGAAAACAATTTGCCAATGAGATAAAAAAAATCTCATGTAAGCAGAAAAATCTATTATTTTTTCTAGATTTAGGCATTATCTTGTTCAAGGAAGGATTTACATCCCTATGCTAACATGTTCAGACGATTCAGCACTCTCCAGCCATTCAGAAGAGTCTTCAATCTCCTACCACTAGCTACACAGCAGAGAGAAACTGGCAGTCAAAGAGTTACAATGACAATTAGTTAGTTCACCATCCATTCTGGGATTACACAAGAAATACAAATGTCAAATCACCTCTGAGCAGTAGGAAACACTCAACTGGAGTGTTAGAGAAACACTCTAATCTGGAGATTAGAGCTTCACTGACAGAAAAGTGAGTGAATTCTCTGAGCTCTTCTTGTCTATTGCCTCCTTTCTTTTATGTTTAAGAGAACTCTGCCAGGTCACAACATTAGAGTGACTTTGTGTTTACCTTCAAAGTACTGCACCAAAATCCAGACAGGAAAAGTGGTGAAGCACTGGAAAGGCTGCCCAGGGAAGCTGTGGATGCCCCATCCCTGAAGGTGCTCAAGACCAGGCTGGATGGGGCTCTGATCTACCCGGTTTAGTGGAAGGTGTCCCTGCCCATGGCAGGAGGTTGGAACGAGATCATCTTCAAGGTCCCCTTCCAACACAAACCATTCTGATTCTGTGAATTTGAGCATGTCAGTCTCATCGGAGACAATATCACAGCTACTGTAGAACTAAGGGGAAAACCACAACTATTTCAGTGGAACTGTCTAAAAGTCAGTATTGTACATGGAGGAAAAAAAAAAAACCAACACCTATCTCAAGTAGGCATACGGTTATTAAAAGAAAAGTATACATCTAGATAAAATTGGGTAGCAAATGGAACACATCTGGGAGTTTGAAATTCCATACCAGATTTTCTTTCACCCATTTCAACAACAAACTGAGTAGTACTAATGAAGTCATGCAATCATGTTCATAGGTCCCTTTATGCAACTTGACCAGTAAGTACCATTTTTACCGGAACTTCTAAGATGCTTCTAAGGCATCACCTTTTACACATTAAGAGCTGTTGCTTTGTGGACAGGCAGCGAGGTTCTGTATATCAAAAGTTAAACTCCTCTTATGACACATCAAAAATTCACACGAAACAAGACGAACATTTAATTTTTGAACCTGTCTATGTTAGGTATGTTCATTCCACTTGAAAAAAATCTTACCAGTCATGACCCAGAAATAACTATTATTTCTGCATTCAAACAGGGCTTCTTGTTTAAAAAAAAAAAAAAAAAAATCCCACACTAATTCACTGTACAAATGGAACCATCAAGTCCTAGCAAAGATGTATTTTATTACTACTTACCACTGAAGAAATTCCATTCCCTACTTTAAATGAGTCATAAAAATCAGAATTTAAAGTTTGCCATCCTTGTCAGAACTCAGAAAGAGAACTGCAGTCATAATCACAAGCACCTACAAAATTACTGATGTACCAAGATGCAAAACGAAGAAAGTCTAAGCAAAAGCAATCTATTTCTAACAAATTTCAAAAGTTAATTTGAAAAACATTCTGATACACTTAATAAACACAAAGTTACATAAAAATGACAAGAGCATAGTCTTAAAGGAATCAGGACAGGAAGAAAAAAAAAAAACCAAAACCCACAGAGAGGAAAATGTAACTACTTAACTCCGTACCTGCGCAAACCTAAATCAAGCTGAGCTTCATCACTGATGAGTTCTGCCTCGCTCTGGGCAATTCTCATTGCAAGTTCATGGTCACGACGTTCCTGTTCAAGCACTGCCTGGTGCTGGGTTTCCTCCTCTCTTTCTCTAGCTAGCTGAGCCTCAATTTCAGCCTGTTTTAGAATAATACACCTTTAACCTTACCCAGTCAAAACCAAAATGCTACAAAATCAATATTAGAAAAATATGCAAAGTAGTATATTAGCTTTTCAAACTATGTACACTTTACAGAACTGAAAAATTAACACTGTTAGTATTTAGTTTGACCCAAGAAAAATGAAACAGCTACAAACTGAATCTTGGTTTTCATATAGTTTATCAAATAATTATTGTCCACCTTTTCAAATAAAGTGCCAAGTAATTATTACTTATTTTAAAAAAAAGAAATATTTTGTTCACTATTACAAAAATTAGCCTACAAAAGTTTTTAGAATCATTAAAACTCAAATGAAACAGAGACTATGGTTACTCCTCCACAGCACTAACACAATACATCCTTGATATTCTGCTCTTGGCATTACAGGACTTTGTGTTAGGCACCACACTGCACATAGGTCTGTGGCTCATTTTGAAAAGGGATTAAGACAGACACTGGAATTCTCTGTGGAACTGATCTGGCTTTGAATTTAAGCAAACAGTAAAACTTCCAACTTAGTGCAATGCAGGAGCAATTCAAATACACTGCCTCTGCAGAGCCAAACAACAGCAGCTTACCATAATTACTTCACAAAAAGCCTTGCACGCACAGTAAGTAGAACAGGACCATCCAATTCTTACAAAGGCATGTACACCAAGCTTTAGCAGTGCCTTTATGGGTGTCATAAAGGAAACACAGTTGTTTCCCACTCATCATTGTGAAGTTGCACCACTAAAGCTATACAATTCCACCAGTGACTTCACCCTACGAATCACATTTTAGATTAGCTGATAAGACCAACCACCAGGAGGAAAGATAATGAGAAATTAACTGTACATGGGAGAATGAAACACCCTACTGGATTATGTATCTGCTTGGATCCAAACCCAGCATTTTTAAGTAAAAGTGTAAATTACATTCTGCATTGCAGATATCCACAGCTCAGAAACAAAGAAACATTGATAAAGACAATCCCTATAGATGTTCTTTTTCTCTTACAACTGCTATCCCAGGTCACCCAAGCAATCTCCAAGAAAAAAGGAAAGAAGGATATAGGGGCCAAACACATCTCAGACTCAGAGTTTGTAATGAAATCAGTAAGATTTGCCATAAATCAAGAGGAAGGGTGGAGGAGTAGGGTTTGAGCCGCATGTATTTAGCGTACACGAATGTAGTCAAAGGGGTTTACCAAAGACAGTCCTGCATCCGCTCATTATTACCAATATTCTCAAAGTGTTTTCAGTTAAGCAAGTACATGACAGTCCAAGTCCAGATGTGACTTTAGTAAAAGAATGCCAAACTTGCCTGACACGGGACACACACAAAACCTTCAAAGGCTAAGCTAGGATTCTCCAGTGTTGTGTATTTTTAACTTCAAAATAACTTCTAAAACCCTTTAAAAACATATGTACCTCTACTCAGAAGACCTGAAGTTGCTTGAGAACTAGAAATAGGTGATCTGTCTTGGGATGCCCTAAACATGACATTTGCCTTACATTTACTACTGAAGCAACACTGGTGAATGACTCTGAGACACCCATTTATAGAAAGAAGCCATTAGACTCAGTGGAGAACCTAAGCTACAAAAAAGATTTTAAAATAAGTAAATAAATACAACAAAGCAAACAGACAACCCCAAAACCACCACCACCACAATAACAAAAAATTCCCCAAAGCCACACACAGCTAAAGCATTAACCTGAAGACGCTTTTCTTCCTCTTCCCTCTTTTTTCTCTCTTCCTCTTCTTGTTTTCTCTTTGCCTCAATCTCAGATTTCCTATTACATAAGAGGAGAAGAAAATGAAAACATGTTATTATGATGCAAGTGAACAAGAAACAGTAAGAAATACAAAGTCTCTTTCATAAAACTGAATGGTAATCCAGAAGTCAGTGCAGTTCTGATGACAGGACACTACATGTAAGTCATGAAATTTTTCAAGTTCATCTGTATTTCCAGCTGCATCATATAATTTCTTCCATATGCTCTTTTGACACTTGCCTTATAAATCAGTGGGAAAGGAAATGTTTCAGCACTGCACAGCACACCCGGAATACAATCCAAGTGACTCTCGAAGTGTAAGTGTATCAAAAACAACCTCATTAAAAAGCCTTTCCTGTTTTCTTCTCATTCTATAACCAGCAACTTATTCAAATTCAAGACTCACAGCCGTCTTTCCTCTTCATCCTTCCTTCGTTTTTGTTCTTCCTCTTCACGTCTCTTTCTTTCTTTCTCCATTTCCTCCTGGATGCGTCGTAGCCTCTCTGCTTCATCCTCTTGCTGCTTTTTCTTTTGCAGTGCACTGAGAAGCTGCTCTGAGCTTTTAACTAAAGCATCATATTCTTTCTGTATCTGTTCTCTAGTCATTATAGTGGTCTGCAAAAATAATAAGGGGGGGGATTCTTTTTCATTTGTACTTCACTTTTGAAAACATATACTGAAAAAATATTAAGTGAAATGAGTGAAATGAGATCACTGAGCACTATACTTAAATTGCATACACACTTCAGGGTGGGGAAGCTTGAGTCCATTCTTCCCTTTCTTAGTAAAATCCTGAGGACTCATTACTCTCCTCTCCTATAAAACCATACCAAGTAATCTCCATTTCATCACTTAAATTAAACATGACTTCTTTTCAAAACATGCCTTCATATTTTATATCTTGCAGTTTTAAGCAACAGAAATTAATTCCTAACATGCTAGGATGGAAGGCCTGCCCATGTGTATTTTGCATTGTGTTCTTCTTTAGTGGTTATTTACAGCCCTGCTTTTATGTTGTAGCATAAAATAGTTTTTCTTAGTATTTCTTCTAGCACTCATAAAAAACAGTGCAATGTGTTGAAACTAACTTTTTCTAAAAAGTTATTAGTAACAAATGACAGGTTGAAAATGCTTCAAAAATCGCCTTTGCTACACACATTTCCAAACTTTATTGATAGGTACAATTTAATTTCATTTTACAATTCACATCTTACTAATACAACTGCAATATGGGGTGTTTGCTGACCTTTTCCGGTGGTGTACCATGATGACAATCAAATTATATCATTTTTATTAGAAAAGAGAACTCTAAGTTGACAGGTTAACTCTACCATCTTTTCAACAGTGATTTTAAATAAAGAAATCTCAATATGGTACACTAAGAAAGCCATAATATTGCATGAAACAAGAATTCAACAAACCAAATTTTTTCTAACACTGATAAATGCCAGTGTGCTTTCATTCTGTCTTTTGTGCTTCTGTGGTAAGAAACAGAGAGCTATAGACCTGAAGCATAATCAGCAAGTTGAATTCTCTTTACTACCAAGTCTGAAAAAACCTCGTAACTGGAATAGAAATGCCTTTATTCTGTGAAAAATGCTTGTCTGTTTCAGGCCTTATTAAGTTAAAATATTGGTAATATGCATTATTCCAATAAAGAAAGCAACAAATTATTGACAACAATTGGTCTCATAATATCAACATGCATTTTTTCTTTAAAACCTTCAGTGTCAATTTTGACACACAGATAATAATACCAAAGTCTAGACATATGCACCTATTTTCCGGATTCACTTCAGTTATATTCACAAATAATTTTAAACAGGAATTACCCAATGACTGAAAATTAAGACCACCATATTAGGGCATCTTTTCTATTAAGAAAAATGCATTGGCCTTCTTCTTTAGATGAAGCTTTTTAAAGATTCCAGTACCAAGACAATATTTCTCTCATTATTATCACATACCTTAATTTTGGTCATTGAAGCATCAATAGAATCCTCCAGCTCCTTGACCTGCTTGCTTGTCTCTGCTTTCCCCTCCTTCAGAGCACTTACTACTTCATTAAATTTGTCAAGTCTCTTCTTCAGTGTACGTACTTTTATCAGACCATCAATGCTGTGAAGGTAAGACAGCTTATTTGTATCTTGAGAAGATTTTGGAAGGTGGTATTTTTTAAAACTGAACT